>NC_092876.1:442898805-444336305 GCF_028372415.1 Notamacropus eugenii | reverse complement strand
TCTTTCACAGATGATCATCATTATAACATTACTATTCTATGCACAATAATCTTTCAGTTCTTCTCATTTCACTTTGCATTTTTTTCTGAAACCAGTCACCTCATCATTTCTTATAGCACAATAGTACTCCATCATAATCATATGCCACAACTTGTTCAGTCATTCCTCAATTGATGGGCATCTTCTCAAACTTCAGTTCTTTGCCATCACAAAAAGAGCTACTAGGTCCTTTGCCTTTTTCTTTGATCTCTTTAGGGTACAGATGTAGAAGTGGTATTGTCAAAGGGTATGCACAGTTTTATAGCTCTTTGGGCATAATTCCAAATGTTTTCCAGAATGATTGGACCAGTTCACAACTTCAACAACAGTTTAGTAGTGTTCCTATTTTCCTCATCCCTTTTAGAATTTGTTATTTCTGATAGGTGTGAGATAGTACCTCAGAGCTGTATCATTTGCATTTCTTTAATTAGTAGTGATTCAGAGCATTTTTTATATGATTATAGATAGCTTTAACTTCTTCTGAATATTGTGTATTCGTACCTTTTGACTATTTATCAATTGGGGAATGGCTTTTATTTTTATAAATTTGAACTAGTTCCCTGTATATATGAAAAATGAGGGCTTTTATTGTCTATGGTACCTTTCAGCAAAATGTAGTTTCCTGGACTATTTCTTTAAGTTATATGTAGTTTTGCTTTTGCTTTATCAGAGATCATGATTGCTTTCTCCTGCTATTTTTATTTAGGCTGAAATACAAATAAATCCTGCTCCAACCTTTTATTTTAACTCTGAATGTATCCTTCTGTTTCAAGTATGTCTCTTATAAATGACATATTGTTAGATTCTGGTTTTTAATCCATTCTGCTATCCACTTCCATTTTATGAGTGAGCTCATCACATTCCCTTCTCAGTTGTAATTATTAACTGTTTATTTCTCTCCATCCCATTTTCTTCTGTTTAGCTTTCTCTCTCTGTCTCTCTCCTATGTCTCTTCAAAAGTTTGTTTTGCTTCTGACCACTGCCTACCTTAATGTAGCCTCCTTTATATCATCTCCCTCCTCCACTATATCTCTTATCTCCTTCGCTTTCTGTTTCTTCATTGGGTAAGATGGATTTTTATACCCAGTTGAGTGTGTATGTATACGTTCTTCCTTCTTTGAATTATTTACGATGAGAGTGAACTTGCCCACTACCCTCCCAATTTTCCTTTCCACTATAAAAAGGATAGCTAGGTGGCACAGTAGACAGAGTGCCTGCTCTGGAGTCAGGAAAACCTGAGTTTAAATCCAGTCTCAGACATTTAGTGGCTGAGTGACCCTGGACAAATCACTTAACCTATTTGCCTCAGTTTCTTGATCTGTAAAATGAGCTAGAAAAGGAAATGGCAAACCAGTATCTTTGCCAATTGGGGTCATAGAATTGGATACCATCAAAATCAACAAATAAAAATTCTTTCTTGTGCACTGCTTTTATGTCAGAAAATTTTCCCCTTTCTACCTCTCCCTCCCCCTTCTCCCAGTGCATTCCTCTTTCTCATCCCTTCTTTTCTTTTTTTCTTTTTTCATCCCAACATAATTGACTTATACCTATGCCCTCCGTGTATATTCCTTCCAACTGCCTTAATAATGATAAAGTTCTTAGGAGTTACGTGTATCCTCTTTCCATGTAAGAATGTAAACAGGTTAACTTTATTGAGTCTCTTATGATTGCTCTTTCATGTTTACCTTTTCATGTTTCCCTTGAGTCTTGTGTGTAAATATCAAATTTTCTATTCAGTTCTGGTCTTTTCATTAGATGCTTGAGAATCCTCTATTTCATTAGATACCAATTTTTTTTCCCCAAAGGATTATATTCAGTTTTGCTGGACAGGATATTCTTGATCACAATCCTAGCTCCTTTACCTTTCAGGATATAATATTCCAAGCCTTCCACACTTTAACAGTGGTAACTGTGATATCTTGTGTAAACCTGATACTGGCTCTATTATAATTGAATTATTTCTTTCTAGCTCTTTAAAGTATTTTATCCTTAACATGGGAGCTTTGGGATTTGATTATAGTACTCCTAGGAGTTTTCATTTTGGGATCTCTTTAAGGAGGTGTTTTGGGAATTCTTTCAATTTCTATTTTACCTTCTGGATCTAAGAGATTAAGGAGTTTTTCTTTATAATTTTTTGAAACAATTTCTAGGCTATTTTTTTGATCATGGCTTTCAAGTAGTTCAAAACTTCTTAAATTATCTTTCCTCAATTTATTTTCCATGTCAGTTGTTTTTCCAGTGAGATATTTAATATTTTCTTCTGTTTTTTTCATTCTTTTAATTTTGTTTTATTGTTTCTTGATCTCTCATGGAGTCATTAGCTTCCACTTACCCAATTCTAACTTTTAAAGAATTAATTTCTTCAGTGAGCTTTAGAAACCCTTTTCTCATTTGGCCATTTCTGCTGTTTAAGGAATTCTTTTCTTCAGTGAATTTTTATGCTCTTTTTACCAACCTGCTAATTCTCTTTTCATAATTTTCTTGTATCACTCTCATTTCTTTTCCCAATTTTTCCTCTACCACTCATCTCTTTTTTTCCCCCAGGAATTCTTATTTGGTCCAATTAGTATTTTTCTTTGAGACCTTGCTTATAGGTGCTTTCACATTGTTGTTTTCTTCTGATTTTATGTTTTGGTCTTCCTTGCTACCATAGTAGCTTTTTATGGTTAAGTTCTTTTTTTTTTTTATTGTTTGCTCTTCTTTCTAGTTTATTTCTTGACTTTGAACTTTATGTTAAAGTTGGGCTCTGCTCACCTTGAGGTAGAAGGCACTGTCTTGAGCTTCAGGCTTTTTTGTGTTGCTGTTTTCAGAACTAGTTCTGGGGGTCTGAAAGTAAACCATACCTCCAAGATAGTGTGATCTGGGGAGAGGTATGGTCACTGCTTTCCTGGTGTATGATCTGGTCTTTACCCAGAGCAGGTCTCTGCCCCTCTGTGGCTGCAAATGCCCTGGAACTGTGATCAGTACTTGTGACTGAATAGAAATGTTATTCTCCATCCTAGAACTATGATCAAGAACTGCTTATGGGTAGTAGAGCTGCTAATCAGTACCAGATGCACCCAGTGACAACAAAAGACCCCCTCATCTTTTTCTAACCACTTGTCAGACCCCCTTACTACTTCTATTTTGAGAGTTTACTACTGGTGCTACTGCCAAGCTCCAGGCTGGCTCCCACCCTGGCATCACAGATCTCTATTGCTGACCTCTTAAGTCGTCTTAAACTAGAAAAATATTTCACCCTGAATCTTTTTTTAGTCTCTGCCACTCCAAAATGTGATTTGAGGAGTTATTTTTAAAGTTGTTTGGAGAGTAATGTTGGGAGAGTTCAGTTGAGTTGCTCCTTGTACTCCACCATCTTTGTTTCTTAGTCTGAGAAATCTTAATGATGCTTGGAAACCAAGATATGATGATGATGATGATGATGATGATGATGATGATGATGATGATGATAGCTGATATGTACATAATACTGTAAGGTTTGCAAAATACTTTATATACATTATATCTGGTAACTGTCAGAAACTTCTTAAATTGCATTCTTTCCTTTTTTTTTACTCCCACCAGCTTTAAAAATATCAAAGTAATATCAAAAGCCCTCAGAAATTTGTGGGGTATATTAAATCTAATGATTATATAATATTATATAATTATATTATATAATTAAATCAAATTCTAGAATTTGTCTAAAGACTCTCTCCATGAAAAACAAGGTACGATGATTTGTCTGCCCTATTCTGAGATATTATACAGGGCAAATAAATCTAAAGGTGATTTCCTTCATCTTTCTAGGTGAGACAATTGTTATACACTGGATGTTTTTGCTGGCAGCTAAATGCAGCACTTCCCTAACTAAAGAGTCTGTCACTTTTTTCCTTATAGAAATTGTTGTCTCTTTTGGTTTTCAACCCAGATAGAAGAGATAGTCTTCACATATTCCATCATTACTCCTTTGAGCTAAAATCATTTATTCCCTAATAAATAAATGCTCAATAAATCCAAGCGCGGGATAGACAAACCCCTACCTAGATAGAAGATGTGGCCACTATGTAGAAACTGTCTCCTGTGTAAACAGACTGAGTCTTGGAAATATTGACTTAGTGGACTACTAACAGCAGCAAACATTTACTTAGTGCCTATTTAATAAAGGGAAAAGGAAAGAGATAGAACAAGAATGTATACAAATGGATCACATGATAGGACCATTATGTATCATGGTAGCTCCACACATACACATGTGTACACACACATCCAATAGATTAGCCCACTGTATCCCTGAAAGATGACAAAGGGACTGTGTCTCTGGGGCTTTATTGGCCCAGGGCTAAGCTTGAAGTTATACCTCCTCTAAAGGGGCTTGGTTGTTGTTCTTGGTCTTTGAAGAGGACCAAAATGGTATCACCATTGTAAAGTGAAATTTCAGTGTGCCTGACTGTGGATGATCAGATAAATATAAGCTTGGAATGCTTTACCACAGATTGGGCACAGATAGTCTGTGCGAGTATTTGGGTTGGATATCCCAAATTTGCACAACCTGCATTTACTCTTCGTTACCTAAAGCATAAAAAGGTTCACTCACATTAGTCAGGGCCCTTCAGACTTAAAGACCCAAGACCATGTGAATTGCCACCCTCTTCCCTGCTAACCAGACATACTCCCATATGAATACTCAGAGAGTTGTATTTACCCAAGTTCTCTAATATGCTTTGTTGTTTTTGTGTTGTTAATTTTTTGTTAAAAATTGAATATGTGGTTCATTTCACTCCATTCAAGCCAGGTAGTTGCCTGAATAAGGCTCATCCTCATTGACCAGTTCCTATACATGGGATGTTCATGCATTTTTTAATGTGCAAAGGCAACCAGTTGACTAGTAAGAATTAGAAAAATAATAGATCATGTTACTAGTTTAGCTAATAAGTTTCTGTACTTCTTAGGGACTGACTTTCAGTACATTTAATTTAAAGAGACAATTTGATTTTTTTGTTTGTTTGTTTCAATTTAATTCTCCAGGCATAGAGCGCGCTCTATTTTTTTTTAAAAACTGGGTTTAATATCTATCAAGCTGCAGGCTCCTGTAGCTGTGAATTGGTTAAGTCATTCTGGAAAGCAATTTGGAACTACGTTCCTAAAGTTACTAAACTGTGCACACCCTTTGACCCAGCAATAACACTACTGGTCCTGTATCTCAAGGGGATCCAAGAAAGAAGAAAAATACCTATGTGTATAAAAATATTTATAGCACCTGATTTCATGGTAGCCAAAAACTGGAAACTAAGAGGGTGCCCATCAATTGAGGAATGGCTGAACAAAATTTGGCATATCAAAATAATGGAATAGTAATGTGCTCTAAGAAATGAAAAAAAGGGGCAGTTTCATAGTAGTCTGAAGCAGCAGAAAAATTTATATATTAACAACAATATTGTGAGGACAAAAAACTCTGAAAGACTTAAGAACTTTGACTTATATAATAATCAAACAAAATTCCTAAGGATCAATAATGAAATATGCTACCCTGACAGAAGTTATGGATTCAAAATTTAGAATGAGACATACATTTTTAATATGGCCAGTGCAGGAATTTGTTTTGTTTAACTCTGCATATTTAATACAAGAATTTTGTTTTTTCTTTTTTCATTGGGAGAGGCTGGTAAGAATGAGAGAAAAGTGCTCATTGATTGGAAAAGTGTAAACTTTTAAAAAAATTAATGTTTGTATTTACGTTTTCTATCCAAGGTTGATTGTTGCATTTTAAATATCTTCTTGATACACTAACAGGTCCAAGTGAGAAGTTACATTTTTTCATTGAGAAAAAAATAATCATTAAAACAATTAGAAAAACTGTAAACATGTGATACTATAAACATGGGATTTCATGTGCGTAAGGAAATCTCAGGTGAAGAAGCTTCCTCTACTAGTGGAGATTAATAGCTTCTCTGCTCTTAAGAGTCAAAGACTTATGTAGTATGCTGAGAAGTGACTTGCCCATGGTCATACAGCCAGAGTATTTCAGAAATGATACTCAAAGTCAGGTCTTGGATTTGAGGCCTGTTCTCTATGCACTACACCATGCTGCTTCTTGCCAAAACAAACAGGCTACTAATCTGGTGACTGTTGTTGGACATTCAGCTGTTGGACTTAATTTTTTTTAATATAAAGGTGACAGTGGCAAGAATGTTAATTTTGAATGATATTTTTAACATTATAAAACAATTAGTCAATCGAGAAACAATTATTAAATTCACTATGTTTTAGGCACTGTGCTAAGCACTAGGTATAGTTATCCCTTCTACATGGCAACTTTCCCCGTCACAGTTATGCAGGTTGGCATAAGAAATTAAAATGGGAATTTTGAGGGAGTTTTGCAGAAGCTGCAGACCACATGTGAGGGCCAGCAGACAAGAGAGAGCCTATGACCAAATACTTAACTCAAAGTTTACAATAAGTTATTGTAAACATTTCATAAAAGAAAAAAGAAAAATCAGACTTCTCTGGTATGAATGGAGGGGCAAAAAATTGTACATGAATTTTCCAGATTGCAGAGGCACCTAACCCCTGTGATGTGGGAGGATAGCTGTATATAGGGAGACAAAAATATGGTCCTTGCTGGCTTGCAATGTAATGAAAGAGACAACATGTTAGACAGTAGATGAGCTAAGAGGGAAAACGCTAGCAACAGGGATCCAGGAAAGGTTTCCTGCAAAAGTGGCATTTCAGCTGAATCTTTAGGGAAGTCAGGAAAGCTGAGAGGTGAGGAGGAAGTGCATTTCAGTTGTGAGGAATAGATAGCTAGTGAGAAGTCATGGAGTGGGGAGATGGGGTGCCCTGAGTGAGAAATAGCAAGAAGGCAAGTATTTCTGGATGGTAAAGTATGTGGGAGTAAAGTATAAGAAAACTGGAAAGGTAGGAAAGAGACAGAAAAGGTTGTAAAAGTCTTTAAATGCTAAATGGAAGATGTTCAGAGGTAATAGGGAGCCACTAGAGTTTATTGAGTTGGGAGGCTAACTTTAAGAAAACCACTTCATCAGCTGACTAGAAAATAGACAAGAATAGGGTGAGACAAGACAAGGAGACCACCTTGAAGTCTATTGCAATAATATAGACTTGTGGTGTTGAGAACCCACAAAAGGTTGGTTGCCATGTAAGTGGCCAGAACAGGATGCAGATGAGAAATGTAGTGAAGATTAAAAAAAAAAAAAAAAGACATGACTTGGCAACAGATTGACTATATGGAGTAGGTACAAGATGGAAGTCAGGCATGGCACTGAACTTTTGAGTCTGGATGACTGGGAAGACGATATTACCTTTATTATAGTAATTGAGAATTTCAGAAGAGGGGAAATTTTGGTGGAAAGATGAGATCAGTTTGGGACATGTTAATTTGAGGTTCCTATGAGACATTCAGTTCAAGATATCTTAGAAGCAGTGTTCATCTGACACTGAAGCTCAGGAGAGAGGTGAAGGCTGGATATATAAATCTGAGAATCTTCCATATTAGATGGTAATTGATTTCTTAGGAACTGACAAGATCATTAAATGAGACAGGAAAGAGGGAAAAGAGAAGGGCAACCAATACACAGAGCCTTTGGAGACACCCACAGTTGGTGATCTGAATGAAGAGGCAGCAAAGGAGACTGAAAAAACAGTTAGGAGGAGGAAGAGTGGTGTCACTTCACATACACATTCAGTCTGTTGCCAAGTCTTATCATTTCTACCTTAGTATCTCTCATCTCACCCCTTTTTCCATTCGCATAGCCCCCTTTTTCTAAAGAGGAGCAAGTGTTTAATAGAAAAGGAAGTTCAGTGTCAAAGGCTGTAGAGAGGTCAAAAGTATGAGGACTGAGTAAAGGCCATTTGATTTGTCAATTAAGAGATGATTGATGACTATGGAAACAGTTTAAGTCAAATGATTAGGGAAGAAATCAGATTGCAAGGGGTTTAGAAGAGAAGTGAAGACACCAATTGTAGATTTTCTCAAAGAATTAAATTGCAAAGCAGGTGAGAAATATAGGGCAATGCTTATAATAATAAAAACTTATTTTATGGGAAATTTTATTCATACCATATGTTAATAACTCAGTCATTAATATAAATTTTGACTACAGATGTATAATTATTTTAATTGAATTTACTCTGACTGGGAAGAATGATATAATTAATCATTGGGGGAATAAATATCTAATTTGTTTTGTAAAATCCTAAATATACTGCCAATAAGTTGCATTTTGTTTGTTTCATTACAAATATGCAAACAGGCAATCACTGATAAGTGGCAATACTTAAGCATTTTGAAAAATATTAGGCAGTAATCCTGTCTTCTGTAGTTGTGTATGTATGTGGTTCTTGTCTGAAAGTTGGCAGCAAATGAAATTAAGTGGTTTGCCAAATGACTGAATTGCCAATCAACTTTCTTTTTCTTAATTTACTAATTTCTGTCATAGCTGTCTCTCCAGGGATCCCTTATGCTACTTCCAATTCTAATGCACATCAAATGCCACTAAAATGTCACAAAATGATCAATTTGTCCAAATGGAGAGGAAGTTGTTTTTTTCCTTAGATTCTAAATGTGGGTCAGCAAATGGAATCTTTCTCTTCCAAGAGATAAGGTTGAATGTTATATAAAGACAAATGTAAACCATTATATGCCTTATTTACACTTTGAATTCAACCATAGTGCTATCATACTGTATTCATGAGTACATTCATGAGATTTTGATAACTTTTTTTGTTTTCTGAAAGAATAGGTAATCAGAGCTGTAATTTTGTATGTACAGTATCCTAGTGAGGTTTTTTTTTTTAATGCACTGAGAGAATTGGTTATTAATAACCAATGTCTTGGGGAGATTAAGAGTTCTCTTCTTTTTCCAGAGTTCTGATTTTAAGTTCAATCTCTTAAAGGCCATTACTGAAAATAGATTGAATTAACTCTTCTGATCTTGATCAGACCCCTCCCAACTTTACAATAAATTTAATCTGTAGAGGAGCAAGTGTTTAATAGAAAAGGAAATTCAATGTCAAAGACTGTATAGAGAGGTCAAAAAGTATGAGGACTGAGTAAAGGCCATTCGATTTGTGGGGAATCTGTTCTACTCCAGCTTAGGTGGAGAAGGATCCTTTTGTCTAGATAGCCCATGGCAGGGAATGGTCTGAGTATAGAGTTTGTTTCTCTGTCCAAAGCTAACATGATGTCACTTTCAGCCTCTCATTAAACACACTCTTTGCAAAGGTAAATTAACTGTCAGCCTACCATCATGATTGTCTTTGTTCTAAGGCACACTACCAAGTGACCATCCTTTTATAAATAATGTGCTGGCCTTATTAAGAAAATGATTAAATTACCCAGAAACTACTTCTCTTGAACCTTTTTAATCATCACAGTCTTGGTCAAGATCAATAATTTCTATTATTTTAAAAGACATGACAATTTGTGTGGCTTCATTTATTCAGTCACTCACTCAGTGAACATGTATTAAGTAACTTCTATACACAATCCGCTGTGCTAGGTACTAAGGATCAAGGAAAGATACAACACAAAACTTTCATTCAATGTGGTTCCTCTCAACAAATACTGTTTAAGTCATTACTATGTGCAAGACACTGGTGATAGCTGAACAAAACCCAAACATTCTCTTTTCTCAATTACTGTCAGTTTTAATGAACAGAAAAAGAAGTGCGTGAATACATATGATGGATGTGAGAGTAAGATAAGTGTAAAAGTTGGGTCTGGACAAAGTGCAATGAAAATTTTGAAGAGGAAGAAATCTCCTGGAGGGGAGAAGAGTCAGAGGTTACATGAGTTGAGTCTTGAAGGAAAGGAGGAACTTTAACAAAATGTATGGGATTGGGTGGTATTCCTTTCATTTAGGAGAGAATTCAAGCATAGAGATGGGAAAGGGCAAGATTAGAATGAGAGACAGAGAGTAGTTGAATGTATCTGGAAGGTAGTGTATAAAGCTTAATGACAGCTAGCATTTATATGGCACTTTGCAATATTCTTCATTATATAGGCTAACTCATTGGTTCCCTTATAGCAACCTTGTCAGGTAGAGGCTATTTTGTCTCCATCTTGCAGAGGAGCAAACTGACACATGTAGAGTTTAAGTGGCATGCCCAAGGTCACATAACTAGGTCTGAGGATGGATTTGTACTTCAGTCTTCTTGACTCCAGAACCAGTGCTCTCTGAACTCACTTAGCTACCTGGTGAAAAATGCAAGTAATATTGAGGAGATGAGAACGAGTAAAACTTAACAGCTGATTGCAAATGTGAAATAAGGGAAAAAGAGAAGTCACCAATAGTTATTGGTAGGCATCTCTGGGGGGAGGGGAGGGATGGGTTGGAATAATAAACCTCAGTGTTGCAGCTGGATGAGGAGAAAGTCTGGAAGATCTTGTCAAATATTACACAGGCACATCAATTTAGTCTAAAAGTATTAAACACAAGCAGATACCATAAAAGACTCAAGTTAAGTCAGACAAATGGTTAACTCCTCTGACTTCTTGTTTCTTCCTTCCCACTCCTATGTTTACATCCTAGTTTGCATTTCCACTTCTCTCAGCTCAGCCCTTTGGATTTAGATGCTCTAAAAGAACCTTGGTATTAACATAGCCCGGCTTGTTGGCATCCCTGTTTGAACTCTATTTCCTCCACGCCTCATAGAATCAAAGTGACACAGAATTGTAGAGTTAGAAGAGATAATGCTGACTTCATTGTTAGATCATACAGAAAAAGAAATTCCCACTCATAAAACGCAAGTGACTAGATCTCTAAATCACCAGGATTTTTAAAAAATGTTATACTTTGAAGCTGGGTCTGGAGACAGGAGGATTCATTTTCATGACTTCAAATCTGACCCCAGACACTTAACTAGCTGTGTGACCCTGGGCAAGTCACTTAACCCTGCATGTCTCAGTTTCCTCATCTGTAAAATGAGCTGGAGAAGGACATGGCAAACTATTCCAGTATCTTCACGAAGAAAACCCCAAATGGAGTCACAAAGAGTTGGACATGACTGAAAGATGACTGAACAACAATACTTTGAGGTTATAGCTAGTGGAGTGGTATGGGTGTAAGACCTCTATTAATCAGGTCATACATACTGTGGAGCATCTCATGTTCCTTCTTGTGCCAATACCCTTTGCCAGTCCATTAGGTAATGGAGGCTCTTAGGCAGTCATGTTTAGTGCAATGCTGTATACATAGTAGGCACATAATAAATGCTTATTAAATTCTGTGTAAGAGTAATAAAGCCAACTGTAGGGGTGGCAGCGAAGACAGCGACATTAGTGCTAAATCTATATGTATAGGGTGTATTGGAGGAGCTGACAATTGATATGATTTGACCCGTTTTCCTAAATTTCAGGTTTTCTAATATCAACAGTTGCTTGCATTTTCTACCCTTATCTTGCACTGAATCTGTTCTACACCTATTCATTTAGATTTGTCACTAAAGTCACTGATTCCAACAATAAAGGCAGAAGAAGATCAAAGTTAGACCCCTGGGATGTACCTACACTTAAGGAGTGGAAAGAAAATGAAAAGACAGCAAAGGTGAGATGAACAGTCAAAAATATGATCGGAGAACCATGTAAGCACAGTGTCATCTGTGAGGAGGGAGGAAAAGATATCCAAAATAAGGTTGTGTGATCCACAGTGCTACAGAGGGATCAAGAAGGAGACAGACAGAAAAAATAGTCATGTTTGTAAGAAGTTCATTAATGTACTTGGAGAGAGCTGCTCCCATGGACAATGGGGACAGAAGCCAAATGGTAAAGATTTGAGATAGGGAATTCATGAAGAAGTGTAGGTAGAAATTGTAGACTATTCTTTCTAGAAGGTTAGCAGAGATAGCTTGAGGGTATGGCAAGGTCATCCCCTCTCTTACATTTTAGCATATCAAAGTCTTAAGCAAGCTTGTAGGCTAAAAGAATGACAGAATAGACACAGTGGTGTCAAAGATATAAGAGAGAAGAGATGATTGATGATGAATCAAGGGACTGGAGCTGACAAGAGGGAATGGTATCTGGAATATCTAGGTCAAGGGAGTTAACCTGGGAAAGGAGGAATGCCACTAAATCCTATGGGCCCAGAGAGAAGGAAGGTTGGGTGAGAAGTTGAAGAATTAAAGAATAAAATTAAGTGAATTTATATCAGATGTCTTCAGTCTTCTCAATAAGGTTGTCATTTGATTTTACAACCTACTCTTCACTACTAAGAGTAAACTATATGGTAATAAATAAAATTAAATATGAAATTCAATTAACAGATCTGGCTACAAAGAGTATTTTATCAGCCTTCCTTGAGTATAGACAAAATTGACCAGTTTACTACTCTCTCTACCTCACAGGCTTATTGTCAAGAAGAATTTGTAAATCTTAAAATGCTATAGAAATAGGAGTTGATTTGGGGAAAAATATTAGTGAACCATTATAGAGTTTTATGGTTTATATATGGTAGAGATTCCATAGGCTTATAGGAACCTATAAACTCAGGGAGCTCTGTTGGAAGCTTGCAAGGACTCTAGGGACATGGTGACTCAAGGCAATCTACAGATGCCATAGTGTTACTCCAAGACTTCCAGTAATGGGGGGAACTGGAGGGAAAGTTGGCTACTTGTCTCCACACTCACTGGACCATATATCTTCATCTTTACTCTGGTCATTATTCATGATTCTATGTTCTCCAGTTCTAGCTGCTGATGTTGCTCTACCTTCTAAACTAGACCAACAAAGGCCATACCTGGAAGGAGCTAAGGCACTCTGCTGTGTTCCAGCCTAGGGGCCCCAAAGTGAGAATAAAGAATACACCAGCTCCTCGAGTTCAGTAGTGATTCCTTATGTTAGACATACACTGTCTCTTTCCATCATCGCAACAGTCCTATGAGACTGCAGTTATCATGGTCCTCATTTGACGGAGAAAGAAATGGAGACACAATAGCTAGTAAAGAGATCTGGGACATAGCTCCAAGGATTCTAACAAAGTCCAAGGTCTTTCCTGCTCCATCACAACTGCTTGAAGTATGAGATATTTTGGAGAACAAATGTTTTTTCTTTTAAAAAAATCTTTGTTCTGGAAAATCTAGAATGTTACTTTCTGAGGACATGAAGCTATGTTATGAAGAAAAAGAGCCTTTGAGTTTTAATTATTAACTGTTAATCTCTCTGAGAAACAGTTCTGTGTATGAGTAGACTGCTTGTCTTAGTGACAGTTTCTATCTAGAGGGTGATATCTTTATCAAGAAGTACTCAAGATTTAGAAGAACACCTGAGGGATTCCTGGGGAAAAAAAATCTCTGCTGTATGTTTCATAATAGCAATAAGCACAACCATCTCCAGAGAGGGAAGGAGGTGTGTGCCTCCGAGTTCTGCAGTTCTGTGAATAAAGGTTTATTACTTTCCTTTACCTTCCATCAATCAGCCAAATGTTAGGAGAAGTAAAAAAGAAAAGAAAGAAACCTCATCTTGGTGTCTGTAACATAAAATAAAGTAGCCAGAATATTCTCTCATTCCTGACCTTGAAAGTTAACTTTCTCAAATTTGGTTAGAACTACAGCATGTTTCATGATTAAACCAAACCACTGCCCATATAATTTGTGGGCTCCGGTCCTAATTTAGACTTTCATCTATCTGTCATGAGGGATTTCTTCACTTACTTGAAAAAAAGTGCACTGTATTCTTTTCCACTCTGAAAGAATCTTAACTAAATAGTCAGGCAAGAGGACCAGAGTTTGTAAAGCCACCCAGCACCATTATTTAACCACTTGGGAGGTGTTTTTTGGCTGGCCAAATCTGACGTTTCCAAGGATACTGCTAATTCTGCTTTTCCTGTCAATATCTTAAAAGCATGTTGAGGTACTAGAGGGCTCAGTACATTTATTAATTTTTACAATTCCCCAACGCTCACTTGCTGGGTTAACAAGCTGAAATGGAAGGTAACCGTTCTCTCTCTTTCTGCAAAGAGTCTCTGTTTTCAGAGAATACCTATTCTGTTTCCCAATCAAAAAATTTAACAAATATTTATTAAACACCTGCAATTCTGGGAACAGGGAACAGAAAAATGAAAGGGAAACAGTTCCAAACCTCAAGGAGCTCCTATTGGGAAGGTATCATGTATGTAAATAAGTATAAAGAAGACATAAATATATGTATGTATGTACATGCAGGAGTGTATTGTATGGAGAGGGGGGCTGGAGAGAGCCAAATGTTAAATTTTTAGTGTATTTTATACCTTGAAAATCAGCACACTCCAAATCAGGTCTTGATTTATTATTTTGTTGATTGTCTAGACTTAAGAAAATGTTAAAAATGCAGATTAAACTTAGAAGTATGTCATGTACATTTTTGGGGGGAAAGTTAGTTATCAAACATTTAGCAGCACACCTGTGTGTGTGTGTGTGTGTGTTGCCCATGTAAGTTATATGTGTCCACGTCTATTTATATGTGGCTTAGAGGAAAGCATGAACAGATATCTCTAGAGTGGCTTCTGCCCACCCTTATCCAAGGGAGACTTTGGTTCTTACTGGGAGGAGAAGCAGGAGATTGGTGCCAGAGACTGGCACCACTCTGCTCTCCTCAGAGAAGAGGTGTTGAACTAAAATTATATCTTTCTGCCCCCACCTTAAATACTGCAGGTCTAGGGAAAATAATTCTTAGGTTCAAACTATACTCTTGATCTCTATTTCTATCTCTATCCCTTGGGGAAGGAGGGCCCAAAGTTATATATCCTATATTCTGACCAAATACCAGTTACACATATCCAAGCTGATAGGAAATAGAAATCTGAGAAGATATACTGATGAAAATATACCAGACAATAACAGAGTAAATGACCTCTCCCTCTGGGAGTATGATAGCTCAGGCAAGAAAGAGAGTCCCAGATCTCACTGAAGAGGGAATTCCTCAAAGTCTCTAGAGTAGTAAGCTAGGGATTGGAACACAATTGAGGTACATGTCAGCTACTTCTCAGAAAGTTTCTCCCCATTTAGAAACCTCTCCCTGAAGAAAATCTGAAACTGAGTGTCATGCCTCTCAAATCTAGAAGTCAGAAGATCAGGACCACTTCTTTTCCCAAGCTCTACCAAGGCAATGTTACTGTATTGAAGAGTATTTATGGAGGGTATAAGGAAGCAGACTGGAAATTTAGGGGAAAAGGATAGGTTTAGAAGGATTTTGAATGGTTTAGAAGGATTTTGAACACAAATAAAGGAACATGAGAGAAGACACAACTGTTAATGGAAAGGAAAGCTAGAGATACAGTCTTCCACAGGGAGCCTGGTTTCCGGACTAAAGGATAGACAGAACATGGAAGGGAAAAAGTCTAAAATGAAGATTAGTTCATTAATTATAACATGGGAGTTCCAGAGGACAAAGTGGAAGGGGCAGGCAGATACAGGATAGAAAACTGAAAGGATAGGGTTGAGGTAGATGGGAACAGAGAGTAAACAGTGGTGACTAGAGGCAGGCTGCTCTTTGGTACTCTGTATATAATATTCGGTATCAGAGAGATAAGGAGGGCAAAAGGATTTGTGTTTGCTAACCATTGGGGAACAAGTTCAGGAAAAATATCAGTTGATAGAAAGAGCTCACTGATGAAGGTAGATAGGTAGAATATTCTCTCCTTGAGATTTTCACTGGGGTGCTTAGTTTTTGGTGGAAGCTTTGTGAAAACCCAGATGTTGTTGCTTCCCTCTCTGGTAAAGATGTAAGTATGGTCAGGCAGTTTGGCAGTGCTGTCTGTTGATTTTTTATTTCTCTGAAATTTTGATTTTGATTTTCTCTGATACCTGTGTTTAATTAAAGTGATTGTTAACCACTCAAAAGTTACTTTTCCTTTTAGAGAAGCAAATCAAAGAACCTGTGGTAGCCAAAGGTCACGCAACAGACAGAACAGAGCTGGAATTCTCTCTGAATTTTAGGCTTCTGTAGCTCAAGCTGAGATCATCTAGCCTACAACTGTCAAAACAGCTGGCCCTTATGCCAGGCCCAACATTCCCAAGTAGGGTCAAATCAGATCAAAATGTAAATGGCAAGCATTTGACAAAATAAATAAAAATGCAATTAAAAAAAAAAAAGAAATTTCCACTGCTGTAGTGACTGTTTGGTCTGGGCTCCAAGAGGGGAAATCGAACCCTTGGAGAAGGAATGAAGTAGACTGGGCCTGGAAGGTCTATTGGACAAAAGTGTTAGTTAGGATTTTAAGCCAGGATTTATATTTAACTGAAGAACTGAGGCTTAAAAATATGCAGTGATTTTGCCAAAAGTCACATAGCCCAGTATGTAATCAATTTACTGATATGAACTCAGTTGAAAACAGTCCTGAAAATAGACATCTTTTACGTGTCAAGGATAATTATTGTCTGGTGTCTCACCACTGCTCTGGTAAGCTTTAGGAACTCTCTCTCTCTCTCTCTCTCTCTCTCTCTCTCTCTCTCTCTCTCTCTCTCTCTCTCATGCAGTAGGCTTAATATGTGCCAAGCACTGCTCTAGGAAGTATGGATACAAACAAAAAAAGAGTATCCCTGATTGTACATTCAACTGTAATAGCAAGGAGTTAACATTCTGATGCACTATTTCATGATACAATGAAGAGAGTAGTGGATTTGAAGTCAAGGACCTCAGTTCAAATCTTAGTTCCTACCTCTGTGACCTAAGACATCACAACTTTTCTGGGTCTTAGTTTCCTCAATTGTAAAACGAAGGGGAACATAATAGATAATCTCTAAGCTTCCTTCCATCTCTTAAATCTATGATAAAATAAAATGCATAAAAAGATTTTTTGGGGGATAATAAGTGGGAAAATAAAGCAAGTCTTCCTAAAGAAGGCGCACAAGGAGCTAGTATTTGAGTGAGAGAATATCAAGGGTGAATGTATTTTATTTCCTTACAATAGGAATTAGTTTTCCCTAAAAGATGACAAAGTTACCCCTGAAACTTGATTGATCTCTGCCCCCCTTAACACAGTTTCTGATAAACTAAAGATATAAGGCACCCCACCTACCTGGAGTCAGGACCTCTCCAACTTGATGGATTTCTGGTAACTATACCCTGTCTTATTTGTTTCCATATGGAGACAAGGAGGGCCTCTTCCAGAGACAGCAAGTGCCACTTATTGTGTACCTTTCAGTATACCCTTGCTATATTAGGCAAAGTGAACTCCTTCTGATAAATGTTCAGTGATTTCTGTCTCATTTCATTCCAACATTGACTTGAACTGATGTATCTCCTAATGTGAGAAGAAGGCAAGGAATGCCTTCAGCATGCTTGGTAGACCTTCTTCTCAAACTTCTGAACTAAAGATTACAGATTTGAAGGTGGAAAGGGTGTTAAAAGTCACCTGTTTTGTATATAAGGAAACTGAGGACCAGGGAGATTAAGTCTCGCACAACAGCTTGCCTCCTCTGTCATTTCTTTCACTTATTTTCAAACTTTTCCTATCCACTGACTCATTCCCTGCTGCCTACAAACAAGCCCATGCCTCCTCATCCTGAGAAAACACTCACTTGAACCTTCCATCCCTGCTAACTATCATTTTATTTCTCTTCTACCTTTTGTAGCTAAACACTTTGAAAAGGCCATCTACAATAGGTGCCTCCCCTTTCTCTCTTTTTATCCTTTTCTTGAGCCCTTACAATCTAGCTTTCCCACCTTGTCATTCTACCAAAGCTACTCTCTCCAAAGTTACCAATGATCTTAGTTGCCAAATCATGACTTTTTCTCAATCCTCATTCTCTTTGATCTTCGAGCAGCCTTTGACAATGTTAATCTCTCTCTCTCTCTCTATCTCTCTATCTCTCTCTCCCTCTCTCTCTCTCTCTCTTTCTCTCTCTCACTCCTTGATAGTCCCTTCTCTCTAGGCGTTTGGGAATCCACACTCTCCTGGTTTTCCTCTAACCTATCTGGTCACTCCTCTTGTCTCCTTTGCTGGATCCTCATCCAGATCACACCTTCTAACCATAGATGTCCCTCGGGGTTCTGTCCTGGGCCCTCTTCTCCCTCTGCTTCATTTGGTGAAATCATCATCTCCCATAAATTTAATTACCATCTCTGTGCTGATGATTCTCAAGTCATTCTGCCTCAGTCTCTCTGCTGACCTCCAATGTCATATCTCCAACTGCCTTTCATATATCTGAAACTGGATCCTAACTTGAATTCAACATGTCCAAAACAGAATTCTTTATCTTTCCCCTGAAATTCTCTCCCACCTTCCTACTTTTCTTATTACTATAGATATCAAACTCCCAGTTCCTCAGGCTCAAAACCTAGAAGTCATCTTTGACTTCCAGTCTATACTATTGTAATAGCCTCTTGGTGGATCTGCCCACCTCAAGTCTCTACCCACTGTATATTTGTTTGCTTGTTGTCTCTCCTGTTAGATTGCAATGAACTTCTTGAAGACTGAGACTATATTTTGCCTCTTTCTTATCTCTGGCATTTGGTACAGGGCCTGGCACATAGTTGGATTTTGAAAAATGTTGATTGATTGATTGATTGAGGTAAGTTTTGAAATCGTAGATTCTGACTCCAAAGCCAGTACCCTTTCTACTGTCCTATTGACAAACACCACACAGGATGGGCAGGCATGGATAAGTTGTGACAGGCATCATTGGAGGGAATTTCCAGATAGATCTGGCAACAGATTCATTTGAAAATTTGAGCATTTTAATATTTTAATTCTTCCTGAAATCTATGATTTCTCAGTGTGGGCATGCCCTCAGCTCAGATCCCTCCATACCTTAGCAGATGGTTTCATGAGTTTCTGTGGCCAAAATCTTCATAACCTGATGGCTAGCCTTCTGGTGGCATGCCTCTCTGAAATTATCAAGGCTAGTCTTTGGATGACATTCCATTACTGAGCCTGTACTCCAAACCTTTTTAACTTGGTATGACCTGCCAGAAATTGCATTTGGCAGTCTTCAAGTGGTTTGTGTAAAATTGTCAATTTTAAATAAAGGAAAGGAATCTTATTCAATAATTCATTTTTTAAAAATTGAAGCACCTACTATGTACACATTATTGTATTGAGTAAAGAGGGACACCCAAAAGATAAGCCACTATGGACTTCATATTTCAATAGTTAGATATGGTGTATAACATACCCCAAACAAACAAACAGTTCTGTAATAAACAAATAGGACATAATATAGCATAAAATTATTGCACAGTGTTTTGTGATTGTTAAGACAGAAAAAATTAATTTCTCATCTGGGCATTACTGAAAGTTTTCATAGAGATAATATCATTAGCTCTTGGCCATTTAGTTCAATATGTACTTATATAGTAGGGGCAGCTAGATGGTGAAGTGGATAGAGCACCAGTACAGGAGTCAGGAGGACCTGAGTTCAAATCTTACCTCAGACACTTGACACTCACTAGCTGTGTGACCTTGGGCAAGTCACTTAACCCCAAATGCCTCATCCTGATGAATATCTGGTCACTGGATTCAGATGACTCTTGAGGAGAAGTGAGGCTGGTGACCTTGCACAGCCCTCCCTCACTCAAAACAAAGTCAAGTGCAAGCCATGTCATTATTTCTCTGACGGCACGGTCTTCTTTGGCAACGAAGGACGAACACACACACACACACACACACACACACACACTTATACAGAGCTTGTTATGCTTAAGGCACTATGATACAGACTGAAGGTGTTAAAAACCAAATGAAAAATCATTCTTACCCTCAAGGAGATTACATTCTCTTGTTAAGGAGAGGGATACAACATGTAAACAGATGAATATATGCTTGATAGTTTGAGGCGGTAGAGAGTACTAAAAACTAGGAGCTAAGGGTAAGATTTCACAGGGGAGGTTAGTCACATGTGGGATCAGCCTTGAAGAAAGATAAGGATTCTAAGAGACAAAGATAGGGAGAATTGGATTACTGCATAGGACAGCCTGTCCTTAACCACAGGAAGTGAGATCCAGGATGCTGTTTGGGGAACAGCAAATACACCACTTTGGTCAGAGTAATGAGTAATTGAAGGGAGTAATTTGAAATACCTGGAAAGTTAAGCAGACGTCAGACTGAAAATGGCTTGACATGCCAAATGGAAGAATTCATATTTTATCTTAGAGGCAATATTGAACCACTGAAGCTTATTGAGCAGTTGGAATGACTGAGTCGCTGGAATTTATTGAATGGGAAGTACTGTAGTCAAAAGGACACTAAACTTTAGGAACATTATTTTGGCATCTATACATAGGGTGGATCAAAAAAGTGGAGATTGAAGTAAGCGGACCAATTGGAAGGCTATTGTCGCACTGGTGAGAGGCGATGAGGACCTTAACTAAGACTATGGCTGGAGAGAGGGAGGCAGAGATATTCTGGAGGAAAAATGTCAAGACTTGATAATTGATTGGATGTGTAAGGTTGATTAGAGGGGAGTCAGTGAGGGAAAGTAAAGTGTTGAGGATAACTGCAAAGTAGTGAACCTGGGTGACTGGAAGGATGTTGGGTATTCTCAACAGAAATAGGGATGTATGGAATGAATTCATAAAGGACAGAGAAAGATTTCCAAGGGTAAAGATGTGTGGGGAGGGGGAAGGGGAGGGCAGTGAGAGGCTATGTTCTGCATCTGGAACATAGTTTGAACAATAGCAAAAGGCAGGAAAAAAGGGATGAGTACAAGAGAAAATAAGTAACTCTATGCTAAAAATTGAATCCAGAGAGGGGAATGGTATGAAATAATCAGGTAAATTAATCTGGTATCAATGCAAAAGATGCTCTGGAGAGTGGAAATGCTGGATATTGGAAGACTGACTAGGAAACTATTAAAATAGTCCAAGTTGGGGATAATGATGGTCTATACTCCAGTAATGAGAGTAGAAGTGGAAAGTGAATGAAGAGGGAGGATAGGCCAATAGATTTACTTTGGGAAATTTCCCCAGATACTCAACACTTTCCTTTTACATATCAATCAAAAAGCAATAACTGAGTGTCACCTGTGTATCTATAATAGGTCAACCAGCTTCTGTTTGAAGGGGTTAACTAATTACTCTAGGTTCTGATAACTCTGCTTTTTTTAAAAACAAATGGGCTGCTTTTCAGAGTCAGTATTGCCTTTTATGTGCTAGTGGCAGTAAGATCAATGTATATGGAAAGGAGTAAGATAAAATGAAATTTGTACCTGACAGTCTTTTTGGAAACTTCAATGGCTTGGGCTATTTTATTGATCCCTGGAGCCATTAAAACCATCCAACCCTACCACTCTTTTAAGGAAAGAGAAATAAAAGCGGACCTACTTAGCAAGTAAAGAAAGGAGAGTAATTAATGCTGCCTTTTTAAGGCCCAGGATTAGCTCTATTGATTAGATTACTTTGGTATTGTTAATGGTAATACATGTGAATAGCTCTAAGCTCTAAAAAGAGATAGGCAATAACTTCTGACAAAGAAATGCCGATCTTGTGAGAACAAACTAAAGGTTGAGGGAATTCAGTTACCCAGTGAGCATGGATGGGAGAACTTTTGATTGAGGCAGAAGGTTAGGAAACTTCTGAGGCAAAGACGATTGCATCTGGAGGGGAAAAATTGCTAAGGTGACATTTATTTAACTGTGAAGAATCCAGTCTAACAGAAGATACGTAAGAATGAGACTCAGAAGGTGCTCAGAGAAAGAATCCCAGCTCTGTCATTGTATGACCTTGAGCAAGGATTTATCAGTCAAGTTGTTGTTCAGTTGTTTGTGACTATACACTAAAACCATTTGAGGTTTTCTTGGCAAAGATACTGGACTGGTTTGCCATTTCTTACTCTAGCTCATTTTAGATGAGGCAACTAAGGCAAACAGGAAGAAGTTACTTGTCCAGGATCATACACCTAGTAAATGTCTGAGGCTGGATTTGAACTCATCTTCTTGACTCCTGGCCTGCACCTCCTAGTTGCCCCTATCAGTCTCTAGGGTTCTTTCTATTACTACTACCACCACCACCACCCCTGCTACTACTACTACTACGACCACTACTACTACCACTACTACTATCACCACTACCAAAATTACTGTTATTATTCAGGGTTCTCTAGTATTTCAGGGGGCAGCTAGATGGCACAGTGGATAGGATGCCAGACCTGGAATCAGGAAGACTCATCTTCCTTAGTTCAAATCTGGCCTCAGACATTTGCTAGCTATGTGACCCTGGGCAAGTCACTTAACCCTGTTTGCCTCAGTTTCCTCTTTGTAAAATTAGCTAAAGAAGTAAATGGCAAACCGCTCCAGTATCTTTTCCATGCTATATTCTGGAAAAGTTACAAAGTTTAGATGTGAAATTATCTTTGCCCTCATTGACCTTACAGTCTAATAGGGACATTAGACACAATCACAGATAATTTTAACATATTATTCTATGTTAAATGCCAAATGCTATATGAGGTCCAAGAGAGAAGGCCACTATTGAAAGGGAAACAAAGTCTTCATGAGTGAGGTGACATTTGAATTGGACTTTAAAGGATGAGTAGGAATTCAATAGGCCAAGGGAAGGAGGAAGGAGAATATTCTATAAAGAGGAAACAGTAAGGGTAAAGTCGTGGAGGGAATAAAGTGCAGGGTGTGCATACAATGTAGTTTGGCTGGAACACAGAATACATACAGAGAGTAGGGTAAGACAAGGCTGAAAGCTCAGATGTTCCAAATTGTCAGAGGCTTTGAATGTCAGCTAAAGTTCTTCAAAATATGCTAAAGACAGTGTAAAGAAAAACAACTTTGAAATTCCAGATGTTGTCTAGTCTGGCCAACTCTTCCTGACCTCTTTTGGGTTTTCTTTTTTTTTTTAATTATTTTATTTGTTTTCAGTTTTCTACAATCACTTCCGTATATCTTAGCTTTTTCTCCTCCCTCCCCCTTCTTCCTCTCTCTCTCCTTTCTGCCTCCCCAAGATGGAGTGCAATCTTATATAGGTTCTGCAAATACATTCCTTTTAAATACATTTTCACCTTAGTCATGTTGCATAGAAGAATTAAAATGAATGGAAGAAATGATAAAATAAAACAAAACATAATACAAGAGAAAATGATCTGCTTCATTCTGCATTCCAATTCCATAGTTCTTTCTCTGGATGTGGAAGACATTTTGCCTCAAGAGTCCATTGGGAATTTTTTAGGTTCTTGCATTGCTGTGAAGGACTAAGTCTAGCAGAAAAATTTCTCTCACACTGTGGTCATTGCTGTGCACAAAGTTCTCCTGGTTCTGCTCCTTTCACTCAGCATCAGTTCATACAAGCCCTTCCAGGCCTCTCTGAAGTCTTCCTGTTCATCATTTCTTATAGTACAATAGTATTCCATTACATTCACATACCACAACTTGTTCAGCCATTTCCCAATTGATTGGTATCCCTTCAATTTCCAGTTCTTGGCCACCACAAAAAGAGCTGCTATAAATATTTTTGTACATGTGCAACCCTTTCCCATTTTTATGATATCTTTGGGCCCTTTTGGGTTTTCTTGGCAAAAATAGTAGTGTGGCTAAATCAGGCTGATGGTAACTGACAGACCTCAAATTTGTTGGTGAGTTAGGGAGAGTCTACTCCAAGCATGTGCAGATGTTCCCAGTGGAATGGATATTGAAATTGAAAAGCAAATTGAAAGCAATTTGTTCCAAGGGCCATAAAAGTGGCTGAAGCAGTCACTGTGGGGCACTTGGAGTTTGGTCAGACCTTGCATCCTAGGATGATCACCAGTCACCCTGACTTTTGTCCTGCCACTAGACTTCCATACTCAAGAAGAGAGAGTGAGACGACTTCATGCAGCTCTGCCTCATTTAAATCCAATTCATGGGTGAGTCAAGACATCACCCTAGATGTCCCTGGTCCTCTTCAAAAATGAAGGACAAAATTGTCAATGCCCACACTTCCCAGTGTAGTGTACTCTGATGAAAAACATGGAGAAGTTAGATAAATAGGGACCCATGCTTTGTTCATTGATTGATTGAAATTCTACCATTTTATCTTTATTTTTAAAGATAAAATGGTAGAATTACATGTTAGATGATGACTGGATTGTTCTTTGGGTTCTTGTAAAAGCACAAAACACACGAGGACAAATTGTAAAGCCTATCCTTGTGGATATGGCACATATCTCAACCTTGAATCCAACCCTCAAACCTGAATCCTCAGTGTGATAGATCTATCACTGCTATAAGCATAGATTGCTTACATTAAGAGGTATATACCAGGAATTATTTTGAAAATTCACTGTTATTTGTGGACTTAGCTAAGAGATCATCTGTCCCACGTGCTCACTTAATGTGAGTCATCTATCCTCCACCCTTATTTTAAAGTTTTTAAATTCTTGTTTTCAAATATATTTTATTAAAGACTTTAGTCATCATATCACAATTATTTCTGAGAAAAACTAAAATACTTCCTCTTCCTTTTCCCCCAAAGGCAAATCCTTTCCTATGACAAAGGAAAGAAAATAGCCAAGCAAAAACATAAATACATCGGCTTCATCTGCTCTCTTAAACAAGACTCTCTCCTTAATGCCCCCTTCCTCTCCCTCATTCCCTTCCCAGCTGTGCTTCTGACTGTCCAGACTCCAACACCTGGCCTCCACTGGGGGCCTTCACAGCCACACTGTTCTTTTCACTCCTTTTTATTACCAGTCTTCCTCCATAAGAATGTCATCTCCTATAGGTACTGCCTTTGTCTTTTTCTTTTTCTTTGTATCCCTAGGGTTTATTCTATGGTAAGTTATTATTAAAGGCACAGTGGATAGAGTGCCAGGCCTGGAATCAGGAAGACTCATTCCTCAGTTCAAATACAGCCTTAGACACTTACTAGCTATATGATCCTGGGCAATTCACTTAATCCTGTTTGCCTCAGTTTCCTCATCTCAAAAATGAGCTGGAGAAGGAAATGACAAATTACTCTAGAAACTTTGCCAAAGAAAACTCCAAATGGGGTCACAAAGAGTGAAACGCGATTGAAATGACTGAGCAAAATGCTTGATAAAGGCTTGACTTCTCATCATCTTGCCATGCCTCTCTGCTCTTTATCTCTTCATTGGTCTCCAGTTTCTCAGAGTTCCCCTCCCCCTTTTCATCTACTTTGTGGTAGCCTTTGCATATATTATTCTTTCCTTTCTGCTTACTTCATTCTGTTCTAGTTGGTACAAGATTTCACATTTCTAATAGTCTCTCATAGGCATCATTTCTTCCTGCATAATAATCTTCCATTATATTCATATAGCGTACTGGGGTTTTTTCAACCATTTCCCAATCAGTGGGGGACTGTCCTTTATTACCACAAAGTCTTGCTGTGAATATTTTGAGTTATATTAAACATTTCTGTTTATTTTTTGTTTCCCTGAAGTATATACCTGATAGTGGGATTGTGGAGTCAAAAGGTTAACATCTTAGCCATTTTATGACAAATTGATATCCAGAATAGTTAGATCAATTCATGGCACTACCAAGATTATGTTAGTAATGTTTATCTTCCCATACTTTGGGGAGAATGTTTGTTCTGTGAAGTTTGGATTCAGTCAAAGGGTTGAGCATGAGGACCCAGAGGGCCACATGTTGCCTCTAGGCCACAGGTTCCATAGTTCTTCCAAAACTGTTGCTGGAGGATTTTTTGTTTGTTTGCAATTTTTGACATTTCATGTATGAAATGAAAACTCAGAGTTGTTTTAATTTGCATTTTTCTTATGATTCAAGATTTAGACCATGTTTTAATATGGTCATTTTTATTTGCAATTCTTTTGAAAACTATTCATAGCCTTTGACCACTTATCTATCAGGGAATGGCTCTTGGTATTATGAATTTGCTATATATTCCTTACGTATTTTGGATGGTATGCTTTAATCAGTGATATTTAATATAAATATTTTCCCACATTGTAGTATCCTTTCTAATTATATCTTCGTTGATTTTATTTTTATAAGGGCTTTTAATATTTATGTAATGAAAATAGTCCATTTTATATTTTATGACCATCTCAGTTATTTATGTAATTAAGAATTCCAAATACTCCTTCCCTGATCCTTATAGTTGTCATTCTTTTCTATTTTTTTTAAAATAATCTTTCATATACCTTTTGCTATTCATGGTGAACTTTTTGTGGAATATGGTATTATACACTAGTCTAAACCTAGTTTCTGCCAAACTGCTTTCCAGTTTTTCCAGAAATTCATATAAAAAATTGAGTCCTTCCCTCTATAGTTTCTACTAATCCTTTCATTCTACCAATGAGGAATCCATAGCTCAGCAATTTGAAGTGATTTGCCTGAAGTCCCACAGGTTGTCAGCATCAGATCAGATCTAGATTTTTCTAGTTCCAATCCAATGTTTTCTTTAATCCTTGTATCCTGAGGACTCGTCACAGAGCCTTATTCAGTAGGTATTGAAGAAATATTTATTGGATTTGAAAGATAGAGTTTAAAAGGCAATAAGTAAAATCTTTGTTGGGTACATACATGATGGAAAACAATAAGAACAATTATAATTCATGTTTTTCCTGAAGAGTTAAAGGAACTCCCACAGTAGAAATGGATTCCACAATGCCCCTTGCCAATACAGGTTAACAATTTTACTGTAAGCTAATACTTTAGAAATTTGCCTAGGGCACTGAGATGTTGGGTTGTGACTCACCCAAAAGGGCAGGAAACAAAGAAATAAAGTCAAAAGAAGAAAACAAAAGAAAACTTAGAAGGAAGCAAAGAAAAGCTGGCTATCTCTGACAACAGTGTGTGGTATTTATTACATAGTTTTTTTGAAATGGAATTTTATAGTTTCATATTGAATCCTCTCTTATGTTCTACTATATATAGAAATATTCTTTTCTCTTTTCATATTGTATTTAAGTTTAAAATGAAGAAAAATTTATACACACACACACAAATAAATTTTAAAAAAGAAAAAATGTTACTTGCCCAGGGTCATACAGCTAATATTTGCTAGAGATAAGACCTAAATTCAGGATCCCTTAATTCCAATGCTGATCTACTAACCAATACAACATGCTTTCCTACTTATATAAAGATGAAATTATTCTTTTTTTAGGCTCAGAATACTTAATAACTCTTTCATACAATTTGACACCCCAGAGCAATTATTGTAATTTAAATAAACAAGCTAAGAGTTACTACAGCTTCAAAATAAGCACTCAATTTCTTTATCCTCACCAAAAAATACAATATTTTATGTTTCTGCTGTCAATAACCTGACTTTTTGTTTCTATGAATTATTATGAGCCTACAAAACCTATTTTGTGACCATTGTTTTCTAAGACCATATTTCTTTTTTTCATTATGAATTTGGAAAACATCAACCAACATTCCCCTATAAAAGAATTTTTAAAAAGAACTGTGAATCTTTATTTCATGCAGCTTTTTTTTAAAGTGTATATTAAGTTGAAGAAAGTAGAACCAATATTGCCTTGCTTGTCTGTATGCTCTTCTGAACTTCCTTCTACTCTCTTCTGTGCATTTTTAAAATGTTCCATTGGTACTCTTTTCTTTCATTTCTTTTCCTTTTCTTATAGGCGGAAGGACAATCACTGTACTGCCTCTTAATCTTCTCCACAACTATCTCTCGCAAGAGCTTTCCTGTAACAAAGTATAGTCAAGAAAAATAAACCTATGCATTGACTTTGCCTGAAAATGTATGTCTTATTCCATATATTTGCTCTATTACCTTGCTCTAGGAGATGGGAAGCATGATCCAACATCAGTCTCATGGTTCATCGCATTGATCAGAGTTCTTAATCCTTTAAAGTTATTTTCCTTTACGTTACTGTTCTGTTCACTTAACTCTGCATCAATTCATACAACTCTTCCTAATTCTTCTCAGAATCTGTACCTTATGTTTTTTCTTAAAGCACAATAGTATTTTATTATAGTCATATAGGATTATTTGTTCATCATTTACCAGTTGGTTGGTACCCATTTTGTTTGCACTCCTGTGCTACAACAAAAAGTACTACTATAAGTATTTTTGTATATTAGGAAACTGTGGCTTGTCTCCCTTTTTCTTTGACTTCTTTGGGAGATTAGTCTTGTAGATGCATTGCTGGGTCACACGTTACTGACTTTGGAGGGGGAGAGAGGTGAAGTATTATAATTTCAAATTGCTTTCCAGAATGATTGGACCAATTCAAAGTTTTTCCAATAGTAAATAAGAGTGCCTGTTTTCCTGAAGCTCTTCCAATAATTGTCACTGTCCTTTTTGTCATCTTTTGTTGGGTGTGAAATAAAACCTCCTCAGAGCTGGGTAGTTTACGTGTCTAATTATTAGGGATTTGGAGCATTTTAAATATAACTGTTGATAGCTTGCATTTCTTCTTTCAAGCACTACTCAAAAGAAGAAATTTATTTTTTCTTTTATTATTTTTTAAAATTTGTTTTCAGTGTTCTACTGGGGTTATATTTCTTAAAGCAAAAGAAGTTCTGAGCCTCCAGTGGCTCCTGGGATTAAACCAAATATCCTATATTTGGCTTTGAAAGCCCTTCGTAATGTGGGACTTTCCTACTTTTCCAATCCTCTTGAGCTTTTTTCCCTTTAGTGCCTTCCAAACAGTCTAGTGAGTAGTCTGTCTATTACTTCTAAAACATGGCACTCTCTCTCCCAAATCTGTGATATTTCAGTAGCTGTCCCTCTTGCCTGGACTATTCCACCTCATCTCTCTCTCCTGGCTTCACTGGTTTCTTTCAAGACTCAACTCAAATCCTACCTTCTATAAGATCTTTTCCAGTTTCCCTTATGATTATCACCTTCCATCTGAGATTATCTCATCCTGTATAGGTCTTGTATGTACATGGTTTGCCTGTTCTCTCTCTCATTACAATGTGAGTTCCTTGAGGGCATGGTCTGTGTTTCTGCCCATCTTGTCATCCCCAGTATCTTGCACATAGTAAATGCTTAATAAATGTTTGTTGTCCAACTGATGTTAAGGTGTCTATTTTCCCATAGCTCCTCCAGCATTTGCCATTTTCCTTTTTTGTCATCCTTGTCAATTTGATGAATGTGAACTAAGAGTCATCTTTCAGGTCTCTCCTATATGCTATTTGTGAGGCCCTTCCCCTCCAGATAGCCATGTATCTGCCTTCACCCTAACCATCTACATGAGAGGTAAATTTCCCATCAGCTCTTGCCAATTTCAGTGGGTTTAAATCAACTGCTGATCTAACACAATCCCCTACCTGACTTCTGGCTCTCCAGTGAGCTGGGGTCACCACTTGTTACCAATAACGATGGCATTTTAGGAGACTCAGCTCAAGAACTACATTCTACATAGAGTTTTTGCTAATACCTTCCAGCTGCCAGTAGCTTTCTCATCAGTACCTTGTATTTTATGTTGTATATAATGGAGGTTTTGGTTCGTTTCCAGACCACCTCAGATAACATCTAGCTTGCAGAAAAATCTTAATGAAATGTAAAAGAGGTGCCTTGGAAAGACTTGGGTAGATACAGATATGGACATATTGTAACTGGTTCTGCTTGGCTAACCAAGAGTTGAAGAGGAAGCTCTTTGGTTGGATGTGAAAGAACTCAAAAAATCCTGTCAAGTATGCTTCAATCACACTCTTTGCCTCTTCCTTCATTCCTGCAGGATCTTGGTGGCATTTTCATTCATGTGGTCTAGTGAAGGGTATGTAGTCCCTGATTTTGGAAGTTTAGAAAAGTTGGGAGTATAAGCCACAAATAGCCAAGAATTGGAGCCCAGCCCAGATTTCTCATCCAGCACAACACTGATACCCTAGAGAAGAAGGAGTGATGTTCAGCAGTGCCTTTTAGTACTACAGTGGAAGGATTGATGCAATCATGCTTTATCTGGACATGAACTTGATGAAAGCAATGGTATGTAGGAACTGAATTAAGTTTCAAGCCTAACCTTCCTTTCTCTTCCCCAGGTAGCAGCAAGAAAGATTATTCCCCTTTGATTTTGAGAGAAATGTTTGTCCTTTCTTCTAACTGAAACTTTGAAGTAAATATTTCTTTGTAAAGTCTATCCAGTGTTAAAGTTAAATGAGACTGAGGACCTAACTGCTATACCCTAACAAATGGGATAGGTGTAACACAGTTAGTGGGAGGGAGGATTGAGCTGATGGCAGTAAAGAAAAAAGGTCCGTAAGGTACCCTAGTCTCAGAGCACCTAGAACCTTGAGAAGCAGATGTAGCAGTCCTGGTTCTGAGACAATGGAGCCAGATCACCCATGTTCCATGTTTATATTCATTTATGTATGTGTTGTCTCACGTCCCTCCCAGATGAAATGGAAGCTCTGTAAAGATAAGGCATGTTTCATTTTTGACTCTCTAGCCACAATATCTGGCACAAAGTAAGTCTTTAATAAGTGATTGCTTGTTTGAGGCAGATGAAGTGACATAATAGAATGGAATTCACAATAGAGGACTTGGAGTCAAGAAGACCTGAGTTGGAATCCTGCCTCAAACATTCACTACCTTTATGACTCTGGGCAAGTCACTTAGCATCTCTCAGCCTCAATGTCCTCATCTCTAAAACAGAGATAATAAAGCCTACTTCCCAGGGTTGTAGTGCAGATCAAATGAGATAATAAATGTGAAGTGAACCTTAGAGCATTATGTAAATATTGGCTATTATTGTCATTGACTGATTGAGGTGCTCAGACATTAAATGACTTTGTCAAGAATACCTTACTCCACTGTGTGGTTGCAATAACCAAACACATCTTACAAAAAATAAGTTGAGAAAATGCAAAATTTTAATTTTATTGTGATTTTATTTTTTTGTAATTAAAAATGAATTTTCTTTTTCCTTACTCTTCTCTTTTGGAAAAAAAGAAAAGAAAAACACAACCCTTGTAAAAAATATGTACAATCAAGCAAAAAAAGTTCCCACCTTGGTCATGTCTAAAAAAATATCTCACAATCTACCATGTCCAAAAAGCACATGTTATAATTGGAGAGTCCAACACCTTTCTCTCAGGAGGAATGTGATGCATTTCACTATGAATCTCTGGAAATGCAGCTGGTCATTGCATTGATCAAAGTTCTTAAATCTTTCTTAGTTGTTTGTCTTTATAACATTGTTATCATATAATACTAGCTGTTACTCTTTTCCTGATTAGGCTCACTTCTCTGCATCAGTCTATTCAAGTCTTTATAGGTTTCTCTGAATACATTTTCCTATCAATTGCAAGATTACATTAACAATCAAATTCACTTAATATATTTGTTTGTCTAAAATGCTTTTTTAACCTTTTATTACGGTTTTTTTTTGTTCCAAGAGATGATTCCCTGGAAAGGAAAAAAAAAGGAGACATACTTAGAAATTAAGGTGATACGAAAATAAAAGCTATGAACAAATAAAAAAATAGTTTGTTCCTGTGGAGCATCGCTCGATTTTTGGTAACATTTCTGCTAAGAAAAAAATAGAAATCCTTGTTATTTTGGATGGCTCTAAGGGTTTTTCTTTTCTAAGTGGTGCCTTCACGATTTCATATAAACCACAAGTGAACTTGTTCCCTCCGGCTGTTTTGACATTGTGCTCAGGTTCTACAGTACCCCTGAAAATCAAAGGTCTCATCTCTCTAAGACTTGCCACAATGGGCATATACAGAGCAGGTATGATGAAATTCTGTTTTAAGACAGAAAGAAAGCTTTTGTGCTCCCAAAGTATTCTGTGGTAAACCAGACTATAGATTATACAGAAGGGTCATGTTACCTTGAGCCAGTGAAAAATCACCACTAAGAAACAATGGCACTTTAGACAATGAACTAGCAGCTGCTTGTCCATTAGGCCACTCCACAGGCCAAACTCCCTTTTCATTATCTCCCTGACCTATAGAGGCTGCTTGTGGTGACTTGTTCTTGCTGGTGATGGAATTCTTTCAAATAACACCTGCACTTAGCATAAAATCTTTTCTCTGAGCTTAATCACAGAGTCCTTTGCAAGGAAAAGAAAAAGCTCCACCTTGTAAAAGAGGAGAAAAATATATACTTACCTTAGAAACCTGATCATCCAGCTAAGTACTTGTGGAATTGGCCATAATAGTTTAAACCTCACCATTTGTATGAACCCTGCCTGATAGCCTCTCTCATGATTATTAAAGGGCTGCTGCCTAGCTGAAGTTTTTGTCAAGTATTGAAAAGTCTTGATCTGAAGCACTGGAGTCATTTGATATTTTGTTCTTAAAACAAATGTTACTGAGATATACTCAGAGTGGCACCAGAAATTCTAATACTCAACACCTCCCTTCCCTTCCCCCCCTCCCCACCCCTTTTGTCCCCCTTTCTTTGTCTTCTTTTCTTTCCCTCTTCCTTACCTTACTGCCTTCTTTTCTCTCTCTCTTTGTTAAGAAACAGCTTTTGACTCTACTGTCTCCGAGCTCTGCTCCTGACTCTGGAATTATCCATCATTTGCAAGCAGCCTTCTTACCCTGTTGCCCTCTCCTCTGATGGATGAGTTTTTCCTGAAACACCCCTTTGAGGATGTGCCCAGGCTAGCTGTGTTTACTCTCCCATCTCTCCTAGCTCCAGTCCTGACTCTGAATTTCTCTACCATGCCTACCCCATACTGTGCTTTTCAGTGTTGTTGTCTTTTGTGTGTTGTCTTACCCTATTAGAATATAAGCTCATGAGGACAGGGGCTGTCTTTCTTTTTCACTTGTACTGTGTAGTATACTACGGCATATGGTACTATATGGTCTGGCATATAGTAAGTGCTTAAATGCTTGTTTACTTGACTTGAAAAATGCAAAGGACCACAGAAACCATTTAGCCTAACCAGTACCCAAGAAGGAGTCTCTCCAGGTCACATCCCCTAAATGACCGCTGAACCTTTGCTTAGAGCCCTCAGATGTTGCTACCTCATAAAGTAGGCTGTTCCACTTTTAGATAGCTCTTGTTTTTAGGAAATGTCTATCTATATATATCTATAGATATATATATATACACACATTTTACAGCAAGCCAAAATTTGCTTCTTTGCAATTTCTGCCCAGGGCTCCTATTTCTAATTTTTGGAAACAGGAAAAACATGTTTAAACCTTATTTCATGTAATAGCTCGCTAAATATTAGAAGATAGCTGTCATCTTCCAGGGAGGCAATTTGATGTAGTGGATAAAACCCTAGTGTTAGTCAAGTAGGCTGGAGTTCAAGTCCAGTCTGTGACAGAGGCTGCCTGTACGACTCTAAACAAGTCCCTTACAGGTAGCTAAGTGATGCCATGAGCTCCAGGCCTGGTATCAGGGAGACCTGGGTTCCAATCTGGCCTCAGAAACTTACTAGCTGTATGACACTGGGCAAGTCACTTAACCGTTGTCTGCTTGAGTTTTCTCATCTGTAAAGTGGAGATAATAATAGCACCTACCTACCTCCCAGAGCTATGAGAGTCACATGACATAATAAAGTGCCTAGCACAGTGCTGGACATATGGTAAACACTGTATAAATGTTAGCTATTAGTAGCTGTTACTTAACTTCTCAGTACCTCGGCCAGCTCTCCTTTGCCAAACAGATGTTGATTTGAATGGCAAAGTGAGATTTTTCAATGAAAGCACAGATCCAATTATTTTTTAAAAATCATATCTTCATAACTCTTCTAAATATGGCTTCACCTAGTCCCTGTGTGTCATGATCCTATTTAATTCAAGATGTTGAACTTTTCACTGTTATCATTGCCCAGTCTAGCAATGTTTTTCTTAAAATGCCCTACCCAGAACTGAACACACTATTACAGAGGGAGTCTGAAAAGGAAAGACCAGACAGATTATCACCTCTTTATTTCCAAATGCTTTGCCTCTCTACGTTTTCAGATGGTCATTCTTCCGGACAAAACCATATGGGCTGAAACAACCCCTTCCTTGACTTAGCAAGGTCTTTCCATTTCCTTGATTCCCCTGCTCCTACTTCTGTTCTGGAACATATTCTGGCTATTTGCCCAGACCTCGGACATTCTGCCTGGTTCTGCCTGCCAATACTTATATTTTCCTGGTTCTTGTCAGACCTGACTTACTACTTGATCTGCCCCTCCATTCTAATACAGACATTGACTTTGGCTTGGTTATCTAGTGCTGACCCATTGCCTGTTCTCACCTTCAGGAACTATAACAACTTTATTTCGGTTCCTTGCTTCCTTTCTGGTAACCCAAACTTGCCACCAACCATGCCAGTCAGAGTGCCCTCAGCTGTGTCTAAGTTTACTACTTCTACCATTTTGATTGAATGGAAAATTGATTCAGTCAACAAGTCTATTCAAGCCCATCATGATGTGTGTTTTTTTAAACTATTGACCAATTGTTTGAAGCGACTCATAGGGTTAATCAAAATGATAGAAATGATTACATGCATACAGATGGCACCTCAAGTGTTTTTTTTTTTTTACCCATTTCAGTGCTGAAGTAATAGATCAGGATGGGGAGGAAATAAGGAGGAGGTTAAGAAAGTGGGATATTTCATAGTCTGATATTTTGAAAGCTATTTCCTGACTGCTGAAAGAGAGCTTTTCCTCCAATCTGCTTCCTGGCTCTGCATGCTGCCATCCAACCCAAGGGTGGAGAAAGCTCCTGAAGCGGAGACACTGACTGACACAAATCCTGCTTGGCATTTCCTGGCTCACTGTGAAAATGAAAATGAAAGCAGGTTTGTCTTCAGTCCCAACCAAAAACACTCCAGTGACTGATATGGAGTCATGCAGTTTGTTCTGAGTGTAAATATTAATGACAGCCTGGGTGACAAAGGGGAATGTAAATAACACGGCAGCAGAGTTGCATCAAACGGCCCTTTAACCACTCGGAACAGATTGATGCCATGTCACCTTGACTGTGGGAAAAGGAAATCAAAATGGGGTTAGTGTTCAAACAGCAGCTTAGAAACATAGAGCTGCCATTAAATAAATTCCCCTGCAGTAGCCCTTTAAGAAAAAATCTCCAGGTACCATAGCAAAATAATGTTAAAGGATCCCAGAAGACTTGCTTCATCAATCAGGAAGGACTCACATTGCATAATAATTTTATCTGGACTTTGAGGCCACCAGGCTCATCTGAATCAGATAGAAGAATCCAACCTAATCAGATAAATTAGCACAGTGCCAAAATTGTCTATCATTAGAACAGAAAGTAATCATGGATATGAAAGAAGATGAACCAGCTCTGAAGTACTGGTCCTGCCAAAACGCTGATGCTGATTTCATTCACTTCTTGATATCTACATTGGAAAATCAAAAAGGATCAGACTGAACACAGGTTTCTATGATATGCTGTAATCAAAAGACAATATAGGACCAGAACAGACCCATAATGGAAGGCCTTGACAGATAGACTTGCTGATTCTAAGTATTTGGAAGTGAGCTCTTGAGTTTTGTTCTAAAACTTGGTGATTCATCATTCCTTCTGAAGATTCACAGATCATTGTCACATCACTCAGAAAAAGGAGTCAGAGGCTTTATGAAAAATAAATAAGGAAGAGGAAAGAATGATGTGCAAATAAAGAAGCAAAACCCCAGTTCTCTATCAAGTAGTTTTTAATTCTAACTCACCCAACACATTGAAGCAAAAAGACCAATTATTTTACAATTGGAAAGATTTTGTTAACATATTTTTTTGTGACTGTTTTGCAACTCACGCTTGGAGCCAAGAACTGTCTACAAGCCCTATCTCTGACACATCCTGACAGTATGACCCTGAGCAAGTCACTTAACAGCTCAGTCCTCTAGATCCCAGGAATCAAACATGTGAGCTGCGCCATTCCTGAATGCTGCCTTAACCAGGTTAAAAAGCAGTTGGAAAATAATTAATCAAATCAATAAAAGTACGCTAGAGCATAGATAAGGTTAATTCATGGTTTTCTAAGTCAGTAGGCATCCCCCAAAGACTCTTAAGTATGGTTCAGTGGTCCCCTTTTCTATATGTCTTTCAACCCACTGCTGTAGACAACTCTAGTGAGGCTCTAAGATGCAGAGGAATCAATCTGCATCGGTAGAAGGAAATTCCTCATCAGGAATTCTCTGTATCATTGAAATCACAGAACCAGTCCTGATCTCTTATTTTTAAGTGTTAAACTAGTTAGATATCAAGTCATACAATGAGTACACAAACAAATATACATAGCCTTGAATTCATAGAACCATTCAAATAGTAGGTAGGAGACTCAGATGGCAGGAGTGCATTCCAGAGCCTCATGATAAATTGGATATGACCTCTGCCCCCTCAAAATGTGGACATGATCAAAATGTATTTCACAAAGGTCTAGATTTATATATGGATTTATGTCTGGAAAGTTACCATTTATTCCAGAGTACAGTAGGAAGAAAATTGACATTGATAGTGGAAAAGACAAGTCCTAACTAGGTCAGAACCAAATTAAGCATCTTTATTTTCTGTCCTCAGTGTTTAACCCTGTATGTTCAGTGAGATGAAAACTAGGTTATTATTAGAAGAAAACTAGTGTGTGCTTAGTACTTAAATTCATGGCTAATTCATAGTTAAAACATTTAATATGTTCCTCAGATACAATTAAAACAGTATTATATTCTTATATAGAAAGGTAAGTGCATATTGTACCTAGAGAAATGTTTCTGTGGGAATATTAATTAAATGCAGGCTCTACCTGTGGGAAATTGATTAGAAGAGTTCTGATATAAGCTTGAGGAGATTCCGGGATGGAGAGCCTTTGTTTGGGACTTTGATTACATTTTCCTGTAAACATACATAGCAACAACTGAGAGCATAATAGGAATATCCACTAGGCCATATCAGGTAAAACCTCATTGAAGAGGAGGATATCTCCTTAAAGCTTACTTACCAGGGATAAATTGATTGGCTCTTACTTGATTGCATGGCTCTGATGAAGTTAATTCTACAGATTGTTAATCCTACAGATTTGGTCCTTTTTCTCTCTTTTTTTTAGCTACTAGAAAAAAGTTAAAGTCCCTGAAGAATGCCTTTGAAGTGGTGTAAAGCCCCAGAGACTGACCACCCATCCCCCTTTCCTGCTACTTAAGAAATAGTAGGACTCAGGATAGTGGGAGGGTTAAAAGAGTTCCTGGTTCCTGAGTGTCTGGGAACCACATGGTCAAGTAAAGGGAATTGATTAAACTGAGGCTTCTGGATAAAAAAGGAGGGAGTTCCTGGAGAGTGCTGTCTTTGAATTTACCTCATTAACAACTCAAAGTTTGAAAGTTCCAGAACTCAACTCTAGACAGAAAAAGGTAATTCCTGGACAGTGCCAACCAATGAACTCCTAAGATAAAAGAAGATTGGGATAGATTAAACCAGAACTTCTTAAACTGTGGGTCGTGATCCCATATGGGGTAACTGAATGTGGGGGCTCACAAAAATTTAGCAACAGTAATAGGTTTTTGAACATGCAAAGATCAAAAATTAATTCAAAATGAAATGATTAATGAATCCAAGGTGTTTCTGGCAGCTCTTGCCTGTGCTGCATCACACGACTTCAGTACAGCCTGGGATCTGAACACATGCACATTTTGTACTACACATGCTGTCAGTGCCAAGGAATCCAGCCAGAAACACCTCAGTTCAGATTCAAGACTACAGTATGTTAAGAAACGCAGTGTTTTTGCTGTACATGCAAAGTTTTCTGCTCTTACAGAAGTATAATAGTTTAATTATGGAAAATAAATATTTTTAACATTTTCCTACTGTCATTCCTCAAAATGTAAGTATCAAATTAGTATATCATTAGATTGTATTGTGTTACAATGTTTGATTTTTAAAATTGCTGTTATCTCTTTCTTCTACAGAGACATAGGTATTTGATTGCAGCAAATAAAGACAAAGTCCCCTTAATAATATTTCTCCACCATCACTACTATATATGGATGCAAATGTGAACATCAATTTCTTTTTAAATTAAGCACAAACAAATGTAGTTTCATAAACTAAAGTTAGTATTTATTTGAGAAATTATTACCAATATTTATTTATATTTTAGGACAAAAATATTTTCAGTTATAGATAAGTGACTAAATTTAGATAGAAGTGGTAAAAATATTGATGACAATGTGGTAGAGTCTTTGCTACCAGGTGATAACACACCTAAATTGACAAGAAAAAGAAAATATGTCAAATCATTTTTGCCATATGGATTTACTTCTAATAATGATAATGGTGTGGAAAAAACTCTTTGCTTCATTTGTAATGAAGTTTGGGTTGTGGACAGCATGAAACCAGCTACATTAAAATGACATCTTAATACCAAGCATTCAGCATGCTACAACACTACAATAAACCACTATTTTGATCAACTTTTAAAATTTTCTAATAAAGAAAAGCAATGTTTTGAGAAATTTATTCCTGTCAACAAAAAGTGTTTACTTGCATCTTGTGAAACTTCTTATATAATTGCAAAAATTAAAAAGCCCTACGCAATAGGAGATCTTGTGTTTCCTTCTACTATTAAAATGTCAGAAATAGTTCATGGGAAAAAGTATGGGAATGAAATTTGTAAAATTCCTTTATTGAATGATACTGTTTCCAACAGAATTTCTGAAATTAGTAATGACCAATTCTAGCAGTTTATTAGCAGCTCTAAGTTTACAATTCAGTTAGATGAAACAACTGATACTTCTAACATGGCACCGTTTTTATGTAAGATACATTTATGAAGGAAGCATGCGTACAAGAGGGGAAGATATATATCTTAAAGTTGATGGATTTTTTACAAATGAAGGTTTACGGTGGGGGAAAATGCATTCAAGTCTGTATAGAGGGTGCTGGAGCAATGATGGGCAGTGTTGGATTTATAGCAGTAGTTAAAGCTGGTGGCAATGAACATATGGCTATATTCAATGCATGATCCACTGAGAAGCACTCATAGCCAAATACCAGAGTGAGATGTTGTGCTTCACAGTGCTATCAAAATCGTTAACTTCATTAAAAACTGTGCATGCCCTTAACAGTCATTTGTTTTCAAACCTTTCAAAAGACATGGACTCTGATTACAAAAACTTATTACTATATGCAGAGGTAAGGTGCCTCTCAAGAGGATGATGTTTAAACAGATTATTGAAACTGAAAGATGAAATTGGTATATTTTTGACTGAGCCAATTTTGTTAATTTTTTTCATAATGTCTCATGGCTTTCAAAATTGTGTTATTTGTCAGATATTTTCAAAAAGCATGTCACTTCAAGGAAAAATTATAACATTTATGTTAAAAGATAATATTGAAAGTTTTACTAAAAAAAAAGTTAACACATGAAAAAATAGGTTGGAAAATGTTTCTTTAGAAATATTTACAGCTACAGATGATTTTATAATTAAAAATGACCTTCCCAAAGATTTAATTGTAAGAGTTATAACTGATCATCTGAAATATCTAGAGACACAGTTTCAGAAATATTTTCCTTCAAATTTTGACTCTAAAAAACTAGGTTGGATTCACAAATCATAATCAATTCAAATAAAAATAAAGGTCAGTCATCTGCCATTAAAAATTCAAGAGAAATTTGCTGATCAAGCAACACAGGTTTATAACTTGAATTTCCTAAAAAAATCATTACATACATTTTGAAGTATGTTTAGGGATATTTCAGAAATTGTTGGAAATTTCCAACAATTTCTGAAATATCCCTAAACATACTTCTACCATTTTATACTATGTATTTCTTTGAAGTGACATTCTCAGCATTGCCAATTAAAACATCAAAATATTGATCAATTCTGAAAAACACTGAAGATGCTCTATGTTCTGCAGTATCAAATATTCCACCAACATTTAATTATTTATGTAAAAATAAACAATCACATTCATCTTATTAGTATGAAAGTTTGCTTTCATCTTTAGTAAATGGCAAAATAATATGTACACCAAAGAATTGTTTTAAAATAAATTTCTTTATGATTTCTTATCAGTAAATGTTTGATTTGTATACCTATATTTTATATACCTATATGCCTGGGGTCATGTAAAAATTTCTCAGGTGAAAAGAGGTTGCAGGTGGAAACAGTTTAAGAAGCCCTGGATTAAACAACAATTTGAGGGAACAGAAGACCTGGACTTTGTCCCCTGCTATTTCTTTGATTTATTTCGATATTTGGATTTTATCAACCAGAATTTCATTTCCCAAGTTGGATGTCTATTTGGGTCTTCATGGCAAAGGTGGAACTGACTAAAATGTCAGAGAGCTACCTATCTAGCACCCCCAAGTTCATTTTCCTTCTGATGGGAATCCAAATTATAAGATTATATGATTATGAGGAACATTATAGACTCTGAAGGAAAATGATAATCACTGAAGAGGGAAGATAATTATATTGATTGTTTATAGCTGCTGTTAGAGCATTATGTATTTTCTTTTTTCTGGGGTGGAATTGGGGCTGTCCTATGTTCAATATGTGCATTGTGACTTTGACCAGAGCTAGTGACCCATTCAACCTATATCTTTGAAGGCCTGAAGAATATATTGAAATTATATTCTGAAATTCAAACTATATCTTTGCAGTCCTGGACATAAGCTATATTCAAACTATATTGTGAAATTTTCTAGTGTTTTCTCTGAGTGAGGGTTATATGAGCCAAAACATACAAGATTTTGTAATCAGACCCCTCTCTCCTCTGCTATTATATACTCTTTGCTTTGGATATCTTATCCATCATCTCTTTTTAGATATCTTTCAAATCCATGTCTCCAGATTGTCCTCTCTTTTGAGCCATAGCCTCACTTGGCCAACTACCTGAGGATTATTGTCTATCTACCTAGATGTCCCACTGGCTATTCAGCCTCAATGAAATTGACCTCATCTTCCCTTTCAAACCATTCTTTCCTCTTTCTCTCTTTTTTTAATAAATTACATTTTATTTTTAGATCCATATTCTCTCTCTCCCTTTGTTGTCCCTCAACCACTGAGTTACTGTGATATTGGTATTGTGATAGAAGCAGTGTTTTCTAAGCAAATTCTTTCCTCCCACCCACAACATAGGGAAGTTTTACCTTCAAGAAGATAAATCTTCCACTTGAACATGATGGGCTTCAGCTCCACTGATCAGCTTCCTTCTCCACCCTCCCCTGTTCCCCCCGGCAGCCAACATGGACAAAGCTGCCCCAAGATATAATGCAGTTTCCCCGATGCAGTTCCCTGGTCATTTAGGGGCAGAAAATGTCCCAGCCTTGTGGTGTCTGAGTCTTTCAGACTTGGTGGGTGCCTAAGACATAGACAATATCCAAGGCCATTGGTAGCCAAACCCTTATGACATATTAACCAGATGTGTTACCAGATACAGATACAACATGAAGAAGAAGAAGAAGAAGAAGAAGAAGAAGAAGAAGAAAAAGAAGAAGAAGAAAATCCCTGTTATAAACACATATAGTCAAGTAAAATAAATTCTCATCTAATACATAACACAAAAAATGTCCACAACATATATATATATCTCAATCATCTCTCTATGAGGAGATGGGTAACATTCTTCTTTCTTCATATTAGTGGAACTAACATCCTCTTAGCAACTCACATTTGAAATCTTGGCGTTATCTGACTCCTAAATGTCTCTCACCACTTGTTGGTGGCACTCTCAGCTTCCATATTTTGATGGGATAAAAATATGAAGCATTCTTAAGTCATTGAATATCTCACAAAAGATGTTTACTTTGTCTTAACACAGCAAGAATGCAGCGAGAATACAGTGGCATATAGTTTCTCTGAACACAAACCCCACCCCATCTCCACACAGAAACACATTATTTTGCTTGACTATACATGTTTATAACAGAGATTTTACTATCTGGTCAGTACGTCACAAAGGTTTGACTCCCCATGATATTAGGCCTTAGGCACCCACTAAGTCTGAAAGATCCAGATACCTCAAGGCTGAGACTTTTCATGCCCCTAAATGACCAGGAAACTGTATCAGGGAAGCCAAGACTAACCAGGTCTCACAGGCAATTTTGTCCTGAGCCTACCCCATGTTGGCTGGGTTGTGGTGGAATAGTGAAGAAGGAAGGTGAATGAGGGAAAGTGAAGTCACTCACATTTGGGAGAGGATTTGTTTATTTGTTTGTTTGTTTTTAGGTAACACCTCTCCCCACCCTCCTATCCCATTCCATGTTATGGGTGGGAGAAAAAAGGTTGCTTCAGGGTGCCATCATGCCACTGATATCTGATTGGTTGCCAAACTCCCCTGAACCTATTTCCACCATGTTTCTCAGAAGCAATCCTCTTCTATTCCTGCTGTCAGCAACTTGGTTCAGGCCTTGATTGCCATTATCCTGGATTACTCTAATAATCTCATAACATCTACCAGTTTCCACTGCTTAAAGTCCTGATTGTATTATAGGGAGGTAGGGATAGCAGAGAGTTGAAAAGAAGAAAAAAAAAAAGGAAAAAGGCATGTCCTGAAATGTGAATTTCTTGGTGTTCCCTGTCATTTTATTTTATGTGGGTAGTTGTGGGGGTAGGAAGAAGTGGGTGTTAGTTGTTCTATGGAGGTAGAGAGCTGGAAAGATTAAGAAGCATCTGGAAAGAGGCTCCTGTGTGTTGATTAATGGTTAGCCTGAGTGTAAAGTAGGAAAAAGAGAAAGAGTGGTTAGTGTTAGTAACTGCATGAATTCATGGCAAATTAGGCAGTAGAAGTATTAGGAAGAAGAAGAGTTGTAACAGCTGTACCTTTGAAAATGATTTGAATTATTTCATGTCATGGGTGTGGAGGCTAAAGGGGTCTCTTAATTAGTGGCTTCCATGAGTGTTGGGGATACCTTAACAGGGTGAGGGCAGCATTCGATTCCTTTGTCATGACAGCAAGATGGATCCATGTCAAGACTAAAGAACCTGCATGCCTTACTGTGAAATTCCTTCTCACAAACAAGCATCATCTAAAGTAACTGTAGAACAATTCACTTCACCTCCCTAGGGCTCTGTTTCTTCATCTATAATAAGAGGATTGTATTCTATGTAATCTCTGAGGGTCCTTCAAACTTTGCCTTTCGTGATTCGTGATTTCTCAAGGCCCGGGTCCAAAGCCACCTCCTTTCTCCATAAGTATATACAACCCATTCAGGAAAGAAGACAAATGATCACATCTCAGAGACTTCTAAAGAAAAAGATTTCACAAATTTTTTCGAGAATTTGCCACATTCAAGAGTATTTTCTTGTGTTTGTTTCTCAATCTAGCACCACTGGTACACTTGGGAGCTCTGCTGGAAAGAGATTAAAGTTATACAGAGAAACATATTTTTGAATTTACTACTTCTGACTTCCTTATTTCAGATGACTCATGTATGAATGCAACACTGACCTTTAAACATCTTACTGGGATGTGTGAAAAATAAACAAAACAAAATAATAAACAACCAGCCAAACGTACTTTTAATTTGGCTTGCTACTGTCTTGTAGTATGTTGATTTGCTGAACATAATTTGTCTTGTTAGAATTGCCATTAGACAGGAAACCGCTAGACACAAGCAGTGAAGCTTAATGGGGCCACCTTGTAAACATATTTTTAATAAACAAATGAACACACATTTCTGAATTTTTCTTGTTCTACGCTTGAACTCTGAGAATAAAAATAGCCAATGCATGACTATGATATCCAAAGCAATAAAGAATAGGTTAGCGATGCGAAACTGGTTATTTGTCATTGAGATTGGACTGGAGCAATGGAGGCCGTGTGGTGTAAGGGAGGGAGTGCTGGCTTTTTGAATCAGGAAGACTAGAGTTCAAATGTTGCTTCTGGTGCTTACTATTTGTATGACCCTGTGCAACTCACTGAATTTCTACATTCTTCAGACAGTCAATTCATCATTCAATAAGCATCTATTAAGTACCTGAATGTGCTTAATAATATGCTAGGTATTGGAGAGGCTGCAACAAAAGCAAAAATAATTTCTGTCCAAAATAACCTTACATTCTATCTGGGAGAGACAAATAAGTACTCATGTAGTTGAAGGCAAAATACATAAAATTTGAATTATGAAGGGGATGATATTGGCAGCTACAGGGATTAATAAAGGCTTTACCAGTATTGAATCTCAGAATATTAATTTTACTACTACTATTACTACCACTGCTACCATCACTACCACCACCACCACCACCACCACCACCACCACTACTACTACTATCACTACTACTAGCTAACCAGAGTTCATGTTGTGTTTTTAAGGTTTGCAAAGAGCCTTTACTAGTCTTACCTTATTTTATCTTTACAATAATCCTGGGAGATAGGTACTATTATTATCCGCATTTTACAGATGGGGAAACTGAATGAGATAGAATGATTGACCAGGGTCACATAACTCATAAATAAGTGGATGAGGTTGGATTTTAATTTGGGTCTTTCTGACTCTGAGTACAGGGCTCCATCCATTTTACCACCCAGTTGCCAATTCTTAAAACTCTGTGGAATTGGATATTTTCAAATGTAAACAAAGTCATGACTGAATAAAAACACAAACATCGTTTCTCATTTAGTGACTTTTCTGTACTGTTCCTAGGGTCTTCATCAAGGAACATACTGATTGCTTGAATGTAGACTAATGAAGGACTCTATTTAGGGCATAGCTTCCAGGAATAAAGTGGGATGCTCCCTCTGTACTCTGCCATGGTCAAACTATACTTGGAGAAATCAGTTTGTTCTGTGTGCCACATTATAGGATGGACATTGTTAAGGTGAAGAACACCCAAAGGATGGAAACCAGAAGGATAAAAGACCTTATACCTGTAGCATTCCTCCTCACTCTCCTAAGCCCCAACTTGCACTTTTACTCATGGGTTGGGTCCTGAAAGGGGCAACTACTTTGAGTCTGAGAGCATCTCCTACTCTTTTAAAACAACAGCTCATAAGCCCCTACCAGCGTGCTTCCTATTAACAATAATTCAATAGCCTCATTTAGCTCTTAGCAAAAGCAATTACTCAAATGGCATAGCAAGAACAGTAATTATAAATCATTCTCCCTATAAACCTGACTGAGTACATTCTTCCACAAATGCACATGCTATGTATGTGAGGAAAATAGGCTCAAACTTAAAATACAAATGTAGTGAGGCATACTTGTAGGAAACACATGGAGATGACCATGCTCAGCTCTAGAGCTTCAGGGCATTGATGTCTTTTCTCTGTAGAACCCTTATGAAATTCATTGATGTGTGGAGGATCTCTGCTAGACTGATTGTTCAGCTGAACTTGTTTCTCACAGGGCATGATCTCTCTGTTGAATAGGTTAATCTGTTGGATTCTATGGGCTGGCTCTTTGGTGGACAGTTGTAGCATCTACCACCTCCAGCTTCAGATGTAGCTGTAATCATCTACTGTGATGCTTCTGTGCTCTTCAGAGATTTCTACCCAAGGATTGGTAAATCCCTTCCAATTCTGCTCCTTTGAGCCTCAGTTCTTGAGTCTAGTCACTTCCCAGGCAGGAATTGGGAGAGTCAAGGGTTAGCCTTTCCTTTCAATGACTTCCTGATTCAATACCGGGTCTCCTTGGGTAGAGACCTAACCCTAACTCATGATGACTATCAAGTAAACTTCTCAAATTTTTATCTTTAAATTTTTAAAAAATATATAATTCATTTTCTTAAATATTTTCCAATTACATATAAACATCTTTAAATTAATTTATTTAATTTTAGTTTTTAATATTCACTTCCATAAGCTTCCCCTCTCTCCCTTCTCCCCAAACCAGGCATGAAATCTGATAAAGGCTCTACATATACATTCTTATTAAACATATTTTCACATTTAGTCATGTAGTAAAGAAGAATTAGAATGAATGGGAGAGACTATGAGAAAGAAAAAACCCCAAAATAAAACAGAAAGAGAGTATACTTCAAACTGCATTCAGACTCCATAGTTCTTTCTCTGGATGCCAAATCTTTATTTTAGCAGGCTGGGCTGTAACCAAGCAATGGCCATTTGCTCAATCATTATCAAACAGATCTGGGGTTCAAGATTCTCCAGTTTTAGTAAAAGCTCAGATTTTCTTATTGGTTTTTGAAAATGAGTGCCTGGGGAAAAGGTAAAGTCTATACATGTCCTTGGGAGAAGCTCATCATCTCTCTTATTAAACTTTTTATATGCAAATGAAGCATTCATAGTCTCATATCCTGTACAAGGTTTAAAATTATCTATTTACACTTGAAAGGGACTCATTTTCTGCTAAATATAAATATAGCCTGAGTGGTATGTGCTCTTAAAGCTTATCATCTCTGTGGCTCACTTCTTATGGCATCAATTTGCTGAAGTGAAAGAGGCACACTCTTACAACTCTATGCTACATATGGGTATGTTTAGTGAGAAAGCAGTAAAAGTTCAGGGGCTTATGTTATCTGAAGTCAAGGTCTTTTTGTTATTCATCATATGGAAGAAAAATTATACTCATTCTGTTTTGCACTAGAGGAAAGAACAGAAAGCAATGGGTAGAAGTTTCAAAGGGACATGTGTTGCTGTTATAAACTTGCTAACAGTGAGAGTTATCCCAGAGTGGATTGGAATGCCTGGAGGAGCAGTGGCGTCCTCCTCTCTGAATGTTTTTAAGCAGCACTAGAGTAATGGATCCCAATGATTTTTGTTCCTCTAACCTCTTTAAACCAAAAACAAAACGACAAAACCAACAACAATGCATTGTGAACCCCCAGAGTAATTTGATATACTATTCATGCGATTCCATTAGATTTCTTCATTTTGTGTTTATATTAACTCTAATGATAACTTTTGCCTCCAAAAGCTCCAAATTAAAATTTAGATTATATATTACAATTATGAAATATTATTCTACCTATAATTATGAGAACTAAATGTAAAGTTATGAAACTCTAATTGTAAAATAATTGTTGTTGTTTACATATTTAATTTATGTCTGACTCCTTGTGACCCCATTTGGGGTTTTCTTAGCAAAGATACTGAGTACTTTGCCATTTCCTTTTCCAGTTCATTTTACAGATGAAGAAACTGGTGTAAACAGGATTAAGTGAATTGCCAAAGGTTGCACAGCTAGTAAAATGTCTAAGGTCAGATTTGAATTCAGGAAGAGAAGTTTTGTTGACTCCTGACTGGGCTGTGCCACCTTGATATAAAAGTTTATGTGGGAAATGTTGTAAGACTTTAAAGAAATAGTCCCACAAAATCTCAAATACTTACCATTCAAATCATGACAGAAACAAACCTATAACACTTCAAACATACATATGTTAGTTGTCAAAGAGGAAAAATATACTTGTCACATAATTGGGTGGGGCAGCTAGGTGACATAATGGAGAGAGTGCCTGGTCTGGAATCAGGAAGACTCATCTTCCTTAGTTCAAATATGGTCTCTGACACTTACTAATTGTGTGACTCTGGGCAAGTCACTTAACCCTGTTTGCCTTAGTTTCCTCATCTGGAAAATGAGCTGGAGAAGGAAATAGCAAACCACTCCAGTATCTTTCCCAAGAAAATCCCAGATGGGATCACAGAGTCAAATACGACTGAAAAATGACTGAACAAGATGTACCTGGCATTGTATGAAGTACTACAGATATGAAGAAAGGTGAAAAATAGCTCCTGCTCTCAAGGAACTAACTGTCTAATGGGGCAGACAACATGCAACCAAATGTATACAAAAAATTATATATATATGTATGTGTGTGTGTGTGTGTGTGTGTGTGTATGTGTGTGTGTGTATATATATGTATATATACACACACACAGGATCAGCTGGAGATCCAGGCAAAAACCATATGCATGCTACAATAGAGAGACTCAGGACAAAAGTTTCCTTTCTTGCTCTGAAGGCAAGAGCTATGCTGCAATTATTACATTATTAACAATAATACACCAGAACACCAGGCCCAGGGGGTTATTTTTTGACAAGGCTTCTTACCTCAACCAGTCCTCTATTAAGACAACTCTGCTGGAAATTTCACTAATGTTCATGGGGATGGGGTGATGTTGATCAGGTAGTCTCTGATCAATTAGATGAGTTATTCCAATCACCTTGACAAGATAACAAGGTATGGGTCTTTGTATGCCTAGCATCTGGTTGTAAAAGCAAGGACCCCAACATACACAGGGGGACCTGCTATCACAGGCTCTTTGATCTGCTTTACTAAAAAGAAAGACAGCTTTTGAGGGGTCAACAATCACTTTAATCAAGCACATAGTTCAGGTGAAAAAGACAGCACCCTTAACTTCATAGAAAATATAGAGAAATCAAAATCAACAGACATGGTTTCCAACTGTCTGACATAAACAACATGTACAACATAGATCTACCGACAGATCCAACTGTCTGACCATTACATACATACATAGTTACCAGAGACAGAAGCATCAACATCTGAGTTTTCAAAGCTGGTGGGGCTGCTTAATAGCTTCCCCGAGTCTTATCTGGAACACAAACCTTCTTCCAAAACTAAGCCCCAAAGTAAAAATCTCACCTCAGAGTACTTATACATTTTTCAGAGACAGAAAGCATCACAACCCTTGAGGATTAGGGCCTTATTAACAAAAGGTGTGTGCCTTCCTACAAATCTTCCCAGGCCCATTAATGGGTAGGGAAGATCTTCCATCTTCTCATTAAGAAACAAAATTATATGAATCACAAGCAAAAATGCATTATCAGTACAGTTCCTGGCACCTCTGAATGCCTATTGATTGATTGATTGATTGATTGTCAATTTGCACTTGCTCTTTGATGTTTTCCTTTTTAACTGTTTTTAAGGATTGTATTTTTTGTAGGCTTTAATTGAAAGTACAATGGTGGTTTGCATTCTATGTAGAAACAAAATGTATCAATATCCTTTTTATTAGTTCATTTAGAAGTGAGAGGGACAGTCAGTTTTCCTCTTTATAGTTAGAACTCTGTTAGAAGCTGATTAATTTCATAATTGTTTCATTGATTACAATGTGGCATTTGTGAACTACCTAGGTTTAAGTATTGACAGATTATGAAAAGCATGAAGGCACATAACCAGTATTTGGATTTCCAATATTACTCTTGCAATGGTTACAGATTACTTTTGCTGGTTGTTTATTATGTCAAGAATCAGAAATGTTCCCACTCTATAGAACTATCCCCATTTTATTGCCTCCAATTATCCCACATGAAATGTGAAATTATATACAAATATGATCTCAGACTTCTTAAGGCTGAATGAAAAGTGCATTGTGCAAGCTGGACAACTAAACTCCTTTGGAGTTGCATTAATGTCCTCCTTAACTGACAGATGAACCTATTCTTATGATAAAATAAAAGAGGCTTTTGCTTTCATCTTTCCCAATGAGTAGTATTTCTTCAGTTTTTCTGGGATTTAATTTGAGAGTGAGGTAGTATTCATCTAGGCATAGTTTTCAAAGAAGAGAGGGGACAAGTAAGACACTACTCTCCTTTGAATATCCTATACCCTACCTACAATCATAAATACCATAAATTTTTGACATATCAATACCTTAAAAGTAGATTTTTCAAGTCTCTGGTTCTATAAACAAATTCCTCAATAGTGTTTTCTTCTGAAGTTGTGTGTGTATGTGTGTACATCAGCATATATACATATATTCTATATATACATACACATATATTATATATATACACATATTATACACACATACATACACATACACACATACATAGAATGATTTCCCCCCTCCCCCATGTTCAGCTGCTCAGGCTGTCAGTACCCCAAAGAAATCATTCAGTCACCCCATTTATTCACCTGCTAAAATCAAAATGACGCCAGCCCCAGGTCTTGCCCTAACTTAAATCAAGAAGGAAGATAATTTAATTTCAGGGAATGCCTCTTTCCTCTCTCCCCAGTGTGCAGGAGAATGGGATTCTTTCTCTAACAAGGTTAACTGGAGTCTTGTGGTAGTTGTCTTAAGGCTTGTGGACAAGCTGAAGATTTATCCCCTTTCCACTTCTCTGTGACTGCAAAGGGAATCACAGAACTGCAAGCTGGAATACCTCCAGGTTATTCATTAATTTAAAACTGATGGTTCAGAAAGTGCTTGAAGATACACTATCCTGAGGTGGATATATGCTTTTACGGACATTTTGAAATTTGGAGGATTATATCCCCACATTGCATCCTTCCATGTAAATCCTTCTACAATTTCATAATGATGGTTCATGGGAGTTTTTTCAAAATGACTACCACCTTCATCAGTTGGGTTCTGATAACCTCAGGATCCAGAATCTGCCTTTGTGAGCCAGGGAGAAGCACTAAAACCTTGTGGATATTGATATTTTTCTTTTTAGTATAGTTTTCAAGACTATTTTCAAAATGTAAATATCTAAAATTTAGAGAAAAAACTACTTTGTCATTTTGCATGTGTGTGGAGGTTATGGAATATAGATAGTTAATAAGTACAAATATTTTTCAAATCTGCCCCCAGAGCAATGAAAGCTTTAGATTTATTTCTAATTCTAAAAGTTTTTTGTTTTGTTTTTTAACTTCTATCAAGGGAGAGTAGCAATTTTGGTATTGTCAAGAATAGAGGAAGGTCCCCAACTCTACAGTATTCCTCCAGTTTTGGTAAGTAAGTTTCTCGGGTGATTTATATGGATGCAGTGTCAATAGACAATACATGATGAGAATTTAAAGGAATTTTTTCACCCTAACCCAAATAGCAATAGATTTGATGGAGTTGTTCTGGGAAAAAAGAAAATGAGCTCAAAATATAGACATGATCTACACGCTTTTGATAGTTGGCTGGATGCAGCTGTGGATCTGACTCAAAGAAAAGCTGAAAAAAAACCTGAGATGATGGGTCACACACCAAACCTGTGACCACTTTTCTGTGGAGAAAATGGTGTATGGTAACTCTAATTCCACAGAGGACCAGTCAGATGGTGGCAGCAAAATGGAGAATGATTCAATTTCAACAATAACTCAGCAGAAAAGTATTAAGGGGCAATTTTAGTAGTCAAGATACATTTGAATTGGGATATAGTCCTAGGTATATATATATATATATATTTATATATATATATATATATATATATATGTTGCCTAGCTATTTATATTTCTTCCTTGGCATATGTTTCCTGGCGACATGTTCTGACTGAAAAGTTTTTCCTCTTACTAATGTCGTGGAAATCAGTGGGAGAGTATACCCCTGAATGTGGGGGGTACGGATGGAGGAAAAGGCTTTATTCATCTTGCTATTCTGTTTAATTAAATGACTTTTTCTATCAATTAATGTGTCTCTTGTTTTGGTCTGGTAGAAAAAAAAGAAACATTGGTGGGGGCTCATAAGCTGACCTGGAATAGAGTCAATCCAAAATGTTCCTCAAACCTCAGAAAGCTTTCAGGTGCCATTTTGTGGACAGGGAGCTGGGGAATGGTATCAGAGCCTGACGAATTTGTAAAAGCCAGTAATGGTCTTCTTAATGAAGCTAGCCTTCTTCATTTCTTTAGGTGAATGTCTACATAAGACATTTTTCTATTGCGGTACAGTCTTCTAGTAGAAACTAGTAAAAAAAATCACCACAACATATGTAACAATACAAATTAATAAATACTTGGAGTATAGAATACGACATCATCTGAAAAAGCTCCAGGCTTCATATCTCCTAATGAACCCTGCACAGAAGATAGTAGGTAAAACTATTTTGATTTTATTTATGTCTAGAAAGGCCATTAGTAAATAAAAATGTGCAACCAGATTATCTCCACCATACATTATTTCCTAGGAATAAGCTCGTCGGATCTGGAAGCTGGAGGATTTTTTTCAGTCCTCTGGAGAGTCTTTAATGGAGTCATGCTTTAGGATACCAATTAAATACAGTCCAACAAGTATTGCTTGTGAGATGCAAGGTACCATGCTTTCTTATGTGGGGATACAAAGGTGGGAAAGAGAAACTGACCCTGCCTCTAAAGAGCTTACCTTCCATTAGGGGATAAAATATGTACACAGATAAGTAAGTAGAGGATAATTTAAGGAAGGAGTGAGCACTAAATACTAAGGGGAAAATATTTCCTTCACTTATTGCTTAAGTCATGACATGAATATGCCTTCAGTTCCTCAAAGGCCATAGCTACACAGTGCAAGCATTGAAACGTTTGATCAACCTGGAAAAGTTTTACATTCCAGTCAAGGGAAATGCTAGATTTTTACAGTATTTTCAGGTTTAGAAAAGTGCTTTACAAACCAGATGGAATGCAGAATAAAGTGGCCTCAGAGATTTTGTGCAGATTTCAAAAGTGTACAATATATATATTCCCAGGATGAACCTTAAGTTTGGAGAGATTGGCTCAATGGATTTACACGTCTTGGGATGTTTCTTATTGTTTCTTTCTTTGTACTTCAGAGGACCCGTTTCTTCTTAATTTTTATTTTATTTTTACTTATGACTTAAGCAATCCTCCCCAAACTTCCATTTGAGGAAGCACACACTCCAGTCTTCTTTTCAAACCCAGACTAGTTCATGACTCCCTGAACCAGGGGTAGGGAACCTGGGGCGATGTGTTCTGTGAAATTTGGATTCAGTCAAAGGGCCGCACTTGAGGATCTAGAGGGTCACATGTGGTCTTGAGGCTTCAGGAACCCCTCCTTGAGGTCTGGAAAATTTCTCCACATTTTCCCCCTACCCCAGGTCCTCACCTCCCCATCCACACCCCACACCCTCACACTTCCATAAACACTCCTGTCTGCTTTTCAACTCCCTTTTATATAATGTCTTCCACTATTAGAATGTAAGCATGTTAAAAACATGTAAATACATATTAAGTGTGCATTAAGTAACAAATGCTTAATACATAACAAATGCTTAATAAATACTCCATTTAACTATCTATTGGCAAAGTACTGAGATCATAGGTCTTAGAGACGGAAGGGATATTTGACATCATTTTCAACCCTCTCATCTTGCCGCTAAGAAAATGTTGAGTCTTTTAATATTATATGAACAGCAGTAAGTATTTAAGGTTTCTATTTGTTATTCCCAAGGGCATACTGGTAAATGTGTAACCACCATGTTGAGGGGAGGGGAAAGAGAAGAATGTATGCACACAAACTTTTAAGTTTAATCTGCATGATTAACACTTTCTTAAGTCTGGACGATAAACAAAACAACAAATCAGGCCCTTATTTGTAGCCATTGTTGAGTTCCGAGGTGGAGATATTCACACTGAAAATTTCAATATCAGCTCTCCTTGCTTAGAGCTGATTGCAGCACATCCCTGGCATCTTTCACTTTTGCTATATCGCTTGCCCTTTTCCACTCCTATGTTTCCTTAATGTTTTCTATACTTTTGGTTGGCAAGAAATATTTGGCAATATGTTACAGTAGACTACGTGTCTCTCCATTGGGTCAACTGCAGCTTTGATTCTATTAACAGTGTCACTGGGAGACTATCAACATTTTAAAATGGGTTTTTATGTTAGAGAACAGCTTGAGATTCCCAAAAGCATAGTACTTTCCCAAATTCAATCCAACCTGCTTTGTTCTTCCTCATTTCTGAGTCTGCCTCATTGTGTATCTGTAATGCTTCTCTAAGATATTTGCAGTGATAGCTTAATCAAATGACTTATGGTAACATGGAGATGACCCTGCCTGGAGGTAGAACGTAAACTCTCACGGGTTCTAGTAAGCTAGGACAGCTCTGAACAAGGCCTTCATAGAAGACCATGCCTGTTTTTCAAGGGCCAGCTTCCCCAAGGACAAGGAAACTCACCATCAGCAGATTGGTTAATAGGTGACAAATTCTTTAGCCATGGCAAAACATGAAAATAAGGCTGATCTTTAAAAATAAATTCTGTATTAGAAACTCAAAATGAAACATCAGAAGAAACAAGCAAATTTTCTTTGTAGCTTTTTATATTTAAATTAATTTCAATGCACAAAAATACTATTCCAGTTAATCCCTCAAAGTCTCCTTCAGAATTCATTTCCTATTCTGTCTCATTTAATTTTCTTCATATGACTATGGTTAGTGTTTCTGCTTTCCCAACCTACCCCACCCCCCAACCCCACCCTTTGGTACTGTTACATAAAGTTCTTTCTAGATTAGAAACTAAGTTTTTCTAGGTAAAGGGACAGAATGTGGTGGTGGGAAGAGGGTTAGGTCTAGAGTCAGAAGAAGGGGGTTTGAGCCCTAACTCAACCACTTCCTACTTTTGGCACCTTGAGAGGTCATAGAATCCATCTGGTTCTCCATTTCTTTATCTTCAAAGCATTTGAGTTAAATAGCCTCTAACATCTTTTCTAACTCAAAATCTATGATTTCTTTGGATTCTTAATATCTATCCATTAAGGAGAAAAATCTAATAGGGATAACTGTCAAGTCTTCCATTAAGGTTCAAAAAGTCGACTACACAAGAATGGAATAGAAGAGATATGACTATTGAACAATTCCTGAGGGAAAAAATGTGAGGGGTTTAGGGAAGTAACTACAAGTTCACTCTGGGTTAACAGAGTAAAACAGCAGCCCAGAAAATTAGTATGATATGAGGTAATACCAGTAGAAATATACTATACAGAATAAGGCAGATGATAATTCTAATATACTCTGCCATGTTTAGATTATGTTTGCAGAGTAGCCTTTACTTCTGAGCGCTACATTTTCAGAGGTACATTGGTAAACTGGAACTCATTTGGGACGTTAAGGGGACTAATGTTTATGTTAAATCACATGAAGATGCACTGAAAGAATTGGGGATGTTTATCATGGAAAAATTAAGACTTAGGAGAATCAAATCATCTTTATGCTTTTCAAATATCTAACATTCACATGTGGAGGAAGAATTAGACTTTTTCTGGTCAACCTCAGATGCTACAACCCCTAAAACCAGAACCAATGACTTGAAGTTACAGAGAGGAAGATTCTGTATCTTTGCATACTCCCAGTGTCTAGCCCGGAGTCTGATACCAAGTACTTGGTTATTATTGTTTGTTGACCACAAAGAAGAGAAAACACACTTCCCTCTTTTCTTTGAAAGGAAGGAAACAAGCATTTATGAAGCACCTCCTTACTATCTGCCAGGCACTGTGCCAAGAGCTTTATAAATATTATCTCATTTAATCTTTCCAACCATGTGAGGCATGGGCTATTATTATTTTATAGTTGAGAAAACTGAGGTAGATAGAGGTTAAGTGACTTGCCCATTTGCACACAGCTAATAAGGTTGTACAATTGTCTGAGGTCAGATGTGAAGTCAAGCCTTCCTGAGTCCATGCCTCCTCATCCCAGGGGAAGTACTGTGGTTGTGGAAATATGAAGAACTTTCATATGTGGATGATGTTTTGGCCAAACTGACTCAACTATTTTTCCCCTTCCTCCTTCTTCCTTCCTTCCTCCTGTCTTCTTTCTTTCTCTTTCTTTCTTTCTTTCTTTCTTTCTTTCTTTCTTTCTTTCTTTCTTTCTTTCTTTCTTTCTTTCTTTCTTTCTTTCTTTCTTTCTTTCTTCCTTCCTTCCTTCCTTCCTTCCTTCCTTCCTTCCTTCCTTCCTTCCTTCCTTCCTTCCTTCCTTCCTTCCTTCCTTCCTTCCTTCCTTCCTTCCTTCCTTCCTTTCTTCCTTCCTTCCTTCTTTCTTTCTTTTTTTCTTTCTTCTCTGTTACAGGGAGTGGCTTGCTGAAGAAAGGAAGAAGATACATTTGGAAATGAATGCGATTAAAAACAAAAGCTATCAATAAAATAAGGTAAAGTAAATCCTTGCTGAAATAAAATGAGGCATTTTCTAACAATTATCAAGATCCCAAAATAAAATGGGTTGTGTTATAAGGAAGTGAGTTTGTTATTGCAAATGAGTATCCATTTGAGTTCATTGCTTTGGTAGTTGTCTAATTAGAACTCTGAGATTATCTCAGCAACAGGGATTCTGCTTGTTCTTGGTCACAGAAGGCAGAAGTAGGAGCAATGAGTATCAGTCAGAGAAAGGTGATTTCAGTTTGAGATTACATGAGTAAGAGAAGGGGATGGATATGAAGGATGTTGCAGAGATAGAATTGACTAGAAGGGATGATGATTCACTATGTGGAATGAAAAGAGTGGGAAGTAAAGGATAACTCTAATGTTGCAAAACTGGGTAACTGGAAATACATAAAAAGAAAACTTTCTTAATTATATATATGGGTATTGTTGACCTGAAAACTTGGTTAAAGAAAGGCAACAGGCTAACGCATACATTTTATGATTTAATTAATTAATCAATTCCCTATTAAAGACAACAGTAACATAATGCATTATGGAGCCAGAAATGTTCTGGCTACCCAGTGCAGAAATCTTCTGGCTTATATACATTTTGCCATGAGAAAGGAACTCTCCTAGTTGAACAAATCATAAATTTAGTAAGACAAGACAATTAACAAAGTAATGTTGGTCAGGCCTTGGGATTCCAGCTGGGTAAGCATATGTCTCAGTGATAAGGAAAGAAACCCCACCACTAGTAAGTGGTAGGCTTCCTCCCTTAAACAGATAATTGACATAGGAAAGCGTAAACAATGTTCAATAGAAATTATGATCTAAGATGTCTATATTTTCTTTATCATTAATATGCCATAACATAGTATATGTCTATAGATCAAAGGAAAGTCCCATTATTCATAACATAGTATGTGTCTATAGATAATAAGATTCATCAAAGGAAAGTCTCATTATTCATCAAAGGAAAGTCTTATTATTCAAGATATAGTGTCTTAGGTTAAAGGTCTCCTTAAGGAGTGTGGAGTCGGCCTTGGCTGGCTTTTGCTGACATAGGAAGAGGCACTCTCTGAGTTTACTTCAGAGAGAACAAAGAGATTATTCTAAAATTTTATATTAAACATTATCAGTATATATGTATATATAAGTATGTGTATATATGTATGTGTATATATGCATGTGTATGTATATGTATATATGTATGTGTATATATATGTATGTGTGTGTATATATACATATATATGTATATATGTATATATACACACACACAAAGGAAACTTTCTTAACAATTAGTGCTCTCTAAAAGTAGAATAAACCATGTTGGGGAAATAGTTCCAGTCTTGAGAGGTCTTCCAGTGAAGGTTGGGTGGCTACCTAATGGGAATTTTGTTAAGGTATGAATTAGATTCAAAAATTTCTGAGGTCACTGCAACTCTGAGATTCCATGCTTCTAGATAATCTTTGTTGTCTGTATCAAATCTATGATTTCCTACTTCTTTAACTAGGTTTTTGTTGTTGTTCAGTCACTTCAGTTGAGTCTGACTTTTCATCACCCCATCTGGGGTTTTCTTGGCAAAGACACTAGAGTTTGCCATTTCCTTCTCCAGTTCGTTTTATAGATGAGGATCTGAAGCAAACAGGATTAAGTGACTCACTTAGGGTCATATAGTTAACAAGTGTCAGAGGCTGAATTTGAACTCAAGAAGAAGAGCCTCTAGGTCCAGCATTTTATCTACTGCCCCTTACTGGCCCTGTAACTAGATAACTTGACACAAATGTCTCAGTGATTCTCAGACATCTGAAGATGTTCATTCAGAAAGGGAGAATTTTCAAAATCAAAGAAATAGCACTGTAACTGTATCATGTACTCCTTCACCCATCCCAAATTTCTCTTTCTTATTTCTCTGCCTGTTTGACATTTCCAACCACCTATTTGATAATTGGATATTTACAACTGGATATCTTGTGGGCATCTAGAACACAAGTCCAAAAGAGAATTCATTATCACTTATTCCAAACTCACCCCTCTTTCTATCTTCCCTATTTTTCTTGAGGGCACCACCACCTTTCCAGCTACCCAGTTTCGCAACATTGGGGTTATCTTTACTTCCCATTCTTTTCATTCCACATAGTGAATCGTCACCCGTTCTAGTCAATTCTATCTCTGCAACATCCTTCATATCCGTTTCCTTCTCTTACTCATGTAGCTACCACTTATCACCCTTATCAGCCCTTTTCATCCTTCATCTATTTCATTGCAAAATCCTCCTTTATTTTTTTCTGCCTTGATTATCTTTCATCTCCAATGTAGCCTCTAGATAGTTGTCAAAGTGATCATTCCCAAGCACAAATCTCACCATTTCACTCTCTCATGCAAGAAGCTCCCTACTGCTTCTAGGACAAAATAAAAAATCCTTTGTTTGGCATTTAAAGTCCTTCAGAGTCTGGCTCCAGCTTACCTTCTGGGACTTATTATATGTTGATTCCCTTTGCATATTCAATGGGCCAGCCAAACTACCCTCTCTACTTCTACTCCAGCACTTTTTAGAGAAGACGAAAACCTGCCTGGCTGGCTCAAAGACATGGATCTGAAGGGGACTGTTTATACAGTGCAGCTCCTAGGTGCCAGGTAAAATGCCCATTCTGCAATCTCTCAAGTAGCTCATTGGTTAGACGTTTAAGCCTAATGTGATGCCCAGGACCTTGTGGATCCATAAGCTTATGTCTTTTCTAAAGGGACTTGTGAGAGTCTTTTGTATTTAACATTTCTCCTGCAGAATGAATGGATGAGAACAATTTGCTCCAACAGTCATGAAGGCAGATGAAGCAGGTGCTAGGGAGTGCTTAGAGCTTAGTCAGATACGGAATATACCAAGGTCATCCACTGCATCCCGGGCTAGTCATCAGTCATCTTGACTTTCGTTTTGCCACAGGACTTCACTGACTCTGGGAGAGGGATTTAGGCTAAGGACTTTGTGCAACTTTGCCTCATTTAAATCCAATTCACACTCAAGTCAACATATCTCCCCGTGATATCACTGGTCCTCTTAAAAAAAGTGAAGGACACACGTAGCAAAGAATTTGGACTTTATTCTGTGAGAAAACTGGAAGATGAAACATCAGGTAAAATTAGTCAAACTCATAAAACAAAATAAAAGAGTCAATTCGCATTTGGTGTTATATCAGTGAAACATCTGGATAATTGATGTATTTGCTAAATTAGCTAAATTGACCAGATGTACCAAATTCTTGCTTCAAGTTCAGTTTGGCCAGAATAACATACATAGGATGTGAAGGAAAATACAAATGAATGGAAACATAAGCTCAAATTACATGGCACTTAATTTTATAACATTGCACATAGTATCATGATTTCAAATCCTGGATACCAATGAAGAAAATTCAAAAAGAGCTATCCTTTTTTGTTTGCCAAAATCAAAAACAAACATAAATCTCTTTTATAGATCATTCTATAGCATAGGTACTTTAGAGACTGTTTATGCCTATAGGGAGAAAATAAAACTGAAGCTGATAAGAAGTGTTTTTATGCTTACTCAGGTCAGTAACTTACCCTCAGTGCAACCTCTGGATCTGTGGGATATAGCTAAAATTATTAGGTACCACGGTGCAATGAACTAGATCAGGAGGCAGCAGATCTGTGTTCAAGTCTCAGCCCTGATATTTACTGGCAATTTATTTTGAAATTCTTTTTGCCTCCCTGAACTTCAACTTCCTCTACTGTCAAATGTAGATAACAATATTTTCCCTATTTACCTTGAAAGGATGTTGAGAGGATCAAATGAGATGACAAATGGGAGCCACATTGTAAAAAGTAAGGCACTTTATAAATGCTGATTTTTAAAAATTGCTTTATAAGCCATAAATTGATAATATAAACATGATTTATTGTTACTGACTTTTAAATGCAAATGAAGTGCCTTATGGATTGATAACTTGTTAAAAACTATGCTGAGATATCTAGTGGGAGAAAGTACTGTTGACAATTATAATTACTGTTAGCAGCTATAAGGTTGTAGCCCATCTACCTGTATTGTGTATTACCTGTATTGTGTAATGTGTATGACAGTACCATTTAAACCAGATCTGCACAACTTGGCAGTAGGTAGGGGACACAATTAAAATAGACTAAACTTCTTTGGGCCACAGAGGGTTTTTTGGCAGCTCACTTTCAAAATAAAGATATAATTAGTGATTAAACTATTTTGCAAGAAAACCATATTTTTAAAAGGAGAAATTTCAATTAGTATCAATTAATTACACTTATTAAGATTTTTATTTATCATGAAATCACATTAATGTTTTAAAAACTACTTTGCTAAGGGGTCAGTACAAGTTTTAAAACATTTTTCAGACTTTCTTACCATTTACATGTGTGTGTGTTTGTTCTTCATTGCCAAAGAAGACCATGCCAGCAGAGACATGACATGACTTGCACTTGACTTTGTTTTGAGTGAGGGCTGTGCAGCCTCACTTCTCCTCCAGAGCCTTCTGAATCCAGTGACCAGATATTCATCAGGATGACAAGAGATGGCCCAGGATAAGGCAATTGGGGTTAAGTGACTTGCCCAAGGTCACACAGCTAGTGAATGTCAAGCATCTGAGGTGAGATTTGAACTCAAGTCCTCCTGACTCCTGCACTGGTGCTCTATCCACTGCACCACCTAGCTGCCCCTGTTTACATGTAGTAACGACTGAAAACACAGCAAAAAGATCCATTAGACAGATTGACAATGGTTGGTTGCTGCAGGTCACCTGACAAACAAGAGAGTGTGCGCAGTGGCAACCCACCTGCCAGGTTGCATAATAGGCACAACAGTGACCAGTGCAAGGCAGGTTAAGCAGCAGGACAAAGCATTCATTACATTTTTACTTTCTTTTACATCTTCTATCTTTTTCACGAGCCTTCAGGAATTCTCTGGTGGGCCCCATGCAGCCTGCAGGCCATATGGTAAACATTTCCTAGTGACCAGATTGGGCCTTTCAGTCAGGTGATTTGACCTTCAGGGGCTCGCTCCCTATTTCCTCTAGGATAGTCCTTAGCCTGGCCTTAAAAGCCCCCCTAATGTGACCCTGGTTTACCTTCCTCACTCTACTTCATACTAAATTCTCTTTATGATACTACATTCTAACCACCCTGAATAGATGAGGAAACTGAGTCTGAGAGAAGTTAAATGAGTGGCCAACAATCACTCAGATGGTAATTCATAATAGCCAGAATTTGAAGTCAGATCTTGTGATAAGTATAGTGCTCTTTCCACCACACAACACATTATAGTCTTTGACTTTTTTGTGTTACTTAAAATGTTAGCAACCTAAAGCAATATGCATCTTGGAAATGCTTTTGAAGAGGATTTTGTAAAGGTGGATGGCTGACATGCTTGAAAATTACCTGAAATAATACGCTGAAATGAAGTAGATCCTTGAGTGAAAGAGGCGAGACAAATCCCCACACTTTGAGCACCTCTATATTTTAAAATAGGCTCTCAGCCATAGTTCAACAATGCAAGCTTAATACTTGTGTACGGTCAACATTCAATGCCCTGCTGTGCTAAACACACTTGATTTAAGTTTCAAAGAGCTCCCAGTGTTTGAATGCCCTGTTTGAGTAAGTTAAGGAACCTCTTTTCTAACCAGTTTTACTTTATTTGATAGGAGAGTATGGAGAGATTAATATTTTTGTGAAGTTTGAGTGTTTGGTGGCTTATACTTACTGACCCTAAATCTCCTGCTCTAACCCCCCACCTAAATCCCCAATAAAGCCCCGGGTGAATATATTCAATGCCCCTCAGCTAAAAATAAATGGCGTGTGGGCACATCTGGCTTCTTTGAGCTCAACACAGCTGCTCTGTCGTCTCCCAGGGGTTTTATGTCCCCACCTACTCTAGGAGATTGCTTCGACTACTGGCAATTAGCCCTAATAAGCCAGCAGGAGTTTCCTGTGGGGGGAAGCATTACTGACAACTATAATTCCTATTAGCAGCTGCAGGGTTGTAGCCCATCTACCTGCCAAAGTGCGATAGGTACCACTTAAACAGCTTCTAGTGGCCAGATCAGCCCTTCAGTCAGGGGATTTCAAGACCAAAGGGATTAGACTTTCGAATGTAATTAACTTTGTTTACATCAAGTATTAAGTTCAGAGCAACAAAGTGGTGGCTACAACACAGTGGTTAGTAAGTTAGTAAGTTTGAGCTTCTCATATAACTCATTGTGGTCACTATGTAGCTCAGGAACCTGCAATGAGTCCCTGTTAACTCGTCAGATCATGTCTAACCCCAGCTTTCCATTCAAGGTTTTCCATCAACTGGATATAACTGACTTTCTGACTTGAATTATCTCTGGTACCTAATACAGAAATTTTGCTTTCATCAAACCAGCTCTCTCGCTGTCATTCTGTTCTCTTTTGCTATGCTCACTCCGTGTTTGTTCTCTCAGAGCATAATAAGATCATATATCTAGAATCAGAAAGAATCACAGAACTTGTCTAAACCAATCCTCCAATCTTCTGTCGAGAATATTATCATCCTTCCAGGCTCCCAAGTTGGATGACCTTGAAGTCATCCTCATTTCTAAAATTTCCCTCGCAATATATGCGATCAGTTGCCAGGCATTGTCAGTTTTACAACAGCTCTCACATCTCTCAGACAGCTACCACATTAGTTGTCTCCCATTACATTTTGCCTAGTCTATTGAAATAGCCCTCTAATTGTTATCACTGGCTACACTCTCTCTTCTATCCAATATACTCTCCACTCAGCTGTCCAATTGGTATTCCTAAAGCACAGCTCTGACCATGTCATTCCTCTGCTCAAAAAGCTCCAGTAACTCAATATATTATACTAGTGATAAAATTACAAACTCCTTTGTTTAGCATTCAAAGTCCTTCACAATCTGGATTCAGCTTACTTTTCCAAGTTTATTATATAATACTTCCTCTTTGCACTTTTAAAAAATATTTTATTTTTTAAGTTTTGAGTTCCAAGTTCCATCCCTTTCTCGCTCCTTCACTCCCCTTTTCCCTCCCTGAAACAGTAAACGATCTGATATATGTTATAAGTGTGCAATCATGTAAAACATTTCCATGTTAGTCATTTCGTGCAAGAAGAGTTGAACAGAAAAGGATGGAAGGAAGGAAAAAAGGAAGGAAGGAAGGAAGGAAGGAAGGAAGGAAGGAAGGAAGGAAGGAAGGAAGGAAAGTGAAAATAGTATGCTTTAGTCTGTATTCAGACAACACCAGTTCTTTCTCTGGAGGTAGATAACATTTTTCATCATGATTCCTTTGGGACTGTCTTGGATCATTATAGTGTTACAGCAAATAGGTAAGTCATTTGCAGTTGTTCACCATAGAATATTGCTGTTTCAGTGTACAATGTTCTTCTGGTTCTACTCCACTTTGTTTCAGTTCATATAAGTCTTTCCAGATTGTTCTTTGAAATCGTCATGTTCATCATTTCTTATAGAACGATAATTTTCCACTACAATCTTACACTACAACTTGCTCAACCATTTCCCAATTGATGGGCATCCCTTCAATTTCCCATTCTTAGCCACCACAAAAAAAAAAAGAGCTGCTATATTTTTGTACAAATAGGTTTTTTTTCCTTTTTTTAAAAATGTCTTTGGGATATTGTCATAGCAGTGGTTTTGCTGGATCAAAGTTCTGTAGCCCTTTGGGCATAGTTTCCAAATTGCTCTCCAAACTGGTTGATTCGGTTCAACTCCACCAATAGTGCATTAGTGTCCTAGTTTTTCCATATCCCCTCCAACATACATCATTTTCCATTTTTGTCATATTAGCCAAACTGGTACCTCCATGTACTTTTTACCCAAACCAAACTATAGTACTTTCTGTTACTCAAGGACCCCTCCCCCAATCCATCTTGTATTTATTTTGGTGACTTTGTATATACACAAATGTGTACATGTTGTCTCCCCCTATAGAATATAAGTTCCTTGAGGGCAGGATCTCGATATTTATCAATTTCAGACAAGGGGAGTATGAGGTAGTCCCAAATACTTAGCATAATGTCTGGTATATTAGTCAGTATTTAATACATATTTGCTGATTAATTCACTTATTTTAGAAGAAACTGAGACCCAGAGAAGTAATTTGTCCAAGCTCACGTAGGTGGTAGGTCTCAGAATCTGGATTTGAACTCAGATCCCAGCACTCTAATTTCAGCACTTTTTCTTCACTAATACACATTCCTTCAAGAAAGTTCCTCTTCTTCTTTTAGAAGGCTCCAAATCCTATACTTTCTTCTAAGTCAAGCTATAGATTCATGTCCTCTATAAAATTTGCCCTGAAGAACCCAAATTCTCTGAATTTCCACATTGTGGTAGTCAGCATCATGCAATATTGCACAGAGCTATTTATTTCCTCATGTAATCTTATAATTGTCTCATATACTATACATCTTTTCTTTCCTAGATAGATTGTAAGCTCCTACAGGCCAGAGGTGGTGGCTTTGAATTCCTTTGTATGTCCCACAGTACTAGGCACAGAGCTCGACACAGAAAGACTTATTGACAGATTTTACTTTATTTTTTAACTGTATCAAGTTTAAATAGTGCCATACTGGGTTTTGTGGAATAGCTTCAGCCACAGTTCTGACTGTTGGCTCACCAGATTCTCAAGCTGTGTAATTTCTGAAATACATCATTAAATAATTGAACATAACAGCTTGGGTTTCCTTCGGGATGGGGAGAAAAATTAACATACACACAGATGTAAAGATGTCCTACAAAGTCCTCTTCCTTTAAGACTGGCTACATTTACATATTAAAAGGGCAGGAATACCACTAAACTAGTATAAAAGATCCTTCATTCAGCATATTTTGGCTTTATCCCAGTAATTTCTCTCTACCTACTCATCTATATAGGTGAATGGAAAAGGCTTAGCAGTTAGAACCAAAACAAAACAAAAACTGGGGATCTCAGAACCCTACAGTTATTTGGTGATTATGGAGCAAACAATCCTTCAAGTGGTTTATAATCTGGCCTTCAGGAATTAAAGTTGAGAATAGAAGGAATGCTCACCAAAAGTTAGGGTGTGATCTGACAGACCCAAGCTCTTTGATCAGAAAGAGAAATCTAGAGGAAAGAATAACACGGACGACATAAATTCGTTGAGAGGACTACTCTTTGTTCCAGAGTCTGACACCTGAGCTTCAGAATCTTTCTAGAGAGATAGGAGGTTTCAGTGGCTAAGACTTTGAGGAAATAAAAAGAGAAAACCTAATGGGACATTAGGCTGTACTTGGTAAGGGCCTTTTCTTTTCTTAAAAAGATGGGAGAAAACCCCCACACCTCCAAAGGGCTGATGAGGAAGGAGGCTGCTCACCCTTAGTCAGAATGATGAACAGAAGGAGACACATGTTTTTAGATATGGCAAATACATGATTTTGGTTTTTTCTGACTATGATTATTTGTTACAAAGATGGTGGATTTGTTTTGATTTTTGTTTGAGGAAGAGGAATTGAAAAGGGAGCTAGTGATACTGTTGCCAAAAAAGAAAAAGAAGAAAAGAGTCATTGGAACATTTTTTAAAATGCAAAAAAAAGAAGGACGCTCAGGAGACAGAGACAAGCAGGAGAGCTTTGAATTTAAAGTGTTGTATGAAAAAAACTCTAAATCACTATTGATTAGAAAAATGCAAGTTAAAACAACTTTGAGGGACCACGTCACACCTATCTGATTGGCTAATATGACAGAAAAAGAAAACGTTAAATATTGGAGAAGATGTGGGAGAATTGGAACATTAACACATGGTTGGTGACGTTGTCACCTGATCCAACCATTCTGGAGAACAATTTGGAACTATGCGCAAAGGGGTATAAAACTGCATACCCTGTAGCAAAACCACTACTGGTCCTATATTCCAAAGAGATTATAAAAAAGGGGAAAGGACCCACACATACAAAAATATTTAAAGTAGCTCTTTTTGTAATGGCAAAGAATTAGAATTTGAGGACATGCCTATCCATTGAGAAATGGCTGAACAAGTTGTGATATATGAATGTAACAGGATAGTATTGTTCTATAGTGAGCAGGTGGATATCATGGACTTATGTGAATTGATATCTAGTGAAGAAAATTAGAACATTGTAATTGTGCAGTGATCAGCTATGATAGATTTAACTCTTCTCAGCAATACAATGGTCCAAGACCATTCCAAAAGACTCATGCTAGATGGCGGAGTAGAAAGACGCACATACACATAGCTCCAAACCCACAACCCATAGAACGGCTACAGGGAAGTAACTCACGGCAAATTCTGCACCCAGAGGCCACGGAATATTGGAGCGAGGGAGATTTCTGTTCCGGAGAGACCTGCAAACCTCTCGCGGGGAGTCCTTTGCGCTGCAGACTGGGCGCTGGGACTGGGAGCTGAGTGCAGCCCTGCTGCGGCGGCGGCACCAAGAGGAAAAGATCCGAGCGGGTTTCAGGGACGGGATCTCCAGTGGCCACGCGGGTCCCTCCACCCACAGAGGAACCTGCAAACCTCTCACAAAAGGTCCGTCGTGCTGCAGACGCGGAGCCCAGCCCAGACCTCCTGCGGCCGTGGCTGCGGCACTGAGAGATACAGATCCGAGCAGGCTTCAGGGATGGGATCTCCAGCGGCCGCACAAGTCCCTCCACCCACAGGTGACAGGGGTCAGTGAGAGAGTCTCTTTGGCGGGTCGAGAGGGGAGTGGGGTGCCCCCATAATTCAGGCCCCCCCCGGGAGGTAGAAGCTGAGAAGCGGCATCAGACTGGGGCTCCCCAAGCGGGCGGGAGCCTGGATCCATTGTGGAAGGTCTGTGCATAAACCCCCTGAGGGAACTGAGCCTGAGAGGCGGCCCTGCCCCGACCTGACCACCTGAACTTTATCTCACACTGAATAGCAGCCCTGCCCCCGCCAAAAGCCCTAAGGCTGGAAGCAGCATTTGAATCTCAGACCCCAAACGCTGGCTGGGAGGATCAGGAGGCGAGGTGGATGTGAGGAGAATATTCAGAGGTCAAGTCACTGGCTGGGAAAATGCCCAGAAAAGGGAAAAGAAATAAGACTATAGAAGGCTACTTTCTTGGAGAACAGGCATTTCCTCCCTTCCTTACTGATGAGGAAGAACAATGCTTACCATCAGGCAAAGACACAGAAATCAAGGCTTCTGTGTCTCAGCCCACCCAATGGGCTCAGGCCATGGAAGAGCTCAAAAAGAATTTTGAAAATCAAGTTAGAGAGGTAGAGGAAAAGCTGGGAAGAGAAATGAGAGACATGAAGTCAAAGCATGAACAGCAGATCAGCTCCCTGCTAAAGGAGACCCAAAAAAATGTTGAAGAAATTAACACCTTGAAAACTAGCCTAACTCAATTGGCAAAAGAGGTTCAAAAAGCCAATGAGGAGAAGAATGCTTTCAAAAGCAGAATTAGCCAAATGGAAAAGGAGATTCAAAAGCTCACTGAAGAAAATAGTTCTTTCAAAATTAGAATGGCACAGATGGAGGCTAATGACTTTATGCAAAACCAAGAAATCACAGAACAAAGACAGAAGAATGGAAAAATGGAAGATAATGTGAAATATCTCATTGGAAAAACAACAGACCTGGAAAATAGATCCAGGAGAGACAATTTAAAAATTATGGGACTACCTGAAAGCCATGATCAAAAGAAGAGCCTAGACATCATCTTTCATGAAATTATCAAGGAAAACTGCCCTGAGATTCTAGAACCAGAGGGCAAAATAAATATTCAAGGAATCCACAGAACACCGCCTGAAAGAGATCCAAAAAGAGAAACTCCTAGGAACATTTTGGCCAAATTCCAGAGTTCCCAGGTCAAGGAGAAAATATTGCAAGCAGCTAGAAAGAAACAATTCAAGTATTGTGGAAATACAATCAGGATAACACAAGATCTAGCTCCCTCTACATTAAGGGATCGAAGGGCATGGAATAGGATATTCCAGAAGTCAAAGGAACTAGGACTAAAACCAAGAATCACCTACCCAGCAAAACTGAGTATAATGCTTCAGGGGAAAAATTGGTCTTTCAATGAAATAGAGGATTTTCAAGTATTCTTGATGAAAAGACCAGAGCTGAAAAGAAAATTTGACTTTCAAACACAAGAATGAAGAGAACCATGAAAAGGTGAACAGCAAAGAGAAGTCATAAGGGACTTACTAAAGCTGAACTGTTTACATTTCTACATGGAAAGGCAATATTTGTAATTCTTGAAACATTTCAGTATCTGGGTACTGGGTGGGATTACACACACACACATGTACACACGCACACATACATAGAGACAGAGTGCACAGAGTGAATTGAAGAGGATGGGATCATATCTTAAAAAAAAATAAAATCAAGCAGTGAGAGAGAAATATATTGGGAGGAGAAAGGGAGAAATGGAATGGGGCAAATTATCTCTCATAAAAGAGGCAAGCAAAAGACTCACTAGTGGAGGGATAATGAGGGGAGGTGAGAGAAAAACATGAAGTCTACTCTCATCACATTCCACTAAAGGAAAGAATAAAATGCACACTCATTTTGGTAGGAAAACCTATCTCACAATACAGGAAAGTGGGGGACAAGGGGACAAGCAGGGTGGGGGGGATGATAGAAGGGAGGGCATGGGGAGGAGAGTGCAATTCGAGGTCGACACTCATGGAGAGGGATAGGATCAAAAGAGAATAGAAGTAATGGGGGACAGGATAGGATGGAGGGAAATATAGTTAGTCCTATACAACACAACTATTATGGAAGTCATTTGCAAAACTACACAGATTTGGCCTATATTGAATTGCTTGCCTTCCAAAGGGAAGGGGTGGAGAGGGAGGGAGCTAAAGAAGTTGGAACTCAAAGTGTTAGGATCAACTGTAATGTTCTTACCACTAGGAAATAAGAAATACAGGTAAAGGGGTATAGAAAGCTATCTGGCCTTACAGGACAAAAGAGAAGACGGAGACAAGGGGAGAGAGGGATGATAGAAGAGAGAGCAGATTGGTCATAGGGGCAATTAGAATGCTTGGTGTTTGGGGTGGGGAGGGGATAAAAGGGGAGAAAATTTGTAACCCAAAATTTTGTGAAAATGAATGTTAAAAGTTAAATAAATAAATTTAATTAAAAACAAAACAAAACAAAACAAAAACAAAAGACTCATGCTATCCACATCCAGAGAAAGAATTGTGGAGTCTGAAGGCAGATCGCAGAGCATACCATTTCACTTTTATTTTGCTTTTTCTTTCTTGTGGTTTTTTCCTCTTCCGATTCTTCTTTCACAACATGACTCATGTGGAAATATGTTTAACATGTATAACCTATATCGGATTGCATGCTGTCTTAGGCAGGAGGGAGGGAAGGAAAGGAAGGAGAAAAATTTGGAGCTCAAAATCTTACAAAAATGAACATTGAAAAGGATCTTTACTTGTAATTGGAAAAAAATAAAATGTTATTAAGTGAAAAAAATTAAGTAACATTAAATAATTATATAATTTTAAAAAGAAATTTTACGTAATATATGTAATGGAGATTTGCAGGTACACATATGCTCCTTTCTGTTCAAATTTATATAAAAATACTCTTTTTTGAAGCATTTATTTAATTCAGAATAAATCAAATAAGATAAAATAAAAAATCTGGGGAAAACCTATGGGCTTTAAGATGCTCTTCTCTTGAAGAAAAGATAACTGAGGATTTTAGTTGAACCAATAGCTCAAGGGAGGAGAGAACCCAGCTGAACTGCATCTGATAAAAACTACACACCTGATCGGGACTTGGCACTCAGTTGAACAATGTCTGGCCGATGTTCAGCCAGTGAAACATTGCCCAACAAAACAAAGTCCATTGAAGCAACATCTGGAAGAGCAATATGCAGTAGAAGCTACAGAGCCAGCATCTAGCAGCAGAGACAACATGCTTAACCAAGAAGTTCCAGGAGAAATGAGGAGCCCATTGATGAAATGAGTAGAATTTACCAGTGGTCCTACAGCATTAGAGATGAGAATTGTCCTCCAATGAATGAAAGGCATGAATTTCAAAAGCATTCAAAAGCATTTATTAAGTGCTTACAAAGAATTGTACTAAGCACGGGAGACACAAATAGCAAAACAAGATATTTCTTGCTCTCAAGGATCTAATAATGAAGGAAGGTTTCAGCTACAAGTCAAGTGGAAAGGTCCCATGAGCTCTGTAGCAGGGCAGATGCTAACACATTTCCCTTAATTTCATTTCCACTGATGAAAATCGTAGTAGTTTTTTATATTGAACCATTTGATGGTTCCAAGGATTTTGGTGGTCCTTGGTGGCCCCAGACCCTTTTTTCTGTAGTTGTGGCTGCAGCACTTGTAGGAGTAGTTTCTAGATTCCATCCCCAAGGGAGTTATTCTCTCAAATGATGTGACCTTGGGGACTGGCATGAAACCAAGACCAGGGGTCTAGGAAGTGCTGTGATTTCTGGATCTCTTGGGCTTATCTGTCCATTGGTGACAGTTAGTCAGCCGTTGCTGTTGGTGGTAACTTTGGGACTTTTCCTTTCTCCGTTGTGATTGCTAGGGAGTTCATTGCTACCTGTAGAATCTGGTCTAGAAGCAGGCACAGTGGTCTGGAAAGCACTCCCATCCCTCAGACTCTTTGGTTCAAGGTCTTGGGTTGAATAGATTGGGTTCTGAAGGAAGATAGTAGTGGCTGAGATGGTTGTGATGGGTTTTGGACCAGTCTAGCCCAAACTGCCTCTTCTCTCTCCTTCACAGTGCCCTGCTCCTTCATCTTAGCTTACCTGCCCTGAAGTGGAAAATGTTCAGGTAACAGGGGTTCCCCTTGTGATTCTAATCTTCCATATTGATGTTTTATGCATTTATGGGAGAATACACATAAGGTTTGTGGTGAAATATCTTGTTGCTACTTTTGTTACTATGCTATTTCATTGTGTCTTTGTTTTGAACTAATTATACCATTTGATTATTTTTTTCTTTTTTATAGCATTTTTTCCCAATTACATGTACAGATAATTTTTAGCATTCATTTTTTTAAGAATTTTGAGTTCCAATTTTTTCCCATCTCCCCTCCCCTCTTCCTAAAATGGTAAGCAATCTGATATAGGTTCTATATATGTACTCATGTAAAATATTTCCATATTTGTCACAGTCATAGTCCCTGCTCCACCACTTACAGGTGGCTTAAATTTGAGGGTCTCAGTTTCTCTATCTGTAAAGTGAATGAGTTGAACTAGATAATATGTAAGGTATCCAATGTAATTTAACTGAGTCTATAGTGAAGTATTCATTTTTCTAAGTTCACAAGGAGAAAAAAATGAAAGGAAGGATATTGAAAGGGGAGAAATGGGGGAAGACAGAGAGAGAAATAGAGACAGAGAAAAACAGAGAAAAAATGAGTGAGAGGAAAAGATGAGGACATATAAGGGAAGACAAGATATTGTTATGGTCCCTAAACAAAATTATAATTGAGAGTAATGAGAATCTCTGGATTCCTAATATGACTGAATTTAATTCATCGCTGTGTCTTTTAAATTAAAAAATCAGCATGGAAAACGAGTAACATGAGAAAAAATATTCAGAATTAATATGATTGATTAAAAGTTCCTGTTAAGTTTGCTTGCAAAGCTTCGTTACTTAAAAATGGTTTAGCTCGGCATACCCTTTGACCTAGTGATACTGATACTAGGTCTATACTGTAAAGAGATCAATAAATGAGGAAAAGGACAAAAATGTTTATAATATCTCTGAAACTAAAGGGATGCCCATCAATTGGGGAATGATTGAACAAGTAATGGTATATAAATGTGATGGAATATTATTGTGCTCTAAGGAATGATGGATGGAATGATTCCATGGGAAGACTCATATGAACAGATGCAAAGTGAAATGAGAAGAGCCAGGAGAAAAACTTAAGAGTTTATTGTAAGGGCAATCAACTCTGAAAGACTTAGGAACTCTGATTGACACAGTGATGCTTACCCCACCTCCAGATGGAGAACTGATGGGCTCAGAGTGCAGATCAAAACATATGTTGTTTTTCTCCTTTTTTCTTTCGGACATGGCTAATATGGGAATTTGTTTTGCATGACTATACATATTTATAATAGGTTTTATATTTCTCTGCTTTTTAATAAGTTGGGTAAATGTAGGGAGAGAATTTGGAACTGAAAATAACATTAGAAAAAAATTCAAAACAAAAAAATTAAAATATTTTAGGATACCTAAGTATAAAGTATTTAAAATATTAAGAACATTTAAAAATTATCTCCTTTTGACAAGTCTACTTTTAATGAAAAGAATGTCAATATATTGGTTTAGTGCTTCCCTTTTATCTCCTGCCAACAACTTGGCTTTACCCACTTTTCCCATCACCTTGTGAAAATTCAGTGTCTCTCTCTCATGAGGAAAAAATGCACAATATGTAGGAACCCTGCTGGCCTATTTGCTGATTTATGGGTCAAGCCTCTAGTTATTACAGACAAAATTTGAAAGTCTCTGATTAAGAAGCCCTGCTGATTTAAAGATCTCACCAGAAATACATGCATAATGAATTATCTACAGATAATAATTCAAGTTGTCCCAGGGTGATTCATATCACCCACTTTTATTAAATTATCTATTTTAGTAGGACATTCAGGTCTGCACAAAGTAAGATATAGTGGAGCACATAATATCATAAGAGTTTTTAACACAAAACACTTTTGTTGGGGAACAGCATTCACTCCAAACATAAGGCTAATTTTTGCAGGGCAATAGCTACTTAAGTAGAAATCTCACAGCTGTTTTCAGGAAAACATTCTGCCTCTCAGAGTGCCTAGCATTAACTTCTTCAAAAATATACTTGTGGAAAAGATAAAATGTATTTCTAAGTGGTCAGAGAAGCAAGATAAAAAAACATCAAATAAATTCAAATGGCAGAATTTCCCAAAGTATTTTTCTTCAAGGACCATACATAGTTGGGTCTGAGAAGATATCCCTTAGGAAAATGGACCACCTTTAAAAATGCAAGTTTATGGAGCAGAAAAATTGGCTGAAATAAAAAGAGAAGGAGCCCACTGACTGGAAATTCTGAAGCTCTGTCCCCACATCACACACACACACACACACACACACACACACACACACACACACACACACACACACACACACACACACACACACACACACACACACACACACACACAGTGGTTTGGTTTATTTTTTCCGCTTTTGGGTAAAGGGGATTAAAAAAAATACTTCCCTTTTTTAAACAAGAAGCCCTCAGACAGTGACACCTATGTCAGTGTCTGTGAATGTTTTCCCTGGAACGACATTATCTACAAACAGTCCCACTCCCATTTTTAAACACAAGGCCTAAGCAGACCTTAGTCTGCATGTTCCTAGGGTAGCCTCAGAAAGTGAACACCCCAGCAACGTATTCAGTCCAGAAATCCTTATCCAAGGGAACTCTGAATCAAGGCTACCCTTAAAGAAGGTGGATCCTGGAGGGTATGGTGGAGGAATTGAACAAAACACACAAGCCTAGAGGCATTTTAGCTCCCTCCACTTCACCAGCACATTTTGATTTTCCAAGTTATTTTAAGGTTGTCATGCTGCAGGCAAGGTGATTTATTATTATTAGGCTTTTATATAACTCTTTATTTTTGCAAAGTGCTTTACAATCATTTTTCTTCCTTGTTCAGAGGTTTGCCTCCTCTCGACTGCCACTTTAATTGGCTTTTCTGGAGGCAGCACTTCCTCTCCCAGGGAAAAAAAGCTACTCTTTGTGGCATAATGCATTGTCTGTATTTTGGGTTTATCCCTGCTTTGCTAGTTCTTGGTTACTTTCCCTTATTGGATTGCATTTCCCACTGCCTCTTGTTTCCCTCCCCTCCTTTTTTTCTATCATTCCTTGTGCCACAGAAAGCCTTCCTTAATCTAGGTCCACCATTCATTCACTTGCTACCCTCCTCTTATAATTCAATTTGAGTCCCTGGCAAGGACTGCTCTCTTTCCACTAAACCTCATTCCCCAAGGAAACAGCTTAATTGTTTTTGCTCATGAAGCCAGTAGCTTCCCTCTTGCACTTCCGCTGAAAATCCCACACACAATGGAGGGTATTTTTTATTGTTGTTAGAAAGACCTCTCAGTGAAGAACATTTTCTACAAAGCAGATCACTCAATCATTAGGCGTTTATTAAGAGTTTACTATGTGCCAGGCACTGTGCTGTTGTTTTTCAGTCATTTCAGTCGTGTCCAACTCTTTGTGAATCCATTTGGGGTTTTCTTGGCAGAGATAATGGAATGGTTTGCCGTTTCCTTCCCCAGCTCATTTTACAGATGAGGAACAGAGGCAAGCAGGGTTAAGTGACTTGCGCAGGGTCCCACAGGGTAGATTTGAACTCAGGAAAATGAATCTTTCTGCCTTCAAGCCCACCACTTTATGCACTATGGCACCACTTAGTTGCCCCCACTATGCTAAGTACTGAGCATATAAAAAAAAATCAAAAACACTATCCCTATCCTCAAGGAATTCACTAACGGGGGAGACAACATGTAAACAAACATGTACAAATGAGACATATACAGTGGAAGGCTGTTTGTTTGCAAAGAGGACCAAGGATGTCATAGGGTAATGTCTTAACTCATGTGTGAATTGGATTTAAGTGGCAGATTTGCACAGTCGTCAGCATCACTCTCCATTCCTGAGTCATAGAAGTCCAGTGGCAAGACAGAAGTGATGGCCCAGGATACAGTCATGACCTTAGTATCTTCAATATCTGACCAAGTTCTAAGCTCTCCAGAGTGCCTCCTTCAGCTGCCTTCATGGCAGTTGGAACAAATTGTTCTCATCCATCCATCCCTCCAGGGGAAGTCTTTACATGTTCAGATAGACATTTTTCTAACTCACTGATGGCTTTGAAGCCCTATGGTCATCCTTAACCTGGGGTACCCTTCAACCTAGTTAAGCCTGTCTGCTAGAACTGGTTTACCAGGGTGTAGCCACTATGTATCAGCTTCTGGGAGCCACATGAGTTCCAGGTAGACACCAAAGGTAAATGAGCAGCCATGAAAAGGGCTCTGCAAGTTCTCCCACCAGAAACACTAGTTCTCCTTGAACATCCCATACATCCCAAGTGGATTCTCAGAAGGTGTGGATGGAAAAACTGAGTGGAAAAGCCTCCTGCAGAAGATAGAATTTGAGCTGAGTTTTAAAGTTTTAATGCAGAGGTGAGGAGGGATGAGTATTCCAGGCATGGGGGACAGTTAGTATACCTTAAAAGTTATGGAATGGAGAGGAGTGTATATGAGATGGACAGCAAGCAGGCCAGTGTCACTGGATTGCGGAGTAAATGGAGAGGAGTAAAATTTAGAAAACTGTAAATATGGAACAAAGTCAGGATGTGAAAGTCAAACAGTATTTTATATTTGATCCTGAAGGTAATAGGGAGTCAGGCCCTGGAGCTGATTGAGCAGGGATGGTGATATGGTCAGACTTATGATTTAGCAAGATCACTTTAGCAACTGAAGGGAAGATGGATGAGAGTGAGAAGAGACCTAGGGCAGGGACCAATCAGAGGGCTATAAATGGCAATACGTGATCTACATTGAAAGTTTCCTGAAGCAATATGAGCTTAAGTGATTTGCCAAGGGCCATAGACATACCGTAAGTATCTTAAGTAGGAGTTTAATATGGGGTCTTCTTGACTCCAAAACTAAGCCCTCTATCCACTGCTCTACACTGCCTCTGGAGATGCATTTAAATGCAGGCTCTACTGTTAGAGCTAGAGAGAGAATATTGTGAATTTCTACCTTTATATTATCCCTAACTGATATTCCTCTTTTTGACCATAACCTCCTATCCTTCCATTCCTCTCTGTGCCTTAGTTCTCAAATTATTCTCCAACATCACCACAACCTCCAACCACTCCACCCTCCCTACTTCTCCAAGCCTTCCCCTTCCTCTGTCCTACAGTTTTAATTCAAAATTTTAAACCTATAGTTAGCTAGTTCACCTTGAATGGTCTTCTAACCTGGAATCCTCTGCCCCATTGTCCAATGAGACTCATCCACAGACCTAATCCACAGCCCTAGATTCCTTTCACCATCTGACTTTTCTACTCTTAACCAAGTGTTACTGAACACACTGGATTAAATTACATAATTTGCTCCCTGGAACTCCTCCAGATTTGTGTTATGTAACCTTCAGTGCTCCATGCTACCCTTCCCTGATTGGCTTCTTTTTCTACTTCTTTCAGTGTCAATTCCAAATCTTTTCTTCTTTCCTTAAGCCACTTATACTACTTCTTCTCCCTACACTTTTCAGCAGAGGACCTCCTCAAATATTTCACTAAAAAAAATTTCACTAAATTTTTCACTAAAAATTTCACTAAAAAAACCTATTACAGATTTTCTTTTCCCTTCAAAACAAATCACCTTTGCATCATCCCCCTCTCTCTCCTTTGTTTGCTCTCATCTTGGAGGAAGAGGTGCCTTTTGTCTTTGCAAACATCAAACTCACCCCACTTCTTGTGCTCTTGATGCCATTTCTTTCCTTATCCTAGAATTGCCTTGTTTAATCATCCCTTCTCCCTGGTTTTTAATCTCTTCTCATTCACTGGTTCTTTCCCTTTACAAACATACCAAGACACACCCCATCTGTAAAAAAAAAAATCTTAATAATCACAGATTACTATCCTCTCACATCCAAAGTCCTAGAAAAAGTTATCTGTACTTTTTGCTCCACTTTCTAACCTCCCACTCACTTCTCCCCCCTTTACAATCTGCTTTTATTCAACTGAAGTTGTTCCCTTCAAGGCTGCCAATGATCCATTGCCAAATCTAACAGCATTTTCTCAGTCCTTTATTCTTCTTGGATTCTCTGTGGCCTCTGACACTGTTGGAACACTCCACCACTAGCCCTATGGCTAACCCCAAAAATATATACACAAACACTCCTCCCTGGGTTTTCATAGCACTGCTTTTGGCTTCCTCCTAGCTGGCTATTCCCCAGTCTCCTCCCTTTCTTATTTGCCTAGACTATCTGGAATAATTCTCCTTCTCCTTACCTGCCTGCATCGCTACCCCAAGAAATCCCTGGTCTGGGTCTCTGCCTTCCTCAAACCTTTGTTTTAGGAAAGATCCTAACTGATGCTTGGTGTCTCCCCTCCATTATTGTCCCCTCATCTACCACACTACCCTCCTAACCTTCCTCCGACCTCATTATCTCCCCTCCCTCTTTCTAGTTCCCCTTTATGTGTTTGTTTGTTTTCTATTTCCCTTCATATGTTTTTCCCCATTAGAATTTTAAGCTCCTTGAGGGTAGGAATTCTTTTGTTTGTTTATATTTATAATTAGTACTTAACACAGTGCTTGACACAGAGTTCCTGCTTAATAAATGTTTTATCTATGTACGTCTGTCTGTCTGTCTATCTACCTCTCCTTTGCAGGATCATCATTCTTGTCCCTCCTCTTGCGTATGGGATGCATGAGTGTACCCCAAGGCTCTGTCCTGTGCTGTCTTCACTTTTCTCACAATATTCTCTCAATTGAAGATCTTATCAGCTCCCATGGATTCAATTATCATCTCTATGTAGATGATTCCCAGATCAATAAATGCAGTCTTAACCTTTCTCCAGAACTCTAGTCCTATATTATCAACTCATTATCTTCCTTTTCAAAACCACTCTTCTCCTCTATTACTTTCCAGGGTACCACTATCCTCCCAGTCCCTCTGGCTCTCAATTTCAGTGTCATCCTTGATTCCTCTCTTTGTAGTCATGCTACATATCCAATCTGTAGCCAACTGTGATTATTTCTACCTTCACTCTCAAATATGCCCCTTTCTCCCCAGTTACACAACCACCATCTGGTGGAGGTTCTCATGACCTCCCATCAGGACTATCGCCATAGTCTTCTGGTTCATCTCCCTGCATCAAATCTCTCCTTATTCCAGTCTATCCTCTATTCGGGTATCAAGGTGATTTTCCGAAAGCTTGGGTCTGATCATGTCATCCTTCTACTGAATAAACACCATTAACTCCTTATTTTCTCCACCATCAAATATAAAATTCTGTCATTCAAAACCTTGCCTCTTCCTATATTTCCTACCTTCTAAACTTTACTGCCCTCAACTTATTCTACAATCCAATGACAATGGACATTTTTCTCTTCTTCATACGCAACACCTCATATCTTGACTGTATTTTTTCAATGGTTATTCCCCATTCCTAGAGCATCCCTAGAATGCTATCCCTCCCATATTCTGCAGGGGACTCTTTCTGGATCCCTTCACTCCTAGTGTCTTCCCTCTGAGTAACCTTCCACTTACATTATATATGTCTTGTATGTCCATAATTGTCCATAATGTCTCTGCCATTAGCATGGGAATTCCTTGATGTCAGGGATTATGATTTTGCCTTACTTTGTATCCCAGTACTTAGCACAGTGTCTGACACATAGCAAACACTGAATAAATCCTTGATGCCTGACCAAACAACATAGTTATTTTGTGTAACACCACCTACAGGAAACCTGTCCTGAGACCTCCATCTCCACTTCACCCACCAGAAAACGCTTTGTAAGTATTTTATGTATCATTTTCTACTTATATGTTCTACCTCCTCAGTGAAATGTATCCTCTTTGAGAGCAGAGATTTTCATTTTTGTCATGTAACTCTAGGTGCTTGTACATAGAAGATGTTTAATAAATCTTCACTGAATGAACAAATTAAATGGATGTCTTGTTGTCTGTCTCTTAAATTGGAAAACAATGTGATCTGATTAATTGGTAGGATTAATTTTGTTCAATATTATGTACTTAAGTATGCTCATAGTTTTCTCTTGCTTGAAGTCCCTCTTAAAAATATAATTTTGTTACAGCCCAAGTGAAACTTTAGTAGAGGTTCTATGGGTCTCCCAGTACACTGATGAATCAGCTGACCCAAGTAAATGACTCTATGATTCATGAAATATACATTCAAAGGGGAACATGACCCAGAGTAAAAATATGCTAGAACCTAAGTGAGATGTCCTATTGTTCATTTTTCATCATTACCCTGCCCTAGCCCTTTGGGAAGGAGTAGCTGACCAAGTGCTCAATATATACAATGTGCTTTAACATGTAAAGTTCAAAGGATCTAAGATTCTTACCGTTATCAAGGTTCCAAGAAGGTTTCACCAAGAGAGCAATGTAGCTCTTCAGGAACTCTGCTCAACTGAAAACCACCTCATAGTGCTGGCCCCATATCACCATGGCAAATGGACTACAGGATCAATTGTAGTGGCAATCATTCTCATCCATGCTTCATGGGATTGTTTCTTGCTTTCTGTCTACTGTATATTATTTTGTTTTCTTTGCAATTTTTGTGAAGCTGGATGGCATGATATATAATGTACCAGACCTAGCGTCAGAAACGTTCAGATTCAAATCCATCCTCCATCACTTATTAGCTATGTGACTGTGGGGAAGTCACTTAACCTCTTAGCCTCTCTTAGATCATCTGTAAAATGAAGATATTGTTAGTAAGACGTTTGTGTAACTCCAGTGACATAATGTACATAAAATGCCTTGTAGACTTTTAAGTGTTATATTAAGTGTTACAATTGGAGTTATAATTCACATGCAGAATGGCATCCCAGCCATTAAAGTTCTCCTTGTGAAATTGCAGGTGTTGTAATGGCAAGCAAAATAGAATCTTTTGCGGTTTTTGTTTTAGTATAATCAAGAGCCTCTATTTGAATGTGATTAGGGGAGATCTTTCCCACTCATAGATGGGCCTGCCCATTGTGGGAAGCTTGATTAGAGTAGTTGTTTTGTAGAGGTCCCAAGTATCTTTTGTTTTTTCTTTTGAGGAACTGGGTCAGAGGGTCATGCCCTCTGGCTCTAAAAAGTGTATAAATATTCTGAGGGTGAGGTTTTACTTTGGGGTTTAGTTTTTGATAGAAGGTTTGAGTGCCAGAAGAGAGTCTGGGAAGCTGCTAAGCAGTACCCCCTGCTTTGAAAACCCAGATGTTGGTGCTTCCCTCTCTGGTAAAGATGTATATATGTTTATGGCCAGGCAGTTTGGAAGTGCTGTCTGTTGATTTTTGATTTCTCTGAAATTTTGACTTTGATTTTATCCGATTCCTGTGCTTGATTAAAGTGGTTGTTAACCCCTCATAAGTTGCCTTTCCTTTTATGAATGGAGATCTAAGAGCCTGTGATAGCAAGTCCCCCTGTGTATGTTGGGGTGCTTACTGATAAAGGTGTTTTCCCATTGCTGTCTATAAACTCGATTGCTTGTTCTTGAAAGAATTTCATCTTAGTAACTATTGGGCCTAGTCTAGTCCACTCAGGAGAAAAAAATTACTCACTGATAGACAATTGAATTCTGGGCTGAATTCGAAACTGCTAGATAGTCCCCAAGGCAGAATATTAATTTCTTGATTCAGGTTGTTTGTTCCTAATCACATTGAGATCAGACCCTAAGGTCATTTCTTTTTTTTTTTTAAAGCACTCTGGATTTCTTATGACAACATGGAAATACCAAAGTGCAGAATATTCCAAAAGGCCTAGTATATTTTTAAGCTACTAAAGTATTAATGTGCACTAAGGTTTTGGGGACACTCAAGATATAAGAGTAGGAGGATGAGGAGAGAGAGAAACTTATTTTGAGCCACCCTGAAGAATTCTGAGTCATTTTCCTTGATTCATTGTTGACAAGTGAGAAAGGTGAGAAAATGAGTTGCACACTTATCCTCACCAAACAATGGTGCCTTTAAAAGCCAACAAGCTGAAAAAAGCATATTTGGAATATGAACACAGCTTAGCTGCCTTGCAAATAATCATTCACCCCCAATGAGTCCCATATTTGTTATATGTCAGGTAAACAGTAAGACTGCTGATTGAATTCATCTTGTGATCTCTGTACCTCCTGGTGGGGAGGTTAAAATAGCAAAATTCTGAGCTTTTGTTGTTATTTTCAAGAATAAAAAATATGGATTTCATGACAATCTCTTTTTACCAGTGCATCATTCCATTAAATAAGACTTCTAGGAGGTATTTCCTGAGGTAAGCGCTTCTGCCACCAGCCACATTTAGCAAGAGGAAAGACATGCTTTTAAGGTGACTATAAAAGGAATTTAATCATAGTATAAAAGATTCCTAGCGTGTAGCCAGGTTGCACAGACCTGCTCTATTTACCACCCTAGTCTCATTTAATCTCTTACACACAGCCATGTTCCCCATTGCAACCAGGGCACTCAGCTTGAGCACTATTACATCTATGATCCTTCAGGAAGCTTTTCTGCTTCAACAGGCTGCAAGCCTCCATCACCGTCTTTGATGAAATCACTCATCTTGTATGTCTATGGCAGGGCCTTGGAAGCATGCTCACAGGAAGGATTATGCACGCTTTTACGGAGTCGGGCGATTGTTATTGACAACCAGCTTGGAGAAGACTGAAGCCATATGTCACCCTGTGCTAGGGAGGCTCTCTGGGCATCCCAAATGCTTCACTGGCAATACGAATAGATAGGCAAACTGTTGAAGAATTCTTCTATTTCAGCAGCCAATGGCCAAAGTATGCAGTTATCACTGCTGACTACAAAGCTATTACCTTAAGCTCATGTTCCTAGTAACTAAAGATCTATAAGGCCTAGCTATCAGAGCAAATTAAAATTCCACTGAGATGATGACAGCCAAACACTGAGAAGGTTTTCTATTCTTTTAGCTTCTGGGCAATCTGATCTGTGAAACCTGGGTACCATGTTTAAAATACTAAATATCCGCTTTAAAGCATCTGATTGTAAGGCTAGGAAATCTTCAGTTACTTCATATCCTTTGGATCCAAAGCTGTAAGAAGGGTATGGTGATCAGAGCTTTGTACCTGGATCCTGAAATGTGGAAGCACTAACCATTTTTCTACAGCAATCTGAAGGTGTCCTGGAGCATACTTCTTTCCCCAAGCAGCTATATACCACAGGTGAGCTCCTCTCTGGCCCCTTGGACCAATTGTTCTGGGAGGAACAATAGCTAGGTACGCATATTTCTGAAACTATGCTCAGCTTCTCTAGGCGGTATTATAATAACTGCACTTCTCATTCTCATTTACATGGTGTTTTATAGCTTATAAAGTATTTTTAACACAATATATTATACATTGTCTAGTACAGTGCTTGACATATATTAGGCACTAAATAAATTCTCTGGTCCAAGTAAAATGTAAGCCCTTTTACAAAGGATGTGAAACGATATGACCACAGTTATACAGCTAGTTTCACAGAACAGCCAAAACTAGAACTCAGGTCTTCTGACTCAGCATCAAGTGTTTTTTTCCATGTACTTATCCTATAAAAGTAGATGGCTGCAGGATATAGATACTAATGCTACAGCCCTGAAGTCAGCAGAAGAGAGTGGTGCTGTCAGAAATGGACAATTATTCCCAGAATGCACTGTAGTGATGTAAATAATGATGACTGGGAAATGAATGCCTCCTTAGACTAGCAAGCCAGCAGATGATAGGGAAGTGTGTCCTCAAAGAATGTCTGGCTCAGTCTGAAGAAAAATATCAGGTTCCCCAGGAACCTAGGAGTCATGACTGGAAACAGTCATGCCCTATAGGCAGCAGCTGCCATCATTAGAGGCAGACCAAATGTGCAGTCAGCACAGAAGGACTAGTCATGCCTCAGTCTCTCCAGCCGATTTTTGATGCACTGGAAATACCAGCGTCAGCACTATTATCTTCAGATGCCACAGACAATGGCAAAATACATGATGATTCTATATTAAGCCCTGGTTTTGTACAAGTGAATTATGCTAATGTAGGACAAATTCCTATGAAATACTTCCTCATAATAATTTAAATGAAAATTCTAAAATGTAGCAAAACGCAGTAGTAATTTTCAGCACTTGGAAGGCTCATTTGAGCCTCTCTGTTAAAAAGATGAGCAAATAGCTTATTTGCTGCAATCTTGCTTCTTTTGCATTTTCTTCCCTATTTTTTCATCCTTTTCTCCTATTTTGCACTCCAGCTACTTCTTTTTTCTTCCCTCTCCTCTGTCTTTGTAATTTACTGTTGAACTTACCCCACTTCCTTCCCAAACAAGTGCTGTATCATGAGTCATTATAACCATGTGCCTATTTAAAATTTAATTTTGTTCTTATTCTACATGTCTTGTGTCTGTTCTTCTTTTCTTTAGAGCAGTCTTTACTATCCAATAGGTGGAGCACATCTACTATTTTAAACACTCCTATAAGTTTTCTGTGTCTGAGTGTGTGTGTGTGTGTGTGTGTGTGTGTGTGTGTGTGTGAGTATGAGTGTTTAAACAATCTGTCATTTCTACTGCAGTGAAATAGTAGTCGGAAGATCGTGTAATGCAAAACAAAACTGCTAATCTTGGCTACGCCAAAGCATATAATTTTCTGACTCATGTCAGCCATGTAGGGCTTAACAGCAGCTGATCTAGATGGGTGGTATCTGAAAAATAATAGGAGATATTGTTTCAAACAATTGACAGTATTGTGACCACTGGTTTAGCAGCCTCCTTCCTTCCTTCCTTCCTTCCTTCCTTCCTTCCTTCCTTCCTTCCTTCCTTCCTTCCTTCCTTCCACCCTTCCTGCCTTCCTTCCACCCTTCCTGCCTTCCTTCCTACCTTTTCTTTGTCCTTTCTTCCTCCCTCCCTCCTTTTCTTTCTTTCTTCTCTCCCTTTTCCATTCCTTCCCTTTTAGCCTCTGTTGCTTTTCTTTCTCTCTCTTTCATCTCCCTTTTCTTCTCTCAGAGATCTGTATAAGGTTTTTCATCATTCCCTTAAATTTAATGGCTATAGATGCATAGGGACCTCTATTTCTCCAAAACCACAAAGTAGGATAATAGACTTTTAGAACTGAAAGTGATCTAGTGCAATAGGCAGTAGCATCACTTCAAAAAATATATATTTGGACTGCTTTTGTCTCACTCTCAAAAAATTTTCTTGCATTCTATCTTATAGGCAAGACCAAGCTTTCATGGGAAAGCTCCCTCCTTCAACTTTCCTCATCCATACCTTAAAATCTCCTCTCTTTTTTTCTTTCTCTCCTATCTCTGAAGCAGATAAATCTTCCTCACCACATCATCTATGCCACCCCATCCTACATCTTCCTGAATTTGTCAACCGCACATACATGCACACACACACTGTAATTTATACTCTTCTATTGGATACTGCATCTAGAGTAACAAAAGGGAAACATGATGCATTTGCACAGTAGTTAAAGTGCTAGGCTCAGAGACAGGAAAACTTAGATTGAGGACTCACTTCTGATGCTAACCGTATGATCATAGACCAATCAAAACTTTTCTGAGCCTCAGGAAACTCTCTAAAATTGGTGAAAGGAGCATCCCACCCACAAAATTACAGACTTCTTCCAACCTGTTTCCTACTCAAGCTACTCTCCTCTCTCTCTTCTACTCATTACTCTCTTGAGACAGAAGTTAACGTTCTCTTCCTCTTCTTTCTTTCTATTCATTCTTCAAGCCCGTGCAATTTTTCTTTGATTTCCACCATACTATAGAAAAAATCCTCTCCAAGGTCACCCATTTGGTAAATCCATGTTAGTTTACATTCACCTTTACCTCTGCTGCATTTGACACCAATTGACAACCCCCTTCTTCTTGAAAATTTCAATTCCTTTGGTTTTTTGGACACAGTTACATATTCCTACCTTTCTGACAAATTTCTTTACTTTTTTTTTTTTGCTACCTCCTCTTCCTCCTTCCAGGTTCTACATGTCAGTTCTAAAGTATGTACAAAAGTAATTACAGTAGCTCTCTTTGTAGTGGCAAATAATTGGAAACAGAGGGTATGCCCATTAATTGGGGAATGGCTAAGCAAGTTATGGTATATGGAGGTGATGGGATACTACTGTACTGTTAAGAAATGCTAAATGACTGTTTTCAGAAAAGCTTGGGAAAACTTATACGAACCGATTTAAAGTAAAGTTAGCAGAACCAGTAGAACAAGCTTACACAGTAACATCAATATTATAAAGATAATCAACTCTAAAGGATTTAGTAATATTTATCAACACCTTACCTATCCCAATTCCAAAGGACTCATGATGAAAAATATTATGTACCTCCAGCAAGAAAACTGGTGGACTCAGAGTACAAATTAAGCAAATTTTTCCTCTCTTTTCCCCCCTACAACATGACTAATGCTGGAATTTGTTTTGCATGACTTCATATCTGTAATGAGTTTTTATTTCTCAGTGGGTGGGAGAATGATCAGGGGGTGGGAGAGAATCTAGAGCTGAAAACAAAATAAAATTGAATATATATATATTTTAAAATAAAATTTCCATCCTTGTCTGTCTTCTTTTGCCCCTCTATACTCTTTCCCTTAGTGAAATCATCTATTTTTTTTTTTGTTGAGATCCTCTCTTATTCCCAATTGAAATGTCTTTCCCAAGTTCTAGTGACACAAGTCTACCTACCTGATAATAAATATAACAGTTCACATTTATAGCAATTGATTAACCAGCATTTATTTGAGTTCCTAGAATTTTCTGAGCACTGTGCTAGATAAAATTGAAGTGAGCCATTCCCCACCCTTAAGCAACTTGTATTAGGGGGATTGAACCTAGTCATAGGGTCTATGTAGTGATAACTCTTTTGGGCCCTGAGGGAGGAAGGAGATGGGCATGGGGGAGAGGGAGAGAAGAAGGTTGGCATGTAGGGTAAGTCGGCATCCTTCTCCATGAAGAAGCTCTTCTAAGTTCTGTATCCATACTTGGACTGAAAAGGGTCAGGCTCTTTTGTCTCATAGTCTCTTGCTCTTGCCCCCCACCCATCCATGCTGCGGACATAAATTTTGAGCTTAAAGTTATCTCACATGTAGAGTCTCCTTAAAGTGAGAAGCAGAAGGGTACTTAGTGTACAATGTAGATTAGGTGTAGGACAGTTTTTTGTTTCCTCTGAAAAGGAAGGAAGGAAGGAAGGAAGGAAGGAAGGAAGGAAGGAAGGAAGGGAGGAAGGAAGGAAGGAAGGAAGGAAGGAAGGAAGGAAGGAAGGAAGGAAGGAAGGAAGGAAGGAAGAAAGGAAAGAAGACTTAACATGCACATGACCTATAAGCTATATTTGACATAAAAACTTAAACAAGTGAAGATGGGGGAGTAGAAGCAAAGATCTGATGGAGTTCTTCCTCCAAACCCCTCAAAAAAAACTGTAAAAAATGACTCAAAACAAATTCTAGAGCAACAGAAGTCACAAAATAACAGACTGAAGTAAATTTCCAGCCCAAGACAATCTGGAAGGTTGACAGGGTCTATCACACCAGGTTGGGAGAAAAGTGCAGTTTGGTATGTGCCATATTGGCTCAGATGGAGCTGGAGGAGACCTGAGGGGACTGAATTGCTACCTGCTGCTACAGTTTTCAGACTTCTCAACTTGAAAATTCCAAAGACAATTTCCAAGGTCTATGGGAAGGGTCTCTCACCTGACTGAGAGGGGAATGTTATCCAGCCCCAAGGCAGCAGTAGCCACTGCTAAAGCAGGGGCTGCTTCTGGAGCCCTCCACTTAACAAAGAACTCAAAAATCAAGTAATTGTCTGGGGAAATGAGCAAACAGGGGAAAAAAGAAACAGACTATAGATTCTTACTTCCTCAGTGAAGAGGTATTCTCTTATGTCATTGGTGGCAAAGAAGATAAAATCATACAACCAGAAGACAATAAAGCCAAAGTTCCTGTATCTAAAGCCTCCAAGAAAAATATGAATTGGTCTCAGGCCATGGAAGAGCTCAAAAAGAATTTTGAAATTCAAGTAAGAGAAGTAGAAGAAAAGTTGGGAAGAGAAATGAGAATGATGCAAGAAAATCATGAAAAAAGAAAAATGGTAATTGTTTTCTCTGAGAAGCATTGGGGTAATTGCCCAGGCTGAAATACCAGGTAGTTGTTAGAGGGTCATACCTGGGCCACTGCCTTTGTGATCTTCGTTCCTTCCAGCTCTATATTTGTGAATCTATGAACTCAGAATTATCTTCATGCCACAATGAAGTAAATTTATTTTTTAAAGTATCAATTAATATTTGTATTGTTAATGTATTTTTGCTTAATTTGAAGATCTTTCCCATCCATTAATATGCCCATGTGACCTGCTTAAATCACATCAAAGCCTAAGTCACTTGTGATGGGAGAAACTTGCTGAACAGGTAGAACAAGAAGGATAGAATAGAACTAGGAGGCAGGTGGTGAGAGCGGTTAGGTCAAGGGGAGGGAAGAGAGGACACAGGCAGGCACAGTTAGTCCTGTGAGTGTTTGCTTGTGGGAAGGCCCCTGCAGAGGGGGAAAGGTTTGGGAAAGGCATTGTCCCCTGCAGTGCTAATGTGTATTGACTTCTTGGTTACTACAATGGATTTGACTTTCTGGTTTTGGGATCTAGATTTCTGGTGTCTGAATAAATGTTTTTCTTTTGCCTTCTATATGGAGAGTCAGTTATACTTTGTGACTCAGAACCATGCCAGCATATTCAGAGTCACTGTAGGTGCTGTGAATATTGCCTTGGTGATGCAGTGTTTGAAATATGGCAGGCAAGATTGCTATTTAAAAGAACTCTACAGTGAATTATTTTCAAAGAAATTCATAGTATATCTGAGTTGTGTTTATTGATCCCTGAACCACTTTGAATATACATACATCATGGAGACATATGGTAATTAGGATGTAGCAACAAAGAGTTTAGTTTGTTCTTCCAAAATCTTGGCTTAGAGAATCAGGATGTGCATGTTTATGGAGATCCTAGGAACTCTATGAAATTAAATAGAATAAAAGTGGATTAAATAGAGTAAAAGTGGTAGAAGCTCTTTCCTTCCTACTCTGCTGATCCATGAAAGAAAGATCTATAAGTACTTGGGGCATGGTGATGTAAAAGGTGCTGAACTTTTCATGCTCACTTTTCTTTCTCACATTGGAATTTGAAAGTCTAGTTAATCACACTTCTAACTTAGGGACAATATAATGAACCTGAGCTCTTTGTGGTCCCTTTCTCTCTCTCTTTTTTTGTCTAATTAAATGTATTTTTCTCTCTTACAATTTATTCTTTTTAAAATTTTATTATTTTTAATTTTCAACTTTTACTTTCATAAGATTTTGAGTTCCAATTTCTCTGCTATTTTGTGGAGTTTATAGTTAAGAAAAATTATTAGTAAAACCACAATAGCTAAGAGCCCTCAGTTGTGAGAATTCCAAACAGTTGGAAAGAGGTCTTAATTGTATATATTCCTAGCCAACCCCAGCCTTTTTATGTTTGAGGTAAAATCAGGATACAGGACCATTTTAGGTAAAAGAAAAGAGCAGCGTATATGGCAGTGTCTGATACTGAATAAAGCATAGTGGAGGAGGGGAGGGAGGACCTATTGCTTGGAGAAAGAGCAGACCTTTTCGGGAAGGGGTAGGCTTTCTTCATTCCACAAAGAGTTAAGTTGTGCTTCAACCAATAATTTCAGTCAGACTCTTCTTTTCTGAGATACTTAAAGGGCCAGATGACTCACCTCGATATCTATCTCACTCCTCCACCACAGGTAGTTCTCTTTTCAAATTTCTTAGCACAACCCTTCTTTCAATTTCTCTGTTCAATCGACTATGCCTTTGCCACCAATCCTTTTAAGTCTGGGTTGGGGCCAGTCCCTCACAGGATTGGACAAAACCATCACTCCACTGCTGGTGCTCAGCTCTTGAAGTCCCTGCTCCTTCCTCTCAATCTGTCTCTCAAAGACTGGCATATACTTTTAAGCATATCTGGACATGACTCAAATTTACCTTCTGACTCAAAGATCTCAAATCTCACACAAGCCTTGTCCCTCAGAATTACAAATTCCAGGCTACCAGTCAGTTTTCAAACCCCTATTTACAGTCTTTCTCAGGATCTGAAATTTTGCAATCCCTTGAAAAATTAGCTATGGTACACTTGACATCTGTTATTTATAAGTATAGCATCAGAGTACATTAGCCCTTAATAGAACAAGGATGAGTAACCCAGTATATCAGACAATCACCACAGGGCAGCATTTGCAACAAAAGTACATCATCAGTGCATGCAACAGGCCTGGCCCAAGGCAGATGATCACTTGTTAGGATTGCTTGCATGACTATAGGTTAAAATGACATGCAGGATATATTATGTAATTGTGTCTCAGCAGTACATGCATATAAATACAACACAAATAAATATCCATAACAGCAAACAAATTAGAAATAACACCGGTGAGCCATGCAAATAGCAAGATTATATGCACATAGCTAATAGCAAGTTATATAATACGTATATGATATGAGAACAGGGCACATAACTTCAAGAGAGGAAAGCAATAATAAAGGAGGGAGCATATTGAATATATAACAACTAACACCTTCATCAATGCATGGTAAAATTGCACAAAAAGCACACAATGCATATGTGAACATTAATATTATTTGCTGGCGACATGTCTAATCATTTGTCTGCTGGCACTCAAGCCTCTAGTACCAACCACAAGATGTTCAATCCTTTTGGGAAGTCACATACTCTTTGGGGTTTTTAAAGTTTTTTTTTAAGTTTCCTAGTGATGCATGAGTTAGGAACCACATTTGGATTGCCCCATGTAATGGCAGAAATTAAACTTGAGAAATTTCAGTAGCAAGATCCAGAGACAAGATTGCCTTATATGTTAAAAAAGAAAAAAAATGATCCTTGTGGACATTTGGTGGGTCCTGTGTAAGAAAGGAACACTTGGAGATGTTTCACAGGACTCTCAGCTGGGTCACCTTTTATGCTACATAATGTTTGCTGAGTGTGGAGGGCATCCCTTCCAGCTGGCCCCAGGTTCTCTGTCCTTGGAGAGGAGGGAGCAGAAAGCTCTGTGTGTTCTGAGTGTTCTATGGGGACCAGGCACTCCCTTTCAGAAGAGTTGTCATTTTACTTTCTTTTCCTTTTTCTCATCATTATATTTGTGTTGGGGAAAGTCATTTGCAAATAACAAGACAGGCAAGCATGATATCTCTTTGTAAGTTGGTATCATCATGTATTTGGAAATATGGAAGAATATTAATTTCTCAATGTTTGTGAACTGTGCCACAGAGACTTTTCCTCTGACTGCAGCACATGGCATAGGGGGAGGCTTTGGAAAAGGATAATGCTTGAACCTCCCCAAGTCACTAGAGATCTATCCAGAATTTGGGACTTGAACTTTACCCAAAACACATGGTCAATTTAACAGGAAGAGTAAATGTTTAAATTGGGGGTATGGGTAAGTTTTTACTACATCCTTACCACAATTAGCAAGCTCCTATAACCCTTATTACCTTTCTTGGGTAAAAACAAAAACAAACAAAAACAAAAATCACCTCTTTGATTGATTTACAGTATCATGCAACCAATGGACACGATATGTAAACTAGATAGTCTACATCCCCATGAGGTAAGAACCTATTTGATTGGGTCAAGGAGGAAAAAATCAAACCAAATCATGACTGGTCAATAAAGCAAGCTACCCATGCTTCTGGGAGCTCTAAATAACAGAATAAATGCCAGTAGCTCCCCAATCAAGGAGTGTCCAACACAAATGTGAAAGATTTCAGTTTATGTAATTCAGTTTGAGCCTAGCCCTTCAGTGGGAATTACCTTTGGGTGCAAAAATTTGTCCTTTTACCTCTTAAATTCTGGTTCCAATAACCAAGTCAACAGAAAGGACAGACCATAGGAGACGATGCATTCAACTAGGAGAGGAGGGAGATATACTGAGACAAAAATGGACACACAGAAGCAGACAGATACAAGAGGATAGCTATGTAAGGGAGGAATCAGCTTCTAGGAGTGTGATATACTGTCATATTTTATTTCCTACCTCACCCCTCCCTCCAAATCTCCCCTGCCCAGCTGAGAGAATGGTGGCCATGGACTCTAGAAGGACAACTCTCATTAGAGTTCATCAGAAAGCCATACCTTCGGGGGATTTCATGGGGATTCTGTTTAGGTAGAAAAGGATTTCCAATAACCTAGAGTTATGTCACCCCTTTGCCACATGTGAATACAACACATAAGCCCCAATACCATTGCAATCTAAATGGGAACCCATCTTCACATGGACCTATGTGAAATTTGGGGAGAGTGTGCCTCAGGTTTGGGGACAGGATAGAGAAGAATGCTCTGTACTAATTGTTTTTATTATGCTAGATTAATAAATATCCTTTGCTAAAAGCTAATTGGATTAAGCTAGGTAGCACAATGGATAGAGTGCCAGGCCTGGAGTCAAGAAGACCAGAGTTCCTATCCAGGCTCAGATAATTCCTAGCTGTGTGACCCTGGACAATTCACTTAACCCTGTTTGCCTCAGTTTCCTCTTCTGTAAAAGAGCCAGAGAAGGAAATAGCAACGATTCCAGTATCTTTGCCAAGAAAACCCCAAATGGACAACATGAAGAGTCAGACATGATTGCCCTTTTACATACAACAACAAAAAGGCTAAATGAGGCTATTGAGTGATGATCAATGTGAGGTGCACTGGTTGAGGATCATGAGCAACTACACTGAGAATCCAATTCATTGGGGTTAGGCCCAGAACTCTGAGTAGAAGTAGTATCTGTTTCCCTAGGAACCCATCCCAACAATTGGAGTGGAGTTGGGAAAGTAGCTTTGGAAGGGAGTGCTGCATATGAGTTCAGAGAACTGCCTGCATCCATGCAGATCTATTTAGTTTAGAGAGAGGTTATCAACTTGTAAGTTCTGCAAAGCTCCCTAGTATAGCCCCACCCAAATTAAAATATAATGGGATGAAGAGATATGAGAGCTCCTATTCCCCCATTTAGGAGGTACACAGGTGTTACACATCACAGGTGTTTTGGGTCTTTTTTTTTCAATGTGCTGATCAGTTGTGCTTTCTTCCCTCCCCATAAAAAAATAAATGCTTGTTAAATGGAATGATCCTCTGACAGGGGAAGGGGAGGTATACTTGGGATAACTATGATGATGCAAGAAATAGAAGATATTAATGAAAACTTGCTTTCAAAATATAATTGGGAAATATTTAACAAAATAATATATAACATATATAATATAATATAGAATAAACAGAGAAGGTTAATTTGTGGTTTTCTAGGTTAATATGCAGCTGGCAGGGATGTCTTTCTATTTAGGTTTTACACCATTGGCTTGAGGAACATAAGTTTAAATGATTTGCCTGGACCACAGAGCTAGTAAATTTCAGAGGTAGATTTTAGACCCAAGTATTCTGTCTCAAATTCAAGCATTCTAGCCATTGGAGCACCCTGCCTCTACAAGAAAGATCTGCAATTCTGAAAATATATTTGGCATTCAAATCTGAGTTTTTTTCAAGGACATCTTGTGTGTGACCAGGCAAGAAAGAAAGGCGTTGGAGATGAACTCTCCACTAGTATGCCTTCTACTGTAGAAGGGTGGTGGCAAGGAAGGGAACCAGATGTTTATGTTTTCCAAGTTTCTGGGCTTCTGTCCTTGAACTGAACATTAGATTCAGTCTCCTTGTACTTTTGTTACCTTAATAGAATTCAAGCAATCTTTCTCCCCTAATCCATTTACACTAACTTACAGACCAGCTAATTTCACATCCCTGTTGACTTTGTATGGATCTCCTTTCCCTAAAGCATTAATACTAATTCTCTTTTTCCTCCATAACATTAATACTAATTCTCCAGGTTGTGGGCTCAGAGCCATGTAACTTTAGCTCACTTACTGCAGGATCACAGCCAAGTGCTGGGCTAACCACAGCTGCTGCCCTTTTTCTTTTTTCTTTTCTTTTCTTCATTTTTTTAAATTCCTGCTACTAATTCCTTTACCAAAATGGGTAAACAAGTTTCAGGAGCAAGGTCACATCCACCACGTATTCTCATGTTGCACCTTGGGTTTGCCCAGATAAAGAAAATGAGGGAAAAAAGGAAATCTAGTGTCCACTTCCTACATGCTAGTCAAAGGAGTCTTTTCATGTGACTTTTTCTAGGGGAAAATTTGGGATAGACAATTTTTTTCTTTTCCCAGGAATTAATATAGACAACTATGTTAATCCTCTTGCATGAATGAGCTTGGAGGAAGTTAGCACCTCATAAGCAGTTTCTGTAGAAGAATCACAGTGCAAGGATCCATGCAAAAATGATGACTGTTTCTTTGTTAGAGTCAGTTTCTGGCATGTCTCTAAAGGAAGTACTAAGACTATTTCCTTCTAATCCATTCAATTCAATAAGCATTAAGTGTGCAGAAAACTGTACTAGTCAACAGAGGAAGAGACAAGTTGGCTGAAACATATTCCTGTACTCTTTCTGTTTTGAAATTTTTTTATTTTAAACAAACACAAAATGAGTAAAGAAAAAAGAAACATTGCCATGTACACAGCAGACCGTAAGAAATGATTCAATATAAAACAACATATTTCCATTTCAAGAAAACCTGTATAATAAATACTACACATCGTTTTCAAAACTGCCTAGCTTTTCTTTGTTTCCTTGTAGGTTTTCTTTTCTTCTCTGCTTTGCCCTTTTTGCTTTAGCTTTTCCCCTCCCTTTAACCCTTTCACCCTAAAAAATGCTGTAATTAAGCATGAATAGATATAGGTATATACATAGATATCTATGAACATACACATATGTATACATATGAACTCATACATATATGTAAGACTGTACTATGTTTATTTCCTCCTAGCATCTGTTTCTCTGAAGGTGGATAGCATCTCCCTTCCTAAATCCAATTCTTTCCACGTTTTTCTACTTCAACCAACTCTTCATTTCCTATACCGCAGCAATATTCCAACCTAGTCACATCCTAGGTGAGAGATTGTCTATGAAAGTTTTTTCTCAATTTTCTGCATTTCTTCTGCTCTTGGCTATATAGGTTATATTTATACAAGGAAATGTTAATTTAAAAGAATCAAAATTATCCTTCTGATACTTCAGCAATACTCACACCTTATTCTGTAGTTTAAGGTCTGATACTGCTAAATCTACTTTCTTTACATCTTTTTTCCTCTGATTCTTTTGAAGTTCCTGACTTTTTGTTCTTCCAGATGAGCTTTGTTATTATTTTTTTCTAACTCAGTAAAATAATTTTTTTAGTAACTTAATTGGGATGACATTGAATAAATGGATTAACTAGGTAAAATCATCATTTTAAAAATTATATTGGCTTTACAAAAATAGTACTTCAATTATTTAGCTGTGAATTCATTTGTATAAAAAGTGCTTTATGTTTACATTTGTATAGTTCCTGTTTCTGTTTTGGCAAATATATGCTCAGGTATTTTATATTGTCTAGGACTAAGTAGTTGAAATGGTCTAAAACAATATTCAATCATATCGTTGACACATAGTGTAGTTTCTCTGTTTTTCACTTTTGATTAAATTTATTTTAATTTTAATTTTGTCTGAGGTCATGATTATTATCCCTGCTATTTTTACATACTAAATTCTATTCCTGCCCTTTATTTTATCTTTGTGTGTATCTCTCATTTTTATAATGTTTCCTGAAAGCACATACTGTTTTATTCAAATTTTTAATCTGCTATGCAATTCCATTTTATAGGTAAATTCATCCCATTCACATTCTAAGTTACAATTACTGGTGCATTTTCCTCACTATCCATGTTCCTGCACTCTTAGAGTTTATAGTGAAGTGACAGGACATTCACAGGAAAATGGCCTTGGTCTGAATCTTAGTGCTGACATATATTTAACTGTGTGACCTTGATTTAGTTCTTTAACCTTTCTTGCCACAATCTGTAAAATGGGCAGGGATGGAGAAAAAATGATCTCTAAGCTCTAAGACCTTCCAGCTCTAAATCAGTGATCCTATGCTCCAGCAATGCAAATGAAAAACCAATCTACATCTTCTCATCTTGAGATCCTTGTCTATTTTCTTCTTGTTGTAGAGGCTGTGACTTAATGTGTGAAGAGGACTCCTGGTGAGGAGTTTCCAAGACCAAAGCAAAATATAAAACAAATAAAAAACATATAAAAAAACAAAAATAAAGGAAGGAAATAATCACCTATTAAGTGCTTACAATATGCCAGCAACCATGCTATACACTTTATCAATATTATTTGGTCTTCATACTCTCAGAGATAGGGCTATTATTATCCCTATTTCATAACTGAGGAAACTGAGTCAAAGAGAGGTTAAATCTGAGTCCAGATATGAACTTAGGTTTTTCTAACTCATGGCCCAGTGTTCTATCCACTGTGCTACCTAGCTGCCTCCAGAAAAAAAATAGAAAATAATTTTAAAAAAAACTCTCATCTGTAACTTAGAGAGATCCCTAAGCTCACCGAGAGGCTAAGTGACTTGCACATATCTGAACAGCTAGTTTATGTCAGAGGTAAGATTTGAATGAGGTGTCATGCTACCTCTCAAATTTTATCTTTATTCTTCCATAAATCTGCCATAGGCAATCTACCCAAAGTCTTCCTCTAAGATTCTTAGTAGTTAAGGTATTCAGATGTCATCCCTCAGTCCTGATACATGACTTCCTTTTACAACTCTATATTTTCTTGATAATTTCATTTTCAATGTTTTTGGAGTCTGCATTGGTAATCAGTTGCAGTCTACTTATACTCATCATGTTTCTTTTTCTTACCTTTTGGCCTCCACACAATTTTATTTCTTTAGCGATCACAGTGTGTCATGATTTGTATTGTTATTGAAATTCTAGAGAGATATCAGTACTAAAAAATTGAGTTTCTGTTTTAGGAAGCAATTTAGGACCACTGAAAATGCTGCACAGTTTTCCAAGTTCCTCCTCTATTCAGTTTTGCGACCAGCTCATTGTTTATTTGGGACAAGCTCAATGGGATCTTGATGCACCAATGCGATATTCACTGTGGCCATGAATATACCTTCACAATTCTGAATTGTGAAATACCACAGACTCTCCACATGGAAGACAGAACCAAAACATCTATTCAGACACCAGAAAGCCAAATCCAACATAGCAACAAAAATCTGTACACAATAACAATGCAGAGAATACCAGCCCCAAGCCTTCCCCCTGCTAGGCTTCCCACAAACCAGGTCCCTTAAACAAATCACAAGCAGGCCTCCCTTAAACAAAATGCACTTCTCACACTCACAGCCACTTGTAGGCTTGCCTGTGTCCTTCAGTTCTAACTGCTCACTAATTTTCTCTCAACTCTGCTCTAGCTCTGCTTCTTCCTGTTCTACCCATTCAGCAAGCTTCTCCTACCACAGGCTCCATGTGACTCAGACTTCCATGTGATCCAGGCATGTTACATGGGCCTGTTAATGAATGAGAAAGATCTCCCCATTTTAAATTACCATTACAGATCTCCATTAAATTTCATGTCACAATCTGGACTATAGTTGCTCCTCATCCACTTGATTTTCCCATGTGCATTGCTAGACCAATTTCTATTGATTGGTCACAGATCTCTTTAAGGAAGTGCTATAGTATTTTGAGACTTGATTTAATCAGCATTATATCACTCACAAATAGGAGTCTGGAATTTCCCAGCTATTTATTGGAAATCCTTCTTCTTTTTGGCCTCTGTACCAGAATATCTTCCATGGTAATGGGATATATCTTTTGTGAGTCTCTCTCTGTTCTAAGTTTCACTTGTTAATTGATAACCAGAAGATTGTTGAACAAAGTTATTGTTCAGCCAAGTATGTACCAAAGAATCTATTGTAACTTTAACATATTATGGAAGATATCTTGGTGGAAAGAGTTATGAATTTCCTCTAATAGTGAAATACAGTTTTTGGAATTAGCATACAATAATCACAGCATACATTTCATTCCATTGTGGGTCTATGAAGTTATGAACTGTTGTAAAAACTTGTCTTTGAAAGTTCACACCTTCCATTCTCATATCTTCATCAAAGAAAGCCTTGATATAGGTGGAGGCATACAGAGATAACTGGAATAGGTTGTAATATCATATAACATGATATAAGAAGACATAACATATAGCATAGCATAATATGACACAATACAACATAACATAATATGATACAATACAATGTAGCATAATTTAATACAACATCACATAATATAATAGAAAAGATTATAAGTACAACACAGAGGTACAAAACAAAATGTTTGTGAGGTACCTGAAAGAAAAGGAAATGGTCAATGATAGGAATCAGCAAAAGCCTCAGGGAAGAGGTGATGCTCCATTTTGCTTTACAGGAGAGGGAGAAACCCAGTGGGAGAAGCACCTTAGCGAGAATATTCCAGGCACAAGAAATAACAGAAGCAAAGCTCTGAAGTAGGAAAACTCAGCCCACATTCAGGAGACAGTGAGTCATCCACTGTGGTTAAAGTATAACAAATATGCAAGAGAGTAGCGTGAGATAAGGCTACACTAGAGGGTAGCACCAAATGGTGGAGAGTTTAGAATGACAAAGGAGTTTGAACTTTTCTCAGTAGAAAATTGGGAGTTGCTATAGATTTTTGAGTAGCACTGTTCTATGAGTAGATCCACGCAGAGTAACCCAATCTTTACATGAGCAATCCAGAATAACCTCTAGCTTCTCCTTATGCTATTTTTAACCTGGTTCAAACTCTTTCTAGCTGATTCACTCACCAAGAACTCAGTCTGAATCCTGAGATGATTTCAAAGATTATGTCTATGCAAGACAAGTTAATGGGAAAAAAAAAAATCAAAGAATCTGGTTTGTTTTCACTATAATCCAGTTCTTAAGATAAAACCATGGCACAGTGAGTGGTCAAAAGATGGCTATGGTTGTAGAACAATTGCATCTAGGGTTAGTAAGATGTATTGTGGTCTATCACCAATCAGAAGAAGATGTTCCTAGGGCAGGAATCCCAAAGCTGAGTGGTTAAGTTCTTCAAGGACACAGTTGTTTAAAGTCCAATTGGAAGGAGACAAGGTCCTGAAGGAACTACGCCATTGATCTTTGGAACTTCTTCTCTGGGATTACACTGTACTGATTGGTTAGAGCCCAGTACATCCAACTAGCTTCAGTCTGAATGATGCTTCACCCAAGCTATCTTGTAGACATCCATCCTACCAAAATGCAAGCATATCACTCAGCTACCCATATTCTACCTCTTGATCTTAATCAACATAATGATGCCATTGCTTCTAGAGATGGTGTATTAGTTGGCTGCTCTATTTTTCCTCTCATCATCCCTGTGACTTCCCAGACCAAAAACACTTGCACTAGTCACTGTTCTCTTATACATGTTATCTCTTATTTCAATGTAAGCTCCTTGAGGGCAAGACCTGTATCACTTTTGTATTTATATTGTTAGCACTTAGTACAGTGTTGGAAACATAGTAAGTCCTCAATATTTTTTATTCATTTATTCAATTATTCTGTTAATTGGTGGAACCAAACTATATTATAGACAGGTATGGTAATAGCTGCTGACCAGATCAGTTCTATAAACTAATTGTTCAGAGCACAGTGGGAGACAAAAGGTTTAGGTAAAAAATGTTCCCTATCATCGTAGAGTTAATAGATTAATCATTTTTAGGGTACTTGTAAGTCTTTACTGACTATATCCTTATAGCATGACACAACGTTTTGTAATAGCCTTGGAAACATTCACATGATTTCGAAATTCCTTCCTTCCCAACAGAATGCTGTGTTATAATCTATATGGATGTCTATGTATATGTTCATATATATTCTAGTACAGAGGTGTCAAACATGTGACTTAGAAGCAACACTGCAATCCACAGCACTCCAGAGTGCAACCAGAACTATATTAAAAAGTAATTTTGAAATATCTAACAAAATAAGTAGAAACACAATGCTCATGGGTGGTTTTCCAAATCAATATGCAGCCTACAGGGATCCTTTTGTGCATTTTAGTGACCTCCATTTTTATTTGAGTTTGACACCACTTTTCTAGTATATCCATTTCTCCTTAAATTTTAAATTTAAATCATTTTAAAAAATGATTTTAAACCTTCTGAGAATGTGAGGCAATGGTAGTTTGATAAAAGACTCATAGACCTAAGTGTTGAAAGAGATTCCAAAGGCTACCTAGTTCAACAGTTCCATTTTACAGATTAGGAAACTGAGGCTCAGGGAATCTTCCCAAGGTCACACAGATACTTAAGCATCACGGTCATGATTTGAATCTAGTTCCTCTCATTTTAGTGTATTTCTTTTGCAGTACTCTTCCTTTTTTTAAGTGTGAAGGATTTAAGAGAGGCAATAGTGTAGAGCACTATAAAAAGCCACTCTGAATTATCTATTGCTTGTTTTGTTTTTGCAAAAGGACAACCTAACAGTAAGTAGGAGCAATTTGCTCTTACGCCAAGCATTTTCATATCCCACGTTGCAACCTAGAGGAAATTTTATGGCCAAATTTTCAAAATCAAAAGACGTTATAGTCGACCACATAAACGTTCCAATAGTATTAACTTTAACAACACATACTCATTTGTCGTTTTGATCTGCTTCTGTAGAGGAAAAAACCCCTTCTTTCTCTCCCCACCCCCACCTCCCAGTAATTCACTATAGTAATCCTACTCAGAAGATGATTTTTGAGCTTTTCTTAAATGTGAAATCACACGCAACCGGGACCTGGCCAATGAAAGCCTTATTCTCAGAGTATGGCCAGGCAGAAGATGTTGGGAGTTTGCTTCCAAAAGAGGCACGATGATGTATAGTGGAAGGATCCTATATAATGTATAACTGGTTGACTTCAAAATATGTATTGGTATTTCTGGTGCTCTTGTCAGGTGGAGAAGAGGAATGTTTTAATTGGCTGCTTAGCCAGAACTGCAGATGCATTTAAAAGACACTAAGTGACCAAGGTGTTTTCTCTGCCTGGCTGCAGTTAACTAAGGAAGTAAGGATTGCTATAATGCCCCAGTGAAGAGAGTAGCCCACTGCCTTTATCAACCCACACAAGTCCCTGCCATGTGGGTTACAAGCTGTAACTTCTGTCCCTTTAAGGTCTATTCTTTCCTAACTTATGTAAAGGAATACTAGAGGTGGAATAGATTAGGCTTCTACCTTGTGAGCTTTGAAAAGCCAAGAGCCACCAGATGTCTAGGAGCCAGAATCTAGGTCAGAGTTGGTGGTCTGCCATTGTGGCTCTCAGGAGTGAGCAGGACTCAGCCTAGCAGTGGATTGAACCAGCAGCTAAGATCATGGGTCTTGCAAGGGAGGGGAACTCATCTATTAGCTCTGCCACAGTACTCTTCATTCAGTGACACTGACTTTCTTGCTGTACCATGAAGAATATACTCCATCTCTCAATATTTTTTTTCATTGTCCCATATGGCTGAAACCTTCCCTTTCCTCATCTTCTGCCTCTTGACTTCCCTGGCTTCCTTTAAGTTCTGATTAAAGTCCCATTTGAGGGCCATCCCTAATGGTCCTGATCTATATCTTGCCACTGGACCCAGATGGCTCCAGAGGAGAAAGTTAGGCTGGTGACTTAGCACAGCTTTCAATCACTTAAATCCAATTCACTTGCTTTTCATGGTGTCACCACCCTGAAGTCATAGTCCTCTTCAAGGGCAAAGGACAAACCGCAAAGTCCCATCTTCAACAGCTCTACTTAATTCTGATGCCTTTCTTCTCTTATTTATTTTCTATTTATCTGATGTATAGCTTGTTTCTTGTCATTCACTCATATCTGTGACCTCATTTGGGGTTTTCTTAGAAAAGATACTGGTTTGATTTGCCATTTCCTCCTCTAACTCATTTTACAGATAAAGAAAGTGAGGCAAACAGAGAAAACGGACTTGCCCAGGATCACTCAGCTAGTGTCTGAGATTCAATCTGAACTCAGGAAGAAGAGTCTTTGTGACTCTAGACCAAACACTCTATCCGTTGTTCCATTGCTTGTGTCTACTATTCATTTGCTCGTTGTCTCCCCATCAGACTGTGAGCTCTTTGAGAGCAAGGACTGTCTTTTGCCTCTTTTTGTATCCCTAGTGCTTAGCATAGTGCCTGGTAAGTAGTATAATCCTAATAAATCCTTTTTGACTGACTGACACATTTAGAAGTAAAATTTCTGGGGCAAATGACTTGGAGAGATTGCTTTAAATTTGGGGCCAATTTCTCTAGATGACATTGGGACAATATGCCCCAAAGTGTGTGTGCATGTGGGGAGGAATGTTTTACTTCAGTTCCTGCTCTATCTTCTCAGTAAATATCTCTTTGTAAAAACTAATTGATAATGATTGGTCAAATTAAACTAGGTACTAATCACTGATTATTAATCACTAATCACTGGGGAGAATATCCTGGGATTGGAGTTTGAGCCAATAACACCAGAGAAAGACATCTCACAACCCTTCAGGGATATCCCTAGATTCCTGATGGGGAGATAATAACTTTGTTTAGGAAAGTGACTCATCAGTTTGTGTGAGTTAGGATGAGGATTTCCCAGAGTTTTACATGGGATACATACACGTAGAATCTGCATCTTCCCTTTTCTTAGTATAATTTTAATCTTTGGGACAAATTCAAATTATAGGTTCTAGAAATGTGAGAAACATGCCCCCAACTGTGAGAGACATGCTCACCCTAAACAAAGGACAATAACTTGTTGTGAAATCAGGAAAGCTTTTATTAATTTTTACTTATGGATAGCTCCTGAGGAGTGCTACAATTATTCAAACCAATGCAAGCCTTCTTATACTTCCATTTCAAATCTCCCACCTCCTCATTTATTGGCTAGGAGAAACCTCCTGAACACCTCACTTCATGTTCTCTCTGATAGACTTCCCCTCAAACAGCTTGTCAAGCCTGCACAAGTTTCTGACCTTTTATCTGACTATGCTACTCTGATTAACCGCTATCACATAAAGCTGGGAGGAGTTTTAACCCTGTGGAAACAGAACTCCTTCCTTCATTTCCCACAGGAGAAACCATGAGAAAAACCAAACCAAAACAAAACATAACACAAGAGAAAAGAGTCTGCTTCATTCTACTTTCTGATTCCATGGTTCTTTCTCCAGATGTGGATGGTATTTTGCCACAAGAGTCCTTTGGGATTGTTTTAGGTCCTTGCATTGCTGTGAAGGGCTAAGTCTATCAGAAACAGTCCTCGCACACTGTGGCTGTTACTCTGCACAACATCCTCCTGGCTCTGCTCACTTTACTCAGCATCAGTTCATAGAAGTCTTTCCAGGTTTTTCTGAAGTCCGACTGTTTGTCATTTCTTATAGCACAATCGTATTCCATTCCATTCATATACCACAACTTGTGCAGCTATTCCCCAATTGATAAATGGTCAAAGGACATGAACAGGCAGTTTTTAGGGGAAGAAATTAAAGTTATCTATAGTCATATGGAAAAACTCTCTAAATCACTATTGATTAGAGAGATACAAATCAAAACAGCTCTGAGGTACCACATCGCACCTATCAGATTGGCTAACATGAGAAGACAGAAAGATGACAAATGTTGGAGAAGTTGTGGGAGAGTTGGAACACTAATTCATCGTTGGTGGAGCTGTGAGCTGATCCAGCCATTCTGGAGAGCAATTTGGAACTATGCCCAATGGGCTACAAAAATGTGCATACCCTTTTACCTAGCAATATTGCTTCTAGGACTGTATTCCAAAGAGATCATAAAAATGGGAAAAGATCCCCAATGTAACAAAATATTTATAGCAACTCTTTTTGTGGTGGCCAAGAACTGGAAATCTATACCTGTTTTCTGAAGATCAACCTGGGTAAGTTCAGAGAATTTTGGCTTCTAGGTGAAATTATTCAATACTGTAATTCTTAAAGACCATATGTCTACAAAAATAAAGATAGGTTGCAATTGGTGATGGTGGAACAGATACCAATGAAATCACCACACTTGAAAATATTAAAATAAGTATCCCAGCTTTTAATATTATTCTCTATTCTCTTCCTCCCCTGATGTACAGTGTCCCTATATATAAACTATTAAATCTTAAAAATGCATGAAGATTTTGAGATACTCTGGATTGTTATGCTCAGTAGAAAATTATTAGGATATTCATGAAAGGAGAAAAACAATTCTTTTCTAGAAGTGTTTTGAGGACACAGTGGCCCTGTAATTTGACTTTACTATGCAGTGACCTCAGTGCAGTGAAATTGCATTGAGACCAGGCATTAGCTAAGGTTATCCAGGGCCAATGGAGTTGCCTGATTCAGAGTATCAATATTCGTTGGTGACAGAATGTATGTGGTTTTTGTGATGTGCTAGACTAGTTTCAAAAAAGCTCTTCTGTTCATTCTAATATATATGATAATACTGTACTTTAGTTATAGAGTAACTTTCATCCAAGGAGGAAAAAAATGCATTTTCAATATACCAGTTTCAAAAATAAGAACGCAGTTTTATATGAACACCCATAATGTTATTGAAAGTCTAATATGTGAGGAGCAAAGTACCAATATTTAAATTCTAAATCTGAATCTTGGTCCTTCTTACCAATCGATGCAAGCTAGAGTTCCTAGCATGCCTGTTTAGCAATTTAAAAATGTTACCTAGTAAGTGGTTGTAATAGCTTCTTGGTGGCATTTCAAAAGCACATTAAAAATATACAGTTTGAATTTCCATCCCTCTTCATCCCCTTGTGTTTCATTTCTAAGGAGCTAAGAGGTAATGAAGTAGAAATAAAGTTAGGCCCAACAAAAACAAAATAAAATGTTCCTCCTTTAAGAAAACAGTAGTTTTTTGTTTTGTTTTGTTTTGTTCTGTTTTGGGTCCAGGCTCCCATTCTTTGAGACCCTCCCTCTGCCTCTCTTACTATATTTTGTTATATTCTCACTTAGTACTAATTTTCTGTTTAGCTGCCCTCTTGTATTTGGTTTTCCTCTTTATATCTTCTTCTGTTTTATTCCCTGTTTCAGTTAGAATTGATTTCTGCGTTATGTTTTCTCCCTACTTCCAATTTTCCCTGTCTAATTTTCCTTGCCTACATTTTTTTCCATTCTATTATGGTTTCCCTTGGCCTTATATATCTTTTTATCTCATCCTCTGATTTATTGCTTATTTTCCCTACTCTTGCTGCAGTTTGTTTTCTTTTGCACTCTCCCCAATTTGTTCTAATTGCATTTCCATCTCCTTGTTTCTTCTTCATGCTTACCTTGGACAGTGTCCTCTTGCCTCCTTGATTCTCTCTTACATATGCTTAGTTACTTATTTCTGCCTTTGGCCTTCAGGTGAATATGAACTTTACAAACTGTTTCTATTAACATACATTGAAAAGCCTATTTTGGTCTTTGTGGAGTTGATACGTTTTCCTCTTCTGTGGAAGAGGAAAATCTTAAAAGGGGAGAACTGAAGGGCAATGGATTCTTGGCCATCTCAGCTTCCTTAAAAATCTGAGCCTTTATTACACAGGAGTTAAACACAAACTGTAAACATACCAGTTAACTAAAAGAATCCACATGGTCCCCAGATTAATATGCTTTTTTTTTTTTGTAAAGTTGGGGGCATTTGATTTTGAGTCTTAGTTTCTATCTCAGTTAAATTCAACCATCATTTATTAACCACCTAACATGTGGAGCACTGTGCTAGGTCCTGGAGGAGGGTTTCCTTAAATCTCTGTCCTTCATGGAGTTTTAGAACCAGTTACGAATACACAAATATTCTTACAGCTGCATAACCTGAGGTGAGAACAAAACACTATTTTAAGTCACAGAGGGTAGGCAGAAAAGGCTACCCAGAAGAGGTGGATATTGAGATAAGCTTTGAAGGATGTATAGAAATTCTGTAGCTTGGGGAATAGAAGGCATTCTAAACAGAGAGAAAAAAGTAATGGATATAGTAAAGCACAGGACACTTCAGGGAGATGACAGGTAGACCAGTTTGACTAGAGTATGTGAAGGGGAGTGTTACAAGAGAAGGTGGGACAGGTAACATTGTACAAGGTTGGGGGTTTGAATGCCAGGCAAAAGAGCTTGGACTTTATTGGGTAGGCAAGAGGAAGCCATTAAAAGATCCATGCAATAGAATGAGCAGCCTGTCAGAAGAGTGAAGAAAGAATGGTCTGCAGGAAAAAGAAAGTGGAGAAATGAAAATCTGTTAGAGACTGTTTGAGGTAATAATAAAGAAGGCGTAAAGTGAGGATAATGTCAATAGGAATAAAGAATAAGGAACACTTTCAAAGCCATTGCACTGGTAGAACTGACAGGACCGAACAGGACTGCCCTCAAGCCCAGGAAATCTGGAGGCCAACAGCAACAGCTTGTCAGAGCCCCAAAGACTTGGACATTGTCACTCAGAGATCCACCCAACATGGACATCATCACTAACCCCTGATTCTAGAATGGGCTGTGCCCCCTGGTGCCGGTAGCTGAAAGAGGAGGAAGCTGGATACCTGGGCTGCCTTGGGGCTTTTGACTTAGAACCTAGGGAGCTGCCATAATATTTGCCTCTAAGTTCTATTTGGTTTCCACTACCTTTGCCAGGAAAGCTCTCAGTTGGGGTGGGAAGAGAAGAGCTCCCTACCTGTACCTGGACCACTCTCTGCTATGACAGGGGTAGAAAGGAAGGATGAGGACGAGGATGAGGGTGAGGGAGCAGTTTCTGTGAGCACTGTAGTCACAGAATACCTTTCCAGAGCCTCGTAGAGACCTGTTCACAGCTGACCAGATCATGACACAGCAATTGGGTGGACATGAGACCACTCAGCAATCATTCTTTCCTACCCCTTTTTCCCCAAACATCACACCTGAGTCCTCTCAGAGCTATTCAGAGCCCCGCACATTTCAGACAGTATCCCACTGACAGGAACCCCATACTTGTAGCCCACCTAAGCATTAATGGACCACCCAATCCTCTTCTCTATCCCTTCTCCCCATCCATCACTTAGAAAAATGTCCAATTAGTGATATGGACCCCTGCATCTGACCACCAGGTTTTGGGATATTGGGAACTCCATGACCCACAGCAACTTTTTTGGGCCCCAAGGACCCAAAATGCCACCCACACCTATCATCCTCATAGATAACCCTGACCAAATCCATCACCATTAGAATTGATCCTACTCTCAATCTTAGCAGAAAATTTATATTCCTCAGGTGACTGAGGGAAGAAGACCTTACATACTATGGCCACCCCCTTGGGGCTTTTATCTTGGACCTCAGGTGATGACATCGATAGGTCTGCACTGACTTCCATCATCCATCCTCTGCCCTGCATCAAGGGAGGAACACTGCAACTGCACCCTGGAGATGGGGATATGAGGGTGAAGTGGGTGAATGAGATGGTCACTGCCCTCTGCCTGAACCCTTCATAGTGTTGCCCACCTGAATTAAATCTGGGATCTCCTCACTGCAGGTGGGAGTCTTCCCATTTCCTCCCCTCATTCCCCTGGAGGCAGACCTGAGACTAAGCAGCTGCTGATCGTACTTCCCTAGCCCCCTGCTGAGATTGATGTTCAACCTTCTTAGACACTATGAAGAATCTTCACATGCACTGATTAGACAATAAACAGATATGTAAATACCTCTTCTCTACAAATTATTCTAAGTCTTCCTCAAGAAATTGGTATACCTCATATGACTGCATGAATTTTGTAAATCATTTTAAAATCAAACTATTTAGATAGGAGTAAAAACTATTTATGGGTTTGAGGTGCCAAAGGTGCAGCACTACAACTGAGTAACTATTTGAAATGCACTTCTCCTCCTTCACTTAAATGTTTTTCTTTGTTAAATTAAGTGTTCAATGACAGTGGAGATGTTAAGGAAAAATGCCAGTGGTGTTAAAAAAAACCCCAGAAGACAACAATATAATTTAAGTTTTAAAAAAGAGAGAAAAGTAATGAAAGCTTTAACTGGGGGATGGCAGAAGGAATGATAAGGGAATGAATGAAGGAGAGATTGCAGAGATAGAATAGACAGGATATGGAGGCTGGGTGTATGTATATGTGAGATATGACAGAGAGGGAAAAGTCAAAGATGACTCCAAGGTTAGGGGCTTATGTGACTGAAAATTCTAGTATTTCAGTCCTATAGTTCAGCTAAGTCCCCTTTTTCTTCTTTGCCTCTAGCACAGTATGAATAATTCCTTTGTTTCCCTCTGCTATCTCCCACCACACAATATATTTACAGAGTTATTGTGCCCCCTGCATAAGCATCAATTCGGGAAACTAAAAAGATGAAGATCCTTCAATCTATCCATGTAAATGACATTCAAGGAGAAACAGAAACAAACTAATCTCTCTCGTCTAACACAATGAAAAATCACAAAAACTGAGTGTAATGCTAAACTGAGAAAGTTTGCATTTTTTATTATCTGCCCAAAAGCCACAAGGGTACCAAGCATTGAACATTCCTCTTCTCGTCTTTCACTCTCATGAGCCTCACAAAATCACACCTTCCTGCTCATGAAACTCTTGGAAGTTAGTAATGAATTGATAATTGGATAAAACTAATCATTGTATTTAGATTTGCAGCTGTAGTCTATGAAGGGAGAAAAAAACCCAACCATCATGGCTACTATTATTTTGCTGTCGTGTGTATGTGTGAGTGTGTGTGGCCTTCCTTCTTGGACAGGCATTGACTTTGACCACCCAGCCAGTGACCAAGGCCTAGAGGGCATTCCTAGGGATGGAAAGGAATGAAAACAACAGAACATATAAGCAGGTATGAACAGGATTTGTTTGGAAACAGTTACCTTCTCTTGAAACTTTTCTTGGAATGTCTTATAACATCCTCTCGATGGTTCCACCTTCACCCCTGTAGTCTGGGCATTCATCATAGTCTTCTAGCTGGCCCCATGAAATATTCTCCCCTCTCTTCCTAAATAGCAATCAGTTTAAACTTCAATTCTATGTAATTTAACAAACATTTTTAGTTACTTCCTACTTTAATGACTTTTAGTTACTTTTTAGTCACAAACATTTTTAGTTACTTACTTTAGTTAGATGTTATTTTAGTGACATCCTTTAGCTGCTAAACTTTAGCATGCAAAGTTCTGATGAGCTCAAAGTTCCTTTCGGCTTTGTGAAAAACAAGTATTTTTCCCTTGTATTTAATGAGGAGTTATTGTGTTAGGACCAAGGTTTTTCCCCTTTTCTGTTTCCTCATCGAGAAACCCACCAGTGTGGTGGAGAATCTCTTAAAGATTTACCCAGCCCAAGATCTAATCAGAGTCAAAGAAATTCGAAGTTTGGGCCAATGGGAGCATTCCTGCTCACTGCATTTGCTCAGACAGGTCTGGGAAGTGTTGATTTTTCCTTTCGTCAGGCAGATGATATAGAAATTAATGCCTCTTTGATTAAGATTTAGGTGCTCCAAGTCGTCTTATCCCAAGACTCTCATTGCAAAATTCATTTTCTCATCAATTGTTAACCAATCAGAATTGATTGTCACTCCTCAGGAACACCTCCTCTTTGAAGGGCATATAAACTGTGAGCCCACCACCGTAAGGAGTCTTGGTCTGAGGGAGATGGCCAAGTGACCATCCTTTTATTAATAAATGTGCTGACCTTATTAATAAAATGATCAAATCACCCCAAAATTATGTCTCTCAGATCATAGTTTTGTTTGACTTTATATGTGTGTGTGTGTGTGTGTGTGTGTGTGTGTGTGTGTGTATGTATGTATATGTTGAGTTTGAGGTACTAGAGAGATTACTCCTGGAGAGGGTTAAAAATAAGCGACCTGAATTCCTTGGGGAAGCTACAGGTTAGGATAACAGATGTGTAATCATCTAGCTAGAAGTGAGGAGTGGAAGAAAAAGAGACAAAGGCTGAGGATAGACCTTGAGGTAGGGAGTGCATCTAGCTGTCTCCCTTTTCTGAGCTCCTTGGAAATTGTCAGTCTATATCACAAAATGTAGCAGTTAATTCTATATTGTATTGCACATCCATGTAATTTTCTGTATATCATTATCTTGTCTAATCTCTTTAAGACAGAAAGCCCTTTAAGGGCAGGAATGATTGATTATCTAATATAGCACCTAGCTCAGTAATGGTTACACTGTAGGTTGCTTAACAACTCTTTGCTGGCTGAATGATTGATTTTAGATCATGTGTCTGTGTACCAGGACTGGCATTTTTAATTCCTAGCTCCAGAAGTCTGAAAGCATCAAAATATCTCTTCAAGGGAAACAATTTTCTTTTTTCTAACCATACTCAAGGCTTGTATATCATCTGGCATACGGGCTAGAAGAAACTGCTGAGACTTAGACATTCAAGGTATACACCTCTTCCTCCTTGTATTCATCCATGCAATGGTTTACTGAGCTCATTGGTAGGGAGGCCTGACCTCTCTTTGTGCGTTTAGTCTCCTCACTCTCCAATTTTTTGGTTCATTACCAAAATGGTTTGGTTCATGAGGGACCATTTTATTTTTTGTTCTAGGTTCCAAAAGGAGAATCAGTTTAAAAAAGTACCCAGTGTACAAACATGAATTGGGAATGGGACAGGTAGTTGACAATGGCATGGTAAAAAGATAACATAGAGATAATAAATAGAACATAGTATACATTAACAGAGTGATTTAAACAAGATTCGGAAACTCAAATCGGTTACAGTCTGGCAGGAGGCCAATCAGCAATTTGAAACCTCACCTATGCTCTGGGTATTGTCCAGTCAAATAGACAATCATTTCATTTTCATCTTCTTTCTGGTAACTGGATTCTTGTGGCAACTTTTCCTTTGGTGCTGCTTAGGTAACCTCTTCTGATGGTTGTTGAACTGTCTGATGCAGGCACTCTTTCCTCCCCCACCTCATGGGCAGGTCAGTCATTGGCCATCTGGGGGTCAACATACTGCTGCTAGGGTCTCAGAGCTCCAGGCCTTTGAAGTTGTCACAAGGCTCTACAAAAGGAAAAGGAGGAGGCAGCCCCATCCCAGGCACAGGCTTGCCTAAGCAAGATGTGAGATCATGGATTATGGCCAGGTGGGACAAAAGGTAAACTCCCCTGCCCCACTATATATGCACCCTCCAAACAACTCAGAGAAACATCTTCACTATGAGTTCTCCCTTTAGTGTATCCTCAGAGTTCTAGCTCAGGACTCAGTCAACCCAGGATTCAACCCAGTAATGAGCTATACATGTAATGTATGTAATGATCCCACCCCCTAAGCTTCCATGTGGTCATCTGGAATAGTGACTAAGTATACTCTAAAAGGGAGAAAGGAGGAGGGTGCACAAAGTGTTGTTTTTTTATACAAGGCATTAAACCTACAATAAACAAATTTAACTTCTATTTTCTCTCAGAATTACTAATGCATCTCCTCCTTCTGAGTCAGAGTTATAGTGAAGAAAAAGTTAAAAAATCATTTTCATAGGTAACATAACCATTTAACAGAACACATATGTTAAGGGCTTTATCAGTGGGTGGAGAAAACAAAGAACTAAGACAAATAGCAACTCTTCCTCTTTGCCTTCACTTTGGGGGAGTCAATTGGCATGGCAATTTATATTTATGAAAAATGTGTGAACTTGACTATTTTCTTGCCACATGTAGATTGGCTGAAGGAACTGGAGAAGTCTGGTAAGGATAAATGCTAGATATTGTCAGATATCTGAAGCTCTGTCTCTTTGGGGCTCTTTTCACTTAAGACCACAGATGTAAGACTTGAAGGGACATTAGTGGTCATCTGGATCAACCCCTTGTTTGAAGGTTGTGGGAACTGAAACCCAGAGGGCTGTGATTTGTCTAAGATCGTGAGTCATATATTGTTCTAAATTCAGAATTCTTTCCACTGCCATCTCCCCATTCTATCTCACCAGATCCTAGAGGGCAGACATAGGAGCAGCATATAGAAGTTACAAAAAGACAGATTTTAGCATGATATAAGGAGGGAAAACGGCAAAAATTAGAAATTATAAGGGGGGTAGGGTAGAGAGAGGGAGAGAGAAAAGGAGAGAGACAGGGAATAGAGAGAAAGGAAAGAGAGGGAAGTGAGGAGGAGAGAGGGAAATTGGCTAGAGACATTCGTATGAGGTTTGTATGAGGGTAGGGTCACTTTCAACCTCTCTAAGTAAGCCTGTTTCCTCATCTGAAAAGTTAGGTCAATAATGTTTGCAGTATCTGCCTCACAGGATGGTGTGAGAAAAATTGTTTGTATGGATGTGAGGAAATTACCATGGAAATATGAGTTGTTATTATTGTTGAGTTCAGAAATGGATTCTAAGAATGGCCAATCTTGGTCCCAGACGGTAAATGATGAAACACCTTTTGCTTCTCTTGGGAGAGAAGCGGCGGGGCGGGGTGGGGGAGTGGGGCGTGGGCTATAAGACTGAAATATTACAAATGTGAGAAGCAGCTATTGTTGCTTTTAATTACCAATTTTTCTTTGTTATGAAGGAGGATTCTGGGAGAGGGGGCTGCGTATTGGGAAATGAGCGGTGTGAAAAACAAAAGGCACAAATTGCAGGTTATAAATAAAAATAGATAGATGATGAAGGTAGGAGGAGTTTGGGATTTGTTTGCCAGTTTCTCTCTTCTCACTTTCCCTCTCTAGCTTTTTAAATAGGAAATAACCTTGCTTTCTTTCCAACCCACATTCTTTTAAAGGGACTTTCTCCTTTGTTTTCAGGTAACAAATATTTATTGACTTTTCAATGTTGTTAATTCATAAATAGGTCCTTAATAAAATTGTATTGTCTGTCCTTGATTTCAAGTCTCCAAACAGTCCAGGACGGTAGCTGTCCAACCCAGCTCCCAGCACTGGGCCACATGGATAAAAGGGCTCAAAAATACTGTTGATGAGAAAAGACGAGGCAGATTGAGGAGGCAAGACTTAAAAGTGATGAGGACACTGCCTTTAAACTGTCATTTGTACTTCCCACTCAGCCTTTAATGAACATATCTTTAGCTTGCCCAGGCATCAGCTTTATCATACGTTGCCTTTCATATGACACCATCTTCAGGTCTGCAAATCAACAATGAATATCATCAGCTTCGGTTGACCAGAGCTATAATTGGGTCATTCTCACTGACCTCCTCTCTGTAATTAAGGTTGACTATCCAACGACCTTGTTTGGTTCTTGCCTACTTTAAAATACATGTATGTCGTCCTTCCTCTGGATTTCTCCTGTAAGTTTCAAAAGCTCTCCTTTTAATGTGTAGTAGGTTAGTTCCGAGCTCATATTGATCTGATCAGCCGCAGTTGGACACACTGTAACTTGACTGGCATAGTGATGTCATTTTGGTTCTCTTTGAGAATGAAGGACAACAGCCAACCAGGTTAAGTTCAAACGCAAATACCTGACAATAATATCTAGCATTTCTTCAGCATTTTATGATTTGTAAAGTGTTTTATATCCATTATCTCACTTGATCCTCACAACAAACCTGTAAGGTAGGTGCGATTATTACCATCACTATTTTACAATTGTAATGGGAAGCTAGTATTGGGCAATGAGAGCAAGTCCTTATGGGAGACGGTTAGGGTAAGGACTTTCAGAGGATCTCTATTGGCTGTGTTGTCATTGTTATTTAGTCATTTCAGTCATGCCCAACTTCTTTAATTATTCCTGGGGGAGTCACCATTCTTCCAGTCAAGTAGGTTTATAACTGTGGCTTGTGACTTGTTCCGTTATTTCAGTAATATCCAGCTCTTCATGACCCCATTTGGGGTTTTCTTGGCAAAGATACTCAAGTAGGTTGCCATCTCCTTCTGCAGCTCATTTTTGCATATGAGGAAACTGAGGTAAACAGAATTAAGTGACTTGCTGAGGATCACACAGCTAGTATCTGTGTCAGATGCAGAAGTGTCTGAGGCCAGATTTGAACTCATAAGTATGAATCTTCCTGATTCCAAGCCGTACTCTATGCATGGCACCACCTAGCTCTCCTGCCTGTGTAAAGTAAACATTGAGGAAACTGGGCCTGAGAGAGAAAGTGACATGCCCTGTGTCACAGTGAGTCTCAGGTAGATTTTGAACTCAGATCTTCTTGAATACAAGTCTAGCACTCTGGTGACTGTACCACATAGCTGTCTTAACTACTATGAGTGTACTCTGATAGGGCATGATTGAACACTGTCAAATCTTGACCAATGGAGCAGACATTTTCCTATTTGAGAAAACTTAAAAAGCAATAGAACTTATTAGAACTTAGTTATTTTATCTGCAAAAAGAATCAACTTCAATTTATTTGTACCCGTATCACTCAGATAAATAGCTCTGACAGAGGAGAAAATGTAAGAACAAGTTCAAATCTGTAATCCTATGAACAGTAAACAAAGCATAGTTCAATGGACATACAGGCACGTAGCTATATCATATTTAAGTGACAATTAAAAAGCTTGTACTTTTGGGTAGTTCTGATATCCCACTATCCCCCAATTAAACCTTTACTAAAGACAATCTATTTTCCTCATTATTCCCTTAATATGCCTAGAATATTTTCTTTCTCCCTCTCCACTTTCCTGAGTTCTGTCTTACTTTTGAAGTCCAGCTCAAATCCAAGTTCCTTCTATAAGATAAACTCTATTATCTCAGACGTTGGCATCCTTTCTAACCTCTGAATTCCTATAACATTTTATACCTGTCCCACACACATTGTGTTACTGGGAAAGCCAGAGGAAAGGTTCAGAGAAAATCAAAAACTATATCGAATTCCAGAGGACATCAGAAATTCTCTGGTTTTCAAGGACCTGCACAATTTGGTTTGACTCTTGTCTACCGTACATATACATAAACAGAACGTTTTCTGTCCCTCAAATTCACATTTCTTCGTCACCTCTAAACCTTTGATCCTGTAGTTCACCCTGCCTGGTATCTTGTCCCTCATCCTCTTCTACTGCATTCTTCCCTATCTTTTAGGACCGAGTCCAAGTGCTGCCAAGTTTCTTAAGACTGGGGAACCCGTCTTAGTCATTTTGGAATCTCCTTCAGCTCCTAGCACAATATTTTACACACAAAAGGTGTTTAATAGATGTTTCTTGAATTAAAACCAATTGAATCAACATAAGTTATGTTAGTTTCATTTTTTATCTTTTAATAGGCTCTACGTGCCAGTTTCAACCACGGTATATGTCCTTTGACGATGGGAACCATATGTGTCATAGTAGGTGCTTATTAAATATTCATTATTGTTAATGTTATTATCAGCAAGTTGAAAAAACATTTTAGCTCTACTGTAATCCACATTTTCTATCTCCCCAGTTCTGCTCTCAAGCCTTATCATGGTTTGTGAAGGCTGTGTCAGAAAAGAGCAAGCTTGGACTCATACTACCAAGTGAGGAAAGCTCTGAGGATTAGTCTGTAATACACAGTGCTGTCTGCCAGGTGAGGACTAGACTGGATAAGGCTCATCACACCATTTAGCATGGAGTGCTGAATTTAGGGGCCATAGCAACTAAAACATAGAGGGATTTCAGCTGTGCATTACCTCTGAAGCAGCAGCTTCATCCTTCATCTTCTCTCCTTACACAGCTACTAGCCCTTTTAAGACTGTCATCACCATTCACCTAATATGAGCACCCTATTCATTCAGGTTCAGTTTCAGGATGAAATTAGACCTGCCTGAGTAATTGAACAGTTAACATCCTCCTGTGAAGGATGGATTGAAAGGGGGACGCTTGGAGGAAGGGAGACCAAAGAGAGGGCTCTTGCCATAATCCAGATGAGAGATAATGAGGGCCTGCTCCAGGACAGTGGCTGCATGAGTAAAGAGGAGGATGGATATTAGAGATGTTATGGTGGTATAGTTAATAGGACTTGACAACTGACTGGATACAGGGGGAAGGGGGATGGTGAGTGAGAGCAAAGTTATTCAAAGGTCGTAAACTAGGATATCCAGAAGAACAGTGTGCCCTCAGTAGAAATAGGGAAATGGGGAGGGGAGCATTTAGACGGAATAACAATGAGGTCAATCTAGGTTGTGGTGAGTTCGAGATATTTATGGAAACTCAGATGCAGAAGTACAACAAATAGTTGGAGATGCTAGACCAGAGTTCAGGAAACAGATGGAGGCTGGATATGTAGAGATGAAAACTGAAACTATGAAAGTTGATGAAATCACCAAGAGAAAAAGATACATACCCCATATCCATGAAGTTGTTCAGTTGTATCTGACTCTTTGTGACCCTGTGGACCAATAGCACGGCAATGTGGTCCATGGGGTTTTCTTGACAAAGATACCAGAGTAGTTTGTCATTTCCTTCTCCAGAGGCCTGAGACAAACAGAGGTTAAATGACTTGCCCAAGGTCACACAACTAATAAGTGTGTAAGGTCAGATTTAAACTCAGGTCTTCTGACTCTACGTCCAGTTTTTTATCTGCCAGGTCACCTAGCTGCCTCCAGGGAGTACAGCCACAAAAAGAGGTAGGGACGTGAATGATGATGTAATGAGAAACTAAGAAGTGTTGGTCATATAGGTAAGAGAGTATATCTAAGAGGAGAGAACGATCATCAGTGCCAATCACTGGAGAGGTAAAAAAGGATGAGGACTGAGAAAAGGCCATTTTATTTAGCAATAAAGGGACACATTGATGACCTTGAAAAGAGTTGTTTCTGTTAAATTACTGGATTATAAGACAGTTTGCAAAGGTTTAGAAGGGAATGGGGAGTGAGAAAGTAGAGTCAAGAATTGTAAACAGCTTTTTCTTAAAAAAATTAACTTCCTGTGTTCTCACATCCCCTACATTATCCTATATACTTCTTCCCTACTCCCTCTCAGAGAACCATCCCTTCCAACAAAGAATAAAGAATTGAAAATAGTTTAGCCAAACAAACCAAAATATTTAAAAAGTATGATCTATCCCTCTGGTCCCCCATCCTTGTAGAAGGCAGGAGGTGCCTTCTAATATATTTTCTTTGAGTCCAAGCTTGGTCCTTATAATTTTGTAGTGTGTTTTTCAAGGTTTTCTTTGTTCTTCTTAAATCTTCTACTGTCATAGTCATTGTATAAAGACTATTTTGCTGGTTTGGGAGTTTGCACCCGTTCACATATCTTCCTGTGATTTTCTCTGTTCATCGTTGTCATTTTTATAGAACAGTAACATTCAATTACATTCATATATCACAATTTGTTTAGCTATTCTCTGGTTGATGAATATCAAGTTCTTTGCTATCACAAAGGTACTGCTTTAAATATTTTGACTTAGGTGGGACTTTTTTTTGTCATTAATTTCTTGGGATATATGCCTAGTTTTGGGATTCATTGGTTAAAGGATATGAGTATTTTAGTCGCTTTCTTCACATTCTTTTTGGAAAATTTATTTGATTTTCAATTCATGGAACAAAACTAGCATTTCCAAAACTTAGTCCAGTAAAAAAAAAGATTGCACGTGAAACTGCAAATTTGCCACATACAACTTGCAATTCCTTCTAAATAGACAACAGTTATCATGAAATTTCTTTTTACCCCTTTTTCTTCCTTTCTGGCTATAGATAGTACCTGTCTTCATAGGTCCTTTATTTTTAATTTGTGTATTTATAATAGTCAAAATGACTCAGTTGCTCAAAATCTTTCTTAAAACAAGATTGCTATTGTTTTATATAATGTTCTCTTGGCTCTGCTCACTTGGCTCCTCATTTCATGCAAGTCTTTCCAGGTTTTTCTAAAACCACTGAGCTCATCCTTTCATATAGCACAGTAGTATTCCATTGCAACTATACACCACAATTTGTTCAGCCACTGCCCAACTGATGGGGATTCCTGCTATGTCTAGCTCTTTGTCATCACAAAGAGAACTTCTATAAATATCTCATTTGCATTCAAAGTTATAATCACTATGTATGAATTTCCCTCCATTTTATTTCTACTAATCATTTTCTTTGTCAGTCTCTCTTTTTTATCCTGTCCTTATCTTCTCCTCCCCACCTTCCCACCCCGCTACTTCACCCACCCTTTAAGAGCACATAATTCTAAACTACTTTCCAGAAAGCCTGGAACAACTCACAGCCCATCAACACTGCATTAGTGCCCTTGTCTTCCCACAACCCCTCAAATCTTTTCCGTCTTTGTTGTCTTTGCCACTTTTCTGGGTGGTAAATGAAACATCAGAATGATTTTTGTTTCTATTTGTCTTATTGCTAGAGATCTGGAACATTTTTTCTTAGGGCTGTTGTTAATGGTTTTCCATTCTTTTGAGTACTGTTGGTGAATATCTTTTGACCACTTATTTATTAGGGAAAGGCTTTTGATAATTTTTCTTGTTTTGAAACTTGTCATTGAGAGATATAAGAAATATTAGATGATATCTTGAAAGAATGTTAGGTCAGATGAAGGTTTTGGGGTTTTTTGTTTTTGTTTTAAGTATGATGATCTGGAAATGTTTTCATGCAGCATGGGATAATCTAGTGAATAAACAGAGTTTAAGATGATAGAGAGATGATGATAGAACGGACAAACTCCTGAATGTAGTGGGAGAATATAGGATCAAGGACACCTATAGAAGGGTTGGCTTTGACAAGGAGAAGGGCTCCCTCTTCCACTGAGATTGTTGCAAAGGAGGATTGAGGGAACGCTGCTAAGGGAATTTAAAGCAGAAAAGTAGAAATAAGAAGGAACTCCTGATCAATGATCTCAATTTTTTTTCAATATATCTGCTGAGAGGCAGCAGACAGGAGTTAACCCTAGATTGCATAAGGAAAGGATGTAAAGTTCTGTGATCATGGGTAAGTCATTCAACCTCTGAGCTCAGTTTTTTAGTCTGGAAAGTTATTATAGTAATAACTGTAGTACTTACCTTGCTAATATAGTTGTACCATCCCATTGTATGGGACTACTTGCCCAGTTCCCACTATTATTGGCAAGCCAGGCCCCCAGAGCACCAGTTGCTACTATTATCTCCAGATTTTATGAGTATCTTTAAGGGCCTGAGATTTTTTAGTACTGTCATTCATGGGGTGCTCCCCCACTGATTATCAGTTAGTCAGCCAGAGTTAATTAACTTTTTGAAAGGGCATGAGATGGAAAGACAAGAACAGTTGATGCAAAGAACAGCCCCTCCCCCCAAATCTAAAGCATCTTCTCTCAGAAACACACACATATCTTTGGGGACAGTGGGCACAAACTTAAAATACAATGAAGGTGATACATGTCATGGCAAAGGGGTAACACAGTTCCTGATGACTGCAACTCTTTTTTTTTCCTTTGTAGAGAGCTTATGAGAGGGAATTTAAGGATCAGTATCCTTGTAGCATCCTGAGGTTGCCTGTCTGGTTTTAGACCTTAGCCTAAAATGGTCAGGGTCCCACACTGCATCCTGGGCCATCTCCAGTCATCCTGATGAATATCAGGCCATTGGACCCAGATAGCTCTGGAGGAGAAAGTGAGGCTGGTGACCTTCCACAGCCCTCACTCGCTCAAAGTCCAGTGCAAGTCATGTCATCATCTTGATGTCATGGTCCTCTTAGAGAACTTAGGACAAACACAACAACAAGCTCTCAGCTCCCAGTGTAGACACCACTATCAGTCACCACTACTAGAGGATACTGCTTCTGGCTCTAAAGGATACTGCTGAGGATGATAGTCCAGGTACAAGGATCTGCCTCCTCAAAGTGTTCCTGAAGCTTGGCTACACAACTACATGCTTCTAAACAGGCTTGCTATGTTATACATAGTTCCACAGGATGTGATTGTAGACTACTCATAAAATAGTTCTTGTACTTTTTGCATCATTCGTTTGCTGATCCAGAGCACTTCACTTTCCCCAAATTGATTGGTTGCACCTGGTTTGCACTAGTTTCAACCTTTAAATTGATTGAGTCATTTGAGAAGACTAGGCCTTCTATGTTTACGTTAATTGGGTTGGGGTTTCTTTAAAGCCTATGTAAATGTCATTTTATAGTCTCTAGTCATTGATAGTCTTCTATAACATCATTAGCCCAGAGAATGGAGAAGAGACCTGTAAGGTTTAAATGGCTAGCCTCAGTTCACAGAGATCACTAGCACATTCATAACTGACAGCTGTGATCCCAATTCTAGTCCTGTGTGTACAACCTAACTAGGTTGGAGAGCAAGATGGGCAAACCCCTCCATTGCACCATTTCAGACTTGTTTCCTGAGACGCATCAAACCCACCCTGGGGATGCTTGGCTGGTCATTTCGGACTCTCAGAGTTAAGGTCTATGATATCCTATCAAAACTTCATAGGGGGCTACTTGCTTAGTTTCCTTTTGCCAAGTATCTAATAAGATGTGAAAGATTTTCAAGGGAGATAAAAAAACTGCTACAGTCAAATTAGATATTCTGCCTTTGATAGGAAGGGTAGAGAAGCAGTGAATTCCTTTGATGTTGCTCTAAAAAAAAGTTTCCTCATACCACTGGTGGCTTTGATGTTCACAGAGAACTCCTGACATCTTGACATTTTGACTTGTATTTTCCTGAAGCAGAAATTGATAGCGAAACTTCAGTTTTTTTTTTTAATCAAAGGATGAATATAGGACATTTTTTTCTCATGCCCCTCTCCTGACATGATCAAAGGATGTGTGCCACCTTGAAGGCTGGCTTATTGCCTGTATGTGTCTGAGGATATTACTGAGTGTTTGTCCTTGGGTCCCTACCCAAGAAACCCTTTCCTGTGATTTCATAGAATCTCAGAATTAGAAAAAACCTCAGAGAAAAGACCTGGTAGGCCACACTGTGCTTGAATAAGACTTCCCTCTCCATCACTGACAAATGGTCACCCAGTATCTACTTGCAGACCTCCAGTAGTAGAGATCTAATTACCGATGAGGCAGCCCATTACACTTTAGGGCAGCTCTAGCAGTTAAGTTTTTCCTTTCTGCCAAGAAAAACTTCTTTCATTGCTCCTAGTTTTGCCTACTGGGGCCAACAGAAAAGTCTAAATCCTTTTCCACAGGATGCACCTTTACATACCTGAAGAAAGATATGTTGCTCCCCCGTCTCCCCTAAGGGTTTTCTTTCCTCACCTTAAACCCTTGGTTTCCACTCCTTTTATCATTTTAATCTACCTCTTCTGGGCTAGCCTCAATTTGTCAATGTCATTCCTTAAACTGTGGCTGGGCCACTAGGTGGTGGGGTGGAATCAGAAAGACTCATTTTATTGAGTTCCAATCTGGCCTCAAGACACTTTCTAGCTACGTGACCTTGGGCAAGTCATTAAACCCTGTTGGTTTCACTTTCCTCTTCTGTATAATGAGCTGGAGACAGAAATGGCAAACCACTTCAAATGACCCAAATGGGGTCGCAAAGAGTCAGACAATGACAAAACTGTGGTACCCAGAACTGAACTCTGTGCTCAGATAACTTGTCTCTGAAATTCTAATCTAAAAGTAATAGAGAGGTATAAAAGGAAAGGGATAATCAGGGAAGAAAGTTCTTCATCCAAGCCCCGGGATATGCACTAGGGCAGCATTCTTATGTACCATGGGATCATCTGGTACCTTAACCCTTCTCAGAATAATGTTTTTAAATGCTTAGAGTAAACTGCATAGTATTACTAAGGAAAACAATTAGGGTGAAATGTAGTCTGTAGACGAGACTGATCTAACAGAAAGTTAGAGATTCAGATGTCTCTGGAGAAGTGAGGCTGGTGACCTGCACAGCCCTCCCTCACTCAAAACAAAGTCCAGTGCAAGTCATGTCATCATTTCTCTGATGGCATGGTCTTCTTTGGCAACGAAAGACGAACACAATCCTGTGAGTAGATTCAGCTGACTGAATGCGGAACCAGCTGAATGGGGGGACCCCTCCTGCTTCTCTGTCCCCCTCCCCTTCCTTCTCCTCTCCAAAGGAAGGTAAATTTGGATTGCCAAAAGATGCCCAGTTGACTGGGTTTTACTGGCTCAAGTCCTCTCCTCCCCTCCCTTCCTCTCCCCTCCCCTCTCCTCCCCTCCCCTTCCCTCCTTTCCCCTGTCCTTTCCCAAAACCTTAAACCTACTGCAGGACGGATGCCAATAGGGCCCTGCCTGAGGGCTCCTCTGGACCCTCCTTGCTTTAGAGTGATTATCAATAGGAACTGTTGCTGTTTCCCTCCCAGCGTGATGTCTTTCTTTTTCTTGATCTCATTAAAGTGGCCGTGCCCTGGCTACTTCTTAAACAGGCCTATTCTTTGAGTGGGCTTTGCCTCATCCTAAGTGAGTCCCTGCAAAGACGTTGGCCTAAAGGGCCCAAGGTCTCCCAGTGCAACCTCTTTCATCTCCAGTCATCCTGATGAATATCTGGTCACTGGATTCAGATGGCTCAGCAGGAGAAGTGAGACTGGAGACCTGCACAGCCCTCCCTCACTCAAAACAAAGTCAAGTGCAAGTCATGTCATCATTTCTCTGATGGCATGGTCTTCTTCGGAAATGAAGGACAAACACACAAACAGAAAATTAACTATAACTGTAGTAATTTCAAAGTATTGATAAGTGTAAATGATATTTTAAGATATCTGAAAGAACTATAATGTCATTTGAAAAGATCTGTGATTTCTATTGGCCATTCATAGGTACTGCTAATATTACTGTGGTTTGCTGCCTTTATTTATAATTAAAATAAGTACTAAATTTCAGTTAGAAGTTAGTGAAAGTGATATTTTCCCCTCACTTCTTAGACCCCCTTGAAATCTAACTTTAAATACCTTGGCAGTCCACAGATTCCCATAGTTAAGAACTACTGCATTAGGGTAATAAAGAGAAATTAAACACAAAGAGATTTTTTTTTAAGTTATAGGTCAATTCACATTTGAGAACAATTGTAATTCAGGATTAAAGTCTCAAAAAATTGAGGGCACTAGTGTCAAAAAATTGGTCAGACCCAATAGGTTAGACAAATGACAAATGTACTGCTTTAGTCAGGCTCAAACTACATTATTTAATTGGGATGCCAGTCTTAAATGCAAGTCCAGATAGAAATGGATAGAGCAGGGTGGAGGCGGGGTGAATTAGAAACCTCTGTAGTGATGGAGAGCTTTGGAGAAGTCCTTTGGAATCAGTCTAATAGCACATCTGTTGTTCTCCTTTGGTCATTGTACTTCCAATTCACTTGTCTTCAATGTTCTTTCAGTAGTTGAGATCTTGGTAGGTGATATTGTTTCTTTTGATCCTGGAAAACTTCCCAGCCTTGTGTAAATTGCAGGAGTTTGGAGGTTTAGGGGGGAGGAGGAGGGTGGTGGTATATAGAGAGAAAGGGGAATGTTTTAGTCACTTGTACAAAGGTTAGCTTGTAGCAACAAAAATATAGGTTGGTCTCCCTGTTAGTGGAGGTGGAATGCCTGTCTACATTTAGTAATGCTGAGGAAGTGTTCTTTGAAAGAATCTTAAAGGGGAAAATAAATATGACAATCAACTTGAAGGAAGGAAAGATAAAGGACAAAATATGAGGAGTTATCTAGTAGGTTCAAGGGTCTTTTCACAGAGCTGGACCCTCTGAGGAGGAAGCAAGGTCTTAGGTTCTAAAGGATGGTGAGGATTCTTAGGTTGGACCAACAAAGAAGACAGGCATCCAATGACAGTCAAAGGAAGAAGATACAGATTATGGTGGTTTGGTAACTACCTGCTGAGAGAAACTGAGGACATCAAATATCAAATAACAGGGAATAACCACTTCTTCCTGGGGCTTGTAACGGAGGCATCATTGATGAAGAGACTCTGAGACTTTATCGCACAATGACTTTTAGTGATTCACATGGAAACAAATGATAACCCCAGAAGAACCCTAGACAGCATCTACAGGAATTGTAAAGGTTTTGGCAAGAAAATGAAGGTTTTAAGGGTTTAATTGAAAACAGGAGATTCAGAGAAGTAACAAAGATATGGAAAGTGAACAACTAGTTAGGAAATCATAGAATCTTTGAGATGAAAGAGCTCTTCTGAGGCTACCTATCCCACCTACACCTGAACAAGAACAACCCCATAGAATCCTTGAGTCTTTACTCGACAACTTCCAATATGGCTAAAATCACTGACTCCTGAGGCAGGCCGTTCTACTTTTGGAGAGCTCTAATTATTAAGAATTTTCTTCCTAAAATAAGATGGAATCTGAGAATGGGATCTGTATTTTGGGGTCAAAGTTTAAAATATAGGAATGATAGACCCTTGGTCAAAGATAAAATGCATCTGACAAGGGTAAGGGTGAGTCTATTGGCTTCAAGACTTGCAGATTGGATGAAGAGAGTTTTACCCTGAAAATTGGAGGAAGGAGAAGGGAAAAACATACAAACATTGTCAGAAAATAGCAGATATCATAGGAAATTTGACATCATAAATACCACTGAGACTTGGTGAAAATTGGCTCATGTCTGGAATAGAATGATATGCCTCACTCAGAAGGAATATGTCAGATGAAAGAAACAATAATGTGGCTGAAATATCCTTCACATTGTCCTGCCAGAAGACTCCAGAAGCAAATTGTAAAGCACAGAGACAGGATATGGCACTGAAGTTGGTCTTCAACTACCATAACAGTTTCTGAGTCTTACTTTTCTCTGCTAAGGGCAGAGGGGATCATACACTCTTGTTTTGCTTTCTGATGTAATTTTTTAAATGACAGAGGAAGTAATGAGAGGAAATACTACCCAGGATGTGATGTTGACTAAAAAACAAATTAAAGAACAGACCACTAAGGTAGGAATGATGGGAATTATGATAGGACTTAATTACTTTAGAGTGTGTGACAGATAAGAAATTGAAATTTGGTCTGTAGGATAGCATGCACCCAAGATTTGGGGAAAGATTTTAAAGACTTCAGAGAAAGCATAGGTAAAGTCTCATTGCTTAAAATTCTGCAGGGGAGATTGGCCCAAAAGAGACTCTCAAAAAAAAAAAAATTGGTGATACACAAATAATTCCAATGAGAAAGAAAGGTAAAGAGCTGTCTAAAGAAACCTGTTTGGATGCCCTGGAATCTTGTCAACAAAATCTGACTTGAAAAGGACAGGTACAAAAGATGAAAGGAAGAGAATGCAATTGTAAAAGAAATTGAGGTGAATGAACCCATATGTATGTCTAGAACTCTAAACCCTAAAGTGAGTTGAAGGGTGGAATGATTAAGTAGAAAATAAACAAAAGCACTTTAAAAAAACAAAAGAAAGATCATAGAAGTTATAAGACTATTGTGTCTGATGAGCAAGATGATAACAATGGAGTAGCTCAACTCCTATTTTGCTTACATTTTATTTACTAAGGAAAACTATCTTCAAATTGGAAAACATAAAGGAAAAATAGTAAAAATGGAATGAACCCCAAGACAGATAAAGATATAGGAATAAAGGACCTAACTGTCTTCTCTGAGTCCAAATTACTAGGTTACAATGAACCACATCCTATATTACTGAAGGAATTTTTAAATATATTTGCTGAACCACTGTGAGTGGTCCTTGAAAAAAATCAATGAAAAAGATTCAAGTCACTAATAATGTAAGAAGTAAAAATCGTAACAGCTCTGAGGTTTTCCTGCAGACCTAGCAAATTCATAAAGATAAAAGATGGGAATGGTTAATGTTTGAGGGATTGTGGAAATATGGGCATATTAATGCATTTTCTAACCATTCTAGAAAGCAATTTGGAACTATGCAAAGAAAGTGACTAAAAGTCTATACCTTTTGATCCACAGCTTCCACTGCTAAGGATATACCTAAAAGAGGTCAATGATAAAAACAAAAGGCTCCATAAAATATTTATTGCAGCCCTTTAAGTGGTAGCAAGGAATTGAAGCTAAGTACAAAGTATCCAGTGTTTCTTAAGATGCGTATCATTTGAGAAATAACTAAACAAACTGTGGTCTATGCATAAGATGGAATATTATTGAACCAGAAGAAACTATGAATTTGAAGAATATAGTGAATGGGAAGACTTATATGAACTGATACAAAGTGGAGTAAGCAGAACTAGTGAAACAATGTATATGATTACTGCAACAATGTAACTGGAAAGAAATGAAAAGAGCAGCCGCAAAGTCATCAAAATTGACTGCTGTGAAATTATAATGACCAAACTTGCTCTGAAAGAAGAGATGAAAAGTCAGTCCCCCTCTTTGCAGAGGTGGAGGAGCATGCATGTGAAAAAATCACATTTAATGCCAAACTTTTTTTTAACATGGAGGTTAATTTTGCAGAGTTCTTAAACTTGTTTCTTTTTTCCCCTTTGTTATAATGGATGCATCTTTGTGGTGGTGGAGGAGATAAAAGGGGAAATGTAGGTGATATTAAAAACAAAGATAGCAATAAAACTTATTTGAAAAATAAATGGAGGAGTCATGTACCTGAAGACAGCAATTTTCAAAAATGCAACGCAAGTGAATTCTACTACTAAAGGACAACGAACTTGACTTTGATTAATGTCTGAGTTCTAGAACATATTAAAGAGTTGGTTTATTAGTACTTAAGAAAAAGAAAGTAGATAATGCAGAAAACCAACATAGTAAAATCAAGAACAAATCATACCAGTTTACTTCACCTTCCTTTTGAAAAGTTTCTTTACTGATAGATTAACATTACTACATTGATTGATGACTGAAGTACCAGTATTTAGAATTATAAACTATCTAAAAGTAGAATAGATTAAACTTTTCTAAGGGTTTCCCCATCAATAGAGTTCTTGAGGTAAAGATCACTGGATAATGACTTGTCAGGGATGTAGAGGAGAGAATTGTTTAGATATGAATTGGAAAAGATAGCTTTCCAGGTCCTTCCCAGCTCAAAGGTGTTCTGTACTTCTGGGAATGCTGTAGACAAAATACACCTAGATTTCAACAAGTCACATATGTGTCCCATGATATTCTTGTAGAGAAGAAAGATATATGGGTAGAAAAATAGAAAAAAAAATTTAAAACATTAAAAATTTACTAGTTAGGTTAGTGCATTTATTAAGCACTTACTATGTGTCAGGAACTGCTAAGATATGGGAATTTAGATTCTAACAAAAAGAAAGATAATTACTGTCCTCAAGGTGCTTACTATGTAACTGAGGAAGACAACGTGTAAAAAGTAGCTGAAAAACTGAAGTGGGAAAGGAAGAGTGACCTCGGAACCCATTACAGTCTGGAAATCCATGGGCTTCCAGGTTGGAGAGAGAATAATGGGTGAGTTTGCTTTCCCAAGTGGAACATAGAAAGCATTCTTAGGGATTTTGATATCCTAAGCAAGAAAGTAAAAATCTTAGGGACTCATGCTGGATTTCCATCACATCTACCAATTGAGGGTAAGGGCTCAGAGAGACGCTGGAATAAGGCATAAGAGTTCTAGTGATTAAGGAAATAATTCCAAGAAGTGGGCAGTAATAAAATTTGTGATCATAGATGTCTATACACAAATACACAAGTATTTAACAAAGAATGTCAAACCAAAGATGTCAGATCAAGCAGCTAACTTCAGTCTCATAGATAGGTCTATCCCTGAGGCTTGATGGAATATGGCAACTAGAAGGTATACTTCATTCAAAAGGAGCAGATTATATCAAAGAGCTGGTGAAATAACACTACATATCAAGAAGACTTACTCATGTGTGGAAATTGATGAACCAGAGGGGAAAAGTATGGTGGTGAGCATTTGGGTGAGGATCAGTGGAATGAGAAACAGAAATCCTATTGTGGTGGGAATATGCTAACAACTATCCAGTCAGGAGATAAAGGATGATGAGTTCTGAATACATTTCACAAGCCTGGTACAGAAGCATGATATAGTAATGACAGATGACTTCAAAACTATCCAGCTATCTGATGGAGCTCTCTGCTAAAATAGGAGAAGCTGATAAATTCCTGTTTTAACTATATTTTCATTCTTTGAAAGGTGGAAGAAACATGTGTGACATTTAAAAAGTTCCAGAGACATACTTTCTGGGTAATTTAACAGTTTTTTTAATAATACCAGCATTTTTAATAAACGGCCAGTGGCATTCTCGAATGCCAAAAGCAATCATGGTGGTGGACTCAGGGCTTAGGATGGCAATCAACTCTGGTCAACAATTAATGAGAGGTGAAATTTACAAAGAAGTGAGATCACTTCAGTGACGGGCTGAGAGTGACATCATGTCATTCATGGACAGAGAGACTATCTGTATCCCCAGACCTCTATTTATAGAAATAAATGCATAGGCCCACCTGTCTAAAGACCACTATTAAATCAGAATGATTAAAATAAAGGTGTCCTCAATCATTGCAGATTGTTAGTATTTGTGAACAGGTTGAATTAATTTAATGAAAATGACAAAACTGCCAAAATTATTTTTAATATTTAATAGGGGGTCATCTCCAGTTGTCCTGATCTAAATCTTACCATGGGACTCAGATGGTTCAGGAGGAGAAAGTGAGGCCAGTGACTTTGCACAGCCCTTCGTAACTTAAATCCAATTCACTTGCAAGTCATGGCATCATCTTCCTGATGTTAGGATCCTCCTTCAGAAAGAAGGACAAATGACCACAATAACCCAGATCACTGCCAGCCTGGGGTAATCTAGACAAGGAATCTATATCCCCCATCGGAGCTTGAGCTAGTTGAGTGGGGATACAATACCTGGAATGAGGAGAATGTTAATCAGATTTTCCATTAGCCCTGTCCTGGAGAGACTGGGCAAGGAAATAGGACAGGTAAAAAATAGCTAAAGTCTCTCCAATTTTAATAATTCGCTCTTAATATGAAACAGAAATAATCATTTCTCTCACAGTGAAGTAAACTATTCTCAATATAATTTTGACTAGAAGGAAATAGTTGCCCAAGTAAAAAAAAAAAAAAACCTAGGAAGATGTAACTAGAGTTTTTAGGATTCATCATAGACAACCAGTTAGTCAGTAAACATCTATTAAATATCTACTATATGCCAAACACTGTGCTAAATGCTGGGCATACAAAAAGATGCAAAAGACAGTCACTGCTTTGGAGAAGTTCACAGTCTAATGGGGGAGAAAACAAGCAAACGTGTCCAGATAAGCTATATTCAGGATAAATAGGAAATAATGAGCAGAGGGAAGGCACAGAATTAAGAGGGGCTGGGAAAGGCTTTCTATAAGACATGAAATTTTAGCTGAGACTTAAAGGAACCAGAAGAGAGAGAACATTCCAGGTAGGAGGGAAGGGGGTGGAGTCAGAGAAAAGCCCTGATCTGAGAGATGGAATATCTCCTTTGTGGAATAGCCAGGAGGCCAGAATCCCTTGATCTGAAAAGGCGGGATGGGGCTAGGTTTAAAAGGGCTTTGAATAACAATAGAACATTTTATTTTTGATCTGGGAGGCAATAGGAAGCCAAGGGAGTTTATTGAGTAAGGGAGGTGACATGGTTGGACTCAAGCTCTAGTAAAATCACTTATGTGGTGGAATAGAGAATGTTTTATTGTGGGAAGAGACTTGAAACAGGTAGATCCATCTATAGGCTGTTCAGGTGTGAGGTGATTTGAGGGCCTATACTAGAATGGTGACTGTGTCAGAGAAGAGAAGGGAGGAGAGATGTTGCAAAGGTGAAATCTATGGGTCATGGCAACAGATTAAAGATGAGGACTAGTGAGGAATCCAAGATGACTCCTAGGTTTGGAACCTGAGGGACTAGGAAGATAGTGGTGCCCCATTTTTATTTGAGTTTGTCACTACTACGTTAGAAGATCTTCAGGATCTGGCTCCTGAGGCTCATATTATCCCTCCTATTGGAGGATCAATACTTATCAATAGCAAAGCCTTATATGAATAGTATTTGGGGGGGTGTTTCTTTAAAAATTAAGCAGGTGCAGCTGAAACCTAGACATTCCTGAAAGTCCTTTATTTTGGTAAAATTCCATTTCCCTCCCCATAGGACTGTTCTCAGTTTTGCTGAATAAATGATTCTTGGCTGGAATCATACATCTTTTGCCTTTTAAGATATCATATTCCAAACTCTCAGTTCCCTTTAGAATTGCTGTTATATCTTATAGAATCCTGACTGTGGCTCCTCAGGAGTAGCATTCTGCCTGACAATCTGTAGTAATCTTTCTTTTACCTATCAACTGAAGTTCACTATAATAGTCCTGGGAGTTTATATTTTGGGGTTTCTTTCAGGAGGTGATTGGTAGGTTCTTGCAAATTGTATTTTACTGTCTTGTTCTAAGAGATATAGGTTTTTTACTTTCTTTCTAGATTTCTTGAAATATGATATCTAAGCTCTCTTTTTGGTTATGGCTTCCAGGTAGTCTAAAGGTTATTAAATTCTCTCTCCTCCATCTCTTTTCCAGGTCAATCGTCTTTGCTATGACATAATTCACACACTCTCACTTTTTCATCTTTTGACTATTTTAAGGATGACTTTTAAAGTCCATTTAAGTTTTCAGGATGTTATTTTCTTGCATAAAGTTTTATACCTCTAGTAAACTGTTAATTCTCTTTTCATATCTTTCTCCCATTGCTCTCATTTCATTTCCAGTTTTTTCTCTCACTCTCATTTGATTTCTTATATCACTTAAACATATTTTTTTAAAAACATAAACTTTCAAAAATTCTGGTTGGACTTGTGTCCAGGCTGTATTTTTCTTTAAAGATTTGCTTGTTTTTCTTGAGCTTCCCTGTCACCCTAATACCTCCTTATGGTGGGATGCTTTGTTTACTCATTCTTTCAGTCTACTTGTTTACTTTGGATTATTTGCTAATTCCAGATTCTGGGGATAATTTCTAACTTGAGCTTTTGTCTTCTTATATCCTCTTGTTGTTTTTACAGTTCAATCTAGGTGCCTGCAAGTTTTTAGTGCTCTGAAAGTGATGTGATTGGGCAAAGTTTGCTCAGTGCCCTCCTAGTCTATGTACTGCAAATTCCTGACCCAGGTTTGGATCTATAGTCTTGTCCCTGTTTAGGAATTTCAATGGGTTCATTCACTATTAGCTTGCTGAGAGATTCTGGTTCCAAGTGACTGAATTGTATGTAGGCTTCCCTTTGGTCTAGGACTCCTGCCCTGGTTTTTTCACTGCAGATTCCATCTTGGACTGAAGGCTAGAACTAAGGTTCTGTTCAGCTCCTGGGATCAAAGCCAAACCACTACTTTTTGCTTTCAAACTTGTTCCTTGCTCAGTACACAACTAGGGCACATTAACAATCGTTCTTCTCCACCATTCCAATTTACAGGCTCCTCCTCACCCCCTGATTCATTCTAACTGGCCACTGGGTAATAGGCAACTAAGCTGCCACATGGCACTTGTTCCTGTAATCTGTGATAATTCAGGAATCTCCTGGGATCTCTTCCTGCCCAAGTGCTCATTGTGCTGGTGCCCAGTGTTGGTTCTCTTTCAGTACATGGGCACTGGCACACAGAGTGTGCTCCTAGACAGACCATGTCCATTGTCTGCAGTCTTCACTTTCTATCTCCCTAAGCCATCCTGGTGTGGAAAATGGCTCAATGGGACATTTTCTCGGCTTTGCTGATAAGAACTTAAACTCGTAGTTTTCTAAATCTTTGTGGAGGAGGTTTAGTAGGGGGAAGTTAGGTTATACTTCTTCCTCCTATGCTGCCATCTCAACTCCACCTCCACCTGAGTATCTTAGTGATGGTCATGGCTTTGTTCTTTCTTCAAGATTCAGCCTAAATCTATGTTCAGAAAAATTTCTTCTAGTGACCCTTCTTCTCTTCCCTCCCCACCAACTCCCCACCTCTTTGTCTCTCTTCCACCTGTAGATACATTTGAGCAAAGAAGGGAGGGAAATGTTGAAAACAATTTTCATATCCCTGAGTAGAATGTGGGACTCTGCACTGCATTTTTGTTTTGTAAATTCCTAAAGAATGTGGAAAATCACCGTTACAATGTTGTTCCAGCATATTGCTCAACAGGGTGTAAGAGCTTACATAGCAGTTAGAAAGTAGGAAAATCCCATCCTTCCCTGTACAATAATAGGGAGGCTTCGCTTCAGACTGGGACTTGTCCAGTTAAAACTGGTTGAAACTGGTTTTGTGCTCCAACATGTCCCCTTGCTTAAAGCTGTGGGGAACTCTGATCCAATAAAGTAAAAAGAAAATAAGGGGAAGGAGGAAACAAAATGGGGGAGTGGGAGATGTGAGCAGGGATGGAGACCAACATGGGTTGTTTAGGCAATCTAGATAATCTGTAAACCCTGCAGTACTCAGCCAATGGGGAAACAGGGGAGGGAAATTCAAACTGAGAATAAGAAATAAAAAGCTGTTTCTCTTAACAGGTATGCCTACTTGCTAGACACCTGCTCTTGCAAGAATATTAGTAAAAGTCTTCCCTGGTTCACTAACAGCTTAGTGGAGTTCTTGGTAAGATCCTTGTTTCTTACACATGGGGGTTCATCCAGGATCCTGACATCCTGAGTGAAGGGTGGCCGCCAAGATGTGTCCCATTGACTTTAAACGGTTCCATGTATTGCAGACTGCTCACGGTCTGTTCAGGATCCCTGGATTACATTAACGAAAGAGGCCACTGTGGATCCAGGGGAAAAAGGAAAAAGTAGACACCACAGCAAGTAGGCAACTCTGTGCACAAACCAAGGTAAGAAAAGAGGATATTGAGTATTTCCTTCGTGACTGGGACATCCTATGGGGTTTTGAAGACTGAGTGTGTCTGTGTCTAAAATGTACTGGTAAAGTGTGAAGAGAGTGTGGAATAACAGCAGTTCTGTTGACTGTGTGAGGGAAACAGCCAGAGATTGAAGAAATAACTGGTTTTGATGCAAGAGGTCTCAAACAAAAGATATAGAAGGGGGAATAAGGATATAAAGTTTAAGGGAAATAAAGAGGAAAATGAGAATATTCCTATGGACATTCCTCCAGACAGTCCCTTAGGAAGGATGATGAAATATTAGGAAAATTTAAAAAATATTATTTTATCTAATGAAAACACAGTATACAACCTCTTGCTCTTTTTTGGCCTAGGTATGGAGCAAATGAAAGTTGACTATGTCAAGCCCTTAAAAATCTATGTTAATGAAAAGAAACCATTTTCTCTGGAAGAATCAGATTATGCCTCCTGTTGGATGGGTGGGGTGGCTACTCAGCTGTACCCACGTAAATCTACAGATCAGGGATTTCAAAGACAAAATGGGGACACAAAACTAAAAATCTGGGATCCATTGTCTCTACATCTTGTGTTCTTCCCTTCCCCTGTGGGATGTTGGGGCAGGTGGGTTGGTGGGTCTCTGTGCCTGGGAAAACTACCTAGATGTAAGTCTCCCCTCTCTCCCTATTCTTTTCTTCCCCTCTCCCACGAGGTATACATTTTCTAGTCTGATAAGTCTCAAAGATAAAAGAGATGAGGAACTACAACTCCTCTCCAGTCAAGACTGGAAGGTATGTAAGCTTCCCCTCTCTCCCTATCCCTTTCTTACTTTACAATTCGGTTCACTCTCCAAGCACCTAAGAAGTCTTGGAGGTGCTTTTCGGGTCTGACCTCTCAGACCCCATGAGATCAAACAGTTACAAGGCTGTCTCACACTTATCCTGATGCTCACGGGGTCTCGGTCCAGCAGTGAGAGGCCATGGACCTGGCCACACCTTCTTCATCCACCCTATCCAGAAGCGTATGCCCAATTCAATTCTCTTGATTTTCTCAATGCTAGGGAATTGCGAAAACTGTAGCTGCTTAATCCCATCCCTCTAGCCCCCAATACTCCCTCTCCCTCTGCCCATGCCTGCAGGATCACCCGTTTCTCCTGGCCTTCTGGCCACCAGATCCTCACAGTTGGACTCTGTAGGACTTCTCTGAAAGTTGCCTCTAGGTTAGCAATGAAAATTTTTTTTCTGTAGTCCTGCCTCTGACAAGGCCTTGAAACGTTAAGACAACAGTGAAAAGTTAAAACAGCTAAAAACATCTTACCAGATTCTTGAGGTTTTGTGATTGATCATTAAGGAATTTTGAAAAACCTTCTTACAACCCCAGTCACTCCCTTCCCTGACTCCCTTTCCTTAAGTCAAGTGGGCTTCTCAGTATGACAGCCATCAGCCCTGGAGTTTTTTCATTAACTCCTCTAATCCCAGATCAGATTAGGAAAAGAGTTTTACCTTTCTCTTGCCCCCTCCCCAACACCTGCAAATTCACCTTCCCCCACTTGAGGAGAGGAGGGAGGGGGAAGGGGCAGCAGCTACTGCATGCGCTCCACTGGTAATGGTCCAGGTCCCTGGGTCTGAAAGCCTTGAAGTATCTCCCAGGCAACATGAGACAAGGAGCCAGCCAACCTCCAGCTTGGGTGAGCCCACTCTCTTAAAGTTGTAGTTTTAACATGTTCATCATGAGGTGATGATTCTCTGTAAAGTAATTTAGAAATGCATTCAACAAAATTGAAGCCACTTGATTGGTTATAGGTTTGTTTCAAGTTTCAAACTGGTAAACTTTTGTACCAGTTATGTAATATGTAAACTTGCCAAAGAGCTTGTAAAGGTTATGGAGTTCCTAAACAAGGAACTTGGTTTGCTGAAAATTTGTAAATGTATAGAAATGATTTTTAGTGATTGGCTTTTACACGAGGACAAGTTTAAATTTGAGATGTGAGTCCTGCTAAATTTTTGATTAGTGAAACTTGCCATCTGAGGTGAAAGTTCATGCGACTATAATGGATTTTGAGTTACAGATCATAATAATGCATCAATAATAAATAGTCAATAATCTACCATCTGAGAGAAATACCACAAGCTACTCAGAGAGAATGTGACTGTTCACAGGTGGAGGTCTTTGTCTGGAAAATCTAAGAGAACAATGCTAGCCTCAGCCTAGGATGGGATCCTCCTTGTTCAGTTTCTCCATTGTGTTCCTTTGAAAAGGAATGTTTCCCACATAACTATTCCTGAGCCTGCCTATGAGGTGGAATTGATAGTGCATGGTTAGAAAACTGTGATATTTTATCTAATCATGTCCTTGCTTTTCCTTTTTATGGCAAATTTCTGTAATCAAAGCAAATGGTCAGTAGAAGATGTGAGCACCATGCAAATATGTGAATCTGAATGTGTAGTCATCCCATAGCCCAAACAGTTGGATAAGTTAGTGCTCCTGCATAGTCATATGAAAGATTATATCTCTGGAATAGAACATTCTTTCTGAATGTTATGGGAATAATTAGACAAAGGGAAAAGAAGTTTGTGAAACATTGGTACAAACACAATGTTGAATCATTATCCCATAGACTAAGGCTGGGATATATCTGAGCTACTATAATAAAATGTGCATTTAAGATCTGAGCTAGTCAACCTGAGATTATATTCCTTTTTATATTTTAAACAACTTAGGAAATGGGCATTAGTCTAGTCATCTGCCTGTTACTAGACATATGTCTGTATGGAATAAGGTACTTAAATGTTTCAAAGTGATGTAAGAATGATTGGGTATTGGTACAACTGATTGAGAAACATCGCTTGTTTATTGATGGGTCAACTAGGGTGATAAATGGGAAAAGGCACAAAAATTATGCCATAATCGATGGGAATAAAATTTCACTGGAAGAGGCAGATAGATTCCCAAAACACATGGTCAGCACAAACTTGTGAGTTATATGTACTAAATCAAGCATTAAAACTGCTGGCTCAAACAGAGGGAACCAATTACATCGACTCCAACTATGCTTATGAGGTAGTATGCACTTTGGGGATAATTTGGTGTGAAAGAGGATTCATCAATAACAAAGAGAAGGAACTAGTATATGGTGAATTGGTAAGGCAAGTATTAACAAAATTGCTATTGCCAAATGAAGTCGTAGTGGTCCATGTGAATGAACACCAAAAAGAGAACACACTTGAAGCAAGGGGAAACAGATTGGCTGATGAAATGGCTAAGGAAGCCACCCTAAACACTGAGCCCAAAGAAATATATGTCTTAGTTCCTTCAATCCCTGACCCAAAGGCAGTCCTGACGTTTACTAAATAAGAAAAAAAGAGATTGACTGAACTTAGGGCAGTAAAGATAGAAGAAGGTCTGTGGTTATTACCAGATGGGAGAAAAATGCTGAACAACTCAGTTGTGAGAGAACTTCTATCCATTCTACACCAGGGGAGTTATTGGGGAGTTCAAGCAATGTGTGACCTAGTGCTGAGGAAATACAGATATGTAGGAATATATGCAGTAGCTAAACAAGTCTGTGAAGGGTATGCAATTGGTAAAGAGGTACATAAGAAAGTATGAAAGAAACAAACCTCTGGAGAATGGGAACCAAGCCTTCGACCCTTCCAGAGCATCCAGGTAGGTTTTACTGAGATGCCAAAGGTAGGCAGGTTGAAATATGCTATGGTAAATCACTTAACAAGAAGGATTGGGGATTATCTGATGGTGACAGCAATAGCTGCAAGGGTCTCCAAGATAATTTTAGAACAAATCTTTCCCCATTACAGTTTAGTGAAAAGTGTAGATTCAGATAATGGTAGCCACTTTGCCTCCAAGGTATTACAAGGAATAATGAAAAGTTTAGGAGTGTCCTGGGATTTTTATACCCTCCTGGAATCTTCCTTCATCAGGATGGGTTGAATGTATGAATCAGACATTAAAGAAACATCTGTCTAAATGAGTTCCAGAAACTAAGCTCCCTAAAGTAAGTGTCTTAGCTAGAAACTAAGTATTTGTGTGTGGCCTTGTTGAGAATTAGAACGACCCCAAAAAGGTACTTAGGACTATCACCCTATGAGATGTTGTTTGGGGGAACCAGAGATATGACAACAATAAAAACAAAGGATAGATTTTTTAAAGGATTATGTCCTGGTGTTTTAAAGAACTATGATCCTCCTCTCTATCCCATCCCATCTTAGGGAGAAAGGATTACTTGCCCAGATGCCACCTGTTGAGTTTGTGTACATAATGTCTAGCCAGGTAACTGGGTCTTACTCAAATCCTGGAGAGAGACCAAGCTGCAGCTCGGCTGGGAAGGACCCTATCAGGTGCTCCCAAACTCAGAAACTGCAGTCTGGATGACTGAAAAAGGTTGGACTCACTACACCAGGATCAAGAGACCAGTGAAAGTCTCTCTCATAAAATCTGAAGTTGAGTACACATCCAACCAAAGATCCCTTGAAGCTAAGGTTAAAAGAGATATTAAGAACTGGGGAATATATTCTGGGTGGGGGGGAGGATGTTAGCTGCTGGATTTTTATTTTAATCTTCATAGGAATAATATTCATTTGTTGTATTAATAAGAAGAGGTTCTGTGGAAAACTGAGGACAGATGAGGGGTTTATTAATCTTGTGTGGAGGACTGCTATTGTGGGCAGTTCAATCAAGCAGAATGAAGGCATGCTCAAGATAATGGGTACGGGGAAAGAGATAAATATCACGAAGAAGTTACCTCACAAACAGTTCAGTTTGATGTATGTCAGATTAGAGAATGTGGAAACTTAAATAGTCAAAGACAACTAAGTAGATACCATAAATACCTGTTGGGGGTGTAAGCTCAGTTCCATGTGGACAGTCTCGGGCGGGTAAAGGTGAGAGCTTCTAAACCTTAGAGTTCTCATGAGGCCCCCCAGGAAACAGCAGGGAATTGAGGAGTGAGATCTCGTGTATTTCCGCCTCTTCCCGTGAGAACGTGATGGGAGAGAGCATCCCCGCCCTCGAGACTGGCCCGGATCTGGGCACACCTATTGTTATCTAACAGGCACGGTATTCAGGTGCAAACTATGCGGCCAGAGAGCTTAAGTAGGGTCAGGAAAGCTTGAAGGCGCTCTTAGTGCTGAGGGGCCCTTACAGGACAGAAGGCCCCTTTTCCTCTCTTCGCTCTTCCCTCTCCCCTCTCTCCCCACTTCCACTTCTGCTTTCATTCTCTTACTGTAAGATCTTTGCCTCCTTGGGAGATTTCTCTCTCTCTCCTAAGGAAGAGTTCCCCCTGCACATGTAACCAGGACCCTGAATAAAGCCTAACCCTTGTTCAACTCCGGAAAGTCTCTTCTCTCATACGTTTATCCGGTTTGGCCAGCCGAAGACCTGCGATAGGTAAGGTAAGACTTGGGTAGCCCTCAGGCCTCTAGGCCTGGCAAATACCTATGTCCAGAAAAGCAACCTTCTGGGGGAAAACCCAGATACTATCAGCCCCTCTGTCCTGGCTGGAGCAATGTTTAGTTCAACACAGCCTATGTGGGATGGACAGCTTCATTTGCCAAAAAACAAACCAATAAAATTAAAATTGAATACATTCAGGGGAGAAGCCAGAACCAACTGTCAAGAATTAAATGTAATCCCATAATTTTAAGTATAAAAGATGCAGATTGGAAAGTGAATTGGACCTATGGGTTTGGAATAGACAGTACAGGTCAGGATCCAGTAGCAAGATTTAGGAGAGTGGTTTGGAACCTGGAGATACAGGGAAGTCCTAGTTCAACTATAGGGCCCCCAGTAAAGGAATGGAAACCCTCGATTGTGAAGGTAATAGAAGTTAAGGACTTGAGACAGACTGTAGAGATAGGAACAGGATATGGGGATACAAATACCTGGATAGAATGGGTAAAATATACCATTAGGAGCTTAAACAAAAGCAACTGCTAGGCCTGTACCTCAGGCCGACCAGTAACCCAAGTTGTCCTCTTCCCTTTGGCATGGACCAAGGATAAACAAAGGATGAGGTGTGTGGTCACACTGTATCAGGATAAAACTGCATGGGGAAATGATACCTCCCACTGTTGTTCCTAGCTCTATGGGGCGAAGACATCAGGATACCTCTGGCTTCTCCACAGCGACTGGCAACCACATAGCTTGTCTCTCATGACAAGGTGTAAAGGCTACCATAAATCTTGGAGAACTGGAGACATGCATAGATATGTGGAACGTGACTGAAAATGAATCAGGAAATTACTCTGCTTTGAGCATCCCCAGAGCAAAACTGTGGTGGTATTGTGGAGGCAAAATCTTGAGACCTACACTTCCCCCAAATGGGAGAGGAACATGTGCAATAGCACAAAGCTATACCTTTGCCCCAGCATTTGAGAGACAGGATGCAATCAAAAACAGAAAAAGAAATAAAAAGGAAACACCTCATGGCTCATTTAATGACAGAATTTACCTTGATGCCACTGAGGTCCCAAGAGGGATTCCAGATGAGTTTAAGGCCAGAAATCAGATTGCTTCAGGATTTGAATCTTCCTTGTTTTGGTGGGTTACCATTAATAAGAATGTAGATTGAATTAACTATATTTATTATAACCAACAGAGGTTTATTAATTTCATCAGGGATGCTGTAAGGGAAATAGTCAGTCAACTAGATACCATAAGTTGGATGGCATGGGAAAACAGAATGGCCCTGGACATGGTGTTAGCTGAGAAAGGAGGAGTGTGTGTTATGTTGGGAGGAGAGTGCTGTACTTTTATTCCCAACAACACAGTCCTAGATGGAAATATTACTAAGGCATTGCAAGGTCTAATCTCTTTACTTGAGGACTTACAAGAAAACTTTAGTGTAGACAATTCATGAACAGGATGGTTGGAATCATGGTTTGGCCAATGGAAGGGAATGACACTCTCCATCTTGACTTCTTTGATAGCGGTGGCTGGAGTATTAACAGCTGTAGGCTGTTGCGTAATACCTTATGTAAGAGGATAGGTATGAAGATTAGTCAAAACAGCAGTAATAAAGCAAATGTCCATGAACACGCAACCAAATAATATATTTCTACTAGATGAGGAGACTGAGGTGAAGCCTAATTATAATAATGAAAATGAAATACTGTTATCAAAACTAGAATCTCCTTATGGTGCAGTGAAATAAGGTGCAGATGCAACAACCTTCCCTGGTACAACAATAGAGAGGCCTACTTGAGACTGGGACTAGCCAGGTTAAAACTGGTTGCAACTGGCTTTGTGGTCCAACACGTGCACTTATGCCTACAGCTTTGGGGAGCTATGACCAAATAAGGCAAAAAGAAAATAAGGGGAAAGGGGGCATTGAAATGTGGACAGTGGGAGATGTAAGCAAGGGCAGAGACCATCATGGGTTGTTTAGGCATTCTGGATAGTCTGTAAACTTTGTAGTACCCAACTAATGGGGGAACAGGGGTGGGAAATTCGAATTGGGAATAGGGAATAAAAAGTTGTGTATTTGTGTTAATGGGTGTGCCTACCTGTTAGATGCCTGCTCTTTCAAGAATGTTAACAAAAGTCCTTCCTGATACACTAAGTGCTTCATTGAGTTCTTGGTAAGATGCTTGTTTCTTACAAGGACAAGATACAAAGAAAGGTCAACTTTGGTACATTTACACTGTGATGCTTAAAGAATTTTATTACGGATTTGATATTTCTCATCACTTCTATCTCCATTTGTCTTCCCAACTCTGAATTTCAATTTAGGAAAGATTAACATTTTCATTTCCTCCTAAGCTTCCAGTCCTGAAATTATAACTGAATGAATGATCATATCCCTTGCCTCTGAAGAACTCAATAGTTCTAGGCAAAATGATAAGGTAGAAGAAGATGATCTTTAACAACTGGTTTGGGGCTCCCCTCATCCTCTCTTACTTCTTCAGGTACCCAGTATCTTTAGGCTCTCTGCTTGCTATCACTTACAACTGCGATGTCAAAATAATGAAAGTTTAGAAATGTTACCATTTTGAGCAGAGTTTTCACTTTAATAGAAGCAAAATTGTCAATTAAAGGGGTAAAATTCTGACCCTTGGCATTTCATTTCATCAGTGGGTGTGGAATAGAAAGATCTGGTCCTTCCTTTATTAAGTGGAGTTGATTTTCTGCTGCTTTCCCACCGGGGCTGATGAGGTGGCTCAGTGTTTTCTTTTCTGCAAATGGTAGCAGCCTCAACAGAAAGTGGGGAGAACACAGGATCAACTGAAAAAGAGGGCTATGATTCAGCAGGCATGTCTACTCCTAGTGTTTGGCTTTTGAACAACCTCAGTACAACAGCCCAGTGGTGATGTCATGCAGTCCCTGGAATACTGGCGTGACGATCCTCTTGGTGAACAAAGAGCAGCATTATTCTGAGCTGGATGAGAATGCCTTGACCCAGGTCCTCTTGCAAGACCACATCAGGGACCTTGACATGGTGTTAGTAGCTGGAGCCTTCCACAAGGGAGAGGTTTTCTTTCTGGACTTCTTGCTTCACTACTTATATAACCAGAAGGAAAGTTGCCATCCACATTGGTTGGGTGATAAAGATGAACCGCTAACAGGATTTTCATGGCAAGGGGGTTCTGACCCTGAAGTCACTGAAATTTAGATCTGTAGTGAAATTTTCACTGTGGAGAAGTTTGATGGGGAACAGACTGCAGGTGTTTTGATGGATACTTAAGGTGCGTTTGACAGTCATTCAATGGGGAAGGACTATGGCACTATATTTGCCCTCAGTACCATGTATAGCTCCATCCGGATTTATATTTTGTCACAGAACACTCAGGAGGACAATCTACAGTTGTTGCACCTGTTCATAGAATATGGTCATCTGGCAATGGGTGAATTTTTCCAGAAGCCCATCCAGATGCTGATGTTTTTGGTTTGAGACTGGAGCTTTCCTTACAAGTTTAACTGTGGACTTGAGGGAGGAATGGCATTTCTGGAGAAGCACTTGCAGGTGACAGAGCAGCAGCATGAGGAAATTCAGAATGTCCGAACTGATATTCGCTGATGTTTCACAAATGTCACCTGCTTTCTTCTACCACATCCAGGGCTCCAAGTGGCCATGAGCCAGACCTTTGATGAAAATTGAGAGATGTCACTCCTGAAATCAAAGAACAGTTACAGGCACTGATAGCATTTGTGGTAGATGAGAGCAAGTTAATGGAAAAAGACTCAACGGCTCCAAAGTCACCTGTCGGGTCTGCTGGAGTGTTTTAAGGACTACATTAAGATTTACCAAGGAGAAGGTCTGCTTCACCTCAGATCAAGGCTTCAGGCCTCTTCAGAAGTCAATTTAGCTGCTGTGGCATCTGCCAAGGATATACGTGTATTATAGCAACATGGAAAAGGTCTGCCAAGGGGAGAAGCCCTACCTGGCCTCTGACACCCTGCAGGACAAGCATGATGAGTTCTAGAAGCAGTTTAAGTTCTGAATCCGTTTAAGAGGAGCAAGAAGATGGGGACAAGGACTTAAGCCTGTGGTATCAGAGCAAGCTGGACCAGGAAGTCCAGAAGCTAGGTAGCGCCTTCATCTGTGTTCAGCTCCTTCTGCACACTGGCTGCGTGCTACAGCTTCATCATGATGCTCTATCTGAGCTGAGGCTTCATGGGCTTCCTAGGCCTCGATACAGTCACCTAGCTCTGCAAGCACATGCTGGACCTGCTGATCATCTCTCTGCTGACCTGGGGTTATGTTTACTACTCGAGCCAGTATGGTAAACTGAGTAACACTGTCTCCTCCAGCATGGGCTTCATCTTGCAGCTGGTTACCTCTTTCATGAGTAATTCCACTCATGAGACTGTTGGGGAAACAAGGTGCAGGAGACCATTTGTGGATAAAAAGTGCGAATAAAGTGGGGACCTATCCCTAGCAGGCTGTACCATGATGTCCCCAGTGGGCCTTCTGCAATGCCTTCAGGTGGGACATCATCCTAGAAGATTCTACAATGTTGTAATAAATAGAGTAGATGTTTGTAGTGGCTTAAACCCCCCTCCCCCCCATGCTACCTTATTTATATTTGGTTCCTTCCTATATTTTTTTTGTCCTACAATTAGATGGACACAAAATCCCATTTTAAGGGTGCCTATTTAGACTTCCAAGCTGAAGGTGGTAAGGGCTACAAATAGAGACAATGAAATGAAAGGGTGAGGCCTTGTCAGGTGTAAATGATGTGTTTCTTACCTTGCAAGGAATTCTAAGGCTTTGAACAATTTAATTGCACATAAAAGGCTAACCAGGGAGTGTGAACTGCTTATTGGATATACTCTGCTTCAATACCCTTGTCCCAATTCATTTTGCATAAGACCCAATAGAATTCTGAGAAATGTATTGTCATCACAAATTAGGGTGGGGTCCTCAGCTCTGAATCAAGAATAATTATGGAATAGGGGAATTTATACCTAATCTGCCTTCTACCTTCATCCTGAGAGGTGACAAACCTCAGAGCTAAGGCCCCAAGAGAGCAAAGCTGGCAGGTTCCTGCCAGTTCTAGGCCAAGGATCTCTACCTTTCCTGAAAGAGCACAAGGACACTCCTGGTTCCCCCATTAGTGTGACTTGTGTTGAGACCCAAACTACCGTAAGAAAACATGAATATGACTGTACTCACTAGAACGAAGGCTGTGATTAATTTTGTATTGCTTTACTATTGTAATATGAATAATTTAAATATATGTTAATGCTACTGAGAGTTCTTGGTTTGCTAACAAATGAGTCGATAGAATATGCCGGAAGCAAGCTAACGAGAGACATTTCCCAAGACTTTCAAATCTAAGTGGGGACAAAATGCACCAACAAAAGTGTTAATTATTGAGAACCTTTGTTGTTCAGTCATGGTAGTCATGTCTGACTCTTCATGATCCTGTAAGGGGCTTTCTTGGCAAAGAGACTGGAGTGGTTTGCCATTTCCATCTCCACTGGATTTAGGCAGATGGTTAAGTGACTTGTCCAGGGTGACACAGCTAGGAAGTGACTGAGCTCAGATATTCCCGACTTCAGGCCCAGAGCTCTATCTACTGTGTCACCTAGCTGCCTCCTATTGAGAGGCTATGTGATAGAAATTTGGTCCAGTAATCAGAAGCTAGGGTCAGACACCTAGATTTCATTTGCAGGGAACTGTTCTTGAGTTGACCATCTTGTTTTCCTAGAACATTCAGATTTCCCATCAGGACTCTATCTCTTGGCTATCTGTTGCCATATTATTACTTGTTCTTCTCCATGCTGTTCTGAGTTGAGGCCATTGATTAATGACAGGTCTTCTTTAATTCATCTCAGTCAAGTGACAAATCGAGTCGTAGACAGGAGTTTGCTGGAGTTAGCTGATATGGGTTCCGAGTTAATTGTTACGTCTTCAGTGTAAGCATTAGCAAATGCTGCAAATCAAGCATTGTTGTGTTGTCCAAATCAGGGGTCAATCTCTGGTCTAAACTTGTGAAGCCTAAACTTCTAACTGTGATCTGTATACATTAATGTTTTGTTATTTTCGGCTTATTTTCCAGCACACCCATGGTCACAGTAATAGTAACTAGTATTTCGGAGCCCTGTAACAACCTTGATATGTAAGTGCTATTGTTATCCCCCTTTTATAGATGAGGAAGCTGTGGCAGACCATAGTTACCGTGTCTAAAGATGTATCTGAACTCGTCTTCTTGCTCTATCTATTGCTATACTTGTTGCATTATATAGGTTCATAGATCTATATAGATCTTAGAGCTAGACATAGATGAGACCTTTGAGATCATCTCATCTAACTCCTTCATTTTATAAATAAGGAAACTGAGTTTTGTATTTTCACATCTACCCTATGTCTAGAGATCCCAGAGAAAAGCTTAGCAGCCACGACTCCTCCCCAGTTATTAATAGGTATAGAATAAAGCCTGTGGGGTCGTTCTTGATAGCATTGTAGATCAAAGGCTTAAAGCAGAAACAGGTAGGAAATGTTCCTGCCCTTTTCTGCTACAAATTTTCATCTCTTTTTTGGACTTCCTTCTTTAGTTCATTCAAAATACCCTTCCTATTCTTATCTTCCTTTCTCATTGCAACCACCCCCACTCCTTAAATCCGTCTTGTCTTTTTAAATCCAAGTTTAAATTTCTTTTCCTTATCTTCCAGGTCTTATGACACTATGTCAATGTAATTTCTCTCATTTCCTCCTACACCTAATCCAGACTAACGCAAAATTCCCATCAATATCTCACTGAAGCCGAACTCAGGACTCCAGTGAAGTCTGTGAAATGGTTTTTATCTGCAGGGTAGTGCTAAGATTGCCCACATTATTTTTTTTTTTTTAAATCACAATGTCCTTCAAAGCTGAATATTGATAAAATTATTTCCCGGGTTTGTGGGGGAGGGAGAAACAACAAAACCCCTACATTTTCTAGTGGATAAAAGCATCGTTGGGAGAACAAATTTAAAGAGAATCAACAAAAATTCTGAGAAACGTAGAGAAAATTGCAAGAGCAAGTAATAACTAATGCAGACTACTTACAGCTAGTCGTCAGTTTCTGTGAAAAAAAACTGCCAATTTCCAGCAAGTGAAGTGCAAGTTGTCAATGACAACCATCTATTAAGAAATTTCCTTTTGTGATGTGTTAAAGGGTTTTTCCCCCAGAGGTAAATTATTCATTGCCATTAATTTGAAGCTGTGTTTGAGCTTGAGATGAAGTTATCCATTTTACCCTTTTCCCCCTCGTCTGTCCTGATATTATCATCATCCAGGGCTCTGGTCCCCATAGCAACAGCCACTGTGTCAAGCACTTTCCCCAAGCAGCAGAGCACAGCCAATGACTGACATTTATCCAGCTGTGCTTCTCAGGATGGCATTTTCTAGAATTTGAAGCCTGACTCACAACTCATCTTAAAGTAATGGGTGACAGGCTAGCAAGGAAGAGGAGAATATTTTGGGTACAGTGGATAGAACATCAAGTAAAAAGTGAGGGGTAATAATAATGATAGTTTTTGTTTACATCTGTGCACATGTCTACATGCATACACACACATTTACCTTTGAGGTTTGTAAAATGCTTTATATACGTTATCCTATATGATCCTCTCAACAACTATCTGAGGGAGATGCCAATATTATCTCCATTTTACAGATTAGAAAACTAAGTCAAACAGATTATGACTTGAGATTAAGGGCCCACATTAAATATCCAAGGCAAGATTTGAACCCATGTTTCTTGACTCTGAAGTCAGGACTCTGTATAGTTGACTATGTATTTGCATTTATTTTTTTAATTTACTGAAATGAAGTAAGTGCAGTGGGAATAACTAGCCTGTATGGAATATTCCTTTGTTTTGTTTTTAAACCTCTGCTCCCCCATGAGCCCTGCTCCCTATGCAATTCTGACTCAAAATGAATAGATACCAGACGCAGTTTCAAGAGTGACTGAAGACTTTGATGCCAGTGCTGAATGGGAAGGTCAATCCAGGAAAGGAGTTTATCTGTGGTGGAGCTGCTAGGATAAGCTACCCAAGATATCTGGAAGCTAACTGCTTTATGTATTCTTGCTAACTAAGTACTAACCTCCTGACGAAGAGACAATGGACTCAGAGTGCTAATGGGGATTTTTTTTAACATGGACAATAAGGGAATTTGTTTTGCTTGATCATACATATTGGTTATAAGGGCTTTATTTTTATTCCTTTTTCAGTTGGGGGTCAAGGGATGGAAGAAAAAATGGATTTTTAGTCATTGAAATTTAATATAAAAAATCAACTAGGTGCTAAACTCAGTTATTTTTATCTGTTGAAGGAATACAAATGAATACATGTAATCAGCATCCTCTAAATTCCAGTGCTAAACTTTGAGCCACCTAATCTTACTTATAACTTATTATAAGTAAGCATTGCATGTATTTATTTAGACCTATGAATGAACAAAAGTATAGGTACTTGGGAATTGTTCTGACCTAACTATAACTCTTATTTTGCATGCTTATGATAGAGATCAAGACTCCCTGGCAGAAGGATAGGAAAGAAATCATTAATTCTATTGTATTCACATTTATCAAACACCGACAATGTTCAAAGAAGTGGGCTATTTCTTTTTATAAGAGATATGATAAGACTTAACTCCTTTCATCATGACACCATCCTGGGAACTTTTACTGCCAGGGATTAAAAAAAATCCGATTTTTTTAAATCCCTGGAATAATATAATAATAGCTGATATTTAAATGAGTTTTTATTTATAACTTTTGTTTTTTGTGACTTAAATTTTCCCTTGTATTACCCCTTTTCCCTTCCAGAGAGCCATCTCATGTAACAAAGAATTTTTTTTTAAGAAAGTAAAGGAAGAAAAACAAATCAGCAAAAGTGATCAATACATAGAAGAAAATCTGGAAATACTTGAAATATTCCATATCTGTGGATTTCCCTACAAAGGACTGAGCAGTGTCAAATTACACCTCTTCTTTGGGAACATGCTTGTTCTTTATAATTTTGCAATATTAATTTTGTTCCTGTTTTAAGATTGTTTTTCTTCAGTTTATATTATCGTAGTCGTGTATATTGTTTCCTTGGTTCTTCATAACAATCTCCACATCTTATAAATGCTAAAAGTCATATTTTTCAAATGTAACTGAAATTTTCAAACTTGAGGTTTTTGTTTTTGTGCTGCTATTTAGATTTGACTCTGGATTGGGGGACAGAATGCTGATTCTGTGTATGCTTTGTAGAATGGCAGAGTGAGATGGAGAACTTATGTATGAGCTTTTGGAAAGTGAAGTGGGGGAGGAAAGGAAGTAAGGAAAGAGAGAGAGGAAGGGAGGGAGAGAGGGAGGAGGAGAGGAAGAAGGGAGGAAGAGGGAGAAAGAGAAAGAGAGAGGTGAGGGAGGGAGGGAGGGAGGAAGGGAGGGAGAGAGAGAGAGAGAGAGAGATTAGTCTCATTGGGTGGTAGCCTTTGATCTTTTATCCTGTTCTCCTCTGAAGAGGTCATTCACTCTAGTATATTCGTAAGGCCAAGCAAAGTAGAATCTTTTGCTGGTTTTGTTTTACTAAAAGTGCCTCTGACTGAATAATGTGATTAAGGAGGATCTTTCCCACTCATTGTTGGGTCTAGGAAGGTTTGTAGGATGGTTCTTGCCTTTTGTTAATGAGGCACTGGTTCTCAAGGGATGTGATGCTCTCTGACTCTAAAAAGTGTATAAAGACTCTGAGGTGCAGTTTTATTTTGGGGCTTACTTTTTGGAAGTGTTTGCTTGGTCAGATAAGAACTCTGGGAAGCTGCTAAGGAACCAGGTCCCCCACCCACCTTGGGAAACCAGATGTTGGTGTTTCCCTCTCTAGTAACTATGGTCAGACAGTTGGACCTGTCTGTTGAATTGTAATGTATGTATTGATCATGATCAGGCGGAGGAAGCCATGTCTGTTGATCTTTGATTTCTCTGTATTTTCTTTGAAGATCAGGGTGCTGACTCCCCTGAACTAGGTGAATGATATATGTGCTTCATTAAAGTGATTGTTAACCCCTCAACAGTTGCCTTTTCTTTTAGAGCAGCAGATCAAAGAACTGTGATAGCAAGCCCACTGTGCATGTTGGGGTGCTTACTGATACAGTGTTCTCTGGTATATTCTAATTAAAGTATATCTTTACTGATTTCTGTTTGCCATATGCTTGAATAGACTGGTTTACTTGCTGTCAACTATTTGTGATGGTCTTTTGTGTAATCAATGTTTACTGTGTTAAAGAACCCCTGTGAACTGTTGAACAGAAGAAACCCCAGGTCCAAAAAGGGAAACCCAGAGTCTAATCACAGTTTAATTAATTGGCTGAGAATAACCTTGCAAGCTGAAACAATGTCTGCTATGAAATGTTCAAGGCCCACTTGGAAACAGTGAAATATTTATATGTTTCAGACAAAGGGAGGCGGGGAATTTGAGGAGAAAGGCAGTAATGAGTTGGTCCACTTTCCCAAGGAAGGGGATATCCCAGAAGCAGGTATTCTAGGTGATATTGATATGCAAATCAATCTGGCAGTTCAAGGCTTGAGTACATATAATAAGATAAAGGGATGTAGAACAGAATGTGTCTTAGAACCCTATAACCAATAATTAGGGAAGTATCTGTAGAAAAGAATGTCTCTTGAAGGGTCCATAAACCACCAAATGGCTCAGGGCACACTTCAAAGCTGTTAGGAACTTAATTGGCTTCATAGCTGATGATTTTCTGCATATCCAGGTAGGTTTACTCTGTCACTGCAAAGGATCATTGGTATGTCAAACCAAGTCCTCATACAGTTTTTCTGGTTACCTGCATAAATTGTGGGGGTGGGGAGAGGCAAGCAAATTAAGGTATCCATTTTTACAGTTGGGAAGGGACCATGTGAGTGGTAACCCTTGAGATTCTCCTTTCCACTCTTCCCCTTAAGGGCAGTACTCTAAATAACAACTTTGTGTTTTGAACCTATTGTAATCCTAGATTAGTAATATTTGTGTGGGGAGGCAGACAGATGTAATTCTAGTCTAGTATCTCCTAGGAGATCAGAGGAAAGGGCACCCAAGACTGGTAGTGCTCCAAGGCTTGTTTTCACTTTCTTCCCCACCATAGCCCCCCCACCCCCCACCCCTTCCCTTAGCTGTGTACTGCTCCTCTTTAGGGGCAGTCCAGACCTCAGATCTATCGTTGTCTTCTAGACATTTAGACAACTCATATGGGTATGCCTTCCCTTCCCTTCTCTTCCCTTCCCTTCCCTTCCCTTCCTTTCCCTTCCCTTCCCTTCCCTTCCCTTCCCTTCCCTTCCCTTCCCTTCCCTTCCCTTCCCTTCCCTTCCCTTCCCTTCCCTTGTATTACCTCACCCTAAGTGAGTACCTAAATAGGCCTTGGCCTAAAGGACCCAAGGTCTCCCAGTGCATCCTGGGTCATCTCCAGTCATCCTGATGAATATCTGGTCACTGGATTCAGATGGCTCCAGAGGAGAAGCGAGGCTGGTGACCTCGCACAGCCCTCTCTCACCGAAAACAAAGTCAAGTGCAGGTCATGTCATCATTTCTCTGATAGCAGGGTCTTCTTTGGCAGTGAAGGACAATCACAATGGGCATGCATAATTTAAATAAAGGTAAGGAGTTTTAGTCAAGCTGAATGCAACTTCCTTATGTTCCCTTGGGTATTTTTTGGATTGAGGAGCGCAGTTTTTGAAATTACTTTGTATTTACAATAAACAAACAAATGAATATTGTTTACTCTTCCATGTGCATCTTATGTCCCCCAGTACAATATAAGCTCCTTCAGGATGCGGACTATTCTGGGTTTTTTTATTTGTTTCCTTCTCCAAGGCTACGCAGAGTGTGATTGGCACATAATACATGCTTAAGAAGAATTTCTTGAATGGAATTGAAATGAAAAAGAGACTGAAACCATTTCAGGTAAAAGCAAACAAACAAACTCAATTCACTGTCAATGTAACAAACCCTTATTTAGTATTTACTGCCTGTAGAATAGCGTACCTGGGAGAAATACAGAGCTCAAATCAGTGGTGGGCATAGTGCAGTCCAGGGACATCTTGGGGGTCTCTAAGACCCTCTTAAGGGGTTCTATGAGGTCCAAACTTTCATAATAATACTCAACATTTTAATTTCTAATATGGTAAATATCAATATGTATATTCCACATAAGCAAAAGCTCTCTGAAATGTCCTCCAAAATTTATGAGTGCAAAAAGGTCCCGAGACCAAAAAATCTAAGAACTTTTTATTTAGACTTAAGTAATAGGCTTAAGTATAATATATAATATAATATATATGTATGTAAATAAAAGTAGGATTGAACAATATAGAGTCTCATGGAATTAGAGTCTAGTAGGAAAAACAGGAAAACAGTGTGATACTTTCATTTTCTCTGGCACAATTTAGGTTATGATGTCACTGGTTTAGAAAGGAGCCATTGGCTACAATCAAACCATTTCTACTCACTTAGCACCCACAAAACTCTCTTGGTTGAAAGAAAAGTTTACTCTTTGGGAAAACATTAGTACTAATGCCTACAATTCTCTTATGAGCAAAAGCAGATTTATAGCCCTGAGGTCATCCTATGCATTTAGCTCCGCTGACAGTGACTCCTCCTGTATGGAGGAGTGTGAATGAAAACAGGGAATCATTAGTCTTAGAATGCTGGTAAAGACTACCTCACAGGTCTGTCTTTTAGAGGCTGTGGATGGACTCTTTGTTAGGTCACATTATGGCTTTAGTTTAGAAATGAGTCCTGACTTAGCCCCAGTGATCTCAGCGTACATTACATCCTACACACCATAGCTCTGTAATCAGTGCCAAAGTAATTAAGATTTAAATTATGCTTACCACAATGCTAGAGACTTCCCTGTCTTCCAGAAAGGCAGTAGAGAAGGGATGACTGATCTAACCTAATCCATGGGTGGAAAAAATCGACCCTGGCATGGCACTTTGAAAATGAGCAGGAACTCTCTTATGCCTCAATTGAAAGTATTTTCAGAGCTAAGGGCAACTGTCTTGGCAAAAGAAGCTAGCGTTTGGGAAACTCAGGAATACAATCTACTTGATTTGTGAAATAGGAGATTTTGGTGGAGGGTCTACATACAAAGATCATCAGCTGGGGATATCAAAACAGAGACAAAGCCAAATATACCTTAAGGAGAGCTAACAATAGGATTTATTCAATAATATAGACAATCAGTGGACATGTTTGTTCATACAAAAAAGATGCAAGATGGTTATTTTGGCTTATTTACTGCTCTCTGTTTGGCATATAGCCAAGGTACCAGAAGGAGAAGGTGAAATTTTTCAGGACTATGTGGGCTTACTATGTTACATTCTAATTCATCAGGCAACACATTTGAGTTAAGTTGGTACTCTCTCTGATTCTGAGGGCATTACCCTATGTGTCCATCATTCGTTGCTGGCTATTTTGCCAATGTACCACCTCTAATATGCCCCTCCACAGAATGAGAAAAAGGTCCAAATGATAAGTCCACATAGCACACAGACATTTCTGTGACTACATGCACTTATCCATGTTCCTGTACTATGTTGCTGGATCCAAAAACAGCACGTAGAAAAAACACGTTCCCCACTCTCAAAAGTCTTAAAATCAAAATCATAATAAATTTATAGCATAGGTCACACACTGCTCTTGAACCCCTCACTATTACAAGTTCAATGTAGGATTTGGGGAGTAAACATAGTCGTGCAAATATGGCTTGAGGCCACATAGAGTGCATTGTCTATAAACAGACCAGGAAACAAATGTCAAATGACAAAACTTTTAATTAAGCCAGAACAGCAGAGTAAATAGCCAGAGGATTTTGCCTTCATACACAAAGGTTACAATTCCCTCCAGATTTACACCTCTCCCCTGGGAAGAGGAACGCTCCTGAGACAATCCACATTCCAGCGGTTGGGACCCAGCCAGAATACCTCTCATAGCTCTGTCCACCAACAACCACATAGGCTTCACAGCTCCTTAACACCACCTAAAAAGTTACCATTCCTCTTTCACTAAACCTTCTCCATCACTTCACTTCTCTTGAGGTTCTTCTCTGCTGAATTACTATTGCTATCCGTTAAAGCTGTCCGCTGGTGCTGTGGCCTCATCTTTTTCAAAGAGCATACTATCATTTAAAAAAATCTGGGGAAATGAACACATTTAACAAATTAACATATTTTCCACTCTTGTTATTCTAGTCTGCAGCTATGTCTTCTTGTTCAGTGGAATCTAGAACTCTTCATGACCCTGTGGGCCATGTCCATGAGATTTCCTTGGGAAAGATACTAGAGTGGTTTTACCATTTCTTTCTTCAGTGGATTAAAGCAAATGAAGGTCTGGTGACTTACCCACATTTTCACAACTAATAAGTGCTGAGGCTGGATTTGAACTCAGGGACTTTCTGACTCTAGGCCCAACATTCCATCAACTGAGCCACCTAACTGCACCCACAACCATGCTTAGTTAGCACTAAAAAATCCCTTAGATCAAGATTTTTTTTTTCTTACTCTCTTAAGTTTTCCTGAATGGGAAGTCTCCTGGATTCTTCAATATTTAGGTCTGGATGAGTAAATTCCTATCATCTCCTTTCATGCTCCTATCAGCTGGAGCCAAAACCTTTCAAAAATCTTTGAAGCCTTAATGAGGAGACATTTAGTAACAGTAGAGGCATGGCAGAGCTGATAACCTTTGCCCTATATTCCCACTGCTAAGTTTCAATCCCTGTCCCCACTAACAAATATATTTGCATTGAACAGGAAATGGAAACTTGGGGAAATCTAGTTCAATCCAACAATCAATGCCTGTTACATGTAAAGCATTGAGCTCCAGTCTTGGCCTTTAAGGGACTTCCTTCTCAAAGAGGACCAAAATGACATCACTATGATAAAGTCAATTTTCAGTGTGTCCAACTGTGACTGATCAGATCTACACAAACTCAGTCAGGCACAGATAGTCCGTGTGAATATTTGGGGTGGTTACTCCAAATTTGTGCATCCTACATTTCCTTTGTGCTGCCTCACTTCTGCTTTGCTCATAGAGCACAGCACGCTTTCTGATGTGGGCACACTATGCTGAGTGGTCCTGTGCCAGTGTCTCCCATGTCACACAATCAATTCCAAAGTTCTTGAGGGAGACGTTGAGAGAGTCCTTATATTGCCTCTTCTGATCACCATGTAATTGCCTGCTCCATGTGAGTTCTCCGCAAAATAATCTTTTATGTAAGCCTACGTTTTGTATTCAAACAACGCGGCTAGCCCATCGGAGTTGCACTCTGTGAAGCATAGTTTGAGTACTTGGCAGTTCAGCTTGAGCAAGGACTTCAGTATCTGGTATCTTATCCTGCCAGGTGATCCTCAGAATCTTCTTCAGACAGTTCAAATGGAAGCAATTCAGTTTCCTGGCATGGTGCTGGTAGACTGTCCAGGTTTCACAGGCATACAACAATGAGGTCAGCACAACACTCTGTAGACCTCCAGTTTGGTAGTCAGCCTAATACCTCTTCTCTCCCATACTTTTCTTTGGAGCTTTCCAAACACTGAGCATCCAAACTCTGGCAATGTGTGTACAAATCTCATTATCAATGTGTACATGCCTGGAAAGTACACTACCAAGGTAAGTGAACTCATCCATAGTATTCAAAACTTCTCCATTTGTTGTAACCGATGGTTCCACGTATGGATGGTGTGGTGGTGGCTGATGGAACACCTGAGTTTTCTTGGTGTTAATTGTTAGGCTAAAATTAACACAGCAGTAGAGAATTGATCCATACTTTGTTGCATCTCAGTTTCAGAGGCTACACAAGTAAGTAATGGAGGAAGCGGTCAGTGTGAATTAAGCATTTATTGACTAAAAGAGCTAGGAATAGAATCCTCTTCTATCAAAGACGTTAATCACATCCCCTCATTCTTGGACTTTCAATTTTTCCCTATGTACTGACTTCTTCCCTTCTCCCTACCAAGGTGCACAGAGCTACCATGGAAGAAAAATCTTTCTATTACTATTGTTAATGCTTTATATTACCAGTTTCTTTCTTTCCTTCCTGTCACACAAACTTCACAAAATGATTGTCTCCTTTATTGTTTTGCAACAGCTTTAGTTTCCAACATTCTACCGAAATTACTTTCCTAGGATTGCTAAATTCAACAGCTTTTTCTTGATCTTTACCTTCCTTGACCTTTTTGCTGTTGAGCACAACCTCTCTTTTTCTCCTCCTTTTTCTCTTCCCTTCTCTTCTCTTTCTCTCCCTTCTCCTTTTCTCCTCTTCCTCACTAACCATTTGCACTAGACCTATAGCTAGTGATAGGATTTGCCCTGCCCCTCCAATAATAAATACATTTGAGGCATTATTGGCCATGCACAGTCTACTCACCCAGGCACAAATTCAGAACTTGATTTGTGCAAAGATCCTGGGTGAAGGGTTATTTCTTCTGATATATCCTCCTTCTTGAAACTCTCTTTAATTTCCCCAATATGATATTATCCCAATTCTCCTCCTTACTCTCTAAGTTCTTTTGTCTTCTTGGATTGCTCTGCTTGCATCTTCTACCCTCTAAATATAAGTGTTCCCCAAGGCTCTGTCCTCTACAATTCTCTTACCTTTCTATAGTCACTCCCTCAAGGCTTATAAACTTCTATAACTTTAACTATCACTTGTAGCTTGATGACTCTCAAATCTATATCCCTAGCCCCAATCTCCCTCAGTCTCACAGACTTTGGGCAAATCATTTAGCCTCAATAGGCCTCAGTTTCTAAAGTCATCACGTAATGTGAAAACTGCGTGTCATCAAAATCATCCTTGAAAATCCCTTAAATTGTGCATAAAGAATTGTGTACATTTTTGTACAATTGTATCTTGGTTCAATGTTGTCTAAATATACCGACACATCTCAAAGGTGGCATGATTAGATATGATCTAAGTTATTGCCCATCCATCAGAGAATTAGAAGAAGGCTGTGTATGTATGCAAGCTGGGGAAAGGGGCAGACAAAGTCCAGGATAGATGAGACTAAGGAGTCTTTCCTTCAGTTTTGTAGAGGAATTTCAGGCTAGAATTAGATCTGTCCTTTACCCGTTCAACGTATCTGGTTTACAATAGGTTCAGAACAAAAGTCGTTTTGTTGTATTGTTGGTAAGGAGAGTCTTGCAAACTTAGCCACTCCCCACCAAACATTATGTAAGATACCTTCACAAATAGTTGACATAAAAACTGTCCTAGGTCTTGTTGATACACACTGCTGCTGATCGTACTTATCCACACACAAAGTTCCAGAAGAAAAGTAAGTATATTATATGCTCAGCATATGCTCATGGTATGTAAGAACCAATGCACACAAATAACATTTTCAGCAACTTTATTTTATCTTTAGTAACATCAGCAGGATATATTCCATGGAATTTTACCAAGGGCAGGAAGAGAAAGTGAAGATTTACACATCAAATAATTGATAGCAGATCTATATCAGATAAAATAATAAACTGATCAGCAAATATATGGAATTTAAGAGGAATTTGCAGACTAACCGTTTACACCAGAACTGTAGCTAGTGACAGGAAATGCTTATCATAAGTAAATAGAGTTAATAAAGATGAGCTAGAAGTTTTATCTTTACCACTTAATCGTCTGAACTAATGTTTGATGCCAGGCTTTAGCTAGTGATGTGACTAGCTATTTTGACAAAATGGCAGTCATAAAAGCAATACAGAAAAATTATCTTACCACAGAGTGGAATAGCCAGTAAACCTCTTTATGTACACAAAATAGCAAACAGAAATTGAGAAGTTATGAATATGAGGTTATACTAAAGAATACATAAAAGTGAATGGGCTCATTAGCTGAGAGAGAGTTAAGATCTCAGCTCAACAAAGAAGAGGGGAGAAAGTTTCATTTATAGGAGGTTCATCCTCAGCAGGTTCTAGAATCTCAAGCAAGTTCAGGGATATGATGGGGCCAGCTTCCAGTGCATGCTCACCCACAATTCCTAAGTATCTCTTTCTCCACTACCTCCCTTATTTCTCTACTTGACTCTTTTGAAGGTTATCTGGAATCAACTGAGTTTCTTATGTAAGGAATCAGGGTCACATTCAGCATTATATCCACCAATTAGAGTCACATCTCCCTCAGCATACATTTCCCATAGCACAGGGCTGTCTTTTGAAGCATTGCCAAGGGGGTATTATATCTAGAAAGGGTTTGGTTTCTCTATTTAAAATTTTTAAGAAAAGAATATCTTTTGCGGTCACCATCATTTCTAAATATGTACTTCTCTGTGAGAAAAAAAAATTAAAAAGAGGGCAAACGAGTTCAGCAAACCTGAATATATCAATTGAATCTGACAACATATGCAATTTCCCACATCCACAGTCCCCTAATGCTTCAAAGAAACGAGAGAGACACATTTTCTCTCCTTTCCTTTGAGGCCAGCCTTGGTCAATGCAATTTCACTGGATTCAGTTTAGTGGGGCTATTTTTCTTCTTTCCATTTACATTTTCGTAGTCTTTATAAATATTGTTTTCCCTACTTTGCATCAATTTGTACAAGTCTTTCTATGCTTCTCTGTTTTAGTCATTTTTTTCATTTCTCAGAGCACAATAAAATTTTGTCTATGAACCATAATTTGTGTAACTATTCCATAATCAGTGAGGATCTGTTATGTTTTCAGTCCTTTGCTACTAGAGGCCTGAGATGGGTTTTTTTAAAATCATAAACATTTATTTTTAACATTCATTTAAAATTTATTTTAGTTCCAAATTCTCTCCCTCTTGCCTATCTTCCCACCCATTAAAGTGAGCATTATGATACCAATTAAACATGTGAAGTTGTGCCAAACATATTTTCATATTAGCCATGTTGCAAGCAACAACAATTTAAAAAGTAAGAAACATAAAGCACGTAAAAAAATATCCTTCGATCTGCACTCAAGTTCATCAGTTCTGTCTCTGAAAGTAGATAGCATTTTTCATGATGGGTCTTGTGGAATTGTACTGATAAGAGGAATTAAGTCTTCCACAGCTGATCATCATTAGGATACTGCCGTCACTGTGTACAGTGTTCTCCTGATTGTGCTCACTTCACTTTAAATCAGTTCATAAGACTCTTCCCAGGTTTTTCTGACATTGTCCTACTTGTTATTTCTTATAACACAATATTATTCCATCACAATCATATACCATAACTTGTTTAGCCATTCCCTAATTGGTAAGCATCCCCTCAATTTCCAATTCTTTGCCACCACAGAAAAGAACTGCTATAAATATGTTTGTACACATAGGTCCTTTTCCCTTTTCTTTGATTTTTTTTTGGCATATAGACCTTGTAGGGCTGGAACAAAAGGTATGTGTAGTTTGGTAGGTCTTTGGGCATGGTTCTAGATTGTTCTATGTGATGATTGTGTTGAGGTCAGGAAACTATAATGTTGAGGCTTGAGGTGCTTGGGACCCCAAAATACTGACGCCCCGCATCCTGCCTGAATGAATTGTACCCAAGCCTTCTTACCGTCAAAGAAAAACAAAGTTTACTAAGGATTCACCATATTGGGTTGACTTTTAAGAAGCCTCGCTGTTTGTGATGCTTGTATAGACAAGTGGTCCAGATAGAATCTGAGCTAGATTGAATCTGAGTGTCTCCATGGGGGCAAGATGGGACTTATATACAGAAGGACTGTGGGAGGCATCTGGGGGTGATCTAGTAGTGTGGGGTGATGGCAAGAGGGGTTTATGGAAGGTCTTGAGGGGGAGTCCAAGGAAGATCTTAATGGAACCGGGGTGACTGATCAAGGGTGGGATACAGCTGGAGGCAATCAGGAGATAACAGACAATGGAAGGCCAGGCTCGGTTAAGGGTAATAGATTTGGGTATGAAAGCCAAATTAGATGGGAAAGTTCAAGGAGGTTCCCAGAGTCTGTACCCCATCAGTTGGATAATTCACAACTCTGAGGTGGTTTTTATGGAAGCATTTTGATGTATGTTTTATTTTTTCATAGTACTCAGTAAAGCTAATCATCAGGAAAGAGAAACCAAGAATTCTAATCATATAGAAGAAAACAAAAACAGGTAATGACTTAGCAGGCAGGAAAAAATGACAACTGGTGAAAAGGTTCTTGAAAGCAATTCATGTGCAGGGTCACATAACTGTTACTTGTTCCATCAAGATAAGATTAAAAGAGGTCAAGTCAAAGGAAATGCAGCAGATTTCTTCCCATTGATCAGAAATGTTAGAAAGGAGGAAGGCAATCCCTCTCAGTTGTTCTGACTTAAGCAAAATTAAAAGACCATTTGTAGGTGGTTGTGCTATAAGAGGCATACAGGAACTGAGACTAGCTGAGGGAATAGCCGATTCACTTCTATCCCATGCACACCATAGGGCCAGGATACCTTTCTTCTCCCATTTCCAGTTGGTTCTCTTAGAAGAAAAAAAGAGAGAATTCTGGGTTCCTGAACAATAGACTTGCCCACATGTCTAAATATTTCTGTCTCTTTTCATGTTGAAATAACCTTAACCCAGACACAATGTCACAAGATTGAGTCCTGGGAAACTAACGTTCTGGAGTCTTCTCCCAATGAATGAGAGAGCCCTTGGTACTGCAATTATGAGCAATGAAGTTGTTTGTTTGTGATTCAGAAGTCATTTCCCCATAGAAACAATATTACAAATGGCCATTAGGTTCCCAGGCTATGGCACAAAAAAACTATTTAAATATGTACATAAAATCTATTGCTGTAGGTAGGGAAGTGGATTTTTATTTGTTAAAGGAGAGGAGGGTAAAGGTCGACAACTGTTTTCAGTCTTCACCTAGCCCTATATTATTGTTGTTCAGTCATCAGTTGTGTCCAACTCTTCCTGACTCCATGGACCATAACCTGACATTCTATCTTTCACTATCTCTCAAAGTCTGTCCAAGTTCATATTTGTCATTTCCATGATATTATTTGTCATCTTACCCTCTGCTGCCCCCTTTTCTTTTTGCCTCTAATCTCCCCCAACATCAGGGTCTTTTCCAATGAGTCCCATCTTCTCATTATGTGACTAAAATATTTAAGCTTCAGCTTTAGTATTTGACCTTTCAGTGAATAGCCTACATTAATTTCTTTAAGTATTGAGTGATTTGATCTCCTTATTCTCTAAAGAACTCTTGAAAGTCTTCTCCACAAATCAAGTCTTGATTTTCCAGCACTCAGCTTTCCTTATGGTCTAACTTGCACAGTCCTACTTTGCTATAGACCTTTGCTGACAAGGTCATATCTCTTCTTTTTAGTATGTTGTCCAGATTTGCCATATCTTTCCTTCCAAGGAGCAAGCATCTTTTAATTTCATGGCTACAGTCACCACATGCAGTGATCTTTGAGCCCAAGAATATAAAATCTGACATTACTTCCAGTTCTTGCCCCCTATTTGCCAAAAAGTAACTAACTAGTTGTCAAGATCTTATTTTTTTTTTATGTTCAGCTTCAAGCCATCTTTTACTTTCCTCTAACTCTTATCAAGAAGCTTCTTAATTTCTTTTCACTTTCTGCCATCAAAGTGGTATCATCTGCATATCTGAGATTGCTAGTATTTCTCCCCACAACCTTAATTTCCTCTTTTGATTCATCCAGTCTTGCATTTTGCATAATATACTCTGCATAGAAGTTAAATAAATAAGGTGACAGTATATAGTTTTGTCATACTTCTTTTCCAGTCTTAAATGAGCCAGTTTCTCCATGTTTAGCTCGAACTTGTTGCTTCTCGGCTCACATACACGTTCCTCAGGAGACAGATAAGATGCTCTGGTACTCCCATCTCTTTGAGGACTTGCCACATTTTGTTGTGATTCACATAGTCAAAAGTTTTGGTGTAGTCAATGAAGCAGAAGTTGATGTTTTCTTCCCCTTAAACTCACGTTTTCTCCATAATCCAGCAAATGTTGACAATTTGATCTCTTGTTTCTCTCCCTCTTTGAAAACCAGTGTGCTCTTCTGGTAATTCTTGGTTCACATGTTGCTGAAGCCTAGCTTGCAGAATCTTAAGCATAAACTTACTGGTGTGTGAAATGAGTGCAATTGTACAGGAGTTTGAACCTTCCTTGACATTTACTTTCTCTAGGAATGGGACATAAATTGATCTTTTCTCATCCATTGGCCACTGTTGAGTTTTCCAAATCTGCTGCCCTATTGAGTGCAGAACTTTAACAGAAATATCATTTTGGATTTTAAAGAGCTCAGCTAGAACTCCATCATCTCCACTAGCCTTCATGTTTTATTAATGTAAATAGTATTTTGTTTTTTCCAATTATATGTAAATATGGTTTTCAATTTTCATTTTTATAGGATTTTGAGTTCCAAATTTTCCTCCCTCCTTTGCCTCCCCTCTCCTCAAGACAGCAAGCAATCCAATATAGGTGATACATGTGTAATTGTGTTAAACATATTTCCACATTAGTCATGTTGAGAAAAAAGAAATAGATAAAAAGGAAAAAAATACAAAAAAACCCAAAGAAAGTGAAAATAGTGTGTTTTATCTGTATTCATGCTCCATCCATTCTTGCTCTGGATTTGGATAGGATTTTCCATCATGAGTGTTTTGGAATTGTGTGGATCATTGCCTTGCTGAGAAGAGCTAAGTTCATCATAGTCAATCATTGTACGCTATTGCCATGACTGCGTATAATATTCTACTGGTTCTGTTCGCTTCACTTTGCATCAGTTCATGTAAATCTTTCCACACCAGCTTTTTTGTTAGCAAGGCTTCTGAAGGCCCACTTGACTTCATTCTCCAAAGATCAGTAACCATACCATTGTGATGATTGGTTATTGATGATGTTAAGATCTTTCTTATATAGTTCTTTTGTGTAATCTTGCCACCTTTGCTTAGTCTCACCTGTTTCTATTAAGTTCCTGACATTTTTGTCTTTTATCATACCCATTTTTGCATAAAATGTTGCCTTGACATCTTTGTTTTTCATGAAGATCCCTTGACTTTCTCATTCTATTGTTTTCTTCTCTTTCTTTGTGTTGCTCATTTAAGAAAACCTTATCCCTCCCTGGAATTCTGCATCCAGTTGAGTCTATCTTTCCCTTTCTTCTTTCCCTTTCCTTCTTTACTCAGCTAATTGTAAAGCCTCATCAGAAAACCATTTTGCTTTCTTGTTACTCTTTTTCTTTGGAATATTTTTTGTTGCTGCCTCCTGTACAATATTGTGAACCTGTGTCCATAATTCTTCAGGCACTCTACCTACCAGATATAATCTCTTAAATCTATTCATCACCTCCACTTCATAATCATAAGGGATATTATTTAGTTCTTACTTATATGGTTTGACCTAACCTATTCCTTGTGGTTTGCAAGGAACCAAAGCAATGTAGGAGAGAAAGGGACAGGGGAAAGTGTTCAGAAGAGTCTCCTCAGCCTAGCCTCACTCAAAACCATACTCAGACATATGTGTAAGTTGGCCGTATGTGCTCTCTACCAGCTATGTTGCCTATACCACATATTCTCTACTAATAATGTGGGAGAATATACCTTTATATGTAGAGTAAAAAAGAAAAAGTCACCAATCTTGCCCCCCCATCCCCGCCACCATACATCTTTTGCTTTGAACTAATGTGTGTTTTAATTGACTGAAAAAAGAAACACGATCATAAGGTCTCAAGAGATCTCACAAAATCTTGTTATTTGAGGGATCTGCGTAGCACATTTAACTCAATCATATCTGAAGAAAATCCCCCTTACAAGTAGACATCCAGCCTTTGCTTAGATACTTCTAGTAATATAGATAGATAGGTTTCTAGCATCCTTAGCTTGAACTTGGAATATATGTTCCATATTGAAGAAACAATGTGTGTTTGTTCTTCGTTGCCGAAGAAGGTCATATCATCAGAGAAATAGTGACATGATTTGCACTTGACTTTGTTTTGGGTGAGGGAGGGCTGTGCAAGTCACCAGCCTCACTTCTCCTCCAGAGCCATCTGAATCCAGTGACCAGATATTCATCAGGACAAGTGGAGATGACCCAGGATGAGGCAATTGGGGTTAAGTGACTTGCCCAAGGTCACACAGCTAGTCAGTGTCAAGTGTCTGAGGTGAGATTTGAACTCAGCACTGGTGCTCTTTCCACTGCACCACCTAGCTGCCCCCAAAGAAACAATGTAACACAAAGTGGTAAGATGTGATTGGAAAATTTCCTTTAGTGGTACCCCCACATACTCTGGTTTGAGGCACATTTTGAGCGACAATGGATAACTACTCAAAAGTCTAGGTCTTCAAAATATGTGGATATCAGTTATCTTCATTTGGTTCACTATAAACAACAGTAAAAACTGAGTTTGAGATTTTATATGTCTGTGTAGATAAATGTGCATATGCTTACATATGTACATACCGACACACATATTAAAACTCACAAATACATTAAAGAGAAAAAAGGAATCTGCTGGGGATGGAAGCTCAATTCCATGTGGACAGTCTCGGGCGGGTAAAGGTGGGAACTTCTAAATCTTAGAGTTCTCACGAGACCCCCCAGGAAACGACTGGGAATCGAGGTGAACCGAGCTATCTCGTGTATTTCCACCTCTTCCCGTGAGAAACGTGATGGGAGAGAGCTCTCCCCGCCCTCGAGATTGTCCTGGATCTGGGCACACCTAACAGCACGGTATTCAGATGCAAACTATGCGGCTGGAGAGCTTAAGTAGGATCAGGAAAGCCTGAAAGTTCTCTTGGGCGGAGGGGCCACGTGTGAGGACAACAAGGCTCCGCTTTTCCTCTCTCCTCTCTCCCGTCCCCCTCTCTCCCCACTTGTACTTCTACTTCCAATCTCTTATTGTAAGATCTTTGCCTCCTTGGGAGATTCTTCACTCCCTCCTAAGGAAGAATTCCCCTGCACTTGTAACTAGACCCTGAAATAAAGCTCAACCCTTGTTTGACTCTGGAACGTCCTTTCTCTCATACGAGCATCTGGTTTGGCCAACCGAAGACCTCCGATAGAGGTAAGGGAAGACTCAGGTAGCCCACAGGCCTCTAGGCCTGGCAGGAATCTTCCTTTTCTATTTTTAAAATATAAGGCATACACACACACGCACACATACACACACACATACACATACATGCACACACACACACACGTACACACACGGCATTGAAATAGTTTGTTACATCTCAGAACCATTAACAGCTATTTTTTCAGTCTGGTCTTCCAAGCAGTTCTGACCTCATCTGGAGTATTGTATTCAGTTCCAGGCATTGCATTTTATAAAGGATGTTGACAAGATGGAGTCTCCAAAGAAGGAAATCAGAGTGGCAAGGGGCCTTGAGGCCATGCTCTGTGATGATTTGAGGGAGGTGTGATATCTGTCTTCAAACATTTGAGGGTCTGTCTTGTAGAAAAGGGATGAGATTCTTTCCAGACAGCAGAACTAGGAGTGACAGGTAGTAAAGTCAGCAGCTTGTGTGGGGAACAGAGATATGGGAGGGGGTCTGGTTTAGATTATTGATGAAGGAACTGGATGGGGACGATAGTAATTCCAGTTCAATGAACTTTTGTTAAGAACCTCTGCCAAGTGAGGAAGGATCCATGTTCAGATGGTGCAAGACTTGGCTATTAGTTAGGTAAAGCACTGGATTTCTATCAACAGACCTGTGGTGTATGGATAGCTTTCTACTTCTGTAACTTTAGGTAAATTAGGTGATATCTCAGAACCTTCAGTTTATATATATATATGTGTGTGTGTGTGTGTGTGTGTGTGTGTGTGTGTGTGTCCGTATATATGTCCATATATAGAATATATGTGTATATAGAATATGTCCATATATAGAATCCATACATTCTCCTAAATGCCAAAGACAGCTAGGTGGCACAAAGCCTGGCTTAGGTGGTTGTGCAGTGAATAGAGCAGTTGGCATAGAGTCAGAAAGACCTGAGTTCAAATGTGACCTCAGTTACTTATTAGCTGTGTGACCCTGGGCAAATCATTTAACCTCTGTCTGCCTCAGTTTTCTCCGTAAAAGGGAGATCATAATATTACTTACCTCATAAGATCAAACATAATAATATTCATAAAGTGTTCAGCACAGTGTCTGGTACCTAGTAGGCACTTAATCAATGGTTATTTCATCCTCCTTCCCCCTGCCACCTACAATGACAAATGGCCCTTTTCCTATCAGGGTTCTGGGGGTGGGGTGGGGGATTTTAGAGTGAGTTTCCAGCAGTACACTCCCCTCTCCCCCCTAATAATTATTGGTTGATATTCATCAGCCAGACTTAATTAACCTTTAGTGTGGAATGGTATTTACTGAAGTGATATAGGTTTAAAAAATTAAGGTACAACATTTCCCCCATCCCCAGAAAACTCTGTCACATAGAACCTAGGGGAAAGTGGCTTAAACTTAGAGAACACAAATGGCCCAGGGGTAACTCTAGGCTCCACATGGCTGGAAGTCCTTTTACTCTCCCTGGTATCTTCCTTGTAGAGCTACTTTTTCTCATGATGATGAATTTGTCCTTGGCTCCCAATACACAAGTGTCTGTTATTGTTCTGGGGATCCTGTTAGGATTAGGATGCTGAAGGGAAGTCCCCAAATCTCCAAAGTTCACAAGATCCTCCTCCAATGAATGAATGGGGCGGAGAGGATTGGGGTCCTCTGCAGGTCAAGAACTGGAAAGGTAGGAAGTTAAACTTTACCCTGCCCTCCCTACACATGGGAGTGAATCTCCAGGGAGATTTGGCTTAGTGCAAAGAGCACTAGATTTAGGGTCAAAGGCTTTGAGTTTGAATTCTGTCTCTGCCATTTACTCTCTGTGACTTTGGCCAAGTCACTTAAATTCTCTGTGCCTTTATTTCCTCATCTGTAAAATGAGAATTTTAGACCAAATGATCTATAAGGTCCTTTTCAGCTCTAAATCTATCATTTTATAATCCATTAGATTAAAGTATTTATTAAGGACTTACTATGTGCCAGGCCTTCTGCTGAGTGCTGGGAATATAAATGCCAGGGGCAAAAAGGGAAAAGGAATAAATGTGTGTTGGGTATGTGTGCATATGTGTGTACATATTGTGTGTGTGTATATGTATATATATACACACATACACTATATATATACATATACATGTATATATATACATACAGTGTGGTTGTGTTACATATATGAAAACACAGTCTGTACGTGTGAGTGTGTATGTCCTATTATGTGCCAGGCACAGTGCTAAGCATTATTTCCTAACATTTATTATCTCATTTGATCCTCACAACAACCCTGTGATGCAGATGCTATTTTCACCCTTAGTTTACAGCTGAAGAAGCTGAGACAAACAGACGTTTCGTGACTTGCCCAGAATCGTACAGTTAGTGTCTGGGGCTGGATTTGAACTCAGTTTTCCTGACTCCAGGCCAAGTGCTCTATCCAGTGAGTAACCAATTTAGCCAGTTCCTTATCTCAAGAAACTTCCATTCCAATGAGAGAAGACAGCATCTAAAAGGTTTAGGAGATGGGCAAAGTGGAAAAGGCCAGATAATCGGGAGCCGATCCAGGTTAAGTAAGCATAGCTGGAGGATCCAGACAGGAAATCACTGATAAGAGGGGGAGTCCTTAGGGTGGAGGCATTTCCAGGTTGAGACTCTGACTCCCAGAAGATGTGTGTGTTAAGGATATTTTTCCTATTCCCTTATTATTTGTTTCAGTAACAATTAAATATTTTAAAAAATATTTTATTTTAAAAACATGTTCCTTGTCCGTTCTGCTAGCATGGGACAAACTGAGTTTAAATAATCTTAGAAGTTCTCAGCCAGGATGGGAATGGAGGACAAGACAGTGAAACTTATTTCACATTGAACCCTGTAATCTTGGTGAATTAATAGTTTCATGGCATAAGAATTATTATTTTTTAAAATGTAGTTATGGAGACCTTCCTTGATTCTCTGGAGCAGGTACGCTTACCTTCATGGTTGCGTTTTTATTTCTTTTCCCTTTATTTCCGTGGTGCTAGTCACAATGAGGACCTTTTCTGAAATCTGTCCCTAGAGCAGGCCCCATGTATAATACTTCTAATCTCCTTCTGACTGCATTATCCATCTATTTTAGAACAAAGTTGACAAGTTCTGTTTTTCATTCTCCTTAATCCTATTTCAGTACTTTATTTTACATTTCTAGCTATTTAATGCAGAAGAACATTTATTTGCAAAGTTTTTGTGAAGGACACCGCATTAAATAAATCTGTAGCACTTATAATACATTACAAGTTGCATTTATGTGAGAGCATTAGTAGTAGACAGGCAGTGGAGAGACCCTTAGGCACTCAGAGAATCTAGCTTCCCACACTCCCTCCCTCCCTTTCCCCAGAGTGAAAGGAGGTACTTAAAATTCCCACATTTCTCCTACATGAAGAGCAAACATTTCACACGAACTTGTGGAGGGAATAGTTTTGAACTTTTTTCTTTCCTGCAACCTGTCTCTTTAAAAACAAGGGCTATTCTTTACAAGGACTCTGTTCACAGAATCTCCATTGAGCAGACTCTGATAGAGTCTGTACTGCCCTAGAAAGAATAATCTAGAGAAAAATGCTGATCCACTCACTGCACAAGGTTAATAAACTACCCAGACAAAAATGAGGCTGGACATTCCTTCAGGCCACAGAATAACTAGATCTTTTTGAGGAAATATGCTGCCTGACCTAAAAAGGTATTAAGCAGCAGGTTCATAGACTAGATAGAACTGCTGTAGCTTGTTAAGGAGCTAATTATCCAATTGGTGGATCATTGGGAAGGAAGCCTAACTCTTCCTTTCTTCCCTTTGCCTATTGACCCCCAAGTCATTTCCTTACTAATTTTCAGCCTTTCTAACCTGTCAATATTAGAGGAAGACAATACAATTCATTTTTCTAGTTCTGTAGTGGAACAAAGGAAAAATAAGTTCTTGTTGGGGAAAGTTTCTGGTTGTTAGAGTGTAACCCATGTTTGAGGATTATCTGTTTGTTTCAGTGAATCTTGTGTCCTCCCTTGTAATCCATTTCCTAGGTCCATCAAGTGTTAGAGTTCAAAGGAAACTTCAAGTAAATTCAAAGAACATTTATTTACTACTCGCCTAATATATGGAAGGCATGTGCTGTGCCTCAGAAAGATACACAAAATAAAAACAAAAGACTCTATGTCCTCTCAGAGGGAATAGTCTGCTGGGAGGACGTAATATCAACTCAAATAAGAAAATATAAGGTAACTTAAGGAAGGAGAGACCATTAACAATTAGGACAATCAGAGAAATTTTCTCTGCAGAGGGGCCATCTGAATGGAGTGTTAAAGACATAAAGAAAGGAATAAACAGATGAGAAAGGTTTATATTCTTGGTGGTGTGATGTTTAAAAAGTTTGAGAGACAGTTTGGGTAATTAGTCATTTTATTTATAATGCTAATATTTTAATAAAAGGACGTCAGTGGCACTGCTGAATGTCGAAGTCCTCTCATGGCAGTGGGCTCATAGTTTGTATGCTCTGGGAAGGGTGGGTGTTCCTGAAGGTGGTAATCAACTCTGATTGGTTAACAATGAGAGAATGAATATTACAATGAGAGGTGGACCTATTCCTTTTGATTACGTCATTTACTTCTAAATGACCCCCAACCTAAAGGCCTCATTTCTAAAATATATAGAGAATTGAGTCAAAGGTACAAGAATACAAGTCATTCCCCAATTGATAAGTGGTCAAAGAATAAGAACAGGAAGTTTTCAGAGGAAGAAATTAAAAATATCTATAGTCATATGAAAAAATGCTCTAAATCACTATTGATTAGAGAGATACAAATCAAAACAACTCTGAGGTACCACATCACACCTCTCAGATTGGCTAGCATGACAAAACAGGAAGATGATAAATGATGGAGAAGATGTAGGAGACTTGGAACACTAAGTCATTGCTGGTGGAGCTGTGAGCTGATTCAACCATTCTGGAGAGTGATGTGGAACCATGCCCAAAGGACTACAAAAATGTACCTACCCTTTGACCCAGCAATACTGCTTCTAGGACAGTATCCCAAGAGATCATAGAAATGGGAAAGGGTCCCACATGTACAAAAATATTTATAGCAGCTCTCTTTGTGGTGGCCAAAAACTGGAAATCGAGGAGATGCCCATCAATTGAGGAATGGTCGAACAAGTTGTGGTATATAAATGTAATGGAATACTACTGTGCTATAAGAAATGATGAACAGGAAGACTTCAGAGAAGCCTGGAAGGACTTATAGGAACTGAGTGAAAGGAGCAGAACCAGGAGAACTTTGTATACAGCAACAACCACAGTGTGCGAAGAATTTTTCTGGTAGACTTACCCTTCACAGGAATGCAAGGACCTAAAAAATTCCCAGTGGACTCTTGAGGCAAAATGTCATCCACATCCAGAGAAAGAACTATGGAATTGGATTGCAGAATGAAGCAGAATATTTTCTCTTGTGTTTTGTTTTGTTTTTTTCTCATGGTTTCTCCCATTCATTTCAATTCTTCCATGCAACATGACTAAGGTGAACATGTATTTAGTAAGAATGTATGTATAGAACCCATATAAGATTGCAAACCATCTGGGGGAGGGAGGAGGGAAATAAGGGAAGGAAGGGAAATGGAGAGGGAGAAAATCTAAGATTTATGGAAGTGATTGCAGAAAACTGAACACAAATTAATTAATTAATAAAAAAAATTACCCCCAGTCTTGAGGAAATCTACTCAAAGAATCTATATCCCCTACCCAAGCCTGAGCAGAAGATAGTGGAATAGGAATTTTACCTTAGATGAAATTTCTTTTGAGGTTATGTGGGCTTTATAAGGGGTCCTCTAAGATTGAGGAGAGTTAGTTCAATCTCATTATCAGTTATGTCCTTCAAGAGACTGAATTTTGAAATGAGGTCTATAGAAAAAAGGGGGAACTCTGGATCTCTCTACATCACTAGTTACTAATAATCATTTTTCTCAGTGCTGGGTGACTTGTGCAAATGAACAGACATAGGAGATGGAAAGTTAACTTTAGGGGAGTTAGTTAAGTGGGGACACAAAAATATTATTTAGATTGTGGAGGGTTTTAAATCTGTGGAAAGTGATGAGATCACTAAGTGAAGTAGTATAGTGGGAGAAGAGGGCAAAGGACAGAACCCTCTGGGGCACCTACAGTAGAGGGCATGATCTGGATGAGGATCCACAAAGGAGAGAGAGAAGAAGCAGTCAAATAAGTTAAAAATAGAACCAGGAGAAAGGAAACCTAGAGAAAAAGAGAGAAGACAGTGATTAACAGTGTTAAAGAGCTAAATTAAGAGAGAAAAATAAGAACTGAGAAAAAACCATTGGATTTGGCAATTAAGAGATCATTAATAACTTTGGAGAGACCAGTTTTGGTGGAATGATAACATCGGATGCTGGATAGTAAAGGAGTAAGAAGAGAGAAAGAGGAGGCACCACTGGAGATGGTCATTTTAATGAATTTATCCACAATGGACAGAAGAGATCTAGGATTATAGATATCTTAAATAGAAGGATCAAGAGAGGATTTTGGTTTTTTATTTTTTTTGTGGATGGGAACAAAGCAAAGGGCACCATCTGTACAGTTTGTGTCTTATTCTAGAGGCAATAGGGAATCACTGCAGGTTTTAGAGGCATGGTTTAATGGATAGATCAGAAAAGGAAGGGACTAGAAACAAGTGGCCCCATGGACCTGAACCAGGAGGGTAGAAGAAGTGCAAAGATGGTAATGGATATGAGGAATGGTGTGAGGTAGACTCAAAAAGACTTGACATCTTATTGGATATGAGTAAAGTTATAAAGAGGGAAGAAAGAGTCAAGGATGGTACTAAGAGGATAATAGATGAAAAGTTTGGAGGAAGCATGTTTAAGAAGAAAGATAGATTTCATTTTGGACATACATATTTATTAAGCATTCAGCGCAAAACAGTATGCTAAGTGCTAGAGGTATAACTAGAAAAATAAGGCAGTTCCTATTCTCAAGGAGCTCACATCCCAACAGGGAGAAAATTCATGTGGATTCCTCTTCAGTTATTGGCTGTCCCTTCCAACTCAGAGGTTCTGTCCTTCTGGTTCTGAAACCATCTATTTCATAATCTAGTCTATAATTTTGCTTATGGTCAACTTCAAACATCAGCTTTAGGTTTATAGAGTTTGCCTTTTTCTCCCTTAAAAAAAATTCCTCCTTTCAAAATTCTTTTCACAGAACCCAATGTCAATTTGAAAGAGGCATATTGTGAAAACTGATAAAGGTTTGGAAAACAAGCCAGACTCCCTGAAGACAAGTTAAAAAATAAAAGATAGTTATTTTTATTGTGTCCAAAATGTGCCTTAAATAATTTCATTCTAAAGAATGGACTAAAACATATTTATTTTCTATCTTCAGTTTAATTTTATAAATGCTTCCTTCCCCACCCCCTTTCAGATCCTCCTGGGGCCCAACAGCTAATAATAAATAATGTCCATTGGCTTAACCTTCTGCTCTTTCCCAGAGCAAGTATACAGAACAACTTCATTTGCTTAACATCGCCACTGCAGACTATATCTCAAAGATTTTATAGAGTTAAATAATAAATGAGAGTAAAGAGAAAGAAATTAAGAAGTGGAGAAAAGGGAGGAAATATCTTTCTTTAGGAAAGATTTGAAAAGAGATGATAACCAGGCACCAGGATACAGGCAAGTTTTCAACTCAGGGGAAGTATAGAGCTCTGACTTCCTTTGTGGATATTTCCAGCCATATCCTCAAAATCTAGCCTCATTGTGTAACCGCTCCGTTCTCCCCTTCCCTCACTCATGCACACAGGCACAACTCCCATGCTCAGCAGCATGCTCTGATGAAGATGTCATTCTCTCCTTAATGTGTCTTTGTACCATCGGCAATCATCCCCCCTCCTCCAATCTTCATTATACTGCAGGGTTGTATGTCTGAATTTGGTGTGCGCTATTTACCTTTCACAGTTTGGGGCACAGTGCCTAAAAGCTCATTACTAACTAACTCAGGTTAGACAGAATATATTTGAGAGTAAGAAGAATGGTTTGAAAAGAGTGTTGAGAACTCTAAAATAGATTTTCAACTTTCTGGGTGCTAAAGATTCTAGTTTAAGAATTCCCAATATTTAAAGGTTAAAAAATGACATACTCTTTGGGGAAAATAAAATTCTGTCAAAATATATGAAGTCATACACACACGTGGATATTCCTGACAGTGAGGTGTGGTGCTCTAAAGTTTACTAATTTGTCAGTGAGCTAGGTAATTAGAGATTATTCCGGAGTAAAGAGTCAGCAGACAAAAGAGGGAAGAGTCAGGACAAGATGCCAAGTGCAGTGGTCCTTTGGTCAACTTGTCTATTGCTCAATTTGTGTGTGCTCTAGACACATTTTCTAAGGTTTCTTCCAGCTCTAAGTGCTATGAGCTATGAAGGGTAAGGGGAAAAGAGAAAAGAAGGAAATAAACATTTCTATAATACCTATTATAGACTAAGCACTGTGTTAATATTTGTGTTGCAAATCTTTCATTTAATTCTCACAATGCTGAGAGGTAGGTTCTATTATTCCCATTTTATAGTTGAGGAAACCGAGGCAAATGGAAGTTACAGAAACTAGTAAGTCACACAGCTATGAAATGTCTGAGGTTAGATTTGAACTCAGGTCTTCCTGACGCCAGCCCAATACTTCATCTGCTTGGTCATCAGCTGCCTCTATAATCACTGGTTTCTTCCAAAACTCAAGTACCACCTCCTGCTTGAGAACTTTCTTTTACCCTCAAGCTACTTTTCCTGTTCCTTTTCCCTCAAAAAAGTTATCTTCTATATAGTTTGTGTATACTTATAAACAGTAGGTACACTGGAGCTAGCTTTTGGGACTGGAGATGGTCGATTGTCACAATTTTCAGTGTGAACATTTACCTCAGAAATTAGCAAACATTACGAATCAGAGTTTGATTTATTGTTGACTGTCTAGACTTAAGAAGGAGAAAATGGAGAAAATATTAATAATATAGATTAAACTTAAAAGTGTATTAAGCATATATTTCCCCCCAGAGAGCTAGCTGTTAAACTTTTATCAGCACATCCCTGTTAATATGTATAAATATTGTCATCCCCAACAGAATATAAGGTCTCTAAACATAGAAACTGCCTCATATTTGTCTTTGCATTCCCAGAACCTAGCATATATTAAGAACTTAAGAAATGCTTGTTGATTAATTGATTGTTTGATTCATTAGAACTATATTATAAATAGCCTTGATATATTAATGATCCATCTTCTTTGTGGAAACAATTCATGTTTCCCCCATGAACACAGTGATCTGTGGGGAATGTACTTCTTTCAACTCAAATACAGTGATTTAAGGTTTGCAAAGCACTTTACATATATTATCTCTGGAATATATTATCCAGGGATGGTCGCACCTTGGATCTCACCATTACCTGTAAGTGTTCCACTTCCTTAATCAACAACTTTGACGTTCCTCTGACCATAACCATTTATCATTTCATTTTTCTCTGTGCCTCCCTATTTCCCAAACTTAAATTCTTTATCTTTATCATGACCTTCAGCATCTCTACCATTTGATCCTTTTTCAGGCAGAGTTCTGTCTTGACTTTATTTTTCTGCCTTTCCAATCTCTATCCTACAATTGACCGATTTAACTCTACTTCGTTGTCTACTCTCTAATCCCTCACCCTAGCGTTCCTGTGTGTGAGGACTCATCCCTTGCCAAAGTCTAGCCTTGGATCACTTCAGTCCCACCATCTTCCTTCTCCAGTCCTTGTTGCATACTTCTGGAGTAAGCTAGAAGTAGTCCCAAAGTCATGCTTGCTAGGTACACATTCATATTATCCAACTTTAACTGGGCCCAATGGCCAGAAGTCAATCCTTTTTATTCCTCTCTAGTGCTATGCTTTCTTACTCCCCACAAAAGCTATTCCTAACCTTGTCTCTCTCCTCAAGCCTCTCAAACCACTTTTTCCTTCTTACCTTATTGAAAAATGGAAGCTATCCACCACCATCTGTCTTATTTGGTTTTCTTCTTCTTAAAACTCAGTGGTATCATCTTCTATTATCTCCTTATTTCCTCAAGTGTAATACTTAAATGACCCATCTTCCCAAGACCAACATGTGCTCATCCCATTGTTTCCAGGAAATGATAACTTTAATCATGTTCCAGCTCCCTTTCCCCCCAGTCTTTAATCTCTCTTTGTCTGCTGGTTCCTTCCTCATTGTCTTAAATCATGTCCATTTCTCCCCCATCTTTTAAAAAAAGCTTCCCTCTGGTCTACAGCTCCTCAAGCTACTGTTCTATATTTCTCCCCCATTCTCAATTAAAAACTCTTGGAAAAAAATGTTATTTCCTCTAGCAACCTTCATGCTCTGTCCTTTCATTCCTTCACCTTTCACATTCTGGCTTCCGACCTAATCACTCTACTGAAACTACTCTCTCCAAAGTTAGCAATGATCTCTTAATGACCAGATCTGATGGTTCTTTCTCAGTTGGCATCCTTCTTGACCTCTCTGCCTCATCTGACATTATTATCAAGGATGCTGTCTTCTCTTTGGGATTTTGTGACACTATTCTCTCCTTGTTGTCTTCCCACTTGTCTAACTAACTGCTCCTACCTCAGGTTCATTTGTTGATAACTTATCGTATCATATTCTCTGACTGTAGGAGTTCCCCAAGGTTCTGTCCTAAGTTACCTTCTCTTCTCCCTATATACTTTCTCAGTGATCTCTTCAGTTCCCATGGACTTAATTATCATCTCTATGTAGATAGCTAATATACATACATACATGTATGTATATTATATACACACATACATGTATATATACACATACATGTGTGTATATATGTATATATACATATACATATGTGTGTGTATATCTATATCTATATCTATATCTATATCTATATCTATATGCATGCAACCCAGGTTACTTGCCTGAGATTTAGTGCTGTGTCTTCAACTAATGGACATTTCAAAGTAGACATTTCAGAGATAACTCAAAGTCAATATGTCCAAAACAGAACTAATTATCTCTCCCCATTCCTAACCTACCCCCTCTTCCAAACTTTCCTATTTCTATTAAAGACACTACCATTCTTCCAGTTTCCCAAGTTCATAATTGTGCCATTATCCTCGATTATTTACTCTTCCTCAACCTAGTATCCAATTATTTGCCCCATCTTGCCATTTCTATGTCTTTAACATCTCTTGCCTCTGATGCTTCCTTTTGCATATAGCTATCACCTTAATTCAGGTCCCCATCACCTTTCAATTAAATAAGGGGTGTTACACACTCTACCCAATGTACCCCAAATATATAACAAAGTAAATAAAAACACAACAGAACACAGATAATATGAATATGTGGTTTTCTAAGCTGATATCTGGCCTGCAAGACTCCTTATATATGATTTAGTGTCCCTGTTTCTATTTGAAGTTGATATCGTTGATCTAGATTATTGCATTGATTTTCCTGCTTCAAATTCCTTCCTGTTTCAGTCTACAGTTACAGTGATTTTCCTTTGGCACAGATCTGACCATGTCACTCCTCTGTTGTCTCTAGGATCAAAGATAAACTCATCTGTTTAGTTTTTAATGACCTTTACAAACTGCTTCCAATATATCTTTCAAGCCTCTAGCTAAACTTTCAGTCCATCGGTCAACAAGAATTTATTAATCACTTGGTATATATTATACAGACTAGAACAAAGAATATACAAGAGTAAATGAGCTCTTTGGCTGGAACTGAGATATGATCATAGCTCAACTAAGGAGAGATTGAATGAATTTCACCAAGGGAAGTCCACTCTTGGCAGTCTTTAGTGTTTCAGGCATTGGGAATAAAGGGAGATGATAGAGGCTGGTATCCTCCATATGTCTATTGTTCTAGGAAGGTATACAGTCCACCATTCAAAAGTTCATACTTGCCTCTCTTGAACTTCTCTTCTGAAGGCTATTCATCATCTCTTCCTTCACCATTGTATCTCACATGAAAAAGTGTCTCTACATCTTTCTACAAGCATAAATAATACCATTCTAGCCTATATTTTCAACAAATTCCACCCCACCCCACCCCTGCCTATATCCCTACACTTTAACCAATCTTCAATCTCTTCTCATCTACTGGGTGCTTCCTTTCACCTATCAATACACCTATGTCTTCCCTTTCTTCAAAAGATTTTAAGTTTCCTCCTTCCATCTCAGCAATCATCCTATATCTCTCTTCTCTGCCATGACTAATCTTATTGAAATAGCTATCTAAAATTGGAATCTTCATGTCCTTTCCTCTTATACCCTTAACTTCTGCAGTCTGATTTCCAACCTTATTTAATCGAAACTGCCCTCTCCAAGGTTACCAGTTGTGATAGGTACAGTGTTTCCTGAAGGCAGCTTCTTTCTTCCCATCAACACCATGAAGAGGTAAAGGAAACAAAGCTGTTCCCAGGGACTGATTGATCTTGGACTTCTTGATATGCCTTCCTAGGCATCTAAGGGCATAAAAAGTCCCAGGCATCTAGGATCTGGGACTCTCAGACTTGTTGAGTGCTTCAGACTACTTGAGTTGCTGTACTCTGATAACCTGCTGAAAACATATTTTTCAATGAACTGGTGAGGGAAGCTATGTTTACCCAAGCTGAAGGTAAGTGCCACTCATCCTTGTTGCATATCCATACTATGTTAGGGAAAAGTAATCCTTCTCTTTGTTAATGGTTCAGTGATTTATAAGGGCCCCATTTTGTCCCAAAATTGAACCTGAACTAAGAGTGGTTGTGTTAGAGTTATGCCTATGATACCAATGATCTTTTAATTGCCAAATCTAATGGCTTCTCAAACCTCATCCTTCTTGATCTCTCTATAGCCTTTGATGGTGCCAATCACTCTTTTGTTGATACTCTTTTCTCTCTAGGTTTTCGTGACACTGGCAACTCCCTGGTCTCCTTCTCCGTGTTTGATCCCTCTTTCTCAGTCCCCTTTACTAGATCTTCATCCTGGTCACACTTACTAATGTAGGTTTCTGACAAGGCTCTGTCCTAGACTCTCTACTATTCTATCTCAATATGATTTCTCTTGGAGATCTCATCCACTCCCATGGATTCAATTATCATCTCTGTGTTGATGATTCTCAGATCTATTTATCCAACCAGAACCTCTCTGCTGACCTCCAACCTTACATCTCCAACTGCTTACTAAACATCTTTTCCCATAAACATCTTAAATTCAACATGTCCAAAACAGAACTCATTCTATTTCTCCCAAACTCCTTCTCTTCCTGACTTCCTCATCACTGTCAAGGACACCAATATGCTCCAGTCATCCATGCTTGTGACCTGGAAACCCTTCACTCTCTCTCGCCCTTCCCATATGCAATCAGTTACCAAATCCTGTCAATTCTATCATCTGGATATTTCTCATATATACCTCTTTTCTCCTCTGAAACTGCCACTGCTCTGTTGCAGACCCTCCCAACTATACTATTGTAGTAACTTTCTCATTGGTTCCCTAGCCTCAAGTTTTTTCTCTCCTCCAATCCATCCTCTGCTCAGCTGTCAGATTGATTTTGCCTAAGTTGCAAGTCTGACCTTGTCACCCTCCTATTGAATAAACTGCAGTGGTTCACTGTTTCCTCCAGGACATAAAAACCTCTGTTTGGCTTCCTTTCATAACATGCTTCCTTTCTCCTTTCAAACTTACAATTTACTGCCTTCGAACTCCTTCTACATTCCAGTGCCACTGGCCTTCTCACTGTTCCTCACACATGGCACACTCTCTCCCCACTGCGTGCCTTTTCACTGGCTCTCCCCCATGCTGGGAATGCCCTCCCTCCTCATCTCCATCTTCTGACTTCAAACCTCAGCTAAAATCCAGTCTTCTGAAAGAAGCCTTACTAAATTCCCTAAATTACTAAATTCAATGCTAGTACCTTTGCATTGAGATTTATTACCATTTTGTCTTTTACATATATCTTGTTTGTATGTAGTTGTGTATATGTTGTCTTCCGATAAGAATGTGAGCTCCTTAGGAACAGGAACTGTTTTTGTCTTTACATTGGCAGCATTAAGTAAGGTGCCCAGCAGCACACACACACACATAGCTCTGCAGCACAGGATTGTCTTTCAGGGACTTGTCTAACCTTAGTGGGCAAAGGTTTTACGCATAAATAAGATCTAGAGCAGAAAGAAGATGTTTCTGACCAGGTTCCATCTTCAGGTTAGTTGCAAAGTAATTTAATTTGCTTTTCACCTTTTTGACTTCACTTGAAGAAACAAAAACTACAAAACTTGAGATTTGGAAGGTACCTTAGTGGCCACCTAGTTCAACCCCAAAACAAAAAGATTTCCTACTGTAACAAAAACACCTAATGGTTATCTAGCCCCTGTGTGAAGGTTTCATAATTTCAAAGAGGAAGAACCCATAATCTCTTGAGGTAGCCATTCCATTTTTGGACTTTTGTTATTAGTAAGTTTTTCAGGACACTGAACCTAATTTTTCCCCTTTGCAACTTCTATTCATTGTTTCTGGCTCTGCCATTCAGGCCCATACAAAACAAATATTAGACTTCTTTCAGTAATTAATTGTTTCTCTTTTACCCAAGAACCCTGAGGGTCTTCCCCTCCCAATTTTATTTTTTTCATTAAAGGGGTCATCCTTTGAGTAACTACTTAAAGAAGCCTATTCACTGAATGGATGTATCTCACTCAAAGTGAGAATGCTGTAAGACCTTAGCCTGAAAGGGCCAGGGTCTCCCATTGCATCCTGGGTCATCTCCAGTCATCCTGATGAATATCAGACCACTGGACCCAGATGGCTCAGGAGAAGAAGGTGAGGTTGGTGACCTTGCACAGCCCTCCCTCACTCAAATAAAAGTCAGCTGCTAGTCATGTCATCATCTTGATGTCATGGTCCTCTTCTAGAATGAAGGACACACACACACACACACATACACACACACACACACACACACGACTTCTTTCCCATGATAGCCATTCAAATCTTTGAAGCCAGTTATTGAGCCTTCTCATATTCATTCTAGGTATCTCCCAGTTCTTCAAAAGAGTCTCACATGACATGAGCTCAAGGCCCCTTCACCCTCCTGGTTACCCTCTTCTGGGCACTCCACCTTATAAATGTCTTTCTGAAGTGATAGTGCCAAAAAAAAAAACCCCAAGAAAATACCATACATAAGTTCTGACAGTGGAACTATAAATTCCCTATTACTGAAAGCTACATCCCTCTCAATGAAGATGAAGAAAACATTAGATTTTTTTGGCTGCACTTTCTTATCTCATATTAAGCTTATGGTCAGTTAATAATGAAATTGATTAAATTAAAATTTTCAGATCTTTTTTAGAGCAAATGCTATCTACCCAAGTCTCCTCTTTTTTATAATTGTGAAGATGATTTTTTAAGCCAACAAAAGCGCTTGCATTTATTTCTATTGAATTTCATCTTATTGGAATCACCCCAATGCTCACAATACATGTGAGTATTCTTTTGGATCCTGACTCAGTTGTCCAGTGTGTTAGCTATACCTTCATCTGTGGTTTTGGTAAGCATACCATCTGTCTTGTGCTGGGCCTGACATAGGTCAGTCCTCTGATAGTCTAGGTTCTATATTGAAAATCTTTGAATAGTTAACAAAAGAAGATTTACTTAGCCATAACGGCGTTGTTAAGCCATGTCTCGCTCTGTTCTTGGCAAACATACTGGAGTGTTTTGCCATTTCCTGCTCCAGTTCATTTTACAGATGAAGAACTGAGGTCAACAGGATTAAGTGACTTGCCTAGGGTCACACAGTTAATTCATGTCTGAGGACAGATTTGAACTCAGGACGAGTCTTCCTGATGTTCAGGCTTGACACCCTATCTACTGCTCCACCTAGATGCCCTTTGCCACAGTAGAAGGACATTCAGCAGAGATAGGCATTAAGGACATCATGAGTTGATTTAGTGAGGGAAGTTCTCTTGCCTTAACTACTCATTATTTTCTACCACTTTCATTAGAAAGAGCACTAGTCCATTGAGGTTATCATGACCTTAGAAAATGAGGAAATCATATCAACAAATGAAGCCTTTCATTCCCCAAGTCAGCCAAGTCTTGAGGATGATCTCAACACATTTTAAGGAAAAATTAACCTAACTTGCATGGGGGCAGGAGTTAGGTTATAGCTCATACCAAACTATACATGCCTTTCTCAAAGCCACTGATTTAAGTGCTAAACAGCCCAGAGCAAAGCACAGCTCTCTGAGTCCTCCTCCAGAAACCACTTTCAACAACCCTGAGCCGTTAACATCTGCTCTTTGAATCCGAACCAATTCTGTATGTATCTGATTATATTATCACCTAACCCTTATTACCCCATCTTCCCAAGATAGCATGGAGTATGTTACCAAAAACTTTGCTAAAATCGAGGCGAGCTGCATCCACCTTACTTAGTAGGTTAGTCATCTTGTCAAAAAAGAAAATGAAGCTAGTGTGGCATGACCTATCCTTGATCAAGCCATGCTGGTTGTTTGTGATTATCGCTTTCCTATGTAGCTGTTCACATATAGTTATTGTTCCACAGCTAGAGCTTCTGGAGACAAACATTCCACCTTCTTCCATACATTCAATCTCTTGTATTATTCACATTCAAGTCCTTTTGCGAGAGAGAGAGAGAGAGAGAGAGAGAGAGAGAGAGAGAGAGAGAGAGAGAGAGAGAAAGAGAGAGTGAGAGAGTGTGAGAGAGTGTGAGAGTATGTGAGAGTGTGTGAGTGTGTGTGAGTGTGAGTGTGTGTGTGAGTGTGTGTGAGTGTGTGACTGTGAGTGTGTGACTGTGTGCGTATGTGTGTGACTGTGTGCGTGTGTGTGTGATGTTACCCCCTCCCTTTTTATAGTCAATGTTTAACACAGATGAAGCTATTTACCTCTTCTTTGGATAGCTTTTGTTGGGGTCTGCTGGAGTCAATCACAATTTTCACCATCTTCCTACCTACTTCACCACAGAGAGTAACGGAGCTTAAATTCAACATGGAGTCAGGCCTGACTTAGCTTAGCTTATCTCAGGCTTACAAGGCATGGCTGCAGCAGGCATACCCTAGCACTTTCAGCAAATTCCCTCTGGTCTACTTGCTCTAAAAATGCCTGAATCGTGCTTTGATGTCTATCTTGAATGAGGCTAAATCCCCTATGGAGAAGATACCATAAGTGAAACATACTAGCTACTATTAATCTGCAGTGTGTCAGCATGATCTTGGCAGTTGAAAGCTGTTGCATCCGATACAGGTAACACTATGGTTTCTGCTGGGATAGATGTAAAAGAGATGATGCTGATAAATAGGTATAGTCCATCCTTATGCTATAAATAATTATAGTCAAAACCTGAAGCAGACTGTGGTTCTGGTATCTATCCTTCCTTAATTAGAGGGTAAATAAATCAAAGACAAAATATAAGGAAAAAGTCCAGACATCAATCACTGGGTGACTTCTCTCACAGAAAAGTTCTGAAAGGAATCGTCTAGCAATGTTGATATCAAGTAAGAGATCTTACAATTCAGTCTGATCTTTAAAAGGGTAATTGTTGTATTGCTTGATCCTTCATTTTATTTGTTAAATGTAAAATGTTTCTGTGGTATTTGTGAGAGTGAACTTAAACATCGAAGATACACTAAAAAATAATACCATTCTGTTCTTTTAAAAATAGGTCAATTTGGAAAATGAACATATTTGGCATTCAAATAATCAATTACAACTTCTGCAACATATTGTACTCATCTCTGAATTATATATTTCTTGAGTTTAGTGTCAGATTATTTTGGATAATCCTAATTTTCTCCTAGCTCAAGCTACCAGCCTTTTACAGATTGATAAACCCTAAAATCAAGCTTGGATCTATGTATCTAGTGTCTCTTCCATTAATAGACCATACAGGATTACAAATAAAATAGCAAAAAGTTTACTCAGGACAGAATAATAAAATGGGTAAGAAGGAAACCCAAGCAACATGTCCAACGTGTTGTTTTGTCTTTTTGTAATTATACCTCTTTGTTGTAAGAGACCATATTGTTTGAGGACGGTCATTGGGAAGTGAGCGCCGTGTCAGAGAAAAAAGGCATCAAAAACTCATTACACTTAAAAAGTCAGGTAATGAAAACATTCTCAGCCTCCATGTGTAGATCAGTATAGAAGATGGATCCAAGGACAAATTGTTATTACACTTCTTGAAATTTCTTTGTTTCTTTGTCTATAAAATGAGGGATGTAAACTAATGGACTTTTGAGGTCCTTTTTAGTTCTAAATTCTATCAGTCCATAATCTTATCTCTTGAATTCCCCATAGAATCCCTGTGCTGGACCAGCGTGAGTTTGATGTAGTACAAGGTTCTCCCACTCTCTAAACTCAGTTTGTTTCCTGACTTTCTGCCAATTCTACTGCAATGATGCCCCAAAGACAGAAGAAAAGTGCTTCATACAGGGGTAAAATTAAAGAATAAAATAATGAAATTATACAAAGCCTAAAATATATATATGCACACACCATTAATCAGTTATGTTTGCCCACCAGTTCACTATCATTGTGCTTAAAAAGCAGAACATGAATTTCTGTCATGCAAATGCTGTGAAAACAGATCAACTGCTGATGTCAGGCAAGCAAAGTATGCCTAATTTTAGTTCTTAGGATAACCTGGAATTTCTGGGGAAGAAGAAAGAGAAGGAGTGATAAAGAAAAAAATGGTCAAGTGCTGGGCAACCTCTTGGGGTGGGCACTACTGCATCACAAATCAATATTTTTCTTTCCATGGAGTCTTTGGATTATGCCTTTTAAATGCCTACTCATTCTGGAGTCCCTCATGGAGCCATGATAGGTATTTGAAACTTGGCTCTATCAGGCTCCAGAAGTCTGAAGTTATACCTGACTTCATTTCACCAGACTTATCTCAAGGTTTATAGTTTCACGGTCTTAACCTTGACAACAGTGCAGTAACACATGGTCAGCAGGGGTATGGATTTGAGTTTGGGAAAGGTTTTTTTTTTTTTTCAGTATGTATAAGCTCATGTCTGCAAAGGATTTTGAATTAATCATATAGACTTCCTTGATTTTTACCCGAACTATGACCTTAAGTCAATTTCCTAATAGTTTTACTAAATATAATTTCCTTTTGTGGGATATCAGAGAATAATGGATAGAAAACTGGTCTCAAAGCCAAGATAAATTGTTCAAGTAGAGCCTGTGCCACATGTTGGCTCTGTGATCCAGGCATCAGGATCTGAATTTCTAGCCAACTGTCTAATTGCATAGAAGGTGGCAACCTGCATTGATAGAGGGAATTTCCTCTGTGTAGAGTTCCTTACGCCAGATTTGCTGATGTCATGGTCTTCTTTGAGAATGAAGGACAAATCACCCAACCTGTGTCAAATACACAACCAAATTAAAATACAACTGGAAAATTTAACAAATAAATAAAAACATAATAGAACATAGGTAATAGGTTAATATAAAAGTAATATATAGGTATTTGAGACTCAGCTATATCAGGCTCTAGAAGTCTTACATCTATTATTATGCCTTATACCTACATTATAAAATAACATATCACATATTATACCTTATACATATATTATATACCTATATAATACATAGGTAAAGTTAATATGTGGTTTTTTAAATCAATATGTATAGTGGCCCCCATTTCTATTTCTATTTGACATTACTGCCCTTTGCCAATGAAATCTGAGGCACAGCCTCTCTCCTCTGTCTTATAGTTTCCACTTAGAAAATGTTTTCATATGAGTGTTTTAAAATTCTTTCTTTGTCATCAAGCAGTTTAGGATCCTTGAATGTAAGCTTCTTGTGAGTAGGGATGGTTTCATTTATTGTATTTTTTTCTGTATTTGCATTTAGTACAATGTTTCTTGATTGAATGGGGTCTAGGCCAGTCTCTTCCCACTTAGCATTGGGCACAATGAGCTAATTTTCTGTCTTTAGTATCAGTACCAGTCAGTACTAAACAAAAAACTTCATCTAGGAGCTTTTTATAATCTGAACTATGTGCATGTTTTCATCCATGTTGTTTTTCCAGTGTTTGAGTATTTGAGAGTTAAGCTTGGGAAATTAAAGATACACATTTTATCTATTTCCAGAATTTATCGATAGTACATAATGCAATTTAATGGACATAATTCCACAAAAAGAGACCAAAATCTTTTTTTTGATTCTTTCACTTCTGCGCCATCCTTGCCCTGCTTTAGCTTGGTTCAGGAATCTTCACATGCAGGTAGTCAATCCCCAGGCAACAATGTTGGTCTAAGCAGTCACTAGGTTCTGGATGGCCCACAGATAACAGGGGTCCATAAAGTGCTAGGTTGTGATAGAGAAATGAATCTGAAGATTCTCATATTCTTGTTATCTCCCTGCTCATTGCCTTACCACCTGAACCAGAGACCCCAGCCATGCTTCCTTTTATTTCCCCAGCATCTTTTCACCAGGTGTAGTGTACCCTTTGACCCGCTGGGCACAGATTTTTAATTCTGGAAACATAATCAAATAAATATTGCCATTCTTACAGAATGGAGTCTCTGAAGACTCCACTCACCATCCCAGTCACTTTTCCAAATGAAAATAGCCTTCCTTGGCCATCACTCCCCAATATGAATTATCTTCTATTAGAATATAAGCTCCTTGATGGCAGAGAGAGCCTTCACTTTTTTTTTTTTTGCTATCCCTTGAAATAAGTGCTTCATATATAGTAAATACTGAACAAGTCCTTATTAATTAATTTGATCTAGTGGTAACAAATTCTGGATCATTTGTAATATTTTAATGATCAGTAGGTCAGATAAAATTAAACACAGTGGCTAATATAATTCTTTGGAGTTAGGGTTTGCACTTAAGAGACCTTCACTGCTTGAAGCTTTATGTCCCACAGGTGAAAGGGTTTGATCCTAACCATACTGGATGTTTAAAAATTAAGGTCTTATTTCAGTCATATGTGAGTGCTTTGTATGTTTGCTGTGTCTTTTGATGGGCTCCTGTGAGTGCTTTGTACATTCTGCATTTCCTGTGGAGTGAAATATATGTTTGCTCCTCAGAAATATCTATATATTTGCTTTTCAAAGAAATAAATTTATATTTACACTTTTTTCTTCTAGCTAGGAAAAAATATAGATGCAGGAGTTTTCTCTGTTCTGCCAGTGGAAGGAGTGAGTACAAAGGGAACAGAGGCTCACTCTGTTTCGTACAACCAGTCATGTTTAAATAATTGAAACAGACTGCGGTGATGGAGCAGCTCAGTGGCAGAGTCGAAGCCTCAGACTGTCTCATCGAGTCATTTGATCTGCTACATCACACGTCTCATGGGAACAGTTGTGGCTTTTTCTCTTAAAGGTCATTTTCTTGACAATCTTGTCTGCAAGGGAATGTGGCCACAAGACTTTGCAATAAGGCAAAGGAGATTATGGGATCTTTTTTTCATTAATCTGCAGGTTGCAGACTGGTAGTCCCTTCCTCCTTGGAATACCTCATTAGAAATGCCATGGAAGGCAACTAAGCTGTCCTCTGATCTGGACAAGGTATAATCAGTGATGTTGGCATGAATGCCATGGAGGGAGATTGTTCCTGTCTGTCACTGAGATTTGAGTGGAACTCCTTGAAATTGGTTCTCTATACTAAGAGCACTCCCCAGTCTCAGTTTGTGACAGCCAGAAAATCGGTGACCTGGTTGAAGGGACCCTTAATAACTATCACTGAAGCCTCTGGAGCTTCCTCAGTGATGATAGGCTCTCTGTTGGTAATCACAACAGAGGCCCCAGGTGGGTACTTTTTTTCAGAGAGCATACAACTAAAGTAATAGCTGGGTAGTGCAATGAGTAGATCACTCATCTTAGAGTCAGGAAGACCAGAGTTTCAAATCTTCCTCATTAGTTTGTATGATCTGGGCAGGGCACTTAACTCTCAGTTACCTCATTTATTAAGTGAGTGGGATGGTCTCTATGGCCTCTAAGTTCCTTTCCTTCTTCAAATCTATGATCCTACAAAGAAATGCTAGATGAGCTCACCAGATGTAATTGATAAGACTCCAGGCAGCTAGAATCTCTACTTTAGCTGTGGAGTCAAGATGGATGTGCTCAGGGAACAAAAGTTCATTCCTCTCTTGGTTCTGGCATCTAGCATGTCTGACAACACACACACATAATGTATGTATATGTGCATGTGTGTGTATATGTATATATACATATATTTATATATCATATACATATACACATACACACATACATACACACTCATACACACACATACATGCATACACATATGCATACACACACATATACACACACACATAACAAGCCACAACCACAAACTACTTAGGGACACTGAAAATTGGGACTAGGAAGTCATGTAGAATGCAGGTAGAAAGTGATACCAGAAGGTGGTGTTGATGGATTCCATTCATATGAGAAGTAGCCTTGCTTGTTTTCACTGTCTCTTCCCCTTTTAGAGTTCCAGTAAAAAACTAGACACAAACCAATTACAAGAAGCACAAGTGTTGCATTTGGTGCTAAGACCCTATTACCCACGTGTGTGTAGACCTCAGCACAAGTTATACACAAACTGCATTTGGAGATTTCCCCGGGAAAACTCTGGGTAGGGGCAAAATAAGCCAAAGTAATGATAACGTTTTTGGGGGGAGAAGGTTCTTGAAATTAAGCCCAATCCTGCAGTCCATTTGAACCCAGAGTACAGACTGGTAAGAGACATATCCCAACCCTTGTCCTCATGCAATTTTTCTTTAAAAATAAAAAGAATAAAAATCTTTAATAAAAGATTCTGAGACCACTCAGCTTTGAGTGCCAGGAATAAAGATTCAGGCTGTTGACATCATTGTTGGTCACTTGAGTACAAGGAAACTGAGGAGCTCCAGGGACTCTCTTTGATGCTTGACTGGTGGAAAATAATGGACAACTCAAGCAAGGCAGCTTCACTCAACTGAATCAGCTCCAGGTGTCCTCAATGCCTATTTTGTTGAATATCCTTCTCCTGCTGTGGCTAAATAAATCTCTTTTCCTTAAATGTTGAATGACCTTCGAGTGTCTCATTTTGTTCTAGTATGGAACCAAGACCACCTGCCGACTGGCTTGAGTCAGACCCAGCCTAGAATGATTAGTTCTGTGAGAGGGATTGAAGCACAATGAGCTCCTTGATGGAGTGGGGAGTGGGGGAGGGGAATAAGCAGTACCCCAGGAAGGTGAGCCCTCATTAGCCTTCATGCTTCTGAAGGTATTTTTGGTGATAGTGAGTGGTTGCTTTCAATGAGGCACCCTTTGCTCTTGGGAGATCAGAGGGTAAGCTGCTTGTGGCCAGTGTATATCCTGTGTCCTTAAAGATTTCACCTTGAAGGTATTTTTGTTGTTTTTGTAGTTTCTTTAAGCCTGCTCCAAGTTCTGCTAGGTGACCTCTTCAGAACTTAGTTTACCTTCAAGGCAGTCCAAAAGGATTGAATTTGGTGAGATCTAGCAAGAGATTTTTACCTCATTAGAAAAAGACTTGTGTGAAACCCTTGCCTTTGTATTGGTAAGGGTCACGAATCTGTTGTTGGTGGGATGTAGGGAGACTTATCAGCTTTTTTGGAGTCATATCTGTGTAAACTGTTTAATTTTGAATAGTTTTTTAGGAAATGACAATACAAGTGTACTAACAATCCTCAGTCCTAATAATTGTGTAGGTAGCCATGGTACCCCACCCAGGAGTAGCATGAGGGACCCCAATAGTGAAAGAATGCAAACCAAGGCATTTTAGGATTGTCTGACAACTGTGCTGAAGTAACTGAGATTTTGTCTGGTTTTTAATTTGGAATTTGAGAAACCAACCAGAATTTTGTCAAATGGATTTTATTATTTTGTGCAGACCATTGGGGGAAACAATAGAAAGGACTATGCTAAAATCTGCACCCCTCAAGAGACCGGCAGGCCTCAGCTGCAGTGGCTAGAAGCAAGACACAGATGTAGGCTTCAGAGGCTAGAGGCCAGGGGCAGCAAGCAGAAACTCAGGCTTCAGCAGCAATGACCAGGGGTGGGCAGCAGGCAGAAACAAGGATCCTCCTGTTGAGGATTACTGACTGTGGAGGAAGTATCCCCATCTGTGTTCTGACTCTAAAGTTCCTGGCCTTGATCACCTTTTTTACATTGAGAGACACACTGTGAACTGCAAAGATTTGGCACCACCCACCACACATAGTTTTTTAGACCTAGAACTTGGACCTTTGTGGGATTCTCCAGACTGTATTTTTTTTCTGCAGGAAATTTACATTGCTTGGTTTGTTTTTACTATATTTTTATTTTACCTTTGCCCTTCTCTCTTTATTACTGCATATATCAGCCCTCTTGAATACTAGAGGTCACGGATGACTGGCAATACCCCTGAAATCATTTAAGCTGTGAAAGGCACTTGTTACCACCAAAGTGTACGCTCTGCATGGAGAAAAATCTTAAACTCCCTTCCCATGCAAATTAAGGATCATTTTTCCCTAAAAGGTAAATCTTCCTCTACTGTTGTTTGGTTTGAGGAGCCAGAAGGTTCAGACTGTTGGTGTGCAATGGATGCTGCAGTACAAAGCAGCTAGAAGGAGCTCTTCCCGTCTGCTAGATCACTATGGGCACCCTGGGCAAGAGAACCTCACCTCATGAGTTAACTCAGAGTTTCTTCGAGGCCTCTTATTACTGAATGTCCTTCTTCTATGCCTAAGTGAATCTCTTTTTTCCTACTGTTGAATGACCCATGAATATCTTGTTCAAAATATCAAACCTAAGCTATCAGGGACTCATTGGAATAAGGCTCATCCAGGAGGGGCCTTGGGCAATGTGTCAATGTGATATTATTGTCAATTTATTTAAAGGTTACTTTGACGAGCCACCAGTACAGTGGATAGAGTACTGGGCCTGGACTTAGGAAGATCTGAGGTCCACTATGGCTTTAGACACTTGCTGTGTGACCTTGGGCAAGTCACATCCGTTTGCTTCACTTTCCTCAAATGTAAAAAGTGATAATAATAGCACTAACTTCCCAAGGTTGTTGTGAGGAACTAATGAGATATATGCTTAGCATACTGCCTTGCATGTAGTAGGAACTATATAAATGTTGTACTATTGTTATTTTAATTTCTGCTACTACTTAACTCTACTGCAATGCCATGGCATCATGGCATGGAGGGGCCATACATCTGAAGTATAAGATCTGGAAGGACTTTCCAAACTAGAGAGATTTTTGAATGGGCATTGGCTCCATGCTGAGTCATCTGAGACCAATCTGAATTGAGAGAGGCTTATCTGGAATACTGGTTACATCCCAGTGATTCTTTTCTGTTTTGCTTTTGGTGATAATGTTTTCTCTTGGCCATAGCAGCCTCTGAAAACCACTCCTGACATGTTTCACCTTTATAAATTGCTTACTGTCAAAGGAAGGGGGAAGAGAAGGGAGGGAAAGAATTTAGAACTCAAATTTTTTAAATTTAAATTACATTAAAATTAAATCAAATTTAATTTAATGAAATTTAATTTAAAATTTTAATTTAATTTAATTTTCAAATTTAATTTAATAAAATTTAATTCAAACTTAATTTAATAAAATTCAAATTTAATTTAATTTAATAAAATTCAAATTTAATTTTTTTTAAAATTAATGTTGTTTCTACATGTAATTGAGGAAAAATAAATAAAATAAATGAATGAATGAATAAAATAAATGAATAATAAATCAATAAAATATTATTCAAAGATGAGTAAACCATACCTGAAATCCTCTTCTTCCTCACCTCCATCTTGACTTTCCTGACTTCTTTCAAGACTCAAATTATACATTATCCAGGAGGCCTTCCCCAGTTTACACCCCACCCCTATCTTCCCTCTAAGGTTACCTTCCATTCATGCATCTAGATCTTTTATGTAGATTGTTATTTGCACGTCAGAATGTCAGCTCCTTGAGGCCAGGAGTTGCATTTTTGCCTTTCTGTGTGTACCCTCAGCCCTAAGCACGGTGCTTGGCACGTTTGTTATCCAGCGCTTTCAGTCATATCTGAACCCATGACCCCTTATTTGGACTCTTGGCAAAGACACTGGAGCAGTTTGCCATTTCCTTCTACAGCTCCTTTTATAGATGAGTTGCTGAGCCAGAGTTAAGTGACTTGCCCAGGGTCATACAGCTCGTAAGCATCTGAGGCTGGCTTTGAACTCATGAAGATAAGTCTTCCTGATTCCAAGCCCAGTGCTTGCCACTTAGCTGCCCTGGCACATAATGCTTAACAAAAGCTTGTTGCCTTATCATGGACTCCTATAATCTCAAACTATTCTGCACATATAATAATAGCCAACATTTTATATAAGATGTTAAGGTTTTCAAAGTGCTTTACAAATATGATTTTGTTCTAGGTTTTTACTGAGCCAATCTCCAACCTGGGAATTCTCAGAGCCACACAAAGACAGGAGTACCAGTAATCAAGAAGTAGTTTAATTAATTGGCTTCACTACGAGGAACAGATGTGCAAATCGGGAATTCTCCTAATCAGAATTCCACCTTGCTGTTGTGAAAGCAGAGATTATATACATAAATCATAGTGGAGAAGAAGTGGGAGAAGGTGGATTACAAACACTCCTTTCCCAAGGCCTGAGTAGTTTCCCATGACAAGCCCATAAATCCACTGTGGGAACAGTATTGTTTTGAGTCCTTGGGGATCAGTACTCGTGTCACAGGACCAGAGCTCTGCGATAGGAACAGGTTCTACAATCTTTGATTTGCTTCACTTACGGTACACAAGCACAAGAATGCAGTGGTTGTGAGAGCATTGACAAGGGTTTGATTGCTCATTTCAAGCTGCATCAGGAGCCTCTGACTCACAAGCCAGAAGAGGCAATTTGGAAAAATCTAAATTATTAGTATATTCATTACACATATATCAATTAATGTGAAAATCACGATTCCTTTCACATTCTCATTTTATCTTCACAACACCCTTGGGAGATATAATTTATAATTATCCCTATTCTACAGGTGAAACTGAGACAAACAGACATTAAGTGATGACTACAGTCATATAGGTAGTGTGTCCGAGGCAGGATCTGAATTCAAATCTCCCTGATTCTCAATTGATTGCTTTATCCACTATGTCCCCTAGCTACCTCAAAGGAGCAAGTGCTCACTACCTAAAGTAACCTCTTTGTGGTAGAAGTTAAGCTTCTTGAAGAGGACAGTTTCACTTCTGTGTTTGTACACTGCCCCACTTCCTGCCTACCATAATGTTTTGCATGTTCAAGAGCTTAATAAATGTTGAGTTCCATTGAGATGAATTCTTGAAGTATTGAAATGTGTAGTGGTTATACGGTGAAATGATTATAGAATTACCATAAAGAACTGCCAAGGATATAATTTGTAATCATTATTTAAGTTATGTCTGTTACATAAAATTTTGTGTAGGGGTTATATTTGAATAAAAATATTTAAGACAATATTATCAGTATTTTTTTTAAGTGCAAGATGCCCAGATGTCTCAATTCCCATCAGGTTGTTTATAATTGGATTCCAGCCCCCTTAACATTCCAGTAGATAGTTGAAATTGAGCTTGACGTTTCCTAGAACCCACAGCACCGTAGGATAGGATGTTATCTGGAAGTCCATGGGAATGCTACAGAAAGAATTTAGGAGAGGAACTTAGCCAGGAAATTGGGAAAACATTTATCCCATTGTATAAGTGAACCAAAACAGAAAATTTACCTTCAAATTATTACCCATATTCCTAGCTCTAATGAGGGCAGCAAGATGGTACAGTGGATAGAGCATTGGGTCTGGAGGACCTGAGTTCAAATCTAGGCCCAAACGCTTACTAGCTGTGTAACTCTAGGCAAGTCATTTAACCCTGTTTGCCTCAGTTTCCTCATCTGAAAAATGAGATGGAGAAGGAAATGTCAAACCACTCCTGTATCCTTGCCAAGAAAACCCCAAATGGGGTCACAGAGTCAGACACGACTGAACGACAAGGTTCTAATGAAAAGCAAGTCCTCACTACTACTAATTCCTCTGCACTAGTGCTGTACTGGGGGAAAAGTAACTCCAGGAAGACATGGAATACCTACTCTCTCTAATGGTGGGATTAAGTTGGGGCCATATTTCCCAATTTGGGGAAATGAGGAGAGTTTTTACTCTCTCACTCACAACTAGATGGTTCTTCTTGGTACCAACAGTACAGAGAGCTCTTCAAGAAATACTTGTCTGGTTCCCCTACCTCTGAAAAATGAGCCCATTTGAAAGGCAAATGAGTTAGGCTAGAGGATATCTACTCACTGCTTTTTCTCTGTTGTTTTTTTTTTTCTGTTTTTAAAGGAAACTGTGCAGAAACAAGGGCTGTTGCATGGCAACCAGTTTTCCTTTCTCATTTTTGTTTAAGTTTGTGCACACCTGGTCTGCATCCCTAACATCTGCTTTCATCTTGTCCCCAGTTCTCTGCCTGGTTTTGCCAGCATCCCTGACTGCTCATTGAACCAGCTCATCTTCATCATCTGCTCTGGTTGTTACCCTAGTGTCTTTTCATTCCTTGATATCCATTCCAGGTAACTCTTTCTACTTCAGCATCTCTGATCATTGCCCTCTCTACTACTTTTCCCCACTCTCTGAATCATTTGACCATAGATCTTTGAAGCCTTTATTTGAGATCATTCCATTCCTTTACTTTCTGCTGCTTTGTGATACAAAGTACTACTCTTGTGATACTTGGGAAATAGGAAGCCTTTAACAACTCCTTGCTATGTGCCAGGCACTGTATTAAAAGCTGGAAATATGAGGAAAGGGGAGCAGATGGGCGGGAACCTAGCCTGGTGAAATGCAAAGAATGAATGGATCTGTAGTTAGGAGCTCAAATCCCAGTTCTACGATTTACTGCCTGTATGACCCAGTCATTTAACCTAAGTCAGTTAAATTAGATTTTATTAAAATGCCAAGAAATAAAATCAGGCCCCTTAAAGCAAACAACTTTCTTCTGTAGAATGGTTCTTTTGGTTGGAATGGAGGTAGCAGGCAAATCCTGTCAGAGATGAGGTTGATGATTTTTTATGTTATTTTTTGGAGGCAATTGGGGTGAAGTGACTTGCTCAGTTTCACACAGCTAGTAAGTGTCTTAGGAGGGGCAGCTAGGTGGTGTAGTGGATAGAGCACCAGTGCAGGAGTCAGGAAGATCTGAGTTGAAATCTCACCTCAGACACTTGATACTCACTAGCTATGTGACCTTGGGCAAGTCACTTAACTCCAATTGCCTCATTGGGTCATCTCCAGTCATCCTGATGAATATCGGGTCACTGGATTCAGATGGCTCTGGAGGAGAAGTGAGGCTGGTACAGCCCTCCCTCACTCAAAACAAAGTCAAGCGCAAGTCATGTCATCATTTCTCTGATGGCACGGTCTTCTTCAGCAATGAAGAACGAACTCACATAAACGTCTTAGGTCAGATTTGAACTCAAGTCCTCCTGACTCCAGGACTGGTGCTCTATCCACTGTGCTACCTAATTGCTCCTATCTTTTTGCTTCTTAATGTGGAAAATATTAAAGAGGAGAAAGGAAATGGTTAAGGATATTTCTATGGAGTCTTTTAGAGTAGGTGGTACTAATATAAAACCTGAGTCAAAGAATGTCTGTCTGGATCGAGAGGAGTCAGATAGGAAGTTTCTGGAGGAACAACAGGACCCATTGATAGATAGTCTAGTCTTGTTTCGCTAGTCTTCTAAATGAACACTTATGTGTATTTTTCCTTGTTATCATTTGTGAAGTGACAGGGTTGGACGTGATGAATTTAAGGTCCCTTTCAACTCTGATTCTTGGCTGTTGAATTCAGGGCAGTTTCATTGTGCTTTTTAAAGATCAGATTAGACTAGTGTGTAAGTGATGTTCATTGGCGTCAGCTGACTTGATTAAAACAGTTTTCTCCAATCTATTTAAATGGAAATACATTTAGAAAAAAGGTAAAAATCTCTGATGCCATTGGGTATTAGTCACCTGAAACTACTTCATCCCCTGCCATCCCCTTATGGAATCTTGGGACTGGAAGGTGTGTTAGAGATCATTTAGTCTCTGACAGATTCTCTCATTTTTTGGGGGGTGTCCAAGATCATAGGATTACTTAGTGTTCAGTGTATGTTTTGTCTCCCTAATAGAATGTAAGTTTCCTGAGGGAGAGACTATTTCATTTTTGTCTGTGTTTCCCTCACAGAGACACAGCAGCAACGTAGTCAATAGAGAATTGTCTTTGGAGCCAGGAAGACCTAGATGCAGGGCCAGACTTTTGACACATCCTGGCTTTGTGAATCTGGGCCAGCTCTAGGTAACTCTGACACTGTAAGTTGCAGAAAAAGCCTTGATGTTCAATGGTAGAGGGATTTTGCTGTTCTGGGAGTTCCCTTTAACCAATGAAATCCCAGGAAGAGTCCCTTTCTGTGTGGTATACCTGCAATTCAGCAAATAATTTGACAAAGTCTATCATTCTGTTCTTGTGGACAAGATAGAGAAGATATGTGTTAGCTCATGATTTTTAAACGTCTGGACCTAGAGAATATTCATTCCTAGGCCAATTTCAGCTAATGGGATGTCTAAGCTGAGGGCCCCAGGAATCTCTTGGCCTTATGTATTTTATTAATACTATGCATAAAATCACAGATGGCATAGTTGTCGTTTGAAGTGACATGAAGCTGAAATGCTAACACTTGGGATGAGAGTCAGGATCGAGAAATATTTTATGTGCTAAAACAATGGGCTAACTCTAAGGCAGCTAGGTGACTCAGTGGGTAGAGCACTGGCCTGGAGTGGGGAAGACCTGAGTTTGTCAAATCCAACCTTAGACACTCACCTGCTGTGTGACCCTTGGCAAGTCACTTAACCTCTGTTTGTCTCAGTTTCTAATCTGTAAAGTAAGCTGGAGAAGGAAATTGAAAACCAATCCAGCATTTTTGCCAGGAAAACCCTATATTAAGAGGGTCACAAAGAGTTGAACACAACTGAATGATCAAACAACTACACTGATACAGCCTAGTAGAGTGAAATTTAATATGGGTAAATGGAAATCCTGTCCATGGATTTAAGAATTCAATTGGAGCAGTGTAGGATGGGTGGGAGACATGATCAGACAACAGAGGGTCTCTACAGGCAGCCTAAGGCATGATCTTCCTGGGTGGGGGGGATGGATTGCCTCCATCTCTTTTCCATCTTTACTATTTATGTCTGGTGTCTCTGTCCTCTTCCTGTAATGATCTAACACCCCATCCTTTCCCATTTCTGACTTCTCCCTTCACTTCTTGTTCTGTCTTGTCTTTGCTTTGGCCATTCCATGAATTCCACCTCTCCTCATCTTTTTGTCTCAACTTACAGAAACATAACAGACCTTCAGGTTCCATACACATTGGTCTCATTTGCTTTATAGCCACACTCTCTACAAACAGTCCTTATCTTCAGTGAATCTGGGCTCTTGTGAATGTGGGTACTCCTTCCAAAAGTGCACATTGCATCCTGTCTGCATTTCCTCCTCTCCTGCACAGCACATGTCCTTGTCATGACACAAATATCTTCTAGGAACTCCTTTTTACCTCTTGGATCAAGTGCACAGTCTTTTTGTTTGGCATTTAAAGCCCTTCACAACCTAGATCCAACGTACCTTTCCAGGTTTATTACGTAGAACTTCTGTACTCTTCAAATTAGTCTCCTTGCCGATCCTTACCTTTGACATTCCATTTCCCATTTCCACACTTTTGCACAGGCATCCCTCAAGACTGGCAGGCTTTCTCACCTCTGCTTCCTATCCCCCTCTATCCTGCTATGCAGAAACTCCTAACCTTACAACTGGTAAGAGTTATTGCACGGGATCAGCCTTGAGCCCCATTAGTAGGGCCCTCAGCCAATCAACTTGAGCCCTGTCCTCTACTCTTTCTTCATTCCCTGAAACCCACATAAACCTCGTGTACTGTTCTTTCAGGGAGTATTTGCCTCTTCAGATGAGAATTCCCCTGCTGGCAAACTCAATAAACCCGAGGTGGTCCGACTTATGTTTCTCTATCAATGGGCTAGTGTTCTGTTTCTAACATTGACATCTTGTTTTGGGTTGTAATGGTATAGTTTTATTTATTTCTTTTTTGGTGTGGTTCCCTTATAAGTCAATTCAAACTGAAATGAATTTTGCAGACTCTCTCATTCATTGAACATTTAATTACTGGCATATTACTGAATCATATATAAATAATGATACTGGGTCCGATATGAGAAGTCTACTTGGAATCACTATTGCCTACTTGAGAATGTTTATATTTTTCTTTCTGGCTTTCAAGAGACCTATGCCATGAGATCCTTTTACAGTACGGGTCCATAACGTGTGGTTTGCCTGATGTCCTGAAAAACTCTAAATGCTTAATTCCTTTTTTTGTGAGCCTCATCCATTTCGAGGGATTACTTGACATTTGCAATTTGCTTTACCTGATACCACTTACTCTTTGATTGGATGAGTTCAAAATTGGACAAGGACTACTTTTGCAATGACAGGTATCTGTTAGCAGAAATTTAGGATGCCCTTTCATATAAATATGCAGAGGAAATGTTTTGGACCTATAAAGGGATCAATTATGATTAAAAAAAAAGACCCCTAGAAAGTAATTTTTGGGGAACTATAGCCAACATGGCTTTGGGACAATGAATCCAGAGAGATTCTTGTTACACTTTATGTATATTTTACATATGTATATTTATCTAATAATATTTTATTTTCCCCCAGTTACATGTAAAAACATTTTTAACATTCTTTTTTTAAAGCTTTGAGTTTAAATTCTATCCTTCCTTCCCTCCCCACTCATGCCTACCTGAGATGGTAAGCAATTTGATATGGGTTATACATGTGCAATCATGTAAGACATTTCCATATTAGTCATTTTGTGGAAGAAAATTCAGGCAAAAAAAGAAAGAAAGTGAAAAATAGTAGGCTTTAGTCTGTATTCAGAGTCCATCCATCAGTTCCTTCTCTGGAGGCAGATAACATTTTTCATCATGAGTCCTTTGGGAATATCATTGTATTGCTGAGAATAGGTAAGTCATTCACATGGTATAAGACTTGCTACTGTGTACAATGTTTTGGGTCTGCTTACTTCATTCTGTATCAGTTCATGTAAGTTTTTCCAGGTTGTTCTGAAATCATCCTGCTCATCATTTCTTAGAGCACAATAATATTCCATTACAATCACATACCACAACTTGTTCAGCCATCTCTCAACTGATAGGCATCCCTCAGTTTCTAGTTCTTTGACACCACAAAAATAGCTGCTATGAATATTTTTGTACAAATAAGTTCTTCTCCCCCAACTTTCTTTATCTCTTTGGTACTTCTGGATTAAAAGATATGCAGTTTTATAGTCCTTTGGGCATAGTTCCAAATTGTTCTCCAGAATGGTTGAATCAATTCATAATTCCATCAACACTGAGTATGTGTCCCAGTTTTCCCACAGCCCCTTCAAGATTTATCATTTTCCTTTTCTGTCATATTAGCCATAGGTGGTACCTCATAATTGTTTTAATTTCCATTTCTCTAATCAATAGTGATTTGGAGCATTTTTCATCTGATTTCTTTGTCTGAAAATTGTCTGTATATATCCTTTGACCATTTATCAATTGGGGAATGACTTGTATTCTTATAAATTTGACTCAGTTCTCTATATATTTGAGAAGAGGCTATTATCGGAGATTCTTGCTGTAATGCCGCTCCTCCAGTTTCCTGTTTTCCTTCTAATTTTGGTTGCATTGGTTTTGTTTGTGCAAAACCTTTTAAATTTTTTATAACCAAAATTATCCATTTTACATTTCATCATGTTTTCTATACCTTATTTGGTCATGACCTCTTCTCTAAATTAGACAGGTAAACTATTTCATGGTCTCCTAATTTGCTTATGATGTTATCCTTTAAGTCTAAATCATGTACCCATTTAGACCTTATTTTTGATGTGAGATCTTGGTCTATACCCAGTTTCTGCCATACTGTTTTCCAGTTTTATCAGCAGTTTTTGCCAAATATTGAGTTTTTGTGCCACATACCTGGATCTTTGGGTTTATCCAAAACTCAGTTACTATGGTCATGTAGTGCAATGTATTGTGCAATTTATTCCACGATCTACCACTCTATTTCTTAAACTATACCAGATGGTTTTTATGATTATAGTTTTATAATACAGTTTGAGATCTGATACAGCTAGGCCACTTTCTTAATACTTTTTTCTATTGATTCCTTTAATATTCTTGACCTTTTCTTCTTCCGGAAGAACTTTGTTATTATTTTTTTCTAGTTCTATAAAATAATTTTTTGGTAGTTTGATTAGTATGGCACTGAATAAGTAGATTAATTTAGGCAGAATTGTAATTTTTATTATATTGATTTGGCCTACCCATGAGCAATTAATATCTTTCCAATTGTCATGTTTAGTTCATAGTGTTTCAGGTCTATTTCTCTACTACCATTTCTATTTGATTTCTGTTTTCACCTCTGTCTTCTTGTGTACTCTTAGAAAGAAATGACTTGCTGTCATTTTATTAATGTTGTTATCCTTGTTTTCTATATTTGTTTTCTGGGGGCCATCTCTAGCTGTCCTGATCTATATCTGGCCACTGGACCCAGATGGCTCAGGAGGAGAAAGTGAGGCTGGTGACTTTGCACAGCCCTCCTTCACTTAAATCCAATTCACTTGAAAGTCATGGCATCACCTTCCTGATGTCATGATCCTCTTCCAGAATGAAGGACAAACAACAATTTCTTTACCTTTCTTTTGAATCTCTCTGGAATGCTTGAAAAGCAAATAATTTGTTCAAGTCTGGTTTTCTTTCTAGGAATACTTTGAACTCTTCTTTTTATTGAATGCACTTTTTTTCATTAATGGTTAGGCTTAGGCTTGCAGGTTATATCTCCTTGTGTTGTATCTCATGCTCCTTTGCTCTTAAGAAAACATTCCATTCCCTTCTTGTATTGTTCAGATTTCCTTTACTTTATTTTTTGAAGATTTTTCTCCTTGCTTACAGAATTTGTTGTTTGTCAATGGAACTGTTAAATTTAATCTCCAGGTGTCTTAGAGATTACAATATTGATTATTATTTTCTGGAAGCCTTTCATAGGGTCTTTCAGTTGACATATTGTGTTCTATATTTAGTTTTGGGCAGTTTTCTTGTGCTATTTTCATCCATTGTGTTTAGATTTTTCAACCTGGATTTGACTTAGACTGGGAGTCTTATAATCCTTAAATTGTCTTTGCACCCTATTTTTCAGATTGATATGTGTTGCGTGTATGGAGATCATATTGTCTTTTAATCTTATTGCTTTTTTGCTTTTCTTCTTTCAGATTGTCCTTCACTTCACACTGCCAATCAGTTATTCTCTTTTCTTTGGCAAAACTTGTCATCATGGATTCAAATTTTTTTATTCTGCTAATTATTTCAGCTGTGCAGGACATAAATTCTGCTTTTATAATTCTTTTTCATAATTATCATGAATTATATAATAAGAATAATAACAGAATTATGTTACAATAATAATCATTTGGAAATATTTTACTGGGCTTCCAAGTTCTTTTGGGAATCTATGGAGGTCTATGCCTCATCAGGTTTTTATTTATTTTACTTTGTCTTCCAATATTTATTCTTAGATGCCTGGATGATTTTAGCTGATTTGGAGTCCATATTATCTTCTGTTATGAGTAGAACTCTGTTGGTTTATCTGCTTAAGCTCAAGGTTTTTAACTGCATTTTCTTCTTTCTGAGATCTTTGGTAGCTTCAGATTTTTATTTTTATTGTTTGTTCCTTGTATTCCTCTGTTGCTCCTTTTCTGACTCCTTCCCCTTTGATAATGGTTTCCCCAGAGGCTGAACCTCAAAGCTATTCCAGCCTCCTCCCATGCTGGACAATTGACATTTCATAGCCCTCAGTCTCTGGCCTACAGCCTAGTATCTAGCACTAAGGATATAAAAATCTCTGTACCATTTTCCCCACTTGAAGTTTGCTGGCTATTTTTCTCAGTTTGGTGTAGAGAAAGTTAAAGTAGCAACTCCATCTATTAAATTACAAAGCTTCCTCTTACCCTGAGAGTCCTTGGGAAGTAAAGATAGAAGAGAGTGAGAGAAAGGGGTAGATAGGTAGAGAAATCTCAGGCTCAAGTAATAGATCTATAATCCCCAGGTCATTGGAACTCTTTTTTTGTAACCAACTCATGTATTTAACATACCATGATTCCTCGTGGTAAAAAATACTGCTCCATCAGGGGAAGAATGTTGGAGAACTACTGATCTAGTTAAAAAGCTGAGCCACATAAGATGAGAGAACATAGGATATGATGTACATGGTTGGGTAGAACATTTCCTCTTCAGTCTATGATCACTCTGTCCCTGGGATTCACACTTTAGAAGAAGTACTCTTGCTACTTTGTCCTCCCCTTCTCATTGGCTAGTTCCTCCCTAAACTTCCATTTTAAGAAGGAAGCATCAACCTCATTTTCATGCTTCTCCAGGCTGTACTCTTGGTTCTCCTGAACTTTCTTTATGGTGCCTTGGTGCTGGGTCCCTTTATTTTTTCCCCTCTCTATCTCCCTCTTACCTCTTCAATTTCCTTTTTTGTCATGCTACTTGATTAGAATGTAAGCTTCTTGAGAGCAGGAACTTTCTTTCTACTTGTGTTCATATACTTACTGCTTAGTACAGTTCCTGATAAATAATAAGGACTTAATGATGCTTGTTGACTTGATGTCTACATCACTGAGACTGCAAGTTATTAGACTCCACTATAACCTGAGTCTTTTTTTTTTCTTTTGCAAGGCAGTCAGGATTTAGTGACTTGCCCAGTGTCACACAGCTATTAAGTGTCAAGTGTATAAGGCTGGGTTTGAACTCAGTTCTTCCTGACTTCAGGGCCTGTACTCTACCCACTGCGTCACTTCATTGTCTCTTTTTTTTGCAAGGTATTTGTAAACCTTGGTCTTCACAGATGCTTTGTACTTGATGGAGTGTAAAGATTGTTGGACTCAGAGTCCAGAGATATGGATTCTTTATCTCATTCTTCCATTTACTAATTTTGTAATTTTGGGCTATCACAGATCACACCTGAATGCTTTCAGTACTCATTGAGTGTCTTTATGTGGTCACATACCTCGCATGACTCAGAAGCAGGACTTGAATTGAACTCTTTCCAAGTGAAAGGCCAATGCTCTACCCAATAAGTCATTCTGTGACCTAACTTCAAGGCCTGCCAGCTTTCTTTCCACCCTATAAGCTATTTATTTCTGCAACTTTAGAGTTGTTATTGTTTAGTCATTTCAGTCATGTCCAACTCTTTATGATACCACTGGGGTTTTCTTGGCAAGGATACTGGAGTGGTTGGTCATTTTCTTCTCCAGCTCATTTGACAGATGAGGAAACTGAAGCACATAGAATTAAGTGACTCGCATAAGGTCATACAGCTAAATGTCTGAAGCCAAATTTGAACCTACAAAGATGAGTCTTCCTGACTCAAAGTCCAGCATTCTGTGCCACCTAGCTGCCCTAGGACCTTACAGTACTCTTGTAATATTATTGACATGAATTATCACCTGATCAATGAGTGACTTTTTAACATTGCATCTACCTACCTATCTTTCAGCAATATTTGTCTTTTTTCCATCCTGCATCCACAAAACGTCCATAACAACACACAGCTTAGAATGCATTTCCCCCATGGGAACAGTATGATTAATAGTGGTTAGAGGTCACTGAAATGACACTTTTCAAAGGAAAGTAGTATAGTATCATACAGCTACATTGTGCTGGAGTTGGAGTCAGGGAGACCTGAGTTTGAATCCATGAGATCTTGGGCAATTCTTCGTGCCTTAATTTCCTCATTGTAAAGTGGAAATAGGGCAGCGAGATGGCCATGTGACTAGATGGTCAGGAAGAGTCTGACAGGACTGAGCAACCATGGGACCATCTCACAGGGCTGTTGTGATAACCAAATGAGATAACAGATGTAAAAATGCTCTGCAAATTTTAAAGTACTGTATACATGCTGGCTTATTATTATAACTATGGTTATTATTGTCATTGGTGAAAATGGCTAGATTTATGGTTATAGGATGAGCATTACATTTGCTACTTAGCAAATCACTGAAACATTCTGGACCTTGCTTTTCCTTGCTGTATAAAGAGGAGGTTTCAGCTCTAAAACTGGGGTCCTAGCGGAGATAGGTACCTCATTTGATGAAAAAATTAAATCTAGCAAACATTGATTAATGTTTACTGGGAATCTTAACCTAGGATTAACTAGTATAGCCTAATGAGCTTATAAAAAATTGCTAACTCTATTTCAATATGATTGGTTTCCTTTGTGTTCCTATGTATTCTATTTTACACATTTAAAACAAACCTCCTTCTTCAGAGCTCATAGCTTCTCACCACACAACAAAGGTTAAGAATCTCTTAGTCCTTGCTCTGCTCTGTGACCTCCTATGGGTTATTACAACTCTCTGAATCTCAGTTTTATCACCTATAAAATGAGGTGCTTGGACTAAATGATCTCTCTGAGGTCCCTTCCAGGGCTAAAATGCTGTGATTCTCTAGGAAGGCTACATTTATTCAGCACCATCAGGTACTGAGGTTGTTTCAGATGAGTGAATTCCAAATAAGTACCACTTTAGCATTAGAACTTAAAAAAAAAAAGATGCAGATATTTTTAAGATAAATCACACACATTTCTGTTAAAAGAGTGAATATAACTTAACCTTTTCTTGCTCTAAATTACCATTTCAAATGTCAGTTATTCTACTGTTACTAAGCACCCATAGGTACAATTCTTTTCTCCCCATTAGGGTATTTAAGCAATGCAAATTTTCCAGAAGGCAGTGTTTCAGAGTTCTCAAATCTGGTTTGTTAGACAACTCTAAGGCTGGTGCTGCCCAGAAATAAACAAACAAAAACCCACCCTCCTCTGTCTTAAATGGTTGGGTCTGGGAATGCTACATTTTGTAGCACTATTCTATTTCTTTATCCTTAAAGAAGCTAGGGTTCAGGAACTCTCGATACCCCTCCAAGAGATGGACTATTCAGGAGCTCCCACAATATGGTTGAAAGCAAGTGTAACTGAAATGAGTCCCTGCTGCTGCCCCTTTGTGGCTGGGTCCAAGACCTCTAACTGACCCTAACTCTAACTGAGCCACTGACCCTAACTGCTGCTTTTCTTGGGTGAGAGGCTGCCATCTTTCAAACTGGAGAGAGGGCGTGGTAGGCTGGTCCTTGGTGAGGCTGTGCTGATCTACCTTCAGCGCCTGGTATCATATCTTTGCTCAATTCTTTCTGGAACTCTCCCAAGAGGAGGAGAGAGTTCCTCTGCCCTTCTATGATAGTTTCAAAAGGAATGACTTCACCCTTCAAAAACTGAGTCAACCATTTCATTAACTGATGAATAAGACTTAAGGAGATGTCTTCATTCTTTTTTCTTTTTGAGGGGGGAAGGCAAGGAAATTGGCATTAAGTGACTTGCCCAAGGTCACAAAGCTTGCAAGTGTCAAATGTCTCAGACTGGATTGGAACTCAGGTCCTCCTGATTCCAGGGTAGGTGGTCTATTTACTGTGCCACGTAGATGATCCTAGATGTCATCATTCTTAGGGAGGCATACTCCAGTAATTGTCCCCTAATCTTATCAGGGGCTAACTCCACAGAAGACATAAATTTCCCAAAGCTTTATTATAAACTCATTAATATGACCAGGGGACTATTTTGACCACTACATTACTATTTCAGTTATATTATGGATTAAATAGATTTTTGGTCTCTCACCTGGGAACACAATCTATAAGCTTTTAAGCTCTTAATGTGTTCTAGTTATTGTTATGAGAGCTGAGGATACAGGATAAAAAGGGTCAGGCTCTGCCATCAAGGAGTTTGCCTTCTAACGGAGGAGACAAAATGTGTCTGTCTTAATAATAATAATGATAGAATTTACATACCACTTTAAGGTTGTGAAGCACTTTATAAATATCTCATTTTATTCTCATAATGACTCTGGGAAGTAAGCACTGTCATTGCCTCCTTTTACAGATTAAGAAACTGAAACAGAGGTTAATCATTTGCCCAGGGTCATCCCAACACTCTACCCACTGCATTATCTAGCTGCCTACATGTACATAAATAGGTATGTACACACACATATACACACATGTAGATGTGTATGTCTACACACATATAAAAATGTTTATGCATATGTACAAAATACAGGTGAAATAAATATAATTTGGCAGTACACACTGGGCTGTGGGGATCGAGAAAAGCCTTTTGTAGGAGCTGTCACTTAACCTTAGCTTTGAAGAAAACTGAGGATTATAAAAGATGAGGAGGGGAGGCGATTCCTGGCATGAGGACGTCCAAATAGCCAGTATGTAAGCTAATTGTGTAATAATCCATTTATAAACTTGGGGCTGCCAATGCTGCTGTTCTTGTGTTCATCCCTTGTTGCCAAAGAAGACCATGCCATCAGAGAAATAATGACAAGACTTGCACTCGACTTTGTTTTGAGTGAGGAAGGGCTGTGTAGGTCACCAATCTCCCTTCTCCTCCAGGGCCATCTGAATCCAGTGACCAGATATTCATCAGGATGGCTGGAGATGGCCCAGGATGCATCTTTAGGCCAAAGCCTATTCAGGCGCTCACTTAGGGTGAGGTAATGCCCATTCATTCAGTGAATAGCCCTGTTTAAGAAGTAGTCAGGGGACGTGACCCCTTTAATGAGGCAAAGAAAATAACTAAATCAAGCTGAGAGGAAAACAGCAGCAGTTACTACTGATAATCATTCTTAAGCCAGGAAGGTACAGAAAACAGCCCTTAAGTGGAGCTTGGGCAGGGGGCTAGTGTTGTTCAATCTATGGACTTCAGAGTACAGTAGGTTTAAGGTTTAGAGGAGGGGAGGATAGAAGAGAGGAATACTGTCACTTTAGAGTTTGCAGTACATTTCCATCTTTGGCTTTTTTTTTGGATTTATCACTCTATTTGAAAGATGAACGCATAGAATTGGTATAGGAGAGAAAGAACTAGACTTGGCATCAGCTGACATTTCTTCTTACTTACTCTACTACTTGTATCAGAGCCTTGTATTGAAGCACTTCTCAGGTATCTGTGTATTTTCTCGGGTCATTTCTAGGGAGCACATTCCCATGTACTCTGGCCCCAAGCCGAGGGATATTCATGATCAAAAGTCCTATTTGGTCCCTTGGTCCCCATGACAAATGGGAGGGGACTATATCAACAAGGATTGGTAACTGACCCAGAGAACTGGTCAGGTGCTCTGGCTCCCTTCTAAGGTATATGCTTGACCAGACGTAGCCTGGATATACGTCTAACTCTGTGAGGTAAGGAAGTACTCTCATCCAATCCACACTACAGGAGTAAGTCACAAACCTACTCTGAATCTTAATTTCTTCATCTGTGAAAATGAAGGGACTAGATTCACTACTGGCTCTTTATGGTCATTTCTGGATTAGTAAGGCTAACTGTTATTAGTATATAGTAACACCAACCTATGAGACAACTATGTAGAGCAGTGGATAGTTTCCTTGTTGGGAGTTCCTTATACCAATGAAATCACATGTACTGATCAATTAAAAAAATAGCACCTACTTCAGATAGATCCTTTTCTAATTAGCTTTTCCCCTCTCTGCTTCACTCTGCTCGTTATAAGGATCAAATTAGATATATGTAAGATGATTTGTAAGTCTTAAAACACTGTATAAATGATGGATTACTGATAAATATAGGCTTAGAAGACAAGAAAACGTTGGACAATGAGGCAGGCTAGCATTTCTGTTACCAAGGGCATCGTAATAAATAGACTATGTTGAAACATATGGCAGAAGCAAAGGATCACAGATTTACATATGGGATGGTAAAGCTCTAATTCAAGGTATCAAACTTATGGTCAACCAGCGTGGAAGGAACCAGATTAAAATGTAATGGGTTAATGCTTAGCAACAAATAAAAATACAATGTAACACATTAATTTGTGGTTTTGACATTGAATATGCATCCATAGTGATCCATTTCTATTTGAATTTGACATTACTGGGCTGGTCTAACCTTCCATTAAGATGCCCTTCAGTGACTTAAGTACACTTTATACATTCCCCAACTTGATAGTTCCCAACAGAAATAAAACGGGTCAAGACAGAAGAACATGTAAATAGAAAGCTGGCCTCAAAATCTGGCACCTGGCTTTGTGACCCTGAGAAAGTTAGTTGGTTAAGGGAACTCCTTGAGATTCTAAGTTGTGCCAGATGTGAGGTCCAGCACTAGCACGTTTCCTCACTAAGCCCAAGACATTGCCAGAAAAATTTGTCTTAATGTTTTTTTTTTTTAAGAGATGTAAATAAATAGGAATGGTTTACTTTAGGATTTAAAAAATTTTTTTTCCCCATCTGATGAGTGTGGAGAGCACACATTCCTTACTTGCTTAACAGTAGTTAGAACGTGATGAACATCTTTACCTTACCAAGTATAATTTATTGTTCAAAGCCTGGCTACAGTTGCTGCTGTGTCCATGCTGCCAAACCAGATTACATGGTCACTGTGCGATGAATCCTAGGAAATGATGAAGTAGTGAATAATTTGTTTCAGATTTTTTTTCTTCCTAACTAAATTTTCTGGTCATTTAGCTATCGTGGGAGAGGGTCTGGTTCATATCACTCCTTCACAGCTGAAGTGGACAGCAGCTTCTCTGGAAAAAGGTATAAATGCTTTTTACCTCACCCCAACAACCACACATTCTGAAAAAGGATGCCATGGTTTTACAGAAACATGTTGTGGTGGAAACTTGTCCCCAAACACATCTCTTTACCAGTGTACAAACAACCTGTGCACACTTGATCTATTTTAATTACTGACTGTAATTATTCCCTCCACTCCTACCTCTGCCAAACTATGGAGGAGAAAGTCCAATTACTTTTTTCAGAGCCAAAGATGCCTGTCTTAGATGCAGTGAGGAGGCCTTAGTTATCTGATGAACTCAGCTGCCAAGCTGGCTATTTCAAACCTGGAAAACATGCATACATTCATATGCTGGTTATTTCAAACCTGGAGAGACTGTGTGTGTGTGTGTGTGTGTGTGTGTGTGTGTGTGTGTGTGTGTGTGTGTGTGTGTGTGTGTGTATGGGCACGTGCATGATTGTTCAGGCATTTTCCCACAGACTTGAATTGCTTAGAAATGTTGGCTTTGCATTCACAGGAGCTTCAGAGGAAGTAGTCATTCATTCAGACACCGTAACCCAGCCTTTCACCAAACATTTGTTGCTTCTTTCATTAAATCAACACTTTAAGACGAATCTTGACTTTAGCCAACTCATGGCACAACATGGCTCTCTCATCAGTGGAGAATCTAAGTTCTCTGATGTCAGGGAACTTTTTTGTTCTGTTTTTGGTAATATATGTTGGACTGATTATAGGTACAGAATCAGACATATAGTGGTCCCTATGTGGATGAGTTTTGCTTAGCTATACTCCCTTGAGAAGCTTCTCTGTTGGAGACAGGATGGAAAAAGATTGAAGATATTTGAAAGTGACAGTTACGTTTTTGAGGACATCAAGAAAATCTTTTTTAAAAAAATATATCTCTTCCTTGTTTAATCTAATTAGAGGATAGTGAAAGGAAATGGTAAACAGGATTAAGAGTACAGATAGATAAAGCAGGGGGTCGCTGAGGCTACAACATGGAGCAGAACCCTGGAAAGGACTTCTTTTAATATTACTTTTTATCAACGCACATATTTTATATGCCCAAAGATTCTACTCTCCTAGGCACTTATGTGGTGTCAATTTGAAGTAATGCAGGGAAGGCTAAAAGCTTCTAGTGGCTTCTAGTGGATATCAGCTGGTTAGGCTCATTTGAGGTTTTCACTGACTTCTCCCTATCTGGTTGTTTCATTCAATAATATCCTAATAGAGGAGGCTGATTAGATAAGAAAAAAGAGTTGCAATGTGTGTATACATGTCTATACATATACAAATGTGCATATCTACACACACATATATTAATGAGCACCTGTTTATATACAAGTATGTTGGCAATGATCATCACTTAGGGAAACAAACCGTAGGAGGCTTAGGTTCAGGTGAATTTTGTAGGTTTATTTTTTTTCTTCCTAATACAATAAGAACTAAAGGACCAATAATCAGAGCTGTTGGCAAATGGAAAAATGCTGCCTCATGCGGGTACTGAGTTTTCCATTAGTGTAATTATTTAGGCAGAAGCTGGATGACCACTTGCACGAATCAAATGAACTCCCCTTCCACTGTCAAGTTAAGTGTTTGAACTGAGGTGACCTTTAAAATATTTTCCAATCTTATACTTTTATGATAAGTAGGCTTGTACCATTCAGTTGGTGCTTGCCAGAATTTTTATGTGAGAGCTTTCCAAAAAGTTTGTATGGCCTTCACCTGAACTTATCAATACTTCTCATCCTTTTAATACAGGTTTTTTCCTTTTCTTTTCCAAACAGCAAGGATAAGAGTGATTCAGTCTTTCATAAAATTCTGTTCTCTCTCCATAATGGTGTCTATATCCTCCAAATGAACCTTCATGAACTTCTTAGAGGTACTAATACCAAATAGGTTTGAGGATTTGGCATAGTGGGAAAAGTCTTAGCTCTGCAGTCAGAGAATTTGAATTTAAATGCTGTCTCTACCTGACATGACCCAGGGTCTCACCTTCCTCCTCTGTAAAACAAGAGGTTTGACCTAGATGAACCCTGAGATCTCTTCCATCTCTGAATCTGTGATTTTCAAAATGAATGGCTCCTAAGTCCTAACTCTGGGATTGGCAAACACCAGGTTCAGAGAATAAACGTCAGGCTGCAACCAAAACACTCAAGAGTTGCCACAGAAATGTAACTTCCTCCTCCTCAGAGACACAATAGGAATGAGAAGAGGAAGGGGCTGGTATATGATGATCTGTACCACTAACTCTCTTGTAGCTCATCCAGGCATTCAAGAATTAGCCACTTCAGTCATAGGTCCAGTCAATCCTAAAGGACAATGCATGATTATAAGATAGGTATTTAATAAATATTCGTTGATTGTTTAATTAATGAATGGGCAGAGATGTTCATTGGTGGAGAAAATTTCCACACTGGGAAAATCATCAGCAGAAAATAACATTTTCTTTGCAAATTTAAAAAACAAATACTCTAGCTTCCAAAAAAAAAAAAAGAAAATTAACCACTTCGTTCCATGTCCCCCCTCCGTTTCCATAGTATTCTGGTAATCTGGACAGGCTGTTGGTTGACTGTCAGCTTTGCTTGCTTCCTTCAAGAATGGTGTTCTTTTCCTCTAGCTAAGGTAGAGGGGGTTCCATGGCAAACGAATTAGAGAGAAGTTGCCAGGTAATTTAATGTTAGTCATGGGGATTTTGAGCCTGTTTAATGGAGCAAATATTTAGAGTTTCGCTGGAACACACTTTTCCTAACTTTTATGCTCTTTGCACTTGGATCATTGGAGACGGTAGTTGCTGAACTACAGGTTAGGTTTAGTTTTTCTTAGCTCATGCCAAAATCATTTTGAGATAGTAAATCAATCTTCCAAGCTCTTCTCCTATGCTTCTCCCTACTCAAGTTGCAAACCACATGTAATAACTATATAAGATTCTGCTGAGAAAATAGCGAGCCGCAAAATGACAGGGAAGCAATCACAGTTCTACAAAGCGTATCCCCAAACCCAATACTTCATAAAAGATACTGTGCTTAAACAAAATGCTTTTTTATAACATAATTGCGTGCTTTATTGAGATACACAGTAAAGCAGTTATATAATACAATAGTAAGGCATATATTTGGTGAAATCTGATATGTCGTGAAAATGCATTAAAACTGAGATTTAAAAAAATAATTAATAAATGTTACAGTGTTGGTGTTAAAACACAATATATCATGGTACCCAAGTAAGAAAGCAGTACTCACTAACAATGATGTCACATGCCATATGATGTCTGTGTTTCAGTTACATTGATTATGTTTTACAGTTTAATACTCTGTGGTTATAAGAAACATGAAGTAATGTCCAAATTATGCTTAAAAAGCAGTAATAAAGCTCTCAACTTTTATTAAATATTTTGACACACCAAAACTATTGTCTAAAAGAAAAAAAACAAAAAAAGATGAAAACAAAACCGTGCAATCCCTTTGTCTCTGATTTTAGAAAGAAACTCAAACTTATCCGAAAGCAATGAAACCCCTCTCCTAAAAAAAAAAAAAAATTAAATTAACTTTCCTAGGGGTGGAGGAGGGATACAGGGGAGGCCTGAGCCAAATATATGGTATATGGTTTCAGGCCATCAGTGAGAAGGAAAATGAAACAAAAATGAATTGTAATTTAACTCGATAGTTGAGCTTTGGGTTTTCTGTAAAAAGAAAAAAAACCAGACTTATAATGAAGAGATTAGTTCACACGATGGACAAGTGGTGATGAAGTGAAATTATCTGTACGTAACTGTCAGGAACACCACAAAACCAAAGTGAGGTAGAAATAGCATGACAAGCCATGTTGGATGTTAATTATCATTAAAAATAATGAACAAAACCCACTCTCCCAAGATTAATTACACTTCATATAAGAGGTAACAGATTTGCAAAATTAATGGGTCACACATTGAGTTCCTATTTACCGAATGATGAAATCAAAGACTAGCAAAATGACATAAAAATGCTAAAGCTTTTACTACCAGTTCTCTTTGTACTTGGGGATTATTTATTTATTTTAAACAATTTAATCTGTCTTCTGTCTTCCCAGCTGCAAGTCATCCTTACTTGTGCGGCATTATTTGCAGAGACTGGCAAGGGAGGAAAAGACGGATGACTTGGGTGTCTCAGTTAATTATGAACATTTTCCTGATTGCCATGCTTTCTCAACTGCCCACTGGGAAGGACTGACTGCACCTAACTCAGAATTTCCACAGGATTACTTTCCACTAAGAACTGCAGCTTCTTAGACCTCATTTGCAATGGGAACATGTTGAAAGCACCACCATGGCTTGGCTTCTAGGAGAGTTTGGTGCGGTAATTAGGGAAGTATTTATGTATATTTGCAAATAATCCAATTCTTAGCTTCAGACTGTATAGTCTGCTCACTGGTAGGGAGGGCTAAGAATTCCTGTCCTGTAGACCCACCTCCGTCTTCTTATAACTTACTGTGGGAGGAAGAACTACATCATGATGTTTTTGCCTTCCTTTGGAGGAGGGATCATTAAATGGACTGTGGCATCTCCAGGGCCAGAATGTGGACTATATTAATCAATGTACTCATCTGGTAGAATAAGTCCTATGTACTCATGTGTTCTTAAAAAAAAAAAAGAAAAATAACAAAGAAAAAAAAAAAACCAAAACCAAACCTTTAGTGTTGAGTTGTCAGTGGGGAAAAAGCTTGAATTAGCACCTGGAGCCCTGGACCGTAACTTAATGTGGGAGGTTCCTCCCAGCTCCAGAACCCACCTTAGTCTAGGCACGTCAGCCAGGGCAGCTGGAAGCAGCTGTCTTTTACTTACAAAGTGGTGGGAGCGCCATTGAACTGGAAGTTCAGTTTTTTTCCCCTATAAAGCATATGAGTGTATATCTGTTATATATGAAATATATAATATACACACACATATATGAAAAACCCTTGGCTAGTCCCACCCAGACAACAATAAAAAAAAAGAGCAAGGTAAAGAAGTCATGTTGGTGCTGTTACAGGATCTACTCTCTTTAATATGCAAGGAAAAGGAACACAAAACATGAATCTCTTATATGGACAGAGAGCCAAAAGGATGCAAAACAATGCACTGCCTCAAAGTTTTTTTTGTTTGTTTGTTTTTAGGGATTTTTATAAACAACATTTTTTTTTTATAAAGCACACTGTAGTTTACAATCTTTCTTTATAACTGTTATAAATTTTTTTTAAACAACCCGAAATGCGTTCCATATAAAGAAATGGCAAGTTATTTAGCTATCAAGATTTTACATGGAGTTTTCTTACAACTTTTTTGTACAATTGCATAGACGTGTAATACCTGCCATTGTTAACAAAACAATAACAGACTTAGGAAACTACTGAAATCTACAGTATAGTACCACTACCCTTCACAAAAATATAGATTTTTTTTCTTGTAAACTCTTACGGTCTAATCCTCTTTGTTGTATGAATATTATAAAAACCATGCGGGACATCAGGAGTTGTAAAACATCTATTCTAACCTTTCTTCATCAGTCATGACTGTAACTAAGGTTTCCATTGCTCTGCCCAAATCATCCGCCATGTGGAAAAGGTTTCCTACATTGTGTCCTGAAAAACAAAGGTAAAAACACAGAAATGTTTTCAAATGACGTAAGAGTCAACGTACCGACATCAAACAATCGAGATTATCCATGGATTTTTGTGTGTGTGCGGACAACACAGAAGCTGCTTACAGTTTGGGCTCTACCAATTCCCAGTAAGAAGCAAAGCCACATCATAGACATTGCACACCTGTTAGTATAAATGTGACGTTAAATTGGCATCATCAGAACAAAATTCAAATGGAAAATTTTCAAATACTACATTTCAAGACTTAAGTGATAGGTTGCCATGGGGACTAATTTAAAGCATCATCATTCCAAACATTGCGCAGGTACACTATGCTCTTCTGATTCCTGCAAGCTAGTTTTCCTATCATGATGCTTTGAAAGGATATCCAAAGCATTACCTGATGGGAATGATAGTGAGTTGCTCAGCTGCCTCCATACTTGCTCCAGTTCTGAATCCACGAATGCACTCCAGGGAGGAGAAAAGAGTCCACTGGTCACTAACTAGGGCTTCCTCCTCTTATGTGATCCAGAATGTATCTTGGCTAACTTTGCTTAGCTCCCTATTTGAGTCTTTCCAGAGGATCCTTCAAAACCCTCCTGCAGTTACTTAGTGACATGACTATCTGGAGATGAGTTGAGAACCAGTGCCTTGGTGAAAAGAGAAATTTATCTAGATTCTAGATTTGGGGGTTAGCTCCTCGGTCCAAAGCAAACTTGTAAGGTCTTTCCATAAAGCATTTCATCTTTGCAACTGGTAACTAGCTAATTCTAACTACCTAAGCATGAAATCTACTTCAGTGGCTTTTGTTGGTGAGACTGAAAGAATTTCTTTCCTTGGTTATCTTGAGAACAAAATAAAGACCTGAAATTATCTTTTGTGTATAGTATAAATATTTAAATTGGACACCTTCAGGATGGAGATCACTTTGAACGTCTAATTACACTAGAGAATAGTGACATGAAACACTATGGCATGGAATTTGATATTATGTAGATTTATTTCAAGTCCTATTATCCAAGTAGGAGTTAGTTAGTTACAGGAATGACCTGATTATAACATGATGGTATCAATGATTTGTCCCACAGTAAGGACTTTGGGGAACGTTCACTGAGATGGCAGTGTATATTTATTTACAGGCTTTGAAAAATTTCAAATTTTAGGTAACGTTACCTGAAGAAGTTACAGCTTGCTTCTTAAGAGGCATCTCATTTTTTAAATATAGTTAACCTTAATTTTTTGATCTTAGTAAATTATCCATCTGACTTCTGAATTATGAATGCTTTACTGAGTAACTAGCCCAGAATGTCTATTTTATATATTCCCATAATAATTTTGCTAAATAGTTAAAAAAATTTAAGTGCAGACCATTCTAGGATGTATAGATTATTCTAGAATTATTTTAATAGATATCTATAGACATATTTTTAAAAACACAAAAATGAAAACAGGATTTGGGAAAATTTGTGGAACAAGGAACTGTTGATGGGACCTACTCAAGTTGGGGCTTATTAAAAGTTTAGTACCATTTAACCATTTACCATAAGGTTACAAAGTTAGTAAATCTCTTTGAATTTGCTGTGCAGAATAATTACATTTTAAAAAGCAATTTTGTTTTATGGTGGAGACTGCAAATGAAATACTTCAGCAAGGCACGTGCACTATTTCATGAATATGGCCAATGGCTTGGCAACCCTCTAGTGATCATTTCAATAGTCTTATGCTCTAAGTTATAAACATCACAGGAAAACACAAAAGGCAATCTGCTGCTCTCTATAGATCACAGCAAAGGTCAGTTGGTGCCACTGGGCTCCAGGATGCCCCCAACATCATTTTTGATAGTTTCCCAGCTCTGTTATATACCCTTAAACAATCTTATTTGTGGACACCCATTCACAGATAACAGAGAATGCAGTGATTCTAGACGTTTACTTATCACTTTAACTAGAAAACTATTCCTACAAAGGGGAATGCAAAACAAGATTCTTACAACCTGACTCCTGCATGTGAAATTTAAATCATTTCTTATCACTTTTACTATATTTTAATATATTAGGTACCTTTGACATAAACTGCAAACTATAAAAACAGGCAACATCTTGAGGGAAAGGAAATTGCCTCCATACTGAGATTATTCTAGTACTAGTCTTTCAGTCTGCAGAAACTAGGAAGTATTCAGTCTGGGCAGGTATGTTTTATGACATAGGCAGTAGCTCAAAAATAAAGATAGTAAAGGCATATTCCATTTATATACAGGCAAACAGTGGCCTGGTATCCCTGCAAGGATCTTAATTCGCTATAAAGTCAAATTTAAAATAACTGATAAGGAAATACCTTCATTCCAAATAATAGTATGGAATAAATATGGATGTGATGTATAATTAGAGCATGCTATCTGAAATGGCTGCTCATTATCCTTAAAAGGAGCAAATGTGGATCCACTAAAGTCTGTATGCCCATTACTATGCTCCAGTACAAGATGTGCTAATGATCCTGGTATATTTCTATAGATGACCTCGGTGATCACTTTTACGCTTTCAAAGAAAATTCAGCCATTTTCCAGACCTCCCCAATGTGCAGCTTTTGGTAATGCCCTTAACCTCCCTGGGACCTAGTTCCCTCATTTGAAAAATGAAGGAGCTGGAATAAACGGTGTTTTAGGTTCCTTCCAGCTCCCATGATGCTGTATTCCTATATACTTTGTCATAGGCCTGGTCTTTCAACTTAACAGACTAGGAGGCATAAAGGGAATTTGCAGTGATGCCAGGAAAAAAAATCCATATCTTTGAGAAAATGCTGCCCAGAAAATACAGAGCCAAATCCATTGAGAGCAAAAAGTCTATTGTAATGTGACATAACAAACGGATTTGTATCTTGCTTCAATATTATACCATAGATGTGATTGTAGCATTAATGATGTCATTCATTTCACCTGATAGATTTTTATAAAGGTGAAATAAAAATCTCATGCCATTTACTAATGGAACAGAAGTCATTATTCAAACCTTTATAATCAGCTTTAGGCATACGGACACAAAAATATATCTATAGAAGGTGCTAATTTAATCGACTCTTAAGTAGGTATTGTTAAACACAAATATAACATACATTGAACTTTTATTATATTAGTTCGGCTCTCTGCTTTTCCACTTTGGTGATAATAATGACTTATTTAGCCCTTCATACACCATAAATGTCAGAGGAGGCTGTTTTTCATGTGACTGGAATTGAGACTTCCTGGCCAAAAGCCAGTCACTAAACCACAATTCGACATGTTAACTTTTCACAGAAATAAAATTTCCCACTAAATGAATGATATTCAGATTGCTAGGACAATGTCTGAATTCTGCATATCCTTCTCTACTTATTTAATCTTGGAAGAGTCTGGCTGATTGTCCAGATGAGCTATTTCCCATTTATAATCCGTCACAGTAACTTGGTTTTTTGGCTTTCCGAAAGTTATATCTCTGTGTAAGCTACGCTGAAAGGCATTTCAAATCACGTTTATAAAGGTGAATTGTCTAATGTACTATCGCTACTTATGCAGGTGTTACTGAACACCAGTATAACATGTTACTGTTACTCTATTATATCCAGATGTAAAGAACGTATGTCTATTTCATGTAACCTGCATCAACATGGCCATACAAAGGGTCTGGGGAAGCAATCGGTTAGAACACTTGAGGACCCTTCAATCTTCAAACAAATCAATGTCATGGGTCACTTTGAGGATATCAGTGCCATTGGCTAGGAAGTGCCTGGGCCCAGATTCAGGGGGCAGACTCTACTTAGGCTCTACTTCCAGCACCTACAAATGGAATTGTACATAATAAGGATTTGTTGGAGGCTGCTCTAATGACTGGATCCTATCTGGTCACACTATACTTGAGATGTGTTACTTGGGTTATGAGCCTTATGCTTTCTCTTTTTGTAAAAGTAAATAAATACACCTAAACTCATCAGCATAATACTACTCTGATGGAACTACTGGGAGTGGGGTGGGGAAGTGGCTCTTGGGAAGGGAATTGAGGCAGAGGTAGATCTATTTCCACTAAATCCTTGCTATCGTCTTAATTACACTTTCTTAACTTTAAGGGGAAGAAAGCTCAGAAGATAAACAGCTTTATGTTTGTGAGTCCTGCATGCAACTCAGTTTGAAGAAGTAACAGTAGCTATATGTGGCATATAATTTGAACTGGCATTTTGGAGCTTGACCAATTCAGACTTCCTTAAGTCTTTCTAAGTTAGAATTTATTTCTTCTTTTCACCCCCTCCATAAAATCACTCCACATGCCCTAGATGTAAGCATTGGTTTGGACACAATTAGGAATACTGGTTACAATAAATGACATTCTTTTTGGAGGGTGGGGTGGGTTATGTTTAATTAGAAGTATATATACATCATTTTCAGAATGGCCAAGAAATTAGTATTTCCTCAAATAAATTTATACAAAAGGTTTGTTCCCCCCCTAAGCCTACAGGTATAGTTGAGAAGAGGGAAGGAAGCATCCCTTACAGCATGTCACTGCTTGCCTCATATCCTAGACCCTTGGTAAAGAAAAAATATTATGTTAAACAGAAGTCAGGGAGTCTCTAAACACCTCCTTCGATCATTTCTTTATTGGGTACTGTAATTCATCTTTCACAAAATGTATGACAAGACTCAGAACAGGTACAACAGAAATCCTGAGATCACATAGAATGATAATGCTGCACATTGTAACCTTATTCTCATTTATAGAGATTAAAAAATAAAATGCCCAAATCCATTTTGACATAAATCTGAACATGTCTGACATCAAATACCTTCCTCTTCATCCCTTAATTTATGCTCCAAATTATGAATCATCCCATTGGCAGTAGTGGCATTGATTCAGCAGTGCTTAACCTAAAATAAATGACACCTTTTGATCTTCAGTTTTTACAGAGTTCACTTTCTGCCCCTGAAAGGGAAACAGTACATTAACTAGTAAGAAGGAACAGCATGACTCTGGCCCAGAAATCTAGAGGTCTGTGCCCAGAATGGAGCTCCATTATTGGTTTAAAAAAAAAGTTTGAGGCTAGATTCTGTTTTGAGATGACTGCTTATGTTCAATTTGTGAGAGCAGAAAAGGCAAAGATTACAATTCCAACCTGTGACTACAAAGGGTTGTGATTTACAGTTTCCTTCTCTCTCCCGCCATCTTCCTGGGGATGGCTACTGTGGAACAACACTTCAGGAAGTTTCCTCGTAGACTGAAAGTTCAGAGGCACCAAATGTCTTTTGGTGAGGAGCACAGTGAGGAATGCACTTGGTTACACAAACACACATGCAAAGTTAGGGCACAAATGCCAAACACAGAAAGCAGGATGGGACAGACAAGAAGCCATAGCAGTGAGCCTGAATCTCACTAACCTCTCTCATTGGCTTTCCAGGGGCATTTCTTCCTTTAATAACAGAGAGGGGAAGAGGCAGAGATATCAGAAAAGAGAAACAAAACCACGTATCAATACAGTTTTTATATCAATAAGTGTTTCACGTAGGAAACAAAAGACGAGGCTAGGAAAGTTCCTCCCCCCACCATCCCCAAAGCTAAAAGGAAACTCAAATAAGTTTTTATACATCCTTAAAAACAATAAGAATTGAAAGGTAACCCAATTAATGGTACATAGCATGTTCCTATCTGAGACCCAGAAAGAAGGAAAGCAAATCATTAACAGAAAGAAGTGTATTAATCGTGATTTTAAAAAATGGCACAGTTTAAATCTACTCATTGAAAATGAAAATTCATGCCATTAATTCCAAGAGCTACCATGTAATACCCATTCAGTATTCGCCTTTCTGAAGTGACTGGATTATAAACACATGGAAACATTACACACATTTTCCAGCTTCCTGTGTCATAAACCTAAACATGAGTTAGGTTCCTGTGTCACCAAATACAAGCTGGTACCTGGCGCAGAAAGTAAACTCAGTTCTCACAAATGGATTTCATGCATTTGGTGAAAATAAAGGACAGAGATGAAAATACAGGACAGATACAGAAAGAGGCTTATCGGGAAAGAAGGGGGACGAGAGACCCCGCAATGGAGTCAGAAGAAACACCTGCCTTCAATTCTTTTTTCATGATTCAATGCTCCACACGCTACACTAACACACATTAGCCAATCACTAGAGGGTTCGTTGGCCTATCTAGTTTTACTCGGTCCGATGTCTTGTGTGTAATTATTTAAAACAAACAAAATAGAATGAAACGAATCATAAGGTAGTATGAATCACAAAGCACTACGCTGGTGTAGTACTGGGCAGAAAATTCGATACCTTTAACCACATTTGATATGTGCATGTAATGTACAGTTTATTGCCTTTCATCTCAGTGCTTCCTGTTTGCAATCTGGAAATAAACTAAGGATAGCCGTCTTGAGGAGACTTTTCCTAGTTCGATTCAGAGCTCCAAAACCGCTAGTGGAATCTTACAGTTTTTCCTCTGGTGACTCAAACCACTTTCAGAATTTTCTGAGTTTTGCCAGATAGAAACATAACCATTTAATAAAGAGTCCAAGTTTGGCAATGTCAGGGTCAATGTCCTCCTTGCCAAGAATGGAGGAAAGAAAAGTGGGTGACATCTCCCATGATACACGTCCCATCTGACTGGAGTTATAGGAGCAGGGAAAGCTAGAAGTGGCAACCTTCGAGGTCACGGCAACCAAGGAATTACTCTGTTAGCTTTCTTGGCCTAGTTTTCATCCACCTCTTCTCTGGCATGTTTACTAGAAAGTGCCAAGCCCTGGCTCATTTTTTTTTTTTTTTTGCTCTATTTAAGGCTATGTATTTAGGGAAGAAACATTTACTAGAAAGCACTCCCTTCTAGTTTAGGAATGTAATTTAAGGTCCTGGAGTATAGACTGAATTAAAAGCCAAACCAAACGAAAAAGGCACACTTAGTTTCATCAGAGAATCTCAGCATAGAAAGGCTCTAGTCCAACCAGTACTTGCACTAGATTCTCTTTTACAACATTACCAATAAGGATTTATCCAGTTAGTGGCTGAAAACTGCTAGCGAGTGGAAATTTTATATGCTAGTGCATTCCAATCTTAGATTGAAGTGTAAGGAAGAATATCCACAAAATATTCTTTCAACTCATTCGTTTTCTAAAAAAAAATTTAATTTATGGAATAAAACAAGCATTTCCATCACTTAGTATTATAAAAAGAAGATTGTACACAAAACTACAAATTTATTATGTATGACTTGCTATTCCTTTTAAATATGTCATTATGTAATTTTTTTCTTCCCTACCACCCCTCTTTTGCCTTAGAGATGGCTACCATTAGACATAAATATGCGTGTCTACATATATATACATATATACATATATATATAAATTCTATACAGACTTCTATTAGTTCTTTCTCTGGATGCAGATAGCATGTTTCTTCATATGTCCTTTATCATTAATTTGGATATTTATAATATTCCAAAATGCCTATTTACTCCAAGTCATTCTTATCGATTACTCTTATATGCTTGAGGTCCCTAGCTATCTTCTTTCCACTCCTTTAAAGACTCTCCTTCAGTTTGTCAATGTTCTTTTGAAAATGCACTGCTTGGATCTAGATACAATACTTTGGCCCAGGAGTTCTTACCTTTTTGGTGTCTTAAATCCCTTTTCATTGGTCTGGTAAAGCTTATGAATTCTCATCAGAATAATACTTTTATTAAATACCAAAGAGACAACTAAATTTTCATTAGAATTTACCAGAAATGTATATGACTATCTTCCCCTACACCTCCTAAAATCTATCCACAGATTTCTTTCTTGATTTAGACATAAACTAACCAGTCCAGGGTACATGCTTGCTCTACACAGAGCAAGCTCTTTCAATGCCATAAATACAGATAGTCCCTATTATTTTTTTTAAATTGAACAATTTAAAGAACCCATGCATCTGTGTGTATGTATGTGTATACAATATATTCTATACAGAAAGTGGTTTTTTCCCCTATTGCTGTCACTATGTCTCTATAAATCTGTGAAACAAAGGAAGCCAAGAGGGAGCCAAATTTTTCCTTTGAACTTCTGAGCTTAAAAAAAAAAAAAAGGAAGTACCAGATTAAATTCATGTTCTATAATCAAGATGTCTTAAAATGAGCTTCTTGATGGGGATAAGAGAAGGGTGGGGTGTGACAGAGGGAACGGCACATTGAGGGAAGGGGTAATCAGAATGCGATGGGGGTGGGGGGAGGGAAGAGATGGGGAGAAAAAACTGGAATTCAAAATTTTGTGGAAATGAATGTCGAAATCTAAAAATAAATAAATAGAACTATTAAATAAAAAAAAATAAAATAAAATGAGCTTCTTAAAACCAGTGAAGCCTCTATTAAGTCTTATAACGTGAAACCAATGAACAAGGAAAATCCTGAGAAGCTTAAGATTTTGTAGGAAGGACTTTTTCAGTCTGCACAAAAGGCATGGTCACATTTAGAGAATCAACTAAGAAAAGGTCAATTTCCCTTTAGGAAATTGACATTATTGATGAGAATTTATTACTTCATATTTCTTTGTCCAAAAGGGTAGGGTCTTTGTGTAATACTCCTTAGTATTGAAGTAGTACTACATAATGCTGAAAATTCTTTAGTGAATTTAAGAGTTTCTTGAGTAACTCTAAAAGTAGAGCAGAAACAATGTAATACCTGACTTCATTCACTTTTGATCCAAGACAATTTCACAGGATACATTTGACCTTTCCGCATTAATGCTTAGCTAAGTTTGCATGTATGCTGTATGTATCATAGCGACCATTCATTTTCTGTTTGGGGTGTGTGTGTGTGTGTGTGTGTGTGTGTGTGTGTGTGTGTGTGTGTGTGTGTGTGTGTGTGTATGTGTGTGTGTGTGTGTGTGTACGTGCAATGAGTTTCAAAGGACATTAAAACTGCTATAGTGCAAAGGGAATAACAGATAAAACTTTTTTTTGGATGTAAATGAAAAGAAAAGGCTCTAGCACATTGGCTGGATCTCCTCTGAGGGAATTCTAGGAAGGTGTGGTACTGGTAAGGGAGGGGGGCATTCATGCTGATGACATCCTGGATCCATGGAGGTTATCAAGCAAATTTGCATAAAACAAATGCTAGTCATACACACTGTTTATGAAGAATGACAAGGCATGTTTTGTCAGTTTATCCTTTTCCAGTCATGTCCCACTCTTCATGATCTCATTTGGAGCTTTCTGGGCAAAGATACTGGAGTGTTTTGCCATTTCCTTCTCCAGTTCATTCTATACATGAGGAACCAAGGCCAACAGGGTTAAGCGACTTGCCATGATCACACAGCTAGAATGTGTCTGGAATCTTCCTGACTCTAAGGCTCAGCACGCCACTGTGCTGGTATGATTATCCCATTTTACAAAAGTTACTATGTTTCAAAAATGACAGACAAGCTTAGAAACTGAAATTATTGGGAAAGATGGCAAGTGCAATAAAAAATAGTTTCTTCATCACAACTGAGAGTTTATTTTGTGGGATAGGAAAGGTTTTTTGATGTAGAGAAAAAAGACACTGATAAGACCAAAAAAGGTATATGTGTATTTTAAGGAATATTATATGCATATATGTGTATGTATGTATATATATGTGTATGTGCAAATATCTATATCTACATCTATATATATATGTCACTGGGGACTAGTTCAACATATATTAAGCCCTTCCCATGAGTAGGAGAGAGACAAAGTTTAGATAAGGCACAATCCTTTTTCTCAAGAAGGTAACAGTTTAGGAGGGATGGTATCTGTAAAAACAGGTAGAGTAGTATACTGGAAAGAGCCCTGGATTAGGAAGCTGAAGACCTGAATTATGGTCCTGCTACATGTTAACCTATGACCTTGAGGAAGTCACTCAGACTTCTCTGGAATTTGGCTCATGTGTAAAATAAATGGGTTGAACTAGAAATACACTTATGTATTTCCTTGCCAATTTTTAATACTGTGGAATAAGTGCAATACAAAATTGACAATATAAGATTTTTTTTTTTGGGCAAAGATAGAATATTTTGTAGGGTAGTAGAAGCATCTGCAAAAGACTGGTGATTTTTTTGCGAATTGCCATATATAAACTCAGTTTAGATAATTAAAAAATGTTGGTTTGTCTCTGAAACCTGAGTTGATCTGTTTATAGACTAATCAGTACCACTTAGGAAACATTTCTTAACACACACACACACACATCGTAAATACACTGCTAAACAGATGGGAATTCTATTAGAGAATTTGTCCTTCCATAGAATTTACTGTCATCTACATTATGAAGATGTTAATAATATCAGTTATGGGCTAGGATGTTGAAAGTACTGTTAGATAACATTATGGACACTTACAGCACTATATGCGTATTTATATAGCTAGCGCCCAATATTATTAGCTAGAGAGCTTGCCTAATGGGTTGCATTTAAAGTAAATTAAAACATAAAAAGCCCCACTGAGTTGTGAACATTTTTAATTAATAGATCAATCAGGAAAGATGCATACAGTTTTAAAATTAAAGGTATATGCAAACCTCAAAGGTGTTTTGGTTTATAATGATTTTTAGAAAGGCTAATTGTATTTGTCCATTAGTGATAATATAGGCACATACAAAACTGAGGTTAATCTTTTGGAATGAAAGACAATTTACTGATAACCAGCAAAGAGTTGTTGCGAGGAAAGTGCTTTGTAAATCTTATCATACAGTAGATAGGTTAGTTATTATTTAAGTGACACTGAGAAACCAACTTTGGATCCTTATTTTAAAAGACTTTTCCAAAACTCTACTCATGGAAGAAGAAAAGTCTAGAGAGGTTTGGAACCAAGATTTGGCACTAATGTTAAGTCCTTGGGCAAAGGTCCTTTTAACTTTTTCTTTTTCTTTTGTAATACATGAGAATCTTCATGTATTAAAATTATGCAAGGGTTAAAAGACTGTAGATACCTTACCTATACAGCCCATACTAGCATTTGTTCTATCATCATATGTGGCCAACAAGTTGAGCTGGATAAAAATGTGTGGATTTTGTTGTTGAGTTTAGGAGGAACAACACAGGTCACAAATTAAATCCCTGGAGACTTGACAATTTGTTCACAAGCGTGATACAAAAACTTTTTTTTTTTTTTTTTTTTTTTTTTACTATTTGGACCATTATCAAGTAGGGTTAAGTAAACCACACTGGTGGTACACCATCACTAAATGTGAGACCTCTTGTCCTGACATCTGTTTTGAGTTATTGAAACAGCTGTCTGAAGCAACTGCTTCAAATGTGAATTTCTTATGTGTTAACATAGTAATGGGAACGAGGACAGAACATTCTCTTAGATTCAAAGTTAGATAAAAAAAATCCTTCTAGGACACAATCAGGAACTGAGCAGAAATTGCTACTTTGGAAATTACAACACAGACTTTCATTTAGGGCAGGAAAATTAAGATCTTCTGTCACATGCAAACTCTCAAGAACTACTGTTATTTTAATACAGGTTTATACAGGTGTTAAACCAATGGGCCTGGTTAGCTACAAGCTGCTGAACTCTTCTCCATCCTTTTGAAATATGAGTGTGCTTCACAAAGTGTTTCAGAAACCCTGTGGGGGGTTTAGCTACACCCCACTAGGCACAGCTAAAGAAAATGAAGTCAGAGTTGAAATAAAGGTGCACGAATTTTAGTTTAGTAAGAAACAGTGGAGTACCACCAGGCCACCTTGTCTCACCATTACTGAGGCAGATCTTTTTACTGTATAAGAGACAGCCTGATTTTATGGAGGCTACTTTTGGAAGCTGAGTTACTTCTTTCAGACTCCCAATCTTGTATTCTTTAAACTATGCCATATGCTCACTATACCTACTTTTATCTAATGAATGACTGGGAGTCTGATCTGAGTTCAAATCTTGATCCTGACACTTAATCCTGGGAGATAAGTGCTATCATTATCCCCATCTTACAGCTGAGGAGACTGCGGTAGACACAGGTTGTGACTTGTCCAGTGTTACACAGCTACTAAGCATGTGAAGCTGGATAGGAATTTAGGTCTTCCTGACTCCAGACCTGGTGCACTATACTGTATCATCTAATAAACTCACAATAAAATGCATCTAATTTGTTTTTCTTTGTTAAGAGGGAGGAGAATCACTGGGAAGTGAAAGTGGCTTTAAAAATACCCTCAAAAATATCAATGAAGTGTTTTTTAAAAGGGCTACTTATGACAAGCCTTAAATGCCTGGCAAAAAATAACTAAAATTTAGGATGTCTTGAACTTGACAGAGAAGAAAACACTTAGATGAGGATGCTTCATGAAAAATGGCTTTTATTGGCTACTCAATCTGGAACCTAGTACAGATGTGGTCTCTGAGGAGAAGGGATACTTAAGGTAGTCAAGCTAAGAAGGAAATGATGTTCCTCACCCCCCAAAACAGACAAACAAACCAAAAAACCCAAAACAAAGAAGAGGGCTTTACCAATTAAAGTGAATGCATTCCGTGGCCCTTGCTAGTGAATAGCTAGCTGGTACAGACACTTAAAATTAGCTTACAGTGACTGTTCCTTAGCAACATTCTATCAGTACATGACGGTATTCAGAGTGCACCTCAATGTTCACTCATACGTCAAAGAGCCAGGAAATGGTCATTGTTCAATGACACTGAACAAAAAGATAGGAAAAACATGATGCTAAAAACAGTCCCCTCATTGCCCCTGTAGAGCAGGGAAAGCAGAGATTTTTTCATTCCTCCTGCCCTCTATTCAAGCTCCCAAACATCCATGGATCAATACTTTATCCTCTATTTTTTTTTCTGCTTCTGCGTATCTAGACTTTCCTCTTTTGCATGAAAGGTAGTGATTTAGATCCTCTCTCTCTCTCTCTCTCTCTCTCTCTCTTTTTTTTTAAAAACTGCCATGGGGAGATAAGGGCCACTGGTTTTGTTTGACATTAAGCCAAACATACTGTAATAATAAAAACCCTCCCCTGAGCCTATAAGTCTGTCTGAAGCTATTGTCATGTTCTACAAACTGTGTTTGTCTTTGCACCAGGTACTAACCAAACGTGGACCCTGCCAAAACAAGTCTAAGCTACAAGTGAGCCACTTCGTTAAATGCTACAAGGAAAAGCAAAGTCTAAGTTTTCAAATAACACATTTCCCTTTGCTATGAATACTTTTTTTTAACCAAAATGGGGTGAAAAAGATGAAGTACAAACAACAAAGGAAGATTTAGTTAAATTTGGATTTGACAAAGAGCTAGTATGGTATAGGGTTCCTCTCTTTCTACTCACATTATATCAGTTATGATGAGCGGTGATAGATGCTATTAAATGTAGGAAGGCAATCCATAAGGAACTACAAATCCACATCTAAAAATAAAATCACTTCTACCTACACTAGAATACAAAAGCAGCATTTTGGTGATTACATCAATATGACAAACTCTGTACCAATTTGACACAGAAATATGTATTTGCATTCATTTCTGCCAAGTACTGGCACTTACCTCTTGTACTTGGAAAGGAGTTATTAAGTTGTTCCATTACCTCTTCTAACCCTGTGCTTGTGTCCTGAGGAGGAGGACTGAGTAGGTCATCCTCACCTTAAAAAAAATAGCCAAGAGTAATTAGGCTGTAATAGAGAAAATGCCTCAAATGTATAAACAATTCTGCTTGCAGTTACACAAGGTTGCATTTTAAAGGAGATATTATATATAAAATTTTACTTGCTCACTAATAACAAGATTCTCTAGGCTTACTAATTATAACGTCATAATTCCTTAAAGTCAAGAATAAATTTTCGAGGAGTAATTTCTAGCATTATCCTTGGAAAAGAGCCATATATAATCACTGAAGTTTTTAGGTACATCTAAGGCATCTACTTTCCTAACATATCTGAAAAATTAGTGAATCTGTTCAGCATGTCAAGCGAATGAGAATTAAAACATGTTTGCTAAGTTCTACTCCACTAAAATCAGATTTCAATACATCCACCTTATGACAAAAAGAAACGTTAGTACTAGTAGGATCATAGAGTTAGCCAAAAGGGAGCTTGGAGATATGTAGTTAAATTCTTCCAGTTTGAGGGCAAAGAAATTGATGTCCAGAAAGGCTAAGCAACTTACCTGATTGCACGGGGAGTAAACAGAAGAAATGAGATGTAAAACTGCTTTCACAATTACAGAGGTTTAAAAATACCTGTCCTAACCATTCCCTAATAACAGCTGGAATTTTTTAGGTCTTTCTAAAAACATGAATCTGTGACATTTTTATTGTTACTTCACTGTGGAAAGAGGGGAACAGATAAGATGGGTATCTTTCATTCTCTCTTTTGACATTTAACAATAAAAAGAAGCACAACGTAAATCCTTTCTGAGTCCAGATTAGGAGACAAAGGTATGCTGAAACTTTGTACTGCTGGACTGTCCACTCAGCAGGCCCTAGGGTGTCCAGGTGTTAAATATACTGCAGGGCTGCCCTTCGACTACGTTTGATTGGTTGATAATACTATTGTTGCCAAGGTTGCAAAGAGGCAGTGAAGGGAACTAGTCTGGGAGGACCTATCTGTTTAAGTGAAGTGAAAAACTAAACACTGAAATGCAAAGAGGCATTTGAGTTGTATAGATCCTGCAGATTTAGAAGATCTCTGGTTCAGAGTATGGATTAGGGGCTGTATTCAGGATAAAAAAGGGCACTCAGTACCATGAGGTATATTGGATTGGAATATGGGAAAGGTCAGAGTTTTTCAAAAGAGAATGAAATTCAAGATGTAAGCTTAATGAAAACTGACCTACCTCTAGGTCCCTTAAAGCTCATTATTTTCAGACAGTACTATTTTTGGACAGGGAAAAAAAAAACTTTCTGAAATCTCCAAGTGATGTAATTAAACTTCCATTTAAATGAAGGTCTTATTTCTGCCATCCAAAGGTAACAGATACCCTTTCAGACATTCTGAGCCTCCTATGTAAGTCAAACAAGGCAAGATGCACATCATATATGTGTTTTTGGGTACACAGGCTTCTCAGATATTATTATCATTATCATGTCCATATTTATTGCTGGACCTTGGTCTTTCTACAACACACAGAGTAAGAAGAACCCATGAAGATATTTTAATTCAGGATTAATTTTTATTAATTTTTAATTAATATTTTAATTCATAATTCAAGGAATTATTACTAGAATGAAGGGCTTCATATGCCCAGAGTAGAAAGATAAAAAATATTATCAAAAGATGTTGTTTCCAATTCCAGGACTGACTCTTATTAAGTGTATAACCCTGGACAAATCACTTAACTTCTCATCTGGAAATGAGAATAGTAATTCTCAAACTACCTACATCTCAGGGAGTGTTGCAAAGAAAACGTTTTGTAAATCTTAAAGTACTATGGATATCAGTGCCTTTTGTCAGTACCTAATTAACACATTTCAGCTGCAAACCTATGAAATATCAAATTTATTTTCTTTTTTTCCTTAGGAAAAACTGTATTTGTTTTATTGGTAATACAATCACTTCCCAACAAAGAGCTCTCCACCACAGTGCCTTTCATTTAATAAAAGTTCAGGAAAAACAAAACTATCTAATATAAAAACGACAACTACCAAGACATCTAGCTTTTCACTCTTGTAATTTGCCCTCAAATTAATTGCTAGTGTCAAAAAAGCACTGAGAGATGAAAGAATGTATACTCTGCATGGAAAACTCGAGGTTAAAACTTGCACTTTTACACCAATATTTCTTATTTAGAAGTTGCCTGAGTTATTTTTTTTTAAAGGACAAACATTAATGGTGATGGGGGGGAGAAATGGATGTAAAATAGGTGTTAGATTTAAACTAAATTAAACTTATCTTGCAAGGAATAAATAAAAGATAAAATACTGTGAAAGTGATTGGAGTGCCTGAAAGCTCTGCTGGTTATCAGTTTTCTCTGTTCCATTACTGATGCAAATTTTTGCTGTAATGGGCAACATGTGGCTTCCTTTAATGGCGGTAAGTCCCTGTAGGTGATAATGTGCCTTGCAGAGTAAATCAGAACCAATGGAGACGTTCATCAGCATCAATATTAACGTTTCTGACAGTTTAATTACATCAAGTTAAAGCTCCAGGAATCCTTGCTTGGATGCAAGATAGATCCAGATGCAGTTCAACAAAGTGATATGATCACTTGAATAATCACCATGAATGGATTATGAAGCATAATATCACTGAAGTCAAATAATTTCACCTTTACAGACTTTTTTGAGTCTTCTTAAATGCTCAAAAATCAATAATTAAATAGAAAATCCTCCCTTTTAAAGGGGAGAAAAAAGTCCCAAAGGACAATGATGCAATACAGAATTATTTTTGCTACTGCCTGTAACCTCATACATGAAAATGTCCAATATTCTATCCCTAGCTCTGCTAAAGATACCACACACAAAAGAACCCAACCTAGAAATCAAAATAACTTCCATTTGTCAATGAAATAACACATTAAGAACCATGAAATAAAAATTAAGATGCACTGGGGATCCTACAAGATTCAAATATGTTTTAAAACCATTCATTAAGAGTATTTAATATAACAATTTCATTCTCTTCCATTTCAATTTTCTCTTTCAACTCAATTCTGACAGTTCTGTAGGCCTATTTTGCCATGGAAGTCTCTCATAAACTCCTTGGAGTGGGTTTTAATCCTAATTACTTGTGCATGAATGAATAAATAAGAGAACTAATCAATTTCAGAATTTTCCTTCTATTTGGCATAAAGTTTTATGTATTTTATGATTAGTAGGAAATTGACATTTATTTTCACAACAGGAAGAGGTGGGAGGTAAGTGAAAAGTAATTTCACAAATTTGGGCATCTTACAGATTTCAAAATGATAAAAGTTAAAATATCCCCGACTAAACATATTATTAATAATTTTATGCACCATTTTCTTCCTATGGTACCTGAAAGCACTAGAAATTGTGCTCCACTGGTTTTACAGAGATTATGTAACCCAACTTCCCTTAACTTACTCTCTCTAAGTCAGAGGTCAGAAGAGAGCTAGTGCATAAAATAGCAAAAAAATGGAGAATTTTGAAGGGTAAAGTTGGTGTTTCAGAACTTCCTTTCTCAACCAAAGGGTCTCGTAGCCATGGAACATTTGCTTCATCAATGGCCACCCTATGGAAATGGTTGATTATAAGGCAAAGGGCTACAACCAGGTAAGTGTTTAAATCTCCCTTCTCCTTTCCATCCTGTCAGATAACATGAAGTAGCAGAGCAACATTTGTAGTCAGTAAGACTTCGGTTCACATACTGTCTCTGATACATTAGCTGTGTGACCAGGGGCAATAATGTCTCTCAGTGTCAGCTGCACTTGTAAAATTGATAGAGTAATATCTTACATAGGGACTGTAAACTTTAAATGAGATGATGAATGGAAAGTGCTTTTTAAACTTCAAAGCACTATTATAGAAATGTCGGCTATTATTTTTCCTTTGATTAAAAAAAATACTACAGTTTTGTGAATACAGTTTGATTTGATATATTTGTATCACTGGATATCTTCCAAAAATCTTACCAGGACATATAAAGTACTAATTAAAATTCTGTCCTTCTTGTACTACACTGTCCATTTATGTATTTTAGTGCATCAGAAAAATCACTGTGCTTTTGGTCAGGGAACTTGGATCTAAGCCTGGCTTTGCCACTTATTATCTGTGTCACCACTTGACCTCTCTGGTCCTCGGTTCCTTCATCTGTAAAATCAAAAGGATGGACTCAGTGAACTTTAAGTTCCAGCTCTGAATCTGGTTAAGTTCTCAAAAGCAAATTTCCATTATAATCACTGTCGTAAGTCATTATTTTTCCTTAAATATGATTTAAACCATCCTTGAGACTTAATTGGTCCAGAGAATCATTGACTTAGCTTCCTGGTGGCCTTAGGACAAAAAGACACCACGTAGTCCATAATTTCTTCAGGCTTGACACATACTTCCCTCCTAGCATAGGCCTACGGTTAATGTGGGGCCTGGGAAACCACACAAAAATGGATCAGCACTGTCTCCTTATCAAACATCCTTTCTATGCTGTGGCTAAGTAAACTTCTTCTTAAATGGTAGATAGTTTATGATTTTGTTTCTGAACTAGATTTTACAGGAATGACCTGGACTGACCATATTCATAAGATACATTTTACTGTTGCAAAGTCTGGGACCAGGGAGTTTCAAAAATGAGATTCTGTGTATTTCACAAAGGCCAATTCTCTAAAAGTCTATTTCTACAGGGTTAAAATTTCAGCATTCTTCTGAAAAATAGCTGGAGATAAAAATGTCATTATGGGCGATATAGGCATATTCAGTAGACTGCAATTGCTTCAAAAATGAAGTTTGCAATCATCAGTTTTAGGTTTTTTAAAAAATTTCTTAAATATTCCTGAGAATTCATAGGTTAACTGTATAAATATACTCCTTACCCACTTCCTGATCCCTCTAATCCAATCCTATCACGAATTACTTTTGAACTAAATATGAAAAGGAATTTGTTAAGTGCTTGCTAAGTGCTGGGGATATGAATAGACAGTCTCCACTCTTAAGGGGCTCAAACTCTAATTGGGGGAGATAACACAGAAAAGAAAACTCAGTGGCAAAGTGGGCAGCAAAGTCCAAAAGTTTTCATAAATAGACCAGAAGACAGTAACCAGGATCCAAGATGGAGGATCACAAAATGAGGTGGTTCTTCAACCTCCAAGGCCATCTAGATGACTAGATGAGGTCATCAACAAGAAGGCCATTAACATCTCTTCCAACTCTAAATCTATGATCATGTGACCAGAAATTTTGGGGATCAGGGAAAAAGAAAGGAGGAAGTGATATGCCACAAAGGTATTTGGTTACCATAAAAGCAAGTGAAATCTTGAATGCTGCAAATCTGTTGGGTACACCTAATTATTACCATATGCACCCTCATACAAGCTGTCATACAAGAGATATAAAATAAGATCTTACTAGTTGACTCATCACCCCAACAACTGTCTTCTCACCGAGTGTTGCCTTTGTCCTAAGTCTTTCTCCCTGTTTCAATGATGTAATGCCAGGTTTAAACAACAGGTTGCTACTACAGTATTTGAAGACCTATTAAACAGACAGATAGGGATGAGATTTCAAGCCCAGTTAAGCTGGATAGGAATAGACACTAGACCTGTCACTTCTCTGGAATGAGGAAATTTCCTTTTTCAATGCAGATCATATTTTTCCTAGGAAGCTTCCTAGAATCACACAACCAGGGTACATTGGGGTAGGTCTGGTAGGTCTTGACCTCAGGCCTATTTGGTTCCATAGTCAGCTCTCCAATCATACTAGGGCACCTTCTCCATTCAGTGGAAATTCTATTAAAATCTCCAGATGATTCTACTAAAAAATGTCCCTCTCATCAATTTGTTTTAATGAAGGCCTTCACAATGAAACAGTTAAAAGACGAATGTCTCTAAATTATGAAGTGCAAGTTTGAATGTTAACTAGTAATTTGATAGAATATGATAAATAATGTTTGAAGTGAGAGAAAAAAGAAAATGGGACAGATTGCCAACAGGGAAAATCTTTTTAGGTAAGTCTCCTCAAAGATGAAATGGCTTCAGGCCATGCTGAAGGCAGAGTACCATGGCTGCCGTATTCATCTTTTCCCAAAATAATCACTGACACGTAATTTTGATAAAAAAGTAGTTTTGTGGAGTTCTACAGCTCCACAAGAAAAACAAAAGGTTCAGTGCTATTGCCGCTTATTGTGTTTTTACCTGAGCCTAAGTAAATTATTTTCTGGGAAAAAAAAAAAAAGCTGTGTATGAACTAATAATTAATTCTGTCATGGAGTGACAAAATCTCTGTTCCTTTGGATCACTGATTTAAATCACATATTATATTCATAAGCGATTTTTGCTCCTTGGTACACTATTACCTTATCACCAACTTCTCCAAAAAATACCCTTTAGCTTCAATTACGTATATTTTTTCAACAGAATTTTTGGGGAAGCATTTCACACAGATATACTGTATGAATTCTTCAGTCTATTACAGTGCCTCCTCATGCTGCTGATTACTGGTGGTCATTCCTCATGTAGCAGGGAAAGAAGCTGAAACTGATAACTGAACTGTCATGATGCACCACTGAGCATGGTCTTCAAATGGTTTTAAAGCTTCTTGAGCATATGGTCTATACTCACATGTACATGCACTGCTGAAGTCCAGGTAATACTTGAAGATGAGTACATATTTCATTAGATTAGTATGGGAATCATTTTCTTAAACTTGGAAAATATATTTAGGGATGTTGACCTACATTAAGGGCACAAAATAGCAAACCCCAGCATTGCAAAAACTCATTCCCTAGAGCAAGTAACACATTAATTTCATTTGTTTACTTATTTGTATCCTTTTTTGTATAAGGGGCAAAGTTATTTGGGATAGGTGCTTTATTTAGTTGGAAAAATAACTAACATTCAATTTTTCCTTCAAGTAAACTTGAAAATATATATATCATCTGAATGTTAGGTTGAGGCAGCATCTCTAGCATAGAATGAAAAGAGCATTATCTGATGACAGGCCTAACTCAGACTAGGCTAGTGATTCAGATTTGGAGTTCGGATAAAACGAAACACCTACAGACCATAAAACGGGATAAAAAAAAATCCTTTACCTATAAGAAATAACACAAGCATATAATTCATAAGATTAAAAAAGACAGTAAATCAGATACAACAGCTACCCTCTTTCACCTTTGATTTTGCCACAAGAGTCAACAATGTCAAATCAGAAAGACATTCCTACAGAGATGTCTTCAACACCCATTTTCCTTAGGTTGGGCCTTTTGTCTTTCAGGCAGCAAAGAAGCTGGCAGTTAGATGGTGCAATGGTGTGGAACACCTGTCCTACAGTCAAGAAGACCCAAGTTCAAATCTGAGCTCAGACACTTACTAGCTATGTGACACTGAATAAGCCATTTAGCCCTGTTTGCCTCAATTTCCTCATCTGTAAAATGAGCTGGAGAAAGAGATAATAAGCGTTTCTAGCATTTTTACCAAGAAAACCCCAAATGGGGTCATAAAGAATCTGACATAACTGAACTGAAAAGCAAAGAAGCCAAACTAATGTAATCATGAACAGACTCCCTGTTCTTTCAAGAGGAAACCAACCCAAGCTACGTAAAACAGACGCTACTGCTATCATGACCATTACAGTTGGAGTCAGAAGCCCAGCTCTTTGGTCCCAACTTTGCCATTCATGTTGGCCTTTCACTTTGCCTCTCATTTTTCTTGTGGTTATATAAAATAATACTTTTCCCTGTCTTTATCGAGTTGTAAAGTTAAACTTGTATATTGCTACAAACGTGGCACAGTAGCATGGTTGAGGCTCACCTCTAAGGGCTTATAAGCTGTGTTACTCTAGGCAGGTTGCTTAAACTTTTTTTTTATTTTAGCTCCCCCCTCATGCATAAAAGTATGAATAATAAATGCCTACGTGACTTGGCTCATGGTATTGTGAGACTCAAAATAAGTCTTCACACAGAATTAATTTATTCTCTGGAAAAACGTAATTTCAGTGATTTGCAGACCTTAAAGAGTTCTACAAATTTCAGTCATGATGATGACAAAATTACTTGGTAACCTATGAGACTCTATATACATTTTAGTTTCACTTTGCTTGTGTCTTCTTTTTAAACTCTGCCCCTCACCTGTTGGTTGGGGAAATTTCAGAAGACACTGCTACCTTAGACTTCTAATCTATAGGCTCCAGTCAGTATACTCTTTCCCCCTACTGCCATCAGGTTTAAATAATTCATATTTCTGAGCACTAAGCACTCTAAATACCACTTGTAAAATATGCTATGTAATAAAAACTTTATTTTGAATATTAAAATTTTTATTTGCAGGATAAGACAGATATATATCCCATCAGTATCTTGAAGGCATAGACGTTTTATAAGTGTTTGACATTTTTGGCATGTATTGTAGCCTGTGGTTAATACTCTTTGGGTCCTGACCTGTAGTGTGGGAAATTCCTCTTCCTGGATATATCCTTATATATCTCTAACTTGATAGGCTCAGAGAGTTGCTCAGAACCTTAAGAAGTTACACAGTTAAGTATGTACAAGAGGAAGCTAGGTGGTGAGTACTGGCAAATCATTTAATCTCTAAAGTTCTCCAGGTAACTAAGACTATGTTTCAGGGCTGCTACTCATCTGCATGGGTGAACAGAGTTTCCTTACTGGTAGTGCCCTAGTCAATAAAAGTATAGTTTCAGTCAAAAAAAAAAAAGTCCACATTAAGTTTATGTTGCCACTTATGAAAAAAAGTGGTGTCTGATATGAAAGCTTGTCTGAGATCATACATAGATTAGATACAAAGCAGAAGGCAAGAAATAGCCTAAATCTCTTTTAAACCAACAAGATCTCACTTCCTAAAGAAGTGAGTAGTGTGAAAAACAGGACAGATGTGCATGCAAGCCAAGAGATTCAAGTTCTTGTACTGTCTACATTGCTAAGAAACTGCAAGTCATGTAATTATTCTGGGCCTCTTACTCTTCATTATGTCAAATGGGTTGGGGGATGTTATACTAGACAAGGTCTTTTTGGTCTCTAAGATTTTATGTTCTTCCCAAGTCAAATTGCTTTGTGGAAAAAAATCCCTTGTTAGATCATTAAAATTAGAAAACTCAAAACGTTACTATTTCTAATGAAGACGGATTTAAACAGATATTATAACCCACATATACACACCCCCAAGACAAATGCTAGCAACTTACCCATGGTTTCTGAAGTTTGACTGCCAACCACTCGGAGCAGCATTGGTTGACTGCTATCTGACCTCTGTAAAGAGGTGGAAGGAGAGGATATTGTGGTGCCATTTAGCTTGGCCTCTGCCTGGGGCTGAAGCATTAGAAGGAAAAGAAACTTATTTCGCAGCAACAGACATACACAACACACATGATTTTCTACTTTGCCAGGGAGAGCAAACTAGATCTTGAAAAGGAACTATATTTTTTAAAAAGTAACTATGAAAATCAGTCTCAAGAATTTATCCCAGGTGTGAAAGACTACATGGCCTTTCTTCTGTTAAATGGATTTTTCTATTAGCGAAATGTAGGAAAATGATACACTGAATACACAAAAATGATTAAGTATAAAGCTAAAAAGGAACACATTATGTAAACTGAGATATTCCAGAAGCCTTAAAGACCCAAGGAAGTGTTCACAGGAAAAAGGAAAATACGTCAACAATGGTATTGCATATTTTGTCAACTGATAAGATATGTAGGCTTTATCTACAAGGCTATTTTGGGTTTAAAGTACCTAAAGATTAGGGATTATGTGCAGCTAGATGTACAATGAGTGTTCTCCGAGAATTTATTTTAATTTCTTTTTATGAAAAGAGACTAAAAAGACACAGACAAGAGAACACACACACAGGAATAAAATTCAGGAATAAATATTATAGTATCCAGAGGTGAAGCTGTCACTTCAGATACAAAAGCCTTTGTGTCTGGCACATTTCAGATCAGAGTAAAATACTGAAGTGGTTTGAAATGCTGTAAAATGATAATACTTGTATTTTCTCACTCACAAAACCTTTGATCTCAATGAGGGTTTGTGTCAGATGGAGATAATCTTGATAGGAGAATTAGACTCCTGTGAGTGAACTCCCTGAGTATACAGTGTGATGAGTTAAAAAATATTAATAACCAGTACTACCCAACATAAATCTCTACTCCAGCTCTGATACCGCGCTCATTCCCACCTTCATGTTGTATCCCTCACCCTTCTCAATTGTAATGGAGTGACTCAAGTCCTGTGCTCCCTCCTCAAAATGTTTCTTGACAAATCCAAATAACAACAAGCTTGACCTGCCCAAATCCCTTTTGGACCCATTTTCTTTACCAGACTTTATTACATACCACCTGATTCGTAAATTATTTCATGCATTTATACAATTTGTGCTTCAACTATGATTCTAAACTCCTTGTGGAAATGGCCCATGTTGTCTTCTTGGATATTCCACAGTGCTAGGCATATAAGAGGTGCTCAAAAAATATTCCTTGCTTGGCTTAGCTTATAAAACAAGTTTATGTATTGACTTTTTAGCCTTGCTTGGCAGAGGGGAATAAAGATTTGGGTCTCACTTGTTCCAGTAGCTGTCTCAGTCTATGCAGCTGTGACTCCAGCTGTTTATTATGGTCTTCCAGGATCTGCATCCTGGCTTCCAGGCGGCCTTTGTGCTGGCGCAGTAGCTTGGCTTCTGCAATAAGCTCAGCATCCCGGGGACTCTGGGGAGAGATGGGCATCATCTCAGGAGGGGATGGCAGTGGGGACAGGCCTTTGTGTTCATGCTGCTGCTTCAGTCGATCGTATTCTGCTTGTAGATTCCTGTTGGCAAAGAAATAAGTCACAAACTTTTAGCATCTTGAACAGATTTTATGGGCAGTAATAAAGAAACCATTTGGAAAAATACCTATTATGACAGAAGGACATAGATGCTTAGTAAATGGTTTCCATGAAGATGAAATTATCAATGAGAAAGGACTGGGGTGGAAGACAAATTTCAGTCTACCATTTGCCTAATAAGTATGGGCTGTGGTCCAATGTTTTATGTTCTACCAAAAGCCTTGGAAGAGTCACATTTGGATAGGAAAGCAGCAAAACAAACAACTCCCCCAAGCACCCTCCTCTTGCCCCCCAAAAACCTAAACCCTACCACTCTAAATTTCCTCATAATAAAATGTATTGTTAAAAAAGCACACATCTAGACACACAACTATTGTTTTCCATACATATTTAAGATTCCTTCCTTCCAAACTACTTAAACCCTAAACTTAGTAGATCTGAATTAAACGAACCGTATACATCAAATATCTACCTTGCTCCACAACTGCAGCAAAATTGGTTTGTGTGAACTTTGCAGCTCTTTCTAATTTGAGCTTCATTTCTCTTCTATAACCTTGGGGATAGGACTAGAAGCTGGACCAAAAGTTTTAAGAAGCCAGCAATGGCCCAAGAGATGTATACATTGGCCAGCAACCCAATGAAAGCACTCTTCATGGATTTAATTACCTTTTTAAAGCCTATATTATTTTTCCTCTTAAGAAACATTCTATATCTGTTTCATAAAGGTCTTGCAGAACAATGCTGTTTTTATGGGGAAGGCAAAAGGTTAAATATATATATACATTACTTATCAATAGCTGACATCTATTATTGGCATAACTATTAGATTTTTAAAGAAAGGGGATAGAGATTATTTTATTATCAAAAAGTTTGAGCTTGGGGCAAGTTTTTGATACTAATTATGCATTTAAGAAGCATTATACTTACATGTTTTAAGAAGTATTATCTTTAAAATTATATTTTAAGTCAATCTTCTTGACATCTTATCTGGAACAGTTTCATCGTCATCCATAAGTGATCTGCTAGAATGTAAACTTCTTAAGGGCAATACTTACACATCTCTTCCAGCACTTAGAACAAATGCATTGCACATAGAAGATACTTAAGTTCATTTTTGATGCTTTCTAATGAAGAACTATACTTAATATTGATATATGAGAATATATTCTGCTTGGGAAACTGTTATGCTATGATGTCTTCCTAAGATACGGAAGTACAAGATCAGTTTCATTTGGCTGTTAATTTACTACACTATTATTGGAATTGAAGCACTTTATTTCCCTTTCTTTGATATTATATACCTACTTCTCATCTCTGCAGCAACATAATCATGGCTTTTTTGTTGTTGTTTAAATCAGGCAAATATATGTTAGCAATTGGAATAGAAATCCACAGAAAATCTATTTACATTCTTGATTATCTTATAAATTCTATTTCTATGATAGTTCCCCAAAGGACACTAATTTAAATTCACTTTTCATGTCTACTGTCACCACATTTTCTTCCGGCAAGCAATCATCCCAGAAAAAAGAATTTCCTATTCATTATTGGTTTACTGCTTTCTACCCAGCTAAGAAAAAACTCCTTTCATTCTACAATTATGTAGATGCATCTCGTGTTACCAAATATATGAATGTAGCCATCCAGATAAAGAACACGTTTTTTAAAATCCCCAAGTAATTAATGGATGTAAGGAATGAAATGAACTATAAAATTGCTGGAAAAAGCAAGGACTTCTTACTTTACTCTTGCCCGACACAAGCAAGACAACAACTTTGTCATTTTCCTTTCAGGCTCAAAAAGAAAGCTTGAGAAGGGAGGACTAGGGGCACCATCGAGAATTTTATGGCTAAAGGGTGATGCTACAACAGTCTTGAAAGATTTGGGTGAGCACTGGGTGATTTATGGCTGCCAATTTACCTGAAGGTACTTGACCTCATTTTCAAACTAGAATTCTCTTGTCACTACTGATAACACAGTACTTTACTGTCCCTGAAATATAGGCATGAAATATATTTTCCATTATTGACTTAAAGAAGCAACATTTATTGTATGCATATACACATACACACAGAAAGTATGTAACTATATATGCCTTATCCTGGCACTCAAGGGCCTCTGCAAGCTTGCTCCAAAACCCATGCTTCCCACATAGTCTATGTTGTAGCCACATCTACCATCTGCTCCCCTCTTCTGTATACATTCTCCCAGGTATCTACCAAACTTCTTTCCAATCTGTCTTCTTTTCTCTCCACTCCAAGTCATTTTTGACTGCTGGCATCATTCTCATTATCTGCGACAAGGCTCAGGACCCATTGTCTCCATTTATGGAAGTCTTTCCTGATCTCCCCTATAAAAATTATGTTTCTTCTCAGAATCCTCATATTATTTTCCTTGTAGCCCTCTCCCCTTTAAGCACTTATGTTAGGATTTTTATTATATTGATATGAGTACAAATCTTATCTCCCTTACTAGACTGTGCAGTCTTTGAAGATTCAGCTGTTTATTTATGGTAGCTCCCATAATGCTTTGTACAGAGTAGATGCTTAGTAAGTATTTGCTGAATATAATTTACCCATTAAGATAGGGAAAATATAGCATTTCCATTCTCCCTTCTCCTTAATCAAAGCCTGTTTTTCATACAGGGTAGCAGTGATTTATGCCTTAATGTGAATTTAAGTCAATGTTATTTCTTCCAGGTGTATTTGTATTTTAGACTTCACACTGAAACATAGAATAAAATGCTTTGTTTCTTGTTAAGGAAATTTCAAGATTGAGTAGGTAGGGAATTATTTCATTGGACCGGGGAGGAGGGGGTCTTTTATGATGCCCATAAAACTATAACCAGGAGATCTGTTATATAGAGAGAGTTAACCATTATACAGACAGTTAAGGGTGGGGCCTTAGGGTAGCCCAGCACTCCATATCAAAGAAAAGTATTCAGTTTATTCTAACAGAAAATAAGACATCTCTAACCCAAAAGCATTTATTGAAATTGCAATAGATCTTGGATTTTAAAGCTATAAACTGCATTTGAAAGCTGATTTATTATAAAATGTGTTGACATTGAGTATTGCTTCTGAAAGGGTAGGATTTCCCTCTCTTCTATATAGCATGTAAAGATAACCCAGTTTCCCCCATGATCTTTTGCTCTGTTGTAGCTTGCTTCAACTGTACCAGGGGTTCTTCATCTTCTTTTGTGACAGGGACCTCTCTCGCAGTCTGGTGGTTGGAGGACCCCACCTCAGAATGATATTTTTAAACGCATAAAAGAAAATACACAGGACTATAAAGAAAGTCAATTATACTGAAATAGTTATTACAATATAAAAACAAGTCAGAGGCCCTAGAAGAACCCCTGCACTAAGATCATATCAGTTGGGCCCTTGGAAAGGGTGCATAATTAATTTGTTGTTTTTGGACATAATTGTTGAACAAATTCTAATGATTGGTCAGATCTATAGATTTACCCTAACACAACTTGTTTCTTTCTAGTTTTTCTTTCGTTTTGAAAACTAACCAATTCTTTCTTTTTTGGTGAAATAATCAGAATTTCTTATATGTAGTAAGTTAATTAATGTTAATTAAACACTACTATATGCCAACTACTATTTTAAGTTCTGGGGACACAAAGGGATGCAAGGGACAGTCCTTGCTCTCAAGGAGGGCACAATCTAAAGGGGGAGACAATAAGCAAATAGATATGCACAGGCAAGCTATACATAAGAAAATTGGAATATAATCAAGATGGAAAGGCCCTGTCATTAAGAGGAATTAGATAAATCTTCCTGCAGAAGAAGGGATTTCAGTTAGAACTTGAGGGGAGCCAGGGAGTAAAGATGAGGAAGAGGGACATTCCAAGCATGGGAGATAACCAGAGAAAAAATGCCCAGAATTAAGAGATAAAAATATTTTAAGCAACTGAAAGACAAGTAGAAATGGGAGCAAGTAAGCTGTAAGAAGACTGGAAGGAAAGGTGGTGAGGGTGGTGCTAGGTTAGGGAGGGCTTTGAACACCAAACAGCGGATTTTGTACTTGATCATGGAGGTGAGGGGGAACACTGGAGTTTGTTTATTAAATATTATGTGTGTGCATGAAAGAGACAGAGAAAGACAGAGAGAAAAAACATGGTCCTGCCTGTGCTTTGGGAAAATCACTTTGGTGGCTGAATATATTGGAATGGAGAAAAACCTGAGCCAGGCCACCCACCACCAAGCTAAGGCAACCGTCCAGGCATAAGAGGATGAGAGCCTGCACCAAAGTGATATAAGTATAAGACATATTTGAAAGATGTTATATTAAGGTGAATTTGACAGGCCTTAGCAAAAGATTAGATATGGCAGGGTGAGAGATAGTTAAGGAATCCTGGATGACACTTATTTTCCAAGATTGGGAGACTGGAAGGATAATAGTGCTTTCAACCATAGCAGGGAAGTTTGGAGTTGGGGGGGAGTATATAGGGAAAAAGAAAATGAGTTCTGTTTTGGATGTGTTGAGTTTAAGATGCCTACTGGACATTCAGCTTGAGATGTCTGATAGATACTGGGAGATGTAAAACTGGAGGTCAGCACAGAGATTAGGGCGGGATAGATAGATATGAAAGTCATCAGCAAAGAGATGATAATTAAGTCCATATCATATTATTTTTCTTTTAGACTTTTTAAATATATCTTGCAGAATTAATGTTTATCATTTCCTGATAGCAACAGGAGGGAAGCAGTTGGGGTGAGACACTAAGGAACAGATAGACTGGATAGGTTCTGAGTTTGAAAAAAGGAAAATTTAGGTTCAAAGGCTGCCTCTGAAAGTGACCGTGGGAAAGTCATATGACCTCTCTATGCCTCAGTTCCCTCATCTGTAATATAAAAATTATACCATCTCCCTTCTTGTGCTGTTCACAGCTCAAATGAGGTAATGGATATAATGTACTGTGCAAATATTAGCCCTAGTGTCTTTTAAAAAAAGATGAAGAAACTCGAAGACTATTTTTTTTAAGACATTGTTCAGCCTACAAGGTTTCTAATAGAACATGCTGTGATTTTTCTTATGAGGAAAATAAACTGAGTGAAATAATTCCAAAAATGGTACTTGGATACTTGCTTTGGCTCTAATTTCCAGGAAAACAATTGTTGTTTATTTCTCAGACAAGTAAGCCAGAAATCCTTACCATCTGTGATCAGTGGAGACGTACAATATTATTTGTGAAATCATTATCGAATCATTAGTGTCTCTGTGTATTATGGAGATTCCCTTATAGATCATTAGTAATCACCTCTCTTGTTAAACAAGCTCAGTAAATTCAGTGTGATTTCATATTCACCACTTTCTGACATATCAAATGAACGTGAGTTATTTGTTTATAATTTTTTATGAATGGATATATTCTTTTGCTGCATCTGGTCCCAGTAGACGCTGAACGGTAATGATGAAGCAAGGCTGAACAATCATTTTTTTTAAAAAATCAAAGTCAAAATCTGATTTCTCACAGCATAAATATTTCCCTAGTGAAGGCAATAATCTTCTGTCTATCCCCACATCTGAGGTAAGCTTTAAACGATGTAGGGGAAAAAACAAAACAAAAAACCCCACCGACCAACAAACCAACAAGTCAGCCTAGGGGAGATGCTGTAATATGCCTTGAGCAAGGTGAATCACAACCCTGGAACCAAGCGACTTCTTTTGTGTCTTGGGAGGACACCAGTCTAAGGAAACTCAAAGAACATGCAAAGGAGTAAGATCTCCAGTCCCATTAAGAGTCCGGCAAATGGGAACATGGAGATTGCTTAAAAATCAAAACTTCAGGGGAAAAAATTATGAGGGCATAAAGGAAGGACACAAAGGATATGCTTCGGGTACAACTTAACTATATTATAGCAACAAACATTGCACAAATGTGAGGAACCTGTGAGAAAATCAGGAATTAAGATGCCTAGTAAGATTACAACTGTGGGTCATTAACTCTGAGATATTCACTTTATGGCAATAACCAATAATGCCTGAGTGATCAAAATGCATTTCTTTCATATCTGTCTACACAGAATTTTAAGCTTTTCTTCCTTGTCATAAAAGGCTGCCATGTCAGTTGGTTTCTGCAGCCAAATCTGTTCTATATATTCCAATGGTAATAAACAAAGCCACAAAATTCTTCACAAACGACCTTTTTGTTCAATGGCCATCACTTAATTGCAAACCTTTAGAAATGAGGATACTCTGATTTAAATGTGGTTTGATGATTTTGAAAACTCACTTCTCCTTCCTCTTAAAAAACAACAGCTCATAGGTAGATAGCGTTTTACATTTTGCCCACCACTGTGTACACTTTTATGCCTAATAGTGACATGGAAGAGATTCTGGGAACCTGAAGGCCATTCCAGATGGATGAAAGTTCTGGCAGAATCTACTTAGGTAGGAAAGGTTGGTGTTTGTAGGCCAGTAATACAATGTCTGCCTACGTCATCTTGGAGATGTTGAGCACAAAAGGGTGGGTCACAGTACTTGCTCTGGTTACCTTTTATTTTCCCTCCATTTGCCTCAAAATCTCTTCCCTGGGTCCATGTTCTCTTACTTGCCCAGGTACCTGTTGCTTCTAGGGCTTCCAACTCCCTTCCCCTCAAAGTAGGGCAAATAAACTTTTCAAGGACCATACCTCCCAGGCCACACTCAGCACAAGTTCCCCCTCATCTTCCTTCACAGACCATTTTTTTTTCTTCCACTGGAGCGTTCATCAGTGGAACCCTCTCCCAACACTAAAGTAAGGCCTTCTTCCCCATACCTCCCCCTTGTCCTCACCCACTTTCCTGTAGGCTCTTTCCTTCAGTGCTAGTTTGATTTGACCCTGGCACATTGCACATTCCTCTTTCCCCTGCTTCCCTTCTCAGTTACTCTCCCATGTTGAAACATAGTCCCACACACACAAAAAAATATATTGACTCACCTATAGTCAAGGTGTTGACAGGTTCTGTCTATACTGCCCCATGCTTACCTCTTCATTATTACCTCTACCAGGCCTTCACCCCTGTCTCCTGGCATACATTTAGAAAAGTTTCTGTATAGTCTCTCTGCTGTCACTGTTACCGGCCTTGACCGCTGCATTAATCAGTCCCCTGCATTTTTATTGTTAAGGAGTGTTTGAGAAGCAAATAATCTCTTCAGTTCTGGTTTTCTTTCTAAATATTTTTCAAATACCTCTTTTATTGAACATTCACCTTATTTCACATATGGTTAAACTCTTATTTGCAGGCATATCATTCTGGGTTATATCTTGAGTTCCACTGCGCTTTGGAACACATTTTATTCCCTCCTATGTCCTCTGGTGGGGGCAGAACGGTTGTTGAATTGTTTCAGTCATGTCTGATTCTGCATGACCCTCATCTGGGCTCTTCTTGGCAAAGGTACTAGAGCGGTTTGCCATTTCCTTCTCCAGCTCATTTTACAGAAGAGGAAACTTAGGTGTTTGACCTTGCACAGGTCGCACAGTTAGTAAGTGTTTAGGACTGGTTTTGAACTCAGGTCCTCTGAGTCAGGCCTGGTGCTCTGTCCACCATACCTCATAGCTGCCCAGGTGCAGAACAGTTCTGTTTGTGAATTTCCTTTATATTTGGAGGTTTTTCTCCTGATTGCTGTACGCAAATAGAGTGGCACGTTTTCTTTTAATGGTATTTCTATTTTCTAGATTGGGAACTAAGACTTGTCACAAATTCCAGATTTTCAATTCTGCCCTTTATTTTCATGGTGCAGGCCATCAATTCTGCCTTTACACTTCTCATTTCTCTAGTGAGCCCTTCAGGAACATGTTGTGGTTCACATTCCACTGGATTCTCTTCTCCTTCAAACTAGATCTCTTACTCAATCTGGAGGTCCTTTTTTTTTCTGTTAATGTTTTCCCTGGTGATTTATCTGCTTGGGCTCAAGGTCTTTGTGTTTCTTTCTTCCTGAGATCTTTGATCATCTCAATCTTTTAAAAACTTTCCCCCCAATTTTCCCCTATTCACCTTCTGACCTTATCTCCTCTGATGGCTGTTTCCTTGGGGGCTTGATCTCAAAGTATCTCAGCCTCTTTCCACAATAAGCAATTTACAGTTCTTCAGCCCAGGTCTTTTCCCCAGGTGACTTCTGGGTGGTCAAATCAGTTGAATGCTGTGCTTTTTCCCTCAGGCCTGGTGGTGGAGTGCTACACAGCTACCCGTCCTCTCCTCTTTTCTACCTGTGCATTTGAGGGCCCATATGCATGTGTGTGCTTGAGCACGTGTGCACATATACACATGTTCTGTCCTGCTTCCTCTGTTCCTTAGTTGTCTAGCCTGGCATTCACACTTCAGAGCTTTGCAGCACAGATGGTACATGGTCACACAGGACACAGCATCTGATAATGCTATCCACTAAGTTATGGTGGGATGGTAATCTGTATCTGCAGAGGGACTATACCTCTCACATTCATAAAAACATGGATCCTTCAAGTATTCCGGCATTTACAGTTTACTAAGAGGAAACTGCTTTGGTCCAACACCAGTAATAATAACTAGCCTTTATATACACTTTTAGGTTGCAAAAGACTTTATACGTAATCTCATTTGAGCACAGCTGTGAGGTCAGTGCTTTACCCAGACTTGCCATCTCAGTGTCATCCTCCACTCCCCACTCTCTTTTCACCCTTCTCTCTCCCCCATATCCAATCAATGAGTAGATGAGTCCATGCTGCTGCAGGCCTTCTTTGCCTCATGCCTGGGTGATTGCAATAGCGAGAATTCCTCTCCCTCCCTCAAGGCTCTCCAGTCACTTGTCAAACTGATCTTTCTAAAACTCAATCCATGTCACCCTCCCATTCAATAAACTTCAGAGGCTCTGTTACCTCCAGGATCAAAGAGAAATCTTCAGTTTGGCTTTTAAAGACTTCATAACTTTGCTCCTTCTGACCTTTCCAGTTTTCTAATACAATATATACTTCTAACACGGCCATGCACTCCGCCACCCAGCTTCTTCTCACAAACACAAGGCAATCCATCACCCAACTCTGGACCTCCTCACTGGCTTTCCTCCGTGCTTTGAACCCTCTTCCTTCCTCATTTTTGCCTCTTTTTTTTCCTTGCTTCTTTCAAGTCATGCCTCGTTCTAGAAGCTTTTTCTGGTCCTCTTTATTGTTAGTGTCCTGCCTACGTTTATTATTTTATTATCTTCAGGTTACCCACATATATCTTTTTTATACATAGTTCTTTGCCTGTTGTCTTCCCTATTAAACCATGAGCTCCATGAAAGCAAGGACTGTTTTTTGCCTTTCTTATACCCCCAGAGCTTAGCACAGAACTTGGCACACAAAAGGTGCTTAATAAATACTGGATGACTTGACTTTTTACTGTGTTACCAAGATGCCTCATAGAGAACAGACTGTTTGCCTAGGTAGTTGGGAAGACCTAGGTTCAAATCCACCTCTAATGATTACAAAATATGTGTCCCTGATGAAGTCACATGTCCTCTCTGAGCTTCAGTTTCCCCATCTGAAAATAAGTATAATATTACCTATAATAATTAATTCATAGGGTTATTATGAGGCTCAGATGAATGAACATATCTAAAGTAAATGGCAAATTTTAAAGTGCCTTATAAATACTAGCTATTATTATGATTTCCTCACAAATAAAATGCAATTGGACAGACCAGGGGGTATTATCTCCTATCTTACAAATGAGGAAATTGATGATCTGAAAGAAAAAGGTAACTTGGTAGAGTCAGAGCCAGAACTCAAGCCAGGTCCTTCATCTCCAACTACAAAATATTTCTTTCATGATCTCAATCATAGGGACTGATGACAATGATGAGAGCTGACATTTGCAAAGCATTTTAATTTTTGCAAAATGCTTTACATGCATTACTCATTTGACTAGACAGTATTAAGGCTAGATGACCAGAAGTGAGGGCCAAAATCTCATGAAACCAGGATGACAAACTATTTCTCCCTCCTATCTGTTTTCTTTTTTAAGACTTCAAACTTTGACCCAAAGGAATTTTCTTTTGAGTTTCCTCACACAGAATTTCATATAAGGTCATTCAATTCGGGAAGGAGTGTGTCTGTGGTATGTGTACTTCCAGAGTTTCCTTTCCCCAGGCTCTTTTTCTTTCAAATATTGAGTATCAGAAACCTTATGGTTATTTTCAGAAACTAAGTAACTAGGGTCTAATGTTAAGAACTCAAGAGGTTTCAATTTTCACAAAAGAGGCTGCTTTTAAAAGCATGTGCTAGTTAATTATTTAACAGTTCAAGGTTTGAAGTGGACAAAGTCTGAAAGCCAAATAGTAAAATGAATTCTCCTATGGGCTAATTTACAATTTTAAACAAGTATTACAAAGGAGTTCAAAATGGATAGTAAATTCTAAGTTTTCTCAAGTGGCCGGGGAAAGAAAAAGGGATATGTGGGTGGGGGGTGTGATGGAGGAAGACAGCCAACATTGAGTAGAATGAGCCATTAAGCAACATCACTACCAATGGGAAATATATTTGGAATTCTCATGAACTCTGGCCTCATACAAAAGCCTAATGTACTTGCTGTGCATACAGCACTGGTGCCCCAAAGCTATGGGAACTGGCAGCTTCTAGGTGACTGACTTAACCTCAGGATTATTTACCAGATGAAGCAACATTCTAACAATTTCCAGAAAATTTAATTCAGGAATACAAGTAGCAGACTATAATGCTTGATCAGCAAAGAGCAACCTATTAAAAAAAGCATTATTAAATAAGTAACAGAAATCCAGAGATGATCCTGTTGTTGAACTGAACATAGATAAATACATTTTAACTTTAAACTTCCTAGCATCCATGTGAATCAAGATTTGGCAAGAAAAAAGGGTAAAGCAACTTGCTGGCCCAGAAGTAAAATCAGAATTCATATTTATTTCAGACAGAGGTTGTAGTAAAGATCATTCCTTTCGTGTCACCCGGCTTTTTCTTTTAAGTATGAATAAAAGTCAAAGAAGTCACTATAAAATGTGTGGGTGTGTGTACAAAGCTGTGTGTATATGTGTGCACATGTATATATGTATATGAATGCACGTATATGCATATATATGTACACACACTCATTTGAGCAAAGGAGACATATTTCCCCATAGAGAAAAAAACAATTACCCCATAGAGAAAAAAAGACCTGTTATTCTCTAAAAAGAGCAAAAAGGATAATGGACTGGCAGGGTTTAGCAATTTTCCCAACATTTAACTGCTCTGTGCAGTCTCAATCTTGGGTAATGGAGGATTGGGTCAGAATGAATAACCAAAATCTATAAGATAACCTGAAAACTTCATTATAGCCACGAGTGTGAAACAAACTGGCAATAGTTTCTAACTACTTGTAACATTAATTAAATTGAATTTAGTTTCCTTTTTATACCACAGCTTACCTTACATAGAAGATATTAACCAACTATTTAATAGCCCCTGGCAAAAAACAGCCACTTGCCTTTGGGAGCTGAGGGAATATACTGTTTTTGCTCTGTTTGCATGCAATAGCAATGCTCAGTATTCAATAAACTTACAAAGTAAAGCTATGTAAAATATGAGCAGAAGAAACAATGTGTGTATCACTTGGAGGCTTACTAATATAATGGGGACAGAATGATTCTGTTGAAGCTGGCTTCTGGGAGAGTCATGACGTGTAATGGGACGTGTCTTGGAGACACTGGCATGTATATTAACCTTTTGCAAACACATGGTTAGGAGATATATTGTTGATTGGTTGCAGAACCTAAACTGGCAGTGTCTTCAAAAGGGTCTTATTTTCCTTAACTAATTTTGCCCCCACCAGATCATTCTATATGGCTGGTTGGATTTTTTATGTGAAACACTTTCTGATGAGACACAATGTACCTTGGGGTCTCCTCAACAAAGCTGATGAAATGGGCCTCAGTCTTTGGCCTCTGCATTTATTCTCTCTGTCTAGAGAAAGGGGTTAGATACTCTGATCTTATAAGTTTTGAATGTAGAGGAGACCAAGCCTGTGATACCCCTAAGATCATATTCTACAAACCAGCTTGGCTAACAATATTGTCTCAAGGAGTGATCTTCAGGATTCAGCCCATAGTCACTTAGACAAGGACTCACCTGATAATCATATTTCATGCAGTTATGAATTTTGATGAGATCAATGATATGTAGAAACTATACTAAATTTGAGCCCAGAGGCCAAGGTGGAATTAGGGGAAGAGTATGCCCCTGAGAAATTAGAAGGAACAAAAGTATATCTGTTGAAGTAAATCTCCATATGTTAAGTGGTTTAATGGAACCATAGTGCTAGTTAGGCACTGTTAACTAATAGTGGGGGAACACAGCCAGTAAAGTTCAAGCTGAAAGCATCAGAGAAAAGGCACCTCAGACCTCTCAAGGGTCCCCTTTGAACCCAAAAAGGAGGGACGAAACTGGCTTGGCTAGGAGAAAGTCTAGCAGAGAGCATTTACTGTCCTTAGTACTTTCCTCATAACCATCTCCTGTTGGGTAGACAGTATAAGTATTACCTTCTTTTAACAGATGTGAAATAAGACTCTGAGAAATTAAGCAAATGTCAAAATTTGATTAGACTGGGCCCTTTGTCCCAAGGGTGGGTGTAGTTCGTTGGCAGAAACAGAACGTCTTAGTCTATGAATTTTAATCCCTGCCCCCAAAGGAATTTTACCAATTCCTGTGTTTACCTTTCTCTGGCCTACTTATGTTTGGTAATATTCAAGGGTGACTTGAGTCTGCTTACCTTGGGTTGGCGCATTTGTGAAAGGATTAAGCTCCTTTTGTCTATCAGTTTATAAGCTTAGGGAAGGACACACTGCTTCATGTCTGGCAAATGGAGTCCATATCAGAACCCAGGGGGATGGGCAGGGAGACTTAGGTATATGCATCTTCAATATCCTTTGTCCACTAAATTGCACTATAATCTGTCAATAAACCCCTTAAGTTCCATAAACTGATCTTGGAGCTCTATCTTTGTATTTACAAACCTAGGTACAAGTTAACAGAAAGATACTCTCAAGGTCACATACTTATCAAGCTCTAGAGCTGAGAACAGGACTCAAATCCACTAAGTGACTTCCTCTATAAAATTAGGCATTATGGAGAAAACTACAGCGCAAAAGATATACAAATTTGTTTGAATCAAGTAAGTCTGTATCACTTGAGAGAAACATAGGCAATCATCCCCTAAGATTTTTTTCTGTATTAGTCCTTATCTGTTAACCACTAGTTACCATGGCATGGTAGAAAAATCATTAGATACGAAGTCAGAGGATAGGGATTTAAGTCTTGACTTCACTATTTACTCAAGTGATATATTACACAAATCATTTAACCTCTCTAAAGCTCAGTTTCCTCATGTGGAAAATGGGTATATAATAATTGTTTCACTACCTAGCTTATAGTGATGTTTCGAAGAAGGTGCTTTATAAAGTGCTATGCAAATATGAATTCTTACTGAAGATGCCTGGGCAAATGGGTAAATAATTCTTGCAGAGACTATTCTCTTTGGTCTCCTTATTCCCAAATATATACTCGTGAGTTGCAAGGCACAAAGGCAAATTAAAAAATGAATAGTAATGAATTAAAGAAAAATTTAAGATCATCAGTAAGAAAAGATTTAGAACTGGAAAAAGCCTTAAAAGGTCATTTAGCCCATGGTGCCATTTTTATAGATACAGAAACTAAGGCCCTGACAGGCCAATTTGCCTAAAGTCAAACGGACAAATAAGTTGGAGATAAAGAATTTGGATCCATGCCTTCTAGGACTCTTTCCACTGAACCAAACCACACTTCTTAAAAATCTAACTTATGGTCTGATACAGAGCACTGTTGAGTTGCAGATCTCAGATGCTTAATAATAACATTTATCCCTATCTAGGTTCATTTCCATATGGCATTTCCCCCTTAAATTAAACTACTGTCAAATTTTATTTCTTCTACCACAGAGTCTATTTCTTTAAATGCTACATGTTCTAAATGTGAGAGATACCCTTTTTGCTTTGGTTTAGTAACAGGAGAATTACTTTCAAATACAAATCTATAGTACAACATATGGAAGTACTTCTATTCCTTGGCTACTGCCACTAATGTCCTATTTTGAAGCCTTATTATTGCATGGAGGTAAACCTAAGTTCAGAGTTCTGGCAGATCCATGTTAAAAAGGCAAGTATCGGACCAATAGTAAATGTGTGTCGATCATCTAAAGACCAGCCAAGCTAAGTTCATATAAGTATACCACCAGAAGGCTGCCCATTAAGTCAATTTTTTGTTGCCACACCAAACAGCCTAAGACTATCTATTAAGATGTAGAAGGACAGCAGTCTGAGTTGGTGAAAAGACTATCCATACCCATCAGAATCATAGCTGTTTTAAAGCATTCCATGATTAAATCAATGCTTCTTGTCATGCTGTCACTTTTTCATAAAAATAAGGCTGGCCTCTAACAAGGGTTCTTAACCTTGGATCTGTAACTTCAAAAAAACAGCACCTGTTAACTGTATTTAACTTCCTTTGTATTCCTTTGAATTTTACCTTATTTAAAAATTTCATTCAGAGAATGGGTCCATAACATATACACAAAAATTAAGTTCCCCTGCTCTAAAGCAAAATATTTGGCATGAACATGGACTAAGGATGATTTTTCAGCCAAAACAAAAGTCTCACAGGCTAACAGAAATGTAGTTGTGATTACAATCCAAAAAACAAAGACCTCATTTTTCATAAATGGGAATAAAAATATCTTGCCTTTTCATTTTAACATCTCTAGTAGAGCTGTTTTTCAGCTGTGTTGGGAGTAATCTTTGAAGGCACTGTATTTCCTGGTATCTTCTCCCTTCACAGCAAAAGTAGGGAACTATGGAATTGAAATATTACATATACTGTCAGACACAGCCAATGAGATGACTCATTTTGTTGAACTGCCTACACTAAAAATAGGAAAAATCATTGTGAGAGGCAACGATGCTTTGGGCAGGGGGAGAGGATGAATCTACTTGGAAATAAATTTGATGAAAAAACAAAAGATATCAACTTATTTCAAAATGAAAAAAAGACAGGGAAAATGAAGTGTATATAGTATCCAAGAAGTAATAATTTTTAGAAAAGATCTAGGAAGACTGGTTTTGAAGGAAGGTGAATAAGAGTAGAAATTGGGTTTATGTAAACAAGTTTGCTTATTAGTGACATTTTCTAAATATAGTAATGCTGTATTAATTTCATTATTCTAGAATACTTCCTAGTCATAATTTTATACCAAACATTTTACTCTTCCACATTAATTTTTATTTTAATTCTTATAACTCTTCGACAATTTTCCCTATTTTGCTGGAGACAGCTAAGTGATGAAGGGCTGAAAAAACCCTCTCCCCAATACCCCAACCAATCAACTAAGTATGTTTTATGTATTTGACAATGAAAAATAAAATGAAATAAGTGGCCCCAAAACACAACACAATGAACTTACTGTCCCAAATGTATTAGAATTTAGAAAAAACTGGTAGAAAAATTCTTAAAACTGCTTAACTGTAACAGTACGCTACCTATATTTTCACATTCTCCTTCAGTGCTATGAAGTCAAAGTACACAAAACCTCATAACTCGTGCAGCATTGAGTCACTCTGAAAGCTAAAACATGATTGTGTAGCTAAGTACACCATGGTATATACTTCCTTTCCCAAAATACAAAATACAAGGGAAACTATAAATAGAGGTAAACAAGGTAAAAACAATTTAAAATAAAAGCATTTGACATATGGATTCCCCAGCTTGATTTCTGACTGTGTGTATATGTATTAATGTTAAAGGTAAGACTAGAGAGAAAACTCACCTGTTTTCTTCCTCAAGATCTGCTAGAATTCTCTCTAGCTCCCCTCTTTCCTCACTCTCTAAGGAAATCAAGATCTGGGCAGGACTACGAGGCTGGCTCAGGGGGGACTCCTGGTTCAAACTTTGGCAGTAATGCTGGATTAACAAATGTTCATCATCTCTGGAAAATACAATTGAAAAGGTTTTTTTTTCCCCTTTTTTGCCCCAATAGCAAATCACTAACACTTGTGAAGAAGAGGGGGAGGGGTAAGGGTTGATCTTATCCTATTATTTTTAGAGAATTAACTGAATCTTAGCTTCTGCTTTCAAGGATATTTCAAATTACCTGGGGTCACTGACAATCCATTTGGTGACAAAACCATGCAAACTTTTAGTTCAGATGATTAGCCTTTGGTTGCTTTCACGGCCTTAGAAGTGACAGGTATCTACTGCTTTTGGGATTTTTTATGAGTACTAACCAAAAGTGATGGTAACTTCCTCCCCCGCTCCACGTATGGCAGTGTTTCTGCTTCAGAACATGTCAACAAAGACCAGATTAAATTTATCTATCCTGGTTTTTGGTTTGTTTTTGGATTTGACCTTTAATTCCATCAATGTAGGGATCTTCCAGTAAAAAACCTCCCTCTACTAATACTCTGCAACTCAAAGTATAAGAGAAGTATCTGGGGCATGAGAGGTTACGCAACTTATCCTATTGGTTACACACTCAGAATGTGTCAGAAGTAGGACTGGAACCTAGATCTATTTTGTAAATTAACTTTAAAAAAAAAAATAGCAAACATTTAAGAAAACCCTTAGGGGAAAGAATGTATAGTTGAGCTAAACAAATTCCCACACTGGCCATTTAAAAACTATATAAGCAAGAAGGCACCCTAATGTAAATTTATCAATACTTTTTTTTAATCCAATTTCTGATTGGATGTGAAAGTAAATGAATGGAAAAATCAAAGCTTCATTAATTATAAAGATTCAGAGATTTCAAAATAGTTAACAAGCTTTAATGTTACAAGTAGGTCTTTATCGGTTTTATATTTTAGGAGGCAGCCAACTTTTTTCTGTGAACTAGATACTATTTAGCACATAGGTAGACATAATTTAATAAACAGATACCTAATCCTCAAGAGTCAGTCAGCCTTATCTCCACAGGTAAGTAAGCAAACACTTCAGTCTATCTCACTGGGAGGATCAGACCTGCTGTTTCAGGCTCAAAAGGGGGCTGTTTAAATATTTTCCTTACAACTTAGTGCCTTAAACACTTTTTCCTTATCAATTTTTATTTTTTATCATTTGAAGAAAGATTCAAATGGTATTCCAAATAGAGTTAACCATTTCCATAAAAAAGGAAGAAAAAAATTAAAATGATTCGATTACATTAACATGTCAAGGAAAGAAGTCCAGAATTTATTAAATGAGTTAATACTTATAATGCGGATCCAAGATAACCAGTTGAAAAGTTAAAAAGTTGGGTAAAAAGAGGTTACTTGGTGTTACTTGTGAATTCAACTACTTCACTTCCTCAAATTCAGTCAAATGGTTTACATGTTTAGACAAAGTCTAAGAATTTTTTAAAAAAAATATATTTGCTGCACAATTTCCCAAATGCATTTGGGAAAGTATGTGGTGATTTCAGTGACCCTGTGTTCCTCCCTCTAACAAGGTCCCTTTTATTTAAAACCAATATTCTTCTCATGCTACTGTATGGCTACAAAGCATTTCATTATCCAGTGAGTTAAAGCTGTGGGTCACCCAAAGGACAATGGATAGATGCATAGTGGGTATGAAAAGGCTACATGGCATTACCAATAAGGCATCAGAAATGACACGAAGAGGAAGGGGATTAACATCCACACAATGTCAAGAGATCTAGAGTAATTGTCTCCAAGCTTCCTTGATCATGCACAGCTTTCAGTTAAAAAAAATTTATGAGAACATACCCTTAGTCATAAATCATATATATGAGCTACTACACAAATAACTATGTTATAAAACTTGTACAAAATATTAACTTTAAAAAATGAAATAAAGATAAAATAATATTTAATCTTAGAGTCAACAGGGAGCCAATGGAATTTATTGGACATGGAGGTGGTGAGTGACATGATAAGACTTACTTCTTAGGAAGATCAGTTTGGGATCTGTGTTTACACTGGAATGGGGAGAGACTTGAGGCAGGGAGATCAATGAAAAAGTTATTACAATTATCCAGATGAGAGAGAGAGAGGTGGTAAGGGCCTAAACTAGGGTGCTGGCTACCTGAGCAGAGAAGGAAATAGAGACAGGAGATGTGAAGACTTGTAAACTTATTAAATCTATGACGTGAGGGACACATGTCAGCCACATCTGGTCAACAACATCCTCTCACAAGTAAGGTGGAATTTTTGACAGCAACAAAGAAGGCTGGCAGAGTGGAGGGTTTGGGGAAGAGGGGAAGGTAATGTAATGAGATCTGAGATAATTTTACCACCCATTCATGCATGCTCCTCCCATGTGACTTACTCTCTCCATTCAAAATGAAAAAAATAGGAAAGCAATGCTCTTTACTCAGCAGTCCCTGCCCTCCGAGGGGTGCCTGCTATATTGACAAGTTGATATGGGGTACAAGGAGTGAGTATTATGGGCAGGGAGTATGTAAGTTTTCCAGTAATACCTGTGTAGCTACTGTTGTGGAAGCCCTGGGTGGTTGAGTTATAATTGCTTTGAGCAGCTGATATCTGGTTCATAAGGGTGCAGGTTGGGAACTTGCACAGTGGAGGTAAGGGAGGAAAAAGTTGTAAGATACAAGTGCTTGTGCTAAAGACAAACCAAAAAATGATCATAGAAGCAAGGCTAGAATTTGACACCTCCTTTTTGTTTGATTAGACACCCCACACGGCACTGGTCTCCACCTTTGAAACTATAACCTGGAGGAAACCTCACAATATGATGGGTGGATCCATGTAGAAGATTTACAGAAGACATAGATAAGAACCTCATGGGATGAGAAGATGTGGATGGGTCAAGATCTACATCTCATTACATTACTTTCCAAACCCACCTCTCCATGCCCCATGAAGGGAATGCCCGCGTGGATGAGATCAACAATCCAGCCAGGTATCTAAGTTAAGATATCTGTTACTTTAAAAAAACTATCAAACAACAACAAAGAGTTTTGCTGAAATAACTTATAGCTTTCTTAGTTAACATTATGCTCTCTAATAAATTTTGGAATTCAATAATGATCCTAAATACGTATGTATAAGATACATAGTTTAACTCATTTTCAAGAGTTTTATTTACTGACTACTGTCAAGGACCTTCATTTACTTAACGTTAAAGTGAATGTTAAAATTTTAGCAATTCAGAATATTTCTTTTACCTCTAATAGCTGGAAATATCAGAGAATCTTAGAGATGGAAGGAACTTCAAAGATCTTCAGTGACATGAAACTGGCTGCTTTAATTTTTAGGAAGACTTTCTCTAGTCAGTGTTTTTTATGCTTTCCATTGGCAAGGCAAGCTAAACAAGTATAATCCTCTTCTATATCATGATCTTTGAAAACAGCAATAAGTAACATGTTCACCCTTCTCCCCTAAGTTCTACCTCTTGTAACCTAACCTTCTCTAAATCCTTCAACAAATCCTTATAGGGCTTCATTTAATTTTCCTTGGTTTCCTGGTATTCTTCTCTTGAATGAGTTACAGAGGTTGTCAATACTGTTCTCAAAATTTAGCACACAGAACTTTTTATGATAATCATACTGTGTTCCAACCTAGACAAAGGACAGTGGAATCATCCCCCCTACCCTGGAAACTTAGTACCCCAGGATTACATTTGCTTACGTTGTTGATTCAGTATGAACTGCTGTCTAGCCATTGACTTCTTTGAATGACATCTCCCCACCTTCTATGTGTTCTTCTGAAGTCAAGTGCAGGATTTTAGTACTAGTAAATTTCATTTTATTAAATTCAGCCCATTGTTTCAGCCTGATACTTTGGATTTAATTTTTAGCAGTCAATATGTTACCTTTCTCCCTAGCTTGTGTCATCTGCCAACTAAATAAGTATGTCACAGATTCATTCAAGTCAATGATAAAAATTTTAAATAGCATCTCCATGACTAGAACTCTATAACATACCACTAAAACCCTTCCTTTAGGCTGACATTGATTCATTAACCCAACACTCTTTGACTTGAATAATTCAACCAGTTCCAAAGGCACCTAAACGAGTTATTTCCCACAGAAAATTTAAACACAGTTAACTCTCAATCATCTATACTAAGCACGTAGTCATAGGCTGAATTTGTTTGAATGGTCTGTGTATTCCCAAAGCATCATGGATGACCCAAACAGCAGATAATGCTAAAGTCATTTTAATTTAGCTCTGCAATGCATTAATTGATTCTCTGGCACTTGATTTTCCTTCTTAATTAGGTTTTGATTAGGATAATATTAAGATTGGTTCATATTCCCTGAGCTGCATGGTGAGAGGAAGCATCCAAGAATACACTTTGTTGAAGCAGTGCTAGGGAGAGAGACCAGATAAAAAATTTTAAGTGGATAATCCACATATGGATAACTGAGAATTATATCTATTGTAGGTGGAGAAAGCTCAGGAGTTGGCTTTATCTTTGGTTCCTCTGGTATTCTCCCCTATATACCAAATGATGTGAACTATTTTCATGGTCTTAACTAGTTAGTATAAATGAGTCAAAAGTACTTGTTAACCCTTAAACTTTTCCTACCTATTATTCTGTCTATATGTCATCTTGAACTGGCTGCCTTATTGCTGTGGCAAACAAAATATGATGGGCACACAACCTATCTTTGCCTGAATTTTTCCATAGCATCTCCCAGTGCTGTATTTCACTAACCTGACCCAACGGGAGATGTCAGTTAATTTTGACTTGTCACCATTTTCTGCACTACCTCTTCCCAACATCAGTCAAAATCTATTTTTACATAATGATCTCTCAGACCCGTTTTCTTTTTCTTTTTTATCCACTAGGCCAAACTTTTAAGACACTACTATAACCTCTTTCGTGCCATTCACCAATTCTATAATTATCCCTCTACTACAGTCAATGATCTGCATCTTCACCCAAGCAATCTTTTTACCACTCTACATCCCCTCCTTGTTACTTAGCAGTAGTGTCTCATCTTTTACAGGGAAAAAAAATCTTAATCTCACTGTCTTCAATTCCTGAGGCTGATAACGTATATGCAAATGTATATAAATGAATCCTTTTGAACCTTTAAAGTAAATATTCAATTTGGTTAAAAAAGAAAAAGGCTGGATAATGATAAAATTCCAAGAGGGTCTACTGAAATAATGTTATTTTATATAGAGGACAGCTCTTTTCCCCTGTCCACATCTCCTAATATCTGGATTATTGTTAAAAGAACACTGTTTAATCTTACTAAAATGTGCATTTGTTTGCCCCTGTTGATTGAGAGTACCAGTAATTACACGGGCCAATCCCATGAAAGCTGGGTAGAATTAAAAAGGGAAAGAAAAAAGCAAAGTCCATGTGCAAATCCCAGAAAGTAAGAATGTGCTTTTGTGATTGATTTCTAGACTGGGATCTCTCTCTCTCTCTCACAAGCAATTTCATTGTCAGGAACATTTCATAAAAAGAGACAGAATACTTACATGCTCTCATTAGGAGAAACGCTATCATTTAGATAAGATCCATTGCTGTTTTCCATTTCTGCTAGCCTGATGAAAAACGTAAAAGCTCATTAAAACCTACATGACTTACTAGAAACTATTCAAGACCCGTTCTAACATTCCTGAAAACTTCAAAGATCAATCATTTTACGATGAGAAACGAATCCTCCCCATCAAAGGACAGGCTGAATTATTTCAAATGATTTTAACGCTGAGCGATCATTTAGGAGGACACACGGCAGAAGCTAACTAGTGGGAAGCCACCAACTCAAATGGTGAATTCTAGATGGATTCACATTGTGTTTTTCCTCTTCCAGACATTAAGAGTAGGGAGAAAAAGGAGAGGTTCCCAACGTATTCCATGTAGAAGAAAGTCCTCTGGGAAACACCTCTTAGTCTAAAGACATGAATCAGATTTTGTTTCTTGCTGACCTCGTGCCAATGGTAAAATATTCTGGCCAATTAGATTCTTAGTAAAGAAGACATTAAGGGTGACTCCAACATGAAAGAGTCTTAAATGTCAGTAGTCTGTGTTTGCCTTCCTAGGGAAATGCCCTTCCTTGGCTAAGGATTTTCACCTTTTATTGATGATTGAGATGGAGTCCCTCCATCTCAAAAAATAATAAAAATTATAAGTAATGACTTCTCTACAAGAGGGATATGTATGGAGGAAAGGTCAATACCCCAGACCAGTGCACTTCTCAGAGAAAAACTAGTCAATTATAACTTTATTATTTTTTTAACCAATTAAATATGTCGTATTATAGATATCAACATTAGCTTAAGCCTAAGAATGTCAGCCAGCAATGGTCAAGGGTTACAAGGGTTAAGTGGACCACCACTGCCAGTCTTCTCTTCCTCAGCATCTTATTGAAAAAATTAACTCTCATATGGCAAGCCAATGTTTTAGTCACCCAGGTGATACAGGGTCAGATGAAGCATCTATGAATGCTTCACATTCTTAGGAGATTACTGACTTTCTAGCGACGTGATTGTCTTAAGGCTTTAAACATTCTGTTTGAAAGAATAGTTGGAATAAGCAAAAATAGATTAAGGCTACAAAATTTATAGGGCCACGTTTGCACAACTTTGCTCTTTACCCATGGATTTAGTGTCTGCAAACATGCAGTGGTGGGACATGCAGGTAATCTGATTAGCAGAAAAGTCTTGGAAACAAAAATTATTTACATAAAGTATTTAATCTAGTTTCCCTGGATTAGTTATTTAAATAAAATATTTTTCCTGGCATTCAACTGGTCTCATACCTGCTAGCATAATGCTCAATGCGTGAGTGAGTATCGTCATGTGAGAGCTGAGGGGACGAGGCAGGCCTATAAGGCAGAAAATGGGATTAGTCACAGACACCATCCGTCAAGCTCAAAAAACACACAGTTCTTTATATACACGGCCTTGAATTTTCTAATTCAAATTGGTGCTTTACATGACCTACTTTTCCTTTATGCAAAATGTCCATGTTTCTAAAATCTAGGTATTTATTAGGTGCATTCCAAAGAATTCTTTCTTATACCTTATGCCTGCTGGTTGGTTTTCCTCAGAAGTTACAAAGGAATAGGAAAACTACTCTAAAAAGGTCTACTATGGCAAATGTTAGGATAAATGACATTCCTTGCCTACCAACTTTTCATATCTCATGGTTTCAAAATTTCAGCACTGTATACAATTCAAAAAGATTAAAAACAAGCAGTTTGTACAAGTGGGTCATACATTTTTTTCTTCTTTCCCATATCATATGCTTTAAGATACTATTATTTATTATCAAGAAATGTTGACTTCAGGAAAGCCAATCTAGCAATCTGTGATATTTGGGGATCTTACATATTACTATGACATTGAGTTCAGATTTCTTAGAATCATAGAACTTTTAGAGCAGAAAAGAAACATAACCATCTCTGTAGTCTATAAAAATCAGGGACAGCCAGTCATCTAACATTCAAAGGAATCTTGCTCTGTTTGTGTGTATCCATGCATGTCAGTGTGTGTGTGCATAAGAAAGTGAGAATGAAACGTACACCGAGTTCTTAGATCTACAATACTGCTTTGCACCACAGGTTAGATTTTTGACAAGGTTAACGTACTTTCAGCTTTCTAAGTCCGACTCACGCAGAGGGCCTTGAAGATAAAGCAGTTTTTCTGAAAATGCTCGTAACTTTTTTTTTAATGGGTAAAAGGAACATTCTTTAAAAGTTAATCCCTACACATGGCAGACAATATTACTGGATCAAAAAAGTCCACAGCAACGTATCTTATAATTAAAAGTGTCCTAAGTTAATTAATGTCTAAGCTTCATTTCATAGAAAAAGCCTTAGGAAAGAGAACCCATACCATATGTGCTCAAAATAAACCCAAGAAAGACTACATGTGCCTATGAACAGAATCACACCAGAATTTCTCTAGGATCCATCTATAATCTCAGAAGAAAAATAAATATTCATGCCATGGCTCATGTCAACTATATCTGGGTCATACTTTCCAATTCTACCTGTGGAAATGCTGTTTTGTAGACCAACTCATGTCACATCCTTGAAAAGGCCTGTCCTGACTTCCCGCCCCACCATGGAAGTGATGTCTCCCTCTTTTGAACACTTAGTGAATTTTATCTGTAACTTATTTATGAATGTCATCTTTTAGTTGGTTAGAGAGGAAGAAAATTCCGCTTCTAACACATACTATCTCCAATAGCCTAAGCAAGTCAGTTGTCTAGGCTAAACATATCAAACTCGTGGCCACATGTGGCCAGGGAAATTCCCAAGTATGGCTTGAATTAGATTAAAATGTAATTGGGAAATGTTTAATAAACGAAAATAGGTAGTAAGACATAGATGACATTAATATGTGATTTTCTAAGTCAATATGTGGCCTGCAGAGATCTGATTCTATGTTGAGTGTGACACCGCTTCTCTAGATAAGTTTCTAAGACTGTAAGTTTCAGAGAAAGTATGACAGGAATATGTAGTTTCCCCAACCAGGTATTCCTCACTGCAGTGAAATTATAGGTCTAGGCCCTCTCCCTGGTATGGTTAGGTCCCATGCCTTATCCCTCTGTAAAGTTAAAGACTATAAAGTGATGAACCCAGTCTTGAGCTTTAGTTCTTTCTCAGAGATGGAGGTAGCATCTTCACTAGCAGGTACTCAAAAAAGTGTTTGATGAACTGAATGAAAGTTGAATACACTCAAATGAAGAGTTCTTGTCTTAAACTTTTTATATATATTTGTGTGTGTGCATATCTATCCATCCATCCATCTATCTATCTATCTATCTATCTATCTATCTATCTATCTATCTATCTATCTATCTATCTATCTATTTATCTATCTATCTGTATCTCAAACAGCTTAGAACAATTTTCTCTTGGTCAAGATAAAAACTTTTGTAGTGAAACTAAAGGCTTCTAAGTCAACTTTCATCATAACCAAGTTTTGAATGATTAGATATAACTATGAAAAAATTGAAAGGCTCCTGAAAAGATGACCACCTCCATGTAAGCTATGGCACCAGAGAATGCCACACCCTGGTGCGGATGCCCTCATTCTCTCCTCAGATTATTTCCTATTTATTTGCCTGCGTAAGTGTTTTACTCCCCAGCATGATATGAGTTCTTCAAGGGCAATGGTGGATTTCTGCTTTATTATTATCAGATGCTTACCAGGTAGGAGACACTTTAAAAATGCTTGTTCAGTGAATAAGCCAGTTGATTTCTCAAAGCTATATTTTTTGGGACAACTTAACTAGAAGAATCCCAAATAAACTTTGTCCAAAAGTATTTTTTAACATCTATAAGGTGATGGAAAATGTAGTGCTTTGGTCCCTAGGGTAAAGCACGAATCATTTTCTTCTGGAATGTGTCAATGTTTATTTTTCAATCTTACACATGGCCTATAAGCTAAGAGTCACTTTAGCAGGTAAATGTATTAATTATTTGCCTTTTTTACTACCTTAGTTATATGTTTTGGTAAATAATGGACATAAAAAACCCCTGCAACCTTTTCTACAGGGTTCTCACCAAAGAAAGTTCATATTTCAATTCAAGAATATATAAACAACAAAGCTGTAGCATGTCTTTTCCACAGCAGATAATGGTTTAACATTTTTTCCCTTATGGATTTACATAGCCTCTAATCCAGAGCACCAGGGTTTTGTGCAGCTACACCATAGACAGCAAAAAGTCAAGAGGTTGTATACCAGGAGTCTAAAGAAACAGTTAGACTAAAGAGAAAATGAACAAAGGAGAAGGGTATTGTGTAAGGAGAGAGAAAGTAAATTCAAAATTCTGTTAAAAGTCTAAAATTGTTTAGCCCAGACACATGCCACACCAGAAAAATAAAAGAAAATCACCTCTCTCTGAAAAAGGACAACGGAGGCCCTTTTCCCCCTTAAAGAGAAATCTAAGTCTCTCCTTTACTTTTCAGTTAAGACCTAAGGACCTTGCTGCAGAAAGTCACATTCCTAGTTTACTGCACCATTACTTGCAATGAGTAAATTTTGACCCATTTACATTCCAAGGCATTTTTATTAACAATATAAGTGTCCTAACTGTGGGCAAAGGAAAGTTGGTTACCTTTAGCTTAGCCATAATGTAAGAATTAGTTCAACCAGAATGTTACAAATACTCTATGTGCCAGTCCCAAGCAGAGGGGTTTGTTACCAGAACAAAGGCTAGGGTGTGATAAATGCTTTCAGGCATGACTGCTCATGGGGAATAGCTATTAAAGGAAAAAGAATTTGAGATCTACATGAGTGTAGGGAGTACCCACACTGCTGAAAACATTTATCCTTCAAGTGCTGAAATAAGTACTTAGGAAAATGAGCTTCAGCTATAGGGTTAAAGGTTAGGATCTGTCAAAGGAAGGAGGGTCTAAACTAACTTCAAATGCAAACTTCTGCATTCTGTCTTCCTGACTGAAGAAATACCATGATCATAAAAGTTCAGTGTCATCACAGAATCTAAGACAAAGAGCTAAAAGGCTAAAAAAAAAAAAAAAATGCTAAAGCCCAATCAGATTATCTATGAGGGAATTTCGGTCTAGTGTAGCTGTGACTTGCCCAAAGATATTATCAGGTGTGGGATGTGAACTTCAATCTTTTGATCCCAGAACCAAATCTTTATCTCACATCAGGTACCATTCTAAACATTAAACTTTGTTGGATTTTAGAGTCTTAAAACTGAAATGTCTAGATGTGAGTTTCTATAAGGTTCCCAAATCTCAACTTAACAGACTTTAAATCGACATAAAATACCATTTACTAATTAAAGACCTTCAAAAACCATTTAGAATTCAAGCAGCAAAGAATCTGATCCATAACAACCTCTTAGACTTTAAAGACCTTTGCATATTCTTAACATCTCATAAGCTTGTAGGCTAGAGAACAGCTTTGTCTATGAAGGAATTATAATTCACTTAAAGAGGTCATAGTTAATCCTAATATCCACAAGACAGACAAATCCTTACTTTGAAGAAGTTAATTTCTTTCACAGTTAAAAGATATCCAAATCTACTCTGTAGTAGGTTGATTTAAAAAAAGAAATATTTATTTCTCATTATTTTTTTTTACTGAAATAAACATTATTTCTTCTGAGGCTGTTTCCCCCCCAGTGAATACTAGCTTTCTATGCTTAATATATCCATTTTCAAACTGCCCTGGTGCTTTTCAAAAATGTTCTATAGTCTTAACTGTGTGTTGAGTTATTTTATTATTTCGAATGTGTTCTGACTGTACTGTTGATCAGAATCTAATGAAGTTTAGACCAGAGTTATTCTTTTCTATTTTTAAAGCTTCTAACATCTAAAAGTCAATGAACTGCAGGTACTAGGGAAAACATTATAACATCTGATTTGAGGACCTACAGGAGAGTTGCATTGTGTAAGTGAAATGAGACCAGGTTGACAAGTTATTGTTTATAGAGGAAACCATACAATTAAATTTAACAAACATTAAGGTACTGTGCTAGATGCTGGGGGTAAGCTAGGTGCTTAACGGTCTGATTGTAGGTTGAGGAGGAAGGATATGCAGAAAATAACTCTAAAAAAAGGAAAGCAATGGGGAAGGGTGAAGTCTGGTCAAAGTTCTGAGAGATCACTTTCAGATGGGAAGGAAATGGAACAGGGGCATCTGTGCTGAGTTTTAGAGGAAAGGAGACTTTAACCTCCAGAACGGGGCAGAGGAATGTGTGAAGTGATCAAGTTCATTCCAGGCAGAACTCTGTCCAGCAGTAAGTAGTCCAACATGCCTGTAAAAAGAGTATGTGACGGGGAATAATAGGTAGTAAGGACAGAAAGGTAGTTTGGAACAAAACTGTGGCGTAACCAGGAGTTTATATTCCACTTGTTTCTTACATATTTAGTAAGGGGGAGGAGAGGCATGACACAATAAAATGTTCTGTTAGCAAATTACTTCAATGATTGTAGAAAGAATGGATCGAAGTGGTAATAAAACAGGTGGGAAAGCCAATCAAGAAGCTTTTACAATAGTGGGCATGAGAGGTGATGAGGGTCTAACTACACTGGGAGGAAAAGGAGGGGATAGATTTAAAGAATATGCCAAGAGAGAACACTCAGGCTGTGGCAACTGATGGATTTGGGGCACAATGGAAAGAAGAGTCAAAGATAGCGCCAAGGTTGTGAAGCTGGGTGAATGGAAAATGGTGGAGGTATTAGGAAATACAGGACAGAAGCCTTGGAATGAGGTTGGAGGGAGGGTAGAAACAAAGATGTGTCATTCATCTGCATAGAAGTGATCGATGACACAGGGAAGGAAAGATCCAAGGTTCAAAAAGAAGGCCAAGGATAGAACTTTGGGAGACGTTCAACCACACTTAAGGGACCCCTTGAAATAAAATGGCAGAAATTTTCATAGATATGGGTAAGCTTTCCATTTGTTTTAGGCTGATGAAGAGCCATCCAATATAAAGCCCACAGTTGATGGTTTGCAGCTTATTATCATGAAAACAAAAGAAAATTCAGTTTAAATATATTTATACTGAAAAGTCATGAAGACCTCGATTAAAGATCATTTCTAGGGATGATTCTTTTTTTGAAGTTGTTTTGCAGTTCCATCTAAAGCAAAGAATGAGCAACCTGAAGTGAAACTTGTTTCAATTAAAAAAAAGCCTCTTTTTTAAGCACAATATCACTTTGTTACCATTTAAATATCAGCTATCAATTTTACAATACATATAAGGCCAAGCAACATTTTCCAATAAAAGAATAAACTCTGGTTTGAGTTCTTCTGTTTCAATCGTTACCTGAGGGGCTAAATTAACTAGCTGAACTTCAATGAGTTGAACACAAATAGGAGAGCTATAACGAAGACTGCAGTTCTCAACTACTTCAGACAATTTCACATAATGATAATTGTCTAGGACGGTATACAGAAGCTTCAAGACACAGGTTCCTCTCACTTTGGGGGTGGGAAGAAAGTATGTGTTAAAGCTGAGAGATCTAACAGTATACAGACACAAACATATATATTAAAATTTTGTACCTAATTTTCTAAACTAGCACTCAAAACTAAATTATCTCCATACCTCATTAAACTAAGTCAACCCAAATCAACTGAATACTAGACTGAATCCTGCCAAGTCTGAATTACAGAGCATCTAAGGAATACAGCTGCTGTCCTTTCCAAATTTCTGAAATCTTCAAATTTAAATGATGTGGATGTAATTAGCAGGCTCTTCCGCCCTCGATAAGAAGAAATATATAACCATATCTTTCAGAAACACAACTAATAACTCATTATTAAGTTCTAATTAGGACCCTTAGTGCATCAGCCAGGTTTTCTGTTGGTGACTAAAAAGTTCTTGTGATTCACCTGCATTGCTGTGGATGGGACTCTCACATACTTAAAAAAATTAATCACAATGAAAAAGAAGATGAATATGTGTCTAAAAATAAATAAATAAAGCAAGGGGATGTAGCAGCAGCAGACTTTAGCAAAAGTACTCACGCAGAATCTACTGGCCAGAAGTTGATCAGAGTAACGGGACTGCAAGACAAAAAAAATGGGGAGGTGAAGAGAAAGGCAGAAAAACTGAGCAGCAAAAGAAATCATTACAGAAAGGTAAAAATAAAGGAAATCCATCTGACCGATATGAACAACCATGAAAAGAAGCAGGCAAAAAAAATAAATAAATAAAGGTGGAAAGGAGTGAAAAATAAGATCAACCAAGCTGCTGTGTGATTGCCATTGAAGTATTATTAGAAACAGAAGTTAAACTGAAGGGAGGAAAAAGCACATTGTCTTTGTTCAGAAACATCCTTCCTGTTTATTTTCCAAAATTTTGATGTGACCATGTTTTGTTTGAAAGGAAAAAAAAGTCACAATTAGAGAAGTTGGTAATTTAGCAATCAGATAAGAAAGGAGGAAAATAAATAAATAAATATGAGGTTTTGTGTGTGTGTGTGTGTGTGTGTGTGTGTGTGCGTGTGTGCGAAATCTACATTAAATGTTCAAATTTCCGATGTCCAAATTGACACATCTTTTAAGGCCATTAGCAGAAGCAGATGTATTTATTCTCCCTTGCACATTGAAGTTTAGCTCATGGGAAAAACTAGGTTTACAGAAACAAGGGAAATGGCAATTGTGTTGTCAGCTTGTGTCTCCCAGCTAAAATAAATCAGATGAAAGAAATGGGAAAGCACTTAGGAGGTAAAGAGAGGTAAGCTCAAGGGTGTTTCAAATAAAGCTCAGGTTTGCCTTCACCAGTACTCACGTTTCCATGTTGTCCCCCTCTAAGACAGTTTGCACAGGCAGATACCCCATTCGTGGATGCTTCGCAAAATACCTTTTTGTTCGAAATTTGTTTTTCAGTACCTTGGCAAAGTCTCGAACATCTTCTCCTGAAGTTGTCTGAAAGCAGCATAAGGGTGAAATAGGATTTAGTTACCTGTGAAGTATCTATCTCCTTACACTGCCAACATAAAGGACTCCTGGGTCCAGGAATAGTGGAAAGACCTTAGTGTCCAAGAGCTTATACCAACACGTCACATTGTACTCAATTAATTTTTAATGTTAATGAGCTCTTCCTCTTTATCAGAAGAATGACAAAGTATTATTATTATAATAATCTTTTGTGAACTCTTTTCATGAAGGTGAGCCAAGTGGCAAAGATTGTAAAGTGAGAATGATTCATTTAATCTTAGAGCTGAATGGAAAGCCATCTATTTCAAATTCCCTTAGGATTATCCTTGTGCAATAAATAACCATCTTGCCTTTGCTTGAAGCCTCTAGTAATAGGAAACTCACTACCTTCTAGGGCAGTCTATTTTCATTTTTGGATGGCTCTAAATTCTCAGAACTTTTTCTTCATAATCAACCGAAAGCTGCCTTCTTGGGACCAAGTAGAACAAAGTACAATCTATCTTCCATGTGACAATCCTTCAAATATCTGAAGACAGCTATCACGGTCCCCCAAAGTGTCTCTGCTCCAGGCTACGCAGACTGACTAGACCATCTGTTGGATTCCAACTATAAATTTAAGAAATATTCCAACAATTCCACAGCCTCTGCTTGTATCTAGACATGGATCATCCAAACTGGATACGTTCAATTGTCCTCAAAAGAATTCTGGGTTTTTCTAATGACAAGCGAAGGAAGATCCAATTTACTATTCTAATTTACTTTAAAGAATGAAATACAAGCACAAAACAATAAGTATGGTTCTTCATTTAAAGGGAATTATGATTACAGTGAATCACATAATTACTGATATAATTCCTTAAGAATAAAAATCCCTTTCTGGAGTTTAGTAAATTCTGAGTAGATAATAACAGAACAAGTAAAATCAATACTTTAAAGTTTAGCATATTATCCAAGGTATTTAAATCACTATTTCAAGCCAGAGAGAATACATGCAATTAATATTGCAGATAGAAAAGCACGTGCACACATACACACACACTTTCCCTCTCTCTCTCTCACACACACACGCACACACTTTCCCTCTCTCTCTCTCACACGCACACGCACACACACGCGCACACGCACATACTTTCTCTCTCTCTCTTTCTCTCTCTCTCTCTCTCTCTCTCTCTCACACACACACACACACACACACACACACACACACACACACACACACAGAGTAAACTCCAATACTTAGTAAATTTTGGTCTGTTGCCCTACCAAGAATTATTAGCTCCTAAGTTTGGGAAAATCAAGTAATTTGCCCACCAAAGCATTACACCTATTTCATGAGACTGACTACACAGAACTGGACCAGGGACAGCAGCATCACTTACTGGCGTGCAGTATTCTACCATGGGGTAGTGCATTTTATGGCCTTTTGCAACTCGGCCAGAAAAGAAGCAGCTTTGGCAGATGTCGTAGTTAAAGTGCTTTAAGCTCCTGTACCTGGAGAGAGGAGAAAGAAAAAAATTTTCGTTTCTTCAAAATTTACCTTAAAAACAACTTGTCAGGGCCCCAATCTTGATAAAACTTTGTTCTGCGCTAATTTCTCAAAGCGATACAACAAATATAGTAATGTTACAGAGGAAGTATCAGAATTGCAAGAGATACAAAGGATCTAGTAAAAACCCCTTTTATTAAAGATCAAGAAATGGAGAACCAGAGAGGCAGAGTACATTCTAAAACAAGTGTTTTAATGACAAAATGAATCTAGTGTGATTTCCACAGCCCTGACCCATGTCCAAAATTCTCAATGATTTCAAAGATATATTTTTCTATAAATGTATCAAAGAGGAGGGAATCCGTTCTTATTTCAAATCTGTGGCAGTATAAGAATATTTTGGGTGAAATGGGAAAGCACTAGCAAACTATTCACTACTAGTCTACGACATTTCAAGACATACACCTTCTGTTCTTAGAACCAAAATTCACTAATTATTTTCTAAAAAAGTAAAGAAAAATGAAGGAATGCCAATGGCAAAAGCTAAAATAAAACAAAGCCTGTCCACTAAAGACGGACATGCTTTAATCATGCTTTCTGATAGACTGATTTATGATTCATTTTCCAAATACTCATTTTGCTAATTTCTGCTTTTATCATTCTCTCCCTCTCTCCCTTCAAAAATGTCTTAGTCTAGTACATACAAATAGCAAAGCAAACTCCAATAAAAGGCTAAAATTATGCTAGATTGGAGTAGTTATGTTTAAGTCTGAAGTGGTAGGTTTTTTTCCCTACCCTCAAAGCTAACATATTTCCTTCTCTCTCTCTCTCTCTCTCTCTCTCTCTCTCTCTCTCTCTCTCTCTCTCTCTCTCTCTCTCTCTCTCTCTCTCTCTCTCTCCCTTCCTCCCTCCCTCCCTCCCTCTCCCTATCCCCCCTCTCCCCGCTCTTCTTCTGTTTTTGAATTTTAAGTTGCTTTCTCAGATCTGAAGACTTTAGTCAAATCAAGAAAATTAATTACATTCTGCAAAATGAACAGAAAACCCCAGATATCATTTTGCAGAACAATAAGACATCCCTTTCACATTCCAGTATTTTTTTTGGAGGAAAAGCACAGAGAGGATTTCTAAATGATATATTCTAATAGAGAAAGGGGGGAAAATGAACTACTTGATGTTCTTTAAAGCATATATATATATGTATATACATATCTATTTAAAAGCATCTCCCTTATTGTTACTTTGTAAATCCTCCCCCACATTTCTGACTCGCTGGAGAAGCAGAGAAAGAAAAGGTAAGAAGTGCAACGCAGTCTCCTGCTGCATCCCCACCTGAAGTCATCATTCGTACCTGCCAGAAACCAGGAGAAAATGAGGGCGCCTTTGTGCCAGCGCAGCCTCCTCACTGTTGTCTATCTAGGCTTTCGAACGCTTTTGTAAAACCACCGGGTAAACAGCATGATATGCAGAAGCATAAATAGCGGTGCTAAAAGAACACCGTGAATAAAGAGCACCCCAAACCACACAAAGTAGCTATTAAGGAACACAGTGATAAAACAAGTCTAACCATAATTGAAAGAGAGTATTTACTTAGCTGTTAAGTGGATTCTGAACAGGCATACCAATATATAGCTATTTTACAACACAGTAGCTTATTCATTGCTATGGAAACCATGCTGTTGATCCAGATGTTGAAACAGATCAACAACATTCAGAATTAAGGAGTGAGGATTATTATGAAATAGCACAGTCTTTTAAAAAATAAAAAGATCCACAAAAAGGTCAAATGGCTGAAGAGTTTAAAGACACAAAAATTGCTATTTCTAAAGTACATCAGGTTTCTAAGAGATGTTCCTTCCTAGCTGTGTAAACTTGGGGCAAATCACTTAACCTTTCCTGACCTTGTTTTTCTCAACTGTAAAAGAAAAGCATTGCTCTAGACTCCAAGGCCCCTTTCTGGTGCTAACATTTTATTATTCATTCTTTTTTTTTTCCACTTTGAAATAAAAGTCTCTTGCTTGGTTTTTAAGTCTCTTGGCGAATTTTTCCTTCATTTTCATCCTTTATGTTCTCCTGGATAGCAATTCATGAAGATACTATCCAGAGAAGCCAATCAGGTATTTTTATGTATCAAGGATAAAGTTCTGTGATTACTGGAACAATTCCTGGTGTGAACAGCGGGTGAAAGGAAACTGGGTAAGTCGGACTGATAGGAATGCCCTTTCACTCAGCCTGATTTCCCTGTATAGAACCATCTCCTGACTTTGTGATGTATGGGGGAATGGTTCTTACATTAGACTGGGGGGAGGAGAGGCTGGAATTCGTTAGATTATCTTACATTCCTGTAAATGGATGTTAGAATTTTGTTCAGAAGGTCTTAAGGGGAACTACTTACATGCTACTTTGAAGGATGTGATTTCCTATTGAATGAGGTTCTGAAATAAGGAGTGAACAAGGACCAGAAAGGATAAAGAAAACACCTCCATCCAGATGAATCAAATTAACTCAGTGACTAAGAGATAACATGTCCTCCTCAGAACTTCCCCATGTCCACTTTGGTAACTAGAAAACCAACAGCTTCTGCTAGGAGGACACAAGATCTCCTAACAAATACAGTGAAAAAGGAGGATCCAGGATGTGTCTGATACCTGAATCCAATAATGGGGCACTCTTTGCAGATGTTACACTTCGCCTGGTGTTTGGCAGTTTCTGCAGCAGCCACCCTGTGCAGCACAGGCAGCCACACCATTGACTGGGGTTCCAGCCTCATCCAATCCAAGAAAAGAGCTGCTTCTATTTCTGGCTTATTGTTAGCCTGTAAGAGAAAAAGAAAAGAAAGAAAAAGAAAATTTGGGGAGGTAAAGGAAGAAGTCAGTCACAGGGAAATTGTGGGTTTTTTTAATTTTTCCTTTACATAAGTATGTACATGTAATACTGTTTTGCACCATAATGACTTCCCATAAAGCATATGGTGGAACAGTACTTTCTCCATACATTGTTAGGTCAACAAATTCTTTTACTCACTCTTCTTTACCATTCAGTGGTCCAAGTCAATGAATGCCCTTTCGTCCAGAAGTTTTCTCTTACGCCCTCCCTCTCCCAAGGCATTTGATTTTTGTTTCCCTTCCATACTTATGTGATGAAATGACTTAATACTTTGTATTTACTCTTGTGTGTAGCTGTTTTAATCTCCTTAGTAGTTAGAAGGCTCTTGAGGACAGGGACATTTTTTATTTGTATCTGAAATGCCTATTGGTTTATTTTGAAGGGTAGGAAGAATCTGGATCTGTTTTTCCATCAGCATAAGGAGTTCCTGGCATGTAAACCCTTATCATATAAGTCACACAGCTGTTAAGCGTTAGAAGCAAGGCTGGAATCCAGGCCTTTCTGAAACTATGTTCAACGCTCTATACTCGATACCTTGCACTAAATATGTTTAAGTTAATAAAGTTGTACTACAGATATCTCTGTGTGTCATAGACTACTGCTTCCTACTTTTGTGACCTTTGTAAGTCACTTCTCTCTTAGGTTCATTTTCCTCATCTATAAAATAAAGAGCTTGAGCAGTGTGAACTCTGGGCAGCTAGGTGATGAAGTGGATAGTGTGCTGGACCTAAAGTCAGAAAGACTCATCTTCCTGAGTTCAAATTCAACCTCAGACATTTATTAGCTATGTGACTCTGGGCAAGTCACTTAACCTTGTTTGCCTCAGTTTCCTCATCTGTTAAGAAATGAGCTGGAGAAGGAAATGGCAAACCACTACAGGATCTTTGCCAAAAAACCCCCAATAGTATCATGAAGAGTCAGATCCTCTGAAAAAACAATTAAATGACCTTTAAGGTGCCTATGGCCCCTTCAAGTTCTCAATCTATACTCCTAGCTTAACGATGGCAGAAACCCAATCTTTTCTCCAAACTCCATATAAGCCCCCAGTGTATTTACACATAGTTAAGTACTCAAACAGTTTTTTGGAACTGAACTGATTTGTTTCCAGTGTGTGGAGTTGACAAGGGAGACAGAAAATTTAGGTATTCATTGAACAATTAAATTAAAAAAAAAATCAATGAAATGAGAAGCCCTGAACAATGAAAACCACCAGTTCTAAATATATAATCTTATGATGAAAATCTGCCAATTGCTTTGGCAATATTCATTCTTCCTTCATGGAAAGTAAAGAAATTCACATGTAGTTGAACGATTAAGGAGCTACTCCAAATTTGAATAACCCAAGAATGAGATATCTAAGAGGCAACTATGCACAGCTTTGTAGTATTGTGGGGTTCACTGATCACTGCTGATAAAACAGCAACATGGTATAAAAAGGATATTTGATTTTAGTTTTCCTTTATATAAAACAGTAATAGAGTAAAAAAACAAAAACTTTTTTAACCATTTGTTTTTCACCCAAAATATCAACAGGGCAGCTAGGTGGTGAAGTGGACAGAGTGCCATGCCTAGTGTCAGAAATATTCTTCCTGATTTCAGATCTGGCTTCAGGCACTTTTAATTGTGTGACCCTGGGCAATTCACTTAACCCTATTTGTCTCAGCTCTCTTCTGTAAAATAAGCTGGAGAAGGAAATGGCAAACCATTGACTCCAGTATCTTTGCCAAGAAATGCAAATGGCATAAAAGAGTTAGACACAACTGAAATGACTTAACAACAAAATAATATCAAGTTCTAGTTAATAAGCATGTATTTAACACTCATATTCAAAGCATTATATTATCTACCTTTAGTGCATAATCAATAAATTTTTAAAAAATCTAAGTCCTTAGAAACTAATCCAACTTCCCATATAACGTGAGAATTCCATCATGCCTTACAGCCTCTCTGTTTGAATACTTTCAGGGACAAGGAATTTACTACCCAAAATGGCAGCCCAGGATGGGATAAACACTCTCTTAAATAAGGGGGTTGTTAGTATTGAAAGGAAATTAGGGTCATAAACTCTTGGGTGGGATTGTGGGTTGGAATCTTAAGTAAGAAGTCATTGGAATGAGAGGCAAGAGGTAAACAGCAAGTTTACACACAGAGTTTTTCATTGCCCACCTGTTTACAGAGAAGCCTAATCTTAAGAATACTATAGATAGCCAGAGCCCACTAATTAACAGGAAACTTCATTTTTTTTTTTTAAAGAAATTTGACCCTTCATAAAAACTGAATTTTTCTAGGACTGAGACAAAAAGAAAAAGAGGCATGAGGAACCAAAAGGATGAGAGGGTATGTTCATGTTTTTCTGGGTGTTTCATGTTATATTTTTAATTCTCAGGGAAAATAATGAACAAATAAGTCTAGGTCTTTCAATGTGTGCTAGCTCTTTTAGTAAGTAGCCATACAGTGTTAGTAATGAAACTGAACCAGATGCTCATATCACAAAGTGTCCAAATTACTCTTTATCTCCAATATAGGCCATTACTACAGAATTTGGGAGGACCGGGAAAGAATGGCAGGGAAAATTTAGAACAAACATTCAATTTTTGAAAACTCTGAATAGTCAATAAGTTCTTCCCTATGTAGCCAAGGTTGAAATGACCTATAGGGGCCATTCCACGGAGTGTGCAGTTGGAAATTCCCTCGAAACTTCTGGAGATACCAGGTAATTCATAAATTGTTGCTTGGGTTTATTGGGGAGATTAAGTTCGAGGTTATTTCCAGGTGACTCAGCTCTGAAAGGTCTTGTCACTTTGGTATGAGACAGAAAATTCTAAATGGTCTCTTGGTCCTCCCCATAGGTAGTAGGGGGGTGGCCCACCAAATTAAAGTAACAACTGACATGGACCTGTCAGCCAATTCAACCTCCTCTACATTTATACCTAACTGAAATGTCCATCCCTAACTTCCCAAACCATTTCTTATTCTTTGTTCTGAAAATACATATAAGAAATCTAATCCTCCTTTTGCAAGATAGCCCTACAAATATTTAAAACCAACTTTGAATCATTCATGTTTTCTTTTCATTCGGTTAAAGACATCCCTTATTCCTTCAACTATGTTGCATATTCCCCAAAGTCAAAACCAGAAAGCTCCTACATATACCAAAAGAAAGAGCTTTTTTATATAGGACTTTTCTATGAATATCGTCCAATTTGAGACCTTATAACAACCCTAGGAGGTAAATGCCATTAGTATCACCAATTTATAGTTTTGGAAACTGAGGCAGATAGCGGTTAAGGGACTTGTTCAGGGTCATACAATTAGTTAAGTGTCTGACGCTACATTTGAACTTAAGTCTTCCTGATTCCAGGTCCAGAGCTCTCCTCACTATGCACCTAATGGGGGATGGCAAAAGAAACTGTATGTAAACATAAGGTGTACCATAAGAAACGCTGAATGTGAAGAATTCATATGAACTGATTTACAGTGAAGCAAGCAGAAGCAGGAAGATAATGTACACAATGAATGCAACAATGTTGACGTAAAGGACAAAAATGATAGTATTACAAAACTAGAGGAGAGAAGATTTATTTTCTTTCCAGAGGCAGTTAGTTGGCAAAAGTGGACAGAATTCTGGGTTTGTAATCGGGAAGACCTTGGCTCAAATATGACCTCAGACACTTAATCAGTTGTATAACCCTGCAAAAGTCCCTTAACCTGTCTGCCTCAGTTTCCATAACTGTAAAATGGGGATAATAATAGCACCGACTTCCCAGGATTTTTTATGAAGATCAAACATGATAACACTTATGAAGTGCCTGGCACATAGTAGGCAATTAATAGATGCTTATCCCTATCCTTTCCATCTCCCCTTTGCAGAAATGGCTGCACTCCCAATGAATGTGCAACATGAACATATTATATTGTCAGATCCCACTGATGTATTGGTTAGTTTTACTGAACTTTTTATTATTCTTTGTTAAAAAGGGATGGCTCTCTCTGGATCATGGAAGGGACTGAAGGATTTAAAGTGAAAGTAAAGATAATTCAAAACCAATGGGTATCAATGTTTTTTTTAAATTTACAGTACTTACGCTTGGCTCTAATAATTCAAGGCATTTTAAATTAAGAATAAAATAAATTTACTTTTAGTTTAAAAAAAACCAAATATGATATGTCTTTTGGACCCTTGGCCATCCCAACTATACCCTCTGGCACCATGCTAACTTGTCGATAACCTTCTCAAAATATGATACCTAGAATTAAGTAAAATAATATTTACAGGGAAGCTAGCATCTCCTGGTTCTATTAATATATTAGCATCATTAGTACACTTCATACTCTAGACCAGAGTTGGGAAACCTGCAACCTTGAAGCCACATGTGCTCTTCTAGGTCCTTGAGTACAGCCTTTTTGAGTGATTCCAAGTTTCACAGAACAAATTCTTTTATTAATGGGATTTGTTCTGTGAAGTTTGGATTTGGTCAAAGGGACACACTTGAGGACCTAAAGGGTGACATGTGGCCTTGAGGCTGCAGGTTCCCCAATCCCTACCTAGACTTAGGTGAAGTATATACTTATTTAAATCATCTACTTCATTTTTAACAAACTAAAGCACACAATCTACTCAATAGAGCATTAGACTTGGGAGTCAAAAAGACCTACATTCAAATCCTGCCTCAAACACTTAATAAATGTGTGACCTTGGCATATTATTTACTCTCTATGTCTCACTTTCCTTATCTGTATAATAAGGGTGTTGAACTCAATGGCATCCAAGTTTCCTTCTTAGCTCTGAATCTATATTTTCATGATGTTATGCTATGTCTTTTTTATCTTGTATTTTTTCAATAGTTTTTGGTGGATTTTATTTCTTTATTTGCAAAAAATAGCTACTATGAATTCTGCAATACTTTTAAATGAATTTGTATTTTTTATCAGTAATAACTACGTAATCTGCAAAAGAGTAAAACACACATGTATTTTACTTTTTAACTATTACATCCATTTATGAAATAATAAAAATACTGTTTTACACTTTAGCCTACAGGAGGCAAATACCAGCTTTACTGGATTTTGTCTGATGAAAAGAAAGATAAGGAGATGACATTTGATGGACATGGGCTTCCTACAGTTGCATCCTGGTCCTAGACCAGAAATCAGTGTTACTGCCAATATGACAGTATATTCAGGGCTGATCAAACCTTTGCTGGTTTGGTTCTCCACAAATTAGAGAAAACTAAGCTGGAACAAAGACAGTTAAAAATTTAGAGAGAATACCTATGAACAAAGCTTTGAGAAATGGGTTTTTTGGCCAAAGACACAAGAGGGAAAAGAAGGACAGAAGGAGAAACTTAATAACACTTCTCAGTTATGTGACTGTTTCTTAAGGAGCGGATGGTAACCAGCTGTTAACACTTTTCCACTGAGGACAGAACAAGAAGAAACAGGTTTAAGTAACAGCATGAGGAATTTAGGTTGTTATCCATAAATAATTTCCTGACACTGAAGGTTGTTAAACATTAGAATGATTTACTGAGGGAGACAGGGGAATCTTCTCAAGAGAACCGGCAGATTCTCGCCTACTTTTGATGGTGTAATTCTGCCTGAAGGCAAGATGGTAGACTCCTCAAGGTCCAGTCCAACATTAGATCAGGATGTAAAGATCTCATTTATTTACAACTATTCACTGGCACTAAGTAATGGAACTAAAGACCACCTCTGTCTTTTATCTTTCATTTTTACATAAATTGCTTGGCAGAATAGCCAACAATTTCTCTCTTTGTTTGATAGCAACAGCATTTTCAAAAATCAAACATTTTGAAGCAAGTTTAAGAGAAATGAGACAGACAGACACAAACAATCAAAGTTAGTTACTTTGAACTAAATTATGATCATTTCACTGTATATCCCTGGGGAAAGAATGATATACACCAGTAAAACAATAAGCATTCTCTGACATAAGCAATGTGTGATATGATCATATCCCTTGTGCCATGGCCTGTCCCAATCCCTGAGACATTCAAGATCCATTTTTATTGTAGGAATTGGCAACACTTCTACCCACATGACCACCTTCAGTTTCTTTTTTCTGTTGACTATTACATTTCCCTTCCCTTCTGCAATGGTCTGAGGGTGATGGATAACTTGATGACAATGTCTGCTTATCTGGGAGCTCCGTGCCAACTGCTGCATCAAAGAGGCCACAATTCACAAAAGGAAGCACCAGGAGTTAGCACTACTACTGTGATTGTATCTTTTCTGTGCCAGGGAGAATATCTAGACATGGAGGAAGCTAAGATAGAAATACCACTATATAGTGACGCTTCTAGTTCAGAGGAAACAAACTCACCAAGCAATGGTAAGAACCAGTTATAGTAAACAGTATGGTGATAAGAGACAAATGTATCTAAATCAATTAATCAACATTTATTAAGTACCTACCATGTGCCAGGTATTTTGCTGAACACAGGATTCTAAAAATAATGTGATCCTAACATATGGAATTTCGAATTTATAAGGCAAATCACAGAAATAATCTCATGTACATTTATTTGACAAATGAGGCAATGGAACCTTCTAGGGTGAAGTACAATTTGGACTCTCTCAGTCTGTTCAATTTAGCCCAAATTTTATTAAAAATATGATATATACATATATTATGCATTGTGATACACTACTCTAGGTGTCAAAAATACAAGGACAAAACAAAAATAATCTTTGAGGTCAAGAATCTTACATAATTTTGGGAGAGACTATCCCTGGATCAATACAGGACCCAAGCTACAAATATCTAGAAAACTGGTAGCAGAATATTTAGCTTCTTCCAAGGCTCTTATAGTTTTAGTTCATGGAGTAGGAGGTGAGGAAAAACAGTTGGGCAGTCTTTTAATATTTTAAAAAGAAGTATAAAATGATTTATTCAAGAGGTGGTATCTAAAAGTAGCACTTTGTTATATGGTCAAGGTGAAGCAGCAAGGAAACCTTGAACAATTTAAAATAAGTTAGAATGGAAAATAGGAAAATAGTTCGGCTGAGAACAAAAGAGAAAAGTAATAAAAAATAAATAACCTATTCCTAGATTTGATATCATGCTTTGAACAAATGTCAAAACTTATTAACAAGTGGACATGAATATACTGAAATTTGTATTTAGTTGATCTCAGTCCACTTAGGCAGGTATATTGCTTCTGTAACAATGCCTAAGTGATCTACTGTATATATTTTACTGATAGAAAAAAAGGCAAATTCTGTCGAAAAATATACTGAATTCAAAAACACAGACCAAAAAGAAATGAGCTGCTTGACCAATAATTCTACCCTTCCTAATCATATACATTTATATACAGTGTTGTGTTAGTGAGCTTTAATAAATGCTAATATCCATTTCACGTTTTAGTCATTATTGACAGCTAATGATATTGGCAGATGAAAATCCATTCACTCTACGGAATTCTTCTGTAAAAGCCCAGCACTTGGAAAGTTTAGCAATATTTAAATTCATCAAAACTAATTTTTTTTACAGCCTCCATACAGGAAAATTTAAAACTACAAGGAATATAAACTAGTCAGGGTCAGACAGTCTAGGACAGACAGCTCTCAAGTTGTTCCCTGGGATGCAATTACATCTTCTTTAACAACCTCTAAATCCAGGAAAAGCACCAGTGAAATATTTCACATGAGAGAAATTTACATTCAAATACAACATAAAAGTAGTAACAAAGATAAGTTGTAAAGAATATTAATGATCCTTTCCATCCTAACATTGCCAGTTTTAATAATGAACAAATTAATTAGTGACACACAAAAAAAATCACAAAACTGCACTCTTTTTCAATCTTATAAATTCACACAGGAGGAAGCATTCCTGTTTTGCTTTTGATTTTGAGTTTTGTTATTTTAGACATAAGGCACTTATTTTTACTTTAAATTGCCCCCTCGCCCAAAATATTAAAAAACCAAGACTTTTGCCCCCTTATCCCATCATTGATCATGCTTCGTTAAACCCTAACTTTGGATTACTCTCACCATTTTCCCCCTTCACTCCTGCAGCTGAACAGAGCTGGGAAGAAAATCATGCAACTGTACTGACATCACAAATTTATATTACATGATCTCCACTGTGCCTGCACTGCAACACATCACTCCATTTACCACCCAAGTTGATTCATTAACCCACTCCTCATAGATATTCCAAACCTCTTTGACCCTTACTCCCTCAAGCATCCCATCCCTGAGTCCTCTTTTCACCCTCAGCTGAGAATCTCCCTTCATACTTCACTGAATTGGGGCTATTTGCTGAGAGGACCCCATTCTCCTCTCATCTCGAATTACTCAAGACATCTCTCCTTTGTCTCCTTCTTCACTCTTGCCTCTTGTGAAGAGGGGGCCCTTCATCTGATCTAGATAAACCCCTCTATGTGAACCTCTGATCTCATCCCCACAAGTCTCCATCAGACTGATCACATCATCATCCCCACTCTATCTTCAGTTTTTCTGTAACTACATGTCTCTCTGATCTTTAATAATTCTCATTTGATTCAGTCATCCCTGGTAGCTAAAATGAGAAATCTTTCTTCCTCTTAGCTAAACTCCCTATCAGATTCTGAGTTCCTTGAAGGCAGAGGTCAGGTTTTCACTTTTCTTTGTTTTCCAATTAGTAGAGTGCCACCATCAGTATTCAGTTTTGGACATTATTTACTACTCCCTCCTCCTAAATACTCTCTCCTGACTTGGCTTTCCTGACCCTCTTCTCAGGGTCTTTTTCTACTTATGACCACTTTAAAAAAAAAAAAAGGAACTTGCTGTATTGAAATGTAAATAAAATAAGTGTAATCGACTTGAGTGGGAATTCAATAATTGTTTATAATGAATCATTAAAAAAGAATTGATCAGCTGCTCTGCTTTTAGCGGAGAGAGACCTCCAATAGAGGGCCATGTCATCCCCAGTGTGACCACCACTTCTTAGCCTCCTTTGCTGATTTATTTAGGATCCATCTCCCCCAGCCCCTTAGCATGAATATTCTTTAACATTTGCTTCTCAGTCCTCTTCTCTTCTTAGCCTTTCCCTGAATTGAGTTATCTTTATGAAGATGACACCCAAATTTACATATGAGCATTTGTTATATATGTTAAATATGTATGTGAATGTTTAAAAATGTATATGGGACTATAGGAAATGACAGAAACTTACATTTCACTGTCTAACGTTCTCTTTACTCACACGTATATTATGGTCCAACAGGTAGTTATTAATGTGAGATATCCCCATGTACTTCTGACATCTTGACATGTCTAAAACAGAATTCAATATCTTCCCAAACTCACCCTTCTTTCAAACTCTTTTCTATCTGCTGAAGTCACCTAGGTTTATAACCTTAACAGGTATTCCTGAGTCTTCCTTCCTCCTGGATCCAAGCAGGTCTTCATCATTCTACCTCCTGAGATCTCTTGAATATGTTTTCTCTCTTTCCACTTTAGCAGTCAATACCACCTCCTACCTGGGCTCCCCAGTGCTCTGGTCACTTAGTCTCCAAACAATCGGTCCTCCAGAGCTGCCAAAATAGGCACACATTTGATCATCCTCCCTTCAGTGGTTTCCTACTGCCACTAGCATAAAAGACAAACTCCTCAGCCTATCAAGGTCCTCCATAGTCAAGTTCTGGTTTAATTCACCTTACTTCATACACCCCATGCTACAGTCAAACTTGGTTTTCTATCTTGTGCTACCAGACATCTGCAAAAGACAAACCCCAAGCCTAGAATGCTTCTGGCCTCTTAGAGCTCCTTTGCCTTGAACAAAACAGGTGCTTAATCAATACTTGTTGCACCAAACCAAAGATTCATTCAAATTCATTCATTGAAAACAAACAATCCATTCTTTGATCATTTTAAAATAGTTGTGTATTCTAATTTTTACAAGTGGGGTCACACATGACATCCTTTGTAGTACAGTCTATTATCTAGTGAAAATCAGGAAAAAGTATTTTTCTCATGTTAGACATTCTATAAATGATTACAGTTAAAATATCTTCCCTCTCTTCTGTCATAATCATAGAATGGAAGAGTTGTAAGGGACCTTGGAAATCCTGTAATTTACCATTTTCATATTGCAGGCAAAGAAACTGAGATCCCAAGAGGTTAAATGACTTGTTGAAGATAGTACATTCATTTTATTTTTAAAGGCAGGTGAAACTGTAAACAGATCTCTTCAAGACTAGACAAGGACAAAACACTAGGGCATATGGAAGGGAGAGGGAGAAAAGAGATGCAGAGTACAGATGCAGAGGACTTCTCTGCCTTAGGGAAATAAGAGCTGACTTCATAAATCTTTTCATTCTCTAAGTTGTTTTATAGAGAGCCAGAATTGAAAACTATTACAACTAAATTTCCTGCTATTCCACTGATGCGCAGTAGAGGGTAGAAAACCATGCTAAGAAGTCCAGCTAAATTTCTCTTTAACCTTGGGAAGGGGAAGAAAGGAGAGGAAAGAACCTGCCCTTGAAAAAAACCAGTCACTCTGAATATAGACAAGCCTTGGTCCCAACACTCCAGAAAAGAGTTTAGGTGGAAAAAACCCCTAAAAAACCAAACAACAACCAAAAAATTGATACTACTGAGGAGGGGGGAAAGGCAGTAGTAGGTCAATGAAGCTAGAGTTGAAAAGATGCCCCAGCCTGAAAACCTCAAACAAAACTTAACAGAAAGCTTTTTGCCATTCTGCTCCCTGACATTCTCTGTCCAACACAATGTCTTCTCAAATATTTCTGCTCAGATACAATTTCCAGAGCTACTCATACATGTGCTGCTACCACAGGAATAAGCCCATAGATTCCAAGAGGAACTACACATAACACTGACAGAAATTTTTTTTTGTTTGAAATAAGGCTTGTGAGGCCAAAATCTGTCAGAGAAAGACAAGAAATCCCACATTTTTCCTTCCCAAGAGCTCTCCCAGAATTGCAGTATTTTATTTAATATTCTGAAGATAAAGAGAGAAATAGGAGGCCAAGGTTCACTATTCTAAATTTTAATAAAAAAAAATCTTCATTGCCAATTAAAGATAAAATCAACCCAAATAATAACAAAAGGTGATTTTGAGAAATTCATTTGCATTTTCAAGGTCAACTATTCTGACTCTAATATTTCTGCTATCCCTGACTAATAATTAGCTAATTAACATACTGATCCTAAATAATAAACAACAAATTCAAAATCCTTAAAAAAAATTGCTTCTGTGTCTCCCAGAAGTGCTGTAAATGTTCATACAGTCACAGGAAGGGTAGTCATATTTAAATGAAAAGTAGAATCTTAAGTTTGAAGATAATTTTCTGATCATGAAAAATAATTCTTTAAGACTAATCACCTAGCCTACTGGGCAAAGCATAGCTGTAATAATATTAATAGGCTTAATAATGGCTAACGTTTATATAGCACTTTTAAGGCTTGCAAAGCACATCACAAATATTATCTCCTTTTATCCTTCTAACACAACCCTAGGAGGTAGTTGCTATTATCAGCCCCATTTAATAGATAGGAGAAACTGAGGCAGTCACAAGTTAAGTGAATTGATCAGGGTTACACAGCTCATACTGTATTTGAATTCAAGTTTTCCTGACTATAGGTTCAGCATTCTATCCACTGTATCACCTGGCTGCCTAATAAAGAGTTTTTTTAAAAAAATTTCTGATTCTGAACTATTTTATAATCATAAAGTAAACAAAAGGAAAAGTAAATGCTCCACTATCTGAAGGTTTGGTGTTCTTTAGTTTTTTGGTTTGTTTTGTTTTTTGGTACATGAGGTTCGAAGAGGTGGAGGTTGTAGCTATAACAAGATGTTAAGCAACTGAAGAGACTCACCCTCTTATTCACTGTCAGCAAAGACAAAAAGGAAGTGGGATTACAAGAGCTTTTCTACTGATGAGAGGGAAGAAACATGAGAAACTGAGATGAGGAACGCAGTTCAACAGACAAAGACTACTCATAGATGAGTCAGGATTGCATGAGAGCTCTTTAAAACCCCAAAGGGGCAGCTAGGTGGCGCAGTGGATGGAGTCCGGGAAGACCTGAGCTCAAATCTAGCCTCAGACATTTCCTAGCTGTGTGACCCTGGGTAAGTCACTTAACCCTGTTTGAGTCAGTTTGCTCATCTGTAAAATAGGCTGGACAAGGAAATGGCAAACCCCTCCAGTACCTTTGCTAAGAAAACTCCAAAAGGAGGAGTCATGAAGAATTGGAAAAAACTGAAGAACAAAACCCCAAATGAGCTAATAACAATTCTGTTAATAACAATAATAATTCGTTTTAAGACAAAATATTGAATTTTAAAATCTTATTTTTAATAAGATAAATACAATACCTAGAACAGTTTCTTTAGGTGAAAAGACCCATAACATGCAGGAAGATCAGATATTCTAGAACAATTTATTATTTCTCTACTAAGATAAGGTATGTTACACTTCTCCAAGAGTTTGGATTGAAATTCACATTCAAATCTGTGCTCTCTTTTCCTCCTGTGTGCCAGACTAGCAAGACTGTGGAAAGATGACAGTCACTTCAGTGTTCTGAACATAAATATTCAGATGACAGATGAAGAAGATCCCTTTTCATTGTGTATGTATGAATACAACAGGAAGTAGAAGGGAGATGCAAAATAAATACAAATAAAGATTTATACACACAAGCTGCTCTAGGTGAAACATACTGAATATGAAGTTGATACCCCTGACACTGCTTAAACAATAAAGCCCATAAAAATGTTTATGGAAAAGTAATACCCAGAGATTATCACAGGAGAAAAATCACTTCTATTATCACTCTGAGTTGTGCTGAAGACAACTTGCTGGCACCTGACTTTCTGAATTTTACTTAAGAGTCTAATGACACACTAAGAGAGGGATAAATAAAAGGGGAAAAATTCTGAAAATTCATGACAATTTGATATCACTCGAACAATATTTTTAAAAGGATTATTGGGCAGATTGATAAATATTTAGAAAGGGAAGATGTGATGACTAAAAACCAAAGTTCACTAAGATCAAATTTTGCTAGAATAATCTCATACCCCCAATAACCTCATACTCATGGACTGATTATTATAGAGGTAGTGCCTAACTTAAAGCGTCCATGTATATTAGTGATTTGTAACTCTGAAGGCATTTATCATAAAAACAATGTACTACATGGCAGATATTTATGTCAATTCTGTGTAAATTTATGTAAATTTATGTAAAGCTCATTCATGTAAATGCGGAAACCTTATGCCATATGCTAATAGAGAATTATCCTGTCCTGTATAACAAAACTGCATATATATATATGTGTGTGTGTATGTGTTTGTATATATGTGTGTGTGTGTGTATGTATGGGTATGTATATATGTATGTATGTATGTATGTATACACACAGACACACACACACACATATACTTAAAGTTTCAGTATAGGGTCCTAAATCATATCTGTCCTACAATAGATGTAGGGTTCCAAGCCACTCAGTGTATTCTCTTTTTTTCATTTAATGATCATTTCTACAGAGATAACATGGTTCTATATATCTGGTCCCAATCTTTCCCTTGACTTTCAATCCTGTATCATCAAAAACTTATGAGACATTTCAAACTGCATATGCTAGAGACATCTCCAACTCAAGATGTCCAAAACAGAACTCATTCCCCTAAGCCATTCCCTCTTTCTGTTACCAGCACCCCTAATCGTCTAGTTTTCCTGATTCATAACCCTACTGCTATCCTCAACCCCTTACTCTGTCACTCCATACTAAATCGTTGCCATATCTTGCTGTATCCACCTTTCCATCTCTCACATTCAATCCCTTCTCTCTATCCCTACAGCTACCACACAAGACTAGGCCTTTCATCGGTTTCCATAAAGATTAGTCTGATTTCCTCCTAACTGGTGTCTCTGCCTCAACCCTCACCCTCCTTCACTCATTCTACATAGTGCTACAAAAAGTATTTTTCCCAAAGCATAGATCTGATCATGTCACTCCCCTTTCAAATTCCAATGGTTTCCCATTGCCTCTAAAATCCAATAAAAAACTACTTCATTTAGCTTTTACTGCCCTTCACAACATAGCCCCAAACTTTATTTCAGCCTTTGTACCTTACATGCTGCACTCCACTCCCCTGTCTCCAAATCTCTGCACTGGCTGGCCTTCACATCTTGAATATCTTCCTTCCCTCTGCCTGACAGAATCCCTCTTCTCCTTCAAGGTGCTGCTCAAGCACACATCCTACAGGAAGCCTTTCCTGTCTTCTCATCTGCTAGTGCCCCCTCCCTCAAATGATTTATATGCAATTACTTCACATTTATTTTTTTATATTTATTCTTCTCTTGCTGTTTAGTTGTTTCAGTTGTATCCAACTCTTCATGACCCCGATTAGGGTTTTCTTGGTGGCAGTCACTGAAGTAGTTTGCTATTTCCTTCTTTAGCTTATTTTACAGATGAGAAAAGTAAGGTAAACAGGGTTAAGTGACTTGTACAGGGTCACACAGCTATTATGTGTCTGAGGCTAGATTTGATCTACTGTGCCACTTTGCTGTCCATTCTGTGTGTGTGTGTGTGTGTGTGCGTATCCTTGATTCCTTATCAGAATATAAATTTCCTTTGAGTAGGGATTGTATTATTTGTTGTATTTTTATTTGTAGCACCTAGCACAGTGCCTGGCACAAAATTGGCAATTATTAAGTGTTTGCTGATTGATTAATAAAAAAAAAAACTCCTTCCTAAGTTTACTCTCCAATTTCCAGGCTGAAGTTGTTCTAGCTTGTTAACTTGTTAGGTGTAAGCACTGTGCTATAGGAAAGGAAAGGAAAGGAAGGGAAGGGAAGGGAAGGGAAGGGAAGGGAAGGGAAGGGAAGGGAAGGGAAGGGAAGGGAAGGGAAGGGAAGGGAAGGGAAGGGAAGGGAAGGGAAGGGAAGGGAAAGGGAAGGAAAGGGAAGGAAAGAAAAGGGGAAGAGGAAGAGGAAGAGAAAGAGAAAGAGGAAGAGAAAGAAAGAGAAAGAGAAAGAGAAAGAGAGGAAGGAAGGAAGAAAGAAAGGAAGAAAGAAAGGAAGAAAGAAAGAAAATCCTTGACCTTAACAGGTTTGAATGAGTATGGGGATTAGCACAAAGGGAATAACACTGAAAATTTTTTTAAAAATCCCAAATACGCAAAATAAGTACAAAGTCATTTTCATGGGGTTGAGGAACATTAATAAAGGGGGGCACTCAAGAAAGGTCTCTTGCTACCAGTGCTCCTTGGAGCTAAGAATTCTTAGGAGGCAGAGGTCGGGCAAGGAGGGGCACTCTCTGCAAAGGGGCAGAAATGAGAGAAAGAAGATGGAATGCCCTACAGGAAACTGGAAGTTGGCCAGCTTGGCTGGAAGAGACAATGAATGGGGGAAAGTATTCCATTGTCCTTTTCTCCCGACCTTCCTTATATATCACCAGTTTAACAGTCCTAGCAAAGTGGTAAAATTGTTGAGTTTTGTCACAAAACCCCACTTCCAATTCCCACTCTTCCTTCTAATGCTCTCCAGTTGTCCTGATCTATATCTGACCGCTGCACCAGATGGCTCCACAGGAGAGGGTGAGGGTGGTGACTTTGTTGGGCCCTCCCTCACCTAAATCCAATGTGTTTGCAAGTCAAGACCTCACCTTCCTGATTTCACTGGTCCTCTTCAAGAATGAAGGGACAACATCTATCTGTGTGATGGTCATCACCTCTCAGGGCCTCAGTTTTCTTATCAATAAAATGAGGGAAATGAAAGATTACCTCCAGGTTAATCTAACATTTTATAATCTAACCTTTAATCCTAGATGTCTTCATCTCACATGGAATCATAGCCCCAGAGAAAGGAGGAAGGGAAGGAAAAAGGAGGAGAAGGAAATCCTGAAGACCACTGGGCCACTCAAGTAGGCTAGATACTGCCCCCATTTCTCCAGGCTAAGTCCAAACTACCAGGATTTTGAGAACTTTCTAATCATTTTTCTCTCTTGTTGTCATCTTACATTGGTCATTTTACTGCTTTTTAGGACCACTATCTTAATGTAAAAACAAGCTAGTCTGGTCTTCATATGTAAGGGAGCTAAAATAGACAACTAAAATGAGATTTCTAATTAGTTATAGATTCCAGGGACTAGTTAACCCATTACCACTAGTAAGCTAAAACTGGCTTTTACAAATAAAACAAAATCTGAATCCTCAGAAACTTTCTCATCACTTTACCTCATTCCATTCTAAGAACCAGAACTCTCTAAAGTATAGATTATCATCTGATATAAAATACTGTTTATCCACAGATTTCAAATGCTTGAAAATATTCACCTCGATGCAGGCTCATTTTATAGGTGACATTTTAAAATTCTGGACTACTGCCAAACTATATATTTTCTACCATATTAAAGAACCCATTTCTCACTCAATTGGTTATTACAACTTAGTCTGAAAGTTCCTTCATTTAGTTTTTAAAACATCACTCTAACTCAGATAATTTTTTAAAATATAACCTAAAATCTTTTAGGTTCCATATAGGATGATATCGTACAAGCCTTGGGGGTGGGGAGGACATATGTAAAATCTGACTCACAGAAAACTCTAAAAATACACACACACCTCCAAATATTAGAGATATCCCCAGGGTATTACACGTGCAGACTCATGACCAATTCTTTTTACTACCCCACCCAGACTGAATCAGCATCTATGGTTTTCTAATTCTAAAAGCATGGAAGAGCAGGTTTCCCCAGGCAGCAGAGGGTGGGGGGTGGAGTAGAAATAAAATAGAATCTAATGAAAGGCTCATCAGCTCAAGTCAAAAAAAAGCTGCTTTTCCTCCAGCACAAGGAACGCTTCTGAAAATGCTTGGAGGAAACGCTTAAGCATTTTATTACCGTTTGTCCTTGCTACAAGAAAAAGCAGCCTTTAGTAACTCAAGGGACATGTTGACAGAAAGGAACTGGCCTCCTCACATTCCCAAGGTCTCACACTTCAAACAAGGAGCAAAGGGGATTTTTCCTTCTCTGTTATCTTTTGCTAGAATAAACATCCCATTTTCATGCATGCTGCACATACAAGACAAGGTGGTTGCCAAGGTACCTGACTGCAAAAGCCAGAGCTGGGGAAGTAGATTCTAAAGTTCACCTTTAATGCCAACTCTCCACTGGGATTGCAAATTTTTGCAAAGTTTATCAGGCTGCTGAAAACTGTATTAAATCCAAATACTCTAAACCTCTCTCAATTCTGACTTTACTATGAATAAAGAACAAGAATGCTAATGCTGAACGCTAAACACAAAAGATATGCCTTGCATGAAATTATTAATGAAGGGAAAGCATCCTAAGGAAAACTCATCTCAGCAGAAATATATAGTATAGCTAACCCATATCTCTTCTAAATTTCTACAGTCTTTGATATCTACATCATGTACTCGGGATTTATTTATTTCACCAGTACATATGGTCTATGTGATTTAATTCACAGAATGCTGGAGACTTTATATTATTGTATACCTCATCCCATTTTGTATCTTTGGGATTGTTGACACATTGTAGATGTAATAATATTCCACTACTTTGTTTCTATTGGCCAAGTCTAGATTCTTGCCTATTGTCTTCTGCTTGTTTTTGCTTGATCTCAATGGTACCATCCTCTTACTGATGTGTTTGTACTGAGCCAAGTTGTTCAGGACGTTTCCAGTTCCTTGGTCTCTTTGGACACCTCTCCCTTTTCTTTCTCATTCGAATTATTTCTATTCACACTTGATAGCTTCTCATTCTTCTGGAGCTTACCTCCCCTGTAGAATTTTAGTCCAAGGGATCCAACCTATCTTTTCTTTTAACGTTTTGCACTCAATTATTGCTTATCTAGGGTGTGTGTTAGGTTATATTGACTGTCTTCTCTATCAAGTTCTAATATAGAAGAGTCACTTCTCCACAAGGTTGATATTGTTCCTATTTCAGCAAATAGTTTGTACTTTTTCATCAGAAAAAGCAGTTATCTTTGCGACTAATCTAATCTTTAGAAGAATGAAATTATCATCGAGTTAATCCAAGGATGTGCCAGCTCCCCTTCCCAGTAACTTCATGCTTTTGTGACCCTTTATGGATCTGTCCCTGAACTCTTTCCTTTAGTTCAGACAGTTGGTAGGATAACCCCCTGACAATACTGATTTTTTCTCAATATATTTATCATTACCCAAATTTTCTCTACCATAGTTTCTTAACCTCAATTCCTGAATTTTCTCAGAGCATATTTTTTAATATAAAGTGGTATTTCTACCTCCAGCACATCCTGTAACTACTTTGCTTTCTTGTACCTCTAGTTCACCTGGCTTATTATCCACTCTTTGTACAGACATGTGAACAGACATCTTTGGTCTTACTGCCTTATCTTTACTTCAGTTTAGTCTCCTGGTCCCTCCTGTTTTTCTTCCACTGTTTTCGGTGTCACTTTCTATGGTATCTAGTTTGGTAGGTATGCATAAGGCATTTTCTCTTTTAAAGCCTTTGCAATTTAAATGCAAAATTAAATAACAGATAAGAACAGTCTAAGTAGAAAAAAAGGGGAGCTTGGATAAGTAAGACTGTCTTCTGAGAGGTACCCTACTGCTTTCCCAACTGCCAATCTAGGCAGGCAAAATCTGAATCTCTGTGCCTACAACACAGGTGAAGTGAGGTGTTTCTGATACATGTGCCCGTAAGCAAATTAGGCACTGACATGTGGCTGCAATGCTGTGGACAGGCTTGGAACATGCACAGATTCACTCATTAGGAGGAACAGTGCATAAAATAGATTCCTGAGTGCGGCCTTAACTCCTGCTGGCATTCGAGCTTAATGAACAATTTTTTGAGGTAAATGAACTACATATAGAAGTAACCAGCTAAAGCCAAGCTTCTCAAGAATAAAAACCCTTAATAAAAACAGTTTTCACAGCCAAGGCTTGAAAGGGATAAGAGAAACTTAAAAAATAAATAAAAAATTGGCAGTAGTTCCTCTCCCCAATAAAACAGGAGGCCAATTCTACAACTGTATTTTTTAAACAACAAAAAAATGCATCTTTGTTGTAATTAGTATTCAGCTTATTAAAAAGCCCAGACTGAATATATTGATAAGATGTTATAAGCATAAGAAATGTCACTTTAGTGTTAAATAAGTAACCACATGTATTTCTATACCAAATTTAATATATTATAACATTCACTAATTATATTTATATATAATATAGCTTATATTTAACATTCAATAATATTAATTAATTTCATAGACTTCTAAGGTTGTAACTCACAGCTTATAAGCACTCCTACTGTTCGTGCAGTGGGTTTAATTTTTTAAAAATCAATTAGGGTAAACTCAAATATTTGTATACGTGAAAGTACAATATAAATATGAGTTATCAATATATACTTTCTTAACCAACCATGTTGTTAACGTGAGTGGGAAATCTATAAAGTTCCCATTCTATCCCCTAGCTTAGGAGGCTTGGCATCCCTAAGAATCAAATGTGAATACTTCAGCTCACGCGTTTGCTCCTTTCTTATTATCACTGATGTTAAAAAAACTTAATGAAGGCTCAGCTGAATGGGCCACTGGTGAATGCTGAAGAAAGGGGGCAAAGCAGACACTCCCTGCCCTATATGGGTTTTCCATTTAAAATAGACACTGATGTATGGAAACAAAGTCATGGTCAACAATGCTTATGCTGGATAAGTTTACTACCCAAATTAAACGCAATGGCATTACTGACCAGTAGGATGGAAAATACATTCTGTGAGACAAAGCAAGAGACCTAGGGGAATTATGTTGAGTACAATGAAAACAGAAGAAATCCTGATCCATATTTTACTTAGTAGGGAAAGGTCTCTTGGGACACATGGGACATAGTGGTCTACTCAAGTGTGTTCGTCCTTCGTTGCCAAAGAAGACCAGGCCATCAGAGAAATGATGACATGACTTGCACTTGACTTTGTTTTGAGTGAGGGAGGGCTGTGCAGGTCACCAGCCTCACTTCTCCTCCAGAGCCATCTGAATCCAGTGACCAGATATTTATCAGGATGACTGGAGATGACCCAGGATGAGGCAATTGGGGTTAAGTGACTTGCCCAAGGTCACACAACTAGTGAGTGTCAAGTGTCTGGGGTGAGATTTGAACTTAGGTCCTCCTGACTCCTGCACTGGTACTGTATCCACTGCACCACCTAGCTGCCCCTTCTACTAAAGTACATAAGAAAGATAGAACATCTAGCTAGCACGAAAGAAGGTATTTCAGATTCCAGATGTGTCTCAAAAGAAGACTTGGAAACATTAATATGATAAATGAGAAATAAAAACGAACATTTATATAGTTTTTTAAGGTTTATAAAGCAGTTACATAGGTTAGTGCATTTGATCTTTATAAGAACTCTGTAATAATACAGGTTCTATTACTATCCTTATGTTAGAGAAAAGCAAACCGAGACTGAGAAAGGCTAATCAACACGTCCAGTTTCATGTTGGTCTGTCTTCAAAAGTCCAGCACTCTACTTCTGTGCTACCAAGAAACAGAGGAAAGAGACAGAAAGTGGACAGGCTGAGATGTTCACAAATGCAAGCAGGTTTGGTTATGAAAGACCTTGAAGCAGCAAGAGAAAAACTGAGTTCTGGTTGAGAAAGCAATGGGAAGGTGTTAGAAGATCCTTAAGGGGGCTGGTCTGTCATGGCAATCAGTAAAGACCCCTTTGACAGTGGTGTTACAGAGAAAGGCAGCTGGAGGAGTGCTGTAAGAAGGCTTAAAAAAAACAAAAAAAAACCAGTCTCCCTCCTACGTTTAAATGCATGACTTACAAGGAGTCATTATTTACTTCTAAAGGTCCAACCCAAACTGAGAATTGCTTCCCTCCTGGCTCATCCAAAACTCCCAATTTTATCTAGAAATCATTATTTCTGGATCTATCCCTTCTGTGCCAGTTTCTCAAGAATATTCTGTCTGTAATTCTGTCCTTTTGTCTTCCTTCTGGTACCATTCTGATATCTCCACTGCTTTCAAGACCCAGACCCCTCTTTACACCACCTGCCAACAAGGAGGGCCATTTGCTCAAGACCTAGATGCTCACTGACTCTGATATAACAAAATCAGAACACTGTTACCCCAACTAAAAACTTGATTCCATCACTGATGGCCAACTCCTAAAACTAGACATTTTCTTCAAAATTCTCACATCCCTTTGGCTTCAGGGTCATTTGCCTGCACCTCAGAACTTCCAGGAATTCTGATCCAAATGCTTTGACAAATACAATTAAAGGGAAGGAGAAGTCCCTGCTCCTAATAATCAGGAAACAATCAAACTTCTGAAAAAATGGCTTATAAACTTAGGTAACACTATCCATTTGTAAACTATGGACTATATATATGCTGTTATAATAGCATCTTGCAAGAGATGAACAGAGCCTAAGAAGATAGAAAATGAATGAGTAAAAGGGGTAAAAGTGAGAGGGGAGGGGGACTTGAAGGGTGGAAGGAGAGACATTTTTCTACGATACTGAATATAGAGCAAAGGATTGTAGAAATCTGAAAACTATTCTACAGATTTAAATAAAAAACAAAACCAATTAATTAGTTATGTTTTGAGCCATCTCCCTCTCTCCCTGCCAACTCCACACTAGAGAAGGCCAACATTTCACACACACACACACACACACACACACGGACACACGGACACACATACGCACACACGGAACCATACAATATATACTTCTACATATCACTTCTTTCTCTGGAGGTAGATAGCACCTTCCTTCAAAGGAGTTGACTTGAACACTCATCTTGCTCAGAACAGCTTAGTCATTCACAGTTACTTTTCAAACAATATTCCTATTACTATATATACAATGTTCTGCTTATTTCATTTAGGTCTCACTATGTTTTTCTAAAATCAACCTGCTCATCAATTTTTGCAGAACAGTAGTATTTCGTTGCAATCATATATGACAATGACTCAGTCATTCCCCAATTGATGAGCATCCCCTCAATTTCCAGATCTTTGCCACTACAAAGAGAGCTATTATAAATATTTTAGAGCATATAGGTCCTTTTCCTTTCTTCCTAGTCACCTTCAAAAACAGATGTAATAGCAGTATGGCTGTCTCAAAGGGTATACAGTTTTATAACCTTTTGGGCATAACTCTAGATTGTTCTCCAAAACGGTTTATCAGCTCACAATTCCACCAACAGTGTATTAGTGTCTCAATTTTTTCATATCCTCTCCAACATCCCTCATTTTCTCCTTCTATCATTTTTGCCAGGTATGAGATAGTATCTCAAAGTTGCTTTAATTTGCATTTCTCTAATTAATAAATTCAGAGCATTTTTTATATGACTATGTATAGTTTTGCTTTCTTCTTCCAAAAACTGCCTGTTCATGTCCTTTGACCATTTATCAACTGGAAAATGACTCATATTCTTATAAATTTGACTTACTTCTCTAAATATTTGAGATAGGAGGCCTTTATCTGAGAAACTATCTATAAACAGTTTTTCCAAATTTTCTGCTTTCTTTCTACTCTTGGCTACACTGCTTTTATTTGTACAAAACTTTTCTAATTTAACGTAATCAAAATTACCCATTTTACATCTCACAATCCTCTCTATCTCGTTTATTCATAATATGTTCCATGTTCTTCTAAATTACTTATGATATTACCCTCCAGATTCTTACTTGGGAAATCTCTAAAAATCGGAGACATAAATTATCAGACATAAGAAACATAGACCTGTTGCCATTCGTCTAGCAAAGGCTGTTCTACGGATGGGATCTTATGTGAATGATGTCTAGAGAAAGGTGTAGGTATATCTTCTAAGAATCGTATTTGCAAAAATTGAAGATATAAAATGCCATCTCCAGATATAAAAGTATGTCCATAGAAGGAGACATAGGGAATCAGGAGAACAATGAACGCCAGGAGTCCAGAATTGTAAAACAAACAAAAAAGCAATCAAAAGACTTTAAAATATGATCAATTCAATAACAAATTATGATTCCAGAAGCCTGATATAAGCCATGCATCCTATATCTTGGCACGGTGGTGATAAGACTACAGATAAGCAAAGACACAGAAATTTTCATAGAGAATCAACGTGTGAATTTGCTTTTCATGACCACACTCATTTGTTACAAGAGGGATTTTACTTTCTCCTCAATAGGGAAGAGTTGAGTTTGGGGAGGATGGAAAAGAGAGGTGGTAATTGTAAAAACAAAAAAATAAAGAAAAGAACAAAGGTCAACAAATCATTAAAAAGAAACAGAAGAAAGCCGAGAGAAGTTCAAAAAGGGACACAGAAAAGTTGAGTCATGTTAGAACCAACATGTTCAATCTGAAATTTTTTTTAAAAGTATGCATAAGTTCACATATTCATGTACAATCTTTTTTGTTTTCTTTTTGTACTAGAACGACTAACAGTTTCGGGAAAAGACTACATGACTTTTCTCCTTGTTTATATCTTTTACTTAAAAAAAATGCTTATAGGACCATAATTCTACTTCTTGTCTAATCAAAGCAAGGAATGATACAATACCAAAACACTGCTACTCCCCTTCTAGAAATGCAAACTATCCTGGATAAACAGCAAAAGTTATTCTAACTCAGAACTACTTATCTGGAGAAATAACTCCTTAGAGGATTCTAACACTTGAATCCTCTAATAGTAACTTAAATACACTTGACAAAAGGTCAGCCTTCATATATTAAGAGCTAATCAAGGAACTAAAACCTGTGTTACTTAAGAAGTCACTGTAACATATTAAGAAACTGATAAAAATTAACTTTTCTTAAATTGCCATTTCTTCAGCTGATAAATAGTTATTGAATATAGACAGTCTCAAAGGAAGAAATCTACACTATCAATAGTCATATTTAAAAAAGCTCAGAATAGATAATAATTAGATAAATGCAAATTAAGGAATTCTGAGATTCCACCTCACACTCATGAGATTGGCAAAGTTGACAAAATGGGAAAATGACAAATGATGAAGGGGCCATCGGAAAGCAGATAACATCAATACGCTGTGGGTGAAACCATTGGTCAAGCCATTCTGGAAAATAAATTAAGAATGATGCCTCCAATGCTACTAAACTGTAAACTCTCTGACCCAGCAATACCACCAGTAGGTTTAAGTCTAGAAGGCAACAAAGAAAAAGGAAAAGGTTCTATGGGACAGCTGTTTTCATGGTGGTAAAAAACTAAAAACTGAAAGAATGACCATCCATTGGGAAATGGTTACTGGTACAGTATATGAGTTCTGGTATATGAATGGAAAGGCCTATTGTACCATTGTGGAAAGCCTGGTATGAAGTCATACAAAGTGAAGCAAGCAGAATGAGAACCTTTTATACTATAACAACAAAAGTGCAAAAACAACTTCAAAGACTTCAAAACTCAGGTAAATGTGATGATGAACTATGAGTCCAAAGGACCAAGGATGAAGAACGCTACCTATCTGCTGAAAGAGAGGGGAATGACTAAATATACAGCGTGAGACACATTTTTGGACATGGCCAATGTGGAGATTTGCTTTGCTTGACTGTATATATTTATAATACGGGTTTTGTTTCATGGGGAGGTAGAGGGATGTGGGAAAGAGCAAACAAATATTTGTTAAGTGAAAAAAATAAAATGTAATTAAATAAATAAAAATATGGATGAGGAGAAAAGAAGGAAAAAGTATTTATTAAGCACCTACTATGTGCTAAGCATTGTGCTAAGCTCTTTACAAATATTATCCCAGGTAATCCTCAAAAACACTCTAGGAGGTAGGTACTATGATTATTGCCATTTTACAGTCGAGGAAACTGAGACAGACAGACATTAAGTCACTTGCTTAATAGTTAGTAAGTGTCTAAAGTCAAACTTAAACTCAGGTCTTACTGCCTCCAGGCCCAGAGTTCAATCCATTATGCCATCTAAGCTGCCTTTGACTGAATAGTTAAGAGGTGTGAAAAAATAAATAGACCTAACAAATTGATTCACTTTAATTACATACCTTATAATAAAGCTGATATTCCACTATAAGGTTTATTTTTACTACCTACCAATATTGACTATAGAAATATCTACGTATATTTTTATGGTTTATTTGCTAGAAATACATTTAAATTTCATTAAAAGAACCCCAAGAGCCTAACTTCAATAACTAGCTTTATTCTGACATCAAAAAAATGATCAAATACAGAAGGGAAAAAAAATGTTTCATACCTGCCTTTGCACTGTCTCCTGCGGCTAAACATTTGAAGGCCCTTTATTTTAGTCACTCAGCAGTAAGTATAATTATTAACTAAGAAGCTGTGTGCATAAGCACTTTATTGATAAAGGTCATTCAAAAACTTTAATGAAATTTCTGTAAAAATTCATTACTAGTTCCTCTCCCCAAGTCTCTCCCCACTCATCAGTTCCATCCTCCACTTGGCTGCTGAGGTAACTTTTCTATGGCAGACGTCCACAACCTGCTCATTGAGCTCCATTGGCTCCCTATTGTTCCAAGATCAAATATAAACTCATCTGTCTGGCATTTAAACTCTTTGCCGACTGGCTCCTTCCTGCCTTTCTGGGTTTCTTATGCTTCACTTCCCCCCCTCAAGTCCCCTACAATAAATCTCCCCTGGCCCACAGGATACTCCTGCTCCCCACTTGGCCGTGTGCCTCCTCCATGCCTGGAAGGCTCAAATCCCTCACTTCCACCTCTTTGCACGGCTTCCTTCAAAACTCTACGCTCCAATTCTACACTTCTTTGGCAGGGGGCCCTTGCTTGCTTCTTGCTATCTGCATTACCTTCTACCTACTTTGCACGGATTTTGCACATATCTAGTCATTGATATTTTGTTTCCCGCTTTAGAATGTAAGCTCCTTTAGGTCAGGCATCAGCTTTAGCCTTTCCTTATGTCCCTAACCCTCAACACACTGCCTGATCCCTGCTGTGGTTCAGTCATTACAGTTGGGACCACTTGGGGTTTTCTTGGCTAAGACACTAGAGTGATTTTCCATTTCCTTTCCCAGCTCATTTTACACATGAGAGACTGGGGCAAACGAGGTTAAGTGACTTGCCCAGCATCACACAGCTAGCGTCTGAGGCCAGATCTGAACTCAGGAAGATGAGTCTTCTTGACTCCTCTAACTGCCTGACTAATAGGAAGCAAATAAAAAATGCTTGCGGATTGAGTGGCTATTCCCTGATTCTGTTTATTCTTCTTGTTGGGGCAATTAGGTGGCACTATGGATAGAGTGGCAGGCGTAGAGTCAGGAAGACCTGAGTCCAAATCTAGCCTGAAATACTTACTTCGCTGTGAGATTCTTACTTAACCTCTGTTTGCCTCAGTTTCCTCATTTGTAAAATGGGAATAATAACAGCACTTACATTTCCCAGGGTGGGTGTGAGGATCATATGAGAATAAAATTGTAAAGTATTTATCAAGGTGCTTGACACGTAGTAAGCACAGAGAAATGTTAATTATTAATTATAACTATTATATTCTGTTGCCTCATCTTGTTAAGGCAATGATCATCTGAGCTTATGTGTGAATCTTCTCCCTTATACCCAACCCTAAAAATGACCCCAGGACAACACACTGATAAATGTAATGTAAGCAACTTACAAATTGGAAGCAGCTCCTGACACTCGGCTCGATGTTGCTGCCTCCAAAGGAGGCCACTTCGCCCAGCTGCCTTGGGATTTGGATGGAATCATGCAAAAGGAGACCCAGCCTGCGCTGGTCACAAAATCCCATTGAACTTGCCACCTGCTTAAAGAGATCTGCAAAGAAAGGAGAAAACGCAAATAGTAAAACGACTGCAGGCAGAATTGTTCTGAAAGTATTTAAAAAAAAAAAGCTTGTTAGTAACAAATAGTCATGTTGTACAAGATTATCTCTACTGTATATCCATTGGGCCCATTTAATCTGGGCATAAACTGTATTAATCAAAATTGTGTAAATTAAACTGTGCGATGTTGTAATAAAGGATAATTCTAAGGTAAAATCTATATCACAGAACTGATAATCAGTGAGAATTCCAAGCTCAGATCGCAATATCTTGTAAGACTAACCATTATTGGAGATAAAGTTTTCATACTAACTGGGGACTTTTTTAATTCCTAAAAAAATAGTTCAAAGTATTTTCCATGTTTGGAATCAGAAAATTATTTTAAGAAATATCAAAATTGGTAAATCTGTTGAATCCAAGGATCAGCCAACAGTTGTTCATTAAATAGAACAAAAACTTGGTATAATGTTGGTGTTATTTTCAGAAATGAAATGCATTTGATATATCCTAAAATTAAAAAAGAGTTACCAAAAAAAAAAACAAAACCAAGTTTCAAAATAAGTAATCAACTCTTACTATTATCAGTACAAGTTCATTTTCAGGGAACTGGTTGTATTAAGATATTCTCTAAGGATATTTCGAACATAGTAGTAACACCATTTAGGCCATGACCCACTGTAGTACCTATTTATGTTACCCAAGTTAAAAAAGAAACATGTTTATGCCAATGCCATGAATATGTTCTCATATAGCCCATTTAAAATTATTATGGTTACCCAGCCCTTGTCGTTGTATTAGAAAAACAATTCCTGATTACCATTAATTTATTATCACAGGCCCTAGGCCTTTTATGTGGACAGACATGGATGGCCCGATCCAAAAGAAATTCATAATCTAAAAGAGAAAGCGTCATCTGAATATAGGAAAGAACCCTGAAAGGAATTTATCAAAAATGTATTAAAAAACCTTTTTCAGTTTGAGTATTTTGTCTACTTAGTTTCAGGGTAGGATATACATGGGCCCAAAAGACAACTCAAAAGTGCACCTAGACAACATTTAGGGTTAGAATATCTCAGGATCAGGGGTCCTTCAATAAAGTCCTATCATCATAAGACGATGGCTCATCATACTCTAGAAGTGACTGTTCTTTTTTAATGAAAGCTGTTTTATACCTTTTCTGAATATACTCCTTCCCCACCTCCACAGAGTCTTCCTTGATGTCAGAATGGTTTGTTTGTTTTTTAAGTTTAGTAAAACTATTCAACAACATTGGCAATATCTGAAAGTACATGCAAATTCCATAACCATGGTCCTCCACTTCTCAATGAAAGGGGGTGAATTTCTCATGTCTTCTCCATGAGCAAGGTTTGACCTTTGGTTATTAAAGGGTTGCTTCTCTCTCACAGTTTACCAAACAGTGACAAGCTTAAAAGACCTCAACGATAGGTAAAGTGACAGATATTTTTTAGTATTGTCTAGCTGAGAGACAGTCCAATGATTAAGAGTACTGGACCTGGAATCAGAAAGGCCTGAGTCCAAATCCTACTGCTGACATGCTAGCTGTCTGGCCATAGGTCAATGATATCTCTTCTCCCAGCCTCAGTTTCCTCATTTGTAATATGAGTATATCAGTATTTGCATAGTGTGATTGTGAGGTCCAAATGAGATCAGTTTGTGATAAATCTTGAAACTTCAAATGCTACCTTAATGTCAATTATTCTCATTATTATCCAAAGACCTGGCTAGTTAGATGCAGGGAGACCCAGAAAGAGGTCGACCACTTGGGGATTTCTTTCTCTCCCTCTCTCTTGTTTTTGTTTTTTAATCTCCAGAAATTTAGTGTCTAAGAATACAACGATGAAATCTCAGATATTAGAAATATCTGGATTTGTAGCTTGTTTCAATATATGCTGGGTGTGGGTCAACTCATTCTCTATTTTCTCTACTATCTCTAGAACTACAATATTATATCTGAAAGCTCCACCTAACTCATTGCCCTTTATTTATTCCCTGTGTACAGGGAATAAATACCTACACATACACACCAATCCCATCCACAAACAAGTAAAATGGGTATTTTTTTTTTCATTTAAGATGGGCTTCACATAAGCTAAGTGCTTATTTCTGTGCTCGTAAACTCTTGGGAGGAAGAAAAGGAACCTGTCATTTAAATCCTCACTGCCCTTGCATTTTCTTTTTAGGAACAATTTGATTGTCAGTCAAAACCAACAGAATGTGGGATTGACATTTTAAAGATATGTAAAGTCATGCTTTCTTAATGCCCCCCAACCAACAAGGGAACTGTTCATCTTAAAACTCTGAGGTTTCACCTCACATCCATCAGATTGTCAGAGGTGACAAAAGAAACTGGAGAAGGTTAGAGGGTCTGAGAGAAGACAGATACATTAATTCAATACTGGGGGAACTATGACTAGTAATACCCCTATTTGACATAAACCCAAAGCAGGCCAAAGAGAGAAGAAAATGCCTCATTTATACAAAACAAGTTTGGTGGTAGCAAAAAATGCGACAAAAAAATGGGGGCCCACTGATTGAACAAATTGTGGTATATGGCTGTAATTGAATATTACTCTTCCATAAGAAATGGTGAGTATGAATAATTCAGAGAAATTTGCAAAGACCTGTATGAATTAATGCAGAATTAAGTAAGCAGAGCCAGAAGAACAGTTTACGTGATGGCTACAATAAAGGAAAAATACTGAAAAAATTCAGAACTCTAAATTAATGCAGTACTCAGTCATGATCCAGAGAGGCCACTAGGGCAAACACGCTTCTTACCTCTTAAGAAAAAGGTAGGGGACCAGAGATGTGAAATAAGGCATTCATTTTTAGACATGATCAATAAGGCAATATATTTTGTTTGATTATACTTATTTGTAATATGAGGTAGCTTTAATGGTGGCAGAAGGAAATCATTAGGAAGTAATGATATAAAAAAGCACTGACAAAACATCTTAAAAACTAAAAAATTAAGTCATCCTTTCTTTAGTAATGAAATCTTAGTAATTTTGTAAAGTTAAAACTTAGGGAAACAACTTGAATTCATATCATCATAGAAAATACATTTAGAGTTTGAGATCATCTAGTCCTAGTTCCTCATTTTTACAGCTTGAGGTCCAAGGACACACAAGCAATAAGCTGCAAAGTGAAAATTTAAAACCTGGGTCTGACTCCCAATGCATTTTTCATACATTATACCATGCTACCTCTCAAAAAACATTGTACTGAGTGACAAAATAAGCAATGTGTCTTGAACACAAATGCCAGACATTGTAGAATCCATGTTAACAATGAATCCCAAAGACTGTGGAGTTACACAGATTCCACTTTCAAATCTATTTTTCTGACTTCCACTAGGTCAGGAAATCAGAGTCTTTAGCCCACAAAAATGTATGCTTTATTCAGAAATATTCGATTTGTTGTACAACAATGCTCATATTGGAGGAGCAGCTAATCTTTCTTGAGCGATTTTCTCCCTATTTAGAAAAACACCTTTTATTTCTGCAGAGAAACGGTATAGAGTATACCATGTGAGGCTTTGAAAACATGTCTAGAAAAAAGCACTCAATAAGGGTATGTGTGGATCCTTCTGTCATCAACTAATGAGAAGTATAATTAGTCAAAATTAATAAAAGGTAGGAATGTACGTACAAGTTAATATGCATGACTTACATCTGTACTTGTCTTCCAAATGTGCTTTACACAGGGAAATAACACCAGTTTTAAAAGATAGGACACGGATTCTTCCCGTGCGACCCCTATTATAAGAAAACAAACAGACAAAAAACAGTTATTCCTGCTATTCTAACAGTTTAATTCCAGCCCTTCAATTTCTCTTTCAAAAAGAAATTTCAAAAAACTGTACACATCTTCCTCTCAGGACTCTATCCAACTTATAATTGGCATTCTTAATCAAATATTTTGGTGCTCCTCACCTACTGCGGCTGAATGAAAACAAAACAAAATGACCAAATCAGGCTTCTCGATGTTTAAGCACTCAGTTGGATATGATTAATCGAGAGGTCTTACTTGAATTGTAAAAGTAACTGTGTAAGTTTCAACAGGAGGTGTAAAGAAAAAAAATCCAACAGCTCTTTTTATTTATCTGCAGAGTTCCAACAGCAGGTTACACAGGAAACCTAAGTTCCAAGGCAATAATTGGGAGAGTGGCCTCTGGGACCTGAGCTTCCTTTGTATGTTTTCTTTTTTGGTTCATTTGCAAAGCTATAAGTTAATCAAGGCAATTGTTTTGTTCTTTAAGGCTACCTTATTTTAATTAGATTTTCCACTTAAGGTTAAAAAAATTACTCATTTCAGTCATCAGAAGTATAATAGAAACTTTGTGTAAAAACATAGCTTCCTAGGAAAAACATTAGTATCCAACGTTTTATTTGTTATAGCCGCCAAACAAAGGCTAACTTTTACACAGCTAAGTATACTTTTGGCAAATGTAAAATTTTGTTTAGAACGTAGAAGTATAGTTTTGTCATCAAAGGCAACATGTAAAGATGAACATTATTCATTTGTAAATAGGATTACTTTTTGTACTGGCAAAAGGTGGGGGCAGGGGAGAAAAAAATCTTTTTTGCTGTATTTACTGAAAACTTCACTTACTCATTAATGTTCTTATTCCATTACAGTCAGTGGCCTAACAAACAGATGTTAGTAGAAAAAGCCTTTTAGAAAATTTCTCCTATCTGTCTCTCTTAAATCTCTTAACATTTGTCTGGTCAGTTATTTCTCATTTGAGACTGGTCTACTCATCTATTGGGGAAAAAATCAGACATATATTACTGTAAGTAAAACAGCCGAATAAGCACGTAGGAGCTGAGTACAGATACCACCAAGCCAGCAACCCCAGGAAGTTATTCTGTCTTTAAAAACAAGAAAAATAAAGGAGGTTTACATAACTTAATCTTCAAGGTCTTAGACTTGGCAAGATATGGTTTTCAGCAAAGCTGAACGGAAGTTACAGACAAAAATTTTATATGAGTTGATATCAATTATTTGAAAATGGAACCAGGAATTATTTTCTAAAAATCTATGATTAAAAATGAGGAGAAAAACAAGGCCCAAACCCACTAATACTTTATACCAGTATGGCTGAAATAAAAACTCTTGTGTGCTTTGTCCATGATAGTTAAGAATTTAATACTCAGATGTTTCTGAAATTTTTTTAAAGCCACACCTTAACATTATTTTTTTTAAAGGCCAAAATAATAATTTCATATTTATTACAGCAGGGAATAAGGTTGAAGACATAGGAAAGTCAACGTTATAAGAATTACCATAAATAAGTCCTTGCTTATTTTGCAAAAGTCTTTCTTAACCAATGGGAGTAAGATTTCATTGCTACTTAAAATGAGTCTGTAACAAATTCCGATGTATAAAGATAATTCAATTAGAACTTAAACCAATTCTTTCTAGAACTGATAACTTAATTAGCTAGTTACATCCAGATCAAAACCAAAAAATATTTCACAAGCTCTAAGAGAATGTGATTAATAATGGTGCCAAATCTTAATGAGATTTTAAGAAATTAAATACATTGTTTGGGGAAATGATGATGACAATAACTTGAATTTTTAATTCATCATTTTCATATATTTTACTGACTTATTTTCATATATATACTCTCTCTATATGTGTGTGTGTATATCACATACACACACATATGTAATATACATATAATAACCCAAATGGCTACAACCCACTGACAGATATGGTAAGCTTTTCTAGCAGGAGAGAATGGATGGTTAAAACTGCAAAACTCTTCCTAAATGTGAATAAAGAAAAGTCTAAAAACAAGATGGATTACTATATGAGTGCTCCTTCTCAATTGGTTTAGAGCTTAAAAGGCATCTTTATAGTAATAAACTCTGCAGTGGAAAACATTCTGAAAAAATGACTTTCCCTACTATGAGTTTTGCAGCCTTCGAACAATCTATTTTCTACCTCTCATTGTTTGAAAAACAAATTACCCATTTGTAACCAATGGCTCCGCTAAAGTTGAGTGGTAAGCTTTACACTTTATGTAATGTACATTCTAAGTACTTTGTAGCCTTAGCTACGTGTTCTGTGTGAAGGAAGAAAGACTGTTAATTATTCCTAGCATCAGGAGGGCATGGAAGCTTTACAAGAGAGTGAAATAAAAGCTAGCTGCACGTACGTATCATAAACATTCAGCAGCCAGTTGAGGCACATGTCCACACAGAGAGGAACGTTGACCAGGGTATTGTGCTCTTGCTCCAGTCGATCATAAATAGTGGTCAAACAGTTAATGATCTGTAGGATGTCCATGGGCTGGTCGTTTTGTTTGAGGTTGTGCTGGTCCAAGGCATCGCATGCAGCAGACAGACTCAGGAGATCCACTGGGGGAAATGAAAACAGTCAAATAAATAAATACATAAGGAAAAAAAAGAGAAAGTAAAAATCAAATTATTTAAAAATAGGTTTTTTTTTTCTTAACAGCTACTTTTTTCCCTTTTAAAAAAAAACCCCACAAGACTAAAACTGTTCTTTAGTAATTAAAAGTAAAAAGTACCCACTTTAAAAAGCTTTTCTGTTCTCCCCAGGGCAGGCATGTCTATCCCTCAAATCTTTTAACTTTGCTAAATATTCTGTGTCACAAATTGCTTAAGTCTATCAAAAGACATCAAGTTGAGAGTGGGATCAGATAAGGCAGGGAATAAGGGAAGGGGGAGAAGCGAGAGACTCTAGCCTTCAAAAATGAAAGTCATTAAGACTTAAAAGGTGAGGTGCCTCTAAATAAAGTGGGCAACTTCCAATTAATTAAGAAAATGCCAGTTTGTATAGAGGTTTTAAAATACGTATTGACAATACCATCTTGCAGAGTTATTAAGGTTTATCAGCTGGACGAATCTGTATATAGAGAATATTTTACTTCCACCTATGCATTTATAACTGTCAGGTGTTTTTACTTCTTGGAACATTACTAAGCCTGCTAAAAAAATCTGACTATTTTTCTCTTGCAAGGAAAAAGCCCCTACTCTATAGTATTATAGTCTCACCAACGCCGCTGAAGAAAATGGGCTAATGACTAAATTAACTGTATCAGCCAGAGACTAACAAAACTAGGTATAACCAGGAAGATAACAGGATCACAGTTTCACCTTAAATTTTATTTTTAAATAGCAATAGTAGCTAACATTTATCTAGCGCTTCCTACATGCCAGGCACTAGGCTAAGTGCTTTAGAATTATGATGACATTTGATAATTACAAGAACCCTGGGAGATTGGGGCTGTTATTATCCTCATTTTACCAGTGAGGAAACTGAGGCAATCAGAGGTTAAACGACTTGGCCAGGTCACACAGCTAGTAGATGTCTGAGGCCACATTTGAACCCAGGTCTTCCTGACTCCAGGCTCAACGCTCATATAATTAAATTTTTTTTAAAGCTTAGTCAAGTTTTTACTCTTAACTTGGGATGGAAACTAATAATATGCTGACAGACCAGAAAATTTAAGTAAGCTAAAATATGTGCCTTGTCCAACACATCAGCAAATCTGCTACCTATTTATCAGCTGTATTTCAAAGGGTCGTGAAAGATGTTTTCCTTTAATACCAATTTATTAGCTAAACTGGAAATGCAGCAGCAACAGCACGCGTGCTCGTGTGTGTGTGTGTGTGTATGTGTGTGTGTGTGTCTGTGTGTGTGTGTGTGTGTGTGTGTGTGTGTGTGTGTGTAAAATACCCATGGTGAATGCTCAGTTCCTTACAGATGGTAAATCAATGGTAATTAAGAGAACTCTTCAAGTGTCTGGGTGGCAGTTTTATTATAAACACATCTCCATATAAGCATGGGTTCTCCCATTCTGTAATGGGTTTTCCTACTATTAAATATCTTATGTGCATTTACCACGTTGGACTAAAAGTCTGAAATTAAATTAAAGAAAAAAATGGTAGAAAAATGATTTTCTTCTTTCAAAAAACAAAAGGAGAGAGGAAAATATGAAAGTAGATTATGATTAAAGGAGAAAACATATGAATTGTCTTACAAACCTTAAAGTACTATAATTATGATCAAAAGCCAATTTTCATGTCTATATTCACTTAAAAATATGGTGAAAATTCTCATCACAGTTATAGAATTTCAGAGATGGATGGGGTCTTCAAATCCTTTAGTTGTATAGGCGAGAAAATTGAGGCGACAAGAAGTGAGTTCTACTAAGGTTACACATAGCTAGGTTTAGAATACAGGTTTTCCCAGTATTCCTTCCATTATGTAATGCGTCATCTGACTGTGGAATTGGGAGATACTTTTCTCCCCCTTTATTTCTCCTCCAAAAATGCACTAGTTTCCCTAAAATGTTATACAATATTTCCAAGCATTTTTCTCCATCACATTATTTTAGGTGTGCTTCATGACTGAAGACAGCTCACCATTTTGCCCGTCACTGCCACTCTGTCCTCCCTTCACGGTCTTAAACATCTAGTTAACTGGTTAAACTGTCCATGGCCTTCTGCTTTTGAATCCTTTGTTCCTTGAATAAATGGCAGAGCTTTTATTCTTCTTTGACTGACTATCACACTTTCCACAATAGCTGTTCCAGATCTTTGTTTTCCCTGCTTCTTCTATTTTTTTGTGTGTGTTCGTCCTTCATTACCAAAGATGACTATACCATCAAAGAAGTGATGATATGACTTGCACTTGACTTTGTTTTGAGTGAGGGAGGGCTGTGCAGGTCACCAGTCTCACTTCTCCTCCAGAGCCATCTGAATCCAGTGACCAGATATTCATCAGGATGACTGGAGATGACCCAGGATGAGGCAATTGGGGTTAAGTGACTTGCCCAAGGTCACACAGCTAGTGAGTGGCAAGTGTCTGAGGTGAGATTTGAACTCAGGTCCTCCTGACTCCTGCACTGGTGCTTTATCCACCGTACCAACTAGCTGCCCCCACTATACCGCTCTCTCCAAAGAGGACCTTGCTTCCTCCTACACAAAGAAAAGCCAGACTATTTGTCATAAGCCTTTCTCTCCTGCTATACTTCAGAACTCTACATTATCCCCCACGCTCTTGTTTTCATCAGTTTCATGGTCTTTCTTATCAAAGCCAATTCCTCTGCTTATGCTTTTTCCCTCCATCTTCTTCCATTTTCCTGGTTTTTTTTCTTCCCTCATTCTGTGTTTACCTTCAATCCCTCCTTATCCATTATTTCCCTGCACCCAACAAACATGCTCAGGTGTCCCTCATCCTTAAAAAAAACAAAAACACCTTCATTTCATCCTGCTATCCCCCTAAGCTATCATCTTATAATTAGAGCCAAATTCCCAGATTAACAAAACAACAACACAAATCTCCAGAGAGGGCCTCCATCTCTACACCTCTCACTCATATCTCAATGACTTATAATCCAATCTGGTGCCTAACTCTACCACTCAACTGAAACTGCTCTCTCCCAAGTTCCCACTGCTGAGCTCAAGGGCCTCTTCTCAGTCTCATTCTCTATCTCTCAGAATCTTCTCATTCTGTTGACCACCTCCTCCTCACAGACACTCTCTCATGGTGTCCCTAGGGCTTAGCTGGCACATAGTAGGAGCTTAATAAATGTTTACTGATTGATCTCTTACATCTTTCCCCACTCTCCACTCACATGGACACTACCCTTAATCGTATCCCCATAATCTTTTGCCTAGGCTATTGCAATATTTTCCTTACCGCCCTCTCAGTTTCCAGTCTTTTTTCCTTGCCAACTTATCTTCTATACAGTTGCCAAAATGATCTTCTTGAAGTCAGACCGTGTTCTAACACCATCACTGCTCAATCTTCAGCAGCTACCTATTGACTCTAGGATAAAATCCAAACTCCTCAAACTGGAATTTAAAGCCATACACAATTTGGTTCCAGTCTACCTTTCTGGGCTTAATTTAATTCACCATAGACTTCTCACACTTGTAGGATGCCTGTGATATTCTATTTCCCACCTGTGTGCCTTGGTATAAGCCATTTCCCCATACTTGTAATGGACTTTCTCCTCCTTTTTGCCAATTAAAATCTTACCCTCCTACAAGGTTTAGGTCAGGTGCCACTCCTGATTCTGCTAATTGCTACCTCTCCTCAAATGATCTACTTTACAAATATCCCCCAGCAGAATGTAAGACCCCTGAAGGCAGATACCCTTTGGGAATAAACAACAAAATGATAAGACTGAGAAAATTTTTGGATGAAAGTATACGAAAATAAAAGAAGACTATTACCATTGTAAAAGACACATTTTAATTTTCTTTCTTGTGTGCCAGATCAATGAGATTATCTTATTTTTTGATCAATGAGATTGTATAGTATTTAACTTTTAGATTTAGATTTTCTGAAGGAATGAGAAAAAAAGACTTTTCCAGTAATAGAGAAGAGGATTCCTGAAACTGTCATCACGGGAAGAAGAGGGATTATTTTTTTCCCCAACATTACTTATACCCCCCAACATCTCTTTTACACCTTACAGTAAATCAGAAACTAAGTATATATGGTTTCTTTCAGAATCATCTTTGTGTGTGTGTGTGGGGGGGGGGGGAATAGCAGTTATTTAAAAAATTTCTGACTCTCCTTTAAAGCAAATCAAAGCAGATTTTTCCATCTCTGAACTCATTATTCATTATGGGTTAAATTAACTTCAGTGAGATGACAAAGAGACCAAAAATACTTTAATTTCATTTTATATGGACCTACACTTCCTTTCTCTGTACAGGTGAATGGGTAGCAGTATCGAAGGAATTTCTGGGGTATAAACAGCTCCAGTGGGGAGCAAAGCAATCGTTCTGTGATAACAAAAGGAGAACACGGAGTAGTCATGAGAGAAATATTGTACAGTGTGCTCTGCTTAAGCCAGATGTGATTAAACAAGAGGGCAATCTATCACAGAAGATTATAAAACACATCTCCCAAAACAAACACATAAAATAGAACTCCCATTTCACAGCAGATTCAGAAAGTACTTGTAGCCCATACTAGTTATTTGAAAGGGGAAAGGAGTGATGAACAATTTATTTGTAAAAGAGTTATTTTAAAAATTTATTTCTCCCCAAACAAACACCTTGGAATGTTTATTCCAAGGCTTTGCTTTGTTTCTGCTTTTATTTTAAATGAAAGAGAGTAATTCTGGAAGCCTTAACAAGCAAACATTATTGAGGAAACCACCCTGCCACCTCATACAATTAACTTTAATTTTTATGTTTTGTGAACCTATTGAGAAGCAAAATTACGGATTATGTAAAAACCTTTGTATGTTCTGACATGTCCCTGTTCTCAAAATATATAACAGCCAAGGATGCTATTTATTAACCCTGAAAAAGCCAAGGGAGATTTTGTTTTAATTCTAAGGTTGAATAGTTTTAGTCACATGTATCTGGAAAGAGGGGAAAATGGGACTTGGAAAAAAAGTATCTACGTGTCTCTAGGTTGGACTGTGCTCAGTAAAGGGAAACAGTAAATGAGAAAGATGGGATTCGTGTATCTGACTCCCAATTGTCTTGTAAAGAGTTTGAGTACAGGTTGCCTGCATATTACACTTCCTGGTCCTCATAAAAAGACTCTGATTATTATTCTACCTGTTTACATTCTCATGTACATTTCTTCATCTCCTGGATACAAATGAACAACATTTATGGATGTTTTATCATCTGTACAACACAATCTGAGAATTTTCAGAGAGATCTTGGAGATCATCAAGTGCAATCCCTCATTTTACAGAGGAGAAAACAGATACCCAGAGAAAGGAAATGACTTATCCAAGGTAATCTGCGGCAGAGACAGTAGCTGAACTCTGGGTCTCTTATGTATTCAAGCCTGTTATCTTTCTATCACAGGCATGTGTAGAATAGTCTGTGGAACTAGAGGGTGAGGTATAGCTACTGACTTTATAGAAATGAAAATTTCATAAAACATTTTCATTTCATGAAACTCATAGAACACAGGGGAAAAGAAAGAACTAATTAATGGTGAAAGTTCATTAATGCTGGGGGAAAAAAAAGTCCTATTGTAAGCTCATTCCAAGAGTAAACCTGGAGGCTCCATGTTGACATATAAACAATCCTTTAATCTAATTAGCACAGGCAGAGAAAGAGGGAATAATTGGTAGAGAAACTGCTGTGTCTCTTCTTGCCGAGACTGCAGAAGGAAACTGTGGGCAAAGTAGATGGTTATTGACATCAGACTGTTCAGATGCAGCCTGCACTGGAGCTGAGAGGTATTTTAAAAGCAAATCTACCCAAAGTAAGCAAGTCAATATGCTTTGATGTGAATATCAAAAAAGGTAAGGTACACTGAAAAACAAGAGAGCAGTTTTTTCACCTAGCTTGCCGTGGTGGGTGGCTAGTGGCACAGCTGTGCCTTTATCTAGATAACAAGCAGGCAGCAGAAAAGTCTCTGTACTGTGTAATTTAGTTGCTGCACATTAACAAATTATTCCCTATTTCTTGTTGATCTCAAAGAATTTTTTTCTTCTCATTTATGAACGGCACCATATTTATTCCTACAGTTTGTTCTCACTTTAATCCACCACATACAGTTATAAACCAATATATTTGATTTGTTAAGTGCATTAACTGCCACTTAATAAAAAGGAGGTATATTCCTAATTTTAGAAGCCACCTATGTTATGACTAACATGAGAAAAAATGAAAAAGCAACCAAAATGACTAGATTATCTTTTTTTTAATATAAATTTGAGGGAGGATAAAGTTGGACTTATGCTACAGCAAACTGAACCTAAGTCTCATATACTTTACTGGTATTTCGTATTGATGTAATTAGTTACCAAACTGATGTTCTATCCACAATAACCTGAAAGCCCAAACTAAGGGTATTATGACACCATTAAAACAGATCCATATGTTTTGAAGGTGCTCTCTGTACCTGTGCTATAAGCATGTTGAACAAGTTTCCGCAAATGCCTGAGTCTTAATTATTGCCTTTGTATCCTCAGCACTTCTCTTTATGTTCTGTTGTGTATGTAGAAATGTTCTTTTTTCCCCCTTGTTTTGTGTTTAAGTTTAGAATGAATCAAAAAAAAATGTTTAAGTGGAAATGGGGAGAATTTTCCTCGAGTTAAATTGGTAACCTCTATCATACAATAAGCAATTCTCTAAAACTATTTTGAGCTAGGAAAAAAACCTGGGAAAAGAAAAGGTCATGGTACCCTTATTTCGTATTTCAAACTGAAGCGTTTATATTTAGAACAAATGTGCCTAAAATATATATAATATCATTTGTACCTGGAAAGGAGTTGTTTTCATTTTCACCTTGATCAGGGAAATTGAAGGGAAAATCCTTATGTCATAATGAGAACTTTTTTTCTCCCTATAGTCTATCTGAAATTTTACTTTAAGTCTAACATGATGGAAAGGAGAGCACAACGGTATGTGAATGCAGTGATTTATGAATGCATTTAGACAGGAGCTACTTGACTGATCTCAAACCCCAAAGTCTAACTGAAGTGGAGAATGAGGATGACCTTCTTCAGACTTGAAGTCCACCTTTAGGGCTCCAACTGCTGTTCCTTGGGACTGAGAATAATTTCTTCCAAACTCTAATGGTCTCCAAAGGAATAGTCCACCACTTACTACAGTAACCAGATCATAATTACTACCTTCCATAAAGGGACCAGTGGGTGTGGAATGAGGTGGGGTTAGGAGGAGATAAAGAAGCTAGGTCCTAAACCCTACAGGCAAAGACTTCCATAGCTGGATTCTCAAAGAGAAACATTAAAAGAATTCCTAGCTAGGGGATAACATTAGTTTCAAAGCAGTAGAGCTCATAGAGCTACAAAGAAAGCCATTTGGACCTCTAAGTAAAAGGAAATTGTGTCCCAAGGTTTACTCTGTAATCTACCTGGTACGCCCAACCAAGCATACAGAACATTTAAAGCCTCTATGTCTATAGGTCATTTTACTCAAATCAGGAATTCTGTCCCCTCACCTTCAGCATAACATTCCTTAGAAATGAACACTTATGCATCTCCACATGCATAAAAGACATTCACAGAATTCTAATTCTAAAAATAAACACATTCTAACACTTTTCATAGAAGATATAAAGGACATGGCATTTAAGTTTCATTAAATTAATTTCAACTCAGCCCATGATCCTGAAAGGTACATATAATTAATACAAAACCATCTATATCCAATAACTGAAAAATGACAATAAAGCATGGGATTAAAATTAATATTCTAAGCCAGCACTAGGCCAAGGGAATGCTCAAAAATTCAATACCAAGTTATAACACGGGTGACAGCTATTCCCCCTTTCTTCAAAAGTGGCAGTACCCATTTTATTTTTCATCAAGGGAAAAAAAGCCAAGATCATTAAGCACTGGGTTAATACTCACAGCAGAGGGCCTTCTGCAGTCTTCGGAGTTTCATGGCAGTTCTATAAGCTGAGAACCTGACATTATTCAGGTCAGCTAAAGAGAAAAGACAAAAGACTATTTATTATTTCATCAGAAAAGTTCATTGACAAAGAAACAATAGTTTCGTTAACAAAAAATAAGTTCAAGAATAAGAAAGTGTATCTTGTCTCTGCTGCAGGAAACTGCTTTGAGGAAAGAAATTCTTAATAATGAAAGTAGCAAACCTTTCAAATGCAGCTTTGCTTTTCAAAATTCAGAAAAGGCTAATTTCTAAGAAATGTCCTCTTTAGGGTGTATCTCTGTGTATACACACATACATACATTTGTGTGTGCATACACACATGTATGTATACACATATAATGCATATATGCATCACATGCATATATACATATAATGCATTATGTATTATACACATATACACTTAAAATGATTCAGGAAAGGGAGAAAAATTTTCCCAGCTTGTGGAAGTATAGAATCAAACAGTTAGGAATTCAAAAAACATTTACTAAGTACCTACTATGTGCAAGGCATTGTGCTAGGTACTAAGGATATGAAGACATAAATAAAATTGTCCTTAAACTGAAGGAGAAAAAGCAAACCCTTCTTTTTGGATAATTAGAAAGATTCAGGAGCTAATCAAGACTGGCGATATTTTAAAAGCATACAGTTGGCCAGTAATTCAGTGTCTTGTTTGAGCCAGTACAGCAAATTTGTATAAATCTGTAGTAATGACCTCTATATTTTTGCCATGTATATTTATATGTGTACTTTTGGTCCTTCCCCCCAATCGAATGTTCCTTCTAAGTAAGGGTGGTTTCATTCTTTGTACATTCATTCACACTTTGTACCTCAGTGCCTGGTTCTTGGGAGGCACTTAATAAACACTCATTGAATGATTGTCAGAAATCTTTGATCACCTTTAAAAGTCTTCAATAACCAGCTTACTAAAAAAAAAAAAATTCCCTCACTTTATTTTCCATCAGTCCTCTGGACATGGTGCTATGGACATCACACACCTAGCTTTGTTCCATTTTTATGTACATGTTTATCCTTTGCCTGGTTACCTTGTTGTAAACTCCTTATTGGCAGGGTATCTCTTTTCAAATCATAGTTATTAACAAGTAAATTCTAAACAGGATTGCTGAGTGGATGAATTAATAAATGTGAATAAATGCCCTTCTCAAACACTATTGCTCCAATGATGAAACTAATTCAAACATCAATGGAAAACAGAGGAGGTCTTAAAATTTACTTCCAATTACTTAGGTTCAACAGGCAACTAGATAGTACAACAGACAGGATACTATGGTCAGGAAGCTCTCTGTTCAAATATGGCTATAGAAAATTAGTAGCTGTATGATTCTGGGTAAGTCACTTAACCTTGGTTTGCCTCAGTTTCCTTAACTGTAAAATGGGAATAAAAATGCCACCTACCTCCCAGGGCTTCTGGGAGGATAAAATGAGATAATTGTAAAGCACTTAGGACAGCACCTGGCACATAGTAGGTGCTGTATAAATGCTTTCCCCTACTTTTTCCCTTCTCTCAAGAGAGTAAATAAATATTTTACATGGAAGGAGAACAATGTGTAAATTTACACTATAAAACAAAAAAAAATGTATTATTCATCTTAGAATAACACAATTCCAAGTGGTCACAAAGCCCTTTTTGCACTGTCTTCCATAAGTCAAATCTTTAACATTTTTGACCATAAATTCCCTAAAGAATAGTCCAAACCATAATTTAAAAATGCTACGTTGTCTTCCTTGTTCTATGCAGTTATATTTAGTGTAGCAAAGTCTCCTCTCTGCCCCCTCCTTCTTTGCCCCCTTTCTTCCCCACTCTCTCTTCCTCCTTCTCTATGATATCGTAGGCACTTAAGTCTTGAATGAATGAATTATTATTATAATCAATAAAATGAAAGCTTCAGTTCTAGGGTATCTGTGGAATAAAAAATATCTACTGGCAAAAGACATTCATTAATTTGGAGGGATGAATGGGATCTTCAGAGTCTCTAACTATGCCCCAAGTGAATTATATTAATAGTATGACTTGTTCTAACATATACCTAACCATACGCTAAGCAGATAATTTTTTTCCCCTAAGTAGACTTGATATAATTGAGCATTTCTGAATATTCTTTTTTCTCTTTTCAGGGAAGATGAAGTATAGAGAGAGATATTTTACAGCCTCTTATCTGACCCCTCTCTTAATGTTTACCTGTTGTACGGTCTCTTTTTTGGACACCATTAATTCCTTATCTTTCTTCCTTACCAGAATTATAACTATGAATTTTTGCACCTGGAGCTCGCCTAGGGTGTCGGTATGTGGGAAAGAACTGTGACCCAGAATGCTGTTCTTGCTTTACTCTAAATTTTTGTGCTACTGCTTCTCCTTCTCCTCCTCATCCCAAACATTTATAAAGCACTTTAAGTGCTGTATCTATGTACATATAATAAGCTATTAAAGCTTAAAACTGCATTAATACTTTTGGGAAACCATATACATGTACTATGGATATAACATATAATAATCGCCTGCATATAGACAGAGATTATAAGTATCTCATTTAAGCCTTATAATAAACCTGTAAGGTAGGGGTATCTCTATTTTAAAGATGAGAAACTGAGGCTTTCATTATCCCCATTTTAGAGATAAGGAAACTGGCTGAGAGAGGTTAAGTGACTTGCCCAAATTTAAACAGCTAGCAAGTATCTGAGAGAGGATTTGAACTTGGGTCAGTTAGTCAAGAAGCATTTATTAAGTACCTTCTGTATGCCAGGCACTGTGCTAAGTGTGGAGGACACAAAGGCAAAGGATAGCCCTGTCCTATAGGAACTCACAATCTAATACATGGGGGGAGACAACATGCAAACAAGTGGACAGGAGGAAGAGAAAAAATAAACAGAGGGAAAACCTTCGAAATAAGAGGGATTGAGAAAGGCTTCCAGCAAAAAGTGAGACTAGCTGGACCTTAAAGGAAGCTACAGAAGACAGGAGGCTTGTTGCTGTGTTCGTAGAAGACCATGCCATCAGATAAATGATGACATGACTTGCACTTGACTTGTCTTTTTTGAGTGAGGGAGGGCTGTGCAGGTCACCAGCCTCACTTCTCCTCCAGAGCCATCTGGATCCGATGACCAGATATTCATCAGGATGACTGGAGATGACCCACAATGCACCCAAGGGAGACCTTGGGCCTACTTTAGGCTTAGGGTGAGGTAAGGCCCATTCATTGAATAGGCCTGTTTAAGAAGTAGCCAGGGCATGGCCCCTTTAATGAGGCAAAGAAAAGAAAGACCTCAGACTGGGAGGAAAACAGTCACAGTTACTATTAATTAAGCCAGGAGGGTCCAGAAGAGAACACTTAGGCAGGGACCACGAAGGCAGAGATGAGGGGGAAGAGGATTCCAGGCAGGGGAGACAATCAGAAAATGCCTAGATTTGAAAGATGGAGTATCTTAAGGAGGCCAGAGTCACTAGATAGTGAATACATATAGATAGATAGCAAGAATAGATCTAGATAGATCTAGATCGAAAGAAGGGGCATAAGGTATTAGAAGACTGAAAGGCAGGCTCTGCTATGAAGGACTTTGAATACCAAATATAAGTTTTGTGTTTTATCCTGGAGGCGATAGGAAGCCACTGGAGTTCATGAAGTAGCCAGGAGAGATGGTCAGGCCTGTGCCTTGGGAAAATCACTTGGGTGACTGAACTGGGGAGAGACCTGAAGAATGAAGACTAACCAGAGGAGGCGAGAAGAAGGAAGAGAAGGAGAAGGCAATAGCTATAGCCCACACTTGAGAGGAGGGTCTACACCAGGGTGGTGGCAGTTATCAGATGAGATAAAAGGATAGCATTCAAGAGATCTCATAAAGGTGAAATCAACAGAGCCTTGGCAACAGATTAGATATGGAGAATGAGAGAGTGAGGAGTCTAGAATCAGGCTGTGAGCCAGGAGGACTGGAAGGATGGTGGTGCTCTTGACATTAAGAAGGAAGTTTATAAGCAGGGAGAGTTTAGAGAAAAAGATAATGAGTTCAGTTCTGGATAGGGTGGGTTTAAGCTATCTAATGGATATCCACTTTGAGATGTCTGAAAAGTAGTTAGAAATATGAACCTGGAGGTCAAGTAGAGAGGATAGGGCTAGATAAGGAGCTTGGAAAATCATTAGCAAAGAGATAATAAGTAAATCTATGGGAAACGATGAGATCACCAAGGGAAGTCCCAGGACCCAGTGCAGAGTTAGCAGGAGTGACCTGGATGAAGATCCAGCAAAGGAGACTGAGGAGTGGTCAGATAGGTGGTAAGAGAACCAGAATGACAGAATCCTGAAAACCTAGAGAGAAGAGTAGACGGGAGAAGAGGATGTTGACAGAGGCTGCAGAGAGGTCAAGAAGGATGCAAATCAAGAAATGACCATTGGATATGTCAATTAAGAGATTTTTGCTAACTTAGAGAGAAAGAAGTTTTTGTTGAATGATCAAGTCAGAACCAGATTGGAGTTAAGGAAAGACTGAGAGGCAAGAGGAAGGGAAGGCATCTACTATAGATACTTCTCAAGGAATTGAGCCACAAAAGGCAGAGAGAAATGGGATGACAGCAAGCAAGGAATAAAGTGAGGGTTTTTTGAGGATGGGGGAGACGGAGGAGGCACATCTGTGGAAGCAGCAAAGCATCCAGTAGACCAAGGGAGACTGAAGATAAGAGAGGGGAGAGGAGGATCATAGGGCAATTTGGTGGAGAAGATGAAATGGAATGGGACTGCTCCTGTAGATAGAAGAGTGCCTTGGTAAAGAAAAAGCTTCAAGTGAGAATGGGGTAAAGGAGGAAAATAGTGGCTGAAGGCATCTGAGTGATATGGCGAGAGATATGTTCATGAATGGTCTCCATTTATTCAATAAAATGTGAGGCAAAGTTCTCAGCTGAGAGGTCAGTAGGGGAAGGAGAATCCATTAAAGATTTGGGAAGGAAGGAAAAAGTTTCAAAGATCCACTGTGCTGGGTGGGATAGAGAATAAATTAGGAAAGTATAGAAAGATTACCTAGCCCTAGAGTAGAGGGCCCAGTTGAGGTTGTGTAACCTAAATTTAAGAAGACCTAGTCAGAAGGATCGTGTGGTTTTCTCCACTTTCCTTCAGTATCATGTGTAGTAGTAAAGGCAGTGAGGTGATTCAAGGCTGATGCTTACCCACGTACAATCAGTAATAAGATAAAGGAGAATGGAACCAAGGAGAAGACAGTATATATGAACTCATTTACCAAGGGATCAAGATGGGGAAAAGAAGTGCAGGGGTGACGGCCTGGGAGAGCATTGAGGGGTCAAGGAATTGGTGTGGATAAAGAGCAGGGTTTCATACTGGAAAGAAGAGGTAGACAGTAAATAAATTATGGATCAGACATAGGAATTTCAAGTTCATGATCTTGGAGGTGGAATTCCTAATTCCAAAGTCCACATTCAATACACTCCACCCACTTAGCTGCCAAAGTTAGTATTGTCAGGGTTATGATTCTCATCTCCAGACTGGTTTAACAGTTCTTGTGAAATTAATTGGGAGTTTCTTAGAGTGGTTTTGGCTCTATGCTAAGTCAACCAATATTTATCAAGTGCTTGGTATGTAGCAGGCTCTATGCTAAAGGACACAGTGCTGCTGGGAGCTTCCAACAATAGGGGCACAGCCCAGAACTTGAACTAGGGTCTTGGACAAAGAAAATAAACTGTTAGGACACAGTTCTCTTCTCTTCCTCTGGAAACTGACTCCTAAATTCACATCCCTGTTAAGTTACATAACATCTCTCTACTCCTGACAAACCATATTTGATAACACATTAGTTTATTTTTGTTCTTTCACCAAGTGTCACGGGTTCCATTCAGCGAGTCCAAATTGCTCCTGAACCTCTCACTGCTTCCTCCGCTCTGACCGAGCAAACTCCAGGAAAGGAAGCAAACCCCCACCTGCACAAGTGATCCCGTCCCATCCCATCTTTCCCAGCAGATTGCCTTATCTATCATCCCCACGCTCTCCCTAATCTTCAATCTCTTCCTGTGTACTGGATGCTTCCTTGCTGACTACAAATATACCAATGTCTCTTCCTAAAGAGAGGGGTGGGGTGGGGGGGTGGCAGTGGATCTCCAGCTTGGAACGCGCCATTGTATGATCCAAGGTGAACATAGTAAACTATAGAAAAAATATACATGCATATAATAATAATAATGACATATAACACATATAACATATATAATACAACATACATAATATATGAACACATAGCATGCATATATATATGTATGTGTATATGTATACACACACACACACATGCTGGAGGAAGATGAGTGTGAGGAAAGCAAGAAGCAAGGCAAGAAAAGAATGTGAACTGAAGGTGTTGGACTAAATCAACCAACCATTAGGCATTTAATATTATTGGGTGCCAGGTACTGTGCTAGTTGTAACGGGAAAGGGAATTAAAAAATAAAATAAAAGATTGTTTCTGCCCTCAAGACACCTACAAACTACTAATCTCACAGATCTCTTCCACTTTTGAGATTCTGTCCTGTAGCCCCTTTCCCACCTGCCTCCATTTATATGTCTTCCCCACAATAATTCACAATTTACTCTCCCCATTCCCTCAAACTTTGAACCAATTTATTTCCACAGTTAATCAGATCTGACATGCTTTCAATCTAGTTTAAATTCCTTTGCAATACTTAGGCCTTTGCTGTCAGCCCAGTGATTGCTAGTCCAACCATTTCTCTTGCATGGACCCCATTAGTGTCCTTTGCCCATTATACCAGAAATGAGGAAGCAAGGAAAAAGGTCTAATTTTTTATTAAAAAGTGATATAAAACAGACACATTTGTATCCAGTAAGCATAAGAGAACTGCACTCCACCGCAGGTTTCTTTCTGCTCTAAGTGAAGTCTGACATAAGAGACATAAGGAGGAAGAGGGAATGGGGGAGGATAGAAAGGGAGAGGGGAGAGAGAGGGAGAGAGAAAGGGAAAGAGAGAGAGAGAGAGACAGACAGACAGAGACAGAGAGAGAGAGAGAGAGACAGACAGACAGACAGACAGACAGACAGAGAGACACACAGAGAGAGAGAGAGAGACAGAGAGAGACAGAGAGAGAGAGACAAAGAAAACAGTAAATGTGTCTGTTTTTCAATCCAAACTGTTGCTAGGGATCTGGAGCACCCCTCCCTCTGGTTTACAGCTGGAATGCATAAGTCAGCTTGAAAAACTGTGTAGGATATACATAGTAACCTAAAGATACAACAGAGCACCAAACAAATGTGATATTGTACCAGACTTAGCCAAAGCTAATCAGGTAGCCAGCTAGCGTCCTGAACGAAGCAGAAGAAATGAAATTAGTTCCCTGAGATGTTAGCCTATTTGTGCCTTCCCAGTGAGCAAGCTTTCCAAGAATCCTGTCCAAGTTGTAGTAAGCTAACTGGCTCTTATAACCGGAACTTGAGAGAGAAGTGAGACCATCCAAGGGGGAAAAACAGGGAGGGAGTTATACAACGTTTCCATAGCAGCTTTTAGAAAGTAATGATCAGGAATGAAAATACTGAACCTTCAGTCCCTCTTCATTATGTTTTATTTTATTCAGTGCTAGATTGAGCCTCAGGAAGGAAAGCTGAGTAACTGGAACAGTGACAAAACTCCATTGTCCCTGGCCCCCTAAATACCAAACCACTAATTCATTCAAATTTAATTAATCATCTACTGAAGTCATGGTTCATGTAGATTTAATTTTGAGGCATGAAGCAATTAACAAACTTCTGTGTCTCTTCGTTTGGTCCAAGAAGTTCTCATGACTTCAGTAAATATTTCAGTTTTAAATTTTTTATCAACCACATGGGCAGAAGAGAATGGGAAATAAGGAAATAGAAATCTACCAAAAATCATTCAGAACTCAGAATTTTAAGATGCTGTGAAAATATCCCAACCTTTTCAGCCATGAGGGAAAAAAAAAATAGAAATATTACAGCCATAAAAATTTAAATTTAAACTACTTCATTTCAACTTTAGCAGCTGGCCTCAGCCTTTTGATAGTATTACAAAAAAAGGAAGTTTATGAACCAAGGCCAGGTCTAGAATTTAAAACACTTCCTATTCTAGCTTTCCAATAGCTTATTGAGAATCTTTGAAGAAACTGCTTCATTTTTTGTAAATTACAAAGTTGAAAGAGGACAGAGAGAAGGTCAAGGTGGATTAAATAACCGTGAAATGCCAGGCGATCAAGCAACAAATAATGAAGAGTTTCCGTGGCTTCTTCTAATGTTGAAAGAATTCACTGTACACAGATGAATATATCTTGTGCAAGCAGGATTCATAATAATACATATATATGCATATGTGTGCACATATAAATATGTGTAACATTTTATGATTTGCAAAGCTCTTTTGGTAGCCCTGTATACTAGGTGCTATTAATACACCCATTTTACCGGTGAGAAAACAGAGGCTTAAAAGAATTAAGTGACTTAAGTCATGAGGCCAGTTAAGTGCCTGAAGTGGGATCTGAACCTGAACCTACGTGACTGCAAGTCTAGAACTCTATGCAAAAATGCAACACTGACTCTCCAAATTTTGGACTTTATCTTAACATACTGTTGTGTGTAGCCTAAACAAATAGTTGATCACCTTTTATAGAAAGGTGGCAACTTAAAAAAATATATCTATTAGTAACCGCCTACTTGTCACCCTTTAAAGTCTTCTAACATATACCTCTCTGGAGTAACACAATACTGGTAGAACCACAGGCTTCACTGTGGTTTGACAGAGAACATAATTTAAACAGACACTTAATGAAGCCTGGAGACTAATTAATAAAGTGTTTCTTTACCAAGAACCCAGACTTAAGGGTTTAACTTTAAAATCTTAGTATAGAAATTAAAAAAGAAAAAAAAGACACTAGGAGATATTTTTATAGAAAAGGCATAAAGACATTACACTTACTGGTTCTTTTCAAATATATTGAGTTTTTCACCAACTAAACACATTAAAATCTCATCACTATGATAGTCTTATCTTCAAATGAAAGACACAAAGTTCTTCAAATGCATCCCAAAATAAATAGGAATATTGCATTCACAACCACATGAAATACAAAAGGCCAAAGGAAATGAGTTTGGAATTAGTCAAGGCCTGTTTCTAGAGGTAAAATGCTCTATTATTTTCCACTAGCAACTTATCTGGAGATCTTCTAAATGCCAAATAGCAGAGACGTAAGATATTGCCTTGGTATGGAATGAGCTGGAAGACAAAGGGGAATCAGATGGAAACTGAAAAAGGAGTCTGATAAAAATTGTGATGGGAACTGAAAAAGGAGTTTGATAAAAACTGTAAGAAGTGCTTTGTCGTAGCAAAGAGCTAGAAACAAATAGAGGTTTCTTATCTATATAATGCCAGGTTTAAACTCTGGATGGTGCTGAGGTTTCTTCCAGCTCTATATCTATGTGCCTGTAATTTAATAAAATTGATAAAAACTCTAAATTGAATCAGGAAACAAAACCGATTAACAGATTTTTAGGGTTCATTATACATTTTGTGGATTATTCAATCCAGCCAGGATTAATTGCCTACTATGTAAAAAAGGTCATGCTAGGCCACTGGGGATATCCAACAAAAAATGTACCTGCCATCAAGGAACATTCAACATGACCTAGGCCAAAGGTGGGGAACCTGAGGGCCTTGAGGCCACAGGTGATCCTCTAGGTCCTCAAGTGCAGCCTCTGACTGAATCGAAATTTTACAGAACAAATCTCCTTAATAAAAGGATTTGTTCTGTCAAACATGGACTCAGTCAAAAGGCTGCACTAGGCTGTTTGCTTCTTTCTTCCCTTTCTCTGGAAAACTTTAGCGCATTCTAATCAATCCTAACCCTAATGCCAAGTCCCCTTCCCCTAACAACATTACAGGCAGGAAAATCTGAAGGGCCCCAACTAGAAATGACACTCAGTAGGGTCCTGTTTCCTCCCAAAGCTGGCAACAGAATCCACTCTGCTCCATAGCTGCACCCTTAGGAGATGGAGTTTTTCTTTCTACGCTGAAGCTGAACTCTCCCACTGTATTCTCCACTTCAAGTGTGAACTTCCTGAACACAGGAACTGGACTGTTTTGGGGTTTTTTTCTATTTGTACTTCCAGTACTTAGCACAATGCTTGGCATCTAGTAAACTTTTAATAATTTTTTTCTGTGCATTCATTCTACCTCTTCATGTTAACTCTATTATATGGGAAAACAGATAAAATTCAAAATGAATAAATTATACCATGTATTAGGAGTTCTGGTAAGAAGGCTTGTTGAAATAGAGTTTTCTAAGGTCAAATGAAGTTTTTAAGATAGCTGGGGATTTTAAGTATCTTATCAGTTGAAGTTATCATCAGCAACTGGAAAGATTTCCCTCTGTCCTGTTGGGAAACTTCCTTCCACCCAGGTTTCTGGGAGGAGATGTTATAACTCCAGACTCATTCCCTTAAAAAAAAAAAATCTTTTGAGTTCTTCGTCTGGACTGGATTTCATTTATAAAACTAATCATACTACTTATTATATGTTCTTTATTTTTTCCTGTTCTCTAATCTTGCAATATTATCTAACCTATTTCTTTTCCTATGTCAAACAATAAGCAGGCAAATTTATTAAGCAACTACCATATATATCCCAGACGTGGCAGAGAAAATGACCAACAAGAAACAGCACCCTAGGAGAAATGAAAGCTGCCATCTAAGACCTTATACATTCTACCCAAGGAGACAATGTTTAGATTTAAATGTCTATACGGAATACTTGAGGCAGCTAGGTGGCACATTGGATAGAGTGCCAGGCATGAAGTATGGAAGACTCATCTTTCTGAGTTCAAATCTGACCTCAGACACTTATGGGAAACTGGGCAAGTCACTAAATCCTGTTTGCCTCAGTTTCCTCATCTGTAAAATGAGCTGGAGAAGAAAATGGAAAAGAAGATACTCTAGTATCTTTGCCAAGAAAACCCCAAATAGGGTCAGGAAGAGTCAGCTATGACTGAAATGAATGAACAAGCAACAAGCCATACTTATAATGGTTCTAAACCTGGTTGAGTGGAAGGATGGTACCTCTCTAGGAAGATTTAAGAAAGTTCAGATATATGACAGGCTTTGGTGAAAAGATAAAGAATTCTGTTTTGGACACAGATGCCTATGAAACAACCAGTTCAAAATGTCCAAAAGGTATTTAGTGATACGTAACTAGAGTTCAGAATAGAGACCAAGTCAATCTAGAACTCTTATGGTCACTGTCATAAAGAGGAAAATTAAAACCATAGGAGCTAAGGAGACCAAGTGAGGTTTAGAGAGAATAGAGGGCAGAGTTTTTAAATATCTTTGAACAAAGTCTTCTATCCTACTTAATTTTTGCCTCATTTTTCTATCTTATCACAAGCAACTTACCCTCTGACACCAATAACAAGACCTCAAGGCTTTACTTTCATCTTTGACCTGCCATCTTCCCATTCTCTACTTCTAACCATAGCTGCCGCTAGACTGGCTCGGGAACTTCTATCTTGTTCTTTAATCAATTCACCAGTTTTCCAAGACTACACTGCCATGTTTTCTCTTTTCCTACTTAACTTGTTTTTTCACCTAAACTGGAGTTTTCATCTAAACATGAACACCTTCTGTCATTAACAGTGGACTTATTTCCTTCTTCCTTCCATAGCTTATGATCCTTCAGCTTTTTCTCAATCTATCATTTGCCTTTACCAATTACGTACATTTTTTGTAAGTTACCAAGAGGAAGTCTCAGAACTATATTCACTTCAAATTCACTTGTTCTCCATTAACCTGTCCTAAATGTGACTTATCTCTCTCTTTCCTCTCTTAGAGTTCCTCTCCTATAACCCATGATCACTAACACTACTGACATAAAACCCATTATTTTCTCTGAAAACTGAGAATCTCAAGGAAGACCTACTTTCATAATATAACAGAGTTCTTGAAGGGGATTTCTGAGAACTTTTAAGGGATTTAGAGTTTGATGGCAATAGTCCTTTATTATACCCAATTTTAGTCGAAAAATTAATAGCTTTCCCTTTCCTTTAATATAGGTGCACCTTAATATACCTGCACTATTGTTATTCATGATTCAGGTTGCTTTTTTATGGAACTAAGAAGTACAGAAAAACTTTTCTCAGGTAATTATCAAGAATTGGAAAAGGAGGGAAGATATTAGGGTTAAAGATAAAGTCTATGAAAGACTATTTGAGATATAATTGAGTTGTACACCAAAAAAAGAAAAGGAATCATATTACTTAAGAGGAAGAAAGGAGGTTTTAGGTCAGCTTTCCTAGTGAGAACCAAGTTATCCAGGATAGTGGAATCTAGGACAAAAGGGAATAAAAACCATCTTGGATGTGGGTGGCTCAAGGGAAGCAGTGTAAACTAAGCTGTTAATAATTAGGATGATGAAGATAGTATTTGTACAATCCCTTAAAGTTTACGTGGTGTTTTACACGGTTTATCTCATTGGATTCTCACAACTCCCTCTTTTATCAAAGAGAAAACTGAGGCTGAGAGGTCAATTAAGTAATTTGCCTAGGATTCCACAGCTATTAAATGTCTGAGGCAGGATCTGAACTTGGGTCTTTCCATATTCATGTCCAACACTCCACTGACTCTGCCACTTAGCTGCTTGTCTGTATAGGTAGTATGTTTTCATTTCATGTATTCTGATTCAAGGAACAGCTGTGTTCAACTTTGAAATATACAAATGACTCACCTTACATATGTGACTTTCTTGTATATAAACCTATACTTGTATGCAACTATTTAAACACATATGTACTTGAATATATATATACACATATGTGCATCTATCTAGTTGTTTTCTTATTTATGAATGCTCACAGCATTCAGCTCAATGTTATGTACATGTAGATGCAAAAATAAATATTTGCCTTTATGATAAATATCTACATAATAAACTTGTTAGAAAGTTCTGAACTTTAAACCAGATTCCTTGACCTACTGCTTAAATATGGGGATAAGTTAATATAACAAGAATAATGATGGCAAAGATACCAGTATTCAGTAACTTTCAAGATTAGAAAAGTGGAGATGTGGATTTAGATTATTTTGGTGATTTCTTCTGGGAGTAGGGTGGGAAGAGGGGAGGAAAACCAGACCTGTGATTTCCTTGGTATAAGAACATCTCCCTCAACCAATGCAGATCCTCAATTTTGCTGCAATATAAGTCTTACAGACATGCCTAGGCCAATGCTCTTCATATTTTTTTGACCATACACTCCTATCAGTAAATAAAAATTTTGCGCAAAACCCCCAATATATGAAGTTACTTATTTAAAAGTTATATACACATACTACTGTACTCATGTACATTATCAAGCTTGCAGCAAAAAAAGCAGGAATTAAAAAGGTTGAAATAAAGGTGGAATAACATTTGATCCTAGACTCAAAAAAAAAAAAAGCTACTGGAAATTTACTGAGTTGGGGAGTGACAGGCTTAGATCTTTGCTTAAGGAAAATTATTTCAATGGCTCTGTAGGATGGGTTGGGGTAGGGTTAAGATTTGAGGCAGGGAGACCAATGACAAAGATATTGCAATAGTCTAGGCAAAAAATAATTTGAGTCTGAGCTAGGGTGTTGGCTACGTGATTAGACAGAAAGGGCTGGATATGAAAGATATCGTTGTGGTAGAAAAGATAAGATTTGGAAACTGATTAGATACGTCATAAGGGAGTGAGGGTTCAAACATAACACCAAGATAATAAACCTGGATTCTTGGAAGAATGGTGTTACCCCCAAGACAAATGGGGAAGATCAAAAGAGACATAGGTTTGGAACAGAAGGTAATGAGCTGTGTTTGGAAAATGTTGAGAATAAGATGCTTAGAGGAAATCAAATTTAAAATGTCCAATAGGCATTTGATAATGGGAGACTGTAGTTTAGAAGTAGAATTAGAGCTAGATATACAGATCTAGGCATCACTTGCATAAAAACAACTAAACCCAAGGAAGCTGATGAAGTCACCAAGTGAGAGTATCAAAAAAAATAAATAAATAAAAGACATCAGTGAATGAAGCCTAAGCATATACCCAAAGTTGAGAAAAGGAAGAGAAGGATGATGTGAATGATAGTCCTGCAAAGAAGACTGAAGTCATAAAACTAGTAGGAGGGAAACTAAGAGGCTGCAGTGTCTTGGCAACCCGGAAAGGAGAGAGGTATCATCTAGGAGGAGAGGGCAATGTTCAACATTTGCAGAGAAGTCAAGATGGGTCACCAGATCTGGCAATTAAGAGATCACTGGTAACTTTGAAGTGTCAGTTGAGTGAAAAGGAAAAGGAGAACGAGGAGGAGGCTGAAGGTCTGGGAGCCTAGAAGTATGGTGGTGTCCTCAAGGGGACCAGGCAAGCGCAGAAGAAGTTTGCATATATGATAATATATAATGTAATCGAAACCCATTCATTCTGAGCTATTCAACCTTTCCCAACAGAAACAAAAAGTTTACGTGGGTGAGTTTATTCATCACCTGATAATACCTTCAGCAGCCATGAAAGAGGTAACTGTGCGGGTGGAGGTGGGAAGAGATTCTGCCTGTGCAATTGCTGTGGGTGCCTGTTCCCAGTTAGGTTATAACTACCCTTTGGGCTAGTAGTAGGAGAGGGAAGACTGGAAATGTATTAAAGCAAAGTTGTATTTGTGTTGGAGACAGTTTATGATTTGGTAATGGGGAGAAACTATATGGCTCATTAGATAGAGTGCTGACCCTAGAGTCAAGAGGACCTGAATTCAAATTTGGCCTCCCGCTTTGTAGCTCTATAATCCTGGGCAAGTCACTTAACCCTGTCTGCCTCAATTTCTCATCTGTATAATGAGCTGGAGAAGAAAATGGCCAACCATTCCAATAGTTTTGCCAAGAAAACCCCAAATGGAGTCATGAAACGACTCAGGAGCAACATACAACAAAAGGGAAAAGGTTGGAATGCATTCCATCTTCCTACCCTATAATCAGATTCCTGGGTTCGAACCACAGCTTCCTTAGAGTCATTCTACAGTTCCTATTTTAGAGACCACTGCCCTTGGGCACTGAAAGATTAAGTGACTTGACATGGATCACAAAGCCAGTCTGGGTCAGAGAAGGTGCTTGAACCCAGTAACAGTTACTGAAGGCAGATCTCCACTCATTCGAAAAAATAAATAAATAAATGATGTTGAATGAATAAGGCCAATTAGAAATTTTATAAAATAAAAGTATCTACTTAAATTGTTTTTGGCTCAATACCTGCAGTTTCATAGGGGAAAATAAAATGAAGGTTTTGGTTTCAGTGCCCTGGGAGTTAGAAAGAAATATGACTGAGTCCTTAAAAATGAATGTTTGATATGAGCAAAATAATATCCAAGTCATGTTTTTTAAAGTCTGAGGGGATAATGATAGTGATACACTGATTTCTATGTGAAATATATACTTCAGAGCCATGCGGAAAAACTACACACGAACCACCCACACCATGTTCTGCCTGACATCTTCAAAGGACGAAATACCTGACAAGAAGAAATGCCTCAGAGTGAGGCACCAATTTTGTGGACAGGAGACCCTGCTGAAGATGCTAGCTAACTGCCCAATACAGCCTTTCCTGAAAAGACCAATAATTTAGCAGCTATAGGAGCTGTTAGAAGCCTGGTGAATGACTGAGAGTTTTCATCTGATCATAGTGACCTCCGAAACAGACAGAGCTACCTCTGTATAATGAGAAACAAAGCCTCAAGGCAGCTTCTCTCTTGCCAAATATCGTGTATGTGAAACACACAAGAATCTCATTATGGAACTGTGGTAACTATTAAGAAATGACTCTGATTTATCATGTCAAAAACATGTGAGGCTTCTAGGGTGCTGATAAAGCACTGTTTTTCCTTCACATGGATTCAAAACTAGTATCTTTTCTGAAAGATTCTGTGGGTGATGAGCAACTTTTGGGCAATTGGGAAGGGTCATATCTGTCTTCTCCATGGCTCAATCTTGACATGCATACTTTTCATATTTAATAAGTATTAAATGAATAAATGTTGGGTGTAAATAAACTTATAAGTTGAAAAGATAAGTATAAGGATATATATATATATAAACTTAAGTAAGTATAAAGATATATATAAACTTAAGTATAAAGATATATATATGTATAAAGACATATAGATATATCTATATCTATCTATCTATATATCTATATATATCTATATCTATATATATATGTATATATATATATATATATATATATATATATATATATATATATATGGGTTTCAGTCCATACCGATCCTGTTACATGTAATAGGTACTCAAGAAATACATGTTGATTAACAATAATGATTTACACAGTGCTTTCTATGGGCCAGGCACTTTAGAGTCATTATCTCATCTGATCCTCACAACGTAATGTCTCCCCATTAGAATGTAAGCCCCTTGAGGGAAGGGGTTATGTTTTTTGCCTCTTTCTAATTCCAGCCCCTAAGGCTGTGCCTCAAACACAGCAAAGGCTTCACAAATACTTTTTGTTAAGGGCTACGCAAAGGCTGAAGCGAGGGTTCATTTTTCTTTCCAAACAAGCCTAGTTCTCAGATTTGGGGACTTTTTTTCTTAGCTTAACATTCAACTTACTCCTGAAACACTCCAACGCACAGTTGTTTGGCATTCATAGGAAGTGAGTAAATGATGCCATTTTGTCAAAATAAGAAGGACTGGAAGAAAATGTTCTTTTTTTTTTTTTTTTTTTTTTTTTTTGTAGCAGTAGGTCAACAGACTGAAATGGGAGGCTGAGGACTCCTCCCTTCAACGTGCCAAATTAAACACCTCTTTTTCTTTCTCTAACTTTAAAGTTCCAGGTGATAAGAGAACCATTTAGCATTTATTTGTAAAACATTTCCTGGTTTTTCCATCAAAAGGGATTATTTAAATAGTTGTTGATTTAAAAGAATTTTCTACCTACCATCTCAGGACTTCTAGCACGTAAAAATAGTAACACTATATTAATGTAAAGCAGATTCTTAAGTTCATTACTCAAAATAAGCTTCCAATGAGGTTAGAATGAGATAGCAGTAAAGTCTTAGAGGAGGTGCCAAAGTATGCCCCTCAGTTCTCAGCCCTCTGCCTTTTTTTCTCTGCACTGTCCTCTGCACTTCTCTGCGGTATTTGTCCGCCATTCTTGAAGAGGACCATGACTTTAGGAGGATGATACCATGACATGCAAATGAACTGGATTTAAGTGAGGCAGAACTGTGCAGTCACCAGCCTCACTTTCTCCCCCAGAGCCATCTGGGCCCCATGGTATACATCAGAACAACTGGAGGTGGCCTTGGATGCAGTTAGAGACCTTGGCCTTTTTTAAGCTAAGGTCTTTTAACAGGTCTCAATTTGACTGAGGAAATGCCTCATTCAAGTGATTAAGGTAAGAAATGAAGCAGAGAATGGCCCCTTTACCTAGTCAAAAAAAAAAAAAAAATCACTTGGGGAGGGGAAGACCCGCAGGGTTTCTGGTCAAAACAGAAACAATTGCTACTTACATTCACTCTTAGCTATGAGGGCCCAAATAAGGATATAGTGGGACTTGACCTAGGACTTACTGTGGGCCAATCAATGAGTTTTGGATTTACAGTGTGGTCCTTAAGTAAAAAAAAGATCTCCAAGATCCAAATTATCAGTTTGAACCATCATGTCTATCCCTATGCCAACCTCTCTAGTTCTCCCACTTCCAAACTCCTTCAGAACATTTCCATTTGGTTGACCACCATCACAACAAATTCTATAGGCTGAAACCCCAACTCAACATCTTCTCTCCTAAACCAACCACTTCCTCCAATTAATGCATTTCTTTAAGTGACAATGCCATCTTGCCCATCACTTAGACTGGAAACCATACCTGTCCCACTTGTCCCCAGACTACACTTCACCCAAATAAGTGTGCTTATTTTTTTATAAAGGGGCTCTCTCCCAATTCCATATCCCTGCCCACTCATTCTTTATGTCTAATTTCTCTCTACTTCCATTTTTTTTGCCTGTTCAGAACCAATTCCTCCTTCAAGACTCAACTCAAATACCCTCTCATTCATGAAGTGTTAACTGACCCTATACCCCTCAAAGTTGCTCCCTTTCCTCACTGCTTTTCTAACATGTTATTCATTTATTTCTTGTGCACTTACTCAATTTGATGCTTGGCACAATAATAAATCTTATTATTTGATTGATTCTATTTTATATTATAATTAATCACATGCATGGTGGACATGAGCAGATTTCAACATAAAACAAGGAAATTTGATGAGGAATATGATTAAAGGATGCCATCAAGGAAATTTACACTGAGGGGAAAAAAATAGGCTGGCCGTAGGGCAAGAAAGAAGTCATATAGATGGTCTGACTGTTCCAGTGGTATAGTCAAGGGTTCAGGTTAAATTCCTGCCTCAGTAATTCACTAGATATAATAACCTCGTACATATCAAGTTTTCTTATCTATCAAGTATATTTGCTTTAAATAAAATATGCTCTTTAACTGACAACCTTGTTATATGTTTCACTGTACCAAGTTTCAGTTATCCCTCTGAGAAGATATTTACTTTCTTACTTTTAAGTTTCAAGTTGATTTTGCCAACTCAACTCTGAGTTGGAATATGGGCATAGAAAGAGTTAAATTTTTTTTTCCACCCATTCTTCTGCTACTTTTACCAGGTTGCCTGATAAAGTCACAATATTTGCTTCCACACTATTTAGTTTTATCTGGTTTTAGGGGTTCAGGGAAGTGATAATAAATAGAAAATTCATGGTTGAGCCACATTTTATTTAACTTAAGCTCTTTGTACAACATAAAATTCAATAAATAAATACATTTTGGGGTGTTCTGGTTTCTTTGTTGACTTTTCCCTTACGGTAACACGAGGCTTGGATCCTACACTAATATTTGTGTTCAAAGAATACCTTCGCTCCATCAAAAATGCTCTGGAAAGGGGCAGTCTGGAAACATATCAAAGTAAATATAAATGTTCCTACTTTCCAATAAAATTAATACTTAATAACCAAAGTTTAAAAAATATTCAAGTTACTTACTCTCAGTTTTGTTATCATTCTAATTGCATCAGTTACCATTTCCCTGGCACACGGAAGATTCCTTTTGTTGTGTTTCCAAAAATTTTTGAGTGGTAAAACACTGAAAGGTTTACATTTCATCAAATTATACAACTAAGATTAATATCCATTCATTATTTCAGTTTTTTAGGGTCACGGTTACACTATTATATATGTTAAGCAAGTTTTTGTTAAACTAATTTTTTTTAAATGAGAGTTCTATTTTAATTCTCTTGCCAGAGAAGTGGCTGTTCCTTGGAAATGTACAGACACAATCAGACTTGTGTGCCTAAAATGAAAAATATTGTAAATGTCTGGATAAGAGTAGACTCAAGTTTTTAGATGCCCTTTCTCCATCTGGAAAAATCTCCTTTTGCAGACCTAGCTACTTAAAATTATACATATCCAGCATTTGCTCACAGCTGCAGGTATCACCTTAATGTTCCCCTTATTTAAATCAGGCAAACTGTAATTTGGCAGCTCTTTTAAACTGTAAGCCTGTACAGATCTTAAAGACATTCTCTTTCGGAAATTAGTTTGTGTACCTTTGGGGAGAGGAGAGTGAGAAAACTTTACTTGTTTGAAAGAGAACATAAAACTTTTTTAAAATTTCACAAAAAATATCCTTTTTTTTTTTTAAAACTGGAAAATTAAATTTAAATATACTTTTTCAAACTAAGGAAATTCCATTACATTTCGTATCAGTTCATATAAAAGTATTTCTAAGGGCAATCAAATTCTGATGAAGTACAATGCCCAATTTTGTTCCCAGAGAATTAAATACTAAAACATACTTTTGTTTCTTCAATAGGGAGATGGGGAATTATGGGTGCAGAATGTTCCATATGTTAGGAGGCATAGTTATGTTGCTGGCTAGTTGTGTTTAACTTTGTGTTCCAAGGAGGAGACAGCATATTAGAAAATGACGTTATCAAAAACAAAAGACATCACAACACAGACACAGAAGCATGGACAGGAATACGCACAGGAGTGAGTGTGGTATGGTATAATAAATGTAAAGATCTGAGTTCAGTTCCTGCCTCTGACATGTACTGGCTATGGGACTTTGGGCAAATCAATGCCCCAAGCAAGAACTATTAATCGCATAATACCTGCTAATCTGCATTGGGAGGATTTCCAATTACCACAAACTGGGCCTCCAAAATAGGAGAAAAAAAATTTTAAACAAATATTTTGTGGTTTATTATTTAAAAATATGAAAGCAGAACAAAAAGGTAGCAGAGATACTTGAAATTGACAAAATCTGCAAAAATGACTATATGACCTTGAACAGAAACTCTTAATTTCTCTTTAAACTTATCTCCCAACCTTCCTAAAACAGGACATAAAAATATCACATATATCTCTGCTGTTTCTTTTCTTTTCTTTTCTTTTTTTTCTTTTTTTTGCAATTTCATAACCCAACAATGGACAATTGAAGATAATCATGGCAATTCCATTAGGAACAAGAAGTCAGTTGTTCTTAAAGAACCACATTATTTCAGAAGTCAATTACTTCAGGAAGAGATGAGCCCAATGCCACGGTACCAGGCACCAACTGGTACCAAAGTCAAGTTTTCAGGAGACTCTTCAAGCCAAAAAGGCATAATACTATTTCTGTTTTTCTCTGCTACTATAAATTTCTACTCTTAAAGTTCATAATTAGTTGTGGTAGCTTATACAGTACTAGTTTATTTCCCAAGATAAATTCAAATAACCTTCAAGATAATAGGTGTTTTAGGAATAAGCCCTTAATGCAAAAGAGAATTCATAAAGTGTCACCACAGAGCATTACAGAATCTAATCACAAAATATAATCAAGCAAGAATGTATAAAGGAATGTAGGAGGTTTTTATTTTTTACAAGAAGAAAATGAACAAACATTAACAAGGGATGGAAGTGTTTTTGCACCTATTCTTTTAGGGGAACAAGTTGAACTAAGAAGGAATTTAAAGTGTGCATGTTGTGGCTGTAAATGCTTGTTTGATTTGTCTGGAGGAAAGGGAGAGCTTGGGGAGGGGTGGGGCAACTGTATATCCTCACTTACTAGAAATGCTAAAGAGTTATACATCCTATTACTTCATACATGGAGATACAACATGCTCTCTCTTGGGCCTTTATTTCAATACTCAGAAGCACTTTCCTGGCAAAAGGCTATAGGCAAAGCGCCACCAATTTATAGGCCAATGGACTTTGTGGGGTTTTTTTTTTTTTTTGGTTTAATCTTTCGAAGAATTTCTGAAAAAAATTCACAAGTCACTTTTTAAATAGCAGAAAGCTGTGTCATAACCTGAACGGTCTATTGAATGACTTAAAACAAAAGTACTCATCCTTTCAAATGACTGACTTTGAAGCCTATCAGGCAGAACCAAAATATTACTAGACTTTTTGAATAACTAGTGCACAGGAGAAAAGAGAGATATAGAGTCTAGTAGAGAAAATTCCAGGCAGAAAACAGAAATATAGCAAGAAGGCTTAAGACAGAGTGAGGAAATCCTAACAAGCAGGTTAGAAGAACTGGTACGTTAAAAGTTTTTCATTTTGACTTGGGTAAGTCCAACTTGAGCACCGTTATTCCCTTTCCCACCCCCAATACATTCACTTCTATTATCAGCCCTATCCCCTGCTTAGCTCTGCTCTGTATTTTCTTCCTTCATTAGAAAGTCAGTAAGAACCATCGCTGGCTTGTATTTCCCTCCCCAGGTCTTAGCCCAGAGCACATTAGCCCATATATAAGGGCTAATATATGTTTGTTTCCTTGTCTTCTCTATGTCATGTTATTCATATATCCTCGTGCTCATCGTGGTGCTCGTTAATATTTCAAATTCCTATTTCCATGCAGCTATAAAACAAAAGAAGCAAACGCTATTTATGATACCAAATAAGGCAGATAAGAATTATTTTAAGTGTTTTTTAAACTACACATATTATAATAGCTTTTTAAAGTGCTTCCTTATAGCTATCATAAGAAACTTTAGGATATATAGACCTACTCGTGAGAAAATGACAGGATTACACAGTAGTGCTTTGCATAATCAATATTACATTCATATTTCATGATAAATTCCAGAGATCACAGCTATCAGTAAAAATAACACTTACTGAATCAAAATAATGTGTACTTTGGAGCCTTGAAGAGGTTTTGGTTTTTAAAACCACCAAGATAACTGATTAGAACAGCACTCTTTACGTTCCACTAGAAAAAATGCTAAATTAAAAGTATTTCAATCTGGAATTCAGCTCATGAATCAGACATAATGCTACTTCTATGCTAAGAAAATTCCAACTGAATAACCCTGAGGTAGCTCAAGATCACAGACTTAGATGGAGAAGGAAACTTATGACATCATCTGGTCCCTTCATTTTACAGATAAGGAAACTGATGCCCAGACAGGAGGAGTGACTTGTGCAAGGGGACACAGGCTGTAATTCCCAGAGTCCCCAGAGAGGTTAAGTAATCTGGTCATCCTTTGGTCTTACTTCTGCCTTCCAGAGCCAAGCAGAATACAGCTAATCCTCATTATGCCCATCCTATAGATTCTTGAATAAATCTATCATGTCCTCCTCAAATTTTCATTTGTCCAGGGTAAGCATTCCAAGTTCCTTCAACTGATCCTCATCTGATGTAATCTGGAGTCCTTCCACAGATCTGGTTGCCTTCTGTTGAATGTTCTACAACTTACTAATGTCCTTCCCAAAACATGGGGCTGACCACAACCCTAGGGAAGTGGTCTGACTAAAGACAGAGCCACTCTGGGACTATCTCAGCTCTCTAGTGAGAGAGGCAGTATGGATAGACATGTAATTGTGGATAAAAGGCTGGACTTGGGATCAGGAAAACCTATGATAACACCTTATTTCTGCCACTATGTGGGCTATGTGAGCATGGGCGAGTCACTAAACCTTTTTAAGTCTCCTTTGCCTCAGATGTAAAGAGAAGATAAAAGTATCTATACAGCTTATCTCACAGATAAGCACTTATTTCACTTTAAAGCACTAACAATCACAGATGCTTGTCATTATTATTTATTATCATTTTGTTATTAATGTAGCCTAAGAGCCATCAATCCTTAAGTGTGTATTCAGCACCTTTGCACCCAACTGTGTACTAGGTGGTGGGATACAAAGATAAGGACGAGACAGTCCCTGACTTCATGGTGCTTAGATTCTACCAGGGAAGATGAAAAGTACATGTATTAAGTATGCAGAAAACATACACATAAAAATATAAGGAGCTTGGCAGAAAGACACTTCTAAGAGGAACATCGTAAGGCATCCACAAAGGGAAAAAAGGGCTTCAAGTCATCAGAAGTCACGAGCGACCCTCTGGCCACATGTAGTCTCTATGTTTAAGCTCATTTTCCCCACAAATTCTATGTGTAATTATGAGAATGTATCCAAAAATTTGGGGGAGAATATTGTGTATCAATTGGTTTCCATTAAACCACTGGAGTTTCTAAAAGGTTAAAAATAAATACAAGATAATGAAAGCAGGAAAGGTTGGGAGAGGGGGTGGAGGAGCGTGGCTTCATGTAGATGGTGCTCTTGAGGGAAGTAAGGATTCTTGAGATAATGGTTCTTGAAATGAAGATTTAATGTTGCATATTCCGAATCCTCTCCCATGTTCTGCCTTTTTTTCTTTCTCACTTTGTATTTAAGTTCCAATATTTAAGTTTATGCTACATTTTTGCTTCTTTTCTCTATTTTATTTTTGTGTTCTGGCCTTTGAGTCTAAAATAAAATTTTTACAAAGGGGGGAAAAAGAGGCAATGGTAAGAAAAGAGTGCATTCCAGGCATTAGGGAACAGCCAATGCAAAAGCAGAGAGACAGGGGATGGCATGTTGCATAAGAGGAAAAGAAAGAAGACCAGTTTGGTTGAATTGTAGGAAGCATGAAGGAGAGCAGTAACACTGGAAATGCAGGAGGGAGCCGGGTTGTGATGGACTTTAAAGGCTAAACTGAGGAGTCTGTCATTGGCCCCAAGTAATGAGGGAACCACCAGGGGTCATTGAGTAAGCGATCAGCATTATGTCACACCTGAGCTTTAGGAATTTAATGTGTGTGGGGGGTGAATTCAAGAAGGGGAAAAACTGAGGCAGAGGAGAACACTTTAGGGTCTACTGAAATAGCCCAAGAGAGAGATTATAAGGGCCTAAATTAGGATGATAGCCATGTGAGCAGAGAGGAGGAAATGGATGGGGAAGATATTGTAGAGGGAGAACTGGCAAATCTTGGCAACTGATTGTTTATAGAGGAAAAAGAGAATGAGAAGTACTGAGCAACACTGAGGTTTCCAATCTGGTTAATTAGAAGGATAGTGGTACCAATGGACATAGGAAAGTAAAGATGTAAAGCAAGTTGGGGGGAAAAATAAGTTCTGTTTTCAATATGTTGAATTTTAGATGCCTATACAAAGTCTCCAGTTCAACATGTCAAGCGGGAAGTTGTTGATATAGGCCTTCTCAAGAGACATTAGGACTACATAAGTAGATCTAGGAGTCATCATTCATGGAGATGATAACTAAACCCGTGCGATTAATGAGGTCACCAAGTGAGTGCAAAAAGAAAAGAGGGCCCATGATAAAAGACTTGAAGTATATCCACAACAGGAGAGAATATCAAAGACATGGAGGTCAACAGTGACAAAGTTGCAGAGAGGTCAAGAAGAATGAGGCCTGAGAAAAGATTATCAGATGCGGAAATTAAGAAATCACTGATTGCCTATCAAATAAAGGCTGGCCAAACAAATTATTATGTAATGGAATATTATTATGTCTTAAGTAATGAAAGGAATGATTTCAGAGAATCCTGAGAAGACTTGTATGAAGTGGTATGAAGTAAAATGAGCCACATCAGAAACGCAACACTGTAAAGAAAATAATGTTAAAAGTCTTAAGAATTCTCATCAGTGCCTATGAAGAAGCATGCTACTCACCTCCTGAGAGAAGGGCAATGAACTTGAAGTACAGAATGAAACACAAATTCTGGACATGAAAAATGTATGAATTTTTTTTCTTGACTATACCTTGTTACTAGGATTATATTTTTCCATTTTTAAGAAAACAGTGGGGCAGAAGGAAATGGGAGACAGGATTGCCAAGTAAAAGAAAGGAGAGACAGTGAAGTATTCCTAAAAATGCACACAAGTAAAACAAAGTAAATTTTTAAACAAAACCTAGAGAAGCAGAACAGCTTTAAAAATAGCAAGGTGAATTTGTTATATATTTTAAAAAGCAAGTTGTACATAATTGATCTGTGTTATCACTTATTTTTTCTATTCATTTTTATAAGGAAATGGTCTCCTTTTTGGTGAAGGTTAAATTGAGAATAAAAAAAAGGCAATCATTAGTTAACTTTGGAGAGTGTAGTTTGGGGTTTTTTGGTTTCTGTTTTGTTCTCAGTCATGTCTGATTCTTTGTGACCCCTTCTGGGGTCTTCTCGGCCAAAATAATGGAATGGTTTGCCATTTTCTTCTCCAGCTCATTTTATAGATGAGGAACTAAGGCAAACTGGCTTGAGTGACCTGCCCAGGGTTTACACTGCTACGAAGTGTCTGAGGCTGGATTGGAACTCAGGAAGAGAAATATTCCTGATTCTAAACCCATTGCACTATCCACTGTGCCACCTATTTCCCCTTAATGAGTTAGAAGGAAAAAAAAATTGAGAAGTGAGAAGAAATGAGAGCCACCAAAGTAGACAGCTTTCTCTAGAAGTTTGGCTATACAAAGGAGGAAAGATATAGGATGACTAAGAGAATGAGGTAGGTAGACACTCTCAACCTGAAATTTCATCAGATTACAGTATCAGATTTGCTTGGGGCAAGGAGAGGTTAAGTGATTTGCTCACAGTCACAGAGGCAGTAAAGGATCTGACTCATGTCCTCTTGACTCCACTGAAGCCAGGCTGCTCGAGGATGGTAGAACTGATCAAAATGATTTGGCCGCCACACTGCGTTGTTGACTCCTACTGATCTTTAAATTCATTTACATCCCCAGATCTTTCTCAAGTAAATTGCATTCTAACCATGACTCCTCCACCAGTACTTGTGAGGTTGGTGTGTAAGACTATATTTATACTAATATAATTTCATCTTATTAAATTCACTAAATCACTTAGTCAATAAATATTAAACACCAACTGTGTGCCAGTCACTGTGCCAAGTGCTGGGATATAAAGAAAGGCAAAAGATAGTCCCTGTCCTTGAGGAACTCACAGTCTAAAGGGCGACGTGACCTGACAACAAAGTATGTACAAACAAGCTCTACACAGAATAAATAGGAGATAATCAATAGACTAAAAAATAACCAACGATTTAAACTATTGAAATATTTTTGATCCCAACACTGTCATCCAACATGTTCTCTATCCCTTCTTGTTCTGAGTAACTTGAGGATGCAGCATCTATGCCTTAATCCAAGTCACTGTAATAGATATTAAACAGAACCATGAGGGCCTGCAAGAGAGACCTTCCAAAATGAGATCAATGGCCACTCTTTCGATACAGTCATTCAGCGTGTTTCAAATCCACATCTCTCCCTTTTATCTGCAAGAAGAGTGTGACAGAGATTTTAGCTCCAGGTAAGCTATGAAAAACATTCCCCTGATCTACCCAATCTAGTGACCATATCAAAAACTTTAATGAGATCAGTGTGCCATGACCTTTTCTTGATGAAGTCACTAAGGCTTTTTGTTATCCCTGCTTCCTTTTCCAGATGTTTACTAAAGATTCCTATTGATAACTCCTAGGATTTTGGCCAAGAATATGTCAAACTCATTGGTATACAGTTTATGAACTCCTTTTTTCAATTTATTTTCTACTTTTATGGCATCACTTTTGTTTCCCTCATATCACAGTAATCACTGACGGTGATGTAGCAATTATGTCGAGCAGTTCTTTCAATAACTTAGAATGTATTTCATTTGGGACTGGGGATCTTAACTCAACATGGGTAGATATGTGCTCCTTGACTTTCTCCCAGCCTCTCCTGTATTTCAACTACCAATTAGCCATTTTTATTTTGACTGCCAACCCAAAGATTCTTCTCTCGTTTTGTTTTGTTTTCATACTGGACCTGTGATTTCCTCACAAAGAGGAAACTCCCTCTGTCAGTGTAGACAGGCAACTCACTACAGCTTACAGACTTGCAAGTATTTTGGGGGGTACTTTTTATATGATTTGCCCAGAGTGAATGACTCAGAGTGTGTCAGAGATGACAAGTGACCTGCGTGGTTTGCTCTAAGGTCAGCTCTTTACACACTATACCACACCGCCTGACCAACAACTATCCTTTTTGGCAGGGAAAAAAGAAAAGCAAACAAACAAACAAAAAAACAGAAACAAAATCAGAGTTAAGTAGTTCTGCTTTCTCTTCATCAACCATTATCACACAACCTCATTGGTCCTCCTATTTCCCCAAACTCTTTCTAATTTTATCATGCGATGTCAGTTGTGGCTCATTCTCTTCTTTTGCAATTCAGTCTTTCCATGAACTCAAAAACATTTGGAATTCCATGAGTTTCAGGAGTTATATTTTGTGACAATGACTTAATAGTGCTATCACTTTGTATTATGTGGAAATGTGTTTGTCAATAAGATTATGATTTTTTGAAAAATTGAGTATACATAGGCTTTAGAAAGTGCATTTATTTCCTTTAAATGTAGTTTCATATTTAGTTGCTACCAGTTAACTTTTCTCAATATTATTTGGAACTTTTCATTAAAAGAATATTTTTACTTAAATATTTCAGGATGCATAATTTTTCCAGTGGGAAGACTTTCTCCACTAATAGATCTCAACCCCTTTATAACTCAACAGATTGCTTTGGAGCATAACTATGGTTTAAAAAAAAATCATTATTCTATGGCCAACCTGGTGATGGGAGTCTCCAGATACTGCTATGCTGGTCATCTAAAAACAGGCATACAAATCATCCATACCCCCATACTCAAAACCTTTCCAGCTTGGTGAAATTTGCCAGAACTCTGTAGGGGAAAATCTGCAACAACCCCAAGTTACCTTCAATGAGGCATCGAGTAGCTGAGTGGTGGGATCCAGGAAGAGCTAAATTAAATACTGCCTTAGTCACTTACTAGCTGTGTGACCCTAGGCAAGTCACATAATACACACATCTGCCTCAGTTTTCTCATCTGTAAAAGGGAGAGAGTAATAGCGCTTGCCTCTAGGGTTGTTGTGAGGATCAAAGGAGATACTTGTCAAAGTTTTTAAAAACCTTAAATCATTCTATCATGTTAGTTTTTATTATTTGTTATTATTTTTACACTATTAGAGTAGGACTTCAGTGGAAATTATAGAAAGGAAGGTGATCCCACTTTCTTGTATGGTTTTCATCATTAAGATCACCAAGTAGATAAACACTCAACTAAGACAATGTAAATTTATCTTATCTCTAAAATGAGAAAATTAACCTATTTTTTCTCTAAGGTCCCATTAAGCTTTAACATTCTATGAGTCTAGAACAGGAGCCATTTAACCTTTTCACAAGATGGAACCTTTTAGTACTCTGATGGATTCCGCACCAGAATGTTTTAAAATGTATAAAATACCATAGGATTACAAAGTAAAGCAAATATACTAAAATAAAGTTGTCACAACGTTCAAAAACAAGTGGACCCCTGGTCCAGAAGGATAAAGTTAAGTGTCAGATGTTGCCTGCATTAGGGTTAACGTGGTACAAAGGAATGAATGTTGAATTTACAATCAGAAGACCTGATTTTGATGCCATCACGGGTGGTGGTGATGGTGGTACAGGTGGTAGCACACTCTGGTAATTCTTGCTATCAGGGAGGCTGAGGATGGTGGATCTCTTGAGCTCAGAAATTTTGAGTTACAATGGGCTAAGCCAATTGGTATTATTATAGTAAGGGAGTAGGGGTAGGGGAACCAGATAGCCTAAGGAGTAGAAAAAAACTGGCCCAGTTTGGAAATCAAGCAAGTGAAAGCTCCCCTGCAAATCAGAGTGGAATTGGGGTCATCTGGAGCCCTGTACTTCTAGCCTGGGCAAGAAAGTGAAACACAGTCTTAAATTAAAAAAGAATCATGCTATACAAGGGCTGACAAGTGTAGCTCAAAGAGCGTTAGACTATGGAAGCAGATGTGACCTTGGTTCAGATCCTGTCTCCCAAATGTACAAGCCATGAGACCACGATTAAGTCACTTAACCCCTCTTAGCTTCAGTTTATTCATCTGTAAAACAGGGACTGTAGTACCTATACCAGAGAGGGATTAGGAGAATTAAATGGCATAACGTATGCAAAGGGCTTTGCAAATCTTAAAGTAATCTATACGTGGCAGCTATAATCATCTTCATCAGAAGTAGTGACAGGAGGAAAAGAAGGAGGAGGAGATAGAATAAATGATGTTTAGCCTAGGAAGGATGAAATTTGTTGGGGGTGACACTTAAATTGTCTTCAAGTATAGTAGGCTTTTTCCTTCTTGGATCCAGAAACAGAACTAGGGATACCTTTCTTAGGTGCTAAAACACAGCATCTTTTGGTCCCAAAATATATGAATAAGCAGTTCTATATAGACATAGTCCAAGACAGGAACAATCATTTTAGATAAGTATAATTTTAATATACAATCCTATCATGAGTAGAAAACTGGAGAAAACATTCATCCTTTTTTTTTTTTTTTAATTTTATTTTTGAGGCAGTCAGGGTTAAGGGACTTGCCCAGGATCACACAGCTTGTTAGTGTTTGAGGCCAAATTTGACCTAACTGTCCCTTATATTATCTCTTTATACTATATAACTTGTTAAGAAAAATTCCAAGCAATTTATTATTGCGAAAAAAAAATATTCTGAAGAGCTTCTAGGGCTTAAAATCTGCAACAAGTGTCATGGGGTTGTAAAATTTTAATTTTTCTATAAAAATAGTAACAGCTCACATTTACATAGCACTTTTAAGGTTTCCATAGCAGATCCCCTCACAATTATCCTGGTGAGGTAGGTAATGAGTATTTGTTAGCCCTTAACAAGTAAACTGAGATTCAGACAGGTCAGTTGATTTCTCCATGGTGATACAGCTACTATATGGTACAGCCAGGATTTGAATCCAGCTCTCCTGCATACAAACTGCTTTTGTGGTTTTACATGTGTAACACTTTTTTTTTTTTAAAAAAAGCTGTTATCAATTTAGCAAAAGCTTTGGATTTGAGTTTTACATGCTCAGAATTCATTAAGAACAACTTCGTGATATTTTCATTTTTTCTTAAAAAAAATGGATTAGGTAACTGTTCAAGTCCTTCTAAGACATAAAGCAGATTTTTAAACAGCATGTACTGGGCGCAGGAACCTAATGGTGCTGAATGGCAAATTTTAAAAATAAATTAATTATTCATGTAATTTTGAAGGGAAACACAAGGAAGTGCATTAGACATACACTGGAAGGTGTTTTAATTGGAAGCCATGTATTGTAACATGTCTTACTTCATTCAGATTTAATTACTGCATGGTCAGTACAAGGGTTGTCAAGTCAAAACTAGTAGCTTTAAACTTAATTTGCTATTTTAATCCCTGGAAATTACAAAGGTTTTCTTACCTAGAGACTGGTAGAGCTCAGTCATTTTGGGATGATCCCAGCAGGTTGTTTGGGTCTCATGGCTAGAACACAAAAAACAAGAAGGAAATATTTTAGAATTCAGAGTTGCAATTGACAGGAGAAAAGAAGAAAAACTATTTTTTTGGTTTGGAACCAACTGTTATTTTTCCTTCAAAGAATTTCCATATTTAATATGTGTATAATTCAGTGAAAGGTGTTCATTCCAGCAACAGAAGAGATATTTTAATCCCAAACAAAAAGCACTGTTAATTAAAAATGACACTGTTTGCCCACAAAGTACCTATAATTTTTTGTCCTCCACCCCCAACAAAATAATATGTAGGTTCTTACTCTTGCAAACAAAACTCTTTATTGTGTACTCAATGGGTGATCTTCAGAAGTATTCATCAACTGCTTGGAATACCAACCTGAATTTTAGACTTAGAAGGAAAACTGACAATCAATTACTGCTTAAAACTTTCAGGAATATAGCTAAGCATCAAATATCTAAATCTTTTTCTCACTATGTATCCTGGCAGCCTACCTTCTCCTCTTCTTTCTCCTCTAAATATCCAGGTTTCAAGTGAGTTATTTTTATATTTCATTTGGACTTCAGCGGCAACATAGCTAAAATCCTTGTAAAATTCTAGGTTTCACCAACAGACCCAACCTCGTCCTTTTTCTTCCTCTGAACCTGTCTTTATCATGCAGTTTTCCATTGCTACACTTTTCCCATGCATCCCTGAAAATGAACGGTGAATTCACAGCTCTCTTCCACTCTTGGAACTCGAGCTAACTTTGGTTGTGGGCTATCATTTTCTGCCTTTGGAAAGAACAAAGCTCCATTGTTCCAGAATTCTATTATATGTTCAAATCTGGGACAGCTATCTACATATATTTTTTCTCAGATTAAACCACTTATATAAAACTTCAAAGAGTCATATTTCCAGTTTCCTAGGAGCACATGATAGAAAATGATAAACTAAAATGTAGCATAAAGACATCGTTGTGTACACAATCTGTGCAGATCCCACCCCCACTGTCTTTTTTTGTTTTTGAGAGTTTGAAATCTGGGCATTTATGTGAGACATGTCCAAGCAGAGTATATGAGGCCTACTCAGAGAGAAAGAGAGAACTAATGATGGTTACATAGTTTTGAAATTACCTTCACCTAAAAGAACGTTTCTTCTTTGTGGACTTTTGGCTAATATAATATTGAATGCAGGCTTAGCTGACTATCCCACAGTCAATCTCTTCCCCAGGAACCGAACGTAACAAGCTAATGATACATAATGATGCCTACATAGAGCTTTCAGCAAATGAGATAACGTATGGGAAAGTGTTTTAAAGATGGATACAAGTATAAGATACTGAGGCAGTAGAGTGTGTTAGAATGGTTTTGAATTTGGTGTCACAAGACCTGGATTTGAGCCTTAGATCCCCTACTTACTAGTATTTCTAGTGGAAGAGTCCAGGTACCTCCCACCTGTAAGATCATGGGCAAGTCACAGCCTCTCTGAGCTTTATTTTCCTCAGCTATAAAATGAAGCCAATAATACATTCATTGTCTTGTCTTATGGGGTTGTAAATCATGAAAAATCAAGATGGATAAAATAAACATGAGTTTTTGTGGTTATTTAAATATAAAGCTACATCTTTCTAAAGGTTTTCTAAACATAATATAAATTCTCCTAAAAATACAGAGCTGATCAAATCTGAGTAGCTTCAAAGACCTCGGGCAAGACATTTTAATCTCAAGCTTTCAGTTTATCCATGAAAATAAAGGCGTTGAATAAGATGCTCTGAAAGGTCCCATTCAGCTCTGAAATTCCACAGTTTTGTAACTGCCCCCAAGATATGCTTTTCCTGGAAACTGTGGTCTTCTGGTTGCTATCCACAAGTCAAGAGTACCAACTTGATTTGGGAATGGTACCCTACGCCAAGCAGCTCAGTTTCTACAGAAGTATTTCATTTCAAGAAATGCAAGGAGTAATGAATGTTTTTTGGTTTTTGTTTTTGTTTTTGCCTTCCGCATCAGGAGAGATGTTCTTTGATGAATAAAATAAGGCACCACTGCTACAAAGTATAAGTAAGGAGCTACTACCACCAAAAATCACTTGTCAAAGACCACAAAAGGTAGTCTCTAGAACTAGGGGGTCTGAAGTGAAGCACTCTCCTTCAGGAAGCCCTGAAACCCAGTTGCTATGAATGCTGGAAAGGTTGACCATCTGTAAGAAGAGGGGTGGATTCTGTTAGTACTTTATATGCAGAGCACAAGAAGGCTGCAGCTATTTCACTCCATCGAAAAAGTGGTGCCTGTTCCTGAACATTTTTAGCTCAGAAAGTTATCAACAATTCCGTAGACAAGTGCAGCTCAAGGAAAGGTTAGATTCCATTGAGACTATACTTCATCTGCTTCTCTGCCATTTCCAAAGGCCATATAATTGTGAGCTCTGGGGATGGTGAAGGAGAGAAGCAGGTAAAGAAAAATGTACGCCTATGTATCTTTATAGATAGGCACTTATTATGAACATCATGTGAAGTAAAATGTCAATTCAGCAATTCCGTGCAATTTCAAGTCCATTTGGGAACACTGTAGCATCTTTAATAGATCTGCAGAGAAATGTTTGCTAGAGTTGATAAAGCTGGCAAACAAATCCTTCAGAAACCTAATAGTTTACGATGGTCTTAGAAAGAGTCAAAGAAGACTGGAATAGGGTTCCCTAAAAACATATGAATGAAATAGCTGCAATAAGCAAAAAAATGCGGCAAAACAAATCCCCCCAAAGCAACACGGATATAATAAAAATAGGAACAAATATTAACAGACTACAAATTTCAAAAGAGAAGTCCACAATTTCCAGGATTATTACTTAGCCCATGATAGACCTTCAAGATGTTAACCTGTTCTGGATTCCCTTTGGCAGAAATACTTCAGCACTTGAAAGAAGTTATTTTAAGTTTTAAAAATATAATAATAGAGTTTATTTTTCTTAAATCTATCAGTTAGTTGGTTGAATTGAAATTTCCTTTTCTGAGGACAGAATGAAAACCCAAGTACATCACCCTTTACAATGGGCAACTCTCAGTTACTTCTGGTAACCGGAACACAGTGTACATTAGACAAAGAAATCCTCAGGAATTCCCAAATCCAATTCAAATAAATGCTAAGACCATCCTCTTCATCCCCTACTCCTAACCTTTAATAAGAAATGTAAAGTAAAAACAACAAAAAAAATTCCAGAAAAATAAATTTCGGTTTTCATTGTGTCAGGTAAAGGTAAGAGAAAGAAGAGGATGGAAGTAGCCCAGGGGAGAAATAAAAGACTTTATTCAAAAACTGGCTGAATATAATTAACTAGCTCACAAGTGAAATAACTTTGTTTGCCCAGCACAGAATGAAACATTTTTCTGATCCAGGAAATAATAATTGTATTTGGTAGTGAAAGTTTGAGTGGTCTCTACCTTACTTACCTGTCTCTTCCCTCTCCCCCTTTTCTAACCTGCAATGAAACCAAAAGGCACTGCAGAAGATATAATCCTAAAATAAGAGAAGACAAATGCCTTAGACAGAAAGTGCAATGAATGATACTGCAGGCTAAATCTGCATCACCCTTATCTACCCTCCATCTTTCTGGACATCACAGATTCCAAAGCCCAGCTTTTCTTAACGTTCACCAGCATGGCTGCACATACAGAAGTGCAGAATCAAGGCAAGTGGCTTGACTAATCTGAGTCAGAAACACAAGGTTCCTTTAAATAAACAGATAGCAGAAAAATATGCTATATGGGGAAAGGGGAGGGGGAGAGAGGCTTGATTTTGACCTTGCCTCAGTTCTCCATTTCCCACTTTCACTAACGATTCTATAGACTATATCTCTAATCAATAACCAAGAAACACCAAAATCTATGGATATGCTATAAAACTACAGTATTTTTAAAATGACTGGGAAGTTATCTTTGCTCAGACTAGAAACAGAGCAACATTGTTATATTAGGGTGGGACTCTGTAAATGATCCTAAAAAGAATTATTCATATCACATAAAGCTTTTACAATTGTTATGAGTTTAGTCTTGTGGGATCAAAGCCTCAAAGTTCTACATGCCTTTGTGCATTTTCTTCAAATCATCCCTTTTAAGTTACATTTATTGTACATTATAAGAAATCTCCTTTCCTCTTTATTTAAGCATGCAAGAGGAACCAGATGTGTATGAGAATAGTAAATCATTTAATGTGACAAAAAACTTCAGCGACACCTACTTGCCAATAATTAGAAATTAAAGTATTACTCCACAGAGCACAGTGCTGACCTAATTTCCTACCACACAATTTAGATTCTCTCTCACCTTCTTTAGTTTCAAGTAGTGTGCAAGGTTATTATAACAGCTTCAGAGCTTCTGTCAAGGCCAGAATAATTCTATTTACTGGAATTGTTTTTTTAGTTTCTTAAAACTAACATTAAACACTTTTAAAAAGTAGCAAAATTTTGTTACCGTTTAGGGAAATGGCGGTTGCCTAATTAAAATAAGATTTCCCTGCCACCACTCATATTATGCTGAAAATATTTCGAACAGTTGCCTTTTTTATATCCTTCTACTTCCTAGGGAGAAAACTAATCACTATGCAGTGATATAAAAAGGTAGCATTCTCTGGGGGTTTGCAGAGGATTAGAGTTTGTCTTCATATATAAACCTAGAGCCCATTGATCCACATACAAAAATGATTTCCCTTTAATCTGGGGATCAGACTGCTTTTGAAAGAAAATTTGGCTTTTGCATCCCTTATTGGCTCTGGCTAAGTATATTGGAATCCTGAGAAGCAAGGGGAAAAACATAAGATTGAAAAGTTTTTGCTAAAGGCTGATGGAGGAACTAGTGGTAGAATGTCAAATTAAGCATCGCCTACTCCCAGGGTAGATGCCTATTTCTCCTTCTCCGGGATCTTCAGCATTCATTTTTACTTTGTATCTTCTGTCAGGGACGAAACTGACTGCGTCGTGGTTAAAGCTCTAACCCTTCCAGCTGTTCCTCCTCCACGAATCTATTTGATTTTCACAGCTTATCAACCCTCTCTACTTTGGCCAAAGCAATTTCACTGGAGGGTCTGGTCGAATCCAAGATTAAACAGTGATGACTGCGACCAATTCCACGGTGATAAAGGGTCAAAGACCTTTCACAGAACTCTTTCTCTTCTGCTCCCTATCTTTTTGAGAGAAGTTGTGGCTTTGAAACCAGCGGTTAGCCAAAACTTTGCCTTAGGAGAAGGATTTGGAAACCAAAGTACGTCCAGGTGAAAGAAATAAGGATACAGAGAAAGGGGTAGGGAAGACAGGCAGGTGAGAGAGGAAGTAATCGTAGATTTTAGACCAAGGGGGAAGGTTCTAAAAACCATTATAGAGGATTCCTACCTCCGATATCAACTGTTTAAAACGCTCTTTTAACAGCACACTTCACATGTAAACATGGCTCCTTATGGACCAGTAAACACCTTTAAAGCATTCCTTTCACACAGCTTATTACAAGGTAACCATGTTAGCAATGAAGGAAATCAAAGATAATTTCAATGGAATATTTTTCATTCCACGCGTCAATAAACACGGCTGCAAACTTAACTATAAACTTTACTTTAGTGCCCTCCGTCAGCTTGGAAGAGGAACGTGGGAGTAAAGGGAAGGGGAGGGGAGCGAGCTATCTCACACCCAACCCCAAAGGAAAAAGAAAAGGAGGAAAAAAAAGCCCTCCATCCTAATCTCTGGCACGTCCTTGACTTCCTGGCTTAGCTTCAGGGTTTTAACTGTTTTTATTTCATTCACATCTGCAAGTCTTACGTGTCCCAACGAGACAATGACGGCGAAACTAACCCACGGAGGAGAAAATGCACGGGCACGAATGTCATTAGGAATCCCTCGGAAGAAATCAGGCAGAAAGTTGACCTTTTAGCACTCGGAATACAATGGAAAGTGGCCCCGCTTCCCCCTCAGCAGGGCTGGAAATGAAGGATTTAATTACAGGGATCGTTCCTAATACACCCTGGCAGCTTCAAAGAAAAAAAGGGCGAAACGCTTCCTTCCGATCGCTCGCGCTGCCACTGCTTGGCACGGCTCGAACCCCGAGTCCACCCGCACCCGCTCCGCACGGTTCCCGAAGCCCCCCGGGAAAGCCGGGCCGCACCAAAGGGTTAAATCCCTGCTCCCCGCGGCCAAAGAGAGCACCTGCAGCGGTGACCGCCAGACCACAGCTGGAAGGAGGAGATTCCTGGACTCCCCCGCCGCCCCCCGCCTCCAGCCACCAAAGCCTTCCCCAACTTTCAGTCCCCTCCAGCCACCCCGCGGTTCCCCGCGCCCGAGCAGAGCCACAAGTGCAAAGATTGTAGCGAGAGAAAACGTCTTAGGTCTGCATTCCACTTACCCTTTGAGTTGTTCCCTCATCGCTGCGAGAGACCAGCGACCGGGAAGGGAGGGCGGGGGGAAGGTGGAACCGAGAGAGAGAAAGGGAGAAAGAGAAAGAAAGAGAGGACGGAGAGGAGATGCCTAGACTCAGCGAGCCCCACCGAGGCAGAGAAGAGGACTGCGGTGAAACTAACGTTACTGGGCTAAGGGCATTAGGGGGAGGGAAAGCTGCAGGCTAGACAGGGTGGAGCTAGCAGCCTGTGCTCCTCCCCCCACCTATTGAACCTGATAACTAAAGAACTCAAAGAAACAGTGGGAACTAAAAAAAAAAAAAAAAAAAGGAGGGAGATTTAAGGTAGAACTAGCAACTATGTAGCAACACAGTCACTCTGAAAGTATCCCCTTCCAAACACGTCTAGACTACTTGTTGCCTACTGCCTTAGTACATGACCTAGGTGTAAATGACCTCATTCCACATAATTAAGTGTGTGAGTTTGGGTGTTTGCTTTTTCAAGAAAGAGGAAAAAACTCAACACTTTTCTCCCCTTCTTCAAATTAAAGATTAAAGTGAAAATGAGATCAGGATATGGATTTCGTTGAAATCTGAAATCTACGTACCCTGAATTTTTTGAGGGCTGGGGTCTGACTGTAATTTAGAAACATCTTAATTTAAATGAAGCTTTATGCTTCTAAGCTATCGTATCTGACTTAATAAACATCGAGTGGGTTATTTCTTGTATTTTAATTTTTGAGACAATAGTTTTATTAGAAAAAAATAAGTGAGGCTAGGGTCTCAGAATCAGACACAGTGTGAAGCCTGATAGAGACTTTTAATTTCATTAGTTTATCTTTATCAATTCAGGGGGGCACCTTCTCTACAGTTTATAATATAGAGTTGCCTAGACATTTTCTCATGGTGATACAACCACTGTGTACTAATTAATGGAGGACTTGAACCCAGGTCTTCTCAGCTGAGATTAGACTTTAATTTCCTAAACCACGATGTCTCTTACAACCTGATGCTCTTATTAAAAACCAAAAAACAAACAAAGCCCCATGCTTTCTTGGGGAGATTCTTGAAAAGAATATCTTCGTAAATAATTTCCTCTTCATAAACTAATGTAGTGCTTAATTTTTTAATGTTCTTTTTAAAAAGAGGCATTTCTATTTCTACATTTATTTTTAGTAGCTTTCCTTTCTCCCCTAAATCCCTTATTGTGTTGGGTTTTTTTCCCTTTCACCTTTTTATAGCATTCAAGAGCTCAGGCTCATCCTTCTACTACTATAAAGGCTCTGAATAGGGCTTTATTCAGAAAATGAAAGCTGTTTTAGTCATGTACAGTACAGATAGTAATATGATAATGAAGCAGCAAAATCAGGATAAAACCTAAATCTTCTGAGTTTAGAACCAGCACTCTTTCCATATCAATATTATATATATATAGATATCTATATATATGTCATGTATATATACATATATGTATCATATTACATATATATCCATCATACATATCATTTTAGTTCCCCTGTGTCTTTCCCTAGGCCAATCCGCATGGCCAAGGAAACGTTTAGGGGAGGAAAGAGAGAAAGAGGAAAAACAGATGGAGAGTTTGAGAGAGGTTACCTACATTTGGGTATAAAAGTGCATAGATTTTGAGTTTGCCGCTGGGGAGTCGTTCCCTTCTACCATAACCTCAGTGAAGAAGAAGCAGTCAGGAAGGAGAAATCATTTAGAATCTTATCATCATAGCATGTAGAGCTGAAAAGACCCTTAGAAATCACTTAGTTCAACCACCTCATTTCACAGTTTAGGAAACTGAGGCCCAGCAGGAATGACTAAGACTAAAATGACACAGAGTCACAGAGGCAGAATTTTTACACATTTCTTGTCTGACTTCAATGCTCTTCCTACTACATCACACAACTCTACATCAACTAGTCAGTGCCTGGTATCTATCTATCAAGAAAATATATTTCAGCATGTTAGTAAAGAATAAGAATTTTCACATATTTAAGGTTGAGATACTTGGTGTTTATAGCTATAGTGTGACGTGACATCCTGTCATTTTTATCTTATTTCAAAGATAAGATTAAGGAAGTCTAGTATTTCCATGAGATTTACATTGTTTAAGTGTATTTTCTAAATTTCCATCTGCAAGGATATTAAAGATTTTACCTTGGACTGGCAAAAAAAAAAAAAAAAGAAAAATAACAAGGAAGCATTCTTCAAGCTTTTGAAATTTGACAGATGGATATCCTTAAAATAAGTCTTGAGAATTTTTTTAAACTGTGGATATGTGCACATAAAAACTTATTCTCCCTTATATGAGAATACGTTTCGAAGAGTTGGGATTTTATGTTTTTTTGGTCTTGTTTTTAGTGAGTACTCAGAGTATCAGTAATAAAATTATGTGTATATCAATATAAGTATTTTCTTCCTTTCAATCTGAATCATTATTCTTTGCTTTGGGTATGAAGAAAAATATGATTGTAATCATATGGTAATATGATTGATATGTCTTCATCTGCTATATACATATATATCCAGAAACTGATATGCCGTTATCTGCTATATAAATATATACCTGTAACTTGTTATCTTTATCTACCATATACACAAGTATATTATATACCAGTAGTACTGGAAGTATCATTACATTCCATTTCTCAGACTATGTTCCATAGTAGAAACAAGGATACTCTGTGATGTTAATAGGACTTCTGTGACAAAAGTCAGTGTTAGGCAGATTTATCCCTCTAAAATACTAAGTATTATTAAATGTTTATCAAATACTAATAATATGAAGCATTTGTTAGGAACATTTTCATAATTTAATTCTATTTATGCTACAGTATTTCCAGATTTCTTTTATCTCAGGAGTATTCCATACCTTGCCCCCTTTATCTATTGGACCAACAGTTATGAGTTCCATATATTTCAATTCCAAAAGTATTCCGGGCCTAATTTGGGAAAGGATCCTATAACAAAATAATAGTACTATCCTATGCATTATACTGTAGAACTATTTAAATCATCCTACTATATAATCACTTCTCTCTTCAACCATCTTCATTGACTCAAATGTTTAACAACTTCAATCATCCCGCTTCCTGAGCTATCCCTTAGCGTTTGCCATTGATAACCACCCTTTCCTTCAGGATATTGTTTCCTTCCTGGTTTTTCATGACAGGGTCATCTCATGATTCTTCTTCTATTTGTCTGAGCATTCCTTTTTAATCTTTCTTTTTTTCACTAATCTTGTCATGCCCACCAACTGCTGGTGTATCCTAAAGGTCTGTCCTGGGCTCTCTTCTCTTTTTTCTCTAAACTCTCTCATTCTGTGACCTTATCAGCTCCAATGGATTCAATTACCATCTCTCTGCCAAGGACTTCCAATTAATATACCTTTCTCCTGGAATCCATGCCTAAATCACCAAATGTCCAACTATTGGACATTAAAAACTGGATGCTCCAAGGCATTGCATACCCAAGAAACACAAAACAGCACTCCTTGGCTTTTCCCCCATATCCAGGCCTCTTCCAAATTTCCCTCTCACTGTGAAGAGTACCTACCATTTTTCTAGTCACTCAAGTTCACATCAGTCATGCTTAACTTCCACTTCTTCTCATTCCACATATCTAATCATTTGTCAAATCTTCACATTTCTTTCTCTACAACATGTCTCACATTCCTCTCCTCTCCACTCTCATGGGCAACACCCTAGTTCAGGCCGTCCTCAGCTTTTGCCTGGACTATATTGAAATAGCCTATTAATTGTACTCCTTGCCTCAAGTCTTTTCACTTTAGTCCACTAATTTTCCTAGGACATAAGTCAGAACATGTCATCTCCCTACTGAATAAGTTCCAGTATATCTAGGATCAAAGATAAAGACTTATGGTTGGCATTTAAAGACTTTCATGACCTAGCTCTTTCCTACCTTTTCAGGCTTCTTACATGTACTACGCAGCCCAGCCATTCTGGTCTACCTGCGCCTCACACATGATGTTGCATATCCCATCTTTGGACCTTTGCACTTACTGTCCCTCTACACTGACTGATTTCTTTCTTGACCTCTGCCTTGTAATCCCTAGTTTCCTTCACAACTCAGTCCAAGTGTGACCTTCTGTAGGATGTCTTTCTCACTTTCCATAGTCTTTACCTCTAAGACAACAATCCATCTGCTTTTCACATACCTTGTGTGTACCTATTTATGCACGTTACTTTCTGAAAGCACAATTTTCTACATCCTTCACTGTATCCCCAGCACTGTCATATATTTAAGCACACGATAAATGACTGTTTTCCCAGTCTCTGTAACTTGTCCATGTCCTCATCTAAATCCTTTAAAAGGGGTTACCCAACATGCTAGTGAATCTTCCTCTGAATCACTTTAGATTATATAGATACCAATGCCGTATGTGGACTTGGGCAGCTAGGTGGCACACTGGATAGAGCACTGAGCTTGGCATCACAAAGACTCATCTCCATGACTTCAAGTCTGGTCTCAAACACTTGCCAACTGTGTGACCCTGGGCAAGTCACTTAACCTTTTTTGCCTCATCTTCTTCATTTAAAAAATGAGTTGGAGAAGGAAATAACAAATTACTCCAGTATCTGATGCCAAATGGTGTCATGAGGAGTCTGAAACAACCTAACAACACTATGCTTTATTTCATGAAGACCCCTCCCTTTATTTTGTGGTCAAGTATCTGTGATGCCCTTTATGGGGCATCACTCCTATGCAACTTGTAATTGCTACTCTCTTTAGCCTATGTACACCCGGTATCTCTTCCTTGCTCCTTAAGTAATACACAATTTAATTTTTCAAAGACAGGTAGATACCTGGACTCCCATAGATTTAGCATCACCAGAAAAATGCTGATGTCATAAAAGGCAGTATATAGTGGCAGAGACAGGGGTGATTAAACAACAGGTGCCCCCAAGGTAGAAGACAGAGGGCTAATTATACCTTGGGGTGAACAAAAGATTAGTATAAAGCAGGATCAAGGAAGAAATTATAGAAAATTTTTCTGCACTCAAAATTCAGATCCCATTGCAAGAAAGGCCTGACACATGTGCTGAAGATCTGTGACAGCATCTTCTCATGTGGAGAGGCTGGACAGTCAACTTCTAGTCTAGATGACGCATTTAGACATTCTGTAACTGATTCCAGTTTGCTAACTACATGGTTAGGAGAAATCTCTTTGATTAGCTGCAGTTACAAAGATGGAACTGGGGGAGGTAGGAGGGAAGAACGGTTTCCTTTCTAAAGGTTTTCTCTTTGGCTGCTCTCTCTTGGTTTGACTTCTTTGTTTGTGGTGTATGGTGATAGAACATACTGGGGAGAGGCCTTGGGCGTTTTCCCTTCTGGGTCCAACATTCCTGTGAACTTGGACTCAGTCTTTTTGCTTTTGTGTTTCTTCGTTTTCCATTTTAAGTTAAGGGGTGAGAGACTCCAGTCTTAGGGGTTTTTAAAAAGGCAAGACAGTAAGCTTGTGGGCATTCCAGAATCTGAGTTTTACAGTCAGCCAAGCATCGATGCCACAAGAAGTGAGGATGGAGTTTTCTGGAGTGACCTTTGGGGCCAAGCCCAGTGGTAGCTAAGATTTATTCAACTGATCCAAAACTTATCCAACAGTCATGCCATATCTGGATGTGAACTTTATGGGACCAATGCTTTACAGAAATTGTGCAAATTCTGCCAAGAATAAATTCACTCTCTTTAGACAAAAGTAAAATAAGGGGAGCACGTATTCCAAAGTTTTTTTTTTTGGGGGGGGGGTTGTGTTTATTTTGTTACATCTTCAAAGTAAATAGAAACTAATCTTTGTTCAATGGAACTAAGGAACTAAATTGATGGTTAACTGATGGTCAAAATTAGGGAGACTATAACCAGCAGGAATTAAGCCAAATAAATAATTACACGAACCCTTAAAGCTACCCCTGTTACTCTGAGAGGGTGATATAGGAGGATTCATTCTGGAAGTGTGAGCCAGAGAGTCCTCACTATATATTTAAAGCATAACTTGAGTTCCCTTTGGCCACCATAAACTTGAAAATCATTGGGTGGCATTTTAAGGTCTCCAGCCATATTCAGTCTGAAAAGGCAGTTATGAAGCCCCAGTTCAGTTGGGGAAGGATATGGCTGAAAAAGATCCAACGCTGATATAAGTAAATGACATCAGACCCTAATTTTCCATGATTATTATACACATCAATGAAATACAATGTTCTGCTTCCACACGGATCTTGTAGGTGATGATTGCCCTCTTGTGACTTCTTCATCTCTTTAAGGCTGTTCTTGATTTCATTTTGATGATCTCACTCATTATCACTTATTCAATTATCATCATTACGCAGGTGATACCTACATTATCATCTCTATCTCTGTCCTTTCTTAGTTGTTTCAGACTTGCGTCATAAACTATATACAGCACATCTCATCATGTCTAAAACAGCTTAACTTCTCCCAAAACATCCTCCTTCTTCTCACTTCCCAAATTTTGGTGCTACCTTTAACGTCTTCCTCATCTACAATATCAAATCAGTTGTCAAATCTGGTAACTTCTACCTTCTCTGTATCTCTCTGATACATTCTCATTTTTATTCCTATTAGTACTACCATAATGTTATCATTTTTGACCTTAGCATTATTGCAATAGCCCTCTACCTGTCATTTTTAAAATTAATCTCTTTCCTTCCCCAAAGTATTTTTTATAATGAGGCTGAATTGATTTTCCTTATGCATAGATTTGACTAGGTCAGCCCCCATTTAAACCTTTCATGTCTCACATTTGCTACCCAATAAGTTCAAATCACTTAATTTTGCATTCAGGGCTCTTCATAATCTGGTACCGCACTGCTTTTCCAGCTTCCTCAGCTGTGCTCATTTCCAACCAATTTGGATCACTTGCTGTCTTTCACACGTATCCCATACTGTGCATATCGGCTCACTTTGTTCTCTTCATTCAGAATGCTCTTTTCCCAAAGTCAAAATAGCCTTTACTCTAACCAAATATCTCGCTTCTGAAATCCTATCCACTCATCCAAACTCAAGGTCCATCTACTCCATGAAACCATTCCTGATTCCCTGTATTATTAATGATCTTTTTTCTTTCATACTTTGGATCTCTTGGTTTGGATTATTCTTACGTATTATCACATAATATATGCAGTTAGGTTGTAAGAGTGCTGAACCTGAAGTAAGAAAGACTTGATTTCAAATCCAGCCTCAGACACTTAATATATGTATAAATCTGGACAAGTCAATTAACAAGTCTGCCTTGGTTTCCTCATCTGTAAAATGAGGATTTTATACCTATCTCTTAGGGTTGTGAAAATTAAATGAAATAGTATTTCTAAAGCATTTTGAAAACCTCAAAGCACTATGATTATACAAGGTGTCCCAAAAGTCTTTAGTGCATTTTTGAATGTTAATAGAGTGAAACTATACAAAGACTTTTGGGATATCCCTGATGATGTTGACGATGACGATGATGATGATGATGGATGATAGTTTTTTTTTTTTTTTACTGTTGGTTTTGTTGGAACTCTTATACCCCTACTAGAATATAAGGCCTATTACCGCATTAAATTAAATCTTTCTATATTCCCTAAGGCCTAGCTCAGAATCAGAATAAAAATAAATACAAGCATGAAAATGGGTCAAGCATATCTCTGAGCAGGAATCCTTTATATACATTCCAAATAAGTGGTCATCTCCCCTTTACTTGAAAACCTTTAGTAAGGAAAGACCACTCCCTTTGATGACAATCCATTTCATATTTGTATATCTCTAATTTTTAGAAAGTTATGCTTTGCATCAAGTCTAAATCTTCTTCTTTGTAGCTTCTACCAAGAATTCTTAGCTTTGCCCTCTGGCGTCAAATAGAAAAAGTCTTCCACTTGACTGTTCTTCAGATTTAAGCCATCTAACAAGCCTATTCCCACCTCCTCCATCCAAACCTTGACTTATTTCTCTTGGTTAACCTTCAACCTTTTCTTAGCCTCATCTGGTCACTGTTTGGGCCCTGCTTTTGGCCAGAAACTCTGAGGGTCTTCTCCTCCTAGACTGATTTTTTTTTCCTTTGACTAGGTAGAAAAGAACATTCTTTGCCTCATTTTTTTACCCAACCTTAATCATGGAATGGACATTGTCTTAGTCAAACAGAGACCTAAGAAAGACCTTAGCTTAAAAAGGCCAAGCTCTCCCATCGCATCAAAGGTCATCTTTCTAAATTGTAATGTTTTGTCCGAGACAAAGTATTTCAGATGTGGTCTGACCAGGGCAGAGAGCAGAAAGAACATTACTTCCCATACTGTAAATATCTAAGTCTCATTTAAAAATGCAAACTTAGGTCATATTAAGTTTTTGTGTTTGCTATGTCCTACTATTTACTCATATGGAGTTCACACTTCATTAAAACTTTCAGATTCTTTTCACATGAGCTTTTATATAGTTGTTCTTCCTCTATGTTGTATTAAAGACTTTTTTTAAAAAATCTATAATGTAATATTTTAAATTTCTATATTTTAAATGGAATGTTATTAGCTTCAGGCCAGCATTCTAGCCTCTTGATATTTTTTTAAGATTCAAAATCAATCATTCAATAAGCTAGAAGATATATTATAAATCTCTCCTAGCTTTGACTCATTTGAAAATTTTATATGAATTCCATCTATACCTTCATTCCTATCATTGATCAAAATGCTGAAGAAATTTAAAAGCTTCTCCAAAAACAAAACTAATGCATCTAGGAGGAGAAGAGATTGAATGAGGAAAAAAAATCTTTGTATCAAATTTCTCAGATAAGGGTTTGGTGTCCAAAGTATATAGGTAATTAACATACATGCATTTATGTATGTGTATAACAGAGATACACACATGTTTATACATATATATTATACTACCTGCCACTATATATATACATATATATGTATATAGATGCATATGAGACGAAAAGTCATTCCCCAATAGATCAGTGATTAGAGGAGATGAAAAACAGTTCTTAAAAGAATTGCAAAGTATTAACAACCATGTGAAGAGATTCTTTAAATCACTAATAATAAGAGAAATGCAAATGAGAAAAAGGTTTTACTTCACATCCAATAAGTTGTTAGAAATGGCAAAAGATGGAGAATAGTCAGTGCTGGAAGGACTATGAGAATCAGTATAACCATTTTGAAAGTAATTTAGAGTTATGCAAATAAAATGACTAAAATGTCCATACTCTTGCCCCAGAGATTCCACTAATAGACATATACGTCAAAGATATTATTGATAAAAATAAAGTATGTGTGTATGTATATGTGCACGCATATGTATATGTATATATGTATGCGTATGGGTGCGAGTATATGTATATATATATGTATATATATTTGTAGCATCATTTTTGTGATAACTAAGAAATGGAAACAAAGTATATGTCCATGGACTGGAGAATGAATAAATAAACCATGATATATGAATGTAATGTGTTATAAGATATAAACATGATAAACTCAGAGAATCATGGAAGGAATTACATGGATTAATAAAGAGTGAAGTAAGTACAGCCAAGAGAAAAAAAGCATACACGGTGATAACAATTTAAGTGGAAAGATTACCACTAAATAATCAAAAGTAGATGTTACAAAATCACAAAAAATAAGCATGGCCCTAAAGAAGAAATATGAAAAGACCTGTCCTGTCTCCTCTCTCCCACTAAGAGGTGGTGGTCCCTTGTATAGGACACAGCATATTTTTTAATGTATTTTATTTTTAAGATTTTTAAAAATGTATTTAGTTTTGCTGATTCTCTTGGTTCTTTTTCTTTAAAAACATCTTTGTCATATAAGATGACTTTCTAAATGAGAGCGAAATAAAGGAAATTTAGATGATATAGAAACCAAAGATATTTATAAAAACTTATTTTATAAAGTGTTGGAGAGAACAAAGATAATGACAGACCCTGAGTCACTCCATTTTAAACATCCCTCCAAGTCAACATGAAACCATTACTGCTATTTTTGCATTCAACTAGTTGGACTCTATATTACTATACTATCATCTAGGCTTCACCTCCCTACCTTGCATAATGTAAGAGACTATCAAATGCTTTTCTGAAATTTAAGTAAGCTATGTCTACAATACCTAGCACAGACTCTGACACATAGTCAAAACTTAATGTTTATTGGCTGACAATAAAATTTTTCATATGCACCAGGGTTACCAATTGCTAACCCTGTAAAAAAGAGAAATTAGTTGAGTCTGGCATGACATGTTCTTAAAGGTCCTTAAGGTCTCAAAGAAGTCATCCTGGCTCTTTTTGGTCACTGCCACCTTTTCTAGATATTCATAATATATCCCTCAACAATGTTTTCTTGAATTGTCAGAAATCAGTCAGGTCAATTGGCCTTTGGCTTACACATTTCACTGTCTACCCATTTTTTGAAAATTTCATATTTACCCTTTTCCAGTTCTACAGCATATATTATTCATCATGACATTTCCAAAATCACTGACAAGGGCTAAGCACTCCTATTTGCCAGTTTTTTCAGTACCTTGAGATGTCCTTTATTGGATCTAGTACCTTGAACCCACCAGGCAGTTAGATGATCTCTGACTACCATTTTGTTTATTTTGAGTCCCTATAAACCACTTTTATTCTGTCCTTTCTAGTCTAAAGATCTTTTGACAGAGTAAACAGAAGCAGAGTAAGAATCATACTCTTTTGCCTTCTCTCCATTTTCTATTACCATAGCCCCATTCCCCCCAAGCAATAGTCCTATCCATTCTTCAAACCTCCCTTTTTGCCCCAATATAGCTTGAAAATGTCCCATTTTATTCTTGGCATTTGTTCTCATTTGCAATTGATTCAGAGCTTAAGTGCCACCATGCTACTATCATGTTGCTCTTAAAGGATCACTCTACTAACTTTCATATAGCTGTGATGTCACGGTATATATCATATGCTTGTACCTTTGTATTCTTAGCACCTGGTTCTATACTCAAGCACAAATGCTTGAGTGAGTGATTTTTCTAATTTCTGTAAATTATTTTGTGTCAAGTTGATCAAAGAACTTCCTAACCATCCACATTTTAAGCTGTTTCTTTTCTTTCTTATTAAAAAAAGTTTCCCTTAGTGTCTTTTTTGCTGAGTTTTCCTCCTCTCTTGGGCAGACTTTCCCTCTAGAATGTTATGCTACATGATCCTATGTGACCATTCTCTGTACATTTTGAAATCTGCTTTTCCAAAACTTAGATTTTCATACCAGGCTCTGCCCCTGGTTTTCCTTTCCTTCTCTGTTATGAATCTAAGATAGAGTGGTCACTTCTTTCCAAGGTTCCCACTGTTTCTAACTGCAACAATCTCATCTTTAAGGAAACAGGAGATAATATTAATGATAAATAGTATGTTATATATATGTATCTATATTGATAATGAAATATAGAACCTGATATGTTTGCAATACTGAAATAATACTTCTCATTTCTCTAGGACTTCCTTCACAATCCTGTGAATTATGTAGTGCAAATATTAGTCCCGTTTTACAGGTGAGTAAACCAAGGCTCAAATTGGGTGATTTGTCTGTAAGCATAGAGTTGGATAAGTACATGAGCCAGATTCAAACCTGGGTTTCCTAAGTGTAATTCCTATGCTTTTCCATGGCAATAGATTTCCTCCTTCAATAAATGTTTATTGAAGTTGAACTTGATTTCACATGAGCAACAATACATATATGTGGCAGGGGATAGGTACAATACACTGTGTGATCTGGACTTTACTCTCTACCACCAAGGAAGGGATTTTCTCGTCTAATGATTCCACTGTATCCATATATATTTCTATATTAAAATCATTTATATTTATATAATCTATATCACTATCTACATCCACATCTATCTAATTTGTAATCATACCTCTCTCTGTATCTACTCAAATATATTTTATTTTGAATACAGGTATTCCTGCCTTAAATGTAATTTATAGTAAAATCTCCACATTTAAATATGCTAGAAAACTATATTTATTTTTTAGTAACTGACAAAAAAATATAGTTGCCGTTTAAGATATACAGAACATTTTGTACACCAAGTGGACATATGCTAGAAGGATTCATGCTGGATGGCTCCAAGCAGTTCTGAAAGGTGTCAGGCCAGCCCCTCTCCAATCTGATGTTGTGGTGCAAGGATGGTTCAAAAGCAGATATGCATAAAATGTTCTTTCTGAGTCAGGGTTTCCAAGGGACAGCATTCGTGAAGAATGAGGGGTCTTCTGTTTTGGAAGACCATGTGGTAAAGAGAAAAAGGGAAAGGTGCATAGACCTACCAGAGGCTGACTGGAGAATATTGAGATGTTTTGGAGCTATGTGTGTAACAGTGGTGAGGGGGCCACACAGATAGTGTACTGAATGAAAGGAATGATGAAAAAGTGAGGAAACCACAGTAAGTCACATGATCCCTACAGCTGCATCAGAGGCTAAGTAAGGATATGAAGTGAAGCCAGAGAATCAAATTTGCAGGTAGTTACTGAACCCTGTAGATGAAAGGGAAACAGCTTGTAGAGAGGTACTCTAACTAGTCCTTCAGTAAAGGAGTTTAAATGAATCCCTCTTCTTTATATGCTATTAAAAATTCTGCTTTGTTTTTCTGACTTTGGAAGCCTAATATGTGCAAAGGGCTGGGGGTCCCCTGAGTGACATGGGCCAGATTCTGGAGTTCCTGGGTGAGGACAATTAGCTATAGAGACCATTAGAAAGAAGTCCTCAGATTAAAGCAAGTCTATCTGTCCTGGGAGAGTAGGCTTAAGGTTCTATAGCGAAAGGGATTAAACATTTCTATAGTCCTTACTATGGACCAGGAACCATGCTGAGTACTTTACAGATACCATTTTGTCATCCAGATCACATATCATCAGATCACAATAACAATTCTATGAAGTCAGGTTATTTATTATTATCATTTCACAAACTAAGAAATTGAGACTCAGGAAAGAACTTTGCTTAGAATCATACAACTAATGTCAGTTTCCTCATTTGTAAAATGAGCTGGAAAAGAAAATGGCAAACTACTCCAGCATCTTTGCCAAGAAAACCTCAAATTGCATCACGTTTGGACAAGACTGGGAAATGACTGAACAGACCACATTAGTCTGAATTGATGAATCAAATATGTTTCTCTTGATTCCTCATACAGAGCTTCCACACTTCTCCTATAGTTGCCATGTATAAGGAATGAGACAACTAACAAATATCACACTTTTTCAGCCCCAGTTTCTATATCTATAAAAACGGGATAATAATAGCACCTAATCTTACAGTGTTGGTGTGAGGACCAGTGAGATAAATATGTAAAGTGCTCTGCAGTCCAAGTGCTATGTGAATGTTAGTTATAATACATTATTATAATAATAACATAATTACTATGCTGATGATTAATACTTCTGAATTTTTAGGGTATGAAGTAAGATACACACGGAGACAGCAGCACATTGCAGTGGAAGGAACCAATGATTTGCTGCCAGATAAGCAACATTCAAGTTGCAACCTGTAGTAAATATATTACAAGTATGACTTTTGATAAGTCTTTTAACCTTTCTGGGCCACAATTTTTATTTATAAAATCATGGCACTGGACTAGGTGATCTCTAAGGTCCCTTGCAAATCTATATTTCTGATTCCTTGATCCTACAAATAATCCTTGCTAGAGGAACTATCAAGTAACACCACAGAACCTTTTGGAGGCTAGTAAGTCAGGAAACAATACAGTCTGCATGAGAAGATATGGCCATTCTTTATAGCTTATTCTTTATAGCAGTGGTTTTTAGCCTTTTTGGTGTCATAGATGCCTTTGGGAGTTTGGTAAAGTCTGTTGATATTGTCGCAGAATAACGTTTTTAAGCATATAGAATAAGATACACAGGACTACAAAGGAAACCATTATATTGAAATAGTTATCAAAAAATATATATTAAAAGGAAAAGTTCCTAGAGACCGTGTGTTTGTTTAGAACTCATGTTTTTAAGGAAGGAAGCCATGACCAAGCTCTACAAACACAAATTGTTGACTGACTAAAACAGAGCGACTCCCAGGTGCCTTACCCATTCAAGGCTGGAGAAGAGGAAGAACAGCTAAGGGAGATGGAGGTAGGAGGGGGGATTGGGTTGAGGTAGGAGGGGGGGATTTCCCTTACCTAATAAACAGCCAGACCAACCAGAAATCTGGACAAAGCCCAGATAAATAAAGTTGAATGGTATGAAATTCACTGTTTTACACAGGTTTATTTTAATGATATTTCTCATTGCCTCACAATGCCACCTATTTTAAAAAATGTGGTTTATCATTTTCACTAAAATAAAACCACACTTCATTAACACCCATAGACCAGTTGCTTCTTCACGCAGTAGAGCTGGGTCTAACATTTAGCCTTAAGCCTACAGCTTTACAAAACAGATAAAGAAGAGAGATAGCATTTCCAAACTGCGGATCTGATTCAGAAAGCTAAAATATATATTAGCAATAAATATCATAGTTCACCTTAACAGTACCCTCTCATTCAGTTTTCTTTTCCCTATACAATAGTGCCAAGTAGTAAAAATTTTAAAACTGGTCTCAAATTCTGACACTTTGCACAATCTCCCCTCTCCTTCAGCTACCAATAAAGCATTGTATTCAATTAGGCTCACAGCAGGTGAAAACCCCAATTAGAGAAGTCATTCTCTGGGCCTCTTCCTACCTTACACCCACATGCTACACTTAAAAAAAATGTACACATCCTGAGTCATTTCTTCATTCAGAGGCAAATTAACCCTTTGATATACTTAGTCAAACCATTTATCATGGCAAGAAAAATGGATAGAATGTTTAAAGGTTAAATCTCATTGATTTAATAATCCAGGTCACTACAGAATTGTTATTGTTTTCATCAGGTCTGAAAAGGCTTTAAGACTTTTTGATCTACCTAAAAATTATGATTTTTCTTTTCCCTAAAAAAAAAAAAAGTGATGCCAATATTGTCTAAGGATGATGAATGAATATTCTTTGGTACATAGGGTATTTTAAAAATACATGTTTTTATTAAGGTAATGGGGAAAACATATTAAATTTCTTTTTAAACTATAGGTTTTACCTTAGGAAGTGAAGAAAGTCTATATTTCATATATTCTAAATGCATATGCCAAAAGGAATTCTTTCACAGATAAGGACATATTTTGTTTTGAGCATCTAAAGAGAAATGACACAGCTGGAGTGGTTCTTAGAGTGATTTACTGACGCTATGTCAATTACTTCTCCAGAAATAATTCAAAATACAGTTTTATTTATGAGTCTATGATTAAAAAATGTAAATATGTCTCTTAAAATTGTTTTTGTCCTGTCACTTTTTTTTTGAAACAAGTGGCAAGTCTTGTTATCCTCATGAAAATATGGAACACATATTCAATAATAATGTAGCTATTAGAGGCAGTAATTTTTTACTGTCAGAGCCTCCTTTCATTTTGGGTCTTTTTCAATTAAAATGAAACATTCTATATAAATTCCTGCTTGAATTATCCTTATCCGGAACATTCCAATTTCATCAGCATGTAGAGTGGTAGTATAATTTTTTTTTATATATATTTTTTTCTTTCTTTATTTAACTTTTAACATTCATTTTCACAAAATTTTGGGTTCCAAATTTTCTCCCCTATTGTCCCCTCCCCCCACCCCAAAACACTGAGTGTTCTAATTGCCCCTGTCTGCCAATCTGTCCTCTCTTCTATCATCCCTCTCTGCCCTTGTCTCCATCCTATACCCCTTTACCTGTATTTCTTATTTCCTAGTGGCAAGAACAGTACTCAACAGTTGTTCCTAAAACTTTGAGTTCCAACTTCTCTTCCTCCCTCCCTCCCCAACCCTTCCCTTTGGAAGGCAAGCAATTCAATATAGGCCAAATCTGTGTAGTTTTGCAAATGACTTCCATAATAGTAGTGTTGTGTAAGAACTAATTATATTTCCCTCCATCCTATCCTGTCCCCCATTACTTCTATTCTCTCTTTTGATCCTGTCCTTCCCCAAGAGTGTTGACTTCAAATTGTTCCCTCCTCCCCATGCCCTCCCTTCCATCATCCCTCCCACCCTGCTTATCCCCTTATCCCCCACTTTCCTGTATTGTAAGATAGGTTTTCATATCAAAATGAGTGTGCATTTTATTCCTTCCTTTAGTGGAATGTGATGAGAGTAAACTTCATGTTTTTCTCTCACCTCCCCTCTTTATCCCTCCACTAATAAGTCTTTTGCTTGCCTCTTTTATGAGAGATAATTTGCCTCATTCCATTTCTCCCTTTCTCCTCCCAATATATTTCTCTCTCACTGCTTGATTTCATTTTTTTAAGATATGATCCCATCCTCTTCAATTCACTTTGTGCACCCTGTCTCTATGTGTGTGTGCATGTGTGTGTGCATGTGTGTGTGTGTAATCCCACCCAGTACCCAGGTACTGAATAGTTTCAAGAGTTACAAATATTGTCTTTCCGTGTAGGAATGTAAACAGTTCAACTTTAGTAAAGTCCCTTATGACTTCTCTTTGCTATTTACTTTTTCATGCTTCTCTTCATTCTTGTGTTTGAAAGTCAAATTTTCTTTTCAGCTCTGGTCTTTTCATCAAGAATGCTTGAAAGTCCTCTATTTCATTGAAAGACCAATTTTTCCCCTGAAGTATTATACTCAGTTTTGCTGGGTAGGTGATTCTTGGTTTTAGTCCTGGTTCCTTTGACTTCTGGAATATCCTATTCCACGCCCTTCGATCCCTTAATGTAGAAGCTGCTAGATCTTGTGTTATCCTGATTGTATTTCCACAATACTTGAATTGTTTCTTTCTAGCTGCTTGCAATATTTTCTCCTTGACCTGGGAACTCTGGAATTTGGCCACAATGTTCCTAGGAATTTCTCTTTTGGGATCTCTTTCAGGCGGTGTTCTGTGGATTTCTTGAATACTTATTTTGCCCTCTGGTTCTAGAATCTCAGAGCAGTTTTCCTTATTTCATGAAAGATGATGTCTAGGCTCTTTTTTTGATCATGGCTTTCAGGTAGGCCCATAATTTTTAAATTGTCTCTCCTGGATCTATTCTCTAGGTCAGTTGTTTTTCCAATGAGATATTTCACATTATCTTCCATTTTTTCATTCTTTTGGTTTTGTTTTGTGCTTTCTTGATTTCTCATAAAGTCATTAGCCTCCATCTGTTCCATTCTAATTTTGAAAGAACTATTTTCTTCAGTGAGCTTTTGAATCTCCTTTTCCATTTGGCTAATTCTGCTTTTAAAAGCATTCTTCTCCTCATTGGCTTTTTGAACCTCTTTTGCCAATTGAGTTAGCCTATTTTTCAAGGTGTTATTTTCTTCAGCATTTTTTTGGGTCTCCTTTAGCAGGATGTTTACTTGTTTTTCATGCTTTGCTTGCATGTCACTCATTTCTCTTCCCAGTTTTTCCTTCACCTCTCTAACTTGATTTTAAAAATCCTTTTAGAGCTCTTCCATGGCCTGAGCCCATTGAGTGGGCTGGGATACAGAAGCCTTGACTTCTGTGTCTTTCCCTGATGGTAAGCATTGTTCTTCCTCATCAGAAAGGAAGGGAGGAAATGCCTGTTCACCAAGAAAGTAACCTTCTATAGTCTTATTTTTTTCCCCTTTTCTAGGCATTTTCCCAGCCAGTGACTTGACTTCTGAGTGTCCTCTCCACCCCCACCTGGCCTCCAGATCCACCAAGCCAGCATTTGGGGTCTGAGATTCAAATGCTGCTTCCCAGCCTCAGGGCTTGGGGAGGGGGAAGGGCTGCTATTCAGCGTGAGATTAAGTATAGGTGCTCAGGTGGGGGCAGGGCCACCTCTCGGGCTCATAGTATAATCTTTTTAAAAAAAAATTTAAATGTTTATGACTTAAGAGTTATTGAGATTTGGACAAAATCAAACAAAAAATTGCCAGTAAATGAACTGATAAAGAAGGCTTCATAAACCGAAACTGACTATAGAAAAGTTAATATTCAACCATTTGAGAACAGAAAAATCCAATTCTTTCTCCCTTTTAGATGAATAATGCCTAGGGCTATACTATTTTAGCAAATGCAGCTTTCTTCTTCTTCAATAACTATAGCTCTTTATTCTAACAGGAGCCTAGAATACAGGTATATCTTCTTAAAATGCAACCCTGTGTGTGCAATTACACTGTTATATTTATAACGCAGGAAAGAAATTCAGAAAAATCACTTTAAATTTGCCTTTTTGCAATGTTATCAAAGACATAATGGATAGTCTGAGAGTTTCATTCCTCCCTTCGCTTTAGCAATCAGCCTAGAGGACAACTTCCCCATGAAGTTTTTTTTTTTTGATCTCTAAATGGGATAAACATTTGCTAAAGTTATATTGGCAAACCTCATTACATAACAGGGGTAATATGACTTTTCAAAGTCCTACTGTCTCTGCCAGCAGAGACCAAGTTGTCAGGTCTTGCCAAGCTGAAAAAAACTTCAAGGATGGGAGTAAAAGCAGCCCTATAAAGGACTCTGCCTCTGTCTTCCCACTACCAATTAAGCTAAGTTCGGAAAGACTTATGCAACTAGTGGAGACTGACAACTAAGATGTGGAGGAGACTATGATGAGCATTGGTGAAAATGGTATCCACTCTGATGAAATTCCAAAGTCTTGAAGTAGGGTAGGTGGGTGAAGAGGTTGAATAATAGAAGGTGGGTGGTGGTAAGAAAGGGGAAAGGAGGGAAGAAGAGATGGGAGAACAGAAAATGGGAAGGAGATGGGGGAAGGGATAAAAATGAGAGAAGAAAAAGTGAGGGAGTGAGAACTAGAAAAACAGGGACAGAGGGCAAGAGAGAGAGGAAGAAAGAAAGAGAGAGAAGGAAAGGTAAAGAGGGAGACCAAATTATCTATGAGACATAAGTGCTCTTGGGAAAGTCAGGGCTGTAGGAAGTTGTGGAAAATATCCAACTCTTAGTTGATCATGGATGAAAATAAAGCATAGACTGAGAAGAGAAAGACTGTAAATCAAAAACAATACAATAGAATAAGTTGAATGTGATTGGGGAGAGGAATGTAGAAAACATATATCACCAATACTAATTATTTTACCTCATCTTTACTGTGAAACCTCTCTCTCTTCCTGAGTTTCTTATTTCTTTTAGTGTCAGTCTATACTTTCCATCACCAAAGCTTAAAACCTTGAAATTAAAATTACCTGCACCATTACTCATGTCCCCCCAATACAATCATTTCCCATAGTCTACCGGCCGCTCTCTTCTTTCCAGCCATGTTTGCTGACTGAACGAATAGTTCATTGCCATTCCTCTAATAATCTGATGATTTTGGATAGAATAGGAGGCAATTTTGGAATACTTAAAATCTTCTATCTCTATTGATTCCAGTTACGCTTATTTCTTTATATTTATCATTGTTATGCCAAGAACCTTTGAGAAGAGGATATACAATCTTTTTACTTTATAAACACGTGTGTGTATTTTGATTGGCAATAGCTATGTTTAACTTACTGGAATTTTGTTATATTTATTCCCAATACCTTCTTTTGGGAATGTCTCAGAATGTTTTTTAGAAAATGTTACTTAAATTTGTTTTGTGATTTAGCTTTTCTCTCTCTTTATTCATAAAAAATAGAAAATCATTGATTATTTATACTATCATACTGATTTGTATCGAACTATTCTTCTTAAGGATTAAAAAATAATTGACGTTTATTATATTTTGTCATCCCTAATGGGAATGTTAGATAAAAAATACTACCACTATACTAATGTAAATACTGAATTGAAAGAAGTCACTTTCACTTTAGTTGCACAGACATGCACCATCCTTCTATAATGTAGAAATAGAATTTTAGAACTGATAGGACCACACAGATCATTTAGTTTAACTCTCTCCTTTTGGAAAAGAGGAAACAGAGTCCTAGAGAGTTAGAATAATTTACATAAGACCACATAGCTCATTAGTGGTAGAAATGGGATTAGAATTCAAGTTAAGATTACCAATCTAGTTTGCTTTTTACTAGATCACATTGTACATCTTAGATCTCCAAATCATTTGTATGCTATTAAAAAAAAAATAACTCTGGCACTTATCTCTCTCCCCCTACCCCATCACCTACCACCAACCAAAAGCATCAATTTTGTATCATTTCTGGTGTATTGAATAGACTTAAACCCAGGTCTGGGCTTATGCCATAAATTCATTAGCCTTTGACTTTCCTAGTTTGGAGACTCCTCCCATGTCCACTTTAGGATCGACTGCTGACTTTAATGGATATCATCTCAAATAATTGTTTGAAGAACTCTGGACAGAATTTTTTTTTGAGTATCCTTAAAGTAGCTCAGTGTCTTTTTCTCTCTTATGTGACTTAATAATGTTATCCACTGTGGAAGGGAAAGCATAGTTCTTTAGTATACTATACTTGCTTACCTGAGAAGAAAATGTATTTTCTTGAGGAAAGGAGCTTCTCAACATGAATAATGAAATCATTTCTATATCCATTCTAAGAACAGATCTAATTTAAAGCTCTAGTCATAATGTCTAGGACAATAAATTAAGCAAGTCTGACATAATGAGTTTGAGATCATTGGTAAAGGAGTGAAGGATGAGACCCTCTCCAGGACTGCTACCAACAAGGTGTAGTGAAAATAACATTAGACCCAGGGTCAGACCTTGGTGGCCTTTTCTGACACCATTCACAATCTATTCCTGGAGGATTGTATTATTAATGTATTTTTGCTTAAATTGAAGATCTTTCCCATCCATTAATAGGCTCATGTGACTTGCTGAAATCACATGGAAGCCTGAGTCACATGTAGGAGGAGGAACTTGCTGAAGGGGTAGAACAGGAAGGATGGGGCAGAACTAGGAGAAAATGAGTGAGAGCAGTTAGAGTGGAGGGAGAGAGAGGATGCAGGCAAGCAGACAGCTAGGATTGTGTTTGTTTGTGGGAAGGGCTGGGAATAGAAGTGTCCCTTGCACTAATCATATATATTATGCTGTGATGGATTCGGTTTTCTGGTATTGGGATTCAGCTTTCTCATGTCTGAATGTTTTTCTTCTGCCTTCTGTATGGAGAGTCTGTTACATTTCGTGATTCAGAACTACTCTGGCATATTCACAGTTGCTGTCCGTGCTGTGGATATTGCCTTGGCGATACAAGGCTCCTAGTAGATCATCTGCTCTCTTCCCTATATTTTCATAACGCTTCTATCTCCTGAGTGCACCATATTCTGCAACCATAATGTAATAGGAATAATATCTACAACATGTAGGCTAGTTTAGTTTTTCTTTAAGAAGCATTGAAATCATATGGAAGAAAATTATTCAGTGATTTTCAAATCACAGATTTGAATGAAACTTACTAATAGCCTAAGTACAAAAGTCAGTGCACAAGGAGTCAGAAGTTCTTCCCTCAGGCCTGTTGCCAATTTGTAATGAGGGCAAATGCTCATCTGAATCGATATACGTTTATTGAATATCCTTTCCATGACGTGATTTAATAAATCTCCTTTTATTAAGTTCTGGATAATCTAAAATTGTCCCCTTTCATTCCAGACCTGAACCTGAACTCCCAGACTGGTTTGAGTCAGTCTTGGCATACAAGTTCTGGTTTAATACCTAGCCTTCTTTCATATAGTTGAGAGTTTGCAATTGGAGAACTTTTTTCATATCTTCCAACCACTTAGCCAACTTCAAGTATCTTTGACATCATCTTCCTTTGACCTAAAAAAATCCATTAGATTTATTCTTTAGGGATTAAAAGATGTCAATAACATGCATATATCCCTAGGAGGGGTAGTGTGGTCAGCCTTTTCATCTATTAACACTTTAGTGTGCATTTATTGAGGAGTAGTAGAGAAGAAGGATGAAAGGAAGGGAAAAGAAAGGACAAGGGAAGGGAAAGGAAGAAAGGGGAGGAGAAGGAAGAGGAGCAAAAGGGAGGGAAGGGGACGTACTTGACAGAAGAGATCTCTCCCATCTTTAGCTCTAAATCTAAATCTATGATCTTATGCTGGCACCCACTTTCTGGGTGCACAAGCACAAAGTGGGTGCTTTTTGAGTAATGGATAATGACATTCAGGGAAGAAGAATGTGTTAAAAAATAGAAAAAAAAGTAACAAATTATATTTTACCAGAAAAGACAACCAAGAGAATAGTAATAAGTATTGACCTGTGTGCCTACTTTTCTGTCTTTATGAATTTTTCATGAAAATGATCTATACATGTACTGAGGAAAGCCTTAATGAATATACAAGAAGGAAGCAGAAAGGCTTTCACAAATGATTTTCTATAGCAGAAAATGTCTTCACGGACATACAATTGACTGCAATTTACAGATAATCCTCCGCTATGTTTATTGTTTGTTGATTAAAAAATAAAGTATTTGACTCAGTAGAACAAAATGATAAAATGTAGCCTTAAAGTTCTTCTGCCCATAAAGAGTTTCTCACATACATGTCAAAAACCCAGAAGATCTGTTGATTAATTGCAGCCACAGATATAACTGCTCAACAACCTTCTGATTATCCAATCAATCAACAGGTATTAAGTGTTTAAGCAAGGCATACACTGGGGAGACACATATTTGACAAAGGTATTCACCACTGTCATCAATGTCATTCAAAAAGTCCAAATGGAAGAGGGACTGTCTATAGATGGCAAGGTTTTCCAAACTGTCATGTTTTCTGATGCCACTGGGCTGATTGTATCAAGCTCCAGAATGTTACAGGGCCTGTTCTGTCACTCAAAGGAGATCAACCTAACAATGCATAAACAAAAAACCCTACAGGTTAAAGACAAATTCTTTTTGCCCAGACTATGACCTATTGAGTTAATATATCAATATGTTCATAAATCTTGGACAAGCACTGCAGATGAACCATTAGCTAAGATTATTATTTTTTCTTTTAAACATTCTTCTCTTCCAAGCATCTCTGTTTCTGAGAAAACAGCATCATTCTACAGTTGCCTCAGGATCAAAATCTAGGCATTATCCTGTACCCTCCTCTCTATTTTGTCTCACATAGTCAATCAGTTGAAAAGAAAAACAAGACCTTTCCATTTCTACCTTCCCAACGTCTTTCATTTGACCTTTCTCTCCACTGAGATAGCTCCATTTTCATTCAGGTCCTCATCATCTCTTATCTACATTATTGCCACAGTCTAATTAATCTCCCTGCCTCAAGTCTCTCTCCATTCTGGTTCATCCTATAAATTGCTGTCAAAGAAATTTTCCTTATGCGAAAATTGGGAAAAGTGACTCTCCAACTAAACTGATGCCAGTGGTTTCCTATTACCTCTGTATATAAACTTTCTTGGTTAGTTTTTAGAGCACATATAGCCTGGTTCCCACCTGTCTTTACAGCCTCATTCTATATTGTTCCTCTTTCTGGACTTCTGTCTTTATGCCTTTTTAGTGGTCATTCTCTATGCCTGGAATACTTTCCCTTCTTATCTACACCTTGTCAAGTCCATATCTTCTTAAAAATGTAATTTAGGCACCATTTTCTGCGTGACATTTTTTGAATTCCCCCAAATTTTGGTGTCCTTATCTTATAATGAATTAAATATACATAAATATTTATAAATAAATATAAAATTTTATATTTATCTTGTATATATTTTTATGTATAGTTCTTGTCTCTCCCATTAGTAGGATGTAAGCTTATTGTGAGTAGGGACTGTTTGATTCTTTGTACTTGTATCCTTAGTATCTTGCCTGGAACTGGTACTTAATAAATTACTTAGAGACTGACTGATAGATCAGAACTGAATAAAGGAGTGTACTATGTCACTTTAAAGAAATTACTCTGTGCTTTTCACAATCCCAAACTGCTGCCTGATAGGAAAAAACTCATTTTTTTCAAACTAGTTTTCTCCCAATGATGCTTGAAAATGGTTGAAAATCAAGAAGATTAACAATTTTTCAAGAAAGAAAATGGCAGTCAATAGAGAAATGCCTGGTGAGTATTGCCTATACCATATTTCAGATGATTACATATACACACTAAATAATCAAGGGGACATTGACTAGGAAATGTATAACTTAGAAAAGGAGGTAGTTTAGTATATAACAAAAGTGAAGTTGTAGATTGTGAGTACTATACTGCTACCTACAAAATATAAAAAAGTTGATTAAGAAAATTGAGGATTGATGGGAATGCAAAAACTAGAATAAAAGAAATTGAGGAAGTATAGATGGGTTTCAATCTGTACCATTAGAGACAGTTGCCAGATCAATGAGACAGTGGAAGCAGTAAAGGCTGGAAGTGTCAAATTAATTAAAAGCCCCACAAATAAAAAGCTATGAAGGTACATGACTTGGCTGTGTTTTTACTGAGGGTTTTTGATCATTCAAAGATTAATTAATTCAACCCATGAGGCTGTTGATAAACTTTCAGGATAAATTCTTGGATTCTGTCATCATAAGTACATTCTTTTCCACTCAGTAATGAAGGAAACATAGCAAAGACTTTTTTAAAATGCAAAATAATTTTTGAATTTTCTCAGGTTAGCTCTCTGAAGCAATACTGTCACTTATCAAGTTATCATTATAAATGTTTGTTTATATTTTAAGGTCTACTAGGCTTTTTTATTTAAAGTTTTAAGTTCCAAATTCCAGCCTTCCCTACCTTCCTTCTTCTCTTACCCCATTCCTTAAGATGGTAAGCAATCAGATATAGGTTATACATTTGCGATTATGTAAAATATTTCCATATTAGTCATTTTGTACAAGAAGCCTCGAATAAAAGAAAAAAAAAGAAAGTAAACATAGCATGCTTCAATCTGTATTCAATCAATATCAGTTCTTTCTCTGTAGATGGATAGTAGGCTTCATCATTAGCCCTTTGGGATTGCCTTGGATCGTTGTATGAAGAACAAAGTCAGTCACAGTTCTCCATTGAACAATATTGCTGTTTCTGTGTACAATATTCTCTTGGTTCTGTGTGTTTCACTATGTGTCAGTTCATGTGTCAGTCCTTCCAGGTTTTTCTGAAATCATTCTGCTCCTCATTTCTTATAGCACAATAATATTCCATTATAATCATATACCACAGCTTGTTGAGTCATTCCCCAACTGATGGGCATTGCTTGGATTTCCACTTCTTAGCCACCACAAAAAGAGCTGCTATGAATATTTTTGTACAAATAGATCCCCTCCTCCCTTTTTTGGATGTCTTTGGGATATAGACTTAGTAGTGACATTGCTGGACCAAAGGGTATGCATAGTTTTATAGCCCTTTGGGCATAGTTACAAATTCTTCAGAATGGTTGGATCAGTTCACAATTCCACCAACAGTACATTAGTGTCCCAGTTTTTCCATATCCCCTCCAGCATACAACATTTTCTGTTTTTGTCATATTAGCCACTCCGATAGGTATGAGGTAATACCTTAGAGTTTTTTTTAATTTTCATTTCTCCATTCAATAGTGATTTAGAGCATTTTTTCATATGACTATAGAAAACTTTGAATTCCTGAAAACTGTCTATTCATATTCTTTGACCTAAAAGTTTATATTTTTAGGAATTAGCTAAGGTGAACCAAAATTCACAAGTCATTTGGGTTTTATAACAGTACTTGACTATTTCCTCTCATCTCCATTACCATTTATTCTCATACTGTTAGAACATTTAAAATCCTAAAACATATGGGTCAAATTCAATACAAAATGATGGAAAATCTCTCATCTCCATTACCATTTATTCTCATACTGTTAGAACATTCCTCTCATCTCCATTACCATTTATTCTCATACTGTTAGAACATTTAAAATCCTAAAACATATGGGTCAAATTCAATACAAAATGATGGAAAATCTAAGATAAAAGTAAATGAAACAAAAGTCATGGCCATATTGATATAGCATATTGATATTGGCAAGACAGTCATATTTCTAAATCTAAACTCATCTTCCCTCTTCTGACCTACAAAAAGAAAACTGCATGAATGATTGTGTATGAAAAGATGAATTGGTTGATGTATAACAATATCATAGGTTCTGCCTCTGTACTTATTTTGTACTTACTCTGAACTAACTTTATGTCATGCCAGAGATATCTGGATGACACCTAGCACCTAAGAGAGGTCTCAAAATGTGGGGAGTAGGAATAAAAAGGTAGGCAGTGATGAATGTTCCCTGGGAGAAGCCCCATTAACTTAGCCCTTAACCTCGGAAATAGCTGAGAATCTGCTGCACTCTTCCTTTGTCACCAGCATCTCAAGACCTAACGCTAGTGGTTGAAGGGAAGGGAAGGAAGTAGTTCCTTACAATAGTCAGGTTGGTGGCTGCTACAGTTCTCATCTTTCCATGCAACCTTCTTCTCCTCCTTCCCTTCTGCCCCACCTTGCACCCCCCACATTCCTCTCTAGGTCTAACTTCCTCTTCTATCCCTGTTCTTGCCCTTCTATTTCTCCCCCTCTCCTCTTTACTACTTTGCCATCCTTTCTTTCCTCCTTCTCTTCTCTGTTTATCTCATTTCATTGGCTATTCTCTTATTTTTTTCTCTGGCCTCTTCCCTATACCAGCTGGTGTAAAATGCGGCCATTTGAGAAATGACTTTTTCCTTTTCCAAGTCATTTACTGTATCATTGCATGGATCTAGGTTTTAGATGTTAAGTCATTCAATCTGTCAATCTACTTTGGGTACATTCTAAATGTCTTTAAAATGCAATTCTGAAGCATTTAAACGGGGGCCATCTGCAATAAGAATGATCATTAGATGATAATATTCAGTATTGGGTCACAGATGGAGAAAGTAATAGTATTTAAGAGGCATTTTTCATGTTAATGTTATGGATTATATATTAAAAAAATGTGCTAGTAATGTCACCGAAAATGAAAAGGGTCATTGGAGAAAAATACTTATGCTATTAAAAGCCATGATATGATAAACAAAATGTCTCCAAGCCATCTGCTTTTTAAGCTTTCCATATTTAGACAGACAGGACCATTATGTTGTCCACATACCTATCAGAAAAGGACGCCAACAAAAGGACCAGAGCTTAATATGATGGAAACCATTTCTGGGAGATTTAGTTTTATTATGAATGAGCTAACTAAAAACAACTATATTTTTTTATGTCGGTTTGATATTTCTGGCGAGCCCAGCCTGTTAACTTAAAACTTCCTGATTTTGCATGGTAATAGCACTTAGCCTGCTGAAACAGCAATGAATGACTTCCACTGGCCAGGACTGCTAATTCTGCAGAAGCAGTTTTTTAGGATGTTTATTATAAGTGATCTAGGATCTTGAGATACATTTTGCTAAAAAGGAGAAGTTGCACAGAATAAGGACTTGGATATGTGGCAATCTGTCCCAGGGGCAGGAGTATATCAATGAGACCATCGGCTCATTTAAGCGTTATAGGAAGTTATATGCTTATTAAAACAGACATAAATATAGATAGTTATAGGTAGATATATTTATACACACATATACACAGTGCCTAACATATAGTTATTACTTAATAAATGCCTCTTTACTAGTTGCTTAAGGAGGCTTATTTTTTCCATATATGTGGTTATCATAATGAATCTCTTAACGAAGTCATTTTATAGTTCATAGTATTTATGCGGAAGAGAATGGGAAAGAGTCATAAGCTAATGTCATAGCTCTAGAACTGGAAGGGATCTTAGAAATCATCTAGTCGAACCCTTTCATTTTACAGTAGTGTGGTCACATAAATAGTAATGGCAGACCTAGGATATGAACCCAGGTCCTCTGTCTTCAAGTTTAGCATATGTTTCTATTATTCCACATTGACTTAGCAAGTTTCTAGGGCATTTTTAAATACTAACTTTTTCAAATCCTTTGTTCTAATGAGTATAAAGCACATTAAAACTTTACATTTGGATTCAGCTACTTGGAGCTTATAAGGGCATAGCAAGAAGAATAATGCTTATGTTCCAAGGGCATCATGAGCACCAGCTGGTGTGTCGGAAGACTAGCTGTGTCCAAATAAATAAATGATCAAAAATAATCTTATTAAAAAAACAAAATCAGGAAGGGATTTTGAAAAATAAATTTAAGTAAAACAAGTAAAATGAAAATGGAGAAGATATTAAAATTCAGAAACTGATTGATTATGCATTAGCCAGATCAAAGCCTCTTGGTGATAATGAGGCACTGAACAGGGATTGCCACCTGTCCTGTTCAACTTGCAGCTGGAATCTGCCAAGAACAGCTGTACCAAAACATTTAATATAAATTAGCCTTTGGAAGCATGAACTTAAAATTTTCACCTTCTTGTCAGTCCTACATCTTATGTATCCATACTGCAAGTCAAAAAGCTTTGTACATTATGAAGCTCTTTGTACCTTAGGGAAAGCAAAGCTTTGAACAACAAAATTCCCTGTAGTCTGCTGCACTTGACTTTCAGGGCTGATTAAAATCTTTGTGAAATAAGGTTGTTGTTTGGTTGGGTTTTTTTCTTTAAATTATCGGTGTACTTTGTTTTTTTCTCTATGTTCTTTAATTTCAAAATGATGAACTAGAAAAACATCAATAAGTATGAATATTTCCATATACAAAGAAGACCTGAAAGAGGATTCTATGTGAAACTGTGACTCTTTTATATACAGCATTTATATGTGTGTATGTATCTGTGTAAATACATCTATCGTGGTTGTACTAACAATAACCTGCTTGTCTATATTCTCTTTTAAACTTCCTTTTGCTCAATTATGTGGGATTTGTGAATATTTCATTAGCACCCTTTTCTTGTATATCACTATCCCCTCACTTTTCCTTCAAATTTCTCCTTAAAATACAAACCATTCCTTGTAACCAATAAAAATAGTCAAGCAAAATAAATGTGTGTCATATTAGTTGTGTCTGAAAATGTTTGGCTAATTCTTTACCTGCCAGATTCTATCACCTCTCCATAAAGAGGAGAGAGGTATGTTTTATCATCAGTCTCCCAGAGTCATGACAGATCATTATATTGATCAGTCATTAAGTCTTTCGAAATTATTTTCCTTTTCAGTATAAATATATGTATATATATATTTATGTATAAAACATATATACATATATGTGCATATGTGTGTTCATCATTTGTTGCTGAAGAAGACCATGCCATCAGAGAAATGATGATATGACTTGCACTTGACTTTGTTTTAAGTGAGGGAGGGCTGTGCAGGTCACCAGCCTCACTTCTCCTCCAGAGCCATCTGAATCTAATGACCAGATATTCATCAGGATGACTGGAGATGACCCAGGATGACGCAGCTGGGGTTAAATGACTTGCCCAAGGTCACACAGCTAGTGAGTGGCAAGTGTCTGAGGTGAGATTTGAACTCAGGTCCTTCTGACTCCTGCACTGGTGCTCTATCCACTGCACCATGTAGCTGCCCCTATATGAGTATGTATATACATATATATATGTATAAAATATATATGAATATATATTTATATAAATATGTATATTTATATATATATATATACATAGTTTGCTCACTTCATTCTAGGATATTGCATCACTTCACGTAAGTCTTCCCTGACCACTTGGAATCTGGCTTTTTATAATTACATTTAGCACAATAATATTATTTCACATTCATATACCATAATTTGTTAGGCGATTGCTCATCTAATTGTCACTCACTTTGTTTCCAGTTTTTTTTGGGGGGGGGATACAACAAAAAATGATGGCACAAGGTTTTATTTTTTTTGATTTATATATTGGCCCTTTTCTATTTTCTTTGATATAGGAGCATATCTAGCAGCAGTATCATTGGGTCTTAGAAAAGGCATGCATGGTTTAGTGATTCATTGAATATACCTGCAATTTGCTTTACACAATGATTGCCATCAATTCACAGCTCCAGCTCCTGTAATTGTACATCCTCCCGCAGCTCCTGCAATAATTTTCATTTTTCTTTTCTGTCATTTTTGCCAATCTAATGAATGTGTGATGGAAGATAATAATTGTTTTAATTTTGAATTTCTCTTCTTTTTGTGCTTTGGAATATATAGGTTCATTTTTGGATATAGTAGGATTTGTTCCTTTGAGAACTACCCACTTATAGCTTCTGACCATTCATCCACTGGAAAATAGCCCCTATTCTTATGAATTTGTATCATTTTCCTACATATCATAGATAGCAGATCTTTCTCAGAGTAATTTGCTGCAAGATTTTTTTCCATTTAACTATTTTCCCTTCCAGTTCTGTTAATTTTGTTTGTTCAAAACTTTTATTTTTTTTTAATCATGTAGCCTATGATCCTTTCTATCCTTGTTTAGCCAGGAACAGTTTCTTGACTTAGTTATTTTGATGACTATTGCCTTGTTTTTTCCCCACTTACTAGTATATTATTTTTTCCAATTACATGGAAAGATAGTTTTCAACATTCACTTTTACAATATTCTGAGTTCCAAATTTTTTTTCCTTTCTCCCTCCCTTCTCCCCTCCCCAGGATGGCATGCAATCTGATATAGGCTATCCATGTACAATCATATTAAACACATTTCCACATTGATGACTATTGCCTATAGTTTGAGATCTTGCACTATTATGCACCCCCTACTTCCTTCTTTTAAATGATTTTCCTTGAAATAGTTGACCATTCTTTCAGATGAATTTTGAAATAGTTTTCCTAGCTCTGTAAAATAATACTTTGATATGTATAATGGCATAGGGCTGAATCTGTAATTATTAAAGGTAATATTATCATTTTATTGTATTAGCAATGCCCAGTCATAATCAATGAATTCTTCAATTATTAAATCTTTCTTATTTCAGTGAAGTGTTTTGAAGTTATATCTACCTGGGTGTACCCTGGTAAGCAGATTGCCAGATTTTATATATCTGGTAGTCATTTTAAATTAAATTTCTTTTTTCAATTCTTTTTGCTGCTTTTTGAGTAACATATAGAAATGCCAGTAACTATGGGTTTACTGCATATTTTGTACCTTTAATGAAGTTATTACTTTGTTAATTTTAGTTGAATAGGTTCTTTCAGTAAACCATTATATTTTCTGCAAAGAGATATTTTTTCCTTTCTTCTTGCCTCTGCTTATTCCCCCAATTTCTTTTTTCTTATCTCATTGCTATAGGTAGTATTTCTAGGATGATATCAAACAATAGTGGTGAAATTAGATATCCTTGCTTTACCCTTGATCTTACTAGAAAGACTTCTAGTGATCCTACATTAGAGATAATTCTAGTTCTTGGTTTTGAATATATATTTTTCTGTATTAAGTTAAGGTCAGTTAATTGCTCTGTTTGTCTATTTTCTTCTTCTGAAAGGATATTACATTTTGTCAAAGACTTCTGCATCTAATTAGATAATCATATGATTTTTGTAATAATGTAATCTATTATGTTTATAATTTTCCTAATATTATACCAATTGTATATTCCCATAATAAATCCAACCTGGTTGTGGTATAATAAAATGAGATAACACACGTAAAATGCTTTGGAAGACTTCAAGAACTACATAAATGCTACTTATTATTATAAACTTTTATGTAAATTTTAGATACATATTTCATTCAATGTTTTTGTATACTCACTAGACCTATTGGTCTATGATTTTATTTCTCTGCCTTAATTCTCCCTAGTTTAATTATCAAGACCACATTTATCTTACAGAAGGAATTTGGTAGGATGGCATCATTTCCTATTTTTGCAAACAATTGATTTAAAATTTAAGTTAATTGTTCTTCTATTTTTCTGACAGAATTAAATTGCAAATCCATTTGTGCCTATTTTTCCTCCTTTAGGAGATCCTTTATGATATGATTAATCTCTTTTCCTAAGATTTATTCAAATTTTAAATATTTTGTTCTAATGATCTGGTAACTTACATTTTTCTAAACATTTCATTTAAATTATTTTTTGCTGGCATATTGAAAAGTAATTTCCAGTAATTTCCAATAATTTGCTTTATTTCCTCTTCATTTATTGTTTCTTGTTACCCTTGTTATGTTAACAATGCATTTCATCTCTTTTTATGGCTTGGATAAAATGATTTGTGTATTTTACAAGTTTTTTAATAGCTAATTTTACTTATCAGTGTTTTTTTTGAATTTCAGTTTTTTATTTCTTTGATTTTTAAGATTTCTATTTTTGTGACTTTTAAAAAAATAAATTTAAGCCATCCAAAACCTTTTTAGAAGTAGGTACAATATAGCATCCTAAGTAAATAAAAATTCATATCTTTTTTTCCATCTATCAGTGTATCATAGTATTTTATGAAAGTCTGCCAGAAAATCACAGGATATATACCCATTGGAAAATCTTTATGAACTATAATTTTCTTAAAATAAAGTGTATGCAGTACATATCAAAACCAAAAGCAATGAACAATGATTTTCTCCTCTGGCTAAAGGGAGAGAGGGAAAAACAAAAGGTGGGGAAGGGTGAGAGGAAAGGGAATAAGGAAGGAGAAAAAAATTGAAGGAAAGGAAAGGGAGGGAGGGGAAGCAAGAAAGAGGGTACCTGAACAAAGAAGAGAGAAGAAAATGAATATTCTTTTCCTTACTCTTTTCCTTTGTCTACAGCATGTTAAACTAGGGTCTAGAGGAATCAGAATTATCTGTTTAGGGTGGGCAGGATAGTTTAAAACAATTCTGTCTATTTCATGGTCCAAAAGTCTGAGCTCATCTAGAATGACAAAGAGTTGCATAGCCAGACATTGAGCTGAGAAGGCTCTTATTTCGGTTCTTACAAGATAAAGCCAGTCAGCTGCTGAGTGGGAGCTGAAAATGAATTTAGTGTAGTTAAGAGAAGAAATGTGGGTATATTGCCAATTGATTCATCAGATAACCAGGTGCAATCCTATTAAGATAAGTTACACCAATGGGTTGGATGCTGTATAGAGCTATATAAAGCTGACTGTCAATATGTTAAGGGGCAAAGAATCTGAATAATAGTCAATTCTCTGCCCATAGATATTAAGATAAACTAGAAATCAGATTTTATGCATACTGAATTCATTTTATCTGAAGTAAGGATGTGGTTTTAGCAGGTTAGGTTTATATTCAAATGTTAACTTTGGAAGTAAAAGTGAATTATTGGTAGATATAATCTTTGGAAGAGATGTTACTGTGAGAAAATAATATAAAGCAAATATCAGTGCTCATTTAGTTCATTCATTTGATTTCATGTAGCAAAATAAATAATAGTGCAATTAAATATTTATCTTGGTATAAAGGAAATCCATGGGAGGCAGCTGGTACAGCAGACAGTGAGCCCTTCTCTAGGCAGAAGAGCTGAGTTCAAGTTCCATCTCAGACAGTCATTTAACCCCTCAATGATCCAGAAAGCTCCTATAGTCTATAAACTGCACAATAGTTACGAGTCTGCACTGGTAACTTCTTCATCTGGAGTTCCCTGCACTGATGTAATCACAGATATAACCAAACCAAATCAAACAAGCAAAAATGGACATTTGAAAGAAGGGTTCTTAACAAAATCTCATTTTTATTTACTTATAATGAGTGTTTTATTAATGATTTTTAATTCTATTTTTAATTTGTGGAATAAAAGAAGCATTTCCATAACATAATACAACAAAAAAAGATTGTTGTACTTGAAACTGCAAATCTACTATGCACAACTTGCTGTTCTTTTCAAATATACAAAATTATCTTGTAAATTTTTTCTTGCTTCATTCTCCTCACTCTAGAGATGTCTACCATTAAATACGAATAGGTGTGTATATAGATAGATGTAGATAGATGATAGATAGATAGATAGATAGATAGATAGATAGATAGATAGATAGATAGATAGACAGACAGATACATTATTGTAAGGAAAATGAAATTATCACTCATGGAACTTGCTTTCAAGTGAGAATTCTGATACTTATTTGCCACATGACTTTTGGCAAGCAACGCAACCTCAAACACTTTGTTTTCCCAGTTCATTACCTTTTTCAAATGCTATGGTCTACACCTTCATTCCATTTCAGCTACACAACAAGGTCGAATCAAATGATCATCTCTTACAACCCATCATTTCCTGGAGGCAGCAGTCTAAATTACTGTCTCTGACCACAGTCTCTCTCTCAGCTTTCCTTTTCTCCTTCTGTCTCCCTCTTCCTAAAATCTTCCTTTGTCCTCACCCCCAGCTTCCCTCTTTCCACCCCTCCGCTCCCTCTGCCCTGCCCTCCCTGCCCTCCCATCATAATATTGGCTTAGTATGACACTGCCTTCTACGCTTGAATTCCTACCCCCATTTTTTCTGTCACCGCTTATGTTTTGTCAAATCACAAACCTGGGTTGTCCCTATCAGCTACCTGCCTTTTTCTATTCTTAAAATATTTAATATTGCTAGAGAGAGACACATAATTGTGCTGATGGAATTCACTTAAAATTCAGTTAGCTAATCCCCATTGGACCTTGGCTGTTGCTCAAGACAATTTTTAGTCTCCTCTGTTTGACTAATTAGATTTTATTTAGTCTAAGCTGTTGTTAAATTGAAATACTTTGTTTCCCGTAAATAAATTCCCATCTCCAGTCTCTGGGCTTTTGAACAGTCTGTCTTTCATGAGTGGAATGCTATCCCTAAGTATCTCTCTTGTAACCTTTCAGGCTCAAAGTTGCCACCCTTACTGGAGGATTTCTTGAATTCCTATCCAATGGTAAGTACTCTCCTCTCTATTACTCCAAAATAAGCACTAGTCGTAGAATTCCAGGGTCTAAAATCATGATCAGATTTGTGACTTTCATAAAGACATAGTGCTTGTCAAAATGTTTGCTTTAGTCCACAGATGCACCAGCAGAGTGCCTGTTTCTCCACGTCTTTATCATTATTGAATTTATTGGGTTTTTTTTTTTGAGGGTGGTCATTTTTTGGGTAAAAGATGGTATTTTAAGATTCTCTTGATTAGCATTTTTCTGATTATGAGGGAATGTGAGCATTTTTCATGTATTAACAGTTGTACTTTAAATTATTTCTGTCATTTGATCATTAGTTCATTGGTGTGTTTATTACTAAATAAGTAAACGAATAAACAGGTAAATACATATATGTTTAGTAGATTTTTTAAGAAATCATAAATAGCAGACTTTAATACCTTTATTACAAATTTTTTTCTCAGTGTTTCCCCAATTTGAGATAATGCTTTATGTTGTGCAAAATCCTTTTGATTTTATATAATCAAACCTAACAATTTTTTTTTCTCTAGTGATTTCTTATATTTGTTTAATGAATAAAAATACCCCTTCTCTTCATAGGAAAATGGACTGTATTTTGTTAATATAGGGAACTCCCAGATAAAAAAATTTCTCTCTGCAAATTCAGGTTGGCACATACTCTGAAACTTTTTTTTTTTTTTTTGGTGTGATAAAGAGAGCACTCAGAAATTAAGTGACTTGCCCAGGGTCACACAGACAGAATGTGTCCAAGATGGGCCATGAGTCCAGCTTTCCTACTTTGATGGTTAGTTAGTTTTTTATCTGCTATGTCACATGGACTCTCTTTTCACATTTTTCCTTTTCCACCCATGAGTCAAAAATAAAATATTATTCCATTTCCTGTTTTTGTGGGGGGTGGGGTAGGAATACCCTTTTCTAACATTTTCTAGCATTTATATTGCTAATCTACTTAAAGCTGATTATGGAATATGATGTGAGGTAAAACTTATTTTTGGCATTCTTTTCCTAGTTTTTGTTTGTGTTCGTCCTTTGTTGCCAAAGAAGACCACGCCATCAGAGAAATGATGACATGACTTGCACTTGACTTTGTTTTGAGTGAGGGAGGGCTGTGCAGGTCACCAGCCTCACTTCTCCTCCAGAGCCATCTTTGTTTTTCTAGCATTTTTTATTGAATTGAATTTCATTCTCCAATATTAATTATGAAGATTTATAAATATTGGCTTCTGTGACTAAATTTTTTAAAGAAGCTTATCCTATTGTATAGCTTATTCAATTTATTACTATTATATATCACTATATATATATATATATATATATATATATATATATATATATACTGTATATCACTGCTACTCACTACTGCTATATCCTACTGACTACGTCATAACATATTTTGAAATCTAGTAGAGAAACTTTGTCAATTTTCTTTTTCATAGTTTGTAATATTATTTCCCATTTTTATACTAATTTTGTCATAACATTAATTCTATGAAATAACCTGCTAGCATTTTCATTGGTATGGCATTAAATTGACAAGTTAATTTGGGAAGTATTAGTATTTTTATTATGTTTCAAAATTATTTTAAGGTGTCTTTTTATTGATTTATTGTATGTCTTGATAAACTTGATAAACTAAATATTTGATTCATGTTATATAATACATATTACGTTTTATATATATTGCATGTTACATTATTATGGTATGGGGTGTTATTTTAGCAGTTTTCCTTGATTTCAGTATTGGTATACACACACGGAGACACACATATCTGCATACACAAACATACATGTTTGATTTGGACCTATGAGTTCATTGGTAGAACTCTGAATAAGTAAATTTCCTTTAATCAGAAAGATAAGCAACTCTTCTGTAACATATAGAGTCATATGGGGCACTGAGGAATTAAATGTTTTGCCCACAGGCACAAAACTGGCATGTTTCAGACGTGAACCTAAGTCTACCTGCGGTATGGGCACACTGGTCTAGGTTCTTCTCACCTCTCAGCCATACTAATGCAGTAGGTTTTTATTTACTTTTCCTGTATCCAGCCTCTTTCTTCTATAATCCATCCCCTTCACAATTGCTAAATGGATATTTGTAAAGCTCATTTGACCATATCATTCCATTCTCAAGGAGCTTTGTTAACTTCTGATTACCTTCAAGATGAAATAAAAAACTCCCCTGTGGGGTATTTAAAGCCCTTAGCCATATGACTCCAACTTATTTTTCCATGCTGATTACAAATTATTCCCTTTTACAAATTCTAAACCGGACCCAAACCTACCTACTCTCCTTACATTATATTCCCCTCCTGGCATTTGTGTAATTGAACATATACCCATCGCTTCAAATGTCTATTTCTTCTTAAACACTACAGATGTTGGTGCTGCCATGTGGGAGAGACAGATGAGAAATATCTTCTTGTGAAGCATCTTTCCCTATAGAGTCCAGGAGAAGGTATTTATCTATAGTCTGTGAGGATCTAGGAAGAATTTATACTATGTCTGTCTTTCCCTATGGAGTCAGTCAGAGAGCGCGTGTTTTTTTCTCTTTTATCTATGAGGATAAATTGTGCAGAGAGATTATTAAAAGTGCTAGTTTAAAAGAAGATGGAGAGAGGTTTCCTGTCATTGCAAGAGAAAAGCTGCAGAAGACAGAGAAGAAAGAGATGAAGAGATCCTTTCTGAGGGAGCTGTTTTCATCTTTATCTTGTGAAGGGAATTTAAGAGAAGAGACTTTAATATCTTGAGAGAGACTAAATAACACTGAGTTTCCAGACAAATGAGAAATCAATTAGAATATTTTGGTGGCAATATTAGTCATTGACAAAATGTTGCACATATATCTTTATTATTCTAATTTTTCAATAAATTAGATTTAGTTGTGTTAATATGCATATAAATACAGATAAATAAAAGTAATTCCTAATGGGAAACATATTGGTGGGGGCTCGGGAGTGACAGTGTTAGTTTTGTGGCCACCCACAAGGTTACCCCTAGAATCTCAGAGAGCAGCAGTCTCTCTGGGACACCACGACCCATGACAGTGTGAACTCAAGGTTTAGAGTATTGAGCCTAGATTATAGCCTAGTGGCTATAATCTCCTCCCTTCCCTATTTTGCTCTCTTGGTGAATCAGTTCAATTCTACGCTAGAGGTGTCAAATACAAACACTGCCTGCAACACTCCTGAGTGTGAACCAAACAAGATTAGGATGCAATTGGAAAAAAATGAATAAGCAAAAATACATACATAATGTAAATGTATAGTTTCCTAAAATCAAAAGGCATCATCAGGGATCCTTATGCCTGATTTAGTTTTTAGAAATCAGAAAATTCTACAAATCAGGTCTTAATTGATTATTTTGTTGAATGACTTAAGCAAGCGATGGAGAAAACAATGCAGATGAAGCATAAAACTGGGTTGTGAATGTTTTCTTTTTCTAGAGATTCAGTTGTTTAAAACATTTATGAGCACATCACTGGTTATCTCTATTAACATTTGCCATATTAGAAATTAAAACAGATAAATTTAAAAAGTATTCATGTATAAATTCATTTAAAGTAACAATAATACACCCAGTATGTGTTAATATACATATTTTTATGAAAAGCATATTTTTAAAAATTCATAAGATGAATGGAATTATTTTACATATATTTTGGATTTCTCCTTCATATCTGGCTTAATAAAAGACAGCTAGGTCTCATATCTGCTAATGATGAGTCTCCCCCAGAACTCTGTCCTGGACTCTCTACTTGCTTCCCTCTCTAGTGTTTTGTTTGGTGATTTTCATCAGTTCTTATAGATTCAATAATGATCTCTATGTAGATGATTCTCTGATCCATATTTCTAGATCTAACATCTTTCCTAACCTATAGTCTCACATCAGCACCTGCTTGTTAGACATCTCAAACTGGAGGTCCTACAGACATTTTAAAAACATTATGTCTCATGTAGAACTATTATCTTTTCCCCTCAAACCCACCTCTCTTTGGAAATTCACTACTACTCTCATAGGTACCACCGTACCCCAGTCCCCCACACATACAACCTAGGTGGCACAATTTACTCCTCTCTCTCATCTTCCATATTCAATTTGTTGCCAAGTCTGTTGCTTCAATCTACTCATGCAGCTGTCCCCTTGGCACCTGGACTACTGTGTTGATCTCCTGGCCTTTGGTCCATTCTTTACTCATCTGCCAAAGGGATTATCCTAAAACCCAGGTCTGACTGAGTCCTCCAAGCTCCAGTGACTCCCTGTCACCTCCAGGATCAAATATAAAAGCCTTTTTAAAGCCCTTTCTCACTTCCAGCCTTCTTACATTTTCTTCTCCTCCATGGACTCTGTGATTCAGTGACATTAGCCTTCTTGCCCTCCTTACCTAGCACTCCTTCTGACCCTGTGACTTTTCAAAGGCTTTTCATAGCTACCTCCTGTCTTCCTTCAAGATTCAGTTCTAATCCAAATCTCTGTAAGTTCCTTCCTTCTCAACAGCCTATACATATCTGTAAATAGGAAGAGAAACCATTATGTGCCAGAAGGGCCAGAGTTTCTTTAAGGTCCAGGCTTTTGCATAGGTCCAGGTCAGGAGTTCTTAACCTTTTTGTGTGTATCATGAACATATTCCCAGGATATTTGTGGCCTAGATTAACAATGGAAGGAAATGTCAATTTCAGCTAGAAAGCAGTAAAAATGAAGATGTAATGTTTCCTCTCCATCAAAGTTCACAGACCCAGTATCGGTAGACACCAAGTTAAAACACCTCATCTAGATTGTATCATCTGTTTATAAGATAACTGGAATAAGAACATGAACAAAAGTTATTTAAGGGTCATACCTTCTTTGCAGTTCAGTTGTTTCAGTTGTGTCTGACTCTTTGTGACCTTATTTTGGGGTTTTCTTGGAGGAAACTGAGGCAAATAGGGTTAAATGACTTGTATAGGACCAAGCAGTTAGTAAGTGTTTGAGGCCTGATTGGACCTCAGGAAGATGTCTTCCTGACTCCATGTGCTGTACTCTATCCACCGTGCCACCTAGCTGCCCCGATATGCTTAGGCACAAGAATATACAGTTTGGTAGAATAAGTGTTAGAATAAGAGTCCTAAGTAAGATATGTGCTTCCTTGCTTCGAGCTACGGGAAAAAGAAAATTTTAAAATGGAAGTGGCTAAGCTGTCACTTTCTCATACAATCCTTTCAGTAGCAGAGTTCAGCTTTAAAACCACATCTTTGGCCTTTAAGTAAAGTACATTTTCTGCTACACTATGTTACCATAATGGCGGCTAATTGGTACTTACTGAATGATTTCAAATTTGTAGGTCTCAATATTGTTTCAATATTGCTAGAGCATCTTCAACAAATTTACGTTATTTAAATTTTGATTTATAAAACAGTTAGTGGCTTTTTCTGAGTCCTTACTTTCTTTGCTCACCCTTCAATATTTGAAAGTGTAGAGACGTCCCTTACACTCAAAACTCTTCCTTCCATTGGTTTCTATGACATGATGCTAGTTCTGATTTTTCCCCCTTTCTCTTGGAACACTCTATATTTGTTTCCTTTACTGTTAATTGCTTCTTCTTGATGTACCCAAGCAAAGCCATTTCCCAAGCCTGTCCCCTCTGCCCTTCCTTAGGCAGCTATTTTTATAATTATTCTCTTTTCTATCAAGCTTGAACCTCAGAATCTTCTCTGACTCCTTTGTTTCTCACACTTAATCAGTTGCATGTCCTGGTGGCTAATTCCTACACCATCTCTTTTCTGTGCATTCTGTTTTCCATTCCCACTTATACTTCCTTAATTCAATGTTTCTCCTTTCCATTATTTAAGTAATCTCAATTAATCTCTTTTTTGTTCTCTCTACAACCCATGACTGACTTGTTAAACTGAATATTTCAGAAATACTTAAAATAAAAATTTTAGTAGCTACTAGGGGCAAGACCTTGAATCCATCCCAAACTTCAATTCTACAGATGTCTGTTAACATGCAAGAGTTACATTCTGGAGAGACAAATAAAAAAAAAAGTATTTCTTCTAATATAATTCAATACTGAATTTCTTTAAAAAGACACAATTCCGTGCCTTATCTATAGCATAATAAATGTGCCTATTTTTCTATGTCATTCCAACAATGCTTTTATTTAGTTACCTTTTCTAATTTCGTGGGTTTAAGGCAGCATCTAATTTTACTTTTGATTATTATAGAGCGTGATCTTTCTTTATGTAACCAAGAGTGATTTGCATTTGGAATATTGCTTACTTCTTTTGATCATTTATTGAGGAATAGATCCCAGCATATAAATTAATTCAAACTCTTCTGATATTAAGGACACTCTAAAATCTTGCCTCAGTTAACCTTTCTTCCACTATTCTCATTCTTTTACCCTATACTGTAGTCAAACTATACTATTTACCATTTCTGGAATATATCTTATGCCTTACTACCTTTTTTTTCTGTATTCTTTTTCTCCTGGAATATCCTTCTTCAAATTCTAAAGTCTATCTTCCTGAAGTCCTACCTTGTTACTCTTTGTATATTGGGATGTTTGTATTTTTTAAAAAAATGAATGTCATTAATTTTTTGGTTACGTTTTAAATTCTGAACTGTTTCCCTCCCTCCTCCTCCATCCTATACTAGAGAAGGCCATCATTTGACACAGATTCACAAACATATGTAAAACTATACTATCGGTACTTCATATTTGTTAAAGATGATTAGGTTCATATTAAAAAAGGAAATTAAAAAAGAAATCTCATTCATCCTTTAAATGCTACCTTATACATGAAGTTTTTCTTTTTCCCTAACCACGTCAGCCATTAAGGAATCTCTTTCTTCTTTGAATGCCAGTTAACAGTTGGTATTTCTTATTGTACTCAGGTTCATGGGATGCCAGGTTGAAAGTTGGAAGAATCTTTAGTAATTTGAGGTTCTCAAAGTGTGGTACGGGGACCTCTGGGGCTCTCCAAAACTCTTTTAAAGGATCCAGGAGGTCAAAACTATTTCTATAATAATACTAAAACATTTTAATCATTAATACAATAAATATTGTAGATACAATATAATCCATATAAACAAGGTCTTTGGGAGGTCATCAATAGCTTTTAAGAATGCAAAGGGGTCCTGAGACCAACAAGTTTGAGAACCACTGATCTGGTCCAAACCCCTCATTTTGTAGGTGAGAAAATGGAGGCCCAGAGAGATTAGTTGACTTTTCCAAGGTCATTACATTCTACTATGTCTTATCTTTTCTATTAGATTATAAACTCCTTGATGGACTTATATTTTACTTATACTTATTTTCCCTATCTATAATCCTTCTCTGCAAGAAGTAATCATCTTTTACTTCTCAGTTCTTGTATAGTATTGGTTTCCATGAAGGCAGCTAGGTGATGTAGTGCATAGAATCTGGACCTGGAAACATGAAGAGGGTTCAAATCCAGCCTCAGACACTCACTAGCTGTGTAACTCTTGGCAAAACACTTAACCTCTGTCTGCCTTAGTTTCATTGTTTGTAAAATGAGGATGATATAGCACTTATGACCAAATGGGATAATATGTATAAAAGCACTTAGCTCAATGTCTGATACAAGACACTAAATAAATGCTTATTTCCTTCCTTTTTTCCCTTTTTTCTCTCTTAGACCTTCTTGCTGTCTGATGAATTTTTCTCTGTTTCTTTTACTGATCCACTCACTCTCTTAAATTAAGTATGGATGTTTCCCAAGGCTCTATTCTAAGCCCTCTTCCTTTTTTCAAACTACACTGTTCATCTGAGTTCAATTATCACCTCTATGTAGATGACTCTCAAACCTATATATCCAGTCTCAATTGGATTCTTTCTCCTGAAATCCAATTTTGTATCTAAATGCTTTCTGGATGCAGATCCTACAAACTAAACATGTCCTGAACTGAACTTGTTATCTCCCTCCAAAAGCTGTTCCTGTTTCCAAATTACAATTTCCACTCATCCTAACTATTTTTCAAGTTGCTCAGGTTTGAAATCCTAGAGGGATTATGAACTCTTTTTCCTCATTTATTCTTTCCCCACATCCTATTAATGTCCAAGTCTTCTCAATTATTCTTTTATAACATCTGTCCCATTCATCCTTCCTCTTCATTCACATCATCATCTTAATTCCTCAAGAGATCCTCAGTACCTCACACCTGAACTTCAGCAATAGTCTTCTAACTGGTCTTCCAGCCTATCTTTCACATAACTTTTCTGAGAATCAGTAAAAAAAAAACAACTAAAACTTTCTGATTATCAGGTTTGACCATGGCACTCTAGCCCCTTCCCCTTCCAAAAATAAACAAGCAAACTACTTATAGTGCTTAAAACAAAATATAAACACTTTAGCCTGGCTTGTAAGGTGTTCCCCAACTTCTCTCTCTATACCTTGTGGGCCTTATTTTACAATGTCCTCTTTCATGTATTTTGCATGGCCAAGTTAAACCACCAGCTATTTCTCAGTCCGTAGTCTCCTGCCATTATCTGCTATAGACTTTTAAAAAATTTATTTCTCCCTCTTGAAATCATCCTGGTACTTCAAGACTCAGCTTGGGTTTCATTTCTTCTATGAAGGCTTCTCTGATCAACCAGGTGAAAGCGATTACTCCCTTGTGCAATTTCCCTAGAGCACTGTGCCTACACTTCTTTTGCTCCTGCAGGGCAAGGACTGTGGCTTTTTTCATCTTTCATCTTTGTGCTCCTAGTACCTAGCATAATGATATTTAATAATGCCATTGAATTGTTACTGAATTAATTGAATAGGAATTCAAATAAAAGATAACCAATGTTCCTAACATGAGAAAAAGGTAGATGTAAACCCTGAAAAATAGTAGTTACAGGCAGTACTCACATTTTATATAAATCACCTTTGGGGAAAAGTGATAATCCATGTAAGAATAACAAGCTACTCCTTTAATTAATAGATCCTCACATTTTACTTTGATGACATTATCATTACCCTATTTATTTAACCCTTTTGTAAACATTTACTTAATTCATTTGTTGATGAGACCAGTTCAGATCTTGAATTTTAATCAAAACATTACTAACTATATGTCAAAGGAAGAAAAGAGTTCTTTTTTCACAGTTCAGCTTACTAGAATGTCCTTCCTTCTTTCCTTTCTCTCTCTCTCTCTCTCTTTCTCTCTCTCTCTTTCTCTCTCTCTCTCTCTCTCTCTCTCTCTCTCTCTCTCTCTCTCTCTTTCTCTCTGTCTCTTTCTCTCTCTTTTTTTCTTTCCACCTTAATTATAGCCTTGCTCTAAAGAAAAGAAAGGCAAGGTATTAGCTAGACAGCCATGACATTTTAGAGTGAGGTCAGTTCAGTTGCACTCAGGTGGGACTAGTATACTGCTATAATCTGAAGGCATTGACATGAGAACTAGGAAGGAACTGCTTGTTCAGGGGCATTAAGGAAAAACAGGATACTTCTACACAATGTGACCTCAGTGTGTTTTTTCTTCAAAATTTAATTTAAAATTTTCTTGGTTCTAAGAGCATTGGGCATTCCCATATAAAAATATGTTACAAAAACCATTCCAAAGCTAAATAAATCTACATGCTTTGGTAATTATCTGCTGTGTTGAATTCTGTCTCCTACTACTCTCTTTCTCAGCTCAGATAACCTAGGACCAACTGAATTTAATAATACCCTGAGAATATCCCTACAAGGCATAATTTTGGGAAGCATTTTTTATACAGTGCCTTGAAAACTGTAGGCATTTAATCCATGTTTGGTGGATTAAATATATGAAAAATCCAAAGCACGCTCTTCCTCCCTGTCCCCCAGAAGTTCAATGATTCCTCTAAGAGTATTACTTTGATAGAAGGACTTGGTTGGATTGAAGGGTTAATGGGGCTTTACAAAGACATTTGACAAAGAATCAGAGAATTTAGAGTATATATATATATTTTTCGTTGTTGAAGATGTTTTTCAGTTGTGTCTGAGTCTTTGTGACCCCATTTGGGGTTTTCTTGACAAAGACACTGGTTTGCCATTTTCTTCTCCAGACCATTTTAGAGATGAGGAAACTGAGACAAACAGGAACTAGCCCAAGATCACACAGCTATTAAGTGTCTGAAACTGGATTTGAACCCAGGAAGATAAATCTTTCTGACTCCAGACCTGCTGCTCTATCCACTATGTTACCTAGCTGCCCTTTTAGAGTATATAAGGTACCGCAAAAGTCATCTAATCTAAGTCTTACCCAAATCATGAGGATCTATGATATCCTGTAGGAGTGATCATTAGTCTACTTAACTACCTCTGTTGACACAGAATGAACTGCCCCATGATGGAGAGGGGACCATTTTATTTTGTGAATAATTCTGTTAGGAAGTTTTTCCTTATGTTGAATTGCAATGTGCTTCCTTTGTAATTTCTACCGTCTAGTCTTTGTTCTGAACTCTGGATTAAAATAGAACTATGTGATGTACTGGTGAGAACTTTGGATTTCTCTATTTGGTTAGAGAGCCTGAATTCTAGCTCCATTATTTACTAGTTGCGTGACCTTGGACAGTCACTTAACTCCTCTCTGGAACTGAGTTTCCTTATCTAGAAAATGAAGGGGCTTGAAAAAAATGACTTCACCAGTCCTTTCCAGACCTGGCTCTCTGTTCTTAAATCTAATTCCTAGTAGAAAGGTAATAAACATTTATTAAGCACCTACTATATATGTAAGGCACTGTGATAAGCATTTAAAAAATATCTCATTTGAGTCTCGCAACAACTCTCTGAGGTAGGTGCTACTACTATCTCTGTTACTTACTGTCTGAGACTTCATTTGAACTTAGATCTTCCTGACTCAAGGCGCAGTGCTCCATCCATGTAGTTTCTGACATCTAAATGTACAAGATATGTGCAAGATATGATGCAAGCCAACCAATGGATCTGCTGGACTAAATTATGAAATATTATGGATTGTATTACACATTTGGGTATCTGGAAGGTAATTGTAGGGTATGAAGAAATACCTTCTTCTCTACATTGGGCTGTTTCTTTGATATTAATTCCTTTCTCTGGACATCAAATAAAAGTGGGGTTTAGAAATTCTCAAGGGCAGCTCAGGAGTATCCATCCAAGTTGATTATGGGAGGGCAGTAAAAGTGGAAGAAAGAAAAACAATAAAACTGTTAGAGGAATTATCAGGAGACAGAATGATTGAATCCACCTTCGTTGAATAGCTGACAATGGAGGACATTTAAGGAGTCTACTTTTGAAGGAAGATCATCAAGGTCCTAGGTAATAGCAGTTTATTAACAAAAAGTGTTGAACAGAATATGAGGACAGAACTCCTTTGTTATATCACCAAAATAGGCTATTTGGACTCAAAACTGAATAATTATACATAATGGCTAAAAAAAAAAGTCAAAACGTTTTTGCAAACTAGGGTTAAAAGCTAATTTCTCTGGAGAGAAAATTGTTATAAAAATCTGTGCATTGACTAGTGATGGATTAAATAACGAAACTATACTTATCAATCACCTACCTACCTGTCTGTGATTTTCTCTGGACATCTCCCTGTATAACAGTGGAATTACTTCTGCTATTTTCCCCTGTTCATCTTTTCACACCGAATGCTGTGTCAGACTGGCAGAGAAGACTTGGGTTCTATTTATCCCAAGCACTTACATTAACTTTCTATGTGACTGTGTAAACTATCCCTAATCTCTCTCTAGGTCTTAATTGTTCTTTAAAAAGATAAATAAAGGATGTTTGGACTAGAAACTCTTAGGTTTCTTCTAGCTCTAAAATTTTATGAAAGTAGTTGTTGAACCACCACAACTATAGGGATAGGATATTAGATAGAAGTAGAAGGAAAAATTATAGGGATTAGTTTTTAGAGGACACAGCTTTGGGGAGGGTGGCTGAAAATCTCCCACAGAGAAAAACAGGGAGCCTTTAATTTGGCAGGGATCTGGATCCATTTTTTTCACACAACACCATAGGGTTATTACTGTGACAAAATAAATCTATTTGCTTACTTATAGCCTATGGGGTTCTTAATATGCGGTCTATGTGCTTGTTTTTATAAACATTTTGATAACATATTTCAATATGACTGGTTTCCTTTGGAATTCTATGTGTTTTATGCATTTAAAACATTAGTCTGACCAGGGGGTCCACTGGCATTACTGGACCACCAAAGGTGCCCATGACTCAGAAAAGATTAAGAACCTTTGATTTAGATAAATTCAATTTAATTGTCAGTAATCAAAATCTACTGCGTGTAAGGCACCGTGCTAGGTGCTGCAGGTTGAAAGAAAAAGTAAAAAACTGTTTTTGGCTTCAAGGAGTTTTAATTCTACTGGGAAAGGGTCAGTTTAAAGGACTCAGTATAACTGGTTGTTTTTGTATTGTTTGCTAGTAGAGATTTGCTAGTAAAGCTTGTATCAAATATTGGTAGATCACATTTGTAAGAAATCAATTTAGAACTGCTTTTTGGGGGTGGGGGAGGAAGAAGGTAATTGGGCTTAAGTGACTTGCCCAGAGTCACACAGCTAATAAGTGACTGAGGCTACAACTGCTTTTTGTATACCTACAAGGGTATTTGCATTTGCACTCTGGGACATGTGTGTTATTGTTGGTGGTGTGGGCACTAATGACACACAAAATGGTACAATGTGCCATTTTGAGAAATAAATTTAAATATTAAAACTAATTTAAACTATCTGATATCATTCACAGGATAAGAGGGCTCTATAATTATATTTGCTGAAAATGCAACTGCTAGAAAAACATTTTTGGATCATATAATAAATAGCTCTTTTCATAAACCTAAAATTAAAAGCAAAAATGTCAAACATGAAGAAATTTAAACTTAAGTAGGGGAGAGAGAGGGGAAACAACATTCAAATTAGTCACTGAGCACAGGGGGAATTTAAGTGTGTAATAGGATATACAAATTTTGATAACTACTTATGCAGTACCACCCCAAGGCCATAACAGGAAATATGCTGAAAACTAGAAGACAGCTATTAAGAAGAACTTCCTGACAGTAAAAGTTAAACGTTAGAAATGAATTTGCCTCAGGAGGTTATAGACTCTCTTTCTCTGGAAGGTTTTAAAGAAGAGTCTAGATTTTCATTTCTCTAGGATGGTTCAAATTATCAGAGGAAATTGACTAGTTAATTACTCAATCATTCTATGGCCCTTTAAACTGCACCCAATAAATCCAATAACTATCCATAAATACAGAATTTTAAAATAAAATGGATAGCTCTAAGATTCTTAGATGCTACTACTCAATGAAAGCTTCATTGATCAGGTGAGGTTTTTAAAAGTTCTTTTTTAAATAGTAAAAGGGATAGGGATTGGACCTCTGATTTTATTACTATAGGGAATTCCTAGATGAGGAACACCTTTTCTTAACGCTCATTGGTATTCTCTCTGCAATTCAGTTTTGGAAAGCTGTCTAAAAGACTGAGAAGTTAAGTGACTTGCTTAGGGTCATACAGCAACTACGGGTCAGAGGCAAGACTTGACCCCAATCTTTCTAACTCTCTATCCATGACTTCAGCAAGGATAATTTCATTAGTGATTAGATATAGTCCTGGAGATGTGCAGTCCACAGGAAATGCTGGTTACTTTCCCTCCTGCATTGGAGCGAGACAGAACATAGACAGTTTTATAAACCTTGATCAGAATGACAAAGAAGAGGACCACATTTTTTAAAAAAAGCTACTTTCTGCTAAAGTACAGAGCTTTTTATCTGACTAGTGTGAGCAAATAAGTCTCATAAATGCAAACATTGTTCACAGCAATTTTTCACATAGTACTCTAGGTGCCAAGTCATAAATGCCTTCACATCTCCTCTAATTTCTTGAGCTTTCCTTTTTGACACTAGATTACTAGGCTCAGTGCCTTTTAATAGGTCTTCATTTCTCATATTCTTGCTATGTAATGACACAGTTGTAAATAGGGGGAAAAAACCTTGGAGGTCAATATGAATCTTTCTAAATCTATAATATATTAAGAATTCCCAGTCACAATACAACTTTGAATGCAGGATTTGGAGCAGAAAAAAGCCCAGTGATCACCTAGTCTAAATGCCTTATTTATAAATGTCAAAACTGAGGCACACAAAGGCTAAAAAACTCATACAGGGTCTCATGTTTTAAGTAGAGGATCTGAGATTAGAATTTAGGTCTTCTGATTCTAAATCTACATATATGTCTACTATATCACATGTTACAGTGGTAGAATACCTTTAAAAGAGGGGTTATTAACTTTTTGGTTATGCCCTTTGGGTAATCTGATGAAGTTTGGTGCTACATTCTCAAAAATACTGTTTTTAAATTTGTATAATAAAATTCATAGGATTCCAAAGGAAACCAATTATATTGAAACTTATCTATCTATCTATCTATCTATCTATCTATCTATCTATCTATCTATCTATCTATCTATCTATCTATCTACCTGTCTGTCTATCTATCTTTTCAAAAACACATTCACTAATCCTAAATTAAGAATCCCTGATATAAATAATAAGTTTTGTTCCATGTTGTATAGTATCATTGGACAGCACCCCCTCTTTCTGTAGATATGAGCTATGTTAGTGTATGAAATGTAGATGTAGACACTTAAAAGTGCTAATTGACTGACAGGGCACAATAATATTGGAACAGTTAACAGAGAATAATGGAACAATATTGCTGAGAGAAGTAAAGACAGGACAGACAGAAGTGAAAGAAAGGTAAGTAGGGGAAAAAGGTCAAGGGAGGTCTGTAAAGGAACAGGGTATTGAGTTAATCAATAATAGAAGTTGGAGAGCATTGTTTGGAGAAGTTGCTTGGATGTCTAGGAAGACAGATTAATTCAAGGGATTTCTTTTTTAATGTTATTTTGCTTTTCAGTTAACAAGCGTTTATTTTCTCCCACTCCTGACTGCTCACCCAGAAAAAAAGAAAGCAATTTAAAAGAAAAAAAATCAAAAAAACAAAAGGAGATTTCAGGGTATCTGAGAGATGTCTGGAAAAGAAACCTCTGCCTAAAGCCAGATGTCCGGCTCAGTACTTTTGCCTCAGGAGACCAAGAGAGTGAGAAAGGTAGCCTAACTTTTTCCCCCCTTTAATCTAGACCTCTGGTTTTATTGCTACAGGGAGGAAACTCCTTTCAACAATGCAAATCAGTAACAGTTCTGCAAGTTAGAGTTTCTTGGGGGCTCTAAAAGAGGTTCAGTAACTTCCTCCAGTTCATGGTTAGTATATATGAAGAGGCAGGCCTTGAATCAGATTGTCATCACTTAGATATTTGGCCTCTTGGCCAAGCAACCATTCTGTAAGCTAGAAATAGGTTAAAGGAGGATGAGGCAAAGAATCCAATGGGATATTGATGGTGGGATCTCTACTGTCTTTTCTGCTTGGCTAAAGGCTCTAAAATTTAGAGTCTTTTCCTCTAAATTGGTTTCCCTCACTCATCACTCTCTTTTCCAATCAGTTCCCTGTCGCCCACACACACTGAAGTGATATTTGTAAAGCACAGGCCTATGTTACTGCCCTGTGCTCTCAAAACTCCAGGACCTCTGTATTGTCTTTAGAATAAAAATGCAAACTCTTCTGTTTGACATTTAAAGCCTTCACATTCTGGCTCCAGCTTATCTTTCCAGGCTGATAAAACATTAATCCCTTTCATATCCGCTACATTCCAGCCAAAATGGCCTGATTTGGGTCTTTTATAACATTATGCCTGAATTACAATCTTTTCTCACCTCTGACTTTTAGAATCCCTTGTTTTCTTCAAAGCTTAAGTACTACATCTTTCATAAGTCCTTCCCAGCTGCTTTCTTCGTGAATTTATTTTGTATTTTCTTAGGTAAGAAGGCATATGCAGAAAGGCCTTGCCTACTTTCTGCCGATCTTGGGTGCTGGCTCAGCACTTGTTGTCTTTAGGAATGGCTCTTTCTGGCTGGCTTTGTGTGGGTCAGACGAAGTATAAAGAGAAAGGAGAAGAGGACCAAGGTCAGAACCTTGGAGGACTCCCACGATTAGTATGACATGTAAGATGTCACAGCAAAAGGGACTGAGAAGAAGCCATTAGACAGATAGGAGAACCAAGAGAAAGAAGTCCCAAAAACCCAGAAAGGAGAGACACTGCAGGAAGAGAAGGTGGTTACGGTGTGTCAAATGCTAGATGAAGACTGAGAAAAGGCCATTTAGCCTAGGCAATGAAGACATCGTTGCTAAACTTGGAGAGACCAGCTTCGGTTGAAGTTGAAGTCAGATTATAAGGGGTTTAAGAGAGATCAAGAAGGAAGGAAGTGGTGACAGTAACAGTAGAGGGCTCTTTCAAGAAACTTAGCTGATGAGAGGAAGCGAGATAGGAGATGATAGATGGTGGATATGGTAAGATCCAATGAAGGTTTCATTAGCATGGGGAGACTTGAATATGTTCATAAGCAGCAGGGAAGAAACTAGTAGATAGGAAGTAAATGAAAATTAAAGTAGAGATGATTGAGGGGACAATCTGCTGGAAAAGACATCAGAGCCTGAGATCAGGGTTCATGTGGTATGGTTGGCTTTGGCAAGAAGAAGGGTTACCTCTTCCTCAAAGACTGAAGTGAAGAGGAAAGAGGGATGGTGTCAGAGGGATGTGAGATGAGGAGGAAGATCTTATCAAATGACCTTAATTTTTTCAGTGAAATATGAGGCAAACTCTTCAGCTTAGAGAGTGGACATAGTGGTGTGGGAGGCTTGAAAAGAAAAGAGAAGGCTTGAACAGCTGCTGTGGTGACTGGGATAGGGAATCAATGAGAGAGTATAGTAGGACAGCCTTGCTTCTATGAGACAGAATAAATTTGTAGTAGACTCAGAATGCAAGGTGATAAACTCTAATTGGGTACAGGAACATATGTATAGGCATGAAGGAGGGGGATGGTGGGAGCCACGGTTGAGGTGCAACAAGAAGGGACTGACAATGGCTGAAGGCAACAAGGAATTACAGTAGAGGGCAATATAGAGTTGAACTAGTTAGCCAAGAGGTAGAGATTGGGAAGGCAGGCAATTATAACCAAAGCAGGGGTGATAGACTGGAAAAATACTGAGGGATGGAGGGATGTGGAGGTCCTACTGAAGAGAAAGAGTTGTTGTTGTTGTGTTCATCCTTCGTTGCCGAAGAAGATCATGCCATTAGAGAAATGATGACATGACTTGCACTTGACTTTGTTTTGAGTGAGGGAGGGCTATGCAGGTCACCAGCCTCACTTCTCCTCCAGAGCCATCAGAATCCAGTGACCAGATATTTATCAGGATGACTGGAGATGGCCCAGGATGCAATGGGAGATCTTGGTCAAGGTCTATTCAGGTACTCACTTAGAGTGAGGTAAAACCCATTCAGTGAATAGGCCTGTTTAAGAAGTACTCAGGCATTTAATGAGGCAAAGAAAAATCACTAAATCAGGCGGGGCAGGAAATAGCAACAGTTACTATTGATAATCACTCCGAAGCCAGGAGGGTCCAGAAAATAGCCCTAAGTGGAGCTTGAGCAGGTGTCTAATGTGGTACAATCTAAGGGCTTCACAGTGCAGTAGGTTTAAGGTTTTGGGAAAGGAAGGGGAGGGAATGGAAGGGAAGGGAAGACAAGGGAAAGGAAGGGAAAGAGTAGGCTTAGAAGAAGTAAGTGACATAGAGAAATAGTGGTATGGGAGGCTTGAAAAGAGAAGAGAAGGCTTGAATAGCTGTTGTGGTGATTGGGATAGGGAATCAATGAGGGAAGATAAAAGAAACTTTCAATTCTTGCACATGAAAATGAAACACATGGGTGAGATAACAGGGTCATGGGTATGTCCATTCTTGAGTTGAAGAGAAATGGGATGAAAGAATAGGTCATGAGAGTTGAGTGGATTGTTAAGGAACTGGGAAGTTTAGGGTACTGGAGGAGACATCAACATAGATGTTTGAAATTCCCTAAAATGAAGGCAGGAGTTGGAATGGATAAGACTAAGGTCCAGGCAGTGAACTCACTGAGAAAGGAGAGAGAATATATGGAGAGTCATTCAGTAGATAACAGCTACTAGAAACAGGATTGGGTAATAAATTTGGCTTGTATGAGCCTCAAAGAAGAAGAGGTTTGCTAAGTGATGATAGTAGAAGCAGAAACTAAGCATGGCAATGAACAAGTAGTTTTCTGCCTCTCCACCATGACCAGTGAGTTAGTGAGTATTAGTGGCATCTCTTCCCATACCAGTATGGCAAAGAGTGGTTAAGAATGTACATACACTGTGGGGGGGGGGGGGGAGAGTTAGGGAAAAGGGAGGAGGAAAGAAAGGAGGAGGATCCAGGTCTCAGTGAATACCAGAAGGTGGAAGGAATGAGAGAGAAAATGGTATAAAATGAAAGAGTTATCTAATTTTGGAGCAGGTAGGGGCTAGCAGATCTGGAGTGGCAGGGCAGAGTTGAGGTGTATAGGAATGAGGGAGCAGATAGTTGGGGCTGAGTGAAATATTTGCTTTTCAGCGAGTGCAGTATCACAAGGATGTGGAGAGTGACAGTGGATGGAAACATAATAATCCCTGAAGCATGAGTTCAAGAAGAGTGTTACTGAGATCCAATGATGAAGGCATTTTTTTAGAAGGCTCAAGGCTGATCCTTGAGGTTTTGGCAAAGCCTTCAACTGCCCTTCCTACCTGTCACAGAGGCGTTGGAAAACCTGCCTTGTAGAAGGCATGAAGAGGAAGTGATTTGTTCCCAACCAGATGGTTGCTATCTCGTAGGGCCTGAGTAGGGGTAACCTATCTTGCCTTATGGTTTTCTAGGCCTCCAGAAGCCTAGTGAGGAGGTGAAGCATGGTACCACCAATTTGAAAGTCTAGCCTTTGTTGGTTGGCCTTCCAATGAGCAGGAATAGCCTCAAGGGACCTTTAAAAAGGATTGATTCCTCCTACCTCTCTTCAATCCTCTAGAGGCATCATGCAGTTAGCCTCTTTGACCCACCAGATCTATTGGCTAGTCACTACATCAGCCCATGCCTCACCTTTACATCCTGTCCATATCCCATTTTGCTTCCATAAATGTGCATTCGTTTCCTCATCCATTCTCTTATTCATCCACCACTTACCCTATCAGTTGCTAAATCTTGTCCTTTCTGCTTTTACAACATCTCTTGCCTCTCTCATCTTTTCTCCACTTACATAGCCCCCACCCTTTTTCATATCTTCATCACTTCTCTCCTGGTCTTTTGTCACAGATTTCTAATTGGTCTCCCTTATTCCAGTTTTCGCCTATTCCAATCTATTCTCCACATAGCTGTCAAAGTCTTTTCTTGACTCAATAAACTCTAGTGACTTCCTATGTCCTTTACAATAAATATATTAGCATTTAAAGCACTTCCCCAATCTACCTTCCTAACCTTTTTGCACATTTGCCACATTCACACATTCTACAATCCACCCAAATTTGCCTTCTTACTATTTCTCATACATATTGTTTTCTTATAAATTCATGCATGACACTCCATCTACCATCACCATACCATTGTGTTGCCTCTCCCTTATGCCTGGAATGCACTCCTTCTTTATCTCTGCCTCTTAGTGTCCACTGTACCTTTCACAAAAAAATGTACATTGGATTTATTTTGTACGTGCTTCCTCTATATTCCTCTATTTTGTATATACTTATTTTGTATGTACTTTCTCTAAATGCCTCTATATTCCTACCCCCTCTCCCTGCTCTGTGACTTTCCCCTAGAACGTAAGATCCTTGAGAGAAGGGACTTCTGTTTTTGTGTCCTGATCACTAGCACAATACTTGGCACCTAGTAGACTTGTAGCAAATGCCTGATTACCCATTGATTTACATCTGCTTATATGTTTGTACACCCCTTTAGAATTTAAGCTCCTTGCTTGAAGTCAGGGTCTAACTCACTTCAGAATTTGTATCCCCAATACCTACGTTCAATAGAACTTGGAATATGCTAATTATTTAATAAAGATGTGGTACCATGGAACAAGCTCTGTGTTTAGTTAGGACTTGATTTCAAATTCTTCTTCTGCGTGATGTCACTTAGTCTCTGGCTCCCAGTTTTCTCATATGTAAAATGAAGGGACTGGATTAGGGGACTTTTGAGATCACTTTTGCCTCTGATTCTATGATCCTATGATTGATTTGAAGTTTCATTAATTTATTTGTTCATTTAGGTTGAAGGGATACTAGTGGAAAAGTTTGTTTTTAATACCTATTACTTATATAGCACTTCATGATTTACAAAGAGCTGTATAAATATATGTTGTTTTATGCTCACAACAATCCTGGAGGGATAGGTGTTATTATTATCCCATTTTACAGATGAAGAAATTGAGGTAGACAAAGGCTAAGTGACTTGCCCATGGTCACACAACTAGTAAGTGTTTGAAGTGGGATTGAAGCCCAGGTCTTGACTCTAGGTCCAGAACTCTGGACCACCATGGCTACCATGCTGCCATCCTCATGTAGGCTATATCGTACATGTCATTAGTTGATCGACTTTTGGTAATGTTACTTTCTTTTTCTTCCCCATTGATGGATTTCTTTTAGAAAAGTGGAGCCTATGCTCCCACCAAGGTGTTTAGTGTCCATCACAGAGAGTGTATGCAAACTACTATCATTTCTAGGAATCATGGATGCTAAACAACCAAGAGGCAGGGTCTCTCATAGTAAAGTGGTCACTACTTGATAATTCCAAGCATAAAGCCAGGCTAATAATCCCCAAACAAGCATTGATCATTTTGGTCCAGCCTTTGCTTGTGGGTATCCTGGGAACCATGAATTAAAATATTCACAGCTGATATTTATGTAGGACTTTAAGATTTGTAAAGTGCTTTATGTGCATCATCTCATTTGAACCTTACAACAACCCTGTGAAGTCGGTCCCCAACAGTACCTCTATTACCCTAATTTGACAGATGAGAAAACTGAGGCTCAGAAGTGAAGTGACTTGTTTGTGCTCACAGAATTAAGAAGTGTCAATAAGGGACTTGATTTCGTGTCTACTTGATGTCAAGTCTTGCAGTCTTCCTACTGCACTGTGTTCCCAGGAGGACAAATTAGGATTCATAGTACTTAGATTTCTGCAACCACAAGCATCGCAAGAATATTATTTGTTCATCTGCTAACCAGGGGTGCTGTGGGGACCAGTATGACACATCTCAGTAGGTCAACAATCATTTATGAAGTGCCTACTATGTGCCAGGCTCTGTGCTACATGTTGGAGATACAACAAAAAGCAAAAGATAGTTCCTGCCCACAAGGAGCTCATGATCTAACAGGGGACACAACAAGCAAACGAATGTGCACAAACAAGCTATATATAGGATAGATTGGAAATAATTTAAAGAAGGACGACACTAGAATTAAGAGGGATTAGAGTTCTTGTAGATAAAGAGATTTTAGTCGGGATTTGAAGAAAGTCGGACAAGCCAGGAGGCAGAGAAGAGAAGGGAGAGCTTCTAAGCATGGGGAGGTGCCAGGAGACTGAGCGTCTTGTTCTTGGATCAACCTGGAGTCTGATGTCACCAGATTGAAGAATACTTGTTGGGGAGTAAACTATGAAGATGGGAAGAGGGGTGGGTGGTTATAAAGGTTTTTGAATGCCAAGTAGAGCATTTTGTATTTGATCCTGGAGGTGATAGGGAACCACGGGAGGGGAGAGAGAGAGAGGCAGAGAGACAGAGAGAGATAGAGACACAGACAGGAGAGACAGAGAAGAGAGAGAGAGAGAAAGAGAGAGAGAGAGAGAGAGAAAGAGAGAGAGAGAGAGAGAGAGAGAGAGAGAGAGAGAGAGAGAGAGAGAGAGAGAGAGAGGCAGAGAGACAGAGAGAGATAGAGACACAGACAGGAGAGACAGAGAAAGAGAGAGAGAGAGACAGAGAGAGAGAGACAGACAGACAGACAGAGACAGAGACAGAGAGAGACAGAGAGACAGAGACAGACATACACACAGGTAGAGACAGAGAGACACAGGCATAGACAGAGAGAGACAGAGACATAGCCAGAAGGAGAGAGACACACACACACACAGAGGGAGACAGACACACATAGGTAGAAACAGAGAAACATAGAGAGGCAGAGACAGACATAGACACAGATAGAGAGAAAGAAAAAAGAGAGACAGAGAGACAGACAGAAGGAGAGACACAAAGGGAGAGAGAGAGAAAGAGAGAGAGATGGTAAGTTGGACCTCCTTTAGGAAAATCATTTATGTCTGAATAAACATTTGACATTAGGCTGTATAATTAGGAAACTGCTGGTCCATGACAGACTGGCTCAATCAAAATACAGATTCATAAATTACAGTGCTAAACTGACATAGGATACCATCCCTAAGTGAAAGCTAGATCATTTGCTCCATTACATTTTATTTGTATTAGCTAGTATAGGCATGCCTTTAGACACCTGGATGGAATGTGTGGTTTCTAGCTCTTAGGTGTAATGGGGAAGACTCTATGAGTCATTTGAAAAATAAGGAATGCACACCACTCTGTATTCCAGCTAGGGGCAACACCGCTGGGTTTTGACATTTTAATAAAATGATTTAAAAGTAAAATTGTATATGAATTTCATAGTTATCTGCTGCTTGTAGCTGGTAGATCAGTAGGGTGTTTTTTTTTTATTATACGATGCAAAAACAAATGCAGTTTTGTTGCTCTTGAAGTTTTTAAAGATTTTAGGTTAACGTATTTTTTATTAAGACAGCAAAGGTAATAGCTTGAGAATCAGCAGACCCTGGAAACGTTTTCAAGATCTATGATAGCCTCACTTTGTGAGGCTGCAGGATCATGAGCTCTCTTTGGGTTATTTTTTTTTTCTATTTGTAAATGGGGATAATCCCTCACCCATATTCACTACATGACTCTTTTGGTGGCCCAGTAAAATATGAGCTTAGTGGAGGACCTATATAGAATAAGCTATCTAATTACTAAGCATATAAAAACTCTCCCTCTGAATGAAATGCAAAATCCATAAGTGTACATAATAATGTTTTAGAATAAATGGAGTATTTTACTTCATGCAAACTCCTTTATACCGAGACAGAAAACATCATAGAAAACTGTATTGGCGAGCAGCGGGTTAGCAGAGAGCAAACACTGCTCAGCAGGTTAGACATGTACAGCTGTACAGATCATGAAATTTAGCTTGTGTACTTGGAAAAACACAAATCTGGAGAGCAGCACATGTCCCCTAAAAAACCCAATACATAGACAACGCACTACACATACGCTAAGAAATATAAATACCTACCCCGCATGTTTTGGTAGGCTGTGCCCCTGATGAATTTTTTTTCTTTTTTTAGAAAACAAAACACAACAAAAACTCCTCCTGTTGCCCAGAATGCTAATGATGGAAGACTGTTGCCATGGTGATGTTAATTTCAACGCTGTTGCCTGTGGACTTCACATGAACTCCCTGTTTTAACTTCTGCAAATGTCATTTACAAAATGAAAACCCATTAATGACTAGCCAGGGCACAATGTTCCACTTTAATTAGAATAATAAGGAATGCTGATGCACAAAGTACAGGTTTGGGAATCGCTACAGAGCCCAAACTGTCAAAATTAATGACCATGGATGAGGATTTGGTTCTTATTTTTTTTTTTTTAAGAAAGCTTTTGAATAGAACAGTTGTGGTTTGACTTGAAAGAGATTTTAAAAACTCAATCCGTTTCATTTGAAGGTGAAAAAGAACATCCATCTTTTGAGTGGCGCACCTAAGAAACAGTTGGGAAAAGCAAGGCAAAAGTCAAAACCAGGGATGAGACATTATTTAGCGAAAGAGATTATAGGGATGGTGAAATACAAATTTCACCTTTACCAAATAAATACGCAGTGTTTTTACCAAAAGGGAAATGTGAAAATATTTAGAAAGAAAACAGGAAAATAGTGCTGTATTAGTAACCTGATCTTGACTGTAATTTTAATGAATTACAAAATGGACCACAGCAGCCATTTAAAATGAGTGGAAATTGTAAAGCAATGAAGTATTTAGTATCTTACGGCAAAAGGCTAACTTTTTTTTAACCTGTAAAATCTATCAGGTAAAACATATAGATGATGAACTTCTGAGAATATTTTTCACGTTGTTGGTTGCCAAATATTGGCTTACAGGAATTTTATTTTCAGTGTTCTAAAATCCCATTTTCAGTCAACCCCTGGCCGGTGAATTCATTTATGTCACCGTGCAGCCAAACAAACATAGGTCTGTTTTCACTAGATTAGTTATAAGAGGCATCTTTTTTGTTTGTTTTTCTCCTTGAAACTACCAGATATTATTCCTGAAACATAACATTGAAGAAGTCTGGTGCATCACTGTGGCAACCTGTAAGAGAGCCCCAAAGCATGGAGAGAGGGGTGGGGAGAGGGGAAGGGTAGACAGAAAATCCAGATGAAAGGTTATGAAAAGACTGAGAAATCCTGAATGTGCAAAAGAGCTGCCTTCCTCCTAGCCTTGGGCCATAAGAATAACACACAAGAAAGGGATTTTCTATCTCTGATATCAGCTTTCTAGAGGGCAAGCTAAGCTTTGGTCTTTTTTTTTTTTTAACTGGTAGTCTGGGTAGTCTCCCAAAACTAAACGATAAAGCAGATCTCTAAGAAGTAATTGGATATTGGATAGCGTGCCAGTCCTGGAATCAGGAGGACCTGAGTTCAAATTCAGCTTTAGACACCTACTATCTGTATAATCCTGGGGAAGTCACTTAACCCAGTTTGCCTCAGTTTTCTCATCTCTAAAATGAGTTGGAGAAGGAAATGGTAAACCAGTCTAGTTATCTTTGCCAGGAAAATCTTAAAAGGAGTCATGAAGAGTGGGTCATGACTGGAAAAGGGACTACATAAAAAACTATTCATTGGATTTCCAGAACAAGAGACTGGGTGGGGTGGGGCAGGGAGAGGAGAGACCTATAGGAGAGGGAGTGAAGGACTTTAGTAACATGCGGTGGAATTGGGACTCTGTAGTGCAAAGAACATTATTATCTGTAGCCTGGGGGCCTGGCTGAGAATCCTGGCTACTCACCATTTGGGACAATCTCGCTAGGCCTTTCATCTCTCTAGGCCTTTCATCTCTCTAAGCCTAAGGTTGCTCATCTATAAAATGATCTCTGCAGTCTCAGGACTCAATTAGAAGAAAACATAGTAGCTGAAGAAGCCCTGGGCTAAGCATCTATGAAAATAAATGGTGGCAAAGCTTCAGGTACAGAGGATAATGCTGTTTAGAACAACTGTATCTCCTACCAGGCCAGACAAACTCTTTAGAATTTTGTCTTTTTTGCCTCATTTGGGGATAAAAAGGCCACATGCTATTGGACACCAAATGCCAACAAAATAGAGTTGGAAAACCCTAAGCTGGATAAACATTCATATTTGTGACTTGTACAATGCAAAGAGCACTGAAACGGCACTCAAGTCACAAGACTTGAGGTCAAATCTACTCTGTGACCCTGGAAAAGTAGCTTAACTTCTATGAGTCTCAGTTTCCTCATCTGTAAAATTAGGGTGTTTCATCAGATTGGTTTCTCTAGCTCAGTGACACTATCATCAGTCAATAGGGTTCACCTTTTCTTCTATTTTCCAAGCAGTTTCTTTCTGTGATATTATGCATGCAAGTAGGGGAAGTTTGGCCTTAGGAATGTTAGCTATTACCATGAAGAGATTCCTGTTTTGATGGGGTGCCTCAAAGTTGCTTTCATTTGCATCTCTTTATTAGTAAACTTTTCTGTAGTAATCATTAACATTTGTGTTTGCTCTTTGTAAACTGTTCCTATCCTTTAATCATTCATCTGTTGTGGATTGGGTAGGAGATGTCGCTACGACTTTTTACCTGTCCTGTATATATTTTAGTGGTTTGAGGCTGTCATGTGGGACTAAAAAAGTGTTTTGATAGTTTATGCACAGAAATGAATTAATATAATGTAAATACTTACTACTAAAAATAATTATATTGATGTTTAATGTTGTTTCTAATAAAACATTTTTAAAAATCAAACTTTTCCTTAGGTGTCCGTGTAAAAGTGTGTGTGTATATATACACACATACACATATATGCATATACATATACAGCTACATATATACATATATAATAAAAATACACACACATATAAATAACAAAGGGCAAACAACCTGTGAGTGGACTGAACTGCCTGAATGGGGACCCAGTAACTCAGCTCATGTTCTCCCTCTCCATTTCCTTCTCCTCTCCAAAGGAAGGTAAATTTTGGTGGCAAGAAGTTGTCAGGTTAACTTGGGATTTACTGGCTACATTTTTCCTTCCTTCCTTCCTTCCTTCCTTCCTTCCTTCCTTCCTTCCTTCCTTCCTTCCTTCCTTCCTTCCTTCCTTCTTCCCTCCCTCCCTCCCTCCCTTCCTCCCTCCCTTCCTTCCTTCCTTCCTTTCCTTCCTTCCTTCCTTCCTCCCTCTGTCTCTCTCTTTCTTTTTCTTTCACAATAGGTCCCTGCCCAAGCTCCATTTAATGGCTGTGTTTTGGACCTACCTGGCTTACAGTGAATGTCAATGGTAACTGTTTCTCTTTGGAACAACAACCCTGAGGGTCTTGCTCTCCCACCTTGATTTTTTTTCTTTTTTCTAATTAAAGGGACCATCCCTTCATTACTTCTTAAAGAGGTCTATTCACTGAATGGGTATTACTTCACCCTAAGTGAGTACCTGAAAAGACCTTAGCCTAAAAGGGCCAGGGTCTCCCATTGCATCCTGGGTTATCTCCAGTCATCCTGATGATTATCTGGTCACTGGATCCAGATGGCTCAGGAGGAGAAAGTGAGGCTTGTAACCTTGCACAGCTCTCCCTCACTCAAATCAAAGCCATGTCATCATTTCTCTGATGTCATGGTCCGCTTCAAAAATGAAGGACAAACACAATAACAACAATAATATCATAAAAATATAAAAACCCAGAGAAAAAAGAAAATTCTGGGCTCTTCATTCTGTGGAAGTATTTGATATGAGGTATATCCATATAAATTTTTTTTTTAAGTACCGATCAACAAAGAATTAGCTCTGAATAGTCTTTTCCATTTTTCATTAAATTTTTGCTTGTTCATTCCCTAATTTTACCTGGGCTTTGATTACATTCCCTCAAGTCTTGAGCCAGCACTACTTTTGCTAGGCTGATTTAAAGAATAATGGAGAGCCTTTGCCATCCCTTTCTCTTCCCCTAAAGGCTGGCTTTATAGTAATCTTCTGTCCTCATTTCTTTTTCCCTGAAGGTAAAAGAACAAAAAAGTGTTTGCAGAACAAAAGGGAATGAAAATTAGAAATTATACTCAGTATCCAAGCTTACATTCACACAAAATCCATCTCAGAAATTGGTAGATAAGGTTTTAGAGTACTTTTCGAGCCCTTTGGGCTTCAAATTGGAACTTCTTACCTCAGCGTCTATGTACCCTCTCTTCCACCACTCATTGTTCCAGAAGGCCATTGGAGAGCCCAAGCTTTATCTAATTATAACTTCCCCAACCCAGTGGTAATAGAATACAACAGTAATAATGAAAGGTAACCTTTATCTAGCACTAAAATTTGCAAAGTACTATAGAAATATCTCTTTGGATTTTCACAACAACCTTGTGAAGTAGATGCTATTATTTTGGGGAATTAAAGCTGATGGTGGTTAAGTAACTCATACAGGGTCACACAGATACTAAGTGTTTGGGGTTGAAGAGTCTTCTTGACTCTTATTCTGACAATCTTTCTACTGAACTAACTAACCAGCAGTTTTGATCCCACAGTTACCAGTAGCATTAAAGGCAGCAACAGTACTTTCCATCATGCCTGTGATATACATTCAGTGCCTTAGTTTCCTCATAATCCACACTCCTCAACTCCATTCAATGTTTTCTATATCTACCTTTTTGTCGAAAATGTTATCAAATTATTATCAAGGGCATCTTAAGATAATTTAATTTATTTTTATATTAAAATCATTTCCTTTTAATTCTCCTATCTTCACACCCCTCCTTTACTGTTATGAAGAAGAAAAAGTCTAGCAAAACTGACCAACGGAGTGACTACATTTGTCCAAAACCAGATCTTTTTAAATATGTGGATAATATGATAGTTTATTTAGAAAACCCAAGTGAATCAATAAAAAAATTTGAAAAATATAAACATATTCAACAAAATAGCAGTATAAGGTAAACTGAAAAAAATTATCATCCATAAAATTTTATTTTCTAATCCAATCTGCTATTATTTTCCATTTCATGGTTGAATCTAACCCATTTATATTCATGGTTATTATTGTTAATGGCCTTTCCCACCAGCATACCCTCTTATACTATTTTCCTTTCTTTGATACGATTTACCTCAACTTTACTCATCTTCATTTCTGCCCCTTACCTATATCTTAATCACTAGCTCTTATTTGTAGTTTCTTTCTTTTATTACCTCTCTTTTGATCATTTCCCTAAAGCTGAAGTTTTTTTTTTCTTACTTGTGCCTGTTCCCTTCACGACTCTATAATCTTAAACCTGTCTGTTTTCTTTCTCTTTCCCTTCCAACTTCTATAATAAGCTAAAGGATTACTATACCTAACCATTTGCTTGCGTACACCTGGTGAGGTTCATGTAATGTCTACCCTCTTCATCCTTTTCTCCACATTCGTGAGTTCTTATTCTTCATGATCCTGAGCATGAGACAGAGTAAAGTTCATTCCCTTTTTCCTCATTTATTCCCCAGCATATTCTCTATTACCTCCTTTATTTTCCTCTCAAGACTGTCAACATAGAATAAAACTATCCCCATTCCCTCTGTTTCTTTTATTTAATTTCCTCTGTGATTCCCAAAGATAGAGTTCTGAAAGGTCACCTGTCTCTTTCTCTCCATTAGAATAGAAGCACTTCATCATTTTTAGTCACTTCTAATTGCTTGTATCCATTTATCTTCCTAGTTTTCTTTTAACTCCTGTGTTTGCAATTCAAAGTTTCTATTTAGTTCTTTTGAAAGTCTTCTGTTTCACTGAAGGTCAATTTCTCCCTGTTGGGTTATAGTCAGTCTTTCAAGATAAGTCTTTATCTTTCACTTTTGGAACAGTGTACTTTAAGATTTTCTCTCTTGTATACTGGTTGCTGTCAAGTCTTATATGATCCTGATTGTGGTTCCTTGGTATTTAAACTCTTTCTATCTTTGTATACTTAAATGCTTGCTGATTTTGGCTTGACAGTTTTTGATAGGTTTTGGTGACCTTTTTTTTGTAACTTCCCTATAACAGTCAGATATACCACTATCCTCCCAGTCTCCCAGTCTTCTAACCTACATGTCCTCCTTGACTCCCCATAGTTTCTCTTTCTCAATAGTCATTCATTTGCCAGGAAAATAATTATGGAAATTAAATCCATTCATTGAATTTGTTTTATGTTTGCACATATAATGATAACTTTGCACTTAAGATCGACTATTTTGAACTAAAAATTAAAAAAATAAAAATTCAAACTCAATTTTAACAATAGCTAGAATTTATATTGTATTTTAAGGTTTCCAAAGCATTTCATAAACATTATCTCCTTCAGAGGCAGACAGATGTAAAGTGACTTGCCCAAGATCACACAGCTAGTAAATGTTTCAGGCAGGATCAGTTAGTCTTCCTGACTTCAGCTCCAATACTCTATCCAATGTGTTACCTAGTTGCCTAAATTTCAAAATATCCCTTCTCCTTTACTTCAATATTATTGTTATTTAAAAAGATATGGTTATTTACTGGGAAAGTCCAAACGACTTTATAAGGGACATTAAAATGTTGTATAACATTTATAACAAAATTTTGAAAATCACCAATTTTGTCGTTTTTTAAAAAAATAACTATAATGGATATTAAAAACAGCAAGTATAAAAAACCACTATTCTAAATTGGTTAATTATAGATGAAATTTATGCCTAGAAAAATGATCTCTGATAGTCTTGTAAAATTTTTCTCTCTAATGGATAATAGACTATTTTGTATTTTTATGCTTTTACTCAGGCATATTATACAGATCATAAACACTCATTAGTTTCAACCCATTTTTGTATTACTATGCCAAAGTCCAGTAATGTATCAGGAAGCACCTCAACATACACAGGGGAGTCTGCCACCACAGGTTCTTTGATTTGTTTCTCTAAAAGGAAAGGCAACTTTTGAGGGGTTAACAATCACTGTAATCAAGCACAGGCATCAGAGAAAATCAAAATCAAAATTTCAAAGAAATCAAAAGTCAACAGACAGTGCTTCCATATTGCCTGACCATGAATGTACATACATAAATCTTTACCAGAAAGGGAAGCACCAACATCTGGGTTTTCAAAGCTGGGGGCTGCTTAGAGGCTTCCCAGAGTCCCATCTAGCACACAAACCTTCTTCCAAAAAGTAAGCCCCAAAGTAAAACCTCACCCTCACAGTATTTATACACTTTTCAGAGCCAGAGAGCTTGACCCTCTGACCCAGTGCCTCAACAGGAAAAACAAAAGGTACTTGGGACTGTCCTACAAAACAACTCCCCTAATCAAGCTTCCCTCAATGGGCAGGTCTGTCAATGGGTGGGGAAGATCGTTGATCGCACTCAAAAAGAGGCATTATATTTCTTGATTATACTAAAACAACAACAGCCAAAGATCCTACTTTGCTTGGCCTCCCAAGTAGCACAAAAGAAACAAAGTAATACAACATTTTTTAAATACAGGAGAAAATTCTCTGGTATAAATTAAAACTATAGTTCTACTTTTAAAAGGACATATTGTATAGTAGAAAGAGACTTTTTAGTTTCCTTTGCTGGATCTCCATGAAGGTTGTGCCTGCTAACTGTGGATATTTCCCAAGGCTCTATCTAGGGGCCTCTTCTTTTTCCCTTCTTTACTGTTATGTTTAGAGATAATACCAATTCCAAATGGTTTCAATTATTGCCTCTAAGCTGATGATTCTCAGATATGTTTGTCCAGTCCTAACCTCTTTCCTGATCTCCGTCCTTGCACATCCAGCTACCTCTTGGACATGTCAAAATGGATGTCCTAGAGGCATCTCAAACTGAACATGTCCAAAGTATAACTCATTATCTCCCCCTTTTCTAAAAAAAAAATTTCCCTTCTTTTCACTTCTTTATTACTAGGAAGAGTACCATCCTCTCCAGCACTTAAGCTCACAACTTCCATTTCATCCTTAACTCCCCACTGTTTTTCACCCCCACTATACCTATAGGATTAATTGAAATTAAATGACAAGTTGTCAATTAAAAACACAATTAAATATGAAATTGTGTTTCTTTTAAAGCCTTTTATAGCCTGGCCCCCTTCTACTTTTTCAATCTTCTTATATCTGCTCCACTCCACTTAAGGATCCAGTGATCCTGGTCTTCTCTTACTCATATATGTCACTCCATCTCCTAATGCCATGAATTCTCATTGGCTGTCCTTGATGCCTATAATTGTTTCACTGCCTCCTGACTTCCTTGACTTTCTTTAAGCCTTGACTAAAATGTCACCTGCCAGAAGCCTTTTCCAACCCCCTTTAATGCTAGTGGCTTCTAATTTACCTTGTGCCTATTTTGTTTGTGCATAGTTTGAATGTTAGACTGTGATCTCCTTGGCAGCAAATATTGTATTTTGCCTTTCTTCTTCTTCTTCTTCTTTTTTTTTTTTTGCATCCCTAGCATCCCTAGCACTTATCAGGAATTTAATAAATTCTTGTTGACTTGACTTAGAATCAGGAAACCTGGGTTCAAGTCATGGCTCTGACATTTACTGGTTGTGTGATAGTGGGTAAATAGCTTTACCTCTCAGTGCATTTCCTCAGATTAAGGAAAATACTTTGTCAGCTCTGACATTCTATATAAATGTGATCTACTCTGAATATTTTCATTATTATATTTGGATATGAGGGTCTAAACATATTAAACACATTTAAACATATTAAACACACACATATTCATGTATCTCAAAGGAATAGCAAAGTTATACTTGGAAGAATTTACATAGGACATCATAGCTGGGTGGGGCCTCTATGTTTGTCATCTATTCCAGTTTATATCTGAATAGAAATCCCCTCTACACCATGTTTTCCATTATGTAAATTAATGACAGACCATCATAGAGGCTGGAGCTGGAAGGGGGCTTGGAGATTATCTCCTTTCATTCATTCATTTTGCAGATTGTGATATGGAGCTGTGGAAAGGTTAAATAACGTGCCTATGGTCACACAGAACTGACGGAGGAAGTGGCAGCAAAGATCAGATTTTTCTTTCTTGACTCCTGCTCAACATTATGTACTTTATGATGTGAACAGCTCTCAAATTGACACAAAGCACCAGCCTAAGTTGACTAAAGTTCTCTTTTGTCAAACTTTTTTTGGAATAGAAAATGCTTTTTGTGGTAAAGAAAGCCAATATTTGACATAGAAAGAGTGTAATAGGGTTTACAGAAAACTACCTTGCCTGTTTTCAGTTGACCTGTGGACTAAATCAGTGCTTGGGAATTTTGGGGGTGATGAAGCCCTAGGTCTTCTTCCTTCCCCCCCCACCCCCCCATCTACCATGTACAATTCAACACTGAAGGGCTTGGGAACTTTGGGGATGACTAGAGCAATCCACTTATTAGTCACTTAGCAGGAAGAGCCAATAATTTTTAAGAGACCCTGACTTTCCCTTAGTAGTCCCTTTTTTTGTTTTTCTGGCCAAAGATTGTGCCAGGACTGTTTGAGTCTAATCTGCCAGGAGTGCTTAGTAGGGGAGCCTTTCTGTCACCGTGGCAGAAATGGAGATTACTCCCACATCGCTGCTAAAGCAAGCTCTCCTTGAGGCTCTTGGCTGCCTTTTCTGCTTTATGTTTCTTTCCCTGATGATACTAGATGGTTGTATATAGACTCAGAAGTAACCCTATGAGTTGAGACACACTGAGATCTCAGTCAATGCTGGCTGCACTCCGAATAAGTCCCTGGCAACTGTTATAGTGTTTTATGAAGATGACCAACCAGAAAAACCCCAAGGCTTGGCCAGGCTGGATAAAAAACAGGCTTTGAGGGGGAGAGTGCAGAGCCAAGGTGAAAATATAAAATGGCTATCCTGCCATAAAAAACTAAACAACACAAACTAAAATTGCCCCATGGTCTGAGGTTTAAGTCTCAACCTTCTAACACAGGATAAGAGTATTTATTATTGCCTCTTATTTAAGTTTCTATCAATACATTCTTACAGTGCCTTTTGTGTTTAGCATTTCTTTTGTTTGTAGGAAATAAATACCTGTCCCATGCCTGATTCATATTTTAAAGTCAGCACCTTTATACTTACCTTTCTTTTGGTGAGACCCTATACATGAGTGAAACCTAAGCTTTAACTAAATCTTTCCCATGGTGGGTAGGGCAGTATTGGGGTGGGCAGTGAGATGAGTCAGAGAAGAAGAAAAGAATTCTGACCTGTCTTTTGGGTGGCCAGTTTTCCCCAGCACTGGACCTGGTTTGAACCACATTCAGAGTGGATGAAGACGTAAAGGTGGGGTGTCTTGGTTCCTTGGAACCAACTGTGGCTCTAACTGTTGGACTTGAATTTCAAAGGTCTTTCTTTCTAGATTTTGTGCCAAATGTAAAGGAAGAGCCAATAGGGTTAGTTATTAACAGAGTATGATAAATATAAAATAGAAGCTACTAGGGCACTTAGTCAACTTGTCTGAAATTAAAATTTGGCAAATTGGAAAATCTGTACAGTAATCAAAAACTGCATAGTTTAGTGACTAAATGTTTACTAAGATTTGCTATAAAATTAGAGTGACTGGATATATAATCGGATATAATTACACCTAGTATTTACCCACTTGATTAAATATCTCTTTTGGTCTAATTTTAAAACACAAATACATTTCTCACCTTTCTCACCAAATCTTTTTGGATTTGGAACCCTCTGCTTCTACTTTGGGAAAGAATCCCTAGGGTAATGAAAACCACACAAGCGAAAATATCTACACCTGTTAGGGAATGTGTCTCTTTCTGTTCACCTGCTTAAACTGTCACTCTGAAATCACTACACTGATTGAGATTATTTTGCACCTGTATTTTCTCAGTATTTGTATTTGCTCCTAAATTTCCTGTTTCCTCAGGATCATTTGCACTACAGATGACAACAATCGTTTGCTTACTGCTGCCACTACTATTACTTAATATTTATGATTATTTTAACTTATTTTTTCTTTTTTGTGTTTTAGAAGTTGTGGAGAGGTTAGTTCAGTCAAAACCTTCTAAAATGACTTCCTAGACTTAACTTCGGTTGAATTGCACATAACCAAATCCTAGCAAATCACCTACTATAAACACTATATCTCAATCCTTGTTTCCTTAAGCAAATTTAGCTTGAAGAGCATAAAAACATTATTTTCTCGCTCAGCTCTTAATACACCTTTTTTGCTTGTGGAATAGAGAGGTTGGGGTTATTTAGATGCAAATATTTCTAAGGCAAGATCCATACTCTTACCAAAGCAATATTGACCTGTTTGGGGACTCTTTCTCTCCCCCACCCCTTTTTCTAAATTTTTCCTTTGGAATATGTTATGTTTCTGATGTTGGGTTTTCTGATGTTTTATTGGATTAATTCCACAGTTCTCAGACCTCAGCCACAGGAACTATAGCAATGCTGGAAAAAACCTGTCAATTTATATTATCCAAGTCTCCATTGCTTGTTCAGGATCCTCCTGAGTTACTTATTGGACACATTCAATTGGATGATGTGATTTTTCCTTTTTTACATTGAAAAAGTCCCATGACAGAATCTCCAGATGTACCATAAGGTACAGTTACAGTCAGACAAACTCTCAAAAAATGGCTTCAGTTTGAACATTTATTCTTCATCTGTCCACATTAATTTCTTTTCTAGTTCACAAGTCAAAGCAAGATTATTAGGTTTTCTACCCACTAGTCAGCACAGCAAAATCAAACTTCTATCTCAGAATTGAGCTACCTACTTCCTTTTGACTTTTATATCTTCATCTGAAACAACATATTTCAGGACATGGGCTGTAATTGGCAATTTTGTTGGTGATGAATGAGACTGCACACGATCCAGACGATGTACTCCTTTCCAGTGTTTACAGTATATAAAAAAAAGTCAAACAAAACAAATTCTGTAGGTGAATAAATGTGCTAGGATATAACTTCATCTTCTGTTGATTCACTGACACGATTATTTATTCAAGTCTAGTAGCAGATGGAATGATAAGAATATTTACTGCATTCTGCTCCCATGATTTTGGTACCTTCTATATTTTGAAATTATTTTAGTTCATGAAACTTGAATATTTTATTTTGTAATGGTAACATCTATTACATATATTGATTTTAAGTTTTTAATCAGTCAATACCTTATCCAGGTGGTTGACTTTAAGAGTTCAGTCTGTGATAACCAGTTTCAGTATAGTTTACTGGTTAAGTTCTCCAAGATATTTTTTAGTCTGTATTTGTAGTGTGAGAACTTCTCTGTCGTAATGAGATTTTGTTATGTAACTCTAGTTAAGGGTTGATTTATTCCGGAGGCTAGGTATTCAAAAGGTGCTAAATTTTTAAAGCTTATAAGTGTTGCGTTACCAAGTCTCTTACCATTTCCTTGCATGATCTTTATTGGTCATTTGGTGTGGGCTTCTTAAGAATAGCCCTCTTGTAATTTCTGGTGGCAATGACCTGTTCCTGAATTCCTACATAAACCTCTCCGTTACCACAAACAAATCCATGTGACTCCACCATTTATTCCACATTTCTTTATCAACTTACTATTAGCCGAGTTCATGTCGATGTTGCCCATAGAGGACCCTTTGATTCCATACTTGGATCTTAGTGAATAAGGCTCTATCCAGAGGCAAACCACTTTCAGTTATATTCTACCAATCCAATGCTTTATACTTTTTATCAGGCTTTCTTAGTAGTTGGTGAAGCGAGGTCTGCTTATTCTAAAAGTATTGCTTTAAGAACGTTAGTGATTTCCTTTGCTCCTTTTTGGCAAGGACTGATAATGGATTCAGTAATTTCTAAAGCTGCCTTGAAATAATGGGTCTTGTGTTAATATTGTACAGTGTTTTTGTTAAGACTCTACATATGCTGGAAAAATTAATTTTACAATTCAAAAAGTTTACATTAAGAAAGGTGTTACATAGGTGTTAGTAGCTTTAAATATGCTCTTCCCAGTTAGTTTTGATTTCAGAATTTCAGGGAGTCACTTCATAATTTTTATGTTTGATGCATCTTGCCTGGGGACTAGGAATATCTATAGATATACCCTCATCTGTTGGTTCAATATGGCCTCTAAATTTAAATTTGAAGTTTTTGTATCTATTATTCTTTGATGTACATTAATAATTTTACACTTACCAAGTCTAGATGACATTTTGATGTCATTGAAAAAAGAAGTCCATGAGATGAAAGAACTGTTTAAATTGTTTTTTGGTAGGGTCATGTAGCTTGCTGCTATCTGGGTATATCAAATGATGAAGATGTTTTGATTTGACTTCATTTTTGTTAGAAGCCACACTTCATTCTATTTAGGATCGGCGATAATGGATTTAAGGATAGGCAGAACCTTAATGAGATTAGATTGTCTTCTTAGAAAATGCATCATTTTTATGCCAATTGTTCTTGACATTTTTATGTTAGTGACATGTTTTAAACAGAGAAGAGTTTTTTATGTGACCATCAAATATTCTAGTCTTTTTATTATACTTGGGTCCATTTTATATATTTGCAGTAAACCATGAATGAAGAACTAGGGCAAATGCTTTGCGATAATCAACAAAGTGTAGGTGTTATTCCAGTTTTGGATAGGTTGCTCAACAATGATCAAATCAGAAATTTACTCTTTATACTCCATGGTCTTTTTGACCTGCCTTTTTGTCCCTTAACCAGTATGTTTTCTTGTGTTTATGGATTTTTTTTTGCAAGATATAAATGCTTTGTGTAAAGTACATAAACACATAACTGGCCTATATTTGGAAGGTGACCAGTGTTATCTTTCAGTAACAGATATGTGAACACTTCTGCTGAGAAAGCTCTTATTAAAGTTGAGGGCACTACCATCCTCCCAGTTCCCCCAGGCTCACAACCTAAGTGTCATCTTCAACTTCTTAGTATTTTCACCTCCTTATGTCCAATTTGTTGCAAAGTCCTGTCGATTTCAGTTTTATAAGATCTCTCCACTACATCTCTCAGCTACAGGCATTTTCTCTGGCTGTGTCTCATTTCTGGTATGCCTGTCCTCCTGACGTCCCTGGATTCCTTCAAATTCCATCTTCTACAGGAGGACTTTCCCAGACCTTCTTAATTCTAGTGCCTTCTCTCCATTAATTATTTCTTGTTTATCCTCAATATAATTTATTGTACATATTGGTTTACATGTTGGCTGTCCCATACACTGCGAACTCCTTGAGGACAGGGATTATCTTTTGCCTATCTTTTTATATCTAGCATTTACCACAGTACCTGGTACAAAGCAGGTGTTTAATAAATACTTACTGACAGAAATATAGGAACAGTCTTTAATCTTGGAGGAACTTGGTAAAGTGACTTGCTGATAATTCATGTATCACAGCTGAAGGGCTTGAGCCAATAGTTATAGTCTTATCTGGACCTGGTAATTTTCATTTTTGCAGAGAAGCTCTACTGGTCCTCATCACTTTCCCTTAACTGTTCCAGCATCCATTTTATTAATAGTGTACAAGATTTTTATTTTTTTGTTTGATTCATTTTGTACTTTCCCTTTATTGGATTCCTGACCAAAGAGACGAGAAGACATTTTCCATCTCCTCTTACTTCAGAGATTGTCCCTCACTTCTCTTTTCTTTACTTTTCAAGCGTGTATACTCAATATTTTGACTGATTTTGAATAGTCATTTTTTCTTTGTGATGTTTTGATTTCTATCATCTTAATCTTCTGTTTTTAGTTGGTAATTAAGGAAAGTTAGATTTTCTTATTGGATTCCCTCTTCGGCATTTTTGTTGTCATTGTTGGGTTGAGTTGGGCAATGTGGTGTTCAAGTTTTCTATTGCATATACTAACTAGATAGCAATGCAATCTTCAGTTGTTTTCTTTCAGTTTTGAAGAGTTCTTGCAAGTTGCTTCATGCCTGCCCTTAGGGGGATTCCTTGATAGTCCTATCTCTCCTTCTATGTTTCTTACCATGGTAATGGTTTATCCAATATACTACCGTGTGTGAATGTTGAAATATTTTTGCTCTTTCTTTTCAGTGAAGGGAGAATGTATTCTTTCATATGGATTACAGCTTTTTAAAAGTACTCTGTTTTGACATAATTAGTCTGCTACTTGGATTCACTTCATTAAACTCAAAAGGAGTTTTTCAGAATTTCCATTTGAGTATGCTCATCTCCTTTTCAAAATTGTGTAAGACTATGGTGCTATTTTTTGTCATTTGTTTTGTTATTAAGTAGAATTTCTGCCGTTTGCTTTCAAATGGACGTTTTCAATGACCTTGGGGTCTTGGATTTTATCAGCTTCCTAATTTCACATCTTATTTTGTTTAATCTGTTCTTTGCGATATGGTTGTTTGTCATTGTTGTTGATGACTGCCTTCTACTGATTACCAATATATTTCTGTGTGACTTGGAGCTGAGTGTACTATTGATTAAAAAAAAAATCTTGCCTATAGCTGTTGAGATGTTACAAGTTTTATTATGAAATAGTACTGGAACATAATGAAAGCATTTATATCTATAGGCCTTGTCATGCACACTTGTGAATTGCCTATTTTACTGGCTAGCACTAAATGATCTGAATCATTTCTTGTGGGTGAAGCATATTGGTAGACCTGATTTATTCCAATGTATCTGGCCTTCTTGTGGTACTGGAACACAAAGGAGCACCATCTGATGCTCTATCCTCCACGTTAAACTGGTTATCACAATAATTTCAAGTAGGGCCAGCTTGCAACTTTATGCCACCTCATCTATTTCTTTGTCTCCTGGGAGCAGTTACATCATACTGTCTGGATTGCTGACCCAATCAGTGGAGTCACTAGAGCACAATTCACTAGTGTTTCAAGGTTCCTGCCAAACCTTTACAACTATTGTGATGGTTTAATGACACATGAAGTCCCTGTTATATATCACCCTGATTGGCAGTCCCTTATTTTTCCATAGTCACAACTTAATGACATGGAGAATGGCTTGAAATTTGAGGGAATATTAGTACTAGACATACTTGTAATGAAATTAGTAGTAGTAGTAGTAGTAGAAGTAGAAGTAGTAGTAGTAATAGTGAGAGACCATATGAGCAAAGGCATGATGGTGAGAACACACAAAGGTTTTGGGCAGATGAGATACTGACTAGTTTTACTGAAGCAGAGGATTCATAGAGGGGCATAATGGAAAATGAGAATGGGGTTCACTTCTGATTAAGCTGTTACCCATAGTGAATGAGTTGGCAATAAACATATAAATGAATTTTCCTTTATCACCATTGTTTTCAAATAGTATAAATGCCCCTAAACACTTGGTGCCATGTAGCCCATAACACAAAGGAAGTTTAATAAACATAGTCCCTTTCCTGGAAGTGGTTACATTACAAACCGAACAATATTACTGCAGAATAAGATATGAAAGGACAGATAAAGAACCATTCAACAACCAAGTGATGGTGCAACAGGAAGGAACTGAGGGCAGGAATGAATGAATGTTTATACTGAGCGTAGGGTATTCCTGTGCACAAGTGAAGCTTTGGATTTAACGGCTTATTTTTATCTCTTCTAGTTAATTTAGAACAAATGGCAGCACTGGAAATGTAACGCCGTGCAGCACAACTTCCAGCACGTTTTATAAATTTTCAGAGTTCTTACTGTGAGGATACTGAAGAAAATGAAAATGTACAATATTGTGTTTAGAGTTGGGGGGAAGTAGAGGACTAGACACTATGTAAGAAATTGATAGAAGATCATCATTAATTACTCTCCTAACCAACTAGAACCTATAGATTGATTTCTATAATGGAAAATTAATGCTAGTCTATCATTCCAACATTAGAGTTTACCAAAGACATAAAGCAAAATAATGAATCCATTTGGAAATATATTATTTGACATTGGCTGAGGAGTTTAGGTGAGGTGATGAATGAACTTTTAATTTGCTACTATAATTAAATACATGTATTTAATCTTGATTACTTTAGGCACCTTGTGAAGAGGATTCCCCTTTCTCCATATAGGAAAACTCTTCCTTATGCACTGGAAGAATATTTTAGAAATGTTTAATTACAGCATGAATAAGTCATCCCAGATAATGCTACTGTTGGTACTGCATACTCTTTTTACAAAAATGAACAAAATCACAAAATCCCAAAATAATAAGAAAGAAATTTAAAACTGTAATTTTTGCTATATGCCACACAGTGGTTATTGGAAACAAGAATATTGTGGGTGAGTTCAGAACAAAAACCAGAAAACTGGACTGAATATTTCAGGAGGAAGACCAGCTCTTGGGTATACACTCCTTTCTTTTTTTCTCCACCCTGGAATTAATGAATCACTGCAAATGAGATCATTCGCCGAGTGCTGACAATGTGCTAAACTCTATATGAGGTATATTCTCGGGAATCATTTGTCTTAATACCAGTAGCTTTGCAGACTGCTGAATGCAGTCTATATTACGTTGAAAGTTCTAAAAAATCTGTAATGTAACTGGGCTGAATTATAGAGTGGATTTTTTTTTCTTAGAAGAAATAGATTTCTATTCCAGTTGTCAGAAAAGCACTTAAGGCTTTAAATTTTCTTTCTTTCTTTCTTTTTTTTTTTTGGTGCTGATACTGTTGTTAAGGTTTCTTTGAGGGGATTTGGGGAATGCAATATGGTGGGTAGACTAAGTAGGACTTAACATTTTTTCCCTCTGAGAAAAGCACAGTTTAGGTAACTAGATCAGTGTTCCAAAGGCTAACATTAAGTAAGTTATCAGTGAGAAGAGTCAGTAAAGGGTTTTTACTTGTTGTTAAGTTATTTTTAAAAAATGTGGTCTGGGCTCCTGATGACCTACGACCTAGTTGAAGAGGACAGGAAACAGTTCCCCCAGGGAAAAGATTAGAAGCAAAGAGAAAGGCAAAGGGCTATTGCAGGAATGTTTGGGAATTCCGAAACCCTAGAAATTATGTGGAAAATTAAAGAATGAAAAGAAATTATTTCAATAAAGTTTCCACTATGGAATCCCAATCATCCTTGAGTAATTTTCCAAATCACACTTACTCAAAAGACCTGGATTTGAATCCTCCTTTTCTTGTCTCTACAGCTCTGGGCCTGGAGTCCAGAAGACCTGAGTTCAGATATGGCCTCAGACATTTACTAGCTGGGCGACTCTGGACTGGTCTCTGTTTGCCTAAGTTTTCTCATCTGTAAAATGGGGATGATCCTAATACCTACCTTCTAGGATTGTTGTGGGGATGGAATAAGATAATTATTGTAAAGCATTTAGCACAGTGCCTGGCATATAGTACGATTATGTTACTTTGGGCAAGTCACTTAATCTAATTAAGATTATCTAAATTGAATGAAGCTACTTGTCTTGTCTACTTCTCAGGACAGTTATAAAGCTTAATTGAAATAACGTGCAAGAAATTGCTTTGTAAAGTCCTATACAAATAGAAAGATTTTTTATTATTGTTACTGAATCTACGCAGACTGGCTCTAACACATAGGAAATAGTTAATGACTATAAATATGATGTTTTTGGTTATCTGGTCAGATAGGGGAAAAAAAGACCAAGAGAGAAAACTGGTCTCAAGTTTATCTTTGCCTTTGTCTATGAAAGCTTTGGGAAAAGTTGGAGGATAAGCTCTCCAGTATCTATTTCATCAATGTGATTGTTCAGAGAATTTCACCATTATCTTCAAACAAATGCATTAAAGCCTGAAGGCATAAATCAGATTCCTTGCTCCCCGTCAAATCCATTCGGATCACTAATCATCATTACCAGTGGTAATCCACAGAATTGAGTGCAGTGCTTAGAATTATTATCCCTTTCCTAGAGGAGCCTTTTTTATATGCCCCTTTTCGGATAAGACTGATGAAAAAATGAAGGGATGCAAATAGAAGCCACGGGAAGGTTCATTTTTGCTTCTCTACAAAATTATTTTCCCAAACCTCTCCCGTAAAGCCCTCCATTTTAGAATCACAGAACTTTAGGGCTGGAAGGGAATTAGAGATATCTATTCCAACACAACCATTTTCTAGATGAGGAAAGTGAGGCTCGAAGAGCACAGAGCTGATTAGTGGGAGAGCTGGACCCAGAGTTAAGGCCTCCTGGCTCTGGCTCTGGCGATCTTTTCACTACAATCTGCTGCCTCAGGAGTTCTTAGAAGCACATACTCACCAGAAAAGCTTTACTAAAATGCCATAGAATTACTGGCTTACAATAAGATTTCACTGTGATAAGTCACATACCAATCTCTACCCATTCAATTAAACAGGAAACTAAAAGGATCATCACTGACAGAGAAATAAAATTCGCTTTAGTTGGGTACCTTGGCTGCAGCTGTGTGCAGTGATGCACAACTGGAAATGTAGGCAGAAATTCATGTCAAGAAAGCAAGATTATAATTTTAGACTGACAGGGATGGTAATAATGACAGCAGGAAGGAAAATCAAAATTTTCAGAGCTAAGCTGTTATTTTATCATCTTTCCAGCAATGAGGCCTACTACTGTTTTCATCTAACCAGTGTCAATTAATGTCCGTATTGAGCATCAGGCAGACAGGGACAGTCATCACACAGGCAGTGGGAGAGATATGGGTAAAAGAAAAGAGCTGAGGCAAAGATCACAGAGCTGAATCTCAGAGGTCAACTAGTCTGACCCTTTCATATTCCATTTAAGGAAACTGAGGCTCAGGGAGGTTAAGTGGTTTGCCAGAGGTCACACAGAGATTAAGTATCAGAGGTGGGTTTTGAACCCAAGAACTCAAGTCTAAAGACAATATACCTTCTTTTGCAGTACGTGGATAGAAGGCAAGACAGAGAAGAGACAAGGGAGCTCACTGGACATGGGAATATGTTAGTGGTACATTGAATCTGGGGCCAGCTACGTAACACAATAGATAGCGCTCTTGGGTCTGAAGTCAGGAAGACTCCTCTTTGTGAGTTCAAATCTGGTCTCAGATACTTACTAACTGTGTGACCCTGGGCAAGTCACTTACCCCTGTTTGTCTCAGTTTCCTCATCTATAAAAATGAGCTAGAGAAGAAAATGATAAACCAATCCAGCATCTCTGCCGAGAAAACCCCAAATGGGGTCATGAAAAGTTGGACCCAACTGAAATGAGTGAACAACAGTGAATCTGGAGTATGGAAAAAGGTCCTGAAAAGCTAGTGTATTGTGCAGGGAATTTAGAAGATTAACAGGTCATTAGCTGGCTGTGCTAATCCATCAAACTGTGAGAGAGTCAAGGGCAGTGGGAATGGAGGTGGGGGATGTGCCTGCATGGATTAAAGCCTGCATGATGCAACATCAAGTCGGAGAATCCACCGATCAAAGTAAGTTCAAAGTTCAAAGCTAGAAAATTGTCAAGCCCTGATGCAGCGAATCAAGAGGAAACTCTCCTTTAAATTAACAAGCAACAAATAAAAAGCCAGAGGAGTCCACGAAGGATCAGGAAAATAGCACTGGGGAAGGAATGCGGTGTTTTCAGAAAGATAATTTGCTTTGGGGAAAAAAAAAAAGACTACTATCTATTCTCCACCCTTTTCTTCTACTCCTATGTCAGCCTTCTCTGGCCTTAGCTGTGGCTTTAGACATAAACTGGAAGCAGGTGAAGCACTCCCTCTGGCTTACAGCACCAACCTGCATTCACAATTCGGGTCCCCAGAGAAGCAACTGCCAATTCCATTCTAGGGGTAACCCTCTAAGGCTGTCTGCTTAACACTGATGCTTCCCAGTAATAATTAGCCAGCAGAGCAGCCTTAATTAACTATTACCAAAGATATTTACTAAGAAGACATAAAAACAGTTGGTCTAAAACATTCCCCCTCTTCCTGCTCCCAAATCTGAAGTTCATACACAGTGTTCGCTGGGAAAGATGACTTTCATTTGTCTTCCAAAGGCAGTGAGGCATGTATATTAGATGCATGTATGGCAAAGGATAATTCACAACTCCCACTACTAGAATGCTGTCTCTGCTTGGGTGATGCTTTCTGGTGGAGGGGGAAGCCATTTGGCTGGGCTCTCAGGTTGGATCCTTTCTTGAGTCCAACAGGGGAAGCACTTTTCTTGATGCAGGGTTGGGGCTGAGGGTCATCCTGCTTAAAGGTTTCTCCTTAGTGTAGCTCTCTTTGAGTATCAGTGTCAGGTCTCAGGTGAGTGCGTGCCTTTGCTCCAGGCTGAATGCATTATCTGCTGTTCTTAGGAGCTCCAATACCGAGGTTGATGGAAGGAGGAGGAGGAAAAGATCCTTTCCTTCTCTCCTTTGGGGGTTGCTCTCCCTATTCTGGAATCCTAAACTCTGGAACTGAGTTGTTATTTTTATAGAAGGGCCCAAAGGGCACCACTGATTTTCTCTGAAAACCACAAGCTATCTCCTTTTTGATTCAATCAGAGAAGTTCCACCTCATAAAGGGATCACAAGGGGTAAACACGCTTTGCTTACATAGCAAAAGCCTTATCCTTTGTGACTCCATGGTTGTGGGGTGGTAGGAAAATTCCTTAATGTCTACTTTATACTTTGTGATTTTGGGCCCTCTGTGATATTATACCTGGGGAAAGGGAAGCAGGAGATAGGGCACCCTATCCCTTCCTCCACTTCCCACCCTCTTACATGAGAAAGGACAAATAGGAAGCACTTTCTAAATCATGACATGTTAGTACAAATATATATCATTATTCTCTATAAATAACAGAAATCAGGGCAAGTTGTAGGTTAAAAACCAGGCAGGCAAACAGGAATAAGAAAGATAAAATATGGAAGGATGGGACGAAGGAGTGGGAAATATGGGACAGAAGAGTGGTCATAAGTCCTGGCAGATACGATTCAGTAGATCTTGAAATGAAGGCCAGAAAAGACAAGCGTGACGAGAAGACATGCAACGAGTGTCAGCAATGTCTCAATCCCTGTTCTGTGTATCAAGCCAGAAAATTTACATGTATCATACTAGACAGGTTTTGGGGCACTGCAGCCCCAAACTGCTTCTTCCTGTTCATCCTTTGTTGTTAAACGATCAATGACACCAGGAGGGTGATGTCTTGACTTGCGAGTAAATTGGATTTAAGTGAGGCAGGGCTGTACAACATCATCCATGTCACTCTCTCCTCCAGATCAGAGCAAGGACATGGGTGCACATGACTAGAAGGAAGAGGTAACACTGAACAGATAAAGATGGATCCTCACAGCTGGGTCCATCATGCCTTCCTTCCCCAGGAAACTCATAATTGGGAAAACTCATTATGTTGCAAGATTGAAACTGCCTGGAACTCACATCTCATCAGTACCTTTTGCTTTTCTGATTGCACTCTATGCCTGGAGGTTGGGGCCATGGGCTCCAGGACCTTGATTTAAAGAAGGAACTCTGCTTTTCTCCCCATCTATATGACTTTTAGATGTCTCTGGAACTCTGGTTCATGCACCCAACTCCCTTTGGAACTTCCTTTTGTGTATTTTCTTCTCCTATTATATTGTCAGCTCCTTGAGGACAAGGACTGTGTTTTTATTTGTATTTGTATCTCTCTGGCTTCACCACAGTGCCTGGCACACCATAAGATTTTTATTGATGCTTATTGATTTTTCAATGACTTTATCTGAAGATCTTTAAGGATGGATTCCCTATACCTAAAATGCACAAACAACTAAAAATAATAGCTTACATTCATATAGTATGTATAGCTATGAAATGCATTCATACATATTAGGAAGGAAGGACTATTAAGTACTTAAGCTATTAAGCACTTATTATGGGCCAGGCACTGTTTTAACTGCTTTACAAATATCGTCTCATTTGATTCCTTTAGGAACTCTGGGAGGCAGGTACTATTATATCATTTGAAATTCACGATGATGTGAGGGACATAATTCCAGTTTTTTCTTCATTTTATAGATCAGAATCACAGAATCTCAGAATTGTAAGAGATTGAAGCATATGGATATAGTAGAGAGCTGCTAGGGTAAAGGAAGATCTGAGTTTGAATCCTTCCATAGACACTTACTAGTTGTATGACCCAGGGCAAGTCACTTAGCCTCAGAAAAAAGGGGTGATATTAGCACCTACCTCAGGGTTTTTGTGAATATCAAATAAGAGAATACATGGCGAATACTGTGCAAATCTTAAGGTTTTATATATATATATATATATATATATATATATATATATATATATATACATATATATATATATATATCCAAACCAATATTTTTTGGGACAGAATCAATTAGTTTCTTTAGTTTACTGAATGTCCAGTAAAGCAATTCCACCAATATAGCTTTGAACTTGCTATTCAATTTACAATCTAAACCATTCTGCATCAGATCCTGCTGAATTTGAACCTAGGTCTTACTGATTTGGAAACTCATTACTACTTCTCATTCTACCCCATACCTGAATAATAATAATAATAATAACAGCTGATGATTATAGACTCTTTTAGGATTCACTGTTTAGTCATTTCAGTTGTATTTGACTCTTCATGACCCCATTTCTCCAGATGAAGAAACTCAAGCAAACAGAGGTAAGTGACTTGCCCAGGGTCATGCAGCTAATAAGTATCTGAGGTCAGATTTGAACTTGGGAAGACAAGTCTTCCTGACTCCTAGTCTGGCACTCTATCCATGGCACCATCTAGCTGTCCTAGTGGTTTACACGTATTTATCTCATTTGATCCTTGCAGTAATCCTGGCATGTATGAACTCCTAACTTGTAATGGGCAGAATCAGGACATCTTCTGACTCCAAGTCCAATGTTGCTTTTTCCTACAGACAGCATGGTATGAACAGAAGCATGGAGCAGTGTGCTACTCTGAGAGGCAAATTTCACTGGGCATGAGAAAAACAAAGGAAGAAAAAATACTTTTCAAGTTACCTTTTTTTGGCTGTGAAGTACAAGGATAAACATCTAAATGGACTCAGAATGGTCAAATAAAGCACAGAAAAGATGCCTTAAAAGTAATCATGAAGTAATTCATTGACACTGAGAAAGCCAAAACAGCATTATCATTCATTGTTTGGGTGTTCCATAAATATGATATGACCGCAGTGTTTCTGCAGGGGAATGGAAGAGAGTATCTTTGCCTACCTACTTAAATCCTTTTCGCAAGTCATCACATGAAAACATAAATTAAAAAAAAAATCTTTCAACTGGCCCCTTCATATCCTTCAAATCCTTTATAGTATAATGACCTCCAACCAGCCTTCAGATATAACTGATAAATGTGGCATAGGGTCCAAGTCCTGAATCTATTTGTGAACTCTCCCTTCAATGAGAGATAATATCTACTTATGTCATGAGGGCACTGGAGACCATTAACTATGTTATCCAACTTGATAATCAGTTCTTAGGACCACATAGCAAGAAAGACACAACAAAATTGGAGGAAGTCCAGGAAGAGTAGCTAAAATAACCAAGGGGAAAGAATTGCTTTCATATGAGAAGAAATTAAAATAGATTAGAACTTTAGGAGATATGAATGAAGTCTATCGCATAAAATCATGAAAAGTATGAATGGAATGAATTTGGACTTGCTAATGAAATCTCCACATTTTAAAGCTTGGGAACACACTTGGAGCTTGGATGATATAGTTTTATAAAGGAGGTACCTTTATATTTGTTTCCACACATACTTGTATATACATGTATATACACACATATATATGTTTGCTAGTATCATAATAAAAATGATTTCTAAAATAATTTACTTTAAATTACTTGAAAGGCTAAGGAATATGAAAAGTGCATATTATTTTATGACTCATAATGATTAACTACACAACGCTGGGTAAAATGTGAAACAGAACTAAATTTCCAACATACCCTCCACTGTCACCTCACTGAAGTTGGTTTGAATACTTCTTTAACCTCTCTCCTGAAAGGAACTTGGGTTAGGGGAGGAAGGAGACTAGAGAAACATTTAGAAGAAGGTCAAAGGTAGAAGACTATGCATGTGGACTTAGAAACTTTTGTCTCAGATTAACACTTGATTTTAGCCTCAAGATCAGGTCACACAAAAATGATAATTGAAGTATAGTGCTTTAAGGTTCACAAAGTGCTTTGTACACATCTTGTTGGAGGCTCGTTATCAACACTAAGTGACAGATGTGTGATCAGTTTGTGCATCAAATGTTTGCTCATATATGTACTCACACAAATCCATTGAAAAAGTGGAAACATTAGGCAGAGAAAGCTCTTCCTTGCCTAGGAAAGAGTAAAATCTTTGGAATTTATTGCCCCACAATATAGTGTTAAGGGAGAGATGGAAACTAGTTTAAGAAGAGACTAGATAAATTCAGGATGATAAATTCTAGACAGATTACTGAGTTCAGTATCATCACAGTACATTTCTAAACATTTGAGACTAATACAATGGAGCAAAAGAACTGTGTTCTCTCTCAGCACGTTTTTTGGTGCAGTTGTCTGATACAGAATGTTAATCTGACCCAATAGGGCAGTTCTTCTCTTCCAATAACAGGTGTTTAGGGACATCCTTCATGGACAGTTGGAATTTCTACTTCTTCTGACAGTCCAGCACACAGACAAATAATTTCCCAACTCATTAAGAAAACCAGAGAGACATGGGAGCATGCCACAATAAAATGGTGAAAGAAATCCTAACAGAATGCAGCATCTGGTTAAAGGCCATTATACTGAAATTTTCATGAGATTGTCAGTAGGCTAAGAAACTTCAAAATGGCAGCAAATGGAAAATAAGTACTTAGAACAGGTTGAACATTGTTGGCGATTATCTTTTCAGGGGCAATGAAAACTACAATGAAATAACATGAAAGTGATGCTGGCAGGAATAAGAAAGCCCCAGGGGAGAAGAAATATGAAAAATGTAACAATGATCTATGTTATAGACTAATAAACAAGACAAACATGAGGTTTAAGGTATCGAAATCAAGGTTTTTAGCATTACACGTGAAGCTGGTACTCAGGTTGTAGACAAAACAAAGCTTGATTTACTCTCTAGAGAGAAAGATGCCAGTAATGAGTTAAAAATTCAAGGATGAGAACAAAACTGAACATATATATGTCCAGGAAGTATTAGAGTGTTAGGAGAGGAGGCATTTAAGAGCCAGATGATCCTCTGATCTCTATAATAAGAAGGTAGATTATAACAGCATTAAGAAAATGGCCAAAGAAGATACACCTGGCTGTACAATTGGGCCTTTGTGGTAATTCTTATGTGGAAGTTAGGATAAATAAAAGACAAGAATAAAAATAAGGAGTGAAATAGTATGTCTTTTTTTTTTTTTGAGGGAAAAGGAATCTAATCCTTAATAAGATGTATGAATTCCATTAAGTTGAATTACATATTAGTCCAAGGGTCAGCAAACTAATTGTCAGTGGGCCTGATGAACAAAGAATACTTTTGTCATTTTAAAATAAAGTTCTATTATATTTAAAAATATAAAAACTATCCTTAACTCCAGGCCTGTACAAAAATAGACAGAGGGCTACCTTGGGCTATATGGCTTGCCGATGTAGTTACCCCTGGACTAGTTGATCACACATCTATACAACTGTATACATACACAAATTATAAGGTTATGAACAAGAATGACAACTGACCGCTACATAGCACTTTAGAGTTTACCAAAAATTTTCCCAAAGTAGTCCTGAGAAGTTGGTAGGTGTGGTGGGAGCCATGTCCCAGGATCTCTGCCATGTAGGCTCAGCTGGATTTTTGGGTTTGCATTTTTCCCTAAAAGTCTGGGATACTAACCTTGACTTGTGACTCATTCAGAGGGCTAAGGCTCAAGTCAAGTAATGAGGCTTCTTGGCCTAAAGACATACAGAAAGTTATTCCTAAAGGTATACAAAAGCCAGCATATAAGAAGGCAGCACCCTTCAGACTTTGAGTATGTCTTACTGTAGTACAAGTCACCATATGCATCTGCCCCAACACATTATGCTAACCAAACATATTTCCCTAAGAGATGAGGGCTGTGTCTACCAGGACCAGTGTTTCTGATTATTTTTTCCATGTTATAGTTAATTAAATTTCTTTTTTGTAATGATCTATAGGTGACACATTTTGTTTCAATGCTAAGCCTGAACCACCTGAATAAGGCTTGAATAAGACCTGACCTACAACAATAGTGCAAATATTATTATCCCCATTTTACAGCTGAGAAGACTGAGATTCAAAGTATGATTTTTCTCAAGATCACAGTAAGTGTCAGAGGTGGGTTTCAGATGTGGCACTTGGAGTCATGCTGTCTGGTGCAGCTCTTACCACTTACAGTTCTTACATTTTATATGGCACAAGTCAAAAAGACAATTCCTAACTCCAAGGACCTCACGCTCTCCCAAATAAAATAAAATTAAAAAGAAAAAGCTTCCTATGTGTCCATCTTCTTTTCTTTTCTTTTTTTTAAAGTCCATATTTAACCCTTCCACTATGGAGCTGCTTACAATACAGGGCCAACTTTAAGCCGCACAAAGAGAGAGGTGTATGGAGAATTTGAAACAGACTAAAGGGATAACCAGAAAGATAAAGACTTGGTGGAAAAAAAGGGAGGCAATGTGGTAAAGTGGATAGGATCCTGGACTTGGAGTCAGGAAGCCTTGGGTTCAATTTCCACCTCACACACACTGGGACAGGAGGCCAATCAGAACCTCTCTGGCCTCCATTTCCTTATCTATAAAACTAGGGGGTTGGATTTGATAGTCTTTAATGTCTCTTCCATTTCTAAGTCCATGATCCTCTAATCTATCAGGCAAATATGAGAGAAACAGAAGTCTTTAATTTGAAGAAGTCAATTTGTTGAATGAAGGTCAATCACACAGATTGTTTTCTCTCTATTACAACTGAAGCTTGATTAAGTAAGAGTGACAAATTTCTTGTTAAAATGTGAATTATTTGCTCCTTTCACAAGTTGTGATTTTTCTCTAGATTCTTTTTACTTACCTCCTACCTGAGTGTGGAGAGAGAAATGACACACAGACCTGAGCCAGGGAAAAATGAAAAAGATATTGAGGGACATCAGAAATCTCTTTCACTGCCCTCAAATAGAGGGCAATGTGAAAACACAGTCATAGAGATTTCAGATACTTGTGTCTTTAAATAGATCTAGAACAAATTACCCAGAAGGAGAACAATGAAGTCCTTATTTTGGCTCAGAAAGAAAAGAGATTAGATTGTATCAGAGATGTAATTTTCATAATCCCAATTTCCCTGCCTTTAAATTCAGATCCATTCAATGACCAAATCTCCATAAGACTTAGAAAGCACATGGGAAATCTTTAGTTATTCCACTGCACATGAAATTTTAAACTATCCTGTAGGAATTATCATGCATGTGGACACTAAAGCCCAAAAGGAAAATAAAAGGAAATTCTGGAAGCAAACCAGTTTCCTGGTTTAGTATTTGTTTTGCAAATGGGTTTTTTCCCCCCAAAGAATTGCTTAAATCAGAAGAGAAATATACAAAGAAGACATAACTCATGTTTTTACGGCATTTGTAGATATACAAAGCATTTTTCTCACAACAACCTGGTAAAGTCGGCAGTGTAAGAGTTATCGTGCCTGCTGTAGGGACAAAGAAACTGAGGTCTATGGGGTTAAGTGACTTACCCAAGGTAATATAGTCAGAGCTGACATTCAAACCAAGACCTTCTTTCTGCCTATAAGAGCAATGATATTCTATTACATTTCACCTAGTAAATCCTAATTAGACAATGGATAGATCAAAAGAAACCTATGTACTTAAGTGTAGGAGGATGGGAGCTTTTCTTGGGACAACCTAGTTTTAGGGATGAGATGAAACTTCACAAAGAAAGACCTGGGGTTACTGTTAAGAATTCAAAACTAAGTTAAGAAGAAATTGATGGACAGCAAACCTCCCCCTCCCCCCAAAACCCCAAACCAGCCTGGATAAAAGCTATCAATCTGAGCAAATAGAAAAATCTAAAACTTTATTAGTCATCCTTGTGTGAAAATTTCAAGCGCTTTTAAAGACTCTCCTCTCCATGATCTCTATTAACTTTCACTGTTGATAGGGAAATAGAATCACATCTAATGAGAATACCTTTGCTATAGATTAGACTTCCTAACCTTTTCTACGTTGAGGACCTCTTTGGCAGTCCAGTGAAGGCTAAGAACCCCTTCTCAGAAATGAATAAACTAAATTAAAATAAAATATGCAGAATTACAAAGGAAGTCAATTACACTGAAATAAAGATGCATTTTTTTTCCTTGTTCAATTTCACAAACACCCTGAAATCCATTCACAGAGCCCTTGGACTCCAAGTTAAGAATCCTTGCTATAAATTGTTGTGAAGCAGCTAGCAATAGAACCATTGAAATAAAATCTTTGCACTTCTGTTTTATGCTCCCCAATTTGTATTCTAGATGTTCTACTTCTGAATGGTGTCTCTCAATACTTCTCTTGATGGGTACAAATGTTTCTGGGTAACAATAGTACTTTTGCACAATGCTTAACTAGTCAATGGCAGACTTTGTAGGACCCATGAATTTGGATTTTTCCACTGGAATACAATATCGTGTGCTGGTGATTGGTTTATTTTTTATGCAGAGAGACATTCCTATGAGCTGGAGGATCACAGAATCATAGATTTAGGGCTGGAAGGGCCCTTATCTGCCTTCCGTTATAGAGATAAAGAAAATAAAGCCCAGAAAAGTCAAATGATTTCTCCAAGGTCATACAGACCTTAAGTAGCACAGATAGGATTTGAATTTGAGTCTAGATATCCTCCTTTTCAGTCTGAAGGGGAAAAACCTTAAAGAATTAGCATTATTATCCTTTCATATATTAATTTCCAGTACTAACCAAGTAGTCTGAAGCTAAGCAGAGTTGTTTTGTTGGAATGAAAGACTCCTTTGGCTTTATCACAAAGCAACATACACGCTTCCTTCCCCCTCTTCTCTCTCCCTCCCACCTCCCACTACACATATACTTAAAGGCTTCTCCATAATGCATCAGCAAATTTACTGTGGTAATTTTAGCATGTAGTTTACTACCTTGTTGCTTCCTCAGGAAGGCTAGAAAATAGAACGTTGCAGACCAAGCAACGTCTGGCTCATGGGAACAAATGCATATTTGAATACAGAGATTAGCCACAATAAACATTTCTCTTTTACTTCAGTCTTCAGACTTACTTGATGTAGTATGGAACTTTGTTTGGTGAGATTGCCCTCTCCCACGGACCCTGGACAGAAGCTGAAGAAGAAAAAGAAAAAGAAAAAAGACACAGAGGTCAAGTCCAAAGCAAACAGGAAAGACAACATTAATCTTGGGAATTACAATTTTACACTGATACTGGTCTATTTGCTCAGTTGTCCATGAAGGAGGGAAGGATTAACCTACTGTTCTAAAATTTCTGTCCTGTTCTAAGTGAAATTGAACTCATTCAGCCATAAAAATAAATGGAGAGAGAGAGAGAGAGAGAGAGAGAGAGAGAGAGAGAGAGAGAGAGAGAGGGAGAGAGACAGAGAGACACAGAGAGACACAGAGAGAGAGAGAAAGAGACGGAGAGACAGAGACAGAGAGACAGAGATAGAAAAATAGATAGATAGATAGATAGATAGATAGATAGATAGATAGATAGATAGAGACAGACAGAGAGAGACAGAGAGAGACAGAGAGATGGAGACAGAGAGGAAAAAAGAAGGAAGGAAGGAAAGAAAAATTGAGGAAAGGAAGAAGAAAGGAAAGAATGAAAGGAAGAAAGAAAGGGAGAAATGGAGGGAGGAAAGAAGGGAGAAAATGGAAGGAAGGGAGAGACAGAGGAAAGAAGGAAAGAAAATAAAGGAAGGCACTTTCCACAGCCAAATAATAGGAGAGAGAAGAACTCAGACAAGCAGATAACTGTTTCTTCAGTGCCTACAGTACTTCTACAAGTGCATCTCAGTTTTTTATTTTCAGTTTGACTATTCTTACTGTCTCAATAACAAAAATACAATTTTGTTTGTTGAATGAAGCTAAGCTGCAGCACCTTGATTTGCTTATTTTTCTCCTGGCTTAAGTAGAGTCCAATTTCATTTTTATTTCCCACATTATTAACTGTGTATATATTTTATGGGCTTTCTAAATTCTGGGGACCAACATAATAATTTCAAAGAGGGTTTTCAAACAGTAAGACAATAGCAGTGCATAGCAACAGTTTTCCCAACCTAAACTCTTTCAGCATTAATGAAACTTTTTTGTAATAAACATTTTCTACGAAAATTACTACAGGTAAAATTTAATTATGCATAATGGGAATTCATTATCCAAGGCCTCTATTATGTTCTAATGTAGGCACTAATCTTAAAACTTTATTTTAATACTTAGAGCTTATGGAAATTTCAAAGATTTGAGTATCTCTAAGGAACATGTGTGTATACTGTAAGATCTTTTTATTTTCCTTGATGTGAAAATAATCTAGTTTGGAGGAATGATAGTATTTTCTGAAGAATGACATCATGCTGAATGTAGTTTCAAAAATTGATGCAATGTCTCTTGGAATACAAAGAGAAGTAGCAATAATGCTGTACCTAACTATTTTATCTACACAAACATCTTCCCATATTTTTATCCACAAATAATTAAAAATACAGCTGCTGTTAACCATTACTTACAAGAGATCTACTGTGTGAAGAGCTATGATATAAATAAATCTCACAACATAAATTAGTCCACAGTACATGAAGATGTAAGACAATGGTGGTGAAAATATCCTTGATATGTTATGTGAGCAAACAGCTTCACATAAGTTATCCTCCTTCACTGCTACACAATCTGAGCAATACATTTTCAAAATCTTGGTTTTATAAAAAGCAATGTGGTGATCTAATAACATAACCTTTTAACAAGATGTGCTGCTTTATATACTGGCTATATGTCATTAAAATATATGGGAAATCAATCTATATTTAACTAACATTTGTGGTTTCCATCTTAGTAGGCACTCAAACTAGTTAACAGAAAAGTGACATTGTTTTGAAAAACTGTTCTCTCTAGTTTCTTTCTGTTCTCTCTAGTTTCTTTTATATCCCACTCTTGAAACATAGATAAATAGACTAGGTAATGAGCTGGCATCACCGTGGTAAAAATGTGGCCCTTGATTCTCTGATTCTTTGATAGACCAAAAAGAAAAGATTTCTCTTGCTTTGCTTAATAACAATGACAGAGACAATTAAACAGCACTTCTATAGCACCCATGATAACCCAGATTTGAACTTGGGCTTTTCTGACACTAGGGAAGCTAGGTGGCACGGTTCTGGAGTCAGGAAGACTCCTCTTCCTAAGTTCAAATCTGGCCTCAGACACTTATAAGGTAGATGATCCTGGGCAAGTCACTCAACTCTGTTAGCCTCAGTTTCCTCATCTGCAAAATGAGATGGAGAAGGAAATGGTAAACCACTCCAGTATCTTTGCTAAGAAAACTCCAAATAGGATCATGAAGTGTCAGATGTAGCTAAAATGACTGAAAAATAGCAGCTTCCTAATACCAGGCCCAGCACTTTATCCACTGTGCCACTTACTTGTATGAGAGAGATTAAAAACCCATTTAGTTGGATTCCATGACTAGCTATTGGTCTATCAGCATCTACTCTATTGGAATCAGAATACTGCAGAGCTGAATGGAATAACAGATGTTGAAATGAAAAAGAGAATTTCTTCTTAAAAGAGCTATAGAAAACAGTCCACACTTCCCTATCACAATGTTTATTACCATGAATGTTATTTTTCCTCAACCATAGACTCCTCTGGTATGGTAATAATGGGTAAGACCTTTCTTTTATTACTTTTGAATCCCTCTCAGAGATGTCTATTTAAGCATCATAATTGTAGGCTGTAAATGAAGCTCAGTGGGTTTCTGCTTGACCTATACAAAGTTAGTTCAAGCAAATAATATAAGAGAGAGAGAGAGAGAGAGAGAGAGAGAGAGAGAGAGAGAGAGAGAGAGAGAGAGAGAGAGAGATTGAACCAAAGTAAACTGAAAGGGAGACTCCAACTTTGTATTTGGAACTGTCCTTGGTAGAGATGCATTATAGCAGAGTGGGAAACAACATTAAGTATACTGGAAAGAAGACCTGGTTTTCAATCTACCTCTCCTCTGTGACCAGGGGCAAAGAACAATGACTGTCGGAGCCTTGGTTTCCTTCATCTGTAAAATGAGGATAATTATAATAGGATCATAGATTGAGAGCTGGAAGAGATCTTACAGGTTGTCCAATACAACTTTTTAATTTTATAGATGAGTATACATGTATATGTATACATACATATAAGCATATATGTTCACGAACATGTAGACACGTGTAGCAATATATAAAACTTAAAGTATAATGCATATCTATATATACACACTATATACACAGTGCTTCCCAAACCCTGAAGAGATATGTATATATATATGCCAACTATTATTCCTCAGAATATATATACACATACATATTTAGAATATGTATATATTTAACCGTAACAATAAGTACTATAGGTGTTGATCTTGGGCAAATTACCTAACTCTCTACATTCATTTTACTCTTTTGTATACTGAAGGAGTTGTGCTGGATGGGCTCTAAAGGATTTGTCATTCATATATATCACTTTGCAAATATTAAAGAGCTATATACATATTAAAAAAAATGATGGAAGGCCTAGGTTAAGTTTTCCAAATGCTATGTTTAAACTCTGTTTCTGCTTTTAAAAACTCTTTTCGAAAAGTTTAATTTTCAAATTCAATTAAAAAATACAAAAACTTTTGTTTGTATATTTGCTGGTTTTCATATTCAAAAGAACCGTATGTTTTTAATGCATAACAAACAAATAGAAAAGAAACTTTATTTTTCCCTGAGAGATGTCTTTTCCTTTGCTTCACAGTTCTTAAGTTAATCTAAGCAACAGTACTGTGGTCATAATTTAAAATCCAGAATTTTTTTTTATCAAGAACGTCCTTAATACATTAAAAATACCACTCTCCCCTCCCCCCAGACAAATAGTTTCCTTTCACTGAAAGAAAGTGCTTTAGAAATAGAGCACAACTGGATGATGGTTCTGTGTGAGCAGATGTGGCATTCCTTCTCAAGAGATTGTTGCAGGGCTCTTGATGGTAAATATATTGGTCTCCTGGATGATTCTGGTCTCAAATACATTTAAGTTGGTCAAATATGTGGAACCTCTCACAAGTGTGTCCTGAGAATCATCATCTCATTTCTGGCAGCAGTCCCAATGTCAAGAACAGCTGTTTCTTATCTCAGGGCGCCAGTGAAAGCGTGCTATCCTTTACAAAGCAAGTTACGTAATAGACTCTCATATCTTTAATGCCCGGTGTGTCCATTTTTAGTAGTCTATCAAAAGCAAATTTATAGGAAATCAGTTTTTATATGACACCAGGCTGTCCTCTGGCATTTTCTTATACAGATGTTTTCCTCACTTCTAAGTGTAATTCAAGTGCATCTTTGTGATTCATTCTCTAGAGTAAAGATCATCCTTTATCGTACTGCACCAGCTACCATGGGGGTATTGTCTACTGAATTTAAATAGCAAACGACACACAAATTTACTTATTGCAAATCAAATTTAAAGTTTTCCCATTCATGATGACTGCCCTATGTTATTAAGAACATGAATGGTCACTGCTCTGCTTTCAAAGCTTTCCTGCCCTAGAGGTCTTGTTATTCAACATTATGCCCAAAGAGATTTCTAAAATCCCAAACATTGTCTATACTATTTTAGGGAAATTCTTATTTGAAACCATTTTTAATGCATAATGAACAGAATGTGCCAAAGCTCTGCACCCTGGAGTTAAGCCATATTTTAATCGACATGGGGGCCAAACCAGAAAATTAAAAAGAATGCTAATGTTATTTAAACTGGGCCAGAATAGCCCTCTCAGGAATTCATCCCCAAACACGTTCATTAATCCTGCTGGATCTGGGGGGTTGATTACCTAGCAGGGTAAATCAAAAGGTAGGGCAGAGATAAGTTAGATAAATAAATATGGAGCTCACTTAGAGTACTGGGAAATTGAACTAAGGAGAAATACATTTCATTTCCATTCCGTTCTATTGCATTCAATAAACACATGCTAAGCATTTGTAGAAGAGGTTTTTTAAACTGTTTTGTTCATAACACAGCATTATTCTTTGCCATGAAGAATGAAGTACAGGAGAGTTAGGATAATTTCCCATGTGATTGTAAACCTGAGTTCAAGATTCAGATAATTCTCAGGAATCTCACACATGTAATTTCAGGTGTTTCATATAATTCATGGCACACCTGGTCGGAAACTCACTGTCCTGTGGCAATGCCCAGAGGGAGGTAAAGTTTAGGTAAAACATGGCTCTGGCCCTCATGAAGTGAATTGTCTAGTAAGACAATATGACTTATGCACAAAGACCTATAATACATGACCACCTGGGAATGGGGGGGAAAGAAAGGTCCTTAGAGAAAGTGACATTTTCCTTGTGCAAAAGGGATGTGTCAGAATTTCACACTCAAAGAGTGGGTACAGTTGGGGGAGGAGGGCTCTAGGCTAGGGGGAAGAATTAGGTCAAATGTACTGTAAGAATGCACCAGGAACATACAAGGGATGATGAAGGAAGGCAAGGGAACAGTTGTTGGGGATAATCTTTTCTTCAAAATGTCATGTACAGGAATGCAAATTCCACTAGTATGTAGAATCTCTTATGATATTTTGCTGGAGTAAGAATAGGAAATTCAAAAAATCATCAAACAAACTGATAAAAATTTGTTCCAAAGTTAACATTATAGAAATTGACCACATCACTTTAAAACAAACTTCTCTGGACTGATCTGAGATGTTATTTTAAATTTCCTAAGATTAAAACATTTATTTGATTAAAAAAACCCAGAAACTCTAATTATATCCCTAACATCACTGTGCACTTACTCTATGATCAATGTTGAATACCATAGGGCTTAATAAAAATGAGGAAGAAGAATTCTGAAAAGCACAATTACCAGCATCTCATACATTTTGATGTGGAATAACATTATGTATCAAGAAGATATACTTATATGAGGAAATCCAGGAACTGGATTGTGGCACTAAAAGTGTGGTGGAGTATTAGAGTGTTATTTCGAACCTATTTCTAAACAGCAAGAAAGAAATGGAAACAATGAGTATCTTAGAAAAAGTAATGGTTCCATCTTAGAATTAGTGATAGAAATCAGGAAAGCTGGGCAGTCTGAAAAGCAACCTAAATTTCAAAAGAATATATTTCAAAAGGTTCAGAGGAAAGGATTGGCTAGTAGAGGAAAAGTGGCCCCAGAGGGATAAGAAGCTAAAGAATGCAGTTCTGAAGATATAAACAAACCAATTCCAACTAGGAAGGAAAAAAGAAAACTGTCTAAAGAGACCTATGTAGATGAAATCAAGGACCAATTTAAATATAAATAGGCATACAAAAGATAAAAGGCAAGGACAGGTAACAGAGGAAGAAGAGTGACAGGGTCCTGAATGCTAAAGAATGGAAGGAATTGAGGCTGGGGATGAACGTTACTATAAGGAGACCCTTGGGAATATGCCAATTTGCATGACTTCAGTGATTGGATTAAAGAGACTGGAGCTGCTGCCTGATTATTGGATGAATGGACTCTAGTCATGAGAGCTTCCTCCTGCCCCGATGGTGTATAAAAGTGAGGTGTTTGCACTTTCTCCTCACTCTATTTGTCACTGTATTTCCAGACCACAGTGTAGCAGAGCATACCTTCTTTCAAGAGGGGTGGGGGTGGGGTGGGGGAGGACCTCACATGGAATGAATAAAAAAGCATTTATTAAGTTGGTTAGTTGGTTGGTTGGTGTCCTTTGTTCTCAAAGAGGACCAAAACGACATCACCATGATAAAGTGAAGTTTCAGTGTGTCCCATTGTGGCTGATCAGACCAATACGACTTCAGAATGCTCTAGCACAGATTGGGTACAGATAGTCTGTGGGAACATTTGGGGTGGTTACTCTAAATTTGTGAATCCTACATTTCCTTTGTAGTCTTTCAATTCTGCTTTGCTCATAGAGCACAGCACCTTTTCCACCCATCTGAGTTGTGCCATAAAGCACTGGAGTTACAAACAGAAAAAGTAAAGGGGATCTTTGCCCACAAGGAGCTTACATGTTTTTAAAAAATAAGTTTTTATTGATATCTTCTGTTTTTTGCATTATCATACTTTCCCCATGAATTCCTTTTCTTACCCCTCCCAGAGACCCATGATATGACAAATAGTATTTTTTAGAGAGAAAAAAAATCACCATAACTAATCAATACATTGAAAAAGTCTGAAAATGTGTAATACCTGTGGACCTCCCTGCTCCATAAAGGGGTAGGCTGGGGATGTTCTCTCAAATCTCTTCATTCAAGTTCTACTTGATCTTTGTAATTTTGTTACTTTTATTTTTTGGGGGAAGTATCATTGTTCTTTCCATTTACAATGTATCTTGTTTTCTTGACTTTGCCTACCTCACTTTGCATCAGTTCATATACATTTTTCCATGCTTCTCTGTATTTATCATGCCTAATTTCTTACAACAAAGTAATATTCCATTAAATTCACACACTACAATTTGTTTAGCTGTTCTTCAACTGGTACCTATTTTGTTTCTAATTCTTAGCTATCACAGAAAGTGCCATTATAAATATTTTGGTATATATTTCTTTGAAGTATAAACCCAGTATGGGAGTCTTTAGTTCAAAGGCTAGGAACATTTTAGTCATTTTATTTGCATAATTCCAAATTGCTTTACAAAATGGTTGCACTCATAGCTCCACCAACAATATATTTGTGTGCTCCTCCAACACTGACTACTGCATGTTTTGGTGATTTTTGCCAGTGTGCAGGGTGTAAATTGAAATCTCAGGAGTGTTTTGATTTGCACTTCTTTTTTTATTAGTCATTTAGAACATTCTTTCATGTGTTAGGTAATATTTTGCAATTCTTGTTTTGAGAACTATTTTATTCATCTCTTTTGACCAGTTATCTACTAAGGAATGGTTAATAATCTTTTATATATTTTAAAATTTTTATATATCTTGGAAACCAAATCTTTAAGAGAGAAATTTGATATAAAGATTCCCCCCCCCACTCACTCAACCATTTCCTTTCTTATCTAATGTATTAATTTTTTCTGTGCAGAAACTTTTCAGTTTCAAGCAATCAAATTTATCTATTTTGTCTTTTGTAATCGCCTCAATCTCTTGTTTGTTTAAGAATTCATTTTCTACCCATACCTTTGAGAGGTATGTGATCTGTGTCTTCTTTTTTTTTTTTTCCAGTAGGATCTTTAGTATTAAGGCTGCATGTCTATTTAGAATGTATTGTGGAATATGGTGTAACGGGAATCTTATGCTTTAATAGGGAAAGACAAAACCCATAGGAAAGTTGTGGCCAGGAAGGGACACTTCATTTTTCTTTTTAGAAAGTTAAAGGAATAGTGAATGGGATTACAGGATATTAGATTGTTATACCACTTTCAGGAGCAATAGCAGAGATGATTTGATCATGGTTCCAGAATTGGAGAACTAGAGGGTGGGAGAACAAATTTTGAGGTGGAAATGCTAAGTTTGAGGTAATGGTGAGCTGCCAAATGAAAATATTTTGAAGCTAGCAAATGAGACATACGGAATTGGAACTCAGATAAAAGTACAAGATTATGAGTGTAGACAAAATAGTTAAATCCATGAGAAAGTATAGAATGAAGTCTCTAAAGGAGAAAGTGAGAAAAACAAAGGGCTAAGAATTGAGCCTTAGGGAATGTTGACAATTCATGAGTTGTAGAAAGAAGAGTCATTAAAAGAAACCAAGAACAAGTTGAGAGATTGGAAAAGAATCAGAAATCATAGAAACCAATAGAGGAGGAAATTTGAAGATGGGCGGGAGTGGGGGGGGGGTTGATCAATGTTATAATATGTAACAGAAAGATCAAAGAGATTCAGGATGGAGAAAAAGTCACTGGATTTTGATATAAGGCTATTCAATAACTTTTGAGAGCACAGTTTGCTCAGAAGTGGTAGGAGCTTTAGCAAGGAATTAAGTGAGGAACAGGTAAAGAAATTGAGATAATGGTTCTACATGAAACATCTAGTGTCAAAAGAAAAGAAATATAGGCAGAGAAATTGTCTAAAGAGCAAATATAGTGTTTGCTCTTAGAACCAGTTTCTCTTGGCTTTATTTATGTATTTTTAAAAAGTAATCTAGTGGCTTTATCATCTTTTTTTCTTTCATTTTATGTGAATCTCTTCTTATGTTTATTTCATGCTTTAGGAAGTTAAAGTGAAGAGCAAACTACAATAATTAAAATTTTATGTTGTTTAATAAGACCTGGGGTTGAAATATACTGATAGGCAGTAAGAAAGAAATAGGAAAACGAAAATGTGTATTTCACTGAAATTGCTGTCTGTGAGGTTTCTATTTCCTCTTAGTGTGATGCATAGAGTGACGACTGGAAGTACAGGGCTTCTGTAATTTAACTGAAAGGCCAAGTTGCATTTGAACACTTTTCAAAACTATTAAATTGAAATAAGGGCAGCACTTTTACGTCTATTTCATATATCAAAAAAAGGTTGATAAAATCTTTAAGACCACTTACTAACTTTTGAAGATGGGCAGATTATTCATAAAGATTTCAAAAGCACAGAAAGTTGGGAAACCTTCCAGAGGAGAAGGCTACATGAGTTATAAATGAGATCTTCAGCATCTGCAGTATCTGTGGAGATCTTTATAGCCAACTAGAATGTCTCACCACTAACACCCTGCAAATATATATTCTGTCACACACAGAAACACCTAGCCCTCAACCAAACCATATGGTGAACAGAATACTATGGTATATGGTGGTAGATTCTCAAGTCATATTTTAGCATCTAATTAACTTGAAACTATTTGCAAAATAACTGGATGAGAATACTAGCTTCTGCTTGCTTAACAATCTCATAAAGTCTCATAATCAATATTAGATAGGACTGCTTAATTAAGGAGAATATTCAATTGACTCAATCATCCCAACTCAAAAATCTTATTTTGATTTAAAGAACTAAAGCTTCCAAGAAACATGAAGACAAATATAAGAAGATATCTCTGTAAATGAAGCGCTTATTTGATTGATGTGTATAGTATTTTTGCATGTCTCAGAGTAGAATGTAGTTTAGTTTTAATTTCACTGTAAAACTTTGTTAGTACAAAAGTGAAATATAATCACATTCTTTAGGGCATTTTATGCCAAGTTGGGCTACCGAGAATTTAGTCTGGATTGAGAAAGTGCTTAAAGTGTCCCTTGAGGGGAATTTTGAAATAATGTTATTCAGTTAATATCTGATGGACACTCACCATGTACACTGTATCAGGAAATGGGAAAATTTCAAATGAAATTGCACTTGGTATCTTACATGAGGATGGGTAGGAGCTCAGAGAGTAACAGGTGTGGCTCCTTTTAAGATGGAAAATCTGCACGGGATGGAAGGATCATAGATTCGGATCGGAAAGAGACCTCGGAGATCATCTTACCCACTCGAGATCAGAAAACTGAGGCCCAGAAGTTAAGTAACTGCTCAATCTCTTAAAGGCAGTAAATTGCAAAGCCAGGTCCTCTGACTCCAAATTCAGTGCTTTTACGTGAAAATATTTACATGAACTTATGCAGAGTGAAATAAACAGCACTAGAAGAACAATTTGCACGATAACTAAAACAAAACAAATGGAAAACTCAATAGAAAGAGGCTAAACTCTGATTAACTGAAAAACCAATACTAGTCTAGGAAAACAGATAATGAAACATATCTCCCTTTTCTTGGCAGAAAGGCAGGGGACGATTAAGGCAGAATATTGTATTTATTGTTAAATGTGCTCTCAGTACTGGTATTTTTGGTTGACTATTTTTTTTTATTATGAGAGAGGGTTGAATTCAGTTGTGGAGAAAGACATGGCAGAAGGGGAGGAGGGACAGTTCTAGAAATTATTGTGGTATAAAACATAGACATCAATAAATAGTTTTTAATAAGAGTGGGAACCAAGTTTAAATGCCATAATCTACCTCCCATGCTTTGTCTGTGTCCAGCTATCTTACAACTTGAGCAAATCTCTTAACCTCCCTGTACTTCAGTTTCCAGAGCTGTATAGACAGAGGAAATAATGTCCGATAGGATTGTTGTTAACATATATAAAGTGTTTTGCAGATATTAAGTTGCTGCCTATCTGTCTCATTCTATTTAACTTCTTTAGTGTCTTTCCTCAATAGTCCAAATGTAAGAGGCATTACCAGTGGATGGTGACATCTTCCAAATACCCCTGTATGTGAAGGACATTGAGTTGACAGCATCATGCCCCAGAATACTGAACAACTTCCTTAATGAGAACCATTGCCACTCCAAAGGTCACCCTCTCAATCCATACTGGAAAAATCAAGGAGATGAAGAATGTCTACTGTTTAAACACTTGACTAGACAGCCCATTAAGCTAGTCCACTCATACATGTGTCTATAAAAGGAACATCAAATGGCCAATGAATTGAACTAGATTAAATTGTTACCCTTGTACTGACAATGTGGAGGTCATGCCTACCCTAGCTCTGTGCCTCTTCTTTTTATTAATAACACGTAGTTTCTCACTTCTACCTATTTAAACCCCAGGACAGTGAGGAGCTATCAAGTTCATGAAGGAAGGAAGGTCCTTTCTGACTCAGTGCCAAGTAAATCTGCTAGGTATATGACAAAAGTGTGTCTCCTGCAGCCTTCTGACACCCTCAGCAGATTGGTTTGTTTTTGCTAATGTAAAGCACCCAGGATGGCTGCTAGCATAGGTTCTCCGATCTGTTTACTAGGAAAGATAGTTGTTTAAGGGGTCAACAATCTTTTTAAAATTACATTCACTAATTCAGGGGAAAAGTCAGCCCCCCGAACTTCAGATAAAATAGAAGAGAAATAAAGTCCAACAGACAGAGCTCTACTGTCTGAATCAAAGCAATATTACTCTACACTTTACATACATCCTTGGATCGAGAGAGCCTTTACATCTGAGCAGTTGGAGGGGGTGGGGAGATCTGAACATAAGGCCACTCAGATTCTCTACCAGAGAATCAAACAGTCCTTCTCATAAGTGAATCCCCAAAGCAAAATACCAACTCAGAGTACATATACACTTCTTAGAACTAGAAGGCACCACAACTCTTGTGACTCAGTGCCTAATTAGAAATTAGCAAAAGGTGTGAAAATCTTCCTACAAGCACACTTCCCCTAAGCAAGCTTCCCTTAATGGGTTGCATGTGAGGCCTATTAATGGGCAGGGAAGATCTTAAATCCCTTTAACATTATAGCTAGTTATCACAATCCAAATCTTTCTCCCCTCAGTGACAATTTCCACAAGGTGTTGCTTTTATAGCTATGTGGTTCAAAATAAATTCTTATAGTTTTTATCTTCGGCTCTCCTCTCCTTCTTGTCTTCCCTTTTTTTCTGTTTCCTCAGGCAGATTTCTGAGCCAAATTACCCCCAAACTGTCTATCCTACTATAAATCCATTTATTGTCTAACCATTTTTGGATTGTTATGTTATATTGCATGCTAGGTAATGGAGCCTAAAGTCAGGAACACCTGAGTTCAAATATGGCCTCAGGAATTTACTACCTATGTGATTCTGAGCATCATTTAACATCTGTGTGCCTCAGTTTCCTCAGCTGTATAGTGGGGAAATAATAACACTTACCTCTTAAGTTTGCTTTGAGGATGAAAGGAGTTAATTTGTAAAACACTTAGCATAGTACCTGACACATAATAGGTGCTTAATAATGCTCATTCCTTTGTCCTTTCTCCCTGCCAATATTCTCTAAAATCTATTCTTGCATCACAAGTATTTAAAACATATTTTATGAACTATCTCAGGGAAATGGGGTGCTGGGAGTCATGAAGATTTGAGTTCAAATCCAGCCTCAGACACTTGCTAATTGTGTGATTCTGGAAAAATCACTTAATTTTTTTCTGTCTCAGTGTCTTCAACTGCAAAATGAAGGTGAAAATAACACCTGCTTTACAGGGTTGTTGTGAGGATCAAATGACACAAATGTATATGAAGTAATTAACACAGTACTTGGTACATAGTAGAAACTTAATAAATGTTTGGTTCCTTCCCCCACAAACTAACTAGAATAATATATACATATATCCATATCTATGTATGAATACATACTCATATCTACATATGCAAATATACACATGCATACATATACATGTATACACACACATATATGTTTGAGAAGTGGCTTATTCGTTCCACATTATAGCAGGATAAAGATGTAGAAGGCAGTCTGATTCTGCTCCCTCAATCCAACTTGTGATTCTTACTGAATAATATCCAAGGTCCATCAACTGCTGTTTGGTAGATAAGCCTAAGATCCCTGGGAACCATACATTTCAACTCTGCTTTCACAGTCCAGGGAGGTAACCCCTCTGTCAACTGCCTCTGACCATTCTGCTGTCTATCCTTGCCTCCATTTTTTCCCCTTGATAAAGTCCCAAAGTGGGGACTTTGGAAATGCCAGAGAGCAGTAACAGTGAGCTGGTCCTATGCTATAACCCTCAGACTAAGACAGCTCAGGCTTTTGAGGACCCTAATGCTCTGAGATTCTAGAGAAGGCCATGAAGATCCAGTGCTCGGAACTTCAAAGATGGTGGTAGTAGTCTAATCTCAAGAAGTGAGGGTCAATGCAAGATAGTTCAAGAACCCAGAGGACATGAAGAGATAGCATGCAGGAAGACTACCTTACTCAAAAGTGCAGCAGAGGGAAAAGCATGACTGTGGTAGAAACCACCAATTTATGAACTAAAGCTGGAGACATAAATAAATCTAAGAAAAACTTGTTCTACACAAAAAATATATATTACAAGTCTAGAGCTTTCTAAGAAAAAAAGAGAGTTAACTCTTAATAAATACATGAAGAAACTCAACAGAAAAAAATGTTCACAAGGATGACATGATTAATTAGAGGAAATGAATCAAAATAGAAAAGCTCTGGAGGAAAGAACTGGAAGGAAATTAAATAATTTAGAAGAGAAAATGGTAAAACTTACCAAAGAAGTAGATTCCCTGAAAACTAGAATAGCTCAAACAGAAAATTTATGACACACTATGAAATAATAAAACAAAATTAAAAGACTGAAAAAATAAAAGAAAATATGACATCTGATATCATAAAAAGTTGACCTGGAAAATAGATCAAAGAATGGCAGTTCAAGAATTGTTGGATTACCTGAAAATCATAATTAAAATAAGACTGGGCATTATATTTCAGGAAATTATAAATCAAAACTACCTAGATGTAGTGGAACTAGATATTAAAAACAAAAAGTAAAGATAGAAAAAAATGTACTAATCACTTCCTAAAGAGACTCCCTAAAATAAAAGTCCCAGGAATGTCATAGCCAAAATTCAAGGCTATTATATATTGAAAAATCAAAACAAAACATTGTAAGCATCCTCTCAATTCCCCTCCCCCCAAAAAACAGTTCAAATATCAAGGAACTACAGTTCCAGAGATCTCACCCCACCCCATCCTCCATGTTTTTATATTCTTTTTATCATGGACTTCAGTTGAAAAATAACAAGTTCTACTTTCATATTCCTATTTTATTCATTTTGCCTTCTTCAAATCCTCAGAACAAAACCAGTGCACTGGCACCCTAGGATCTCTGTTCTCTCTCTCTCTCTCTCTCTCTCTCTCTCTCTCTCTCTGTCTCTCTCTCTTTTTCTTCCATCTCTCTCTCTCTCTGTCTGTCATCACACACACACACACACACACACACACACACACCTTTTCTTTCGAGGGTTTCTTCTAGGACGTCATTGTAGATTCTTTCCATCTTTCCTTTGATATCTGGTTCTATTAGATCTGACAAATTGAGTTATAATTTATTAATTTATAATTTACATATTTATTTTTATTTATAATTTCTTATAATCATTAGATAAATTTCATTTTTATCTGAAAGGGACAAGGGAAAGCTGAATACATACACATACACAAATAGTTTGGTATAAAAATATATCAAACTCTTCAGGAAAAAGCTGCAGAGATGAGAGTTTAAGAGGGGTAACAGTAACGAAAAAAGCATAGTCACAAGTAAACCTTAGTTTCTGATCCTGAGAGACTGAAAGTGGAAAATAAACAAAGTCTAGTAGCTAGACTCTAAGAAGGTGCCTTAGCTGGCCCCTTAGATAATTGGGGAGGGGCTGTATGAAATGTGGAAGGTAGGCCTAATGGAATAATATTGTACCATTAAAAAATGACAAGAAGGATTACTTCAGAGCATCCTGGTAGTATGAACTGATGCAGAATGAAGCAACCAGAATTAAGAAAACAATTTATATAAGGATAACAACACTGTAAAGAAAATTAACTTTGAAAGACACAATAACTTTGACCATTCTATGACAATCAACCATGCTTTCATGATATGATAAGATGTGTTACTCACCTCCTGCTAGAGAGGTGACGGACATAAGGGTCAAAGATGGACGATTCTTGACATAGACACTATGTGGATTCATTTTGCTTGAATGTGATTGTTACAAGTGGGCTTTTTTCCCCCTTTAGGTCAGATTTTTTTGAGGGAGGGAAATTTGGAGATGGGAACGAGCAATAGTTGTAACAGAAAAGAGGGCCATTATGACATATTTAAAAATGTACACAAGAAAAGAAAATAAAGATCAGAAGGAAGTGCAGACAAGCAAGACAATTTAAAAAGTAACATGAAATTTAGTATGTGCTTTTTAAAATGCAAGTGGTGTAAAATGAAGACTCACATTTTCACATAGAATTCTCTTTTTGTGTTCTACTAAGTGTTTATTGAAGTTCTTTTTTTATATTTAAGTTCATAATTTTCAAAAGGATTTTTTTTTAAAATGAGAAGAAAATGAGGAGATAGTTCTATATGCTTTAAAAACCTCTACTTGAACAACATGCTTGACCAGAGCCTCATATCCAGGTTAGAGAAGGGAAGGCTCAGGAGGGTAGTACATCTTGAGTCTCGTATTCCCTCTTTAATGCCAAGTGTTTTCCTTCTGTTGATTATCTCCAACTTATCTTCTATATGTCTTATTTTACATAGTTGTTTGCATGTTGTCTCCCCCATGATAAGATAAAGAGAGGGTGGGGGGAGAAGGGAGAGAGAGAAGGAAGAAAAATAGAGAGAAGGGAGGAAAGGGAGAGGGAGAAAAAGAGGGACAGAGGGGCAGGATTCTTATCTCCTGGAACATACTTGGGAAAAGGGCTTCCACAGTTCTATTCAACTCACTTCACTTTCTGACCCTCTGTGTTTACAGTCTGATCAGGTATTCACTATACAGTCTTTCATTACAGCCAATTCCCTCTGTGATGTCAGCTGACTTTCATCTCTTGCTCAGTCCACTTCTTTAACTCACAGATATACAATAGTAGAAGCTTCCCAGAGATCCTTGCTGCATTTTAACTCATCACACACCTAACAGGGTATGGTGTTTTTGTATGGATAAGGGGACAAGAGACATAAGAAGCTACTCCAGAATCCAGTTGCTAGAACAAGTTTCAACAGCAATGACCACCACACACTGAATAATTTTTACCATGCTCATTATTAAAGAAGAAAGCAAATGAAATGGCTGACAATGGTTTGAGTAGACACAAAAGAATGGTTCCCGTATCAGATAACAGAAATTAAGATGATTCTATTTGGTTTGATATCTAGAATTATAGAAAAAAGATCCTGAAACATAAATTTAAAAAAAATGCAGTCTCTGTAAAACAAAATGCCTTTTGTTTTCACCTTAAAGTACTCACCAAAAATTCTTTCACAATTCCAAACTGGTTCTGCTAGGAAAATGGAAAACATCCAAAAAGAAAATAACGATTTTGCCCATAGGGATGCAGAACCACCATTTTTATTGTACAAAGCTTTATTTTCTCACACAAATGATGATGAATAAAACTGGGCCAAACTCAGGAAAACCTTCATTTTCTGACAGGCATCGTTTAGAGTTAGAATTCCCTTTAAATGACATATAATCCAGGAGAAGATATCTAGGTGGTGCTAATCAACCTGGACTTTTTTTTTTCTTGGTGGGGAATGGTTGTGGCGTACAGATTTGTCAAAGTGATATGAACTGCAAAAGACCAGCGTTCAAAGCTCTGCTCCCCTAATCTCATCAGGACCAGCACCAGCCTGGGGGTGGGCATGGAAGGATGTGGATTATATACCAAAACTACAAAGAAGAGAGACCACAGAAAGTACCTCCTTTAAAGGTTCAATTATTATCCAGATGATGAATTCCAGATTGCCCATCCTGCAAACTGAATTTTGCCACTTGTTGGGAAGGAACAGAAACTGAGACATTTTCATAGCTCTCCTCATTCCTTCAAAGGTGAGATATATGACTGAATGGAGCATTTATTAAATGTTTACTATGTACAAAACTCTGGAATCACAAAGAGAAAAGCAGGACAGTCCCTGCTCTCAAGTTGTTCACATTCTAATGGAGAAGACTGCACATAGAAGGTTTTAGCTGCAAGTCAGTTGCACACAAAGTCATCCACCTCTCTCTCTCTTCCAGAGTCATTGAAGTCCAATGGGAAGATAAAGGTCAAGATGATTGGCAATGGTCTGGGATGTAGTGGATGACCTTGGCATTTTAGAGGTCCTGTCATGCTTTAAGTGCTTCACAGAGCCTGCTTTAACCACCTTCATGGCTGTTGGATATCTACCCATTCCACCTGGGGAAGTCTTCACATGCTTGGGATAGAAGTCCCTTTAACTCACTTCAGAGTTTGAGGCCTGTCAGTTATCCTCAGCCTGACTTAGCCCATCTTCAGAGATGGTTTTACCAGGTTGTGGCTGCTGCATGGCTACAGGTGAGAGTTGGTGATAATTGGACACCAAAAGTTGATGAACAGTCCTGAAAAGGACTGGGCAAGTCCTCACACCAGAGGTGCTAGTCCTCCCTCAGCACTGTACACACCCCTAAGCTTTGCAATTTGCCACCTTTTTGACCTAGATAAGTCTCTCTGGACTCTAATATTCTCATCTGCAAGAGTTGGAGTAGATGTCCTCTAAGGTCCTATCCATTACCAAATCCATGATCTTCTAATTACATAAGAATATGGGAAAGTAGGTGTTCACAAAATATTTGCTGATTGACTGGCTGGAGAAGAAGAGGGAACTGGTTTAGAATACATTAGGCAAATTCATCCCTTAATGTCAATGGTGATGAGGGCAGAAGTGTGCCATTAAGTGGCCAGCTGTGTGATGCTCACTCCTCATATACTCTGCCCCCAAACCTTTACTGCCTATGTTATTCTTGCTGTGACAAGAGCATGTTTCTAGAATCACCAAATGATTAGAGTCTAAAATGATTTGACATAGTATAACTCAGATTCCACCATGATTTTTTCATTAGATAGATCTTACAATGTACATTATTGCCAGCACATGTTTCAAATTCATCCCTTGATGACAATGGTAATAAGGGCAGGAGGATGCTGTTAAGCAAGATGTCAGTGATAATTATTCAAATTGAACATTTTTATTCTACTTTTCCTTTACTCAGTGTATGTAAGAGGTAAAGATTTGGCACTTCTGAAGACTATAACGACCTGTTTGGCCACATGAGTCAAAGAGATACTAAATGTTGAGCTCCCTTTGACTGGAAAGAAAAAAGAATTAAGTGGGGGTTTGATTAAGGCAGTTAAGATCATAAAGTCTGTTAAGTGAAACCTGATCAGTCTGTTCTTTTACTGTGTCTCATAATATGAGAACAAGAAGGTCACTCAATTAAACTAATGGTTTTAAAATTTAGAATGAATAGTAAAATGAAAATTCTTCTTTAGATGGTACCTAGGCAGCTGGTAAAAGTGCACTGTTAGAAGAGATGCCTCCAGGTTCACTGCTGTCATAGAATTTTAAAAGCACCCTATCATCAGGAACATCATAAGCATTCGTAGCTAAGCACCAAAAATAAGAGTAAATTAATTAATTCAACAAATATTTACTGAGCATCAACTCTGTGCAAGGCACCGTGTTATAGCCCAAGCTTCAAGGTGTATTCCAATTTCTGCTGTATAAGGAAGAAATTTACCTCTTCTGCCATCAAATACAGGATCATGGTTTACCCAGTTATTTATATTAATTAATTAATTAATTCAAATAATTATGCCTACTATATGCAAAGCACTGGGTTGGCCACTTCTGAAGTATCTTATGAAAAGACTGGACTAGATTTCTTTGAAAAGGATCTATTTATCTCTATAAGAGAGATATCTCAATAGCAGAGAGCAGCCTGTTAGAAGAACTGGTTTAGAGATGGGCTCTAAGGAGACATTCAAAGCAAACAGCTCATAAAAATGGGAGAGTTGGAAGGGATCTCAGCCCTTCCTAATCCAGCCCATATAGTATAATAACCAACATACTTAATGAAAATAGCTTTTATTCTATAAAGAACAGAAATGGGATGCTTTTGAAGCTAAGGTGATCTAAGTAGAGCTTTTGCCCTGGGTATTGCGACTGAAAGGGGAAGGAGAACAATTGGGTACCAGCAAATTCTGGTGAAAGGCTGCAGAAAGACTAGTAAAGAACATGGAGGCTGTGTGGTCCTGGGGCAGTATGAGTAAGGCAATGTGGAGTGGATTGGGGGAGGTTCCCTAGAAGAGATCAGGGGCCTTATTACAGGAGAGTAACCCATTAGCTTTTTAAATGCTTACTTCTCTTGTATTCTGACCTTATATTCCTGCTCCATCATATTCTCCTTTTTCTATTAGCTGTCTCTTGCCTCTGAACATTGAGGGAGAAGAGGTCTTTAGCTGATATCATGGCTACTGCTGCAGCAGCTCTGTCTTCTTGCTCTATCCATTGGGTGTGGGAGAACGGGTGTCTGGCACTGGTACTTCTCAGAGAGGCAGGATTTGGGAGCCCCATTGTCTAGAAAAACTGCCACAAGTGGAGGAAATATCTATGCTTCCTTTAGTCACTGAAACTTCTGAGAAAACAAGACCTCAGCTTTCTTTTAGCATTAAGTGATGAAGGAATGAATTCAGGAGTCATGTATAGAAGCACTACCTATTCCATTTCACCAAACTGAGATAAGCAATGATGTGTCTGCCTCCCATAATCATTCAGTGTCCAGACTTCAGGTTTCCCATGAGCCAGTACCTCACACACCAAGCCTCTTGCTACATCTCTGGGCTACTGTTGCTTCATTTGCAAAATGAAGGAGTTTAGAATGGATGGCCTCTAAAGTCCATTTTTAGTGCCAAGTTCTATAAATCCTTTGATTTCCATAAATTGAGGCAATTACCCAAGGACTCCCCATTGGAAATTTGTTTTGATTTCCTATGAAATTCAGATAGGAGACTTTTATCTCTCTTCTGATGAATTTGGGAGGGAATCAGTGCTGTAATAGACTGACTCTCTTAGGACAAATTATATGTCCACCCTAATTCCTGTCTGGAAGCAGGCTTCAGAAGACACTTATCTTGATAATTATTCTTGGTTAGTTATATAATATTGATCAACTGGGCAATCCCTATTCTCTCACAAGTTTCCTGTTTCAGAGGCAATAGAGTCGATCTCTTGGACAGAGTTCTTTTCTGTTTGGAAGCAGTTGATTACTATGAATATCCCCCCATTTATTAACATGAAAGATTGGTTGGATGTGCTTTTGAAGACTGAATGTAGGCTGGGCCACTCTGATATTAGGCAGACGCAAGTGGTTCTGCTCTGTCAGGCAGCTTACACTAAGAGACCAAAGGGACAAGAGGTCTTGTCTTGGTGGGAGTTTATAGATATTATTATTAAAACAAGGGGTTGATAAGAGGCAGATTGATGCCTAATCTCATAATACTTGGTTAGGAAATGCCAGGAGAATAGGAAGAAAGAAACAATGGGATCCTTAGTCTTGATGCCTCTTCTGCCTCAACTAACTTTGGGGGCCCTCATGAAGACTACAGATTATCTGAAGGAGGACCAAGCTCCCCAAACTCATTCAGTTCTTACTAATGAATTAAAAGAATATTGCAGAGTCTATGCTCAGGTAACAGTATATTTGGTAGAAGTGGCCCTCACAACACTGGGGTCTGTGGGATATAGGAGGAATAGCTACATGGGGGAAAAATTACTGTTTTGAGAGGATGACTAAAAGCATGTGTCACTATCATATAAGTCAGTCAAAATGTATGGTGGAGATGGATTTGTTGGGTTGGTAGGGTGAGATTTTAGTTTAGGTTATTATTTCATCAACCCAGCTTACTCATTGGAAGCCCTTATAGTTGCCAAAATCATTCCTCATAATTAACACAAAGTAGAACCATATCCCTGGGGCACTGTGAAGATTTCTACCATGCTACTAAACATGGACTTTATTAGGTTAGAAAGAACCTAGGAATGTTTTAAAGTTGCGCCCACCAATGTCAGCACTCTCCTTGTGCATTTCGATAAAGGTGATATCCTAATGAGCTTCTTCTCATTGATAACTGTCATCTCTTGCCATCTAGAAGTCTCCCTGTGAGGATTTAGACACTCTGAACCCACCCTAGTACTTGCCTTTGGAACAGCTTAGACTATTGTGGGTTTAGGGAGGTAGAAGCAAGACGACAAAGTGAGAGTTAGCATTTTTGCCCAGTTGACCCAACACACCTCCTCCATAACAACCTAGAAAACACACCAGACTAAATTCTGATGGGAATGCCAAGAAAAAGTTACAGCCAGTCATTTTTTTCAGGCCAGAGCAGCTTAGAATATAGAGAAGTTTGTGGACAGTATAGGAAGGATTGTCTGGAAGTACAGCAGTGGTAGCAACAGTAAGGAGCATTTTAGTGCCAAGGGACAGTAAGGAATCTAAAACTGAGAACCAGAGGAGGAAGTATTGGGGGAGAAATAGATCCCAGGGGACCCTTGAACTAGCACTGTGAAGAAGAAGAGAGGCCAGCTAGATGTTACCCACAGTAGAACCCAACACTAAGATAAAGTTTGAAGTCAAGAAGTAGGTAGGAAAAAGAGAAAATAAAATAAACAAAAATAAACCTGATCTTTATAAAGAGTTAATATGGGGAGATGGAAGTTCAAAACACAAACACAGAAGAAAAGAATGACTTGAAAATATCTACAAGCAAATTCTCAAAGAAAAATGCAGATTGGATACAAACCCAACAAGAAAGAGCAAAAAAAAAAAAAAAAAAAAGAAGATTACAAAAACCAAGTAAGACCATTAGAGGGGGGAAAAGGGAAAAAATGAGAGCTATGCAAGAAAGTTATATAAAGAGAATTAACAGCTTTATAAAAGAGGCACAAATCATTACTGAAGAAAGTAACTCCTTAAAAATTAGATTTGACAAGTGGAAGCAAATTACATCACAAGACATCAAGAAATAAACATATAGGTAAAAAGATGAAAAATGTGTGAAATAATTTATAGGACAAACAACTTACCTGGAAAATAGATTGAAGAGAGATTGTTTAAGAATCTTTACACTACCAAAAAACCAAGAGCAGTAACAAAAGAGCCTAAACATCATATTTTAAGAAATTATAAAAGATAACTGCCTGGGTAGCTTAAAATCAGAGGGCAAAGAAGAAATTGAAAGAGTTCACCAATCACTTCCTAAAAAAGATTCCCCCAAAATGAAAATTCCCAGGAATATGATAGCCAAAATCCAGAACTATCTGGTCAAGAATAAACTATTTCAAGTAAGTAAAAAGAAAGACTTCAATTATCATGAAATCACAATGAGGATCATATAAGATTTACCAGCTACCACTTAAAAGACACAGGGGTCTTGGAATATGATAATCTGGAAAGCAAAAGGTCTGGAAGGCAAAAGATTACAGCCAAGAATAATCTCTCCAGCAAAACTGGGGACTAGAGGGGAGAAAATGAATATTTAATGAAATACAGAACTTTAAGTATTCCTTATAAAAAGACCAAACTGAATAGAAAATATGACATTCAAACACAAGACTCAAAAGAAGCATAAAAAAATAAATTATAGCAATGTTATACGGTTTCGTGTTTGTCCTTCATTCTAGAAGAGGACCATGACATCAAGATGATGACATGACTTGCAGTTGCCTTTGATTTGAGTGAGGGAGGGCTGTGCAAGATCACCAACCTCACTTTCTTCTCCTGAGCCATCTGTGTCCAGGGGCCTGATATTCATCAGGATGACTGGAGATGGCCCAGGATGCAATGGGAGACCCCTGGCCATTTTAGGCTAAGGTGTTATGAGATTCTCACTTTGAGTAAGATATACCCATTCAATGAATAGGCCTCTTTAAGTAGTTACTCAAGGGATGGCCCCTTTTAATAAAAATATACTATTTATGATCTTATATGAGGAGAGCATACGTGTAACCCCTCAGAACTGTATCATCACCAGGGCATTGTAGAGGAAATCTAATTAGACAGAGGGCTTGAGTGTGATTTCATTATGTTGGTATGATCTCAAAAGAAGAATGGAAGGGTGGGGAAGAGGAATGACCTGCAAGGAGTGGGGAGGGAGGGGAAGAATGGGAAATTAGCTCACATATAGAGGTCACAAAAGGAAGAATTTCTACTATGTAGGAGACAGTGGGGAGGGAGTGGGAAACACTTGAACCTCACTGTCATCTGGACTGGTTCAAGGAGGGAAAATTACACATATACACACAATTGGGTCCAGAAATTCATCTTACCCAACAAGGAGGCAAAGAGGTTACAAGAAAGAGGGGAAAAGAAGAGGGAGGGTAGATTAAGAAATTCAGTGGTCAGAAACAAAATAGGCTCTTGAGGAGGGGACAGGGTAAAAAAAAATGGATAAGTACAAGGGAATAAGATGGAAGGAAATACACAGTTAGCCATTATAATTGTGAATATGGATGGGATGAATTCACCCGCAAAAGAGAAGAAGATAACATAATGGATTAGAGACAAGAATCCCAAAATCTAGAATCAAAAGAACACACTAGAAACAAAACGATCCACATAGAGTTAAGATAAGGGACTACAGAAAAATCTATTATGCATTAACTGAAGTAAAAAAAACAAAACAAAACCAGATAGGGGTGGCAATCATGATCTCAGACAAATGAAAAACAAAAATAGATCTAATTAAAAGAGACAACTAGGGAAATGATATTTTGCTAAAAGGTACCAAAGACAATGAATTAATACAAATATTGAACATATATGCACCAAATGGCATAGCATTCAAATTCTGAAAGGAAAAGTTATACAAATTAGAGGAGGAAATAGAAAATAAAGGTATATTAGTGGAAAAATTCAATGTACCTGTCATATCTACATAAATCTATCTCTTAAAAAAAACCAGGAAGAAGTTAAGGAGAGGATTAGAATATTAGAAAAGTTAGATATGATAGAATAATGAATGGAGAATATGAATGTGAATAGAAAGGAATATGCTATTTCTTATTTTTGCATAGTACTTTCCAAAAAATGGCCATGTATTGGGGCATAAAACTGCACAAATTCAGAAAAACAATAATGGCAAATGCACTAAATGAATCTTTTTCTGACCATAATGTGGTAAAAATTACATTCAATAAAGGGTCTTTGAAGTATAGATTAAAATTAATTGGAAACAAATAAACTAATTCTAAAGAATGTGTGGGTCAAAGAAAAAATCACAGAAACAATCAATAATTTCATTAAAAATAATGACAACAATGATACAACCTTAAAAAGTTTGTGGCTTAGACAAAGAAGTACTTGGGGGAAATTTATATCTCTAAATGCTTGTGTCAATTAAAGAAAGAATAGATCAAAAAATTGGGCATGCAACTAAAAAAAACTAGAAAAAGAATAAATTAATAAAATGCAATTCAGTAACAAAATAGGAATCCTGAAAAATAAAAGGTGATTAACAAAATTGAAAGTGAAGAAAGTAAATAAAACTAGGAGCTGGTTTTAGGGGATTAAAAACTCTCCAATACAATGGCAAACCATTGGCTAATTTGATGAAAAAAGAAAACAAAATAACCAGTATCAAAAATGAATAAGGTGCATTCATATATAATGATTTAGACACAGAAGCAATTATTAGGAGTTATTTTGACCAACTAAATGCCGATAAAACTGGTGATCTAAGTGAAATGTATGAATTTCAAAAAAATATACATTTCCAAGATTAATACAGCAGGAAATAGGATACTTCAATAATTCTAACTTAGGAAAAGAAATTGAACAAGATATGAACGATCTCTGTAAGAATAAAACAAAGCAAAATAAAAACCTCGGGACTAGATAGATGGATTCACAAGCAAATTCTACAAAACATTTAAAGAACAATTATATCCAGTACTACATAAACTGAAAAATCCGTAAAAAAAAAAAAAAGAGTCCTCCAACATTTTTTCCAAGACAGAAATATGGTATTGATACTCAACCTAAGGAGAGTCAAAATAGAAAAAGGAAAATAGAGACCATTTTACCTAATGAATATTGGTGCAAAAATTTTAAATTTAATTTAATAAAATACTAGCAAGGAGATTATACAATATAGAAAAAGATCTGACTAGACTAGATTTATCCTAAGAATACAAGGCTGGTTCAATATTAGGGAAACTATCATCAAAATTGACCATATGAATAAAAAAAAATCACATGATTTTTTCAGTAGATACAGAAAAGTCTACAAAAATACAATGTCTATACCTGTTAAAAATACTAGAAAGCACACGACTAAGTAGAAATTTTCTTACAATGATAAGTATTATCTATCTAAAACCAACCACAAGCATTATTTATAATAGGGAAAAGCTAGAAGTTTTTCCAATAAGATTGGTAGTGAAGCAAAGATGTCTATTATCACTACTATTTATTATCTTAGAAATGCTAGTTATAGCAATAAGACATAAGAAAGCAATTTCAGAAATAAGCAATAGGCAATAAGGAAATAAAACTACCACTATTTGCAGATGGTATGATGGTTTACCTAAAGAACCCTAGAGAGTCAACTAAAAAACTAATTGAAACAATTACTTTAGCAAATTTGTAGAACATAAAATAAACCCACAAAAATCATGAACATTTCTGCATATTACCAACAAAATTGAGCAGGAAGATGTAGGAAGAGAATTTTCATTTAAAATCAGTCCAGACATTATAAAATACTTGGGAGTCTACCCTACCAGACAAACCCAGGGATTATAGGAACACAATTGCAAAACACTTTACATGCAAATAGAGATAATCTAAACAACGGGAGAAATATTAATTGCTTATGTGGAGGTTGAGTCAATGCAATAAAATGACAACATTACCTAAATTAATTTACTTATTCAGTGTCATACTAAAATACTACAGAATTGCCTTATGGAGCTAAAAACCAAACCAAAACAAAATTCATCTGGAGGAAAAAAAAGTTTAAGAGTTTTAAGAGAATTATTGAAACAAAGCACAAGGAAAGGTGCCTACCTGTATCAAATATCAAACTAGCTATAAACATGGAATCATAAAAATTATTTGGTACTGGGTAAGAGGCTGATCAGTGAAATAGATTAAATGAATATATAGAAGCAAATGATCATAGTTACTTAGTGTCTGATTAGTCCAAAGACTAATATTGGGAATAAAACTTGCTATTTCAGAAAAACTGTTGGGAAAACTGGAGAACAGTCTGACAGAAACCAGATATAGAATAACATTTCACAATGAATACCAAGATAAGTTCAAAATAAGCAAATTAGTGACACAATGAAGAAATTGCCTGTCGTATCTTTGGACAGGGGAAGATTTTATGACCAAATAAGACATCCAAAGGTTTATGGGAGATAAAATGGATAACTTTGATCATATGAAACTTAAAAAGTTTTTGTACAAACAAAACCAATGCAGCTAAAGTGAAAAGAAAAGGAGGAAACTGGTTAAAAAAACCCAACAACATTGCAGCAAGCTTATTTGACAAAGATCTCATTTTTAAAATACAAAAAGATAAGAACCATTCCCCAAATGATAAATGGGCAAAGGATATGAACGGGCTTTTTCAAAGGAAAAAAAGAACAAAGCTGTCTATAGATATGAAAAAAAGTAAATACAAATTAAAACAACGCTGAAGTACCACAATACGTTAAGATGGCTAAGATGACAGAAAAGGTAAATGACAAATGCTGAAGAAGTTGTAGGAAAACAGATATACTAATGTACTGTTTGTTGCTGGAGCTGTGAACTAATCTAACCATTTTTGAGAACAATTTGGAACTATGCCCAAAAGGCATAGTTTTAAACTGTGTATACCTTTTGACCCAGAAATACCGCACCTATGTCTGTACCACACATACCAAAGAGGGAAAGGACTTATACATACAAAAATAAAGCAGTTCTGTTTGTTTGTTTATTTTTGTGGTGGCAAAACATTGGAAATTGAAAGGATGTCCATCAATGGGGGAATGGTTGAACACTGTATGGTCTATAAATGTGATGCAGTACTACTGGACTATAAGAAACAATGAAGGGGATGGTTTCCAAGAAACCTGATTCACTGATGGGCTTCTGTGAAGCCCAACTCGTACTCTTATGAGTCCCTGAGAAATAGAACAGTTTGCCTAGTTAATCCTTCTGCCTAGTCCAAACATAAAAAAGACAGAGTGGATGGTCAATGCCATCCTTGGAAAAACTTGGAGGATTATCATGGTGTTGGCCAAACATTTTGGTTTCACCCACCTAGAGTGAGTGTGTCTCCATGAGGGAGAGATGATAGCCAAAGGACTCTGGAGCAACAAATGAAAGGCAGAGTAATCGGAGGGAAGATGTTATTTTAGACCCAGGGGCAGATTACAAGCAAGCTGCTTATAAGCTCTTTAGTTCATCCAAATATGTTTTGCAGATGTTATATGTTACATGGAGCATACATCCTTTGAGTACTTCTGATTCTGGTGGCTAGCTTTCAGTTGCTGCATGGTGCCTTCATGGTTGCATTTGCAATTGCCCTCTGGCCCCACTGTGATCTTTTTGACTAGTGGTCATCATTTTTGATCCGGTGACATCATGGCATGGATGTTCTGAGTTTGGGAAGGTGGTTGTAATTTTGGTTATAATTGCTTTTTTTTCTGATTAGAGTATGTTTTATATAATGTTCTCCTTGGGTAGAACTGTTTGCTTAGAATGGCGATCTGGGACACTTATTCCTGAGTATAATATACAGTTTTGGTCCTAATGTGGTAGGGAAAGGACTGAGAGTGAACTGCCTTAGGCATTATTTGTTCTGCTTAGGATTTGGGCCCTGAGGGGCTTGTTTAGGTTGTATGACATTAATGATTTAAATCACATGTGTACCCTTTAGTCATGGGGCTTTGGAACAGGAGTAGGCTGCATGCACTAAGGCCCACTTTGGGAGGAATCTTAAAAACCAGTATCAAGAAGAAGGCGTAACTCTGGATCTAAATTTGTTGATTGTTAGACAGGGTGCTATTATTAGCTTGAATATACTCCCTTGGGCAAGGGCTTGGAGAGTTGCACCTGTAAAGGCTTACATATCTTCACTCAGTATTTGTTTATATTTAATAAAAAGGGGCTTAAAATCACTATTTACCTCATTGACTCAATCTCTCCAGATCTGAATCTTGCATTTGGGGCCAGTCTGCACATGGCCCAGGACATCACTGTTTTCCAACAAAGACAGCAACTGATTCACAGTCTTCCCCATTATGTCTAGTCTCTCCATACTGTCTATTCTCCTAGGCTATTAATCCCAATCTAGTTCCATTTTCCTCCTTTCACAGCCTTCACTCTATGCTTAGCCATTGTTTAACTCAATGTCATAGTGTCACTCAAACTTGCCAAACCAAATCCTGTTTTACCCACAGTCCTCTTTCTATGTTCCTATTAGCATGCTGCTTAATCCTGCTGGAGAAAGTCATTCCCCCTTTCTGACTGGTTCCACTACGTATTTGTGTTACTGAATGTCACCTGAGCTGTCAGTGCTACTTGACTCTCTATAACAATTCCTTCAGTGGTTAGTCTCATCTTTCTTCAGGTACCTAAAACTTCCCTAACCCCTCTCTCTCACCAAAAGAACTCATTTCTTATCTTAGTGAATAAAATGAAGGTTCTCTGCTTAAGCTCCCTATTGTTTCCTACTATGGTATGTGATCGACCACTTCCCCCCATTCTCTCCTCCTTAGTTCTTGTGTTTGTCACTGTGCAGTCACTGTTCATGACAAGGTAGCACCATCTACTTGCACCTTTAGTTATCTCTTCATCTTTTGAGGGTGTTTTATTTCCTTCCCTGTACCCCTTTCATATTCAAAATCTCTTTATTTGCTGACTGCTTTTAGATCTGTGATTTTGTAATCCTGCCTGCTGCCAACAAATATACTCAGGTCTTCCCCTTCCTCAAGATACTGCCAAACTCAACATTTCTTATCCAATTTTGATCACAGGCTGTTCCCCCATGCCTATAAAGCACTTCCTCCTTACTTCTGCTCCTCAGAATCCTAGTTTCCTGAAAATCTCAACCTAGGTGTCACCTCCCAAACAAAGCCTTCTTTGAGTGCCCTCCTCCCAAGTTGTTCATACGCCTTCTTGCAGCTTATCCCATTTTTACTTTTATATGTACATGTTGCACCTTCCTGATGGAATATAAACTAATAGAAGGCAGAGGATATTCCCTTTTTGTCTATTACCAGGGTCTAGAAGGATGCCTTGTACTTAGCAGATGATTAAAAAATATTTATGGAATTGAATGCAAATGAATAATTTTATTTCTCATTCTATTTGATCTGTATTCCCACCCTTTCATCAGGAATGTCTGGATCTGAGGATCCATAAAGCATAGCAAATTTTTCCTTCTGAGAAATTCTGCTTTAGAGCATGCTAGAAATTCTTAAATATTTCATGAATTATTAGGAGAAAAAAGCCTGTTCTCTGTTTTGGAAAGATGTTTACTTTTGCTCAGATTTAGTCATTCAATAACCATTTACTGAATACCAATTACATGAAAAGAGTTGGGTGCTGGGAAAATCCAAAGAAGAAGAAGATGTCTCATTGAGCAGATCAGGAAAGTTTTCAATTTGAGCTGTTTTAGAGGATGGGTAGGATTCAAGATGTGCAAAGATTACAGAGGAGGCAGAGGAGAAATACTAGATATAGAGAGCAATGGAAAGGACACAGAAGAAACCATAATTCCAGAAGACTCAGGAGGGTGTCCACCTCCAGACAGAGAGATCATGGACACAGAATCAGATTGAAGCTTTTTGTTTGTCTGTTTTTGTGACATGGCAGGGATTTGTTTTGCTTGATTCTACATGCGTGTAATAGGTTTTTTTTTCTTGTCTTCTTAGTGGGTAGGGAAAGGGAAGTGGGAGGAAGGAAATTGGGAACTGAAAATAAAATAACACTGAATACAAAACCAGAGATAGATAAGCGCTAGATGCATATAAGTGACAGAAAGTGATGGAGTCTGGCAGTAATTTAGAACACATTGATTGGAATAGTGTGGGGGAGGCTACAGAGTATGGAACGCCTTGCAGGATAAGAATTTTTGTACTTTATTTGGTAGAGAAGGTGTGATCGAAAGATTTGGAGCAGGAAGAGTGATGAGCAACTCATCATTCATGGAGGAAATCGGAAAATCTTGAGAATGTGTTGGAGCAGAGGGAAACTAGAGGATGAGAGAACGAATTATGAGGCTGATGGTAATCCAGTAGATAGTAGTTAGGTAGGTAGATTAGACATTTGTAAATAGTTGTCTATGGGAGGAGTGGAAAGAGGAAGAAGAAATAAAACCAAGGTTTTGTGCATGGATAACAGGGAGAATGGTAACGCCATTGCCGGAAATACTGACATCAGAATAAGGAGGTGGTTAAGGGGGGATGTAACAAACTCTCTTTTGAACACGTTGAGATTGAAGAAGTATCCAGCTGGAAATCAGCAAAGGCTAACCCCCTCGCCCTCATTTATTAAGCATATACAAAACACTATACTAGATGTGAGGGGGAGAGGCAAAATAAGACATGTTTTGTCATCCTTAGTAGGAGGATGAAACCCATATTTCCTTAATATTTTCATTGATGTGTTTCATTGATGGAACTATTCCCTCCAAATGTGTAGATAGCAACCCACAATGCTCCTTCTCAACCTGTGTACTTCTCAGCTATGTTCTCAGTTAAATGTTCCATAGAAGTTCTATCTAACATTCTAGAGGTGGTCTTCTAGACCTTTTCATACTTTGTGGATACTAATGTAGCTTCCAGCCTGCCCTGTTAAGACCTTGGTCTTGCTACAAGGCTTACTCATCTCTTTTTTCTTGGTCATACAGCTAGATGGTGTAATGGATAGTGCACTAGACCTGGAGTCAGGAAGACCTGAGTTCAGATCTATCTATGTGACCTTGAGCAAGTCACTTAACTTCTGTCAAGTCGCAACTTCTGCCTGCCTCAATTTCTCCATCTGTAAAATGAGTAAAATAGAATTCATCTTTCAAAGTTGTTGTGGGGATCAAATGAGATGATGTTTGTAAGGTGCTTTGCAAATGTTAAAGAAATGTATTATCATCACCAAATATTTCCTGGATTCCGTTTTTTATAACATTTCTTGCATATGAATCATCAATGGTAGCATCTTTCAACATATATATGTATATATATTATAGGTCACCCATAATTTTGATTCTTCAAAGATAGCGTAATCTATGATTTGCAGTCATGTATCAGTCCTGGAAGAATATTACTGTTAAAAAGGATGCCATTTTCCCTAAGGAAAACTGTAAGGTCTTTGAAATTTTAATCCATCTTCTGAATACAATAAAGTACACTGTCATTTTGTTGTCCATATACAATGCTGATCCAGTCTAGGCAGAAAAATATATAGGTACACTGATGACTTTGTATTCAATTTCCTGTCATGGTCTGGACAATAGATATAGGTTTCCTCTCTCTTCATATACAGCAATCCCACAAAAAGGACACATAGATAATAATGTTTTGCAGTGTTTAATTCTGTACAGGAAGGATAAGGACTTTGAGGAGCCATTTTAGCGGAGAATAGGGAAATTGTTAGAGGTAAGATATATTGATTGAAGCTGAGGGGTATCTAGAGGATAAGGAAGTAGAACTATCATGTGTTTTGTACCTATATAACTATCTGGAAATCAGTTGATCAGTCAATCCCCAAGTATTTATTAATCCTTTATTACATGCCATGCGCTGTGCTAGGTGCTAGAACTACGAAGGTAGAAAAAATTTCCCTGTCTTTGAGGAGCTTACATTTTATCAGAGGAAGCAACATATGTACATAAAATACATATATAAAATATATAAGATTTTCTTTTTTGTGGGGAAATGATAAGAAGCTGGGGGATCAGCAAAAGCTTCATGTTGAAGAATTTCACAAGGCAGTCTTGAAAGTAATGTGTAGAATTAATTGTGTACTTCTAAATAGCAAGAGGTAAGAAACAGAGAGTCACAGTTTCATAGACAGTACTCTTTTGTGTTCTGTGTATGGAAATAATCTTTTTTTTTTTTTTAGTATTTAAGCCCAGAAAAAAATATAAAAACAAAACTAAAAAAAAGATATAGCATATAGTTTAATCACAGTTTTGAAGGAAACAAAGGATTATAAGAGGCAAAGATGAGGAGGGAGTGAATTCTAAGGCATTAAGAACAAACAGGGCAAATGCATAGAAATAGGAAATGTAATATTGTGCATGAGAAATAGCCCCTGTGGTAGTTTGGTGGAGAGAGAAAGGGGGAGGGAGAGAGAGAGAGAGAAAGAGAGAGAGAGAGAGAGAGAGAGAGAGAGAGAGAGAGAGAGAGAGAGAGAGAGAGAGAGAGATTGTCATATTGCATAGAGTTGAGGACTCAAAGGAGAGAAAGTAGAGGCAGTAAATGTAGACAGGGCCTGTTCCCTGCTCCTTCTCTCTCCTTCCCTCCTGCCCCCCCTCCTCAAGGAGTTTGGCTGAAAAGGGAGTATAAATGTAGGAGTTTAGGAGTTATTAAGGTCTAGAGAATTTTTTAAGGATGGGGGAGACTGGGGTGTTTTAAAATTCAATGGAGAAGTCAAGAGGGCTTAGGATCATAGGTTTGTGTAGAAGGGTTGGCCTTCGAGGGAGAAGACAGGAGGAGGGAATGATATGAGAGCCCTGAGAAAAGAAAGTTTCAAACAGACTATTCCAGAGAAATGAAAATCAAGAACAAAGATCCAAGGTATTAAAAAACTAAAGAAAAAATGAAGATTTTTAAAAAGAGCAGTTTGGCAATTCTCCCAAAATATATCACAATGAATATAATTTTATTTCCTTGAGTTACATGAATCGCACTAATAGTAATTGATATTGGAAGGCTAAAAATGCCTACGTAGAAACTTCAGTGAATCTATGATCTCCAAGATGTGAGCAGATTTGGCTGCTTTCAGGAAGCAACTCAGACCCATATGAGTCTTTGGAATTTAAGGAGGTTGTGGTACACACTGTTGTATTCCTGAGAACTTTCCTTGATGTACACATTATTTTTGTGTATTTTTTCCTAGTGTGCTGACCCTTGAAAAGTAGGTTGGGAGAACCATTTATAGTGTTATATTTCCCCTCCTTTTGGGAGTCTAGTTTGCCATGGCTCCACTTAATATTTCCTCATTGTCTAGGGATCAAACTTCTGGTATAGGGCTGATCTTGAACACTGATCCAGACCTATGATAGCACCATGGTCAGGGGTAGAAGTGTCCTTGACACAGACTAAGATGCATCTCTATTATAAGAACTTTCTGAAGTTTTGCCATATCTAACGTAGGGTGAGTCTGAGAGCTCCAGGCATCCTGGAACTTTTGATCAAGGAATACAGGTTAAATTCCACTGCAACAAAAAAATATCTTTACAATGATAATTTCCAAAGAAATTTTCAAGTTCTAGGCAATGGTCTACTTCAAGTAATTCTTGATGCAATTCTAGATAAATGTCAGTAGTATAAGTAATAGGTATAGTCTCTTGGAGATAGTCATTATGGGATTTACCTGTAATTTGATCCAAATTCCACAAATCACTGAGAGAATTCATTGTTTTCTTTTGCTTTTCTTGACCTTTTCATGTGCAAGTGACTATTCATAGTTGGACACCATCATGATACTTTATTGGGAGGACTGTTCATGGGCAAATAAAGGATCTTAAACAATCTTGTATTTAACCTATAACCTCAGTCAGTGCATCAAAGACCTCTGAGAATTCCCTCCAAGGATACAGATGGCAATCAGTCTATATCAGAGTAGATAAATCTTAAAAAGTTCCCTCAGGCTAAGAGAGGTTAAATGATTGACCCTTGGTCATAAGCTAATAAAGGTGAGAGGCAGAACTTAAATTCCAGCCTTCCTGACTCCCAGTCTAACACTCTCTTATATTTCACTGCCTCTCTAACTATGACTATAACTATATAACTATAAAAAAGACAGTCCCCACCCCACAGAAGCTTTATGCACTAAAAGCCAAAATCCAATCAGAAATAGAAATCTTGGGTTTGCCAAATATCTTTTAAGATGATTTCCTTTGCATGGAATAATTTCTTTTTAATTTATGATGGGAGAGCAATGGAAGAAGAAAACAGTTCTGGAAAAATTATAGATGAGAATGATAATGGGAGAAGAATGAAGTTAGAGGACAACATTGTAAGTTCTGGTAAAAAATGGAAGGCAGGGAACACTAGAGTTACTTGTACATAGAGACTTGTAGATTTATGTGTACATACATATACACATGTATGTAAACACAAACATATATATAATATATGTTTACACATATAGGTATGTGTATGTATATGTATGTGTGTGTATGTATATACACATCTCTTTTTCTAAGCACACACAAAACTAAATTCTTTATATTAAATCTTGTGAAGTGAATCACTTGAAGCGGGAATAACAACTCAAAAAAAAAATAAGAGTAGACAATACACTTGAGATGATATTAAAGGAGGCAATTATGCATTCGCAGCAGAATGAACAAATGACCTAATCGGTCCTTCTCTTCTAATGTGCTGAGCTTCTCCACCAAGTGACATTTCAATATGATGTGTTGGTCCACTGTGGTTGGCACAGATGACTATAAGACAACTCTTAATTCTTATCTACTAAGATGCAATGAACAGGTTAAGTAATGAAAGCTAAAAATGACTTACTGGAAAGGAAGTGCTGGGATGTGGGGCCAAAGTCCCTGTGGGCTTCATGCAACTGCCTGATGCGCTCATCAATGGCCACCTGGGAGGAAGAGGAGAAAAGTGACTATTCTCTCATATATTATGAGGAGCAATTAAAATAACTTTGCCCTTTTTGTAAAATCTTTTGGGTCTGGAAAGCTGAGAATACTGCAGCAACCATTTATAACCCCGGAGTTTTAATATCCACTTACTGCATATGGCCTTTGAGACTCATTTTTATCAAACTAAGGCCAAAACAAAAAGATTTTCCTCTCTCACCAATGTTAAAATGGGTAGTTTATACCCTAACTTCTTTGGCTTTCCATAGATTAACTACAATACCAATTAACATTGTTAGAAAAAAAAGCTACAGATTGCAAATCTTTCATGAAACTGAGGTGAGTGACTGGGTTTTTTTTTTTTTTTCTTCAATTTATTACCACAATGCCATGCAAAAAAACCCCACCAAAACAAAACAAAAAAAACTTGAGAAACATAATGTCTTTTGTCCTTTAGCTCAAATCGACAAATTTTCTTTAATTATTTCCTAAAGTTTGTTGTTGTTAGTGCATAATATTATCAATGGAGTCTAAATTGTAATGGAAGATTCTTACATTTTCTCATTTCAAATTGCAATGGTCAGGGGGAGGTGGATAGGGGGAATAGCTGGGAGAACTAACCTAGGCTGTTGTATCATATAAATGACCTTATTTTTTTCTCCAGTAAGTAGGCATATAAAATACATTTAGTAGTGATCTGAAAGTCCATTAAATTCCATCCTGAAAAACCAAAACTGAAGGAAGTTTCGAGGAAAACTGGCAGGCTCTTTCATCTGTTTCTTAGCAAACCTAACATCTTTAGCCCTTTAAGCTTCAAAAATCTATAGTTAGTACTACAGGACTGCTCTAGAGGGTGTTGAGGACTCCTAAGATACACGGTTCATTCAGATCTGGTCTGCACGTTTTGATCTCCTTGAGAAAGAAAACTCTTAGAGACCTTAAAGAAAGCCAACTCTAGACCTCCTATCAAATTGCCAGAGGAGCTACAGAGATAGCTTTTCCTCCTTTACTTCCTTCCTCTCGCATATAATCTCCCTCTGAACTCATACCATGATATGAAACTGACCTGGCCTCTGAGAGCAGGGTAGGGCAAGCATCTGAAGGATTATATGATCACAGATGTAGACTTGTTCATTTAGTCTAATTATATCATTTTTACAAATAAAGAAAATGAGGCCCAAGGCATTGGATAACTTCCCTATGGTTAATTATCAGAGGTGAACCTTGAACCCAGGTCTTCCAATTTAGACTCAATACTCTTTCCACTATAACGTACACATGATAGATCATGAGGCATCCATACTAACAAGAAACTGAATGCTACAGCATTAACGTTACATGATGCCAAGACAAAGGATAAATCCATTAAACTCAATGAAAATTTGTCAACCCTGAAAAAAAATCAAATTGCTTGTATGATTTTGATAGATAACACAATTAGCCTATTGAATTCCCCTCTTTTCAATCAGTTATTTAGAGAATTAATACAGTCTAAAACTATTTATACATCTTTGAAACTTCAAGATAAGCCCTTATATATTTTATAGTCTGATGTATGGATTAGAGATGATGAAGAATGAGGCAAGAAAATGTTGTGTTAGAAGAGTGAAAAAAATACCCAGCAATCAATGAATCAAATTAAAATAGAAATAAAGATTAATCCTTATCTGCAGATCTGACCGTGTCACTATTATGCTCAAAACCCTTCAGTAGATCTCTATAACCAGCCAAATCAAATCCTAACCCCAGTCCCTTGCCTTTGAATGAAAGGTCTTCTACATTTAGGTGCCAACTATTTTAACAGCCTTTATCTTACAACCCTTTATCACATACTCTACTCTGCAGAGAAAGTAGACTATTGGTCACCTCCTGAACATGTTCTGGGCTTTCAGGTCTTTGATCACGTATTTTCCACAACTGGAATATCCTTCCCACCCTTAACCCCATCTGTCCTTTAAGTTCCTACCCCAAAACTACCTTCTCCAAGAAATGTTTTCTAATCATCCCAATCAGAAATAAAACTTCTTGGGACCTAGCATAGCCTTCTCTACCTCGTGACTTTTATTGACTTATGGGCACCTGGTAAAGGGAAAAAGAAAAGAAGAAGGAAAGGACAAAAACAAATAAACATTTATTAAACACCTATTATATATCAGGCACTGTGCTATAGGTTTTATAAAAACCTTATTTGACCTTGGGAGGTAGGTGCTATTATCTTCCCCGTTTTACAGTTGAAGAAACTGAAGTAGGTAAGTGACTAGCTCAAGGTCACATAGTAAGTATTTGAGGCCAGATTGGAGTTAAGGTCTTCTTGACTCCAGAACTAGCTAAGGGGATCAAGGAATAAATATCCTATCACTGAGTAGTAGCACAGTGTGTAGTGGTAGACATCAGTGGAACTTGCAGTCACTATCAATTTTTAATTTCTCCATTCTATTCCCAATTTTGTTAAGTACTTCAAATGAGAAGAAATCAAATTTATATTTCAACCCAAATTGCTTTGGAAAATACTTGAGGGTGGGATTTAAATAAAATATGCACCATATTAGAAAATGGAATATTAAGAAAACAATGTCTTGGAATAGCTAAGGTATTAAACACAAGGTATTTCTAGTGACAAAATTATCTTTAGGGAAAAGATAGACTAGAAATCAAACAAATGCACAAATGATTAAATAAATTAATAGATTTAAAATAAAAAAAAAAAACCAACCTAAAGCATAAAGGATCCACATGGGCTTTTGTTAGCTATAAAAAGAATACTTTGTTCAGTAGGTATCGATATAATCCAGAGAAATGTTAGGAGTTAAAGCAATAGGTTTCACAGATTAGGACTTTGCTGGCTGTTTTTTTTAATTCTCCTTGAAGGTTATGGTCCCAGGGCAAAGAAGACAAAAACAGAATTGTAAATCCATCACTATTTTGCTGAGACAAATAGCAACCTTTTGTTCATTCATTAAACAAGTGAATACTTATTAGATTATAGAAATAGCATGTCCTAATATTAGAGTGCTAGATATGAAGTCAGAAAGGCTAGGGCTCAAATCATATTCCTGGTACTTATTAGCTCTGTGACTTTCAAGACACTTAAACTCTGTGAGTACTCTGAATGTTCCTGGAATGTATCTAGAAAGTCATAAACAGAGGTGAGAGTCCCTACATCAGAAACTGTCCAGTGATGACAAATCGCAGATCTTTGGTATATTCCTACACCTGTTAATGTACTAAGGGTCTTGCAAAATGTAAGATGAGGCTTCTGGTCCTTAAGAAGCTTATAGTCCATGAGAAAGGGATGGAGAAATGGATAGAATGGATAGAGCACTGGACTGGCATCAGGAAGACTTGAGTACAAATCCAGCCTCAAACACTTACTAGTTGTGTGATCTTGGGCCACAACCTCTACTTTCCTTAACTGAAAACTGCAAATAATACCAGCACCTACAGGGTTAAAGGGTTGTCATGAGGATCAAATGAGATGCATAAAGCATTTAGCACAGTGCCTGGCACATAGTAGGTGATATATAAATGCATATTCCCTTCATCCTTGCTCCCTCTCCTACCCCCACTCTCACTGTAAGCTCCTAGAAAGCTGGAACCATATCTTATTATTCCTTAGTATGCCCAGTGTCTAACCCAATGCTTTGTAGACAGACAGCAAACCTTTTTTTAGAGGCTATTTATTAATTTATGAATATTAATTTAATTATAAATTTAATTTATTAATCTATTAATAAATCAACCTATTACTTATCAAGAGACTACTATCAGTCAGGCACTGTGTTAAGCACTGAAGATACAAAGAAAAGCTAAAAAAACCCCAACAAAACACACCCTGTTCTCAAGTAGCTCATTGTCTAGTGGGGGAGACAACATGCGTACAATTACGTACAAACAAGATGTAGGCAGGAGATAATCCACAGAAAGAATGCCTTAGCCTTAAGGAGATCAGAAAAGGCAGAAGGAGGATTTTAGCAGGAACTTGAAGAAAGTCCAGGAAGTCAGGAGGCAGAGACAGAAACATTCCAGGCATGGTGGCCAGACAATGAAAGTGCTGTCAGTAAATGGAGTGTTTTGTGTGAGGAACAGTGCTTCATAAACCTACTGAATGAAACTGACCTGAAAGGAGTAACTGATATTCTAGGAGGATAGTGGCCCCACTGATAGAAATAGGGAAGGTGAGAAAGGGCAAAGAAGGAGTGGAAATGAAGAGTTCATTATTGTCTGTTTCTGAGTTCACAGGACTGATAGCAGGCCACGTACATGCAGGTGTCTTACAGGAAGCTAAAGCTACCAGACTGGCTCTTGGGTGAGAGTTTGGAGCTCAAGGCACAGATTTGTCAACACAGAAGCAGTATCATGACTGAAATCAAGAATAAAAAGCCTAGCACTGAGAAATGCAAATTAGATTGGCTAAAAGGAGAGAAAAGATAAATGACAAATGTTGGAAGGGAGGGTGGAAAAATGAGACATTAATGCATTGCTGGTGGAGTTGTGAACTGATTCTACCATTCTGGAGAGTAGTTTGGAACTATACCCAAAGGTTTATAAAACCATGCATACTCTTTGACTTGGTAATACCACTACTAGGTCTGTATCCCAAAAGTGATTCAAGAAAAAAAGAAAAATGACCTATATGTACAAAAATGTTTACAATAGCTCTTTTCTGAGGGCAAAGAATTGGAAACAGAGGGGATGCCCATCATTTGGGGACTGACTGAACAAATTGCAGTATGTGATTATGATGGAATACTATTGTACTATAAGAAATGAGGAGCAGGATGCTCTCAGAAAATCCTGAAAAGATTTACATGGGCTGATGCAAAGTGAAAAGTACTTTGTGCTTTTGTATTGCAAAATCATCAGCTGTGAATGGCTTAGCAATGATCCAAGACAACCCTGAAGGACGCATGATGAAAAGTGCTACTAACCAAGCAAAGAACTGATGGTGTCTGAATGCAGATCCAAGCAGACTTTTTAATTTAATTTTATTTTATTTTTGAGTTTGTTGTTGATGTTGTTTTAGTCTATGTTTTCTTTTACAATATGTCTATTACGGAAATGTTTTGCATAACTACACAGGTATAACCTATATCGAATTGCTTGCCTTCTCAGCGTATGTGTGTGTGTGTGCATGTTGTGAGGGTTTGAGAGAGGGCAGTGAGAGAATTTGGAACTCAAAGTTTAAAAAACAAATGTTAAAAATTGCTTTTATATGTAACTGGGGAAAATAAAATACTACAAACTGTTCACAAGAAAATTTATTTTTAATTAAAAAAATAAAAAGCAGAGCACTAAGAGAAAGAAAAACCAGGGGCCAAGGACTGAGCCTTGAGACTTGATCACTGTAGAGGAATGAAGAAGAGATCGTTTATTAAGCATTTACTGCCTCCAAGGATTCTGCCAAGTACTAAGAAGACAAATAAAAAAAATAGACTGCTTTCTTCCCTCAAGGAATTGAACATTTGAATAGAGATAGAGAACTCCTATTGAGGCCCCCTTCATTCATCTGACACTGCTGCAAGCCCTCATCCCCTCAAACTTGGACTATTGAACTGTTGCAATACCTGGTCTCCCTTACACAAGTCTCTCCCCATTCTAGTTCATCTTCCACTTAGCGGTTAAACTGTACTTCCTTAAGCACAGGTCTCCCTCCCATCCAACAAATTTCAGTGACTCCCTATTACCTACAGGATCAAGGCTTTTAAGGCACTGTTTATCCTGGCCCTTCCTACCTTTCTGGTTTTCTGACACCTTTCTCCCCTCCGTGTATTCTGTGGTCTGTGATAATGGTCTCCTTGTTCCTAAATCTAGCACCTTCCTTTTCTTATTTATTTCCTATTTATCTTGCATAGTGCTTGCTAGAACATAATTGTTGGCTATTCATCTCCCTTATTAGACTGTGAGCATTTTGAGGGGAGGGGCTGTCTCATCTCTTTTTGTATTCTCAGCAGTTAGCACAGTGCCTGGCACATGGTAGGTGCTAAATAAACATTTATTGACCGACTCTTCTTCTCATAGGATGCCCTCTTCCAGCTCCAAGCATTTTCACTGACTGTTCCTCATACATGGCTAGAACTCTCCCCATTCTTATCTCCATCTCCTGCCTTCTCTGATGTCTCAGCTAAAGTCTTATCTCCTACAAAAAAACCTTTCTGAGTCTTCTTTAATCTTAGTACCTCTCCCCTGTTGATAATTTTCAATTTATCCTCTCTATATTTTGTTTGTATATACAGTTATCCCTTCCACGTCATGACTTTCCCCCACCATGGTCTCGATATATTGAGGGTAGGCCTAAGAAATTAAATGGCAATTTTGGGGGAATTTCGCAGAAGCCACAGATGCCATGCCAAGGTCAGCAGATGAAACAGACCTGTGACCAAATACTTAACCCACATTTTACAGTAAGGTACTGTAAACATCCTATAAAACAAAAGAAAAAAATTGAATTTCTCTTGTTAGAAGAGAGGTTGAAAATTTTATGCAGATTTTCCAGATTGCAGGAGTGCTATGCCCCTGACCCTGGGGATGTAGAAGGGATATAACTATAGTTTACATATTGCCTTCCCTATTAGACTGTGAACTCCTTGAGAGCAGGGATTGTTTTTTGCCTTTCTTTGTATTCCCAGTGCTTAGCACAGTTCCTGACACATAGTAGGTTCTTAATGAATGCTAGTTGATTGGCTGAAGGAAGCGAGGGTCAGCATGTGGTGGCAGGCCAGCTAGCAAGAAGATGGTAAGCACTGGGGCCTGCCTGAAAACCTGGGCCAGCATCCAGTAAATGCCACTAAAAGGGCCCAAATCTTCATGGTTAAGAGATACAAGGAGGAAGATGAGCCAGGAGTGGTCAGAGACTTGAGGAAAACCAGTTTGCTTTGAGTGTAAGGCTTATTTTATGATGTTGAAAAGGTATAAAGAACCACATACCATTGTTTTGCTTTTACAACAAGCATTTTTTCATGAACATTATCTAATCTGCAAACCCTACATTTTAAAATACATATCAAGAAACTGGAATTCTTTATGTCCTAGTTACAGACAGAACTGCCATAGGCATCTTTGAGTACTTATGACAGTTTACTATAATTCTTCAGGAGATCAAAGACCCAGAATATTGGAGGTTATCTAGCAACCTGTTGTTGAAGAAATAGTTAGTTTTATGGCACCTTTGACAAGGGGATCTCCAGCCTTGAGCTGGTGATAGAGAAGTCATTATCTCCCATGACAGCTTGTTTCAACTCTGGATGGCTTTCATTATGAAGAAGGTTTTCCTTTATTTTGAACTGGTATTTGCCTTTTTGCAAGCTCCATTTATTACTCCAGTGCTCTGAGGCCAAATTAAAAAAACAACAAGTTCCTCCTTCACATGGACGCCCTCCTAACACTAGCTAACATATTCCTTCTAAATCTCCCCTTCTCTGAACTACATATTTCTTTCCCCTTCAACTGATCTTTATGTAATGTGATCCTTAGTTCTCTCACCTTTCAGGTCACCCCCTTTGTATGCATTCCAGTGTGTCAACGTCCCTTTCAAAAAATGGTACCAAGAACTGGACAGAATATTCAGATGTGGTCTGACAACTGTGGAATTTAGCAGTACAATCATCTTCCTTGTTTTGAACAGCATGCCTCTATCAGTTTAGCCAAGGATTACATACTTTTTTTTGGCTGCCTTATCACATGGTTGATTCATGTTGAACATGTGTATAATGAACATGTGTATTATCCATCCCCCAGATCTTTTTCACATGAACTATTGTCCAGCCGCATGCCTATCATGCACTTAACGCAATTAATTTTTTGAATCCAAATGTAGGTTATAGCATATTTCTTTATCCAATTTCATCTTATTATATTCAACCCATCATTCTAGCCTGTCAAGATCTTTTTGGATCTTGATTCTTTCATCCAGAGCATTAACCATCCCTCCCATTTTTATGTCACTTGCAAATCTCATATATCTACTTATGTTTTCTTCCAAGTCATTGATAAAGATGTGGAATGGCACAGGGCTTGAATCACTTTAGTGGAGAACTTCCACCATGGTGACAGCATGATGGACATGAAGACCTACCTTCTTTAGAATTTATGTGTAATACTTTATAAAAAACAGTAAGTCAGTCTAAAAACTTTCTTCTCATCTGTTCCTGTCCTAAATGCTAAACTATAAAATTTAAGTGCTACGTAAACTGTTATTACCTGATTTTTTTCATTTATGATTAGTAGGTTTTTATTTGCATCGGCGCTTCAATTCTTACTTATGTTTGGTCTTCTAATACTGCGAGAGGAAAGCATAGGCTTTAAAAAATATTACCTCTATGCCTTTAATTAAAGTGAACATAAAAATAAATGGAGTTAGCAAACTAAAATAACTTAGCAAACTAAATGACAACTCATTTTGAATAAGAAAATACTAACTTAGAAAAGTTCCCATCCACCCTCTCCCAACCCCATTTTTACATCAAAATGTGGCAAGTAAAGTTTGGTGTGATTTTCAAAAATAGGATTTCTCTCTTTTTTTTTTTTTTCCACTTTCAGTGTTTTTCTATCCCTATTTCCTGGAAGGATGAATTAAATTTATGCCTCATTTTCTGAATCAACTGATAAGAGATAAATTAAAAGAAAAGCTGGGTCATGTGGATCCTAGGAAGGGTTTCAAGTTATTCTAAGTGTAGATACTAATTACATAATCTTCCTTCAAATCCTAATAGGTTTCCTCTTTCTTTGTAATCTTCAAATAATTACTTTTTCTGCTTTAAAAATATTTAGAATAGATTCAGGTGAGCAAAAGACTCCTTTCTGAATATAAAGAAAAATTAAATAAACAAACTATTCAATTACATGCTTTTCTACAGCATTCACCATCCTCACAGACTCTAAATACAAAAGTCATTTTTCCATCTATTCTTCTGTAAAATGTGGCCAGGTAGCCACAGTGAAGTTTTTCTGTTTTCTCAATTCTTCTGACCTTTGATAAATGCACATGGTCACCCAGGGACCAGACTAACACCCACATTAATGAGCTCATAACAAAGTCTCCCTTTGTGCTGCCAGGCTAACCAATAAACCACGAAAATGATGCCTCTCTCTTCAGTCCATTCATCACTTTTTGCTTTGTAATTTTGCAGTTTATACAGTTTGAAAAAAAAAAGACCTTAATAATTTATTTCAGGTTCCAAATCCTTACTTGCAACACATATAAACATATCTGCAAATATTATATGGAAAACTCCCCAGGGACTGATTATAAGTTCAGTTAAAATCCCTTTAACCTGTTTTCTTTTAAGGCAACCCTGGAAAACACTAGTTTAACATTTGTTTTTACATGGGTGTTAATGTAATTTAAAGCTACTTTGCACAAAAAAAATCCCAGGGCTTCTGAAAAGCAATGAGTGTCTTATGTCCTGGAATTAACTTACATAGGAGGAAAAAAGTATATCAAATTGGGAAATTTCATTTTCTTGACTCCATTACAGTTAGGTATTTTACGATCACACTCCTGATTTGACTATTGGGAGAGTGTTCTGCAAACAAATGTTTATAGATATTTATCATTTTGATTCATGGGAATGTTGCTAATAGGTATCTGTCACTGGTGATCCTCTGCTATTTCCCCCTCCCAAAACCAGCCAGCTCTCTCTGATCTTTCTTTTCTCCCTTTCATTTTTCCTTCCCGACCAACATTCTAATTTCCCATTTTATTCTCTCTCCACCCCACCCTCTTCTCTTCTTCCTGGGGCCAAGCCTAAGACCTGCCTGTTGTACCTATAGATGTTGCTCCTACCCACTGATTATGTTTCCCTGAAGTTGTAGGACCTCTGGAAAAGGGTCATTTTGTTAACTGGGATCATAGATCATGGACCACCAACTATAGTTCCAGACTGAGTAATTGTTCTTACTCAGAACTCTTTAGTTAGCTAGAAAGAATGCAATAGAATATATATACCCACTTTTATGCCATTAACTTTGCTTTCTCCATTTCTAAAACTCATTCTAAAAAGTTGAGGTTTTTGTGACATGATGACATAACTGACTCTTCTATGGGAAGTCAAATTGAGTTCATAGGTACATACAAAAGTATAAGAAGGTATCATTCATTTCAGTTAGAAAAATAGCATTCAACCCTCTTTATGGCTTCCTTCTTCAAGTCTGAAGAGACAGAATTAACTCTAAAGATTTTTGCAAATGAAAAATAAAAAGGGTAAGGAAGATATCAACCTTTTATGAAGAAGAAATAAAGACCTTGTAGGAGGTATATCGTAGGAGCTATTTTCATATGGAGACCCAAGCAAAAACTAAAATGATTTACATGAAGGATGTAACAATTCAGATTTTATCTTAACATAGGCATACTTTTAACTAATCTCATAATGCATTCTGTCATTTGCAGCCAAAAAGAAGGGAAGTGACTCTCACCCCATTACATTAAAACATTTACTTCTCAACTTAACATTTATATTTGTTCTATTTTTAAAATATATCACTAACAGTAAAATCTTTTGAGGTCACTGGAGCATTCCCTAGAAGGGGCATTTTAGGGCACATAAAGCAGAATGTTCAGATGCTAATTACACAATTATTCTGCCTAGTATTAGAACACTGGGAAATTATCAGGGACCAGAAGTGGTAATTTGAAATAATTATCAATGGAATAAAATAGAACTGGTATCATGATCTGAAAAACAAATGTCATACAGTAGACACAGAACTAAATGTCTAAAAGACACTCTCAAAAGTGACCAAAATTGATTGAAATTATGAAGACCAATGGGAAGGAACACATCCCTAGAGGTTTAAAAAATCCTTATCCCAGTCAAGAAACCTTGATGCTAAGGGCAATCATGTACTTGTTCATTTTCTGGCAGCTCCACTCATCATCATTTTAATGAAGGGAGGGAGGGGAGGAGAATTTGCTTAAGCATGCATATACAACTGAAATTAAACAAGAAATACAGTGCTTCCTTAATCCCACGCCACGCTCACAGCATTTCCACTGCCTCCTGACCTTGGCTCTTATCATATCCAATTTGACTGCATGTCAAAGAACACTGGCTTCCACAAGCCCCCTTTTAATGTTACCCAGCACTACTCCTTCCTTCAACTGAAAAGCTTCTTTCTTTTTTCTCACTGACATAGCAGTCTGTTCTTTACAAATCAATAAACAGGAAGATCTCATCTACTGTACTTCCAGTTTCTACAGAACCCAGTCACTCTCTGTTCCTTGCATATCAGAAGATAAGGCAGCATTTTAGAAAGCACATGTTGTGCTCCTCCATGAAGGACAGGAAAGGGGAAGTTGACATGCAATATTTCTGGGTCATGGGGTGGTCTATCTTGATGTTAAAAGTCTGACAAACCTCTCTCCCATGCTGCATCTTTCTCTTTTTTTTTTCCTCTTTCTGTTTTCCTTAACCTGATTCTCCCTGTCCCGCTAGTCTTGACACTTAACCACCTTGACTCCTTCTCTCTGACCAAAAGTTGGCTGGCAACTAAAATATACTTTCTTCAAATCTGAACAGAAACTATGCCTATATATTAATTGTATACATATCAATACAGTACAGGAAACTTCAGGAGGTGGAGGCTAAGGTAGATTAGAAATAAACAAAAAAATAGAGTACATTTCTTAGGAGAAGTGCAAGACAGAATTTCTAGGTCATCGTGGCACTAGGTGCACTTGGCTAAGAGATAATCTGAATGACTTTATGAGATTCTTCCTTTCACTAAAGCAAGAAATCCTAAAATCCATCAGGATACGTGCACTGTACCTTGACTCTCTATTTAATCCTCAAGTGAAACCAAGACAGTAAAGTGTAATAAAAATGCATATAGCCTCAGGCTTTGCGTCTTAGCACAGAGAGGGAAAAATAAGCTTTTTGACTTAATATGTCTACTGTGAATAATCAATCACTGCTTTCTGGGATCTTGTTTTATAATCCTAGCACATAGCCCTGAACTTCATGTTCTTGTTGTGGAAAGAACAAGGGAAGGTTCTCCCCTGCCTAGAGGAGAAGAGAGAGTGGGAGAGGCAGAGGAAGAGGGAGAGGAAGAGGGAGAAGGGAGAGGAGGAGGAGGATGAGGGGAAAAGGAGAGGGAGGGAGGAAGAGAGAGAGAAGAGAGAGAGAGAAATCATATAATTTTTTTAGTTTTATTTATTTTATTTTTAATTTGTGGAATAACACAAGCATTTTTATAACATAGTATAATAAAATATAACAGTATAATAACTATGCTTATAACATAGTATAATAAAAAGACTATATATATATTTAAGGGAGATAGAAAATTCAACTAACAGAAAAAGAAGCAGCTATTACATATGGAAAACTGCATGAGTTGTCTCTCTTCTGCCTTACTGAGTGATGCTTAAGTTATAGAACTATTAAGGGAAAAAAGAATATCACTCATAGAGAGAAATGGGGGATGAAGGAGACAAAGAAGTGTAAGACAATTCCAAAGTTTTCACCCTGATTTGCTGGGAAAACAATGGTGCCATCACCAGAATAGGGAATTCAGTAGGAAAAAACTGGTTTTGAAGGATAAGATGATTAGAGGTGTAATGCCTTGATAAAACAAATGAATGAATGAATGGTGGAATATAAGGCAGTGTGTGCAATGAGGTAGAAGAGATATTCTTTCTTCCAGAGTCCCTCAAATCACAAGCAGGTATCTGGAGATTCTGCGATACCCAGCTCAAATCCTAAGTACAGCCTACTTCTTTCTGGCATCAAGTGACCTACCTTTGGCACTGCAAATATCTTACTAGCTAGATATAAAGGAGGATGCATTAGACAACTAAGTAGGTGTGTAATGAGTATTTCTTTACAAGACCAGCTCTGTGCCAGACAATGTGGAAGGTTAAAAAGATATAGTCCTACTCTATATTCTACTATACTACTATACTACTCAATAGTCCTACTCTAAATTCAATTCCAAAAGATTTATGAATCTACTAGACTGAGTTAGATGCCAGAGACATAAAGGCAAAAAAGAAATAGTCTTTGCCATCAGAGGAGTTTGCATCTGACTGCCTTCAAGGAGTTTGCATTCTAAAGAAGGGGAGCAATCTAATGTCAGGAAAAAATTAAGTAATAAATTTTGTGCTATAGATATTGGAAAATGGAAAGATCTCTCTGTGTTGTAGTAGTGTGAAAGGAAGCAGGACAGAAATCAATATGAGACTAGGCTACTATGATGGTCCATCCAGCTCCAAAAGGCAAGGGAAAACAAAGGATGATGGAGTAACTCTCTTAGGCACATCCTCTAAGTTCTCTGTGCTAATTTCTCAGGAATATACTAGACTGAAAATTGATATATTTTTATAAAAACTTGTAAATTGCAATTAATTAGAAACCTTTCTTCTTTTAACAATTTTACACCGGTTTCTATTCAAAATATAAGCAGTTTGAGTGATTTAAATGATTTCTTCCTTATCTTTTCCTTATTGAAATTGAACTGACCTTTTTTAATCTAAAAGAATCTCAACTTCTGGAAGGCAGGAGCTGTTTTAATTTTCCATGTTATTTTACCTCCAGGGACTAGCACAGTTCACCAGATTATACAGTCATAGATTTAGAGCTGTAAGGGACTCAGGAAGATCATCTAGTCCGAGCCCACAGAGAGGATCTTCTCCATTATACAGATGCTGAAATGGATATTTGTTCAAGGTCATACAGATAAAGAAGAAGGTGGAGGTATACACTTAATGTTTAATTGAATTGATGGCTGTTTGGAAATAGATGGCTGTATATAAAGTTTCAGAGAATATTCTTTTAACTTTTTTGCTAGATTCAACCCATGCTTTTAGGGATAATAAGTTGTGCCACTGTCATTACCACTTTAAAATTATTTCAGTTCACTATTTAGCAAACTCTCTTGTAGACTGTTTCCAAAGTGACATTAAACCTCATGCACACAGCTTTGAAATCTAGTCCTTGATCTAGGGATGAACACACTGTTCACATCTTGGGTAGAACTTTTTGGTTGTCTCTAGATGATCTTTTTATCCCTCTAGGTATTAACCAGTCTTTTTATTTTCTTGGCAGTGGTTCTGGAGCAAAATTCCCCAAAGGGCTGGACTCTATTGGAATGGATCAAAATTTAAAGTACAAGAAAGTTTTCTTTCACTTCTAAAAACAAAATTCATGTAAGGACATACATTTTCATGGACATAGAGGAACACACATATAAAGTAAACCCTCATTGATTTGACTTCACTAACTTAGAAGTTTGGATAATTGAGTAAAGAAAATCAGATAGAGGTTTTTTTTTAAACTAACTATACTAATAATGTGCCTAGTACATAGAAGTTATTTGAGATCAACTTTTTGTAAGTATCCTCAAGGACTTTAGAAGAAAAACTTTTTGAAAGTAACTGATAAGTCAATTACAAAATCCTTTCATCAACTAAGTCCCATAGGGACTTCTATAAAGCAGCACTTCCTGCTTTTAGCTACTGTGTATTTTAACAGTAGTAAAACTAAAAATTTTTAAAAAGTGTTCTGCCAATCATATTTCTAATTCAGACTGTCCTTTCTGTGAAAAAAGAAATCCAAACTAATGAATCTTAATTACTCTGTCAATACTTTAAGGATCTGAGATTGCGTTGGTATAGCCAATAAAGAGTGCAAAACCTCTCATTTCAGCTGGTCAGTTAAATGGCCACAATTCTTTCACTTTTCTTTACTCTGGCTTTTATCCTGTTCCTCACAGTGACTATTTACATCATTCTGCATGATTCCTCCCTCTCAGCAGACCTTTCATACTATTTTGAAGAAATAGAGCCCATTCATCATAAGCTCCCTCTTCTGTTCAACATCTCAAAAACCCTTCTCTCTTGTCAGCATCCCTCATTATCTATTCCTTTACTCCAAGCTCTGATCCTTTTGGACAAGACTGACCTCTGCTTATACACTTAATTTCATATCCTTTCCAGATTGCACTTACAATCATTCTCTTTCTCAATGGACTTTAATCTCTTCTTGTTGGCTAGCTCCTTCCCTGTTACCTACCAGTATCTAGGTGACACTGCGTGTAGAGTTCTCAATGTAAAGTCAGGAAGGTCTGAGTTCCAATCCTGGATTCAGATACTTCCCAGTAGTGTAATTCTGGGAAAGTTGCTTAACCTCCTTCAGCTTGTTTTCTCATCTATAAAATAGGGATAATAATAGCACCTACCTCATAGGGTTTGGGGAAGGATCAAATGAGATAAGATATATAAAGCTCTCTGTAAGCCTGAAAGCAGTATATAAATGGGAGCTATATTTACCTACAAATATGGCCACGTCTCACCCACTTGCAAAAAAAAAGTTCATTTCACCCGGTCATCATCAATAAATAAAATATTAATATGAACTTCAAGAAAACCATTTTTGGAAATTTAACATATCTAATTATATATATAAATAGGTTTTGTCAATGCAAAGGCATATTGATGAGCATAGTCAATGCATCTAAGATAAGAAGGAAAACTATTGTGAAATAATCCCTGCATGAAATACCTTTGATACAGGACTGATATTCATAGATAAAGGGAAGTAACATAAACATATAAAACCTAGAGTTATTTTCCAGTGGATAAATGATCAAAATATAGAAGAATTTTACACACATGAGGGATTGCACCAAATCACTACTCTGACAGGTGTAAATTAAAACAATTCTGAAATCTCACCTATTCTTATTTATAGGGAGAGAAGGAAGTGGAAGAAAATGAGACCTGTATAGTTAACCTTTTTTTTTCTTTTTTGGTATTATCACTCATTTCAAATTGAAATTAAATTGTTACATGCAAAAAAGGCAACAGATCACTAAAACTAAGGGGCCATTTTTTGAGCAGATGCTTTTATTGACATTAGAACTTCTGATGCTCACTTTCAATATAGATAATCTGAATACATCTACAAGACACTGTCATATCCTTTGTCTCTGAATTCTTGTAATAAAAATTTTCAAGTTAGGAGGTTGGAACTGGTAGGAACAATGCTTTCTAAGTAGCTGCAGAAGCTGCTCCTTTACATTTATTTTCAGCATTGTCAAAGGATCCTGATCCTGTTGATTAAACAGATGAGGATATCATTTGCGACTTTGATTACATCTTCCCATGGAGGGTATAGACATATCCATGAACACCTCATTAATGGAGTTTAGACTAGCTCCTAGGACTTAGAACTTGTTGACCCATTCATATCCCAATGAGGATTATATCTCACCATGATTTGACTGACTTAGGTAGGTCTTGTAGTGAGCCTTTTAGTAAGAGATGTGCCCTTTTATTCAAATTTGAGATTATAGACAAGAACTGCATTCTAAGGTTCCCAGAAATAAATTCATAGGGGGAAAATAAGCTGAAGAGATGTGGTTTTTGAGAAGCCCATAAGAGCAGTCATAGCCTACAGAAACTCAGAGTGTGGGGTGTGGGGTGTTGGGGCACAAGTTTGTTTAGTCTTTTCTCTTTTCCACTATGGTCTGTACTTCCACATGTCCTCATTTTCCTCATAGTCATCAAAGCGCCCACCTACTAAAGGTGAAAATTTATCTGACCTGCTTTGAGGCATTGAACTGATCCTTTACTTTGAAGAGATTATATCAAGTTTATGTACAATTACATAAAAGAATCTTTACATTATCATATACTTATCAACTATTTCTCCACTGCCCGTGACTCATTTTCTGCATATTATGCCCAGGTTGCTATGAGTTTGTCTTCAAACCCCACCGAGGGACTTTAGATCTGGCAAGTTCAGTCATTCCAAAGCTGCCCTACCATCCTGGAAAATAATGACAATAATAATGATGATGATGATGAGAGTGATGATGATAGCTTTCATTATTATTATTGTTTTACAGAGGGGCAGTGGAGCTGGTGAATTAACAGGCGTGATTACCCGGAACCAGCACTTATATGTACAAGGTCATTTTGAGCTCAGGTATGTCCTTGATCTCCAATTTGATCTTTGACTGTAACATTTTTTTTGTTAGCTTATTTTATAAAATATCACACTTATTCAGAGGATAGCCAGCCATGATCCGAACCCAACTTAATCAGAGAACAGGAAGAAATATCCCTTCTGGCCCCCCTCTGGCTTAAGTACCAAAACCAGAAACCAATTTGTGTTGGAAATGCATGTTATTTAAGATGAGTAAAAAAACCCTCCAAAACCAAAATGTTTTCCCTCTCTTCATTCTCCTAGGTCACTTGTAGAAGCATTTCTTTACATTTTCTAATTAGTATTAAGATTTTTCAATTCAATAATTTTTTTTCACCTCTCTTCAACCAAGCATGATATAATCATATCATAATATGAGGTGCCTTAGGTCCGATCGTTTCTCGTTCCCATTTCCCAGATAATGAGGTACCAATCAGAGCCCCATAATTCTGATAGGTTTTCTGAGTCAGAATCTGGTCTTAAAATGCTTTTATCACAGCTTGTTTCTTCAGGATTGGGTGTCTGTATTGGTGTGGGCAGCACACTAACAATTAGGTCCTACACCTAAATCCATTCACAATCTTTCTTCCGCCCAGTTCTAGTGTATAGCCAGGGCTCCCAATTTTTATACCTGGTTTGGAGTGCAACAACTCATTGTTCCTTTCATGTAGATAAAATATTATAAACAAATTTAATTATAAGGTTGTTATTTATGATGAAAGCTTAGAAACAGATGAATTGTTTCTAGCCTTCACAAGAAATACAAAACACTATGTGTTTTAGATGTCCATGGATTCACAATATTCTACCTCTTTTAATCTAAAGCTACTTCTTAAGTCAAGGAAAAACAAACACAACTATATCTATTATGACAATAAGAAGATGAATATACAGAGGAATTTTAAACTTCCTAAGAGCACACAGTTGTTTAAGTGAAGCCTAAGAATTGAATCTAATATATAAATTATAGGCAGCCTATGCGATGATTGGCTTAAAATACATATTCATGGTAGCTTTACGTCTTTGGAATTATTTCCCAATCCAGTATAGTCAGGTTACAACAGAAAGAGACTAGGTGATACTTTCCTTTTTAACATTTCTTAGATTCAAATTCTTTTTTGAACATACATATATGTATACATATACACATGTACATTTCCATAGATGAAATATATATACTTACACACATATATGTATATATGTGTACATATGTGTATGTAAATGTATATATGCCCATATGCATATATATGCATACACACAGAGAATTATCCCTTCCATATTGTGACTTTCCCCATCATGGTTTTGATATATTACAGGCTGGCATAAGAAATTCAATGGGAATTTTTAAGGAGTTTTGTGGAAACCACAGATGACATGTGAAGGTCAGCAGACAACACAGAAAAAATTTAGAAACTCAGAAATACAATATATATAGTATTATATAATATCAACATATTTTATCTTTTAATACCACAAATATATTCAAATTTTACAATAAGGTACTATTAATACCCCATAAAAGAAAGGTTCAGATTTCTTCTTTTGTATGAAGGAAGGGTCAAAAAATTTTACATGGATTTTCTAGATCATGGTGGCACCGGTCCCTAACCCCCAAGATGTGGAAGGGATAACTCTGTGTGTGTGTGTGTGTGTGTGTGTGTGTGTGTGTGTGTAATGTATATAAAATTTTATACATATATATCTATATATAAGTATATACACATACATACATATGCAGGCACACACATATTCTTTTTCTTATTTCCCTCTTGTTGCTTTACAGGACCATAAGCGCTTATGGTCTAATCTAATCCTGGAAATAGTCAGAAATCTACAAGAGAACTTGCTGTTGAAGGTTCTGTCTTCCAAGCTGACTGCTTTTCTATTATGTAGCATTTTGGAGTTGTTTGTGTACAGTGTCAAAAGATTGGCACTTCACGGCAAAACTTCAAAAAAAAATTACAGTCTTAGATGAGTAAATATTGACCAAGTAACAATAAAAGGCATTTTCAAAGCAGTGTTTAGAAATACCTGTCACTGTTTCAGTATCTGTTTCACTGAATAGAGCTTCTGTTTCTCTCGGTCAGAGCTGTCACTAACATGATACATGCCCAGCAGGAGTTCCATTTGATGATGCATTCTTAGGAAGGAAGGAGCTGACTTTCTTATTGGAAACTGTAGGAAATAAACTTTCAAAGCCAATGCAATGAACATCTTTCTTCATCTGTATTTAAGTTTTAAGCTAATCAAATTCATTTGAAACTAGTTTGACTTCTAGTGGCTTCTAGATATTGCTATCTCTAGTAATATTTTGTTTCAGATCATCAAGATAATAGCTTCCCTTTTGAGAGTACAGCCAATACTTTTTTTTTTAAATCTGTGGATTAATTTTCCAGTTCATGGGATGTCTAAGGCTTACTGTGCCTCCTCCCTTCTCTATATGTTTTCTCTTTTGGCCCTAAGCATTAACACTGAATGGTGGAGTTGAAGAAAACAAAATAAACAACCAAAAAAGCAGTAGTTATTGACCCTTTCAGAGTTCCTAATGTCTTCATTAATTAGTGAAATTCACATTTTTGTGAATTATTTTAGTTTTTGAATCATTTTCCTCACAAGTACGTTTACTTAGTACTGAAATATTGATTTTCTGTTTTACAGACGATGGAACTGAGGCTCACAGAAATTAATGGTCTTGAACATAACGTTAATATTGGGACACTTGAATAGGAGTTCCTGGTGTCCTTTTCATAATGCTCTGGGATGAGACATCTTGGCCTTTGCAATGTTGTTAAAGATTGAGTGTTTTCTTGCTATCTGAAATCATTGTATTGTAAATAGGAACCTAAGCAAAATTTTATACGTTGTCTCTCCTTTGTTTCTTCTTTAGTGGTACTAATATTGGAAACAGAAAACTTGTAGTATTGCAACACCTTCCAAGGTTTTTGATTTGTAAATATAGCCCTGGGTAAAGATCACATAATATTTCTGCTTTGTCAGTCATTATAGTAAAAGGCGTGAGATGATTTGGGGTCACATTTGTCCACTGCAAGAAGGCTTCTGAAGGGTTTCTTTTTTAGAAAAAAAAAATTGTGAGAGCATTTTGAGGAGACAGACCATCAAAGCAGCTTCTATGTTAGGTGAAGTCTTTTGCTAAATTTTGCCAGGCCCGATAATTGCCTGGGATTTGAGCATTCCAGTACTACAGTTGCTGACAGATGTTGTCTCTGCTTTTTTTCCCCAAGATTCTGCTTTATGAGTCTTGGGCATAGGCCCCCAGTTATGAAAGAGTTTCTGGGACATATCTATCTTTTGCTAATAGGGGTAAGCAGCCTTATCTGTTGGGACAACATCAGGTAGTTCAGTAACAAAGCCTTGCATGTCCATAAAAGGTATCAGGATGTATTGGTCATTTCTGTCTATTGTTTTGAAGTCAGAACTGGTATACATTTGCGAATGAGGTAACCCTTATGGGTTTGGGTCTGAACCGATTATAGAGGAACTCAAATCCATTTTCCCATAGATTGATGGACTCCAGGCAAAAATAACCATACAACAAAAATGCTGCCCAGCTGAGCAGGGAGTTGTTATTATCTAGCATTTGCACACCAATTTATGCTTTCAAACTCCTTCACAGTCTCCAGTTACTGGCAGACAGACGGTGGGGAGGTAGGGAGGGCTGCAAACTGGGTTGTTAAAGCAGGAAGCCTCCTGGAAGTGATTTTGAGGAGGTTCTTCCTCAGGATGCCAGTGACAAAAAGGGTTTTTTGAATGTAATTTTAAATCATAAAAGAAGCATTTTGCACCTTGTCATGTGATTCTTCAGATGCTAATCACATTACTTAGAGAACTGGCACAGCTCCTGGATTTCTCACAGTCACTGATAACAGGCTGGGTCTGAGTTGATGCTACAGGAAATGGAGAACAATGTCTGCCACGGAAAGGAGTGGGTGTGGTGTCGATAAAGCCCAGAAACACTGACCAACATGGCACCCGCTGCTCGAAGAAAAACAGGAGGACCACAGAGGGAGAAGGATAGTTTCATATTGTTTAATAAGGGTGTCTTTGTTCGTTCTTTAGAAATGACAGAGAGATAAAGAGCAAAGGGAGAGCGTAGGGTTGAGCGATGAAAGGATCTCAAAATGTCCTAAAGATTTTGATAGCTCAGACATTTTCTTGGCAAATAATACTGTGAAATTCAGTTCAGTGTTTCCTCAGTCCCTCCTGGGAGTATTCACTTATCCTGCTGCCTCCTGAATGGATTGGGCATTTAATCTTCACAGTAATCTCTACACAATACTCTTCTGTGTCCTCTTCCATTTCTTTTGAGATTCACTGTATTTCTCCTTCATTCCTCTCCTCTTATTCCAAACCACTTGCCTTCCTCTTATCACTTTATTTAACATATCCCTTCCTCTTGAGTGTAACTACCTTTATCTTCTTTTACATCTATAAATGAGAGGTGCCTCTTTATCTGCTAGAATGCATCTTCTACCCTCACTTTTCAGCCCTATGTCCCCACTTTTCCCTATAGGACTTTCTTCTGTGATTGGCCAACAGCAAAATGAAAGTTACTAGAATCCAATTCTAAAAGCATTTTAGAAGAACGGAATCTTATCATTTACTCCCTGAATCACTATCATCAGTACAGCTGGTGCAGAACTCTATTTCATTTTGGGGCTCATTGGATAAGTATGAGTTTGACCTGGGAACCATAAAATGCCTAAAGGGGAGGGGGATGTGGGGAAAACTTTCTATTCCTTCCTTCTTCTTGGCTTACTGTTGTATGATGGAGCTCCCTTTTTTATTACTAACTACTCCCTATATAAGAATAACATGTTTGTATCCAATTTATTGTTGACTATGGCTTCTTAACTTTTTCAAATTTTAAACAAATACGTACAGGAATTTTATTTCACTTAACTGAGTACAACTTAACGTTAAATAAATTGTATGATATAACCAAGGAAGGCATTCTATTTCTAGAGGAACTGGTTTCTCTCCCTCTTAAAATGTTAGTTTGATTCCTTTTTTAATGAATGTGGGCAATCTCCCATATATATGATAATTGCTTACAAGTTTCTGTCAATTAAGTAATCAATTTATTTAAAGAAATCATTTTGGGGTAAGGTTTCCGTACTTGAATACCTGCAGGATTTTCAGGTTACACCACTCATTTAGTAGCTCAAATTGACCTTGCATTCTTATTTAACCTTTAATGTAAGATAGTCCTTGATTTTTAAATACTTGGCATTAATAGGCTACATGTACCAACATGGGTCAGCTAGGTGGCTCAGTGGGTAAAGAGTATAGAGTGGATAGAAAACTCATCTTCTTTGGTTCAGCTCTGGTCTTTGACACTAGCTGTATGACATTGGGCAAGTCACTTAACCCTGTTTGCCTCAGTTTCCTCTTCTATAAAAATGAACTGGAGAAGGAAATGTCAAACCATTTCAGTGTCTTTGCCAAGAAAACGACAAAAGGGGTCATGACACAACTGCAATGACTGAACAGCAACACCTGCTTCTGCTTTGCTCCCCTTCCTACCCAACGGCCAGAATCTATGGACCTGTGAACCTGATTTTGCCAAGACCATGCCTCACATTTGACAAGCTGCAGTCCCTCTTGTTGCTTTCACCATCTCTTCCAAAGCCCCTGCAGAAGTCCAACTACATCCCAGGCCTGAATTCTTTCATCCAACACGTTCCTACTTGACAAATCATTCACTCTCCATCCCCACATTCCATGAGACAATGGGATGTGGAGAAAGCAGATATGCTTTTGGTTTTATTAAGCATAAAATCAATATAGACTTAGTTTTAACAGTGAAAAATATCTTCAAATTATATTTGAGATGCTGGCTGTTATCATGTTTAGAATGGCAATATTTTTCATTTGTTAAAGTATTTTGGGGGGTATCGTTTGGCTGTGTAAACATTAAGGTTATTTTTAAATAAGTCAGTCAATAAGCATTTATTAAACACCTACTATTTGTCAGGCACTATGTTAAGAACTGGGGATACAAAGGGGAAAAAGAAAGACAGTTTCTGCCCATAAGGGGTTTATAATCTAATGGAGGAAGACAACATAGTAAAAGAAATATTAATTAACCACAAGTCTCAATTATTTCTCTTCAGTTCCCTAGAAATGCACTGAAATTTCTATATGCTTGTGGAGCCCTTTTGCATTGCAGGTATATATGTGGTAGGGTGGGCGATGGCTGAAGGAGAAGCAGGTTTCCAACAGGCTCTTGGTTGTTTACCTTTTCTCTGTCATCATCTAAGCCTAGACAATACATCAAGCCTTAATTTGTAGTTTGATGATTTCTAAGGGGTGAAAATTTAACAACGGGCTCTCTCCAATCAGTACTAACTCACTTTAGCACACTTCTTTGCTATAGTGTGATTTTGCAACTGTCCTTCATTCTAGAAGAGGACCATGACATCAGGGAGGTGATACCATGATATGCAAGTGAATTGGATTTAAGTGAGGGAGAGAAAACACCTACTCAATGCAAGAAAAAGCAGCCTATCTTTATCTGGAGACAAAACTCATGGTAAAAGCATAGACCACAAATAAACAAAATTTAAAGAGGGTCGGAGATGCCCTTGGGTAAGTCAGCTCTGCAAGCAAGCGAAAGACAGGAGAGGGGAAAGAGTAGGATAAGATAGGATAAATTCACCAGGTGCTTTTGTGCCAGCAAATTCTGTCCAGGCAGAACACTCCTCTTCTAGACAAGGTCTAACTGGTCATGACTATAATCGTTTCCCTTTCATTTGTCTCATTGTTGGCCTGACACGTGTCCACTTCTAGGGTATTCTTGGGGTTTCTGCTTCCTATGATCTATCAATGCCTTCCTTCTATCTAGAAAAACTGCATTTCCCAACAGCCTCTTTGCTGCATTTGTGAAGGGCTATGATTATGAAGATACATTTCCTACCTTTCTTACCCCATCCTCCTACTAGAATAGTTGTTCTTAACTTTATATGTTTCATGGACCTCCTTGACAGTTTGATGAAATCCTTTAGAATCCTTCTCATTATGTTTTTAACTGCATATAATGAAGTTCATAGGAATACGCACAAAATAAATTATTTCAGGAAGAAAAGATTTAATTTCCTGCCTATATTCATAGGACAAATCCCTGAAATCTATTTATAGGCTGATTATGGTTCTATGGACCTCAGGTAAAGAACTCCTGAAATAGATGATGAATTTTGTGAAAGAAGGAACCATGTTTTAAATATGTTTGTTTCCCCAGCATACAACACACACACATATATGTTACATATACTTGTATACACATATATCAAATAAGCATGATATGTATGACTTTTGGAGGAATGAGTAGATATATTATAGTATGTAATTATCAAATGTTTAATGAATCAAAATTTTATATTGAAAGTTTCTGTCTTTAACCAAATTGCAATCATCTGGGGAGATAAGACAGGAAAACAGGTAAGAGATAAATAATAAGGTAAAGCAAGTGGTAAAATAACCAGAATCAGTGGAATAGATTGTGGGTGCTATAGAAGAGTAAGACATATATTTTCATACATAGCAAACATGTGGATTTATTTTGTTTGACTATGCTTACATATGACAAGGATTGTATTTTGTTTGTTTTTTTTTAATTTGGGAAGGGTAGTTAGCAATAATGTTGCCAAAAATGAAGAGAAGAAAAGGAAAAGAGAGTCAATGAAGCATTTAAAACATAGACAAGAACGGTAGCTTTGAATGGTAAGTTCTAAATAGTGAATTTGTTACATACTAAAAAAAAAGAAAGTTGTAAGTTATAGTTACATGATTACAGAGAAAGTTCTCTTTTTTCAATTTTGTTTGTGGGAATGTTCTTTTTTGAATGTTCATTAAATTTATAATAAAAAAATTAAATATAAAATCAGAGATCAGCATATTAACCTCTGAACTAGACCTGCAGATTTATAGGTATAAGGACCTCTCTGGTGAGGACACTGCCTCCCATTGGTACCTTCTCTTCAAGGTATAATTTTAAAGAGTTGCCTAAAACATCGAGAGGTTCTTTGACTTGTGCCCAGGGTTATATAGCCATTATGTGTCAGAAGCAGGTTTTCCTGATTTCCATGTCAGCTCTCTATCATATCATGTGGACTTTACCTCTTAAATACCCATTAATACCTATTTTTAACTCTTCTTCCTTCTCAATTTGTTGTTTTTTTTTGCATATTTCATCCATAATGAGTGAGTAGCACATGTCTCAGTGGACAGAGAGCTGGTCTTGGAATACCAGAGATGAAGGTTCCAGTTCTATTATCATGACATACTTGCTGTATCACCGTGGGCCAGTCAATTAACCTCAGTGTCTCAGGAAATTTTCTATGATTGTAAATTACAGAGAAGTTTCTGATCCACCTTATGGGAAGGAGTTTTCATATAGAGCATTGTTCATACCAGTGCAATCACTGGTCCAGAACAACAAAACAACACAACAGATAAATATGAACATTTATTTTGTCTGATACATTTTACATAAATGTTCTCCTAGTTATGTTTTATGGCTGTGAATCATCACAGTCTCCAAAGAATCAAACTTGCATATGACTCGGTCACTGGAAAAATGAATGGGTCATGAAGTAGGCTATAGCATATATCCAACAATGTCCTGCAGGCAAGAAACACTTATCACTGAAGGAATGTGTCAGTAAAAGTGAGTATTGAAAACAAGGATAGCCCCAAAAAACCCAGAGGAAGGTCTTCTCTAGAGACTCTTCTCTGGAGGAACTATGTGACAATCTAGGAAAGATTTATAGGACAAGAGACTGAGTGGGCTGCAATCTGAACTACTGGAGAGAATGCCTATCTTGATGAGATCAGAGACCCAAGGAACTCTGGGCTTCACATTTTAAGAGAGGCATGAACAAACCAGGGAACCTAAATAAGATGATATACAGGATAGTCAGGGCTAGGAAATTCTGTCATATGAGAAAGAGAAATTCAGGATATTTAGACTAGAGAAAGAAATGATTCAAGCTGGACATGTTTGCTCTCTACAAATCTTTGAAAACCTGTCATGTGAAAGAGAATTAAACTTAACTTTGCACTGTTCCAAAGGGAGGAATTAGAAGAATGGATAGGAGTTATAGAAGCAGAGTTTTATTTAATTTGGGGAAAAACTTGTAACTGAGTAACATTGTCCATAAATGGGATGGGCCACCTCATAAGATAGTATTTTCCCTGGTACTGGAAGAGTTGAAACAGTAACTGGATCATAATCTTAAGAGAGGATTCCTGCTTCTGGTGAGAAGTTAGACTGGATTCCTTCAAAACCTTTCTAATTCCAAGATTTTGTAACATTAAAAAAATGTGATACCGTATATGCTAAATCCACTTTTATCTCCTGATCCTCAACATTAATTCTATATGCATAGTTTTTGACTCGTGGCATCACATGGGGATAGGGGAATTGCCTTGGATGACTTCATACTACATAGCTGACATCTGCTTTACACAGATTATCTCATTAAATTCTTCCAGCTCTGTGAAGGAGATAGGCAGCTAGGTGGTGAAGAAGAAAGTTAAGCTTAGAGTTGGGAAGATATGAGTTTTAACCCACAGCACATGTTGGCTGTGTGAACCTAGGCATATTACTCTCAGTCTCAGTTTCCTCCTCTGTAAAATGAGAGGATTGGACAGTTAATGGCTTGTAAGATCATTTCCAGCTCTAAATCTTTGATTCCGCTTGACAGAAAAGGGGATGAGTGGTAGACAAGTGAAATGACCCAGCTAGTATCTGAAGTTGGCTATAAAAGTAGCTCCATACTGTTTGGAAGCATGTTGGTCTTCTTTTTTTTAATCATAAAGGTAAATTTCCTTCAGCCCGGTAGCACAATGGACAGAGCACTGAACTTGGAATCAAGAAGACACATCTTCTTGAGTTCAAATCCAACCTCAAACACTTACTAGCTCTGTGACCCTGGGTGAGTCACTAAACCCTGCTTGCCTCAATTTCCTCGGGTGTAAAATGAGCTGGAGGAGGAAATGGCAAACCATTCCAATATCTTTGCAAAGAAAACTCCAAATAGGGTCATGAAGAGGTAGACACTGAGCAACCACAACCACAAAGTGCCTTTGTTAACTATTACTTTTGATAATCACTATCAGGTGACCATCAGTTTTGACTTTTTTCAAAGAAGCTGGGGTTTTGAAAACTGGTAAAATTTTCACTTCATGTAAGCCCAAGGTCCATGGGCCTGTGTTGAATCAATATTAAAGCAGTGATGTTCGTGACTCAGCTTGTGTTACACCCATTGTTTCTGTCACCCTGGAATTACAACTGTGGCAAATTGCACATTTTATTCCGTAATCTGGACCATTACGTAATAACAGACACACGAATAAGGACAGTTCCCACTCTCACCAACGGCAACAGAGGCTTCACTGGAATTTTCTCTGTTACTGAAAAAACACCATCCAGCTGCAACGGGTTCTTTTAATTCAGCAGCTGACAGACCCTTGACCAAAAGAGGACAGGAGGACCAGCTGTGAAACCCAGGGGAGACAGGGAGCATATTTGTAGTGGCTCTCTGAAGTTGCCATGTTAAAAAAAGGCTTGTGCACAGGAGCAGGAATAACTTGAAAGGATTCTTGAGAAACTCTTTTTAAAATGGAAAACTCTTAAATTACTTTGAGGATAGTCAGGGTGGGAGATGAGGTGCTACTAGAGAAGGAAGCTTATAAACGATTGGGTTTTTTTTGGTTTGTTTGTTTTCTAAATTTAAAAGTCCATTTGTGTTTGAAGATAATTGAGCTTTGTATATTGTAAGAGTTGTCAACCACACAAACAAATCTGTCTGAAGACTGATTTCAGCCCAGGACCCACTTCTCCTTCAGTCATAGCTGCCATTCTAGCACTGGTTTAGCAGAGCTGGTTCTGTAGGAAGCCCACTCATTGAAACAGAGGTTGTGTTGTTGGGCCCAGAGTTATAATCAGTTTGTGCCTGTATTGTTACAAAAAGAGAATGATATGAAAAATACCCTCCAAATCAAATAAGAAGGCCTGAGGCAGCGAGAGTGAAATAGCTCTCTAGCCATTTTAGAAGGTCCCTCACTCCCTTTCTGCTTTGTGTTCCAGATTGTAGGCAGTAGGTTTTAGTGGGAAAAGTAGGACATCTGGAATCAGAAGACCCAAATTCAAGTCTCAGCTCACTAGTTTCTAGTTGTGTGCCCAGCAATTGTAGTACACGGAGCCATAAATCCATCCCGTACAAAAGGTACAAGGTACAAGGTCTCCTCCCATTCTATTTATTTTTCAAAATACGTTCTATGGATATCATTTTTTTATAAGAGTCATGTTATAAACTCCCCTCCTCCATTCTGAATTGAACTCTCCCTTGTAATAAAGAAAAAATAACCATGAAATATACATATAGATGTATCCAATAAATATACCTATATATACACAAAATTTATACACACATAAAATAGTGACCACATTTACTGTATAACATCCTCTCCAAAATCCTCCTAAATGAAGAAAGTATGTTACATTTTCTTTTCTCCAGTGTTGATAGAGCACCTTTGACACTTTTCTGCCAAGGAGAAACAAATGGTGAAAACAAGTCTGTAGTTAGGTAGGGTCAGAAATCTTTGGTTTGTTTTAATATAAAGTGATTAAGGAAGGGGAGAAAGGAATAACTATTTATATAGAGCCTACTATATATTAGGCACTATGCTAAGCAATTTATAAATATCTCCCTTGATTGTCATGATAACCCTGTGAGGTAAGTTACTTTCTCCAATTTACAGTAGAGGAAACTGAGGCAACCAGAAGTTAAGTGACTTGCCCAGGGTTTGTAAGTTTCTGAGTTCACATAGGAACTCGTCTTCATGATTTGCAGCCAAATAGGTATTATAACTTCTTGTTGTTCAGTCGTTTTTAGTTGCATCCGCCTCTTTCTCATCCCATTTGGGGTTTTCTTGCAAAAGATAGTAGACTGGTTTATCATTTTCCTCTTCAGCTCATTTTACAGATGAGGAGCTGAAGTGAACAGGATTAAGAGACACATTACACAGCTAAGAAGTGTCTGAGGCCAGATTTAAACTCTGGAAGATAAGTCTTCCTGACTCCAGGCCTGGCACTCTATCCATTGTGCCACCTAGCTATGATTTAAAAGAAACAGTACTGACTAGCTCTTATACTGGAGGAGAGAGTTCCTCATGTTGTGTGCTCTGAGGGGTGAGAGATGAAAATCATTCCAGGGAGATGAGACGACACTAGGGAGCTGGACTAGATGCATGTAGAGGTTCCAGAGCAACTTTTATCAAGTGGCTATCTATCACCTCTGCCAATGGTGCAGCCCTTAGCAGAAAGAGAAGGGACTCTCAGTGGGGAAGACCAGCGCAGTTCCTTTCTCCTCTCCAGAGAATGATAGTTGATGATAACTGTGCCTGGTGCTCCATTTCCCCTTATCTCTCAATACAGTGGAGAGAGCTTATGTTAAATCCAAAGCTTTTTTATTCTTTCAAGTTTGTTTACATTTCTGTTTAATTAGTACTGAATGGCAGCTTGAGATAAAGTATAGTCAACCATAACAATCTCTGATTTGTATGTGTTTCATTGTAGAGTGGGGATTGAGAGAGGATAGAGTAGGCTTGGTCTACTGAGAGAAAGAAAAAAGCAGGTAAAGAAAATAGACTGTTAATTGTGAGACCTTGTTCTGGTTGGGTGTCCTGGAGCTAATGAATTGTATTGATTGACTATTCCAACCCTCCACCAAAGGAAGAGAAAAGATCAAATCCCGCCCTAACCCGCCCAAATCAAATTATTTCCCTAGAGGGCAAAAGCCTAAACCTTGGGCAAGTAGTTTTGAGTGGCTTGAAGAGTAAAACTGTTTCCATTTCCAAGCAAACTTTACTTTCCTCTTGGTCAGGTTAAAGGGATGAACACATCCTACTTAATCTCTAAAAGCCTCAGCTTCTGTCATCTGTATTTGTACAATCTACTTTACAGAGGAGGGAGAGTTCCTTGTAAGCTCTTGGGCACTTTATATATGTGTACCATTGTTATATTAAATATTGAGAATTCTTTTTGACTTAATGCTCTGTAAGGGAATTAAATATGTATATGACAATTCAATTATCAAAAAAAATTTAAATGCCTAATTCAGAATTTTTGGGTTTTGTGTTTTTTTTCAATGCAGATCCTTCTTGTGCTGACATTACAATCCTGATGAATATATCTGGTCACTGGATCCAGATGGCTCAGGAAGAGAAAGCGAGGCTGGTGACCTGCACACCTCTCTCTCTCCCTCAAAACAAAGTCAAGTGCCAGTCATGCCATCATTTCTCTGATGGCATGGTCTTCGAAAATGAAGGATGAATGCAATAACAACCTACTGGACTATCTTTGTGATTTGTTAAGGCTGAAGAATTAGTCACCCTAGAGACAACCTGTTGATAAAGATCTCTAACCTTTGTTGGTCAGTCCTCAGATGATAGAGATCATACTTCAAAACCTTTCTAGTTTGACAGGGAGTGCAAAGTTTGTTTTCCATTACCATAGTCTTCAGGAACCCAGAACTGTGTATTTTTTTTCCCCACTTGATAAGGCACTGGAGAAAGACTTTGTAGAGGAATATTTGGTTTTATTTATGAAAATATACTTTTTGTCTTTCATATAAAAAGATAATTGTACTGAAAATCACTAAAATCTTCATTTGGGTGTGTCTGAAAAGACCATGGAGTTTTAGATTTTGAATTTCTTAGGTTATTGGCTTACTTAATTAGCTTGCTTAAAAACTAATCAGTTTCTGAATTCTGCTTACTAGATGGTTCTGTAGACATAGCTTTTCCCCCCAGATGTCTTTAGCTAGTTGCATTTTGGAAACTCTGATTCAACACATATTTAAGGCATCACTTTGCTGTGTTCCAAGTGAATTTCTTCAGTCAAACCCACTTATATTTGCTACATGTCTCCTCATAAAACAAGAAATAGCAGAATTCCGCTGTTCTCCATTCTTGGTATGTAGCTAGGACAGCAAGATTATGTAGTCTACATTGCTTCGCTACTGACAGACTGGCTAGTTTCTAGGACTTCACTTAAATAGAAACATCCCATCTTTCCATTAACATTAGGTAGGATTTGGAGATTATGCCCAATAAGTGATAGAGTCATTCATAGCAGATTCAAAAACTCCCTTGATTCCCCAGCTATGTTGAAAGTTAGAAACCAGATGAACTTGACTGTTTATACGTTATGATCTGGACTTTTGATTACACTCCTTTTGTAAGCTTTCTCTAGAGTAATGATGGTTAGAATTATAGTGCTTTGATAGATAGAAAACTGGACCAGACATATCTTTTCCAGTTCTAAACCAATGATTCAATGTCCTCTTCTCCTAGGAACTGGGACTGGGAGTGGGATGAGAGGAAACACACTTGGACTAGTCACCACACCAACATATTATAGAGAGAGATATCACTGGTGGGATAATTATAAAGATGTCTCAGTGACAGTACCAGGCAGTTCCTTTACGATGCAAGAGTCAGGGAAAGATTAAGTCACATTTTCTTGGTCAGTTGTTCAAGCCCCCAGCTAACATGGAGTAACTGAAGCCACGTTCAAAGATCCAAGTCATTTTGGGCTTCCTATCAAAATTCTTTGGTATTTTCTTGCCTTTTCCCCCCTTGTATTATTCAGATTTTAGAGTCATAGGTCTATTTCTACAACTGAAAAACACCTTGAGATCATCTATTTCAATTTCTTTATTTTTATAGATGAAATTGGGGTCCAACATTGGGCTTAATGTTAATCCACCATGTTGCTTTAAGGAGACAAAGTAGCATGCAATCACTCTGTGTGAACTTTGGGCATAGTCACAAGTACACTGCAGTTCTTGGCTGACTGTCTCAAGGACTTAAGATGGTTTTGTGGTTGATAATGAAAGAGTATCCCAGAGGATGAGGACATCAGCCAGATCTTTGCTGCACAGGAGATGCAAAATATTCAAGGGAAAAAAAAAAACAGAAAAAATCTAAAATATTTGTACTATATTCACTAACCTTCTTCAAACCTTTGATACTTCCAAGAGACCTGCATTCTGGTAGCTACTAAATAAATTTGCTTGTCTTGATAATTTCTCCAAGAACTACGAAGATAATTTCATCTCACCTATTCCATGACTGTATGACAGGCTGCATCAAGCAGATGCCCCACCTGTCACTTGCACTGTCACCAATGGAGTGTGTCATGCAGAAGTATATAATAGGTATATTCTGATTTTAAATCATTTATGCAGCCATGCTTAAGAATGCAACAAGGAATCTTAAAGATTTTATTAGAGTGTGCTTCCTAATAGAGAGGGAAAGTACAGATTCAAGTAAATCAGTCCTAGAAATACATTTAAGCAGCTCATTCAGTTGTCACCAGATTCAGCTATCCACCATATACTCCCTCTTCAAAAACCTGTCTTCTCAAGGCTCTGATTGTGACCTGTGTCCAAATCCTGACTTTGCCAGTGTTCAAACACATAAACTTTCTCTTTCTGGAACCTCATTTTCCTCTATAAAATGAGATGGCTGGACTAGATGATTTCTCGGGTTCTTTCCAATTCTAAAACTATCATTTTATGATCACAGTATCCAGTTCCAATCTCTCTGCTGGCCTTCATTCTCACGTCTCTAACTGCCAAATGGAGATCTGGAATTAGATGTCCTATAGATAAAAGTCAACATGTCCAAAACCAAGCTCATTATCTTTTCCCCCAAACCCTCCTCTCTATTTGTGTCATAGGTACCACCATTCTCCTGGTCTCCCAAGGCTCACAAACTTGGTATCATCTTCAACCTTTCACTCTCTTTCTCACCCCCTTTATGCACTCTATCACCAAGACTTGTCATTTCTACTTTCATAACATCTCTTGTATACATACACCCCCTTTTCTCTCCTGACATTCCCGCTACCCTGGTGCAGGTCTTCATCACCTCATTCCTGGATGATTACAATAATTTGCTGGCTGGTCTCCCTGCTCAAAGTCTCCAGGATTAGGGAACTTGTGGTCTTGAGGCCAGATGTGGCCTTCTAGGCCTTTCTTTGGGTGTGGCCTTTTGACTGAGTCCAAGTTTTACTGAACAAATCCTTTTATTAAGGAGATTTGTTCTCTAGGGCCACATTTGAGGACCTAGAGGGTCACAGGTTCCCCACTCCAGATCCTTACTCCAATTTATCCTCCACTTTGCTGTCAGAATGATCTTCCTAAAGTGAATGTCTGATCATGTTATCCCTCTACTCAATAAATTCTAGTGGCTTCCTATCTTCTGCAGAATCAAATTAAAATATATATATATATGTTCTGGCATTCAAAGCCCTTCCTAATTTCCCTACCCAATTTTCAGTATTCTTACACTTTACATCTTGTCCTCAAGCCCCTACTATCCAGTGACACTGGCCTACCTGCTGTAGCTCCTTGCACAAGATGCTCTATCCTCAGACTCCAGGCATTTTCATTGGCTGTCTCTCTGTACCTGGTATGCTCCCACTCATCATCTCTACATTCTGGTTTCTGTGGCTTCCTTCATGTCCCAGCTAAAATCCCACCTTCTACAGGTGGAATTATTTCTGTTGATCATTTCTAATTTATCCTGCATGTAGCTTGTTTGCACATAGCTTTTTGCATGTTATCTCCCCCATTTGAGATTAAAAAGTCTTTACCTGTCTATCCCCAGTGCCTGGTGCATAAGAGGTACTTAATAAATGTTATGGATTATCATTCCACTTCTCTGCCTATCTGAAATGGAGGCCAGAGGAAAAGAATATCATATAACAAACTACAAGTGGAGATTTTTATGGTTGGGCTGGTATATCTCATTGATGTTCCAGGGCAATTTCTTATAATGCACAAATTAGAGGAAGTTGCTTTCAATGACTCCCCTGGCCCATTGCTTTAACCTGAAGACCAGTTTGAAAGAATTGAAACCCAATTCCATTTGAAAAGTCATCTTAATAATGAAGTATCAGTACCTGGAACATAGTAAATGCTTAATAAACGCTTGTTGTGCTGTCTGACTCTCATTTGATTTGTGGGAAGGTGACAGTACATTTGGTGTTGTAACAAAGTCACTCCTTTAAATGGGAGAGATTGGCCATGGGGAAAACCATGAGAGGACCACGTTTAATAAGCATTAATTGCAAAGCATTCCAATGGGTTCCATGAGAGTTATAAAATTTATAAGGGTCTTATTTCAATTTTGCATCTCCTTTAGCATGCTATTCTGCACACTGTAGGTTGTTAATAAACACTGGCTGAATAAACAAAGAAGATATAGTCCAACTCTCAAATGGCTGTTAATCTATTGGGTAAAAGCAGAGGGCTCAAGAAGATCTAATTCTATGGCATTAACAGAACTTCTTGAAATCTTGGAGCTCTGTGTTGGTGAGTAGGGTGGAGACTCACTAATCGCCACCTAACCTATGTCACCCAAACCTTTTTTGATACCCTTAAGGATTCAATAATCTGTCATTTATGCATCTAGAGTAAAATATCTTGGATTCACCAGTGGTCACCTAACTCATGTCATCCAAACTTTTTTTGATACTCTTTCAAATTCAATAATCCGTCATGTATGGATCTAGAATAAATATCTTGGAGCTGCAATACATATTTTTAAAATATAGGGATCAGTAGTTTAACACACTAATCAGTTTGTAATTGAGATCTTAAGTCTAAACTTTAAAATGACTCGGTAATAAAGCACGACTCCGGTGTTAGGCCACTGAAATCTATGCTTTATTATTTCATGATGTTTTTATTTCAAACACCAGAACTTTGTTTCCTCTGAGAACTCACAATAACTTCCATGGGAACATTCTTTAAAGCCAAACAAAGAATGAATGTCAAACCAAGAGTAAGAACATTAAAGAGAACAGAAGAAGGAGGAAAAAAGAGAACAACAAACCTCAGTGAGATACTAATTTATATTACGTTGAAAAGACAGATGGAATGTTAAGAAAGTATAAGATATTAGGAAACTTGTCTTTAAAGAAGAAACCTGTGAGCCAAATAGACTGTGAGCAAAGGCATAATGTCATATCATACTTGTACACCCTTATTATAAAATAATCAAGATTTAGCACAGAAGAGCAAAATCATCACTTCTTCAAAATGAGCTAAAATTAAATCGTTGGTTTCTCCCATAAAATTAATATATTCCCATAATTTATATATTCAATTTGAGAAGCCTTGGGGAATAAAACATTGGAACAGTCATACCAGAAGTGATGAAGTAGAAGTGTAGAATGAGATCAACATTTTTGGAAATTGCTAATTTGTGGATTTGTTTTGCTTGACTATGATTATTTGTAACAAGAAAGGATTTTAAAAAAATTGGGGTGGGGAAAACCGGAAAGGCATTGAAGCATCAAAAATAATGCACAGAAAAGAAGAGAAGGAGGTCCAGAGGGAAATACAGACAAGTGGAATAGCTTTGGAAATAACTTACTGAACTAATTATATACTTAAGAAAATCCCAGGCTATGTGTAATGGAGCTTCATAGTTTCATGTACAGTCCACTTTTTCTATCATTCTTTGTTACGATTGCTACGTTTGTAAAGTTCAGAATAACAAGAAATTTAAAAGATTTTAAAAATGACAGTGAAATGAAGGTGAGACACTTCATGTTTCTGCAATGGGGATAGTCAGCTCTCTTCCCCTTGCCTCCCTCTTCCCCATTTGTTGGGATCTGGTATAGCCAGAGCACGCCCATTAGACCATGCATGGAGCTGATCAGAACTCCCCTTAGCCACTTTTGGTGATACATGTGCTCAGCCCTGACAGACAGACCTTTGGGATGATGTTGCAAGTTCTTGGTCTTAGTGACAGAATGCCGGTTCCCTGAACCAGGGTCTACTCCGTAAAATTTAGAAAGGGGTGAGTCTGCCCTCTGTTACTTTCTTCCCATATAATAAATATGTGGAGATTCTGTGAAGCTTTCTCTCTTGGACTTTGAGTTGGGGAGGATTTCTTTTCCTCATGGAAACTATGATGGTTGCTCAGCAAACGGATGTGGGTGCACATCCTGCTTAGGTAAACCTGAACCTGGACTTTGGGCCGCTAGTTGTCTGCTCTTGTTAGGTTTTGTTTCTTTCTCTGACAATAATCCTGAGGTAGTCATTTCAGCTATGGAGGCAATCTTCTGAGGTTAAAATCTGGAGTTCCTGAGTTCCTTGGTCAAAGAAAACTAGCAGTAGGAGGAGGGCTTGTTTGTTTTGCTTTTTTTTCTTTTTTGCAACTATACTTTTCTGAGAGAAGATGAGCCTAAGCCATGTCCTGACTGACCAGAAACATGGATTTTGAGGAATTTTCTCTGAAAGTGAATTTTCTCTGAAAGAGTCCTACTAAATGCTCTGTTTTAATGTTTCAGGTGTCAGCATACCTCTGCGTATAATGAATATGATAAGAATTCTAGATTATTTCTTTAGCATATTTTAAGTCTTGTTCAATGCATGGTTGTGGGTCTTTTGTGTTTGAACATTTATTTTGTAATAGAATAAATAAACAGAAGCCTTACACCTGATTTATGTTTCTTTCCGGGGAGACCACATGAATCAAAATATGAGTTAAACAAAAGGTTTTTTTAGAACAGCTATGTGACATAGCAGATGCAGCTTGGGATCATCTTCATGAGTCCAAATATAGACTTAGACACTTACCAGCCATGTGACCCTGGGAAAATCACTTAACCCTGTTTGCCTCAGTTTCCTCATCTATAAAATGAGCAGGAGAAGGAAATGACAAAGCACTCTGATATCTGTGCCAAGAAAACCCCAAATGGTGTCACAGAGTCAGACACAACTGAAAAATGACTAAACACCACCAAAGTTTTCTTTAAGTAATTTACCCTGGTGGTCCAGAATGGGATACAAAGAACCAGAGGGTATAAATGGTCCATATATGGTATATATGGTCCCATGTGTAACATAATATTCATAACATCACTTTTTTGGTAGCAAAACAAATAAACAAACCAGGAAACAAAATGGGAATTAGCAAATTAATGAAAGTATATGAACAAAGTAGAATATTATTATGCTTCATCACAAAGTGATGAATATGAGGAATTTAGAGAAACATAGACTTGTATGAACAGATGTAAAGAAGGCAGTACCAAGAGAACATCTAAAATGAACAGAAATGAAAATAACACTAAAAGGCAACTAAACTCTGATTAATTCAAATATCTAATCTTTTTCCTAGATGACAGATGATGAAAAATATTCACTAGTGAGGGAACATGGATGTACAGTTATTTTGCATGCTGGTTTTCCTTTCTTATCCAAAAAAATGGGGATATGTTGAGAATATGGTACTAAATTTTTTTTAATTATAAAAGAATTACAATTTTTTTAGTTTTTCATGTGAGAACTTTAATGGATTAAGAATGTGGACATTAGTAAGAGTGTGTTCAATTAAACTGTTATTACTATGTTAATATAGTTTTGTATAAGGATAAGGAAACTATATAGGTTATTTCACATCTCTAAGTCTCATTTCCCTCATCTCTCAAATGAAGGGATTGGATCACACGTTACTAAGGTTTCTTCTAGCTCTGACAGTCTATTAGGCTAAAAGGAGCTGATCTTTCCCTTAGCACATGTTCCAAAGGCCCTTTTGCCAGTGGTTTGGATTAATGTGGCATAACAGCTATGGATGCAGGTTGCTGTTATCACAGAACTGTTTCCTGGATACAGGCATCCTCCGATATTGTGCTTTTGTCTTCAAAGTAAGACTCAAGAGTCATGCACAATAGAAGAGAGGGAGGGAGAAGGTATCTGGCACTGCCTGTTAAATCCAGATTAACCACAATTCCTAAAATTCCATCTACTTTCATGAGAGTTGTATGGGATAAAAGGAGGGGTCTGGGACTTTCCAAGTAATTCAACGAAACATAGAAATGTTAATGATTTTTTCTTTTCTTTTCATTCCTAAAATGCAGTCATGCATAAGAAAATTCCCAGAGAATGAGTACTGTCTATGTCTTCTACTTGATATTTGGTTAAATAATCACAACTAAGTGCATATTACCAAAGAAAACTAGAGAAAGATTGCAAGATCTCTTGGAGTGACTCAAAGGGGCAGGCCTCCTGTCTAAAGGAGGTTGAAAGGCTACATGTTTGAAAATCTAAAAGGCTTTCACCGATGAAGAAAATATGGAAGTAGTTTTGGACCCACTGAGAGTTTTCAAGTGAACATCAGTATTCAGGGGACAGGCACGCAAACCTTGAGGCAGGCAGGTGATCCATAAATAGGTAAAGTTTCTTCCTGATGTGCAAAACTTTCCCAAGAAGACATACGAAATTGATGGCATCTCTTGTAACTTTCATTATTTCCTGTTAACTTACTTGGACAACCGTGCTGTTTGCACTTTTATCTTCTGCCAAAGTTTGATAATATTTAAAATGTATAAATAATATATAGTTCTTCTCACACTGCCTGGGGGTAGGAGAGAAGAGGGGAGGCTGAAGTGGCAGTGAGTAAAGTGCCAAAGACTAAAGGCAGGAAGACTTGAGTTCAAATCTGAACTCAAATACTTGGCAGCTGTGTGACCTGGGCAAGTCACTGCTGCCTCTGTTCCCCATCTGTAAAATGAGCTGGAGAAGGAAATGGCCAACCCCTCTAGTATCTTTGCCAAGAAAATTCCACATCGAATCGCAAAGAGTCAGACACGACTGAAATGATTGAACAACCACAAAAGAGGAAGAAGGTAAAGAATAAGTGTGTGAGGCCACATGGTCAGATATCCCAATCTTGTCCCAGGCAGCAAAATCACAGCCTGCTTCTCTGGCCGTAGGGGCAGGAAAAATCTCTAGATACAGTTTAATTCTTCTTTTGGCAAGTTTATCCAAATCAATAAAATAAAATGCTAATATTCTCTTGATTGGACTCCATATTCAGGCAGGAGAAAGAAAACCTGGCCCTTTTAGACTTGGCCTCAAAGCTTGGTCCTTTTAATATCTATACACTAAAAATCAAACACTAATTGTCCCTCCTGCTGCCTCTGTTTGCAATTAAGTACCTACATTAATCAAAAGGAGGTAAGATTTTACCTATAGTAAATCAGCTTTTAAAAGTGCTACTTAAAACATTAAAGAAAGAACTGTAAATAACAGAAGACTGTATTATATATCTATTCACTTAGAAAGGAAACAGTGGAAAAGGGAAAATGGCTTTATAGGTGTTTTAGATTCTCAGCTAGGGGAAAATGCACTAGTGGCTGGATTGCTACAGCTGCTGCACCTGCCTGGGGAATGAATGAACTAGCTGTCCTAGGGTTTCCATATTTTACCTCCTCTCTCCACGTTGTACATACCACTTCCACCTTTGCTTCTGTGACCAGGTCCATGGACAGCTGTTCCTTCTTGTGCCTTAGCCTCAGTTTAAAATTTCTGCCCTATGCCCCAATACTAGGGGCATAGACTCCCTGACAGTCCTCAGAGTATCTTCTAGGGCAAAAAGAAGACAATTCTTTCTCTTTCAAACTACATATCCTAGTAACCCATGTAGTCAGGCTCCATTTCCACAATCTGATACAAAGGCATGTATAGAAGATGAAAGGAAGTGCAGGTGATAGAGGATGAATGCAAAGAGAGGCAGGGTCCTCAAAGTGCCAGGAATGCTAAAGCAGAGAAAGAGTCAAGGCTGGTGAAAATGCTAAGGACATGATAAAGGATAGATCTTTTCAAAGCTGAGGGAAAGAAGAGATTAAAGAGAAGGATTGACACGGGGTGAATGGGGCAATGATAATGGATGATGTTGCAAAGGAAAGAAGGAAGGAGAAAAGGAAAAAAAATATTAGGTGCCTACCAAATTCTAGGCATTGTGCTAAGGGCTGTACAAATATCTCATTTTTATCCTCACACAAAAAACCTGGGCGGGGGGTAGGTACTATTATAACCTCCATTTTGTAGTTGAGGAAACTGAGGAAGACAGAAATTAGGTAGCTTGCCAGGGCCATGCAGCTGGTAAGTGATTGAGGCTGAAATTTGAACTCAGATCTCCCTGAATCCAGGAAAGAGTTCTATGCACTGTCTCCTAGCTGCAGCTAGGCAAAAATTCTTATCACTTTGGGTCTGATTTTTTTTGCAAAAGAGAATAATATTTAAAATTGAAAGCATAAAAGAAAAACACATAATATGGAGTTATACCCAAGTTATAAGTAAAAAGATTCCCTTCAGTTTAGGGTTAGGATTTTATACATTTGTACACACAAACCCCCCCCCCCCACACACACACATACAAACTCACACACATGTTATTGTCATTGTGGAAGGCACTCATTATTTTCTGTTCCTGCTTCCATGCTGCACTAGGGCAGAAGTGGATCTCACTTGTCTCACCTGTTTACACCCTGTTTTCTTTCCTTGCTCATAATGGAGGCTAGAGATTTAATAGGCATGCCCCATTACAGGAGATTTTTCATTTTCAGGCTGGCGTAATAGATTGACCTTCAAGTCCACGTAGCCTCTCTCTTTGCTGTTGTATATGGCATTTATGTCAGATGAAAAGTTATTAGTATAATTATACAAGTTCTGGCCCCCAGTTAGGAAAATTACTAACACTGAGACAAAGGATTGGCTCTTTGTCCAGATCCAAAGTTTCCTTTATCTCTAGCTAATCTCTGGCCTTTTTAAATGTGAAGAAAAACCAGAACAATGGAAATATTTAGGTAAAAGAAACAAGCAGAGCATAGGGTGACATCTGTTACTACATAGGTATGAGGAGGGGAAGTTGGGGAGAAAGCAGAGCTTTTTTTTTTTTAGGGGGAACATCCTTCAGTCTAGTTTCAGTCTAAACCTCACTTTAAATATGCTTGCAGGGCCTCAGAGCCCACCTCAGTCTCTCCTTTTTCTGCTACCGTTCAGCACTCCTTTCAGTTGCTCCTTTTTGGTTTCTCTGCTGTTTATTTCTTCCATGCTGCTGATTCTTTCCAGCTCAGCTTGATAAGCCCCCTGCCGCTGATGCTCTTACAGTTCACATTCTTTCCTCTCAATCTATCCCTTGTAGACTTTGTATGTCCTTTTAAGAACTCCAAGGGGGGCTGAAGTCCATCTTCTGACTTAAAGACAGTTATAGTCCCAAGCCACCCTCTTTGTTGAGGAGGAGTACCTGTTCCTCTAAACAAGTTCCAAGATGCCAGGCAGTTCTACAACCCCTATTACACAGAATAGGATTATTTTACAGCTGTATAGATGTGTGTATATCCATACATCTATACACACATCTATACACATGCATCCATACACACAAATATACGTACATACATACAAACACACACATATATCTACATTTTCATCCAGTGGTGGTCATATATATTCTCTCTTGGCTTTCTTTATATGTATATACACATACATATATGTGTACATGTACATGTGATTACATGCATATAAATGTACATATAGACACAGATTTAGACAAATGAAGGTCAAAATGACTACATATATTTCCAGTGTAAACTAACATTTACCTTCAAAGTTTTTGACTGAGTCTCTACTGCTCAGATCCATGTAACGGTATCCACCTGTATGATAATACAGCTAGGTGGCTCAGTGGATAGAGCACTGGCTCTGCAGTCAGGAAGACCTGAGTTCAAATCTTGTCTCAGGCATTGATCAGCCATGTGGTCCTGGACAAGTCACTTAACCCTGTTTGCCTCAGTTTCCTCATCTGTAAAATGAGCTGGAGAAGAAAATGTCAAACCACTCCAGAACCTCTGCCAATAAAACTCCAAATGGGGCAGTTGGATAAGACTGAAATGGCATGATAACAGCAGCAAAAATGATAATATGGTAGATCACATAAAGGAATGAACGAATGAAGTGCTACATGCCAGTTCCATGCAAAGAACAGGAAAAACTAGAGAATGAATAAAAATGATGAGTGGAGACAAGAAGCAGCAGGAAAGACTGCAGAAACGGACAAACTGTCCAGTCATATGATATTATAATTCTGATGCAAATATAAGGCAGGAAAATGTGTGTCAAAAGAAATGCTCAAAACCATAGAAACCTTTAATAATAAAGTGATAAGTATCCAGGAAAAGGATACAAATAGTAAAGATAAAAGTTGGTTTTAGAGTTGTGAGAAAAAAGTGAATTTTTTTTTTTTGATGAAACATCACTAGACAATACACCAGGGAAGAACTCAATTATCTAGAAATGGGATAGCAATATTTTTTTATAATATTGGCTATCTGATTATAAGCTTCAAGAGGGAAAGTACCATGATGTTTAAAATGTTCTGCGCAGGACTGAGCACAAAAGAGGATATGGATAAGTATTTGATAAACAGTGATACATCTTGTCTAATAATATTCCCATGTTGCATGAAAAGTTTTAATGATATCTCAGTAGAGAAAGCACCTAGATTATTCACAACACTCAAGTTATCTGTCCAAAACATTATAGATGAACTATTTGAAAAAAAATTTTCACTTTGGCATCATTGAACAAAAGCCAATTATATGAAATCTTAGAGGAAATAAATACCATATACAAGAAGAAAATGGAATATCTACTTGCCATTTATGCAACAGAAGCATTCTCTTAGTAGCTCTTGCTACTGAATAGGAAGAAAGAATGATTAATATCCTTGGTATTTTAGAAATTAAATTCAATTTTCAATAGTAAACTAAATGGAGGGTTTTTGAAAAATCAGATAAAAGCCTATTTTGTACATTGATCAACACTGGGGAGTAGATATTCTTCTGCGTTTCTTTTTAGTTCTATATTCCTATAATTTATTTTTGAATTATTATCTATGTTCATTTGTTAACATCAGTTAGGGTGATTCTTGTAAATCTTAGGAAAACATTAAAACTGTATATTTATTCACATAACTTCTATTTATAGAATGTCAAAAAAATGAATTTTTACTCTAAAATGTTTGTAGGGAGCTAGTTCTCCCCATGATAACATACATCAAAAAGTAGCCTGATTTAGATATATTACTTTGACAGGACAGAGCAGGTCTATTGGAATTTTTCTTTGCATACCATAGCCATGCCTTTTCCCCTTTTATTTTTAAAAGCTGGGACAGATCGTGATACTGGGTCACACTCAGGTAGTCATATAGCAAACATCCATTACAACAAGTACTACAAGTTGCGTACTTGAATACATCAACAAGAGGAATTATAAAAATTAAAGAGTTCACATGTACCATTCTTATTTTTGACTATCATACAGAGTACACGATATATATATATATGCACATATATATATATATATATATATATGAATTCAGAAAGAAAGAAACTAAATCTTTTAGACAAGTTGGATTTTCTGTATTTTTCAGCTGCCACTTTCATTTGCAGCTCTGACCAGGCAAAGTGCTGTTTTCTGCCTTTCATTTATGTGAGTGCCTACTGCATACAAATATATACTTGTACACACACCAAGCCCACTCCAGCTCCCCTGCTCTCTACAAGTTTCTATCATGCAGCCTGAATTTCTTTATTCGTGAGATATTCATGGCAAGGAACATTTTAAAGTTTTAAAAACAGTGAAAATTCTCCAGATACAATCCATCCTATTATACTGATGAGAAACCCATTACTAGGTTAAACTCTGATAAGCTTATAAAATACATTTGAATGAACAAGAAGAAGAACAGATTCCATTGGCTGAAATTTGTAATCTGATTACAAGAAGAAGAAAAGTGAAGGTCAAGGAGTCCTTGAACTCTTGGTATATTTCTATCTCTGTGTTCTACATACGTGTGTGTGTGTGTGTGTGTGTGTATGTGTGTGTGTGTGTGTGTGTGTGTGTGTGTGTGTGTGTGTGTAGGGGGGGAATATGTGGGTGTTACAAAAGGCAATGAGTATCCAGTAGGAAAAATGAAAGAGATTCAGAAAGAAATGAGAGTAGGAATTCTAATGAATGATTTTGAGATGAAAGGAGTCAATGAAAAATATCCAGCTGTGTGAAAATGCTTTCAAATTGCCATTTATGCAACTGATGCATACATTTTTTTTTAAAAAAGATATTTTTTCTGAGCTGCACGCAAAGAGAAAATGATTAGGAAACAGAGCAGTATCCTTGGCAAAATACCAATGAAATTCACTTTTCCATAGTAAGGAAAATGTAGGGCTGTGACATAATGTCAATTAGAGGAAAATGTATGCTGCTAGAGATTCTCAGCATTGCCAGGATTACTGGAAGAGTACCACACAGCCTCAGACGCCTGGAGACAAAAGAGTTCTGGGAAACAACAACTGTAGAAACCAGATGTATTTTTTTTTAAAAATTTACACTTTAGCTATATTTAAGAAACACCTAATGGATCAAACCACATCACATGGCAAGGCAAATAAGATGTACAAATATCTTTGACATTGGGGCCACAGGGCAACGATGAATGAATTCATAAGAAATGGTTTCAGACGTTAGCACATGGCTTGCCTTTTGACATATTTCTTGGAGCTCCAATGCCTCTGACATAGAATTCTATGCCGCTTCTGAGGAAAATTGAAAGTAGTGAATATACTGGACAATTAAAAAGATTTTAAGAGTGTTTCAAATAATGGACATGCCATTCTGTGCACATTATGATTCATCATCTGTCTATACTTGACAAGAAAAAAACTAAGAAAAAAAGTATAGAAGATTTAGATGTTTTAAAAAAAAGTTTCTAATATTTTTTAAAAAATAAAACCACAAAAGCACTTGCTTAACTGAAATGTGGAATGGCAAATTATCCACAGTAATGGCTGTAAAAAATTTTCTTCTGCAGATTTGAGTGTCCTCTGGAACTGTTTTTTGAAAAGCGGAGAGGCCACTGTATGAGAGGTGAACTGTACGCTAAAAGCATCCATGGTGACTTCTGAAAGATTTGACAATCATTCTATATAACTTATTAAATGTTATCTAAAACAGAAAATGCCGATAACAAATGTCATGTTTTAAATAACATTAAAGCTAAAACACAGGAAGAGAAGAAAGTAAATATGTAGACTTCATCCCTGAGGAATGGCTAGGTCTAAAATGAATAATTCTCTTATCTTTCACTAAAAATCAATGACAAATTTCATGTTACTTTTTCCAAGGGATAATAAACTCATCATAACCTTAGGCAATAAATATTTAACTATATTATTACCAAATAGGAAACTAATTAAATGTCAGAGATGTTATCAGGGACAATACAATTGTATTTAGGAATCTATGTTTGTGAGGCTGTAACTCAAGGCAAACATAACTTGAGAAGTTCCTTCACATAATATTCATTTACTGAGTAAAGGTAGATTTCCCATTGTAATATTTAGCATATTATTGTTATTAATTATAATAACAATTTAAAATACCAATTATATACACATATTTTGTATCCTAGAAAGAAACTAGAAGCAGTCTTTTAAATATGTAGTAGAAAGAAAAATACTTCAATGTGGTTGCAGCCTTGCTAATGGCGATAGGGCATCTTATGAGATTTTCTTCTTTAGCACCACTCAAAGTCTAGCTCAAGCTTTTAATGTTATAATTTAATTGAATTTTGACATGAATTTTTTATTTAGATCTGTGTTCCCCTCATTCATCTTGATTCACTGCCTATCAAATCAAATTGAAAATATTTAAGAATATGCTCTCTGAATAAAGATAATACAATAAACTTGGACAAAACCAAGGAGAGAGAACAAACACTAAATAATCCTGGGTGCTTGTTAATAATAGTAATGTAATTTGGGATCCGTCCTTCGAGTATGAAGAACATTGACATGAGAACAAGCCCTGTTAGTCGCTTTTATATAGCATTATATAGCGCTTTAAGATTTTTCAAGGGCTTCATATAGGTTAGCTCCTTTGATTCTCACAATAATTTTGTGAGTAGGCATGAAGATTACCTTCATTTTACTGAGAAGGCAACTGAGGCACAAAGAGGTTGAAGGTTCACACAGCTAGGGAGTACCTGAGGAATGGTTGAACTCAAGTCTTCCAGATTCTGAGTCTTATGCTTTATCAACGGTGCTCCCTCGTCATCTGGTAAATGGTTGTGACAGAGTTAACAGTCATCCATCCACACTGACTCATCCAGTTCTTTGCAACAAATTGTAAAGATCTGCAAAATAGCTGCCTATATAGTCTGCGATCTTGAACCAGAGGTACTTAAGTGATTTATATGAAGATGATCATGACCTCATAAGTATGATGCTATAACCAAGTGAAATAGTAAAAAATAAAATGGATGCCTTTTGATTTTACATCAAAGTCATTTCTAGTCATATTTCACACTTCCTGCCTCCCTCCTATAGAACCATCCTTTAACATAAAAAAAAATGCAAGTAGCAGGTGTTTTAAAGACCATATGTACATTTAACTCTTCCTTTTTCATTCTCTATTCTCCTTTTCCTCCAAAATACATCTTTGGGGTTCTACAGCAATAACCTTTTATTTAGCATATATAATGCACCTTAATACTACTCTGAACTCTCCAATCTAGCATACCTTGGATTTCTCTTATCTCTAAATATAGGTCAGTCTATAAGTATTTCTTAATGTGCCACTGTGTGGCACTTATCACTATGTATGCAAGGTGCTGTGTCAGGTGCTGGGCTTCCAAAGAAACACAAAAACACAGTCCCTGATCTCAAACAGCTTATATTCATCATCGTCATCATCTTCATCATCATCACTGTTGTTTTGTAAATTCTTTCTTTTATTTCCCCTTCCTTCCTTCCTTCTTTCTTTTTTTCTTTCTTTCTCTTTCTTCTCTCTCTCTTTCCTTTCCTTTTCTTTCCCAAGTCTCTCTATCTCACCCAGGTTGGAAGTGCAGGAGCAAATCATGCCCCAGTCCAATCCATTCTGCTCTACATGGATCTTTGACCTGCTCCTTTTCTGACCTGGGCCACTTTACCCCTTCTCAGGTAACCTGGTGGTCTCCATTTCCCTGGAGTTCACCATATTAATGACAAACTATGTCAGAAGGTACCATTTGAGCTGAATCTTGAAGGAGGCTAGAGAAGTCAGGGATGGAGGTTAGGAGGAGAACATTCCAGGCATAGGGGATAGTCAACCTCCCTTGATGCTTGAATGATTGCTTTTGCCTACAGTTACATGTTCCACTGGGAGTCTAGGGTGTGGTGGGGTAGAGTGCCAGGAGGGTCATGGCTCTGCAGAATCAGGGCTACCACTGTAGGGGAGCAGTGAATCCCCCAAACAACACACCCTCAGGCCCTAACAGTAACACAAAGCAGCAGCAATTCCCACTTAGGACAACTCTTGTGAGAGCCAGAGCAAGTCCTGCTCTCCTATGATAAAAACCAAAGATAGCACTTCACTTTTTCTATAGAACATCACAGTTTACCTCTTCTTTATGACCCTGTGAAATACTGAGAGTACATAATGCCCATTTGACAATTGAGGAAATAAGCCAGGGAGCGCCCCACTGCTCAGAAGATCTGTTTTGAATGACAAGAGGAAAGTATGTCTCCCATCCAGTCTAAGTAGCTGGCCTAGTCCTACCCTTGCTCAGGACTGTGTTGGCAGGCCTCCCTGGCCCACAGCATCACCCCCAAGTGCCAAACTCCCTTAGTCTCTCCTAGTACTGGACACTGATTCACAGCAACAATGGTACAGCTCTTTTACTGCTCAGCTAGAGCCAGAGCCTCAGACCCTCTACATACTGAGAAGATCCCTAACACAAGGAGTCAAAGCTTTGACCTAGTATTAGGTTCTAATGACAAGAGTCTAAGTTATTGCTACTAGATGAAGTCTAAATGATATCAGATAGATAAGAAGGGGAAGAGATGGGACCTGGGAAGCCACAGGATAAAGATATAGAAATATGTGTTTGGGGCTCTCATCTACAAAGGTGCTTGATAACAGAGAGCTAAATGAGTTCTCTCTCAAGTGTCAAGGATGAAGGAAGATCAGGGTGGCCAAATGGTTTTGTAAGTACCTGGTGATCCTATCTCCAGGGGACTTCCTCACATTTTCTTCTTCCCTAATTGACTCTTATACTTCCCACTATTGCTCTCCCAAGCATTCTTTTCTTATATTATCCTTTCCACTTCCTTTCAATAGAAGACCTTATTTCCTACTTTCCAAAGAAAATAGAAGCCTTTTCACACGCCTTCTTTTCTCATCTCTTCCATACCTCAAAATCCTCTGACATCATCTTTCCTCTTTTAATCCAGTCTCTGACAAATGGCGACACTTTTCCTTAGCAAAGTCAATGGCTTTCTTTATGATCAGTTCCCTTCAGTCAGCTCTCCTTTAGGAGATTGCCCCTTTAACAATCCTCCCCATTCTCTGATGTCATGGTCTTCTTTGGAAATGAAGGACGAACACAGACAGACCATTCCGCACCAATGTTCAATCTCTCCTTCTCTATTGGCTTTACCCTTGATGCCTACAAGCATGCATACAGTATTTACATACTTAAAAAAAATCAAACAAAATAAACCCAAACCAAAACTTTATTTGTCCATTACCATTTCCTCAGTCATTTGATTTCTCTCCTCCCTTTCATAACGGAATTCTTTTTCCCCTCTACTTATCAATCCCTTGAATTCTGGTTATCATTTACCTTACTAATCAATGGAATCTCCCCTTTCGCAGGATGGCAGCATTCTCTTAACTGCTTAATCTCTGTCCTCCTTGACCTCTTTGTAGCATTTGTCTCTGTTGCCTAATTCCTCCTCCTGGATATTGTCTACTCCTTGGGTTTTCATGACACTTCTTTCTCCTGGCTTTCATCCTACTTGTCTTCCCTCTCTTTTCAGTTCCTTTTAGTGGGACATCATTCATTTCCAGCCCTCTAACTGAGGATGTTCCTTAATCTGAATTCTAACTCTAGCTCTCTAATCCTTATATCATTTAAAATGAGTTTAGGAAAGAAGTTATTTCTTCCAATGGCCTTGCATTAGTCTGAAATGTGTTGTAGTGTAACAGAGTTGATAATACAATTGACAGAAAGTAGTATTTACATAGTTTTTGCCTATACTTAGTGAAATCTGCTTCCAGTTTTGTGACAAAGCAACACTAATGCATGTTGAGAACATTTATATCTTGATTTCATTTCATGCACACTCATGTTTTGCCTGTTTTGGTGGTCACTGTTATCTGTACTGAAACATTTCCAGAAGATTAGTTATTAGTATTTCCAATTTGCTAAAAAGTAAATCTTGTCATGTCAGAAAATGGAGAAAGGCCACTTACTTGGTTGTCCTCCAAGCCGTGCTGGTCATCTTGGTTAAAGTAAGGCCAGCCTACAACCCTATGCTGTCTCTTCTATTTCTTAGAATCATACGGATAGCTATATTACAGATGCCAGGGTGCTAACACAATCACTGTTATTATCCAACATTCTGAGGTTCTTTCTAAGCCTTCATAGCTCCCATCGTGCTGTTAGGACACAAAAAGTCTCCACTAAATAACACACTGACTGACGTTATTTTTCCTCTTCCCCCTTTATCACATTTATGAATAACTGACCTTTGCTTTATTATTTTGTTATTATCATTACTAAAGCTATTACTATTGTTTTTTAACTCTGTCTTGACATGGAGTTATGCAATATTTAAATTCATTATGTAACTGGGATCTTTGTGTTTAAAAGAGCCCCAAGGGGAAGGAAATCTAGCCAGATGTTAAGCTTCCATTTCATAGATCTCAGTAAAATTTTCACTTGGGCTGTCATCATTTTTACACTTTCTCAGGTTTGCCCTGAATTGTAGACTAAGCACCCTGGTATCTCAACCTCTTTATTATCATCTGTTCCTCTTTATCAATCATGATTCAGATGTAGTAGGGATAGGCAAAGAATTCTTTTCTTTCATTTTAGCTTTGTCTGGATTGTTTTTTGAGTGCCTATCATAATAGTTCCCATAAAAATATGAAGCTTCCAATAATTCTGCAGTGTCATGAAAGTAAGATCCTGCATAATTTATAAATAGAGCAAAGGCAGAATTCTCATCTCCATGAAGTAGTTTATCATAGCTATGAGGAGAAAGTTGTTTTATTATGTGATATATCTTTAAGTTAACTATTAATCCTCTAAAAAGTACATATACCTATGTCCATATTACATGCATATTAATCAAATAATGTTAAAATCATCAGAGACCTCACAGGACATGCATCCCAACTTCCCATCCAGGACAAGCATCTGTAAGACATTCCTAATAGGTGATATTTCCGTCAAAGAGATGCTCATGTAGAATGTGACTAGACTGGCACCTATTCTACTTACGAATAGCTCTAATTGTTGCATGGGGCTGAATGTTTGTTTCCATGCTACTTCCAACTACAGGTCCCACTTCTACCCTTTAAAGCTAAAGAGATAAAACTAGACTTCCATGTGATAACTTAACTATTTGAAGATAGCCAACATGTCCTCCCCAAGGTTTAGTTCTTTTATCTATATATTTTTTCTTTTTCTAACATAAACACACATGGTTCCTTTAATTCATATGATGTTTTCCAGACCTTCACTATCTCCCCAAAACGCACTTTTATTTGTCACCCCACAAATGCCTTCAAAATAAGGTGACAGGAAATGGAGATACTCTAGCTATAGTTTGGACAGTAGAGCTGTCCAAAGCTTTGATCTCCCTTGGTTTTGACACTTTATTGTTATCAGTATGGTCATACTACACTGATGGTTCCTAAGGAATTTGCTGCCAAATACCCTCTTTCCCTTGTTGGTTACATAAAATGCCACTAAGTCATATTTCTCTTCCTATACACTTAAAAAAATCCCCAAACTAGAATCTAAGACTTCACATTTAGACCTATTTAATTAATTAATTTAGATCTATTAAATTTCTCTATGTGATTTTCTTCTTGCTGGAGATTCTTGAGATCTTCAGTTTTTCATTAAGCAAATTGACTATCTCAGCTTTTTGTCATCTGCAAATGTAACAAGCATACCTTCTATGTCTTCATTCAAGCCATTCATAAAAATACTCATCAAGACTGATCCCTTGGAATATGAACAGAATCCTCCTAACTGGTTGACAATGACCATCAATCAATGTCTTTGGGTATGGCTGGCCAAGTAACCAGGTATCTATCTAATCGTACCATTATTTAGCCCCACTATCTCTTTTTTTTGCCTTATATAAATGTAATGAAGACTTTGTGATATGCTTTGTTGAAATGCTCATCTCCTAGAGTGACCCTATTAAAAAGTAGGAAATAACAATATCTTGGCAAAACCAGAAATATCGTTTTAATAAAAAGAAAAGTGATGGAATTTCTATGACTATTCACTTAACAATCTGAAAAGAATACATTTTTCTCTGCGTTTTGAAATCTCTCTCCCCTCCCCAGATTTATAGCTCTTTCAATAAAAGTGACAACAAATTAATGTAAAAATCCCCCACCCTTTGGTATTGTAGAAAAAACATTAAGCAAAGTGCCAAGTGGTGAACATCTAACTAAATCATAAAAACGAAGTTCCTGTGATGCTTTGTTATTTAAAATACTTTCCCCTCAAAGAGTAAGGGTGATAAATCGTGAAGACTATCCCAATACATTTTCAATTAAATGACTAAATTAATGTAGAGACATTTAATTAAAGTTCCACTAGTTTTTCCAAATGCTGTTAATTACATTGCTATCTAAAATTAAATCTCTTCAAAACCCCTTTTACATTTATTCCACTCATCTGATACAGATATAATTAAAATGCTGGAAGTTCTCCTAAATGCATCCAAATATAGTAAATGAAAATATAAGAAACTGGGATTTCTGTAACTACTTGAGAGGCTGATATTTTAATGGGATTTGTACAATCCTTGTTGAAAAGTGACAGGACGCACATACTCACAAACACACATATGCACATATATACTCAGTCATCTTCACAAAGAAACTAGAGCCTTCCTATCATCAAAGCTACATTCAGTACCATAGAAATATAAGGCATCCAAAGGTTTTCAATGAACAAACGATAAGAGATTTGTAAGACTCAGGGTAATTAAATTTAGGTACAAGGTGTACTGTTTTATAATAGCAGTATGGTGCCATTTTCTTAACAATAAAAATTCCCTAATGGTAACCAGAGGAACACTCTGTAGGAGTGCTAATTCAGAATTCAGACCTACTGATACTGTGGCCAAACTCTCAGATGGAATATTTCCAAGGTTAGCAGTGCTAACTGGATTCTGATGTAAGTTATTCTCCTGTGAGAGAACACTGAATCCTAATAACCAAACCTGTTTAACTTAGCATTGAAAGCTTTTGCACACTGGCAAAAGAAAAGACTGAACAATATTCCATGCCTCTCACTACTTGCTTCTTTTTCTCTCAACCTGTTTCTATCTATAATGATTTGATGGTATCTCAGTGTGTCTGGATCTAGGAGTCACTGGAAATTAATATGATTCTCCATTTATCTCCATGTAGGCTCCCTTTACTGAAAATATTTTGTGTCAAGAAATAGAGAGTAAAATACTCCAAGAAAATGGGAAGTCAACCCTTTCCTGGAGAGTTGTAGTCCCAGTATTTACTACAGGGGCATCTTTGGGTGAGTTATTTTAGTTCCCTGAGCTTTCTTTACCTCATTTGTAAAGTGAGAGGTTGGACTACATGCCATTTGAGGTCCCTTCCAGTTCAATAGACATGATTTGAAGGCCAAGAGGATTATGGGAAAGGACTGCCTGATGGAACTGTTCTTTTTCAAGTATTTTTCTTAATTCTACTTTAAAAATCAAGACTTAAGAAATGATTACCACAGTTATTAACCATGACACCAGAAGATATATAATGAAGTATCCTTCTGACATTGTACAGTGAGATGTTTATTTTTCAGACATGGCCAAAGTAGGAATTTATTTTACTTTACCATGGGTATATGTCACAAGGATTGTTTTATTTTTTCAGTGGGGAGGGCTTGAGAGTATTAACTTCTGCTAACTGAAAAAAATTAAGTAAAAATGCTTAATTGCTTTTTATACCATATTTCTTGATACATACTTCCTTTCCCATATACTGAACTCTTCTTATAACAATGAAAGACAGTCAAGAAAAATGGAGGGCAAAGCAACCACTTCTGACAATGTGCTGTACTTTTTTTGAATTCTTTTCTATAGATGAGCAAATGTGATCACATATTACTTAAATATTAACAAAGAATGTTGTCTCTATAAACACGGGATGGTAAGAGTAAGGAACTCTGAAGTAGTCAAAATTTATTCTTTGTGTCTTCCTGACTCTTCACTCATCATCCTAGTTCCTGGAACTGCTGCTCCATCTCAGAACACACCCTATCTCCCATTTGTAGAGGGTCTAGAACCCAACTCTCAGGGTTGGAAAGTAATCTGATAATAATGTAGTAGTTAATAATAGATTAAGGTATTAATCCTCCCAGTGGTATTTGAATTTTAAGAGGGATGAAGTTAGAAATGAGAAGGATAACATACCTCATGGAAAATGTTTGCCAATATCCAAACAAAGGAAAGATCTTATTTTGATGAGTATTCCCTAAATATTTTCTTTAACAGATGACATTGTAGCAACTGTAAAGTTACTCAGAATACTACAAACCCTCCTCAGAGAAATTACAAATAGTAAAAAAAGAAAGAAAGAAAAAAAGATTATTTAGATCATCCCCTTTGGAAAAACTGAGTGGATTTAAAATTTAAAATTTGTCTGGACTACAAAAGACAGATGAATGTAAAGCCCGTCAAATCATTCCTTCAATATACATTTTGGACAGGCTTTGCAGAAGGGAAAAAATGGGGCTTAGAATCATAAAGGAAGAGAATATTTTGTTGTGTCACGTTTGGGAAAATGCTGAACGCTTTCAACAATCTTAAATTGCACTCTGTGTCAAAAGGATATCTCTTTAATACCAATATTCATCAGGTGATGCTAGATGGCAACAAATCAGGAAATACAATACTTTCCAAAGAATTAATGTGACAAAGGATAATATAAAGATCACTAAACATGCATGGAATCTGTAGCATGTTGTCAATGACAAGTTGCATTGAGGGGTAGTGAAAAAGAAATATGAAATATCAAGGATAAGAATTATCAAGAAGTATAAAAATTTACTGAACACAAAAATAACTGGAAAGAGGGAGGCACATGATAGAGCCCAAGGGTTATCCTGGTACACCCATGATTAGATGACTAGTGTATAGGCTAGATCCATTATGGAAAAAGCATGGACTAACCACAACAGTAAGCAGTTTATATTCATTCTTTCATTCAAACCTTCAAGTTGTCCTACGAGGGAGGCACTAGAGGTATTAAGATTTCCATTTTTTAGATGAGAGAGGTGGTATGATTTAGCAGATACAAAGGTGGCTTCAAAACTAGTAAAACAGAATTACAAGTCTCACCTGTAACATATATTAACTGCATGACTCATAATCTCTCACCTTCCCTGGCAACATTCTAAGTTAGGGAATCTTAATTTCTGTGGGTGGCAAAGACCCCTTTGGCCTTCTGGTGAAGCTTATGAACCTCTCATCAGGGTGCTGGATGTTTTATAAAATGCATAATTGAAGGAAATGCTAAATTTCATTGAGAGATTAGTGAAAATAAAGACATAACTGTCTTCCATTCCAAGTCCACAGACTGCCCCTCCCACCCATTTTTCAGATAGGAATACTGAGGTTTGGGGAGGTTAAGGTAAAAAAAAAAACACGTAAATAATTCAAGGTATGATTTGATCTAAAGTTCCATCTGCTTTCAAGACTAGCACACGCTGCACCAGTCTATGATCCACAGGGATAAGAATTATGAAAGATCCAAAAGCATGGAGTGATTGCAGTCATTTTTTTTCTTTTGCATCAGTGAAGGGAGCTTCCATATCAATGAAACAACAGATACATCAAAGTCTGAAAGTATAAAAGTTAGAATTAAGATAAAATGGAGAATTTCAGGCAAGTGGCAGGAAAGTAAGGGAAATATTTTGGGCAGTGGAGTCTCCTCTGTGCCTCTTAAATTACACCACATAGAGTGGTAGTCTCTATATGAAGCTCCCCAGCCCCGGTCATGATAGAAGCTGAGCAAATATGTTGACCACCTAGCATTCTGCCAATCTATCGAGTTCTTTAAGAGGAAATATATCAGGAATCCAGCACAGGTACAGAAAACCCAGCAACTTTTGGAGCCAGGAACCTTCATGGTTGTCCCCAGAGCTATTTCAGTTTGCCTGCATTCCAAGAATTTTTATTTTGTTCCAAGCAGTAATATGGTATAGGTGTTAAGTAAGTGTAGGTGATGAGTAAAAAGTTGCCTTCTACAATTAATGCCTGAGAACTAACAACTAGGAAAAGCGCTTTAATTTTTTAAGCATTTTAAAACCTGTATCTTTGCACTTGAGGCAGCTAGGTGGTGCAGTGGATAGAGCACCAGTACAGGATTCAGGAGGACCTGAGTTTAAATCTCACCTCAGACACTTGACACTCACTAGCTATCTGACCTTGGGCAAGTCACTGAACCCCAATTACCTCATCCTGGGTCATCTCCAGTCATCTTGATGAAATCTGGTCACTGGATTCAGATGGCTCTGGAGGAGAAGTGAGACTGGTGACCTGCACAGCCCTCCATCACTCAAAAAAAAGTCAAGTGCAAGTCATGTCATCATGTCTCTGGTGGCATGGTCTTCTTTGGCAATGAAGGACAAACACATATCTTTGCACTTAGAGTAACTAAAGATAAATGTAGAGGGAGATCTCACAATTTTTTCTTATTAGGGAGACTTATAGTTGGTGAATCTCCTAATACATACATATGTCTTCACAAAACCTTGCTCTAAGTCTTTAGATTTTTTTTCCAAATTGAACCATAAATCAAAATGGTTGCTTCTTGTGTACAGAGAGACTTATTCATGTAGCTATATAATTGAAATGCAGGTCATTAGCCATGAAAATAATGGCTCATGATAATCTATACAAGTTATTAACTTTTTTAAAAATGATAACCATTTAAAAATAATTGACTTCCTTTGTGATTCTATGTATTTATCTTATTCACTTAAAATAATATTCTGAGAAAGAGTCCATAGGCTTTCCCAGATTGCCTAAGGGTTCCATTGACACAAAAAAGGTTAAGAACACTTGATCTAGTAAAAATAATTACTCTCAAGTTATTTGATCACCTTAGAATCTAATTTTTCAATCTGTATTTATGAGACTTTTTTTACTTCTATCATAGCTCTCTTAGAGAGATTTCAAAAATCTATTCCATCAATAACTCTTTTGCACATACTAAGCACATAATAAATACTTTTTTATTCATTCAGTCAGCATTTATTGAGTGTTTACTGTGGAAAAATAAGTACTGATTGTGGAGGGGGCTGAGGAGATGATGGGGAGATAGAAAAAAAAGACATAGTCTTTACTCTTAATGAAATTATGATACAAATTGAAATGGCAGCAGATATACACAAAATTGCTTTACCAAATATCAAGGTATATGTTTTGATTTGGAGAGTCTTATCAAGCTCTACATAGACTTTTTCTACTTAATTCTCTGCCATAAATGCCAGCACTTGAGCTGAAATTATGTTCATGGTGGTCTTTTTGCAAGAACTGATCATTTGTGCTGCAAAATAAGATGACCAATTGTCCCATGAAATCATTTTTTGTTGACTTTGAAATTATAATAACTATCAACTCCTTTATTTGCCTTTCCAAGGAGAGCCTGTGAGCTCCTTTTCTGTTTAGCTTCCATCTTCTCATTTTGTTTATAGCGAGAATGTCAGAATTTGATGTCCAGGAGGATGTCCAATCCTGGGACCTGAGCGAGAAGCTGAGATTTGGAAGATCACTAGCTCAGTTCATATTAAGAGATAATATAAAAACTGTTTGATTCTTAGCACCTCTGCTCCCTTTTCTGTGACTGTAGTTATCTACAGAAGCAAAAACGAACTTCCTAGGATGGAGGACTATTTTGTATTTTTTCCCATGAGTTACCAAGGCCAAAGAATTTATCACCAAGTGGTCATTAATGGGGATAAGCCCTCTTTATATTTAGTGAGGGTGGTCTTTGGAAAGCAGAGATAGTCTTTTAATGGAATTGTACTCAAGCACAGTAGACCTTGACATCTCATGATGAGGCAATGGCACAGGTCTTTGTGTCGTGGAGGAGATCTAGCATATAACTAGACCTATGGATGCTTTGGTATAGGGAGCTCCTGATGAAGAATTTCCTCTGCCAATGCCAGTTGGTACCTTCTCTGCAACTTACAGTCTTATAAAATTACCTGAAGTCCTGAGAGATTAAAGGACACATAGACAATGTGTCACAGGCAGAAATTAAACCCAGAACTTTTTGGTTTTGAAGTCAGCTCTCAATATACTAGATTATGCTGTCTTTTTATCCATCCATCCATCAATCCACCCATCCATCCATCCATCCATCTATCCATCCATCCATCCATCTATTCCTCCATCCATCCATCCATTCATCTACCCATCCATCCATCCATCCATCCATCCATCCATCCATCCGTCTATCTATCTATCTATCTATCTATCTATCTATCTATCTATCTATCTATCTATCTATCTATCTAACTATCATCTATCTATCTATCTATCTGTCTATCTATATCTCTCTCTGTCATCTCTCTCTATAATGTATACACACATACACATATACGTCACATACAGAAAATGGATTTTGAATTGGTAGAAGAATTGAACAGGAGGAGTACTGGTTGGATTTTATTTGAGATACTGGGAAGTTCTTTTAATGACCTCAAGATTCTCCTTGAAAGAAAGGACCATCTTCTTAATGCCAAAATTCTTCCGTTGTTACATGGTTATGAGTCATGGAACATTTTAATTACTAAACAATTTAATTTGAGCATCATTACTAGAGCAATAGTGAGATACAATTACACCTTTAAAGACTACAATATGTTACAGAGAAGTTATTATTAAGGAGAAGCTGTGTAAAGATGTTATCAAAGAAACATATTAATGAAAAAGATGGATTAACTGCAAAAGCAAAGGGCAAACCATGACCAGCCCATTGCTCTGTTGGTAACCTCATGTAATGACAAAACAAAGAAGGCCTTCAGCAGGTTGGACAGACCCAAGAACTTATGGGAGTGCATGGACAAGAGGCACACAAGATGGGTTGGCATAGATGGGTTGTGAAATTAATAATTAGATGATGTAATTATTAAATGGCTCCTCATTAACGGGGACATGCCCTGACTACTTCTCAAACAGGCCTATTCACTGAATGGGCATTACCTCACCCTATGTGACTATCTGCATAGGCCTTGGCCTAAAGGGGCCAAGGTCTCCCAGTGCATCCTGGGTCATCTCCAGTCATCCTGATGAACATCTGGTCACTGGTTTCAGATGATTGTGGAGGAGAAGTGAGGCTGGTGACCTGCACAGCCCTCCCTCACTGAAAACAAAGTCAACTGCGAGTCATGGCATCATTTCTCTGATGGCACGGTCTTCTTTGGCAACAAAGGACGAACACAACAACGATGACAACAAGATGATGTTAACTATATTGATGAGATTACAGATCCGTTTGAATATTTTCTGAGTATCATTATTACAAGGTTTGTGAAAATAATTATCCCTCCTCTTTATCAAGAAATTCTTAATGTCTTTGCATACCACTCTTCCTTGATACATAATAAGCAGCTTCTGCGGTGATCCATAAATAACGATTCTCAAGAAACTACAATGTGACTCAAGGATAATTAAGACTTAGACATTGCTTTTACACACATTGAATTATAATAGAGAAGATATGCTACAAATTTTATTGCAAAATTACAAAAATTACTAGAAGATGACTATAAAGTAGGTGTGAATAATATAACATAGCATCATATAGGGAAATGGCTTTGGATCTGGAATAAGAAGATGTGATTTGAAATACTAGCTCTGTTATTTACTACTGTGGAACCTCAGGCAAGTCACTTGGTAATCATAGATTTATTCACCAGTGAAATGGAAAGTTGGACTAGGTTACCAGCTATCTTTCTACTTATCTGTGAGAAGTAAAAATTCATACATCCCTATTTATGAGTACAAATACAAAAGAGACGCAGAACAAAGAAACATCCAGAATTAGGTCACGTAAAATATGTTATGTCTTCTTCTTACAAGAAAGGATTTTCTTATGACTATTCCATATTAGCATACTTAAAACCCAGTCTTTTTTTAGACTAGTTCTTACTATTTCATTGAGGCTGAAAATGTAGTGACTTGGCCCCATTTTGACTGCACCGAAGCTTTGACATGCTCTGTTTCTGACCTGGGTCACTTTGTCTCTCCTTAGGCAGGCTGATGATCTCCCACTCCCAGGAACTCACTAGAGTGATGCTAAATTTAATGGGGATTCCTGATCAGTTTTAGTCCTACTATAGTTTAGAACTCAGAGCTCAAGCTATCCACCAGTCTCAGCATCTCCAGGAACAGGGATTAGGGGAATGCACTACCATGTTGGGTCAAAAGATTAATTTCATCTATGAAGTACTTCCTAATCGGAATCACGAAAGAGAGCATAATAAAGTGTTAGACATGGGAGGGACTTCAGAAATATGGTTAGGTCTAACACTTCATTTTATAAAAGAGGAAAATGAAGTAGATAGATTGAGTTTCATGCACTAGGTTGCACAGCTAGTTAGTAGCAGAAGCTAGACTGGAAACCAGTAATTTTAGAATTATTTTTTATATAAGGGGCAGCTAGGTGTTGCAGTGGATAGAGCACCAGTACAGGAGTCAGGATGACCTGAGTTCAAATCTCACCTCAGACACTTGACACTCACTAGCTGTGTGACCTTGGGCAAGTCACTTAACCCTAATTGCCTCATCCTGGGTCATCTCCAGTAATCCTGATGAATATCTGGTCACTGGATTCAGATGTCTCTGGAGGAGAAGTGAGGCTGGTGACCTGCACGGCCCTCCCTCACTCAAAACAAAGTCAAGTGCAAGTCATGTCATCATTTCTCTGATGGCATGGTCTTCTTCGGCAATGAAGGATGAACACACACACAATTTTTGATATAAGCATGTCTTAAATTTTTAACTGAATTATAACTCCTTTCCCTCCATGTTATCTACACACCAAATGTTCATCTAGTGTGTATGTGAATAAAGGGTGGAAATCTTTGTTGAACAGACATCAGAACACCAGAACTCCCCAAGAGGTTGAGACAATTCTGTTCCTACCATGTGGGCCTTCTTCTACATTTAAAACATGTGCAGGAGATGGGAACAAGTGACCTAGAATTTTTTGTACTGTCACAGTAATTGGAATATCAGAATAACGGCTACCATTTATATAGTACCTGAAGGTTTACAAAGGACGTTGTCCATATTATCTCATTTTAGCCTCAGAACTCTGGGAGGTAGGTGCAATTATTATTCCCATTTTAGGAAACTGAGGCAGGCAGTTTAAGTGACTTGCTTCGTTACAGTCTTCACTCCCCTATTTCCCTTTTTCTTGTGTGCACAGCCTTTCCCCATTATATTATAAACTCCTTAACAGCATGGACTGTCTTTGGTTTGTTTATATCTGAATTTCTAGTGCTTAGCATGATGCCTTGGACATAATAAGTGCTTAATAAATGTTTGTTGATTAAAAAATGGAGTTTGTATTTTATCTTGGAGTCAAAAGTGAAGTCCTAAAGACTGACTCCTTTAAAAATGCCTTCACCTCATGGTGGCTGTGACATAGGACAGGGACTAGGGACAGTAGTGTCATGGGTCAAGGACTCAGCAAAACTCACAAGGTAAGGAGGTCTGTGCTTTTCCTTCTCATCTCCCTCGCCCCCTGCTTTGAGGCGCTGTACTATTATTATGCACTACCACTAAGTTCCTGAGTTCTAAGACTCTTTCTCGTCATTCCTGTATACTGTTATTATCCTCTTTCCTAGTGTGAGGTATTTCCCACAGGGTTTAACGAATATGCTGTTGCGCAGACTGGCTTCCTTTTAGTCTGTATTCATGTTTGTCTTAGAATGCGAACTTAATAATAGCTAACATTCATGGAACAACTTCAGGTTTGCAAAGTGCTTTACAAGTAGCTCATTTTTATTCTCCCAATCTCTCTGAGAGGTAGGTGATATTATTTTCTCCATTTTGACACAGGAGAAAATTGAGGCAGACTAAGGATGATGACTTGTCTAGAGTAATATGGCTGGCATGTGTCTGAATCAGTATTTAAGTTTTGTTCTTTCAGATCCCCAGTCAAACACTATGCACTGAGCTGCCTAGATGCTTTTAATGGGGGCAGGAAATCTATTGTCTTTTTTAGAGGGGGTTAACTTCTTCAATCAAAGCACTTAAGAAAGAATCAGGCACCCAGTGGGAGTTTCATACATGTTTACTGGAGATAAAACAAATTGTTTTCAAGCCACTTGCTGGTGATGCTAAAGCTAGAATCCAAGGTTCTTGACCTCTGCTCTAATACTCTTCCAAATGGACTACTCTGCTTTTGCTCAAGAGAATACATCTCTGGCCAAAAGACAAAACATGATTATCAAGTAAGGTTTATATCTTTCTCCATGAGTAAGAAGCTGAGCCAAATGCAAGGCTCCCACGGACTTCAAAGAGAGTTCAGTGATTGGATCATCCCTGCAGGAGTTCAGCTTTAGAAAAGAATAGGGAAAAAAGAAAAAAAAAAACACAACAAAACCTCACTAGGCATACCCCTTTACTCCCCAATCAAACTTTTCATTACAACTGAAGCAGGTATTATGTTCCAAGAGAGCGAGATTTTTCCAGGTCATGTGTTAACAAAAGCCTGGGGCACACAATCTCTTTGTCTTTCCTTCAAATTAGGCCCTGGATGCTTGTGCACATAAAATCCAGGTTGTAGGTCTTTTACACACACACACACACACACACACACACACACACACACACACACACACACACACACACACACACACCCCTTTCATGCTTGATAATAGATGGCATTAAGGATTTAGGAGAGTACCCTTTCCCCATCCCTGCTCCCAACTGGCCCCAATACATAAAGTTTCTACCATTTAGCTGTTGCACTAAATGATGCTCTAGCTGGAGAAGTCAGCCAGGGTTTCCACTTTTCGCCCTCTCGACCCCCCATTAATTCTATTTAAGTAACACACAAAAACAGCAGAACATGACTGTCCGATATTGCAAGGAACCTTAACAATCTCTGAATTCTTCAGCTATTCTTAACATTTTTGAACATGGTGCATTGGGTGATATTAAATCATTAATCCTTGAAGCCTGCTAATCTCGTAAAGAAGGTGAGTAGGTGGCAAATATTACTATTCCTACTGCACAGTGGTGAAATTTCATTAATGGCAGAGATCAGGGAATTCAGCTCCTATTTGATCCCATTTGAAACTGCTCTTTTCCCCCTTTCAAAGTTAAAAAGAAATGCACAGCCATCTTTTTTGATATATTTCTTTTTTTAAAAGGAATTTTTTTTTGGGGGGGGGGTGTATGTGAAGAAAGTCTTCTGAAAACCATAAAATAGAAAGTAAGCCAAGTTTTTAAATTAAATAAGGAGATGAGAAAAATAAGGCCAGAAGTAATTTTCTGGCTACACCCTCTGTGAAAGGTGCTTTGTTTAAAGTCGGCTGACTCTTTCAAGTAATTTATTTAAAATAATCATACTCCCCTAAAATAGAGAGAAAAAGGAAGGGTATCTTTTTTTTTTCCTAAGGGAACAATACTGCACAGTTATATGCATTTTAATATGATTTCTATTTCCCAATTAATTTACACATAGAATGTCCACATTGTAATAAAAATTGCAATCTACTCCCAAAACTTACACTTCTATTTTACAGAGTGTGTTATATAGTATGTGTTTAATAAATTCATGAATCAAATTGGATTCTCCATCAATTATTATAAGTAGATTCCAGTAGATTATAACGATAAACACATCTTAGAATTTATCATGTTAGATGCTCTTATTGAATTCAAAAACAAAATAAAAAAAACCCTACGTAGTGAATGCTAAAAATGAAGGATGAAAGTAAATTCTGATTGTAAATCATAATTTCCAAATGCCCAAAGAAAGTGCAAGGTTTTGGAGAAGCATAGCAAGGACTTCTGAATATGTCAGATACTGGGTTCTCATGTACCAGCTGAGTTAATGCAGGGAAGAAAGCATTAGAACAAGATCTTCGAGAGCTAAATTCTCATTCTGCCCTGACTTCTACCAAGTTGTGATCTTGTCCAAGGCCCTTGATATCTTTGGGGTTCTTGTCTTCCTCATTTGTTTAAGAAAGAATTTGGATTGACCATATACTTTCGTAACAGAGACTGCACCTATGATAGGATTGTCATGAGGAAGTCCCAGATAAGGAAACTCCCTCTATGTTAGCATGTTCTCTGCAATTTAAAGTCTCAGTGTTGCCTAGAACCCTGAAAATTTAAATAAATTGCCCAGAGTCACAAAGCCAGTATGTGTGTCAGGGATGGGGCTTGTACTCGGGTTTGCCTAACGCTCATGGTTGCTTTCTTACCTTATGTCTCAAAACTTCTCTTTCCTAATATCTATTATTATACTATAAAGTTGTTATCAAAACTCAACAATTGGGCAATGAATAATAGTGTCTTGCAGGATGTAGAGGATTGTCACGGAAGAAAATAGAGGTAGTCCTGTATCCCAAAAGCTTATGATCTACTGGCAGGGGGGCAGTACAGGATAATGGGAATAATTTGTTGTTCAGTCATTTTAGTCGTGTCTGACTCTTTGTGACCCCAGCTGGGGTTTTCTTGGCAAAGATAGTAGAGTGGCTGGCCATTTTCTTGTCTAGCTCATTTTACAGATGAGGAAACTGAGGCCTGGAGACACTAAATGACTTGCCTAGTACATGAGACAGGATCCAGACCAAATCTTAGTGCATCCAACAACAGCTGCCTCTGTCTATTCCTATGTAGGCAAATATGCCTGACATAAGGCAAAACGAGTCATGGGGGAAAAAAGGATGAAACCAGACAAAGAAATATAAGAAAATTTGAGGAAGAATCAGATTCAGGTAGGGAGATCAACCAGGAAATCTTTGATAAAATGGAAATTTTGGGAAGAAATCCTGGAACCTGAAGAGAGTAAGCTTTTGAACATTTCAGTAAGCCATCTGGAATTATATTGAAGTTTAGGACATACTAAAGGCAAAGCAAAATATAAGCTTTAAAGAAATTTAAAGGTTTTTTTCATTATTCAGCTATGTGTGTATGTGTGTGTGTGTGTGTGTGTGTATTTATTTCTCTATTTGACAAGATATTTGATAGTCATTAAAAGGCTATGTCATAAATTCACTATCCCTAAAAGCTGATAACATTTTTTGCTTCTGATTTTGTAAGAAAGAGTTTTGTCATTCTATAATAAAAGATTTTACATTATAGATTAAAAGATAATGTAAGTGGGGAAGGAAATAAAGTTTAAGGGAAATAACAGGAAGAATTAAAAGAGAAAAGGATAAGGTATACAGATGTGAACCAGAAAACCAACAAATGTTTTCTTCAATTTTTTCCCTGTAACTTACCTATTAGAGTTCTGCAAGATTTAAAAGGAAGGGATCTTAAGAAATCATCAAGTTTTAGTCTGTCCACCCTCATTTTATGGAAGGCTGAGGAAGTTGAGGCGACTTGCCCAAGGTCACTGAGATGGCAGAGCCTCATCTTCTGACTCTAGACCATGTTCTCTTTTCATTCCCACAACATTGCCTCTGGTGGAGAATTGCAACTGTCTCTCTTTAAGATTTCAATAATGTCACCTTGTTCCTGACATTCAAAACTTTTGCAACAACAGTTAAATAGACCAGAGGGTAGGGATTAAGAAACGAGGCTGAAAGTTCAAAACAGAATCCTAGAAAACCAACATGGTTAGCTCTTGGATTTAACTTAGAACTTTAGAACTGAATATGTCAATCTCTCTCTCTCTCTCTCTCTCTCTCTCTCTCTCTCTCTCTCCCTCTCTCTCTACCTCTCTCTCTCTGTCTCTGTCTCTCTCTCTCTTTTGCTCTTTCTCTCTCTGTCTCAAAAAAAAGTGATAAAATAAGCATTTTATAATATTTTTAGGTTAATGTGTTTTCTGACCTATAGATGACATTAAATCATATTGTTAGCTAGTCATGGCTTTCCTAAGGAAAATTCCTAAAAAAGTTCATCTTTTAGGTTGCATTTGAGAAATAACTTATTTTATGTATTTTACATATTATTATATAAGAAAAGATACATTTCTTATCTCTGTTATGTATCTATTTTCATGTCATTGGCAGCTGTAGAGGCCTTTTAAAAAACAAACAAAAACACAATTCAAACACAGGTCAAGGTTCTAAAGTGCATTTTCTAGGTAATAAGCAAAGGAAAGATTCTTTCTGTCTCTTTCTCTCTCTGTCTCTTTCTCTCTCTCTGTCTCTCTCTCTCTGTCTCTTTCTCTCTCTCTGTCTCTCTCTCTCTGTCTCTCTCTCTCTGTCTCTGTCTCTCTCTGTCTCTCTGTCTCTCTCTGTCTCTTTCTCTCTCTCTGTCTCTCTCTCTCTCTCTGTCTCTCTCTCTCTGTCTCTCTGTCTGTCTCTCTCTGTCTCTTTCTCTCTCTGTCTTTCTCTCTGTCTCTCTCTCTGTCTCTCTCTCTCTTTGTCTCTCTCTCTTTCTCTCTCTGTCTCTGTCTCTCTGTCTCTGTCTCCCTCCAAATACAGATTCACACATTTATTTGCTATTGATATTTATAAAGTTACTTTACCACCTATGTTCAGCCATAAGTCTATATCCATTTTTCAAGATTAGGTCAAACTTAATTGAATTAAATGTGTGTTATCAAGCAACCATCTGCCCTTCATTTTCTATGAAACTTACTTTTTTCTCAGATTCAAAATTCCTATTTCTTAACATGTCCAAGGAAACATTTTATAGCTTAGAGTTTGAGAGACACTTTTACCACACAGGACAGAAGCAGTTTCTTTATCAATGCTTTGGATTGGTTTGCTGAGATACCTGATATGACAACCCAAATCAAATTATAAACACCTTTTTTTTGGAGGATGATGGTAAAACATCCAGGAAAGATGGAAATAATAGCACTGAAGTTTGGTTTCAAAGCATATCACAATGAAGCTTCCAGAGGCTTCTTATTTTACTCAAATAAAAAAAAATTAAGTAATTCATCTTCCTCTGGGCACGTAAATGACATTTTACTGTGATGTGATTATAAGAACCAAAATCCCTCAGAGATGCTGCCTTAAAATATTTCTCTTTATAATGTTCTGAGCTCGACAAACCTTGGTAGAAAACAGAATACTCTTAATTATGAATAAATTAACTAAATTAGTAACATGAGATGGATATGCAATTAAGGGACTGTTAATTGAAACTGGAAACACAGCTGTATACGGCTTAGAGATGAATCACACCAGTAATGACGCAGATGTTTATAAAATGTGATTATGTTTAGTGGGAGCACAGTGCTGTAGCTCTCCAGCCCATTCTTACATTGTGTCATTGAAATGCTTTTTAAACCCGTGAACACCAGAAATCAGGATCTCAGGGACAGCAAATGAGGCTCCCTGGATATGCGAATTAGTGTTGTCTTAGTGTCAGCAATTTGATTCTCTAGCTTTCAAAGAATGTAGATATGGAGCCAACAACAAACATCTGTTAGTTGTATGGTCCTCAAAAAACAACCAAAAAAAAAAGTTGCTGGCAAACCAGTGCCTGCTTAAATCTGGGAAAGACAGTAAAGTATCTGTAAACAGTAACACTGCTGTGTGAATGTAAAAAACACTTAAAGAATGAAGCCTGGAGGCACAATGCAGTGGAACTTGTCTAGAAGTGGTATAGACACCCTCTGCTGGCAGATTTCTCTAGATCTGCTTACCATTTCAGGCAATCAACCCAGAGATAAGAAAACAGTCTTCATAATTAAGGGGAGTAGTGGGAAAATGCTTTCATTAAACTCATCGTATGTTTAAATGCATTAAGATTGGTCATATTTTCACACCTCTGTACTGCTCCCATCTTGTTCCTTCTTCCCCCTCCCTTTTTCAGGTACATTCAATTCAATGCTATGAAACAACACTTTCCATTTGTCCTTGAAAGAAAAAAACCCCCAACAATCTGAAGTGTTCCTCTGAATAACGGTGGAGATTTGGGCGGGGGGAGAGTGGGGAGGCAATGAGATAGTTGAGTTACAGCTGTGGTCCTCACAGTCCAAAGGGTATGAGACATAATAGGTCAATTCAGTAGCTAAAAGCAACAAAGTCCATATTCTTGGCCAAAAGTACAATTTTTCAGCACAGCTCATAATCTCCAAATTACATCAGGCAGTCTGGTGCTTTTAAAACTATTAGAACCTGTCCTTACGGAAAAGTGCTATTTGTCATTAAAAGCTCTATTTCCTACTTTCTCTTCAAATTAGACAACTATTTCCTGATCTCACTCTGTACTCCCCCACTTCTGCATTCAGACAGTTGATGCACTACCATGCCTGGAACATATTCCTTTTCCATTTACATCAGATAAATTTTTTCTCTTCCTTCAAGGTCCAGCTTAAACGATAAAGTATTGCTTTATCCTTCCCCAGTCTGTCTCCCCTTCGCATTCCTGCCCCCCTCCCCAAAGGTGAACTCTCTCTTTAAACGTTCATAAAGTACTTGGTTTTGATCTTCAGATGGACCCCTAAATATCTGGAAAAAATCCTAAAGATTTTTATTTGTACTTGCATCCTCAGCATGTAGTAAGTACTTGGCACATAGTAAGTGTTAAACAAATGATTGTTGACTGACTTCATGATGGAATAAGATCTGTCCTTGAAAAATATAATATATTTAAAATAAACTAATTGCATCCTACTTCCTCACTTTAGCTCCATTTTTGAAGGGCACTGGTTTCCCTAGCTAAAGCTAGTTCTGGAGGATAAGCAAAATAGACCTCTTCTTCTATGAGTCAACAGTGGAAGAAGAACAGCAAAAAGAGGAAGGAATGATGTAAGGAACTGGGAAGTAAGGGAGTGGATCTCAAATATATTTGTTGAATTTCCAGCTATTTCAAGCTCAGCTGAGAATCTTCATGTTTGTTTAGCTGTGGACAGATAGCTGTCAATTATTTGTTTAAACATATTATATGGAGTAAACTAAGCAAAAGAAGTTTAATTATGTAAAACTATATATATATTTACTAAATATTAACATCAAATGTGATAACTTTAGACTCATTTGCTATCACACAAGCTTTAACTTGTCCAAATTTCATTACTCGAAGGGACATCATCCAATTGCATATAGAAGTGTAAAAGCTGAGTACTGCAGAACTGACACTTTCAACTTGTGGTGCTGGAGAAGTCTTTTGAGAGTCCCTTGGACACAAGGGAGATCAAGTCAGTCAATACTTAAATTAATTCAGTCTTTTCACTGGAAGGTCAAATACTGAAGCTGAAGTTTAAATACTTTGGCCACATGAGAGTATGGGACGTATTAGAAAAGACACTGATATTGGGAAAAATTGAAGGCAAAAGGAAAAGGGGATGGCAGAGGATGAGATGGATAGATTGTATTATGGAAACAATGAACATGAACTTGGACAGACTTTGAGAGATAGTGAAGGATGGAAGGGTCTGGTGAGCTATATGGTCCATGGGGTCACAAAGAGTCAGACATTGTTGAACAATAACAGGTGAGTATATGTACATTGTATAATATTAAAGTTTATTTTGGGCAGCCAGGTGGCAGGGTAGATAGAGTGCTGGACCTGGAGTCAGGAAGGCTCATCTTCCTGAGTTCAAATCTGGCCTCAGACACTTGTTAGCTGTGTGACTCTGGGCAAGTCACTTAACCTTGTTTACCTCAGTTTCCTCATCTGTAAAATAAGCTAGAAAAATGGCAAACCACTTCAGTATCTTTGCCAAGAAAACTCCAAATGGGGGTCACAAAGAGTCAGACATAACTGAAACAAATCAACCACAGCAAAGTATATTTTTCTAAATATTTTATCGTCATAATAGACTCAATTTATACAGCTTTTAAAAAAATTTACAAGGCATTTTCCTCACCATAATCCTGGGATGCAACTAACATATGTACAATCATTCTCATTTTGCATGTAGGGAAATTGGGGCTCAAAGAGATCAGTTAACTTGTTCAGGTCACCCACCTTGTAAGTATCTAAATGTGGATGTCGACGCAGGTCTTCTACTTCTAAGATCATCGCTCCTCTGTCTGTTTTACTTAGAAGACAAATTGTTCATGAGGACGGCTGCAAATGATGCTACTGCGACAGTCACAAAGCTGATATCCCTCATCTTTTATCACCTTGGTCCCTATCATTAATATTTCAACCTCTGAAATGGCATGTCAAAATCTATCTGTGAATTTCCTTTTCGCACACTTTGACCAGCCAGTAGCAGAAGCTACTAGCAAGCTGAACCTTGTCCCTTCCCCAGCACTTAGCAATGCAGTAGATACTTAATGAATGTTCCTTGAATGAATTTATGTTGGAAAAAAATCATAGTTCTGTCATGGTAGTCACTGCACTGTTCATTTGCACCTGCAAGTCCAGTCTTGCCCTTGCCCTGACACTAGATCCTGCCTTGACAGGAATTATATAAAAAGCCTTTAGCTCAGATAGTCTGACTTTGTCATAAGGTTCATATTCCTTTGTTATAACTGTTGATAACTTGACTAGCTGATCCATCTGCGTATAGTTTTAAACCTTGATACTTCTTATGTTTAAAATCACCCTACTCTCTTCTAAATCTTGCCATCTTGCATAACTTCCTCTATCTCCCAACTCTGTGCCTCAGTACTCGTCATCCTCCTGCCTCTGTACCCCCATTGCCACCTTGGAATTTTTTCTTCACCAACATCTACTGGCTTCCTGGGTTTTCTTCAAGACTCAGTTCAAATCATATTTTCTTCAGGTCTTTACCATTCCCCAACACTGCTAGGGCATTCTCCTGAAGATTAGCCTTCATCTATCCTGTATATATATCTTATCCATGTATAATTGTTTGCATATTGGCTTTCCTGTTAGAATGCGAGCTCTTGACCTTATTGTGCCCTTTAAAAATCACTGTTCTATATACTACAGGTAAAGAAACTTGGAATATGTAAGCAGTTTGCAGCTACTGGAAGTCATCATAAGAGGAACCACTATTAGGTGTGGAGAAGCATTGGTCAGAAACAAATGAGGCAGAAACCTATGTCAGCATCCAAAATGTGGACCAGCACACAGGTAAGTCTCAGAGGTCAGGAACAAGCTAGAGGTCAGGTAGTCAACAAACAATTAGTAGGCATTTAGTATATCTCAGGCATTGTGCTTTTAATGTATTAATTGTGTATTTTTAAAAATCACAGTTATTCATATATAGCATTGTTCCTTACTATCCTGTAAACTCCACAAAAGACACAGGACCATCTCATACTTAACTTTTGTGTCTCCTTCAGGACATAGCCTAGTGCTCTATATACACTAGGAACTTAACAAATGTTTGCTGAATGAAAGAACGAATAAAACCCTCACCTAGGCTTCCTTTCTATTTCCTCATCTGATTGAATTTTATAATAATAGTTAACACACGTAATTTGTACTATGTACCAGGCACTGTGCTAAACATGTTCAAGTAATTACTTCATTTGATCCTCACAACAACAGTGGGAGCTAGGTACTATTGCTATTTGCACTTTACAGATGAGAAAACTGAGGCAAACAGATGCTAAGTGACTTGCCCAGGGTCACACATCTGAATTTGAAGTCAGATATTCTTGACTTCAGGACTGTAGCTCTATCCACTATACTGCTAGCTGTCCCTGACCGAATATGTCTAGCAGAAAAATCCTTGAAGAAGACAGGCTATTATCTCAATTAATCTCTTTACTTTGTGTGTGCACACATAACTATGTAGCTCAATGTAAGGTTATAATTTGGTCTACAAAATTATTTATAAGTAGGAGCCTAGTAAAGACATATCTTGTTTCAGGAAGCCATGGCTCTTCTTCAGTATGACCCAAGATAAAAGGACGTTACGGACTTGACGGCCACGTGGTAGTAACATTGCTTTGTCCCATGATGTCATGGCTCATGATTGACATGTGGCTTAAGAAAAACACAAACTGGAATTTTCAAGTTATTTTAGCACAGTTAATGGCCGTAGCCCTGTAGAAAACTCTGTTCTACCATTTCCAGTACTGTAAGCCTGTAATGGGAAGGGACAACTAGAATTCTGTGTGTTTTTCCACCACAGCATTTCTATATCATTTTGTATCTACATTTATATTATATTATATTTATATTTCATATATAAATATTTGTATATTTATATTTGTTTCATAGAAATAGTCACTCCCGTCTACTCTCTCTGTGTCTTAAGAAACCATTTGGCAACTATTTGGAACAGGGGAAAAAATCCAGGAGAAAATGGACCTCTTTAAAAGTGGGGGAATAGAGAAATATAAGCCATAATTCATAAGAAAAGAATGCCAAGATTGTAAGCGGTGGGGGTGGGGGGAGAAATTTAAAATTCATTAGATTTTCTCAAATCTTTTTCCTGCCAACATGGGCAGCTGTTGGCAAAAATGATCTTATTAACCTGTATGTCTTCATTCTTTTCCATTTTCATTCTTATTATTTTTTCATCTCCCTCTTCAGTCCACATAAAATTCCACTGAGACAAGTACAGACTTCTTTCTTTTACCCACAAATCTCTAAGTTTCAACAAGGGAGAAACAAGCTATTCAAAAACATATTTCATATGTGCATTGTTTAAAGTGAAAGGATTAGAATCTGGAAAGCAGTGGTTATGGCCATCCAAGCCCACCGTGATGCCCCAGCTCATTTGTAAGTGCAACAGAGACACACCTGTATCTCCACAGGAGTCTCCTGGAAGGAACACTGGATTTGAAAGTAGAGGAGGTAGAATTCAAGGCGCAGCTCTGCTATCTACTACCTGTGTAATCAAGGGCAAGCCATTTAACCCCTCTAGAGTCCATTTTCTTCATCTCCCTCACTTGTCTAATACAGCCAGTACTAGTTTTACTATCTGTAAATAGCCTTAGGATGTTATTTTCTACTCTTTCTCTTTCCTTCTTTAAGTCCAATTGCTCACCAATCTTGACATGCCCTGCTGAAGGAAGACATTATTGGCAAACTTACATATGCTCTACTGTCTTTATTACTGTCATGATCACTAAGCCCCCAAAATAGTATTTTTGGAAATTAATCTTATCTCAAGTACTGTTTGAACCACAAGGATCATTAACTGTGATAAAGGAGATGGGAGATGGATGAACCATCATATCCACGTGATAAGGGTCAAAAATTAAAAAAAAAATAACACATTTATCTTTTCGTTATATTTAAAACATATGCAACTCTTAGATTATCTTATGATTCAGTGCTTACCACAGTGCCTGGCACGCAGTAGGTGCTTAAAAAATTTTTGTTGTCTAACAAACGCTTACTGACTTATGAAATCACAGACAATTTCTTCTTCTCAAACTCAACATGTACAAAGTAGAACTCATTAACTTTCTATCCAAAACTATCCCTCTTCAAGACTTATTTAAAGATTTCTCTTGATCATCATTCTTCAAATCACCATTTCACAACTTGAAGGTCATTTTTGACTCCTCACCCTACATACCCATCTACCTGACAAGTCTTTTCATTTCTACCTCTACATCTTTTTCTTTTTCTCCATGTGCAGTGTCAACACCCCAATTCATGCCCCTATTATCTTTCATCTGGACTACTGCAGTAGGCTACTAATTGTCCTCATTACCTCTAGTATCTCTGTAATTCAATCCATTCTCCACACAACTGCCAAGGTGCTTTTCTTAAGGTGCATTTCTAACCGGGTCAGTCATTACTCAATAAACTCACATTGATCCCAATTACCTCTGGGTTCACATATGAAAAGTCCTTTGTTCGGCACAGAAAGCCTTTTGTAGACTGGCCCTAATCTGACTTCACATTACAGGCATACCTCAGACATATTGAGGGTTTGGTTCCAGACCACCACAATAAAACAAATATCACAATAAAGTCACAAATCTTGGTTTCCCAGTGCATATAAAAGTTATGTTTGCACAATATACTGTAGTCTATTAGCAACAGTATTATATTTAATAAAGCAACGTTCATACCTTAATTTAAAAAAATACTTCACTGCTAAAAGAAAATGCTAACTATCATTGGAGCCTTCAGCAAGGAGTAAACTTTTTGCTGGTGGAGGGTCTTGCCTGGAGTTGATGGCTGCTGACTGCTCAGGGTAGTGGTGGATGAAGGATGAGATGGTTGTGGCAATTTCTTAAAACAAGACAGCAGTGAAGTTCATTGCAATGCAGTTGGCTCCCTTCTTTCCCTTGGCACTATCATCACTCTGGTACAGCTACTCATCACCTCCTTCCCAGACTATTGCAGTAACCTGCTGATGGGTCTGCCTGTCTTACCTCTTTCCCCACTCCAATTCATCCTTCATTCAGCCACCAAAGTCATTTAGAAAAGCTACTGCCTCCTAGACTGTTCCAACTCTTCAGAACGCTGCCTCACTTAAATCCACTTCACTAACAAGTCAAGACATCACCATCCAGATGTCGTTGGTGCTTTTGGAAAACAAAGGACAAACACATCATTTTCCTAAAGTACAGATCTTACCATGTTAGCCCCTGCTCCCAAAGCTCCAGTGCCTTTCTGTCACCTCCAGGATTCAAATCCTCTTTCATTCAAAGGACATTATAATTTAGCCAATAGTCTTCAACCTTAGTTCTTAATACATACTCTTTCATCTAGGGACACTTTTCCCCCTTGCTGTTCACATCTCTCCACTTTCTTCAGTTCTCTCCCTTGCCTAGAATGTTCTCCACCCTCATTTCTGCCTACTGGCCTCCCTGGATTGTTTGAAGTCCAACCAAAATTCCATCTTCTGCAGGAAGCCGTTCACAAACCTTCTTAATTTTAGTCTAGGATCTTCCCTCTGTTGTCTGTCTTGTATATAGTTTGTATATATTTGCTGTATCCTTCATTAGACTGTGAAATCCTTGAGGGCAGGTCTGTCTTTGGTCTCATAATGTGTCCCCAGGGTTTAGCGCAGTACTTGACAAATAGCAGACACAATAGATGGTTATTGATTGATTGATTGATTCTAAAGGCTAGCCAAAGAGTCCTTTACTGTTACTTTTGCCCCACACTCCAGTTCCCACCTCAGCCTTTTCGTTGGTTCTCCCTCACAACTATAAAGTATTTCCTCCTCTCCTTTGTCTCTCAGAATTCCTAGTTGTCTTCAAGACTAGATGCTAGTGCTTGTGTTTGTCCCTTGTGGCTGAAGAAGACCATGCCATCAGAGACATGATGACATGACTCGCATTTGACTTCATTTTGAGTGAGGGATGGCTGTGCAAGGTCACCAGCCTCACTTCGGTTCTAGTGGCATTGATAAAAGCTGGAAGGGGGGTGTGAGACCCCCACAAAGGCCAGGGTATCAGGGCAGGTCATCTGGAGAAGAATTCATGGACTCAAGCATTGTTGAGGTCAGAGTAAAGATTTATTACACTTTTCAGCAGGCAAGAGTTCTTAGGGAACCTGCAACCTTATAGGGGTACAGGGAAAGCTTATATAGGATATTCTATAGTGAAACATGTGCCCAATATGCTAACTAGATGTTTTGGGGTGGGATTAGGGAGTGGTTAAGGAGTAGTCAGTTCTTAAAGGAACATGTACTTTTGGTATCTACTGTGCAGGTATTTTACCCAAAATTCATCAAGAAAATAGCTCAAGGTGAGTCTATGGAGGTGTGGTTTAGGCCTGAAATGTCACTAACTCAACCAGCAGTCAGGGCTGGCTCAGAAAAACCAGGTTGTTCTCATCAATGTCTTGTTAGACAAGATAAATGCAAGGGAGTATAGGTACGTCCAAGTCTAGGATACATGTGAGTGGTCAGTGAGTAGTAAATGTCCTTATGACCCAATACACAGCCTGTTAAGCCAGTACACAGCTGGTTAAGCCTAATGAGTTCTGTAGGTGCAACTGGCTACTGTAGCAGGAAGGGAGATAACGGTTGTTGCTAGGGCAAGCCGTGCCCTAGGGCTGGGGAGAAACTGCTTGACAGTATTTTGAGGCTACGGAGAAATGTGATTTTTAAAGAGAAATTTTTAGATATTAGAATTGGAACCCAAGTACATGCACCCAAGCACCCCATCACTACCATGGCCATGAAAGCCTTTTCTGACCCACCCCTGAGGCTGCTAAGATTCCTCTACACCTCTCCCCTCCCCCTGCAAAAACAAAGAAATACAAAGCCAGAAAGTCTTGTATTTATATGTTTTACATCCATATATGAACTTATTTTGTACATATATTCATACATATACACATGTATACAGTCTCTTGAAATAGAAGGTGAACAGCCTGAAGACAGGGGCTATTTCACTTTTGTCATATCTCCTCTATCCTGCACAGCATTTAATAAACGCTTATTGATTGACTGACTGATTATCTGTCTAATGAATCTCCCCTCAGAAATACTGCAGTAATACAAGTTATTTTTTCAGAGGCAATAATACTGTTTTTTTCTGTGTTTTAATAAAGATTTGTTTAATTTCCTCTTCCCTACAAATACATTGAATGCAAAGTCCCTAAATTCAAATGATCAGCAGATATTATATTTAAACAGTAGAGTTTTATAACCTTGTTTCTGTTGTTACGACCAGTGCTTTGGATTGTTAAAAATAAATATTACAAATGTATCGGAAAACTACTCTTTTTTTTTGTCTTTTTCACTAACTTGATGATTTGGATTTTTATACCATTTCTTTTTCCAGGTCAGATAAACTGGTCCTTTGCTATAATCTTGCCTTGCAAAAAAAAAAAAAATGTTGTAATGCAACATTTCCCTTGAATTTTCTAAATTAATTGCAACTTCCCATGGACACACAAATTTAATTCTGTGGAATTTCCACTCTCCAAGCACAACATTCATTCTAGTATGTCACACACTAGGAAATCCCACAAAGACATTTTGCTCCCAAGAAGAAGATGGAAATGATTAAGTTCAACATCCCTCAAGTGACTATTCTACACACAGTGTTCTGTATGCAAGGTGCATCTCTTCAATGCCCTGATCCCCTTCCAGCCACAGAAGAGGGTATACAATTGGTTGCCTTTGGGCACATTTAGTGCTCTGACATCCATTATTTCATCTGCAGGGTTATGACCTCATAGTTTCCACGAAAGCTACATTTCTGAAACCTTTGATCCCAAAGGACACCTGAAAAATAATAATTTTGAGGAGAGGTGCTATTTCTTTTTGAGACTCGTAACTGTTTTGCTTCTGCAATCTAAGTTATATAGAATGTCACATCGAACAAAGGCTTTGCCTCAGCAGCACTATGTGCTGAAATTTTCCACTCTGTGAAAGGATAATGTGAAATCTCAAAAACCATGTGATTTATATGCAATCCCATGTTTATGACACATTTTCACCCATATTCCTAAGTCCTCTAATTAAGGAGTCTTCAAAATAAAAACTTAGAAAAAAACAAAGTATCTCTTGATTCTACTTTATAACATCCAAAATAGCAATTCTGAATTTGGCAAGCATACACCCAATCCTCCATATACAACTTGCTTTAACACTCCGTTTTTCAGATGGTTTAAATTAGGGCTATTTCTAGTGGACTGGGATGGGAAGGAGGAAAAGGGCTGTCTTACCAGAGAAAAATGTGAAAACAGCAACCCTTTGAATGCTTTGCATGACGTAGCATGGGAAATGAGAACAGCTGCTTCAGGGGTATTTCGCATGCCAGCAGAACAGTTGGGAAAGCAATGAAAGAGCCAACCAGGGACAATAAATGCACGAGAAAGAGAGAAAACACTGCGGCAAAGGAAGGATAAAGGCAGTATGGGGGCCAAAGCCAAAAGAATGTGGAGGCAAGAGAGATGAAAGAGACACAGCAGTTTGACAAAGTGTTTCAAAATTAAGGGGAAGACAAGGAAAGTCTGAAGTGATTTAAACATCTAAATGCCAAATAACAATGTCTTGAAAAGAAATAAGGAAAACCCAGGAGGTTGGAAATAAAGATGTTTCTGACAAAGCTACCCAGTCAATGACTTCTCCTTTCTGATACAGAGAGAAGCTTTGGACTTAGCAGAACAATTCTTAAGTATTAAAAAATACACATACTATATGTATATACACACACACATATATATATATATATATATATATATATACACATACCATATATATATGGTATATGTATATAATAAAGTAGACTGGAAGTATGGAAAACACTTGGAAGCAACTAAGAAAGAGGCTTCTGAGGGAGGCTTCAGAGCTAGCACATTGCTTTGCACAGAGTAAGAAATACCTAATAGATTGAAATAGAACAGATTCAGTCTGCCTACTCTGGGGCATCGGGCATGGTGGACATAAGACCTTGATACTACACTATCAGGATCCCTTCCTGCTACCTTAAAGTTACCTAATTAGGACATCAGGACCTAAGCCCCCCACTGCCTTATCATCAGACAAGATGTCCTTCCAACCTTGCCTCACAGAGGCTGACTTGGTATCAGGTGTTGTCACTCTCTGCACTTTTCAGCTTCCTTTTATCTTCTCCTTTAAGAATGGAAGCTCCTTGAGGACAAAGACTGACATTATTTCTGTTTCCATTTATACTTTCAGCACTCATGTGCAGTGCTTGGCACAGTAAACACTTAAATACTTCTTGACTGACTAAGCACCTCACAGAAATCTCTCTTGACATGCTGAACCTCTGGAACATGTGTTCACAAAATAGATGTATGTTTTTAATATATTTGCATATTCATGTATTCGTGATACATGTATATTTTTATAATACACATACATATATTTATAAGCCTTAATTTATAAACCCTGGAAAATAAAGATCTGAAACTCCCATCAACTTCATCTAACTCCTCAAATTCTTCTTAGGCTACCTAGGGAGAAAGGGCTGGAAGTGTGAACCCTGTATCCCAAGGGGAGGATGGATTCCTTGTTTCTCTGATACCTAGATTGGGTCCAGGAAGCTTGAGCTGAACTTCCTTTACTTAGGTATCTCTTCCCCCAACCCCAATAAGTAAAACAAGTAGGGATGGGATACTTATTAATCAGTGAGAGGTGTGCAGTCTTCTGACAACTAAAACTGTTTGATAGCTGTAAGCCCAATTTTATTTTAATTTATCCTTTATTCCTCATAGTTGTATCCTTTACACCTGTAGGCTGAGTCAGAGGATTTACAGCTAGAATTTAGATCATCTAACCCTAATAACTCATTTTACAATAATAGTAATAGAGATGACATTTTGAACCATGTCCTCTGATGGCAAATGCCATGCTCATCCACCCTTTTCTGTTCATGACCACTCTTTTCTTACATTTATTTCACTATGGACTCCTCTGTTCCATGTCATGTTTTAGTTTCTTTCTGAGGTTGATCTGGAAAACCCACTTTGGGGTGAGGACAATCTCCAACTGTAGCACCCTGTGGCATACTCCTTTCCCATGCATTAAGCAGACAACCTTAGCACTGTCCTTTTGAAATACTATAAAATTAGCTATAAAAACAATGAGAAGTGAACTGTGCAAATACACGTACTTAGGCTTAACAGTGTATCTATTGCTCTGGAAAGTGAAACTCAGAATAGTCACTGAAATTAGTGAAAACCCTACTAGCTAGGATTGAAATGGTTCTGGGTATTTGGATTTCTACTCTCCTTTAAAACTGTGAAGACAGAAGGGCATATTCTTTTGCAAACAATGATAAGGTTATCTAAATAGTTGTTTTTTGATATTTTCTCAAATTTATTTTTGCTCTTTCCTCTATGGGTGATTCTATTCCCAACATAAACAAATCTTTATTTGATCTAACTTTTTCTAAAGCATACACATCTCTTCCTTTACTATAACTTTTTCCACTGACCTAATCTTCTTGTATTAAAAAATAACACAAAAAATATTAAAAAACTCCTGGCAGGGGAGGAGCTAAGATGGTGGAGTAGAAAGACACACATATGCTAGCTCCAAACCCACAGCCCATAAAATACCTATAAAGAAGAACTCCCAACAAATTCAGGAGCAGCAGAAGCCACACAACAATGGAGCAGAGGAGATTTCTGTTCCAGAGAGACCTGAAAAACTGACCCAAAAGGTCCCTCACACACCAGACCCAGAGCAGAGCCCAGCCCTGGCTTGGCTGTGCGGCACCAAGAGGAGCAGATCCAAGCAGGCTTCAGGGACAGAATCTCCAGCAGCTGAGCAGGTCCTTCCACCCACAGGCGGCAAAGGTCAGTGAGAGGGGCTTTTCAGTTCGTGGAGAGGGGAGTGGGGTGCCCCCATAACTCTGGCCCACTCGGGAAGCAGCACTGGAAGCAGCAGCAGACAGGGGCTCCCAGAGCAGGCAGGAGCTCGGATCCATTGTTGAAGGTCTCTGCATAAACCCCCTGAGGTGGCCCTGCCCCCACCTGAGCATCTGAACTTAATCTCACACTGAATAGCAGCCCCGCCCCCACCCAAAGCCCTGAGGCTGGGAAGCAGCATTTGAATCTCAGACCCCAAGTGCTGGCTGGGTGGAGGCTGGGTGGATCTGGAGGCCAGGTGGGTGTGGAGAGGACACTCAGAAGTCAAGTAACCTACTGGGAAAATGCCCAGAAAAGGGAAAAAAAAAAATAAGACCATAGAAGGCTACTTTCTTGGTGAACATATATCTCCTCCCTTCCTTTCAGATGAGGAAGAACAATGCTTACCATCAGGGAAAGACATAGAAATCAAGGCTTCTGTATCCCAAACAGGCAAAATAAATATTCAAGGGGTCAGACCATGGAAGAGATCAAAAAGGATTTCAGAAATCAAGTTAGAGAGGTGGAGGAAAAACTGGGAAGAGAAATGAGAGACATGCAAGAAAAGCATGAAAAGCAGGTCAACACATTGCTAAAGGAGACCCAAAAACATGCTGAAGTAAATAACACCTTGAAAAATAGGCTAACTCAATTGGCAAAAGAGGTTCAAAAAGCCAATGAGGAGAAGAATGCTTTCAAAAGCAGAATTAGCCAAATGGAAAAAGAGGTTCAAAAGCTCACTGAAGAAAATAGTTCTTTCAAAATTAGAATAGAGAAGATGGAGGCTAATGACTTTATGAGAAACCAATAAATAGCAAAACAAAACCAAAAGAATGAAAAAATGGAAGATAATGTGAGATATCTCATTGGAAAAACAACTGACCTGGAAAACAGATCCAGGAGAGACAATTTAAAAATTATGGGACTGCTTGAAAGCCATGATCAGAAAAAGAGCCTAGACATCACCTTTCATGAAATTATCAAGGAAAACTGCCCTGATATTCTAGAACCAGAGGGCAAAATAAGTATTCAAGGAATCCACTGATCACCGCCTGAAAGAGATCCAAAAAGAGAAACTCCTAGGAACATTGTGGCCAAATTCCAGAGTTCCCTGGTCAAGCAGAAAATATTGCAAGCAGCTAGAAAGAAACAATTCAAGTATTGTGGAAATACAATCAGGATAACACAAGATCTAGCAGCTTCTACATTAAGAGATCGAAGGGCGTGGAATATGATATTCCAGAAGTCAAAGGAACTAGGACTAAAACCAAGAGTCACCTACCCAGAAAAGCTGAGTATAATACTTCAGGGGAAAAAATGGTCTTTCAATGAAATTGGGGACTTTCAAGCATTCTTGATGAAAAGACCAGAGCTGAAAAGAAAATTTGACTTTCAAATACAAGAATGAAGAGAACCATGAAAAGGTAAACAGCAAAGAGAAGTCATAAGGGACTTACTAAAGTTGAACTGTTTACGTTCCTACATGGAAAGACTATATTTATAACTCTTGAAACTTTTCAGTATCTGGGTACTGAGTGGGATTACACACACACACACACACACACACACACACACACACACAGAGCACAGAGTGAATTGAATAGGATGGGATCATATCTTAAAAAAAATGAAATTAAGGGGTGAGAGAGAAATATATTGGGAGGAGAAAGGGAGAAATGGAATGAGGCAAATTATCTCTCATAAAAGAGGCAAGCAAAAGACTTTTGAGTGGAGGGAAAAAGAGGGGAGGTGAGAGAAAAACATGAAGTTTACTCTCATCACATTCCACTAAAGGAAGGAATAAAATGCACACTTATTTTAGTATGAAAACCTATCTTACAATACAGGAAAGTGGGGAGAAGGGGATAAACAGGGTGGGGGGGATAATGGAAGGGAGAGCAATGGGAGGAGGGAACAATTTGAAGTCAACACTCTTGGGGAGGGACAGGATCAAAAGAGAAAATAGAAGCAATGGGGGGCAGGATAGGATGGAGGGAAATATAGTTAGTCTTATGCAACATGACTATTATGGAAGTCATTTGCAAAACAACACAGACATGGCCTATATTGAATTGCTTGCCTTCCAAAGGGAATGGGTGGGGAAGGAGGGATGAAGAGAAGTTGGAACTCAAAGTTATAGGAACAACTGTTGAGTACTGTTCTTGCTACTAGGAAATAAGAAATATAGATAAAGAGATATAGAAAGTTATCTGGCCCTACAGGACAAAAGAGAAGTTGGGGACAAGGGAAGGGAGGAATGATAGAAGAGAGGGCAGATTGGTGATAGGGGCAATTAGAATGCTTGGTGTTTTGTGGTAGGGGGAGGGGACAAATAGGGAGAAAATTTGGAACCCCAAATTTTGTGAAAATGAATGTTAAAAGTTAAATAAATTAATTAAAAAAAAAAAACTCCTAGCAAGGGCTTCACTCCATTTGGTGGCACAGTAGTCTTTTTTTTTCCTTCAGAAACAGGCTCTACCCATGTTAGAGGCTTATTCAATTGTAGGAGTCCCTTGTCTGTATTTAGCTGTCATTTTCTTGGGCACATGATTTTAACTATGGTATAATCCAATCACTGATAGAATATTGGAACTGAAAAATGAAGCTTATTTCAAGGAGAAGTTTGGGATCATTAAGAACACTTGGCTGCATTTCCTAAAGGCAAAACCAGACCTCTCTCCTCCTCCTGTTCAGTTCTGACCCCAACTCATTGTTCATTTTCAGTTCATTCATTTCCCAGTAGCATGCACTCCTTGGACTGGACTCTACCATGCCTCCAGGAAAACTCATCATGAAACTCATCATCCTGCAAGATTCTATCAGTTTCAGTACTCATTATCCTCTGCCTCTCTGATTGGAGAGCTGGAGGGTAGAGTAAAGAACTCCTCCAAAGCTTCCATTTAAAGAGGGCTTGCAGAGCAGCTAACTCTTCAATTCTCACCAGCTTGTACTACTGGAACTGGCCACTGCCATGCCTCCATGCTGGTTAACTTCTGCTCTACCCTTCTTTTCAGCTTCCTTTCATGTATTGTATTCCACTATTAGAGTATAAACTGCTTTAGGGCAGGCACTGTCTTTTCCCCCCGGCAGTTAGCACAGTTACTGGCACATAGTACATAACTGAAAAATGCTTATTGACTAATTGATTGACTGACTGACAGATTTATGAAGCAGACTGACATAGTGAATAAAACATTGGACTGTGAGTCAGAAAGACCTGAGTTCAAATCTCACCTCAGACATTTACTAGTTTTGTGATTCTGGGCAATTCACTTAATTTTTCGTAGCCTCAGTTGCCTCATCTGTAAAGCAAAGATAATAGCACCTATCTCACAGAGTTGTTATGCAGAACAAATGAGGTAACATATAAAGCATTTTGTAAATCTTACAGTGTTATTGAATGTTTGCTATGGCTATTATTATTGATAGATGAATTCTATAAGTTGTCCATCTAAGTACATGCAGTTGTCTAGAGTCTCTGGACAACAGGCATTATTCATGTACTTGGTTTTCCTTGAGTGAATGGTTAGTCCAAATTTTTTTGAGTACCTATAAATCTCTTCCAGATGCTTCTGTAATGTCTACAGCTTGATATATGTGGTATGGATGTAAGTCACAGAGCACTGGTCTTCAAAGATTTAAAAAAATGAGTATCAGTGATAAACCATAGATAACTCAATGTATTCAATTGCATTCTCATGAGAAAGAAAGAAAGGTCACTATAGGTGGGGTGGACTCCCTATAGTGAAAAATGGTTCAAAAGGTGGACAGGTATGGATGGTTTGGAGCCTTTCTTGTTGAAGGGAATATCTACGTTGATGGCATCACCAATCTGTTTGAGTAATGAGTACAATCTCATTATCAGACTGGCCGTAAGGTAATGAATTTTTTGGTCACATCATATTTGGACACTGTCTATGAAATCCTAGAGGAATTGTGATCTGAATTAGTGGCAAACCACGCTGATGAAATTACACATACTTAAAACACTGAACAAAAATTAAAATCTAACCTGAGGAAAACTTTCATTGAAGTGGGTAGGTCTTTTACGGAAAAACGTGAACAAAACTCAGACAAAATGGGCTGTGTCCTGTACTAGAGAAGGGCATATTCATATCATGTCTATTAAAGTCAATCCCAATATAAATAATAATGATAAATTCTGTCATAAATGAATTCTATTAGATTTAATATAGATAAGCAGCCTAGGGTTCATCATTTTTTTCTTGAACTTTTAGCTTTATATTTTATAAATATAGCTTATATTTTATATTTTTTAAGATCTGTGCCAAAACAATGCCAAAGATCACCCTGAGAAGGAACCAGTAGCCCTTGTCATCAAAAGCAAAAAAGGTGAGGGAAGTGAAATTAACCACTAGCCTTTCTCAATCTTCCTCAGCCAGTTTTAGGGCCATGTTTCCTATAGTGTTCTGCACAATGCAAATTTCTGGAAGCAATATCTTTTAAAAAATTCAAATTCTATCAAGCTCTGTCAACAAACTGACATGTTTCAATGATCAAGTTCTGCTTTTAGTCAATTAACTAAGTAATAATGTTCAAGTAACTTTTTCTAATGCAAAAATGAAAATCTAGCACACACTAATGATCACAAACTGCTTGGGGTGAGTTTTTTTTTTTTTAAATGAAGCCATTTAAAACTTTAAATGGATAAATATGACCCAAAGTCATTTACAAATCTTACTATAATGAGTAATGAAACAGACTTACTTTCTAGATGAGTACATAAACAGTACTAAAATGTTTGTGAACTTGTAAGGTTTAGCTTTGAAATAAATGTTATACTAGTATAACGTTTTCTTTGTTTCTACCATTGGACGACAGAAGCTTAATGTGGAACAACTGAAAGTTGGCAGGCTCATCTCTAAAGGTAGACCTGAACCACAGTCGTGATTAAGGCTGTCCTGCTCAGTATCCCTGTAAGTAGGGAAGGGAAGAGAAAGGAAAGGGAATAAGCATTTACCTACTATGTGCCCGGTACTATGCCAACTGCTTTCCAACTGTTACCTCACTTGATTCTCACTGCAACTCTATTGTGACCTTTTCTTTCATGAGGATGCCAGTTGAACCCATGAGTTATCTATGATTGACCACTGATATTCTTTTTTTAAAATCTTAAAAGACTAATATTCTGTGACTTACAGCCACACTATATATATATATATATATGTGTGTGTGTGTGTGTGTGTGTATACACACATATATGTTCCAGACATTGTAGAAGGATCACAACTGAGGTAGGTGCTATTATTATGCCATATTTTACAGCTAAAGAAACTGAGATAGATAGAAGTTCAGTTGCCTAGGCTCACGCAGTTGGAGAGTGTTTGAAACTGAATTTGAATTTGGGTCTTAGTTCCACTAAGCATTAGACTACCCGGAGTATTTCCACTTTGGGCTCATCTCCCTCACTGGCTGGTCCTTGGTTCTTGTTTCATGTTGCCTCCAAGACACCAAGGCTATATCCTGTGTGTGACATTCTCCTCTCTTTACTGAACTTCACCTGTCCTGAATCTTTTTGTGGCAAGGATATCCTTTTCAAGTTGACAGTGCTTTCTCATATGCCCCCACTTTTTTCTCTTGGTAATATAAATGACTGTTACAATAGACTTCTGAAAATGTCTGTTGTGCTGCTCTAATACTGGCCATGTCAGACTTTATGGAAAGGGAAGGAAGTACTCTAGACGGATGATGAAAGACAGATTTTATAAAAAATTTTGGGTTACTCCTTAGTTCACTCCATAATAACAGCCCACTTTGACATAGCACTCTAAGTTTACAAAATCCTTTTTAAGAACTCTGCCACATTAGCAGAACTATGATTACTGTTCTCATAGATTATGAGTAATTTGCCTAAAGTCACACTGCAAGCAAGTGATAGAGTCTCTGGACTCAAATCTAGTTCTCTTGACTTTCTGTCCAATATTCTGTCCACTATTCTATGATGCCATATACAAAACTGACCTAAGAAACCAGAGCTGGATGTGTAACTGGAGTGAGGCATTGGCTAATATAATCAATGATACTCTCTGGCTGTATCCAAACTGTATCATTTACAATTTATTTCCCAACCACTTGGGTCATTTGCACTACATCCTATTCCCCATCCTGGCAGCTTTCCTTTATGTGTTATCTTCTCCCATCAGAATATCAACTCTTTGAGTGAGGAGATGTTTGTATACTTAGCACTTAGCACAGGGACTGGCATATAATAAACACTTAAATGTTTTTTCATACATTCATTCATTCATTGAACTACATAGCAGTCCTTGGACTTTGACTATAAAAACAGACACACAAATACTCAAAGTTTCAAAGTTGGAAGGTATTTTAGAAAACATGTAATCTAATCACTTACTGGATAGATGAAGTCTAAAACCAGAGAGATTAAGTAACTTGCTCAAAGTCATAAGTATATAACAGAACCAGAATCTGAACTCAGGTCTCAACTTTAAATCCAGGGCTCCTTCCACTATACTATACAGTCGAATTTGCCTCAAACTAGAGGAAACAAAGGGGAATTATATAAAATAAGATTGGAAAAATAAAGTGGTAACAGATGGTGGAAGGGATATGTATAAGAAATAAAAATGCTGGTAACTGTGTATGTATAAAATAGAGAAAGGAGAGGCAAGAGGAAAGAAGATCATTTCAATAATGAGTAGCTAGAAGGTCCTGACGGGGGGAGGAGTAGACATGGTAGCCACTCCTGACATGGTAGTGGTAATGGAAAGAGAGAATAAAGATGGGCTATTGTGGTGTGGTATGATTGGCTGAACTTGACAATTATTTGGATGTGGTGAAGTAAGAAGAAGAGATAAAGACGACTCTAAGGTTCCTTCTAGCATTAAATCTAATCTCATGACCCTGACCTTAGAGAGTAAAGGCAAATGTTTCATGGGAATATCTGGACATGAGCATGGCTGACTGGGATGCCAAGTATAACCAGAACAGGATGATGGCCTCAGAAAATATGGAAGGTTCCAGGAACAAAGGTTCTGGTGAGGACAAAGAATTGGTTGGGTACAGATGACGGTGTGAGCAAGAGGGAAAGACAAGTGATTGTGGCCAGAAAGGAGAATTTCAGTTTGATCTGGAGTGTTAGGAGAATTATAAAAGTAATGGTGCCTTGGAGGTAAGAAAGGCACCGACAAAGTCATAAGCAGAAAAGCTATGTTTTGTAAAGTCTCATCCATAATTCATGACACTTTGTCCCTTAATCTATTATAAGAAACTTCACAACTGGTAATACCTTCATTTTACTGAGCTTTTTAAAGTGATTGTTTCCATCCAAAAGCTTCTACAGATTATGAAGCATGTACTCTTTACATGAAGGAACACATGTAACTCCTGCTGTACACAGATACAGCACATGCAGAGAAATTGTTCCCTCATATTCCCTTACATAGCTCATGTGTCTGTCAAGAGAAAATAACCACAAACCTCAATATGTATTTATGTATAATATATGTGATCATATATACATACATGTCTTTGAAATATTTATAAAGTCCATCATAAATAAATTTTTCACTTTTATATTTGATATCCATTTCTAGCTGACCCAATATTAATATTTGTTCTTCTTTAAAAACTAATTCATGAAATTCACCTTTGGTTGACTTTAGCATCATTGCTTAGTTCTAAGAATTGTGATGAATATAATGCTTGGTAATTTTATATTCAATTCTACAGGTGTGATTTTAATGGGTGCATTGAACAGGGATCACCTATAAAGGGAAATTTTCAAAATTAATGTCTGAGTCATTAAAGAAGGGCCTAGAATACTAAAAACAAGTCAAGTATATTCTATATTACAAAAATGTCTATAAAGCCTGAATTTATAAACTATAATGAATATAATTCCAAAAATAATAACACATCTACACAAATCCATAAGAAGGTGTGTATATTTTAAAGCTTATTTTGTCACTGATAATTGGATAATGAATCTTTTCCCTTTCTTTCCCCCTTCTCTTCTACACATTTATAGTCAAACGGAATAGTATGTACAATTAAATTTGAATGTTTGAAATAGATTTCAGTTTTCCAAAGAAATAGCCAAATTCATGTTTACTATACTTATCCTGGAGGAACGATACAGTAGGGAGGAAGAAAATTGACTTCTAAGTAATTAATTTTTAAGAAAATGTGAGTCATATAGTTTTACTTTAGTGTTTATGCAGGCTACCATATTATCATTTTGACTGAATGGACAAACAAGTTTAGCTTGAATTGCAAAAAAATCCACATTTCCTGAATCCTTTAAAAATCCTCCTTCTCATCAATAACTACAAGGTTTACTAAATCTACTTGATCTGAATCTAAATCTACTAAATCTGAGTATGGTTGTTAAGAGTTCGGTACTCTATGTTGCCATTTTCCTGGTTTCCGGGAGAAAGCATTTGTCATTGAAGTCAATAAGCATTTATTAAGTACCTAATATGTTCCAGGGAACCACTCTAAGGGCTAGGAATACAAAGAAAAGCCAAAACAGTCCCTGCTTCTAAAGGAGGTCACAGTATAATGGACAAAACAATATGTAAACTGAAACCTAGATTCTTCTGAAAAAAGATCTTTGAGTTTTAGTGGACAGCAAGTTCAACATGAATCAACAATGAGATCTGGGAACCAAGAGAGCTAAGGCATTTCTAGGCTGCATTAAGAGATATATAGCATACATGAGAGAAGTGACAGTTCAGCTGACCTCTGTCCTGGTCATACAATACATGATTATTATTCAGTTCTGGGTGACACATTTTAGGAAAGGTGTGGATAAGTTGGCAGCAGCTAGGTGGCTCAGTGGAGAGAGTGCTGGGTTTGGAGTCAGGAAGACCTGAGTTCAAATCTGAATTCAGATACTTACTAGCTGTATGACCCTGGGAAAGTTTGTTTTAATCCATTGGAGAAGAAAATGGCAAACCACTTGTAAGTAAGGAGGATTTTGTTATCCTTTTTGAGTTCAGTTTCTCAGGATCTATGGACATGGCAATACCTAGTTCCAGGTGTTAGATAATAACTCCCAGAATAGCCCCAAGGATTCTAGATAGTAATTCCTAGAATCATAGTGATGGACAGTCTTACTGAGGTTGCGCCATGAAATATGGGGTGACATAATAGATATTTACTACACTTGCACAGGATGATATTGCTAAAGTTAACCTGTCAGCTTAATGTTGGCAAAATACCTTCTTTGTCTGTTGCTCTATATTCCTTTATGTGGGGAATCCATAGGAGAACTCTTAGGGTTGAATGCATGGAAGAATGCATGTACCTGCCTCAACCAGCCCCCATTGAGGCTTGAGGTGATTTAGGGGAAGCACAAGCTGTGCCTGTCTTGATTGATCCCATCAAGACATAGAGGTAGTTGCCCCTCTTCTTGCCTGCCCCTATGAGAAGGGTGATGAGGGAAAGCTGTAGGAGCTGATGCTCTCATGATCAGCAACTTCTTTTCATATTATAAGTAGTTTGTAGGTGAAAATATTTCAAAACTATCTGTATTCTTCTCCAAAAGGTCTATAATATAATACTTGTACCTTAATGGTAGTTAGACCTCAGGGCTTGGCATTTATCATTCTTGTGATCAAACTGGATCAAATTTTCCCAGTACCTACTGTTGAGTGTCCAGATGGAGGCAACTCATGTCTAACCACAAGTTCAGCTATCTTAATGAATACTGATTTCAGTGAGGATAAAAACCATACCTTCATAACAGATTCAACGCAATAAGCATTTTTCACAAATTTACAATGTGTTCTAGGTGCTGAGGATAGAAAGACAAAAATGGAAACAGATGGTCTCCACCAATCATTTTTATGAAATATTTAATTTGGATGTACACTGCTTTGCTCATTAAGACATGGTTACCCATGCCCAAAGCTCTGGCTGATTTTTTGCCAAAATACTTTGGTTACTATATGAAAACATCCTAGTTACACATTGGGGCATATGTTCTTGGGAAGAAATGTGAAGGCTAGACTTAAGAGTGTGTCAATAATATAAAATAGAGGAACAACCTAGAAGCAACTTCAAAAAAAATTGAACCATATTTCACTATATGTTTGCCTTTTGCTGGCACCCAGATATCTTATTTCCTCGTATTTTCAACCAAGTTCTTAGTCATTTTAAAGAATGGATTCACATTAAATTGCTAATATTTTCTAAAACATAATATCTAAATAAATAATGCTCCTAGAAAAAATGTTTCAGTGTTGATTTTGTACAAGTCATAATCTTTCACCATCATTTGTGAATTTATAGGTTCCTATCACAAATTGTGTACCTCATTTTAAAAATGAATATTGCTTTTTAGCTGTCTGAACAAATTCTAAGATATAGTTCAAATGTGCTTGAATGAAACAAACGTGGCCATTGATTTTCTTTGGACAGTTATTACTTTTCTTGTTTATGTTTGAAATGGAAAATATGTTAAGGATTGTACTGATAAGAATTTAATAGCATACAACAGTTAAGCAGAGTGTGGATAACATAGACATAGAAAGGCATGTAACTAACCATTTAGCTCTGTCACACTTTTGTCAACAGAACCTAAAACAATCAATCGTGCAGATGCTTCATGATCTTCTATCACCTACAAGGCTTCAGGATCTTACAGGGTATATCAGCTTTATAATTTTTTTATTTATTAAAGATCTATTATCTTTTTTTTTGGTAGAATTTTGAACTATACCCATAAAGGACTCTTGGGAGAAAAAGAGATCTGGTTCATCATTTTTTCATTAAAGCCTTGAAAGCACACATCCTTCCTGGATTTCTTTTCTACCCTCAAGAGCACACAACATTGCACTATGAAATTATGAAAGTACAAGCATCGTTCTTGGTATCCTTTCCCATTATGCATTTAAAGCAGGATAACGCAGACAGTCACTCATCTGAAACTGGAAGCATTAGTTATTGTCACAAGGGTTTAATGATAAGGACAATGGATATGGAATCAGAAGATATGTCAGCTCTGGCACTTGTTAGCTATGTAAGTGTGGACAATCTCTTTTGCTTTCGGAGTCTCAGTTTCCTTGTCTGAAAACTGGGAATGAGAATATTTGTACTATCTTATAGAAATGGGGTGAAGTAACTACTTTGAAAAGCCTTATGCAAATACATTTTATTATTACTGACAGCAGGTGTAGGTTTTTCATTATGGACACTTGGGAAGTTGTTGGAATGGACATATGGGGTAGTAGTTGTATGCTCAAGAGGACTGAAGGCCATATGTCCTTCTTTCTGGTCCTGTCTCCCTGCCAGTAATCCATCCAGATGAGGATATGATTACACTTGTGGGGGAAAAATTCACTCTATTTATTACTTTAAAATCGTGAAGAGCGTCCATTTGTGGGTATTGAGATACCTGATGCCCAACGGGTTGGGGACCCAGAATCATTATGAACAATGAACAAATGAGATTTTTTTACACTCTTTATAAGAAAGGTGCTTTATCAACCTTGAGACAAATAGATAAGTGTACCCTGATATCACCAGTTCAGTTAACTTATTATAGTCACTTGTATACTATTTTATTTTGCAAAATATTAAGTCCTGGTTTGAGAGATGACAATATAGTCACTAAAAAGAGTGCTATTATTAGACTTGGTGATGACCTTAAACTCTTCAAAGTTTAGGTTTGGAGAAGTTTGCCAAGTGGTTCTGAGTATCCACGTTTGCAAAATGTTGCCACAAAGATAAAATGAAATGACTATTTTCCTGTTTTCCAGTGCAGAATGATAAAGATGATCACAGAAAGCTTACCAGCAGAAGTTTCCACCTCGTATTCAGGTCTTCCAGACTGTTGAGGTTATATGGGGAAAGCTGAATGCCAGATGTTGTGAGCTGCCGGGCAAGGCCATTGACATGGTTTACATTTTCCTCAAGAGGGACGATTTCTCCTCGGAGTACCTACAAGAAACAATCCAGGACAAGGTGGAAAATGTAAATGTTGAGAGCATATAGGTTTGATTACATTGAAAGGGGGTAAGCTCCTGGGTTGTTTATTAATGATGATACACAACAATAATAAAAATTTCCTTGTGGAAAATGAGGAACTTATGGAGTAGTGAGATGACACTAAAATCAAAAGCCCACCAATTTTCTTATTGGAAGAGGGATATGTCACTTTTACTTTTCATAATAAAGAGGTATAATAAATCACAAAATATTGGCAGAAAAACTCTATACCATAAATATAAAAAGTTTCACTTAAGGATTTTTTTTGTCATGTCTAAAAAAATGATATCCTAGTCTCTTAGTATTTCTGTCCACAGGATGATGATTTAGGGAGATTCCCATAAGGCATCTCAGAGTGTCCCTGAAGCACTGCGGTAAGGCTTCTAAAGCAATGCATCACAGCAATCTGTTGAACAGAAGAACTCTATGCAGATTTGGGGAAGATATTACAATGCATCATATCTAACCCCACCATGGTGACATTTATGGATCTTTAACATGATACATAGCATCCAAATGTACCAACGAGCAGTTTCTAAGGGACAAATTCTCTCACTTAGAAGAACAGTTTGTGTAATGTAACGCCTGTGCACAAGGACAGCATAATTTGCCTAGTGATATGCTGCCCTTGCCTGGTCTGGGGTGGGGATTTCTTCTCTGTCTGGTTCTCTCTCTATATTGACAAAGTATAGTCTACGCTGGACTTTATTTCTCTTTCTCCCTCTTTTTTTTAATTGCCAAGAATTTCCATATGCATTTCTAAAGCAGGATGGTATTGTTAAGTTTATGCTGGTAAGAAGTTTCATAATCAACATGTACCAAGACTCAGGTATTATTATATTTTAAATGAGAAAATATAATAAAACCTAAGCTCTTGACACATAAGTCAAAAATTAAACAATATTAATGGCCAGCTCATAATGAATTTTTCGATGACCTTCTGGCATCTCAAAATGAATATGTCCAAAACTGACATGATCATGTTCCTCACAGAATCTGTCCCATTCGTAGGCCCCCTGTTTCTTACAAATATTCTTAGGTGTACTCAATTCTAAAAAGGAAGAGGAAGGTCTTTTTCTCATTCAAGTATCACTCTATTTTTTCCACCCTTTCATAACTAAGCTTCCTAAAAACGTTTATACCAGACACCTTATCTCTTTCCTACTTCCTCTCTCTTCAATCCCTTGCAGTTTGGCTTCTACTCAAGTTAGCTTTCTAATGACTATAACTTCTCTTTCAAAGGACACTAATGACTTAAACTACAAATCAAATGGCTTTTGTCTCAAGTCCATAGCCTTGATGGTAGCTTTGGACATTGCTAACTACCTAGCAATAATTATGTATTAAACATCTATGGGATCCCAGGCACTAATCAAGGCTCTGGAGATATGATGACAAAAATGAAATTTTACACAGTCAAGGAGCTTACATTCTGTCAGGTGGAATAATATGGATATATACTAAATAAACAAGCTAATTTTTGCAGGGAGAAGGGACTAGTAACTGAGGGAACAGAAAAGGCTTGATCTGAGCCTTAAAAGAAATGGGAGGAACCAGTGTAAAGGCTTGGAGAAGGGAGATGAGGACAATATGTGATCAGGAAGGAAAGGAAAAAAAAAGGAAAGAGTATTTATTAAGGACTGACTATGTGCCAGGCACTGTGCTAAACACTTTGTAAATATTATCTCATTTGAGTTTCACAACAGTCCTGGGAGGTAGGTATTATTATTTTCTCTGTTTTACAATTGAGGAAACTGTAGACAGAGGATAAGTGACGTGCCCAACATCACAAGCTGACAAATATCTGAGGCTAGATTTGAAACTAAGACTTCTTGGCTCCAGGACCAGCACTGTATCCAATGTACCACCTAGATACCATACTGAGAAATAGTTAAAAAGGTCATATTGGCTGGACCACAGTGTATGTGAAAGAATATGTGTTATATGACAGGAAAAGTATATTAGGGTCAAATGTGAAGGGCTTTAAATGTCAAATTTAAATGCCATCTCCCCTACTTTAGTCACTGTCTCTTCTTCTACTCATCTTGACACCTTGACATCTGGACCAATTCAGCTCAACACCATCTTCCTCTCTTGAATCTCTAGCCTACTTATCCTATCACCAATTATGCCCAGTCAAGCCTCAGCCTTGAATCGCTCCCATCACTCTCTGATTTCTGTCCCACAAATGTGCTGCTGAATAAGGATGGTGAAGATCATGCAACACTTCTGAGTGGGTTAACTACAAATTTATATTATACAACTTCATCTGGGCCCTCACTACTGCTAGGCAATACTACCCTACCTGCCTTATAAACTCACCTTCCCTCTCTTTTCATCCTTAGTTAAGCCTCCAATGGTTCCCTCTATTTCTCCACTCTTTTTGCTGAGAACTTTACCTCATATTTTATGGGAAAAAAAAATTGAGGCCCCATTTGCTGTGAGCTCCCTCTTCCACCCTCTTCCTCTTATCCTATCACTCAGATGTCTTCTGCCACTATCTTCTCTTTCACCCATCTCACATGAAATGGCTTTATTGTTTACCAATTTTGCATTCTGTCAGGTGGAACAATATGGATATACACCAAATAATCAATCCCTTACAATCTAGCATCTGACGTTATCACTGAACCAAAACTGCCCTCTCCAAAGTTCCTACTGATTTCTTAGTTGCCAAATTAAATGACCTTTTCTTCAATGACCTTTTCTCAGTCCTCATTCTCCTTGACCTCTGTAGCCTTTGACACTGTAAATCATTTTGTCTTCCTTGTTGATTTTCAGGAAACCAATCTCTCTTGATTATTCTTCTACCTATCTGATTTGGCAAATAAGGTATCATGAATAATTTGGGAGCGAGTCATTTTGGTTGAATTACGAAATCAGAAGGCAGATTGTGGAGAAGCAAGATGAGAGTAAATGGAAAGGTAGTGGATACACCTACTGTAAATGAGGTTCTCAAGGAGTTTGGCCACAAAGGGGAGGAAAGATACAGGACAACAGTAAAATTACTATCTATCTACAGCACAATTGTGTCAGAACATTACTTCTGCAACTAAAATTCAAAATGTATAATACTGAGCTTATCTTTTCCTTTTTTAAAATAGTTAATATTTATATAACACCTTAAAGCAGGTAAATTGCTTTACAAACATTGTCACATTTTATCCTTACAATAAATCGGAGATGTAGGTATTATGATTATCTAGTACGTGGGCTCATTATTTCTTTTTGTGGTACCATAGATCACTCTGTCTCCCATTTTGAAATCTTTTATTCTTCCCCATCCAGAACCAATCAGTTGCTAAGTCTTGTTGATTCTGCCTTTTCAGTATCTCTCAGCTCCAGTTCCTTATTTGTTGTCACCATTTTTAAGGTCATATTATCACTGTAAGAAGGTCATCTGATTGGTCTCCTTGCTAATCCTAACCCTCCAAAGTACCAGACTACTCTTGTTAATATAGTAGCATCACTTCTCGGCTCAAAAATATTAGTTGGCCACCTTTTGTCAAGTAAATCTTGAACTCTCTTTGATATTTAAGGTCCTTCACAATCTGGTCACATACAAGATGCCAAATTTTACCTCATATTAATCTCCACCATATACGCTATAGAACTAGAGGGAAAGAATATGATTTTTAGAAAGGCAGTTTTGGGGATGAGATAAACAGAAACTCTCAAATAATTAGAGTTACCTAACAGTGCAGAGGAAGTAAATTAGGAGGTAGAAGTCTTTCAGTAAATTCTGAATCATTACTTTGTGGGAATATCGTTGAGGGAGATTGCCTCTCAGAGTCTGAAGGAATTTACAGGTTACACAATACGTATCTTTGAGGAATAGCTACCAGTATCTACGGATTCAGTTACATGACACTTGTGGTGCTTAAATCCAAGATTCTATTCTGAGTAAAGGTATTTATAACTTACCTATTGTGGCACGTCAATTACTTTCATTCTCCTAATTCAATTCAACTAAACAATTACGAAGCAGGAACTATGTCCTTGCCAACAGAAATATGAACACATCTGTGCAATAATTCCTGATGTCAAGGAGTTTATAGTCTATTAATAATTTTGTTTTACTCTTTCCTCTGGGGTAAATTTAGCAGATTGACGGAATTCAATAAATACTTTGCAACAACCTTTTCATTTATGTTCTTTTAAATCTTGCTTCCCTGACCAACTGTTATCTTCATTTCATCTGCTTCCTTACTATTTTCTTTAGACCTTAGGTTCATTCCTTTTTTCACCACTGTTCTCCTTTACTGAGAAACTAATGATTGTTTTAGGTTTATTTTGCTTACTAGAAAAAATATTAAAGTGTTCTTAAAGAAATTTATGATTATATGTATGGGAAAATACAGTAGAAGCTCATTTAACATGCGGATAGGTAGCATGTTGGAGAGAGAGACCACAGGACTTGGAGTTGGTAAGATCAGAATTTGAATCCTGCCTCATACAGATACTAGCTGTGTGATACTAGGCAAGTAACTTTCTGAAATAATATATGCAAACTGCTTGCTAAACCTTAAAGCACTATAGGTGTTACTTACCATTATTAGTAGTAGTAGCAGTTGTAACTACAAACCTGAAAATGCTAGTGACTATAATTTTAAACATTAAGCTTTTGAACCAAGATTTGATAACCTCAGTTAGCAGCAAATATACAAAATGTCACAAAAGAATACGTAAACTTGCTGTGCTCTTTATCTACAAGTCAGAAGTAATAAGGAGTGAGGTATAATGATGTAAAAGAATGGGGTAGAAAGGGAGGTATGTGAGTAAGGTTTTGCTTAGTTGCATAAGGTATTGATGAGATGACTTTTCAGTTGGAGGGCATTCGGGGGATAGGAGAGAGTGGGCAGAAAACCAGGCATTGAATGAAAATGAAAGAAAGGAAGGTCTGAAGTTAACAAAGATGAAGTTACCTGACAGCATTTTCAATAAAAAACTAACCTTTATATGGCATTTTAAGGTCTGCAAAGCACTTTACAAATACCATCCCATGTATTCCTTATGATAATCCCAGGAGGTAGGTGCTGCAATTATTCCCATCATACAGATGAAGAAACTGAGGCACAAAAAATCTAAGTGACTTGTTCAGGGTTATGAGCTATAAGTGTCTAAGACCAAATGTCAACTCAGGACATCTTAACTCCAGATCCAACCCTCTCTCCACCTCACCACCTAGCTATCTTCACATACATTGCTGGAACCCTATGTAAATATCAATATGAAGCATTATACCATGCATATTGAAAAGTAGATGTAACGTTGTACAGAAAATGTTTATATGTGAAATAGTGTAAGAGTCAGACTTGTGTCTGGGGGTAGCGTGGGGGACAGAAAATGAGTCTAGTGGTATTTTTAAATGTTCTTCTGTTTACAATTAGAGCCGTATGACCCTGGACAAGTCACTTAACCTCTATTTGCTTCAGTTTCTTCAATTGTAAAATGAGGATAATAGTGGTACCCATCTCCTAGGGTTATTGTGAGGATTAAATGAGTGTCAGCTATTATTATTTTTATTATTACTGTTTTTCAAGAATGCAAATGTAAATTGATCGTCACATGTAAAAATATTTAGTACACACAAATTGTTACAAAATGTACCATTCAATTCTATATTCTATCAAAATTCCAGTATTTGAGATGGCATTAAGTACTATGTCTTAATTGTCTTTAACATTTGTTAAATGCTTTCAAAATGAACATTTGTTGATATTTAACAAAAGACATTGTTCAAATTCTGACTGAATAAATAGGAAGCCTTTAAGCATGGCATATTATATATTATGGATTTTCCTAGAATCAAATAAACAACTGAGATATATTCTCAATGGAAAAATGAATCAGACCAAATCTGTCTAAATGACTACTGTCACGCAGAGAGAACTTTTACCTTACTAAATGGATTTGATTATAGATATGAATAGGCTGATATAATGATATGCCTTATAGGAGAAGGTTTACTTTAAAAATATCCAAATTCACTGATTCATTAGCTACTCAAAACCTGTTGAACTTTGATCAGCCAGAAGACTGGGAGGGAGTTGACCCCTTAAGAACGAGAAGGCAGATTTACTAGACCCATCCAACAATATCAAAGAACACTCATCTCTTTTAAATCACCTTCAGAACTTTCTACCTCTGACTTGTCTAATATGTCTTTCTGCACTATTCTTTCTTGGACGTTGTATTTTCTCTCCTATTTGGACCTCCTCACAGATATACATCCTTATACTCTTTGTGAAGACCCTGTCATAGTTGAGCAAACCATTCATCAACCAGCCCAAAACAGGGCCTCTATTGTGATCTATTCTCTTTCTGGGACCCTTGACTCTAGTTAGGTTTCTGCAAGTTGTAGGAAGCTGGTGATAATATCTTATTTAAACTTGGTATCTCTCCAAAAGAGAAACATATGAGATAATGATAGTGTTTATTAAAAGAACGAATGAACATGCTCTTCCTTGACTAGGCGCCTGATATTTATGTTATGCGAGGTCTTGTTAAAGGAACTGGAGATGGGAGGCAAGGAAGAAATCAAATATGTTCCCCGGACTCACAGCAATTACAATGTAGTAGATAATTACTAAATCCTTATTTTTCTTCATTTCATTTAAGCCTTCAATATTCTATAATTATAGACATCAATCACTCTTACAACAAAAGAAATAAAGTGCTAACTAAGAAATACTTCCTTTTTTGCCCCAATGAATGCTAGCAAGATCCATTGGTCAAAGGGCTCCTTACATTGTAATCTGTTCTATCTCTGAACCTAGTATCATTTTAAATTTTAAATATGCAGATGAGAATATACTAATTGAATATGCATTAAAAGACGTTGAGAATTGCAATAAAAAATCTCACTAAGTTAGACTAATTGGAGGGAAGGACAGTCTGAATTAGCAAAAAGTCTGAATTAAAGGAAATTAAGAAGTCAACTCACTTTTATTGTCTTCAGGCAGATGTAGTAAAATAAAATAATGACTAATGAAATTGATGAGTAGATGCCTGTTCACATTCCAATGGATGCTGCTAAGGGTTATCCACCAATGGACCCAACGGAGTTCTCTCTCATCCAAAAGAACAGAGAGGTAAGTCAGCACCACTTATGGCATCTGGGCATCAGCTAGATGGGATAGGCAGTGCTAGCTCTCTTCGTATTATTCTAAATCAATTCGACACTCCCAATGAATTAAATAAGCCATCTATGCTCCTTGACTCCCTTTCCTGTGTACTTACAATTGTGATTCTATGTCTATTGGGTCAAGTCACTGCCATTGTATTTAGATGTAGATCTCTATGTTGATGTTTCCAAGATTTACTTATCTAGGCCTAATTTCTTTCCTGATTACCAGTACCATATCTCCAACTGCCTATAAAACATCTCAAAATGGTGTCCCGTGGACATCTTAAACTCATGCCAAAACTGACGTCATTATCTGCCCTGGCACCCTAGCTTTTGTTTGTCCAGATTCTCCATTACCATAGAGAGTACCATCATCTTCCTAGTCACCCTAAGTATTATCTTCAACTCCTTACACTCATCCACCACCTCCAGTGTGGTGCCAAGTTTGTTGATATCATGACATCTCTCACACATACCCCTTTCCCTCCTCTGACATTGTCTGGATCCTTATCATTTCATGCCTGAATCATTACAATAAGCTTAGGGTGGATCTCTCTGCCTCAAGTCTCTCTCCTCAGACTGACCAATGTTCTACTCAGATGTCAAAATGATCTTCTTAGAGACAGCTAGGTTGCAAATTGGATAGAGTACTGGATCTGGAGTTTAGAAGACATGAGCTCAACTCTGGCCTGAGATACTTACTTGGCTATAGTAACCTGGGCAAAGAACACCTGCTACTTGCCTCAATTTCTTCATCTGTAAAATGAGAATAGGAATATCATCCATCTCACAGGGTTGTTGTGAGGATAAAATGCTTGCCCAACACTGTGCACACCTTAAAGTGCTGTATAAATGTGATGATGATGATGCAGGTCTGACCATGTAGTATCTCCCTATTCAATAAACTTGAGTAGTTTCCTATCACCACCAGGATTAAATAGAAAATCCTTTATTAATATTCAAAATCCTTCTTAACCTGGTATTCTCTTATTTCTCTAGTGTTTTTATATTTTACTTCTCCTCACATACTTTGTGAACCAAGGATACTGGTGTTCCTGCTGTTTGAGCTGCATTATACTCTATTCTAGGCATTTTCACTGGCTGTTCCCTTTGTCTGAGAATTTTCTCCCTTCTCCCCTCTGTCTCCTGGCTTCTCTGACTTCCTTCAAGTTCCCGCTAAAATAACACCTTCTACAGGAAGACTTTCCCAGTCCTAATTTGTCTTTGTGTCTTCCCTTTATTAATGATTTTTAATTTATTGTATGTATAAGTATTGGTTGTACCTGGGTGTTTACAAATTAGACTGTAGACTCCTTGACAGAAGGGACTGTGGGTTTCCCCCATTTTTGGTATTTCCAGAACTTACACATTGCTTGGCAATACAGTAGGTGCTTAATGAATGCTTGTTTATTGACTAACTGATGGTGACTATTTCATAAAGACATGGCCTTTCTCTACTGCCAACTCTTTTTGGGCTTTGGGCTACTATGATCTGGACTTCTGAAAGTAAACCCTGTATAACCTTTATTCTCCTTGCTCTTGCACCTCAGCTATCATGAGTCATCTGGTATCTGTATGGTGATGCATACTGAGAAGCCTCAGCCTCTCTGTTTGCTGCCTAGTCCATAGCCCAACGTCACCATGGAGGATGGTAGGCAGTTCTGCAACAGGGACGCAACTCTTGGAGTCGACTGTCTGAGACGGATGATTACTTGAAAAAATGTGTTCTTTGAGGTTAAAAATTCATATAATAGTGTCTAAATAACTGAGGAGGGAAAAAAGGGTTAGATTCTATAATGTTGTCTATGAACTGCTAATTAGCACCTTCTTATAGGAGAACCCTTTGTCCCCTCACTGCCTATAGAAACATGTACACATGCACACACAAACTACAAGAAACTATCAACCTTATTTCAAGCCTTGTGCAACTTTCTGTCAACAAAATTAAAGCTACAAAAAAGGTTGTATTTGGACTTTTATAGAGACTAAATGCAAAATCACCAAGACTGAAATAAAAATGTTTCTAACGAGTATAAATAAATCATTTAAATACACAGCATTCTTAGGCTGTTTAAGAATTGAAAGGAACACTAATATTTTCTTTCAGAGAACTCTTAATTATATGAAATGAAACATGAAGTGGCAGTTAAGAAAATCTCTTTATTTATTTATTAAAGAATGAATGATAATCCATAAATTGCTAAGAAGACCAACTGTGCCTCCCGAGTAAAAAAATAGCACAAACAGGAGCTGTCTTATGTTTTCTCTTAGATTAAAAGAAAAGTTTCTTCTACTTGCCAAAATTTCTGCTAGCCTGAAAAACGTGGACCAGATTTTTCCATTTATCATCATTAACATCTTTTCTATTAGGTTCCCTCCTTCTCCAACTGCTCCTTTTCTCAGCCTGATAAAGAAATGGAATCTTCTGCCTTTTTCAAGGACACTCATACCAAATCTTGTCAGGTGAAATAAAACAGAGGAACGTGAGAATTAGATAACTCTGCCATAAAATTTACTTTTACCTGATCTATGCATGTAATTCAGACATACTCCCAGAATATCACATGAATCCAGATTCTGAGAGATAGGTAACATCAAATTAAAGAGAAACAAACAAAATTTGAATGTGCTACCTAACTTATTTTAAGCCTGAGCACATAACAGCTTCCGTAGTAATATTATTAGTTCTAGTTTTTGAGTTCAATTTTAATATTGTCCTTATACCCAGGGACTGCTGATAAAAGTTTATCAACTGGTTCTTTGAAAAATGTACAACTAATTTTTAAGTATAATCTGCATAATTAACATTTTAGTAAAAACTAATTTAGTAAAAATTAATCTGGTGGTGATATGCAGAATAAATTAATGTGGAACAAAAACTACTGAGATTATTATAGTCATGGAGTAATAAAATAATAAGAGATTGAATTAAGGTGGTAGTCTTGGTAATACATATTTCTTCAAATATGTTCTTACATATGATTTAAATGTCATAAAGCCTTTGAGAGAGCATAGATCCCTACCTCTTAAATATTTCAGTATGTAGGATATTGCCACACACACATATAGATACATATATATATATGTGTGTGTGTGTGTGTGTATATATATATTGCTGTTCAGTCATGCCTGACTCTTTGTGACCCTTTTTGAGATTTTCTTGGCAAAGACACTGGAGTACTTTGCCATTTCCTTCTCCAACTCATTTAACAGATAAGGAAACTGAGACAAACAGAGTAAAGTGACTTCTCTAGGGTCACACAACTAATAAGTGTCTGAAGCCAGATTTGAACTCACAAAGATGAGTCTCCCTGACTCTAGACCTGGCACTCTAGCAGTAGCACTACCTAGCTGCACATTACGTATATGTGGGCATACCTAATATTGCTTGATAATAATGGAAAATCTGATAAAAAACAGTTTTCTGAAGGAACGTACTCAGAAAAGTTATTCGTGACTATAAACCTCAAAGTCTTTAAGTAACAATAACAAAAGTCCTCAGAACTATAGAGTTCTAAGAGATTTTCTCATTTATCATTAAAACAGATTTTGCTATCTCCATGATGTATTTAGGAGATGTAATAAGTCTGAGAAATGGAAGTGGTGGTTGTCAAGTGTCCATTGAATATGCTGTACTTAGCTTCTTTTACATGGGGTATGTATATTTAACTTGAGTGCTAGTGGGGACAGATAGTATTGAAACAGAATGGATTTTAGAAGACTATTTTTCATCCAATACACTGTTATAAACTCAGAAATAGTAAAATAGGAATGAACTAGGGGTTAATATAAATCCTCTAAGAAGGAGTTGAGATAAAAATAATTCAGACAGGAGCTTGTCCATGAGAAAGATAACAAAATACCCTTCAGTATTTGTACGTTTTGCTTATTATAGCTTCAGAATTGGATAAAGGACCCTGACCTTCATAAAATATCTTTCTTTCTTAAGGAATAACCCCACAAAATACCCCCCTCAACACACCCAAATTCCATTAGAATACAGAATGTTTTCTTTATTAAAAAGTTGTTCAAGAGAATGTTATTATAGGGATTCACCTTTCGCTTACTGTGTAGTTTATTATAATCCAAGGAAAAAAAGAAAACAGCTAGGTGGCACAGTAGATAGAGCCTAGGCTGGAAGTCAGGAAGCCCTGAGTACAAATCTGACTTCAGACACTTGGTAGCTGTGTGACTCTAGGCAAGCCAGTTAATACTGTTTGCCTCAGTTTTCTCAACTGGAAATGACAAACCAAAAATGATCTGGAGAAGGAAATGACGAACCACTCTAGTATCTTGCCAAGAAAATCTCAACTGGAGTTGGATACAACTGAAAAACCATCAAACAACAAGGAACAAAAGAAAATATTTACTTTGTTTACTTAAAGAAAGTATTTACTGCCACTTGTAAGAGTTTTTTTCATCAATTAGCGAATTGTGTGTGTGTCTGTGTGTGTGCTTTCTATGGTGATATGCTTGACAAAAGTATGAACTTAAATTATGTCAAGTTAACTCAGAGTTCTAAATTCCTTTCTCTTCCCACCTAATTGGTATATACTTCCTCTGGCTTATTGAATCATATCTATACCACAGAATATGCTGCATATATTCTTTTTTTTCTTATCCGACAACCAAGGTCTCATACCAGTATGTGTCAGAGGTAAGCCTTGAACTTGGTCATCATTGGCTTTGACCCCAGCATTCTCTTTGCTACCTCATGCTGTTTCTCAGCAAACTTTAAAGTATTACTAGAAATGTTTTACTATTGTAACAAAGAGAAAAATCAATATTTTGATTGTGATAAAAGAAATTAGAAAGGAAAAAAATTCTAAAGCAATGGATGAATTTATTTCTTAAAATGAATTAAAATAAATTAAAATTTATTTCTAAAAACTTGACTGGTATCTAAGTAATTGGTGCATTTTATTTAATATTAGTCTATTTGTAATTTTTCCTTCTCTGATATAAGCAAGAACACATTTTTGAGTTCCATGAAAGCCTGTGTCATGGTTCTTGGAAATGAATTTAGGTGAATGATATATTACTTCACTGTCAAAAAATTGACTAACTAAAAATCCACCTTGCATCATTTGTACCTTGAGTAATATAAAAGATGAGTATGTACAGCAAATTGAAACTATTTTTGATTTTTTTCTACAAATGAAGCTGGGCCAAAATATCATTAAAACACGACTTGCATCCTGATAATGGCAATTTTAATGAGTAGACAACCTTGAAAATCTTTTCCTTCAACTTTTGTAATAAAATGTCAGAATGTTTTCAAACAAAATGTTTTATTCACTTTGTAAGCCAAGAAATTAATAGGATTTATATCCATTCGTATTGTTTATATTTCTTTTAATATCAAGATTTCATGGGTACGTGAGTTCATTATTACTTATTTTATTTATATCATACATCACCATATAATATAATATTATGTTTTTAAAGTTTTATTTCTTGGCTACATACAAGGTACTATCATCATGGGTAACCCTTATGGTATAAGAAAGAATTTTTATAGGTCACAACAAACCCTAAACCATCTTCTTATCCTAGCTTGGGCATTAAAAAGAAGGAGCACTATTCATATTAAATATGAAAAGTCTTAAATAAAGGCATTTTATAGGTCCATCATGGAGGATTTATTTCAGAACATGGACAAAAGGTACCCAAAAAGTAAAAGTGTGGATAAAATGAGATCTGAACATTTGGAAATATTACTGGCATTGATAAAATTAATGATTCATGGATACATTGAAAAAGGAAAGATGCAAACAAGTTGCTGGTTTCTTGGCTCTGATTAAGCTCTTTAAGTAACTCAGTCAAGGTCGGTTTTCTTAGAAAAGGTCTTCATCTTAGAAAGAAATTCAAAGACACTATTCCTAAACCCTAATCCCCTGTATATTAGAAAGGGGATTTTAAATTCTGTTGGCAGTATGATCACAAAATCTAGCCTTCTAGTCACAGAAAAGAGATTTCTTAGGGAGTACTAACTTTGGGAGTTGCCTTCCTTGCAAGTAACCCAAAGTTGTAGAGCTTCTGAATTCAAGTTTTTAAACATGAGCATCCTTAAAAGCAGAGGATTTCCTTAGTATTATCCTCCTAAAAGTAGGAGAAGCAGCACCCTACACATGAGGGGCTAAATTCATACTATGGAGGTTGGGATTCTCAGATGGGAGGAAGAAAATTGGATCTAGGCAACCCTCCTATTGTGGTAAGTCATGCATTTTCATATTAAAGTGAGCGATTGTTCCAGAGTCACTTCTACCCCATGTTTCTCCACCCTATGGTGTGTTTGATTCCCTGGAATGGCTAACGAGCTATTTGCATTGGAGATTTTCAAATTGCCCATATGTGAGGAAACCTAAACATTTCATATGCCTGTTTTATTTTGGACATTTTCTCAGAAAAAAAAACAAAACAAAACTTGAGTGTAGGAGCTGCCAACCAAAGAGAGAATGACCTTGTATGGGCACAGCTCATGTGAGTCCTTTGGAGGGTCCTGAGCTATAAAAAGACACCATCAGATCTCATGAGTTGGGCAAACTGCTGAGTACAAAACCAAAACAGCTCACTGCTAGACGGTCCCTAGGTCTTTTCGTAGAATGTCCAGAGGATCTTTAATAATCCTCTTCATGCTCAACTGAGAAATCAGGAAGTTCTCCTAGAGCTCCTATCTATACCTTCTGAATTCCTGGCCAAAATACTTAATGGAATAAATTGATGATACTCATGGGCCAATGTAGGGAGGGATAATCTGACCTAATCAGATATAATAATGTCCAGGATGGGATTGTCACCACCTTCTAAGATCTTATATAATAAAATTAGGTATTTTAAGTACTCTTTTCCTTCTCTAATCCCCCCCCCCCCACATATATCCCTCTAGACCTAACAAAAAGCCATCTATTTACTTGAATTAAAAGAAACAGGCCAAATTTGCCTCACTATTCTTCCCTCTACCACCCCACACCCCAAGGATAATAGCAATTTGTAGGAGATTCTTGTGTTTATTTTGGCCATGGCCACTCTGGGGGTACCCTATGTACAAAGAAACTTGGAAACAGAATTATCATTATTGAGGCTTACTTGAACTGCTATTGAGTGCATGACCTCCTCCACACCTCCCACCCAGGACCATGGAGTCAGATGGCCCAGTTATGTTTGCCTCTGGTTCTAGAACTCCCCGCTAGCACACACTCTGGACTCTGGCCTTAATGTACTCTGAGACCTCATGAAACTTTCTAGATCATTATGCAGTCAGCAGGAAACATCTCTTTACAGCATATGGTACCATAGTAATGTAAAAAAAAAAATAACAGTCATTGTAACCAGATGAATTCCATTACTTACAAAACCAGTTGCCTATAAGGTAATGTAAAAAATAAAACCAAATGTGGAACTTTCAGATTTTATGCCACTGATGATTGTTCCCACTAATTCTTGTGATTTAAAAGATGACCCTGTACCTTCCCTACACTTCTTGATGATCAAAATAGGTAATATTTTATGTCCCTCACTACCTCCATCAGTACCTCTAGGCATACCAAGTAACTACCGTTACATTAATCCTAAAATCTAGAAACTAAGGTATTTTTTTTAGCATTGGCAAAGCATTTATTTTGACACCTCACTGTAACCAAGATTGAATGAATAATCCGGTCTCAGGGGCCCCCATCCCCAATAAAATTATCAATTTCTTCATAGGACACGAGACAAGAACATAAACCTCCTTGAATTCTTGGCCACTAACATCAAAAAAAAGTTCATATTACTGTCCCTCTTCCACCAAGATGGCAGTATCTTTATTATTTGTTAAAATATCAAAATCTAAGTGTGTCATATGATCATCAGACCCTTAATGGCTTCATCATCACAGACTAGGACCATCTTCTTTTTATTTCTGGCCCCCTGTACCAGTTGGAACAGGTCAACATTTTCCAGCAAGCTAGACCTCGGTGGACTATGGTGGATTTTAGTGAAAATGGTGTAACACAGAATGTCACCTGTGCCTACCAGGGATACAAATGAAATGGAGCCATTGAGATGTAGTTACAATAATGTGAATCCCTTTCAACCTCCACCGCATTGTAGCTTTTTATGAGCTTTGTCTCCCAGTTCTACAAGATCATGGTAGTGTCGTTTCCTTAAACACATCTAAGTAGTCCATAGTGCTCTGATCAGTCTTATTAAGTACAATATCTAAACAAAGTTAGAAAAATGTATTGTTCAATAGAGAAAAAATAGAATTTTTTAGATATCTGAAAGAGGTTATCGGGAAGTTAGGAAGGATCACCATTAAAGTAGACATGGAGGTTCCCAAAATTGTAAAGTATGCTTAGAATCCTTTCTGGGGTATTACTGGATGGTCATTGATTGGAGTGTCTGCTCATGGACATATTAAAGATTGCCCAAGGTATTCTCATGCCCAGTTACACCAAACAAGTATTCCAGCAGTCAAAGAAAAGATATGCCAGGGCATTTCATTATAGCCTGACACCCAATGCTTTTTCATAATGGAAATCTGGTGCCTCTGAAGTAAAAAATGGGACTCTCTTTTCAGATAGACTCACAAACTAGCCTATTATGACCCTGTACCTACTATTATAGAAAAAAGAGAAATGCATCAGATCTGTAACATCTGAAAAAAAGGAACTGCTCGTTATAAAGACAATTTTTAAAATACAGTAATAACATCCTGTGGGATAACAATGGCTACTAAATACCCACACCAAATGCTAGAACTTGGAATATCTATAGTTTTGTCTATAAAAGGAGGTGTTGTAGTGGTGCCTTTCAATAGTTTATGTTAAAATTGAATACCTTTTAAAAGTCAGAGCTGATGATTAAATACTATGTTTTTGAACCAAAAGTAAGGGGTTTCTGAAATGGGCACCTAAATGCCCTCCTCCACATGAAAAATGTCATAGTTACTCATCTTCATTTTCAACAGTCTCATCTTCATTTTCAACAGAGGAACAATGAAATTTGGATATTGAGGCTCTATTAACTATCCTGTGTATCACCTCCACCTTTACCCATTAGGGAGAAAAATTCTCTTAGACAGGGTTGTATATATATTGGCATTCTCATATACATATTCTCAGACAATGGTCAGATGACTATAATCCAACTGCACCATGACTGGTGGGCAGTAGAACCTTGCAAGTGACCATCTAAGACTTTTGCTGTCCCCTGGTTCTGCCATGTCATTGTCTGATACGTGCAAACATGTAAGATATTAATGGAGCGTCACGATGGCACAGTGGATAGAGTTCTAGACTTGGAGTTCAGATCAAGCCTCTCACATGTACCAAGTGTGTGACCCTGGGCAAGCCTCTTAACCTCTGTCTGCTGCAAAAATAACAGCACCTACCTTTTAGAACTGTTGTGAGGATCAAATGGATTAATAACTGTACAGTGCTTAGCACAGCATCTGGCACATAGTAGGTACTATATAAATTGCTATTGTCATCATTGTTGTGTGGAAAGAGCCAGCTGAAAACTAGCACAGCTTCTTTAGCCCCCTGCTGCTATGTAGAGATGCTCACTTTTTCTCAATAGACTTGGACACATTTGACAGCCTTCCAAGGATGCCCACTTAGTAGCAGTTGTCATTTTGGGAAAAAACCCAACAAAACACAGCTCCTTTTATTCTCCCCTTTGCTAAAAGAGCTTGATCGTTTCTCTACAGGGCCTTGTGACTTCACAGAACTTTTGTCCTTATCTTTGATGACCAAGAATCTAGGACTAAGTATTTCCTTTTCATTCTACTTCAACTCAAAATTCATTTGTTCTTTGTGTCTCCCTGAAATCCAACAGGCAAACTGGATGTGTGGATTATGTCTCCATGAGAGTCACTTCCACTGGGATATCATAAATCTCTTGTATTAATTCTATTAATACTAATTCATTTCCTTCTTCACTAAGAAGAACACACTGACTTTGCTAACTATGGATTCCATCTTCCAGTTCTTTCCAATCTCCACAACTTGGACCAATGTCCTGATGGATGAGAGAAACTGAAAATGAAACCATGCCAGTCAAATCTGTAGTCTATCCCAGAGGCTGCAGAAGAAATATAAAAGTAGGTCATTGATCATCACCAAAACATGAAGGACCCACCACAGGTAGGAGAGTACATCTGGCCACTCAACTAGAAATGTTCCAACAGACCCTCTAAGATCAAGAATACAGAGTTAAATAAGTGATGGTCTAACTGACTCCCTACTTCTCTAAAAATTTATTTCATCTCACCAGAATAAAATCCCCAAGCATGTGAGAAAATTCAAAGAGAAGATAAGAAATATGAAGAAAGGCAAATAAGAAATGGGGTTGTTACCCACCACTTGGTGTTCAGTCTTTGTCCATCATGTCCAACTCGTTGTGACTCCATTTGGGGCTTTCTTTCTGGCAAAGATTCTGGAATGGTCTGCCATTTCTTTCTCCAGCTCATTTTACAGATGAAAAAACGGAGGCAAACCAACTATGCTGCTTTACCAAATTCTATCCTTTATGTACAGGGTGTAACTAGTAGATAATTTGTTTATTTTATAACAGAGTGTATCAAGTAGGCATGATGGTAGCTTCCTTAAAGAGTGATTACTGTGGGTTTTTAAAATTTTTTTTATATCTATGGTTTGTCAACATTTTTGGTGCTTACTCTTAGCCAATTTTCCATTGTGCTACCTGGAAAGCAACCTCCTGTTTCTCCTACCCCCACTACCTTGCACTCCATCTTTCAGGTTCCTTTCTGAGAGGGACTGTTACATGATTGCCATCTTGTTTGACTGGGCTACATCTCTGGTATCCCAACAAGGGAGATTTCTAACTGAAGGTATCTTATAAGACCAAATAATAAGGCTACAAATGGTGGAAGAATTATTTTCCTAGGGCTATTCATTTGGTAATGTTCCTGAATGATTTGCAAATGAGTTTCAACCTTTAGGTCCAACACTAAACATGTTAATGTTCAAATCATATAAAGTAAGAAAATAAAGGCACACCAGGCAGTAATTTGTTATTGTTTCAACAGACCAAGTCACCTTATTAATTATTCCACTCCGTACTCCACAAGCTTCCTAACTTATTACTGTATGTTGGCAGAGGAGCCCACTAACTTCATTTTATTTCAGATAGTGACTTGCTTATGTGCTGGTAAAAACATGATTACAGAATCTGCATGCATGATAGGCAGAACACCTAAATGGGCCTTCTGTGTCTATAACAGCGAGGAACACAAGTGAGCTGGGGCTGTAAAAAGACCACATTTGGAAAGCATACTGACAAGCTTCCCCAAAGGAAAAAAGAGCAAGTTCACTGCAAATCATTTTTAAAATGGAAAAATATATATCTTTGTAGTTATATATTCCCCTTTTATACTGATTAGTTGATTTTTTAAGTTCAAGGGTCAATCATTCTGTGGGAGCTTTAATAAGCCATAAGTAGTATGAATAAAACCCATAATAATGATGTGTGAAATAGTCTTCCTGTGTATTGATAATGCATTAACATGTATAACTTCATTGTACCACAATTTAACGATTTAGCATGCACTTAATCTAAGTAGAACCATTGGATTAAAGATCACAGGATCCTAGATTTAAAGCTGGAGGGGACCTCAGAGGCCAATGAGTCCAATCTCATCATTTTACAGAGGAGGAAATTAAGCTACAGAGAATTAAGTAACTTGTCCAGGGTCACATAGCTAGTAAGTGTCTGTGGCAGCTAAATTGTGTAGTAGATAACGTGCTGGATTTTGGAGTCAGGAAGACCTGAATCCTACATCAGACACCATCTATGTGTCCCTAGGCCAGTCAACATAACAATAATGAAATTAGCCACCATTTACATGGTACTTCAAGGTTTATAAGACTCTTTACAAATATTATCTCACTTCATCCAATGATTTGCATGGTGACCGGCACACAGTAGGATCTCAACAAATGTTTATTGAATTGAATTATCTTCAAGAGAACCCTAGAAATTAGGGGTCATTTATTAGCTCCACTTTCCCGTTGAGAAAACAGATAGAAGTGAAGCGATTTGCCCATTTAATCTGTCTGCCTCAGTTTCCTCATCTGTAAAATGAAAGGTTTAGACTTGTTGACTTCCCCAGTCCTTTCTAGCTCTAACTCTATGATCTATGACCTTATGAGATAGGGTTTCAGACCAGGTCTCGTGATTGCAATTTCGGCACTCTACCTATCTCCATGCAACAATTTTGCATGGAATAATTATTTCATAGGAAGCAGAGCAGAAAGGAACCTCATCAAGCCCTTTTTCATTAAAGAGGGGGTGGAGAGAGGTATATCGATTTTCCAAGTTCTTTCATACAGTCAGTGGCAGATTTGGCTGGTGACAAAACTAGAAACTGAGTCTTCAGTCTCCCAGATCAGGGCTAGTTTTCACAGACCAAAAGGGAGAGGTCAATGAGTCCAATCCCATCATTTTACAGATGAGGAAATTAAGTCACAGAGAATTAAGTAACTTATCCAGGGTCACCTTCATAGCCTATTAAGAGTGAAGAGGGCCTTTGGAGGTCATCTAGTTCAATGCCCTAATTTTATAGATGAAGGAAGTCCCTCAATAGCTGATTAGTGATTTATTATCCATGAATCTATCCAAACCCTCTCAGATCTATCTCATCCCATTTCTTGAGGATACTAGTCCCATATGTTATCTTCTAGAACAGAGCTTCTCAACCATTTTCTACTCCCAACCCCTTTTCCTGTTTCTCAAGCATTTATTGGCAGTTAGTGGTCTGAGGGCATTCTCAGTGCAAAGTAGGAATGCTTTGTGCTCAGAACCAAGGTTTCAGTGAAATTGTGTAACAGGGGCAAGTGTTGCTAGAAACAGCTCGAATTACATATTAGATTTTTAAGAGATTTTTTGATCACTGCATATTCAGAAACCTTTTTATTGTTGCCAAAGGGGTGGTGACCCACAGTTTAAGAAGCACTATTCTAGAATACTAGTCTTCAGACTTTTTCTGATCAAGCAATCCCAGCAATAAAACATTTCTGATTATGTACAAGCTATATTCATATAGTAACTTATTTATAAAGTATTATGCATGTACCATGACACTAATAATGATGTACATAACAGAATTTACACATAGAACAGAAAATTTTAAATGATTAGATAAAAATGAGAAATATTAGAGTTGAGTAGGACATCAGTGGAATTTATCAAATAGACAATGACGTGGTCAGATGGAGCTTTAGGAAAATCACTGACAGCTAAGTGGATGATGGTTTGGGGGGTGGAGAGATATGACCAATGAGAAGGTTACTGCAGTGGTCTAGGTAATAGGTAACGAGGGCCTTTGCTATGGTGGTGGCTGTGTCACCATGAAATTTTCTGGGGGTTTGGGGGTGTGAGGATTTTCCTAATGGTATCTGAACAGTTTCTATAGGTTGTGATTAGTCGGCAGTATTTAGATTTTAACTGCTCAATGAATCCTGTAATAGGTATTCTAACTTCATGGAATCAGTCCCCAAATTTACTCACCTTTTCAGATAGTTTTCCCGTAACGTAAGGAAGGAAATATTATGCAGGGTATTAGCAAAGAACAGTAATGATGCTGGTAACAACACTGCACATGGTACTTTGCATTTTAAAAAGCACATTCTTCACAATGATTGTGTGAAAAAAATAATGCAAGCATGATCTGCACTGCACAAATAAAGAAACTGAGGCTCAGAAAGGTTAAATTATTTACTTCCAATCATCTGTTTTCAGATCAGGTTACATGACTGTCTGGTGTTCCTTCCTATACCCCACCAAGCCCCTGCATCTAGGAGCTTATCCCCGTATCACTCTGTTCTCTTTGAATAGCAGTAGCCCATTTCAGGTATTAATATACCTGTATATTACCAGTATACCAGTAGTTCCCTTCAGAGCAGAGGCTTTGAAGGCAAGCTAAAAGCAGCTGAAGAAGAATGAACAGTGATTAAATGCTCTACCACTTACTTCCAGCAAACAGATGTTAATTAAACACAGTTCAAAGGCTTCAATGGTTATGGCCAAGTCTTTGGAGGCTAAGGACTGCTGCTGTTTATATGCATCATGTAAGACAGGAAGTTATATAGTGAAAAAGAAATCCATATATTTAACGAACAGGAGAAAATACTTGGTAGAGAAAAATGTGTAAAATGCTGTTTTTTTAATTAAAATTTTAATAGTGGACAAACACATTCAGTTCTGGAACAATTTTAAGTATGAAGAATTTTGCAAATATATCAGGAAATGAATTTTACCTCTTTTGCTATCTCCAACACTTAGCACAGTGCTTGGCACATTGGTGGTGGTTGCCCTTCCTTCTGGATGAGGGCCAAAATAGTATCACTATGGTAGAGCCACGTTATAGCGTGTCTGACTGTGGGTCATCAGACCAATAAGAGTTCAGAATGCTCTACCACAGGTCAGGCACCAATAGTCCCATGTGAACATTTGGGGTGGATTCTCTCAGTGTGTGCATTTCTAAATTTGGCACATAGCAGGAACTTTATGAATGATTAGACTGATACCACTTATTTGACAAAGGGAAATATTTACCCTAAGGAGGCTTCTCGTCACATATGAATATCTGTTCTTCACTTGCTTTCGCTGTGCCTTCAAAGGCTCTGCTCTGAAGGGAACTGCTAATGTCTGAGATAGGCTGATGGAGATAAGAAGATATGCTCCTAGAGATACAGGGGCTTGGAGAGTACAGGAAAGAGCTCTATTTTATAAATTGGTAAAACTTTAAAAAATATCCAAAGAAAAATATTTTTAAAAATTCTTGGATTTAGTACAATAGTACAGAGCTATAAGAAATCTTACTGTCATTTAGTCTGATCATTTTATAAATGAGAAAATTGAAGTGTTGAGACAACTTTGCTGTTCTGTAGTTGTTTCTATCACATCTGACTCTTTGTGATCTCGTTTGGGGTTTTCTTGGCGAAGATACTGGAGTGGATTGGCATTTCCTTCTCCAGTTCATTTTGCAGATGAGAATACGGAGGCAAACATGGTTAAATAACTTGTCCACAGTCACACAGTTACTAAGTATCTGAGGTCAGATTTGAACTCAGGAAGATGATGAGTCTGCTTGACTCCAAGCCCAGCACTCTATCCACCAAACCACCTAGGTATCAGAGAGTATAATTAAATGGACTCAAAGTTATGCTTCCAGTTAAACCCAGAGGCATTACTGGAATACAGCTTAGCTTTTAGGACTGGTAGCCTGAGTCACTGGGAAGAACCAGTCAGAGAATCACTTTCAAATCCTAGCTCTGCCTTCACTAGGTGACCTTGGGAAAGTCACGTAACTTTTTTGAGTTTTAGGGTCTTCATCTATAAAATTAAGGACTTGGCCTCTAAGGTTACTTCCAGTTAGAATCCATGTTCCTATGATTTCTCTGCAGCTGGAGTTCTCAATCTTTATTATGTGATGGATCCCTCTGCCTCTCTGACAAAGAAAAAAAATGTTTTTTAAATACATAAAACACATAAGAATACAAAGGAAACCAATTACGTTAAAGTATCTCTATTGTACTCCTGTGCTACTCATACTTTTTTCAGCTCAGTCCCTGATCCTTCAGACTTCTTTCTTTCTCTGCTGTGACTTAGATAGACAGTTTCTTCTGCCTCCAACTCTTTTCTGCTTCTATATTGTTTATCCTCATTAGAATGTAAGGTCTTTGAGGACCAGGACTATCTTTTCTTTTTACAGGTATTGGATGTCTCAGCACTTAACCCAGCTCTGCCTTAATAAATATTTTCTGGCTTGTTGATGCCATCAGTGCCAAACTCAAATAGAAATGGATTCCTGTAGGTTGCAAGAATATTGACTTAGAAAATCACAAATTAACATTAGCTATGTAGTCCTGCATTTTTATTTGTTTTGTCAAACATTTTCTAATTACATTTTAATCTGATTCTGGTCTCACTGAGACTTTTAGGTCTCAAGTTTGACATCTCTGCATTATATCAATATGTATTTATAGTTCAGACAACTGCTGTGATGACCCCTGGAATATTGAAGTTTGAGATCGCTTAGTTGATAGAAAATAGAACTGGCCACTAATAAGGTCTTGTAGCTATGAGATAACTTTTTAATAGGTAAGACTGAGTTTTTCATAATCTCAATAATAGTTATTTGTCTAAGAGAAAAAATCAGTTCCCAATATGTGTTTTACTAAAGAAGGGTTATTGGGTTCTTCTTGTTATGTATCTCCTATTATCTTAATATAGAGTAAGAATATGACTCATAATTTTAAAAAGAAAGGTATACTCTAGGTCCTAATGTTTTAATTGGTTATACCCTACATTTCATTCTTCCCCTTAAAGTCTCCCTGTTTAAAGAAGAAATCATTGTTGATTTTAAAGTTCCTATGTGAAATTCCATATTCACAACCAAAAATATGGGATTGGATCTCAAAGACCAGACAGGTTTCTATTAGTTCAGTTAAATTTTAAATACTTATTTAAATATTGTGCTGACTTAACATTATTTCTATTTGAAAGTGAATACTATAAAATTGTTTCATATGGCCCACAAAAATAGAAGAAGGTGGAAACGATGGAAGAATCAACACAGAACTAATTTATTATATAAGGATTCCTCTAACTCTTGCAGAATAAGGTACACAAAAATATAGCATTAAAAAAACATTATCTTGTGGAAAGACAAATTTTTATCCTAAAAAGGCTATCTTTTCACATTTCTTTCCAAAATGAGATTTTTGTTCTGTTTTGTTAGCAACACAAACATCTACTTTTCCATCACATTCAGAATACTGGCTTACTGGTAACCATTCCTCAGCATCATTGCTTAACTTGTTTAATGGGAGGTTATCTGAGGCATGATATTGGTGCCAATGTTAAGTGGATAAATGTGAAAAATGTAATTGCAGGGCATCACGGCACATCTGGCACCTACTTCTTGGGTTATCTGCTCTTAAATTATGCCTTGTTGGTGTAGTTGCAGAAGAATAACTCAGTGATAAACTTTTGAGCATCTTTGGCAAATGCCAAAGTAGAGTGAAAAAGAAAGTAGTCCAGGAGCTGCCATTTTCTAAGCAAGTGTAGCACTTTGGCTAAATATCATTAGCATTTTAGGATTGTGTATGGTTAAGGCAATGCCTCTATACGTAGAATTTAATAAAAATGCTTAATCTCTCAGTTTCTTCTTATATAAAAACCTTTACAGAGTAAAGGAAGACTCCATTAATAAGTATCACAGATGCAGTGAATTAAACATTCACACTTTATAATGAGATCAGACCTCTCTAGATACTAGATTATAACAATACCATTTTGAGATCTGAAATCCTTTAATGCTAATGATATGTTACTTAATTTCTGTTTGGAGTAGTCTGTAACTGTCAGACAGTGTCCCTGGAGAACCAGAGAGCATTTATTACTGTCTCCTACTGCACCCAAAGTGCTTAGTCTAGATTCTAATACCAGTCAATTCTCCAGAGCTGCTCTATTAGAATTCTCTGAAATGATTGTTTTCAAATAGAAGCCTGAGTGATGCTGTGGGAGGGAATTTCAAGGCCCAAGAAAACACCTCTTGAGAAAAATGAATCAGATGGATTCATTAACTGAACATTTTGATTATCTACAAACTCCTAAATGCTTATGACTAAAAGAGCTGCTGTACAACTCTCATTTAATTGAGCAACATTTCCAGCATATTCTGCTGTCTATGTTCATTGCAGTCTATCAAAACAAATGCTACAAAGCTCTTTATCTGCAAAGAGGTCCAAATTAAAATAAGTTTGACAGTAAAAAGGATATTTCACAGTATACAACTGTTCCAAAGATTTCCTATCTTTAAATAAAGTTCACTCAGCAATCAAGTCATTTATGAAATAATTGGAAGAACTAAAAGGATGTTTCTCTTTTGAATAAATATTTATTTTGACTTTAGAAGGCATTTCCTTTGAGTTAAAAAAAAATCTATTACATGCCACTATCTCCTTCCTCCTTCCTCATTGTCTTACATCATTTGCCTGCTTGCAACATATATTCTTGAATAAGTTGTTTATGAAGCAGCAAATTAATAGTCTTTGTGATTGTTTTTATTTGGGATTTGGAGGGCTGACAAATGAATGAGTAGAAAATGACAATTCTACGTGAATTAGCTTTAAGGCTTACTAAGAGGCCAAAGCAGAACTTAATAAGAAACTTATTAAGAGAAGTAGGACAAGTTAATTCAGATTGATTATAGACTTTGGTGAAGACAGCTGGAGTTCAAATGAAACTGAAAAGGAACTTATATGCACTTCAAAGTATGCTAAGCAGATGTCGGAAACAATTACTGTGGGCTGCCTTTTCAGAAGCTAAAGGCATAGGAATATAGTGGTAGATTCAGGTTCTTATACAAAGGGTAGTAGCTACTACCTAGGCACACAGCACCATCTCAAATCTGATTCTTTTGGGATATGAACAAATGTAGCATTCTCTTCATAATTCAGGACTTCTGGTGTTATAAGCTGTAGTCAAAATTTGAAAGAATGCATGAAACCTCAGTCCAGAATTGTCCCATCTCCACCAGTATAAAGTACGTAGTCAAGATTTTTTCCATGAAACCATTGTCACCACTACTTGTCAGTTACATCAGCAATAACTTAATGTCCATTCTATACCTTATAATGTAACATAAAGCTTCTTTAATATATATTCAGATATACTAAGGATCAAATCATGTTCCCTGACACATAAAAGTATCTTCAGAAAAAAGAACTCATAAACCAGAAACTTAACGATAGGCCTTATAGCAGTCTTTATCAAAGGTAATTACCACGGTTACAGCAAGGCAACACGACTTCACTTCCCTCTCTCTCCCAGGTACCAGCATTGAAAAGGTCTGACAGAACTTTTTATTCTGACAGTAACATAAAAACAACTGAACTGAGCATCTCTTTAGCAAAAATAATCGGCTAAAATAGGCAGCGAACATGTGAGTTCCTTCCTAGGTGAGCTACCTCTGCTAGTCCATCCATAAAACAATAGTCTCACAGTGTCTTGGGAAGTCTCTCTCCAGTCTAAGCAAGGTCAGTTAATAAGTGTGTATTAAGGACTATTAAATACTGACTTTTTACCAGGTACTGTGCTAAAAACTGGAGATACAAACAAACAAAAAAGGACAACAGGTAGTCTCTATTCTCACTTCCAGTGGGGGAAACAACATTAAAACCATGATGTAAAAACAAGCTATAAACAACATCAATTGGAGATAATCAATACAGGGTAGCCTTCTGAGGACAAAAATAGCGAGTTATATTTCTATTAACTAATATATAATACTATATATGTATATTATATATACTGTATGTTATATACGTATGTATATATAGATGTATGTATATATTACAAAAACTCTAGATAATAGGATATTAGACCAAGAAGATATGATCAAGTTGCAAATGTGTTGGAATTACAATTAGGGCACCTAGTTCCATATGCCAGCTCTGATACCTACTGTACATATGACCCTGGGAAAGTTCTTTATTCTCTTTAAGCCATTGATAAATGAAAGGGCTGAATTTGATGGCTTCAGAAGCCCCTTTCAGTTCTAAATCTATTATCTGAAGAACTAACCCAAATGAATTAAAGACAGAACAAAGACTAGAAACCGAATCCCCTACCTAAGGTAAAGTGACTGCTGAGGAATCTGAAAACCATGCCTTCACTCTTTGTAAAAGTACTCACTATGTTGTGTGCAGATCTCTTTTCTCTACTGTGCTAACATTTTAAAGGAATGATTCTAGAAAGGGTCCTGTTTTTAATTCATTGTTGGAGTAGGCTAAGGCCCAAAGAGTCAAGAGACTAATGACAGAATTGGAAGGGACTTTATCAGCTATCTAGTCCAGTTCACACCTGAGTAGGAATTCTTTGTCTGAAGACATTTGTAATGGAGAGACTTCAATGCTTTTTGAGGTCACCAATTCCAAAGCAACTTTGATGATTATATATATATGTATATATACATATATATAATATTTTTATATATTTAGATGATATCTCTTCATCTCTTTGTCTTTCATTCTCTTCCCCGTTGTTCTTAATTCTTCCAGTAAATGTGAAGACAGCTATCACATTCTATCAATTCTTCTTTTATCCACATCTCCCAATGCAATCCTTTCAACCATTCCTTATGTGTCACAGTCTCGACTTAACCACTATATGAGTTTTTCTCTACAGCAGCAATTTTCAAAGTGTGGTTTAGGGATAATGGTGGGGGCGGGGGTTCTTTAGATATTTTCAGGGAGTCCGACCATTTTTATAATATTAACATATTTTGAGTTATAATATGGTTAATATCAATAGATAACACCCCACATAAACAAAAACTCTTTGAAGGGGGAGTCCTTAATATTTTTTTAGTGTAAGGGGGTTGGTCCTGAGACCAAAAAATTCAAGAACCACTGCTCTGTGGGATGCATAGTATATTGATACACTTCCAAAATTGCTATACACTTAATTGACCACGTGCTCCTGATGTGGTGTAACCAAGGTGGATGAACTGTGAGACTATTACTTTCCCACCTAAAAAAGTGATATTAATAAGTACATTAGCAGTTCTATCCTTAATAGTTAAATATAACTCTATAAATAAAAATAAACAACAAAATTATTCTGGTGGTTTCATCTTTTCCTCTTGGTGGATATAATCTTTACCCTAAACTTAATTACCACCAAAAACTGTAGCAGCAGCAAGTCTAAAAATGAATGATGCAGAGTACATAGAATAGGAAGCTTTGAAAAGCTATATAGAACAACACATTCACTAATTTAATTGATGTCTGAATCAGTAAGTTGGAGCAGGCATGCTGTTATCTCTAGGCCTACATAGATGAGGTAGTAGCTCAAGAAGCAAGGTTGCCATGGGATGAGTTTTAACTATATAGTATAAAATATTTAGGATAATGTTTTATTTCTCCTAATGTCTGCTTCAGTTTTTAAAAGATGATGAACTCCTTGACCCTTTAAGTCCATTTCTAAGGAAATAGGTCTAGATTAAAGAAATCTTTTCTCATCAATGCATTGAAAACAACAAGAAGATGACAATGTCCTATTTTTCAGTTATACTGACTTATTTGGGGCTATTTAGAAATATACTCATTGGTTTTACATTACATCCATCAAATTGGCAAAGATAAAAAAAGAAATTGACATATTTTTGGACAAACTGTGGAAAAAACAGACACTAATGCACTATTGGTGGACTTGTAAATTGGTTTCATCATTCTGGAAAACAACTTGGAATTATTTCTCAAAAAGTCACTGGGAACTTTGGTTCTGCAGTACAAAGTACATGCTATAAAAAGATCAAAGAGAGAGAAAAATGACTCATCTCTTTTCATAGTAGCAAAATCTGAAAAACAAGGAGGTATCTGCCCATTAGAGAAAGTCTAAACAATAACGATATCTGAATGAAATGGAATATTATTGTACCATAAGAAATTATGAAACAGTTAAACCAGGAAGAACCATATGAACTAAGACAAAGTGAAGCGAGAAGTAGTGAGCAAGTTATACAATGAGAACATTATAAAGAAAAACAACTTTGATCAATGGACAGACTAATCATAATTCCAAAGGACTTTAGATGATACTCATTATCTATTTCCTGACACACAGGTGATGGACTCAAATTGCTGAATGAGATACATATGTTTCGACATTATTGATGAGAGAATTTGTTTTCCTTGACTATGGGTGTTATGAATAATTTTTAATTTTTTCTCTCTCTCCCTCCCCTTTCTCTTTCCTTCTCTCCTTCCCTCCCTTCTTCTTTCCCTCTCCTTCCTTAGTGTTGGGAGAGAAGAGAAAGATGGTAAATGCCTATTAATTTTTTTAAATCCTAATTTTAAAAAAGAAATATACTCATCAAAATTTTGACCCATATAAAGGATGTTATGATTTCCAAGTATGGCATTTTGTGTTTTAAAATAGAAAACAGAATGTTTTATACAGTCAAATAAAGATTAGTATTTCTTTCATTTGGGTTACGGTGACTTTGGAAATAAGCTGATGAGGACTTCATGGACAAAATCATGGACAAAAAGAAAAGTTAGTTGAAAGCTAGAACCTAAGGTTAGGAGATTTTCAATGCCATGGAACTGAATTTTATAGTCTAAAATCAGAAGAAAGTATGCATATTTGCTATTTATTCAGATTTCCTTCACTTTATAGTGTTCAGAACATATTAATCTAGGAGAACAGACTGGGAAAGCTCTCTTGCAAAAAGTGAAGGCATAGCTCAGATTCAGAAAGTGACTTGTACAAGATGACATATGGTTCAGTTAGTGGCAAACTCAGAACTGGTGACCAAGCATGCTTAATCCTAGTAATGTGATTTTACTACTATATACCACATCTCTATACACTTAAGAAACATCATAGGTAGGGCCATATTTTGACCGTCACAATTGCTCATGGGTAATTTGAAATTCAAAAAGATTCTATAACTTTTGAAAAAGAATGAATTCTATATTTTTAAGTATCCTTAGTTTTAGGGTTGTGAGGTGAAGAGTTTGCACTGAAGCTCAGATTAGAATTCCTTTGGATGGTACCAAAGGACAAGGATAAGTAGCACACCCTACCTTGACTTTCTCTAGGTGATCTTGCAGGGAGTCAATTAGTAGATCTCCCACTGGCTGCCAAGAGCCCTTTATCACTTCAGCCTGACGTAATTTTAGGTCCAATCCATCCATCGCTTCCTGAAGTTCCTGTAGTCTTCCTAGGGCCTCATCTATCTTCTTCTGCCAATCAACAGAGTGTAGGTTCAATTTTTCCCATTCGGTGTTGACCTCATCACCTTGCTTTCTCAGGAGTCTTGTGACATTCTGGGCCCTCTCCTCAGGAGGCAGTTCTAAATTTGTAATATAACAAGCTGTTAGGCCAAATTCTTTATTACATCGGTATTTTTAAAATAACATTAAATAGTTCATGTTAGATAAAAGGGAACATTTACAACAAGAGATGGGAATGCTGCTTTAATATAACCATTTTAGAAGTCAGAATAATTTTGGAAATATGAAGCTATAACATACAAAGAATCCTTGCTGAGTCTTTTACGCTTTACATTGGTCTCATGCTTGACTTTATCTTGTTTCTTCAAAGATTCAATTAGACTGCTGAGCTAAATAATGGGAATGATGTTCGGGTCAAATAATAATTCATTTAGATTAGTCTTTTAAATTGATAATTAGCTTATAGTCTCTATAACAGTAGAGTTCCCTCTAATAACAACAGTTATTTTCCATTTTAAAAAATGTTCAGCTATTTGTAACTAAGATGATTTCCAATTTTGTTTAGAAATGGGCATTTGTGTTTATACATTGGAGATTAAGACTTCTGATTCTTTTCATCTATAAGGTTTAATTTGAATTGATTACACAGTGAAATTTAACCTGAAAAATATAAGCTCCTCTGACACAGGAATCAAGAATTTATGGATCTCTAAGTCATTGCTGCTCCTTCTATCAATATGTTATTCCATCTTTACATTCAATTACCTCTGGGCTCTTGATAACGCTTCTCGAGTTCCTCCAAAGGTTTCTCTGAAAGAAAGATTCTCACCGTCTCAAGTGTACTCGTGATTACAGGTTCTTTGGTTTTCAACTCTCTCTTGAAGGCCTGTGAAACCACACAAAAAGCGTGTAAATAGGGTGCCCTGGGCTTCTACTACCAACTCATACTGGGTGTTTATCAATGGATTATGATATTACCAGGTCAACCTTTGATTCTAATATTTAGACAAAGTGACTGGTGCCAAAAGGGCAGAGCCTAAGGATATAAAGCATTTTGGCAATCAGGAAACTTCAGAAACTCTCCCCTATGCTAATGTCCTTTCATTTAAAAGTTCTTGGTTTAATGTGACTGTCAGACTTCAGATGTAGGTTGCAACACGTCTAACAAAAAGGAAATACAATTATATTCTAATGGAGCCTTAAATAAAACACAAAACATTGCTATAAAAACACAAGGGATTTCTGAATGCATTGATAAGATCGAATGCCACCTGAGAGTGTAGTCTTATTCCATCTCTATACATATATGTATTTTTCAATTGTAAGCAGTTATAAAAAAAAGATATATCCTAAGATTGAAGAAATAAAATAGAAAGAAGATTCTGATTGTGCTTGTACTAACATTTGGGAAGTCAGAGCTATCCCTAGGCCTCTCACTGTCCACCATTAAATACTTTCTCTGCATTGTAGAGAGACTGGGTGTTGTACATTTCTGAGATAGGAATAGACATTGGGGGTGCTGCACTTGGGAGATTTCCCTAGGAAGTTCCCAGGGGTTGTGGGGAACAACTAAATCTTTCCATCACTTCCGCTAGCCAGTCAATGAGCATTTAGTAAGCATGCATTATGTGGCAGGCCATTATGTTAAACCCTATGTATACAAGGAAATACAAAAAAAATTGTTCCTGCTTTCCAGAAGCTGAGTCTAACAGGGAGACAATGTGAAGACAACTAGGTACATACAAGGAAAACACATACAAGATGAATTAGAGATGATCAAGAGAAGGAAAGTACTAGTACTAAGGTAGACCAAGAAAGGCTTTTAGGAGACGATGGGATGTTAGTTAGACCTTAAAGAAGTGAGGGAAGTCAGGAGGCAGATATGAGGTGGAAGAGTAATCCAATCGTGTAAAAATGCCTGGAATCCAGAAACTTTGAGGGATAGCAAGCAAGCCAGTGTCACTAGATTTCAAAATATGTCCTGGGAGTAAGGTGTAAGAAGACTGGAAAATTAGAAGGGAATGAAGGAGTGAAAGACTTTTTGAATGCAAAAGAAAAGATTTTATATTTGATCTCAGGGGTGAGAGAGAGCCAATGGAGTTTATTGAATAAAAGATGACATGGCTAGACCTACATTTTAGGAACATTAATTTGACAGCTGAACGGAGGGAGGATATACTGGAGTGGTGAGACACTTGAGAAAGGGAGACAAACCAGCAGGCTATTACTATAGTGATGAGGCATGAAATGATGAGGGTCTGCACCATAGTGATGGTAGTGTCAGAGGAAATAAAGGATGTATATGAGAGATCTTACAAAGGCAAAATGGGCAGGATTTGGCAGCAAAATGGAGAGTGTGGTGAGAGTGAGTTGAGGATGATGTTTCAGTTTCACACCTAAGTGACCAGGAGGATGGTGGTACTCTCAGAAGTAACAGGGCATTTAGGGTGGCAGATACTGTAGTGAGTAAGAGCTGGTATATCTTTGATCAAACTAATCTGATGATGGTGATAAGCAAGCACCATGGGGAGAGGATTTCAGATGAAGCTTGGGGACAAGGCACAGTGACAGCACCAGAAGTAAGGAGAACATACAAATGAGAGATAATGAGTCCCTATTCCAATCCTCTCATTACAGATGAGATTATGTAATAATTAGGCATTATTATTTCAAGGAATTATACAACTTTAAAGATGAAAAAGCACTTTTGAGATCATCTAGTTCAGTCTTGTCATTTTATGGATGAAACCCAGGAAGGTTAAGTAATTTACCCGAAGGCATGCAGTGAATTACTGGCAGAACCAGGAAAAGAATTCAAGTCTCCTGACTCCTTTTGGAGTCAGTGCCCTTTAAACGAAAAAAAAGGAAAACAAAAAAAACAATCTTTATTATAGGAAAGGCCAAATATCGCTGCTGATGATTTAAAGAGCCTTTCTGGAGAAACTAAAAGTGAATTTTATTAGACAACAACAAAAATCCCTAGAGTAATGTGAAAACTTAACCCACAATGATGTTCTTAAATATTTTGGTCATAGTAATAATGAGAACATTTCACAGAATCATGGATCCTAGCACTCAAAAGGACTTCAGAGATAACCAGACCTCTCCCTCCATTTTGAAGTGGAGGAAACTGAGGCCATGGAGATTAGATAACTAACAATAACGTTAATAACCAGCCAATGATCAGTTATTTTTTGGTGACCTTTGGTACATTTCCTTATTGTTTCACTGAGAATTAATTTGAATATATACTGAAAAAGGACTTAGAAATGACAAGGAATATTTCAATGCATACACAGAGCTCTAGCCATAATTGTTTCAATATTTCCTTTCCTTCATTTCCTTTTGTTTCCTTACCTATCTTCCCCTTTCTTTTACTGGCCCTCTTGACCTATCTAAGTCCTCAAAAGTCCATAACTTCCTCATGATTACTCAAAGATCAGAACAAAAAGAAAAACCAAAAATGGGTCTGTCATCACATGTAGACATCCACGTCATTATCATCTCCTTACTGACTGAAACTCATTGGCTTGTAGTTGTAGGCATGTCAGTCATACCCAAGTGCCAGGCTCCTCAAGTCAGCCCCGAGGGTGTTTGACAAGGGAAAGCAAGATCTGCTCAAAAAGAGTCATGCCCTTCATATAATAATGCCATCTCTGCGATGGCTGTCAACTTGTGAGCTAGGAGGAAAATACTCAAGGCAAGAGTTGTGGGGACCTAATGCCTTGGAAATCATGAAACTGAAGAATTCTAATCAGGTGGTGGCTTCTTCCTCTGATTCCACCCTGAAGTTGACAAAGGTGACCATAGCTAAGGCTCAAGGCTGGCTCTCTGATCTAACCACTCTTCACTCTATGGGCCAAATTATCATTGGGACACACAGGTGGCTCCTAAAGAGGAAGAGATAGAGGGCTTGAATGAAAGTCTTTCTGATTCTGAAGACAGCTCTTAATACACAATCTATGCTGTCTCCTCCAAAAGGAGAAATGACCCTATGGAGATGTAAAAATGAAGATGTTAGTCTTCAAAGCTTAGCTCTTAAAGAAACCTATGACAATGTGAAGTAAACAGTTCCTAGGAGAATAACATAGGAACATTTCGCAATTTAAGAAACTAGATATCTGAATGTGAAACATATGATGCGTCTGAGTTATTTACCGAAGGTATTTGCCTCAAATAACATTTTACAAAGCATCATATTGTGCCTTAGAAGGAAGGAAAGCTAAAGTATTAGAGTTATAGGGGAATATTACTAAAAACAAGGAAATACAATGTTAAGCTTCTTTTCATAATAAGTCATCTGTTAATTGTTAAAAAGCAAAATGTTACCTAGGCTCCTGAATTTTGTAAATGGATGTTTTGCGGATTTCTCAGATAAAATCTTTGTTGAGTAAATTTTTAGAATATACACATACAAGAAATTGCTTGTTGGCTCCTAGACACTAACCAGTATTTGGAACCTGAAGCTCATGCTCCTTTGAATAATGACATAAAAAGACAGCTGATGCTCTCTGTCATATTTCCCATTATCTGTATTTACATAGGCATGCTGCTCCCTTCCCCCTAAAGTTTCTTCAAGACAAAGATAAAGTCCTTGATAGATAATTTCAAGCGTATAAGGTTTAGGGTCATTCACTTAAAAGAACAAAGCATTCAGAGGTCAGTCTTCCACATAACATAGATTTCATGGACTCATTGGTTTTTGTAGCTATAGAAATCAGTACATAGTCTACATAATAAAATTATGTAAAAAAGCACATTTTTAAACAATTATAGCAGATAGCGAAAACCCCATATATTCTGCATTCTGACATGTAGAAGACTCACACAAACCTCTAATATTTCATGGAAAGCAATGGTTATAGTCATCTCAATCTCGACAAATTCAAAACTGAACTCATTATCTTTACCCCCAAATGTTCCCCTCTTCCCTTCTTTCTTATTACTCTCAAGAGCACCACCATCCTTCCATCTGTCTAGGCACACAATTTTATCATCATAGTCAAATTAATGTTTATGCCTCTCCTAGAAGTTATGCCACTTGGCTGCCAGGGGAAGGGATGGAGAAGTTTCTGATAAGGAAACAAGTAAATTGCAGGAATGCATTTATTTCATTAACAAAATTTCACTTGTAACTTATTTTTGTTTGTTGTTGTTAAATATGTATGGCAATTGAACCCAATAGAATTAGAGGTAACACATGAATGCTAAATTCATAACTGAAATTCATGGGGTGAACAAGAAAGAGAAACATGAGACAAAAAGAGATATTGATATGGTAGCAAGACCAGAAATTCATAACAGAGTTTAACATACCACACTTGCCTTCAAGATAAGAAGTTTCACAGACAAAAATGTTCATTTGAGAAAAGGAAAGCATTTGGAGGAAATAAGGATGGATGGAATGAAGGGTCAGATAGAGGGAGAGATGTTCCTTTCCAGATAGATTTGAGAAAGTATTAAGATATGAAAGAAGAAATGTAAAGCAAAGACAGAATGCTTTCTAGAATCTGAAGACTGGAGAAAAATAAAAAAACAACCCTGGAGGCTCAGTGTTGCCTTGCCTGAGAAACTGCACAGACTAGAGAGATGAGGAAAACCATGAAGAATGGCATGTTTGCTATTTATCAAAAGAGAGTTGTTAGCAAGAATGAGATTTGTGAAGGATCAATGAGGGCTTCTTACAAGAGAAGTCTGAGCCTAGAAGGAAAGAAATGTTGTCAACAGATAGAGATGGAGGGAATGAAGGGGGTGTCAATTCCAGGCACAAAGAATAATATAAAGGTGGACAAGATTTTGATAAAGAGTGAACTGGTTTAACTGAATATGAGCTTGATAGGCTATGAAGGAAAGTCACAATACTTTTCAAATTATAATTTAAAAAAATTTAATATACCCTGTATATCTCTAACTCCATAATAAAATTAAAAGTATAGCAGAATCAAATATAGCTAGTCAGAAAGAGTAATGATAGAAATCTATTTAGAGGAAATGTTGAAAATAAAGTGGTGATCACTGAGCACTTAAGCTAATAATAAGAAAAATTCTAAAGATACAATGAGATAAAAATTGGGAATTGCAAAACTTCCTTCCTTAGCATTTAATATATATGATTCTTTCCTTTAGTCTATATGCATCATTGTTTGACAATTGAGGATGGAACCAAATGGAAGTTATTAGACTGTCCTTCACCAAAATCACTTTGCATTTGCTTTATATATATCCCCTATTTGCTTACTTGCAATATATTATATCTTTCTCAGTAGGATGTAAGATCTTACAAAGGAGGGCCTCAATTTTATATTAGCACCTGTCACTTAGCATAATGCTTGGTGCATACTAGATGCTTTTAAAATACTTGTTTATTGACTGCTTAACGGCAGTCTATATCCTTTCCAAGCCTATCATTCTGGCAACTAGGTAATGCAGCGGATGAGTGTTGGTTTTGGAATCAGGAAAGTTTCAGCTCAAGTCTTATCTCACTGTATTGCTAATGATAGTTAAAGATCTTCCCCATCCACTAACGAACCTGCCCATTAATGGAAGCTTCATTAGGGGAGATATTTTTTTTTGTTGGAAGGTCCACACCTTTTGTTAATTTCTAATGAGGTATGGGTTTTCAAAGATTGTGATGTCCTTTGGCTCTGAAAAGTGTAAAAATACTCTGAGGTAAGGTTCTGTTTTGGGGTTTAGATTTTTGAAGAAGGTTTGTGTGCCAGATGAGACTTTGGGAAGCCGCCAAGGAACCCTCCAGCTTTGAAACCCCACATATTGGTGTTTCTCTCTCTGGTAACTATGTATGTGTTGTTTATGGTCAGACAGTTGGAAGCCCTGTCTGTTGGTCTTTCTGTTTGTAATTTCTGCTTGTATTTTCTCTGAGGTTCAGGGTGCTGACTTTTCCCTTGAACTAAGTGAATGATGTACGTGCTTGATTAAAGCAGATTGCTGACCCCTCAAAAGTTGCTTTCTTTTTAGAAAAGCAGATCTAAGAACCTGTACAGGAGGTCTTCCTGAGTATGCTGATATACCTACTAGCCGTGTGATGCTGGGCAAGTGACTTAACTTCTGTTTATTCACCCTTGCTCATCTATAAAATGGGCATAATAGTAACACAGTTATAGAGATATTATGAGGATTAAATGAGATAACATAAGAACAACTTTTGCAAAACTTATACTCAGATACTATATAGATGTGAGCTATGGTAACGATCATGAAGAAGATGATGATGACGATGATGACATTACTAGGACGTAGGTACAAAAAAAAAGCAGTATCAAGTTTGACTTATGTTCCCAAAATTGGTCTGGCCACAACTGAACCCTTGGGATCTTCTTAAAAAATCATGATTCTGTATGATCTTATCTAATCACAAGGACTTCCTGGTAATAATTGGGTCAGTTCTGGCTTGTTCTTAGAAATTTAGACTTTTGCCAGGAACGGAAGCAAACCAGATTTTAGATTGGTTTATAACTCAATTCCTCTGGAGACTGTAGTCTTAAGTAGTCTCAGCATAGTGCCAACCAGGGGAAAAATCTCCACCACCGTTACCAGTATCACCCAACAGACTGCTCCCAACAGATTGGACTTATTTTGATTGACTCCGGGGCCATAACTAGGATTGAAGGATAGAAAATTACAGAGAGGCTAAATAATAAGTTCAGGGGAATAAAAATTGCAGTTTCTCAAAAGCAGAAAATGTGACTTCGGGAAGCAGCAGATTTCTCTTTCAATGAAAATCTTCAAGTGAAATTGGGAATGCTTTAAGAGGGATTCTTCTATGGTAAAGGTTAGGTTAGATGACCCCTGAGGACTCTTTAAATTTTAAGATTTCATGATTCTTCAATTGAATCAGGACACCCTGTACTAGGTTGCTGATGTGACACAATACTAGGAACTAAAGTGCTCAGAATTAAATACTTTTCATATTACACTTGGCATATGTTTTTGAATTTAATTCTTGTCATTTGGATTCCAAATGATACTCAATAACAAGGAAATATAGGAAGCTAATACACAGCCTGAAGTATGCCCAAAGAAAGCAGGCGAACATTGATACTAGAATTAGCCTAAATGAATGCATAATCTGCAGTCAATGATTTCAGGATAATTTCATTGAATTTCTGAACTTCTTTCTCACTTTGTGGTGACTTCAGAGGAAATCGAATGTGTATAATATATGGCCTGACAAAAGAACAAGTAAACTACTTTATTCAAGCCTTTCCATTTGTCAACAGCACCTATACAATAACGACTTTCTGTCCACTGTTTTAATAATGTATATATTGATTACTTCCATCTAAATCTTAACCAGAAATTCTCAGGGATCTTTGAAGGTGTCCTTAATGTTTTCCAGGGAAGAGATTATGGAGATTTTTAGTTAAATGATGAAAACCTAATGGCAAACAATTTCATTAGCAAAAATGCAAACCAAACAAAAAAAATTTCCAACAGCGAAATATGCCATCAGTAGTACTTAATCTCCATTTGTATTTTAGGGAGGACAAAGAGATAAACTTAGGATTTGGGATAGGCTCAGAAGAAACTATTTTTATGATTTCCTTCTTTTTATCTCTCCCTAGGTTAATCACAGAAGAAGATATGTAATAAATATCACTTTAGTGACTACTCAAGTGAAACAATGGAAGTCTATTTAAAAAGAATATTTTTTGAATGGGATGATATTACAATATTAATCAATTTCATTAGGCAAATAACAAAAGTCAGGGTTCAGGGTACTCTAGTGCCAACATACAAGATTTAGTGACATCATGGCACAATGAGAAAAACATCACATTTGGCACCAGAGGATTCCCAGATTTTCAATGTGAGTGTTCAAGGCAAGTTCCTGAACCTTTCGGGGTCACCATTGTCTTTCTTGTAAAATGAAGGGATCAGATTAGATGGCCTCCAAGGTTGTTTCTTGTTCTATGATAATGATTCTATATTTTCCAAACCACACTTTAGCTTCAGTTATTTCTAGTGACATTTTATTACACGTTAATATTATTTTATAACTGAATCCTCAAGATCATTCCAATTAAAGAAGGTACTTTCCTTCTCATCTGACTATGAGAATATCAATATACTTTTATGGCCAAGAAAACCAGTCTAGGCACTGGTACTATGCTCTGGGCGGTGCCGTGGAGATTATCCATTTTGCTTCTATGTACCATATTGACCTCGTCCAGAGTAACTGAGATTTGACTATTCATTTTCCCCCTGAAGAATAGATCTGAAAATAGGATTTTATTATAAATCTTGGCTATAAATCTTCACCAACAAGTAGGGTGAGACCACCTATGGTTTTGTGTGAATTAGCAAGTTTATGGAAAAGTAAGGTGAAAATGAACTACATTTGATCATAGTTTCAACTTTTGCCATTTTAATAGGATATTCGTTCCTTTACCTAACTCAAAGAAAGGTGTGAGAATTCTAAAATGGAGGGTAAACCAGCTGGTAATTGGCAGGGGCCTGGGGAGGAAGAAATAACCCACCAAGTACCATAGATAAAAATTTCAAGATGAAAAGCAACCCGTCATGGCTTTAAAAGTAGCTAACAAAACTGCTGTTTGACAAAGCAAGAAATCTACAAAGAAGGAAACGACTCATGGTGTTCTTGAAAAATGTGACAAAGAAAAATAAAAATCTGCAAATACAAAATCCGTCAAAGACAGACTTGATGGGGACAGAATTTTGTATAATTCTTGTTTTCCTTCTCTCCCTCTAAGTGAGTTTTGATGGGTAGACAGAGTGACCCAGTTTTAGTGATTATCTTTAGCTCCTTTTTTCTACAGGCAACAAGAGCATCAGTAAGTAGACAAGCCTCACGTTAAACTACAAAAAGGCTTACTGCTTAAATGTGTGAAAGAAACTGAGTAAAACATGTTGCTAAATTGTTCTATCCTTGACATTGAGGAGTGATAATATTCTTTGAGAGGGTTACGTTTGTGATAGGGACAAGCATGTGAAAGCATTAGGGTTATGCTATAAAGGAATTATATATACATATATGTCTGCATGTGAATATATTTGTATATACATAGATACACACATATATACACACATATATCTCAGACTCTGGTTGCAAAATAAATAGAAAAATTCTGCTCTATTCTGTTCCATTCCTTTCTTCTTCTGCTAGTGTAGTTGCCTAGCCCTAGAGTAGGGTAATAATGAGGTTTCACAGTTGATCTCCAACCACTGGTCGATTAGCTTTACTTGGTGCATGGACACATACATGACCCCCTTTTCAGGTCCAACTCTCTTGCAAATGAATGTCATTGGTCATAAAGGGACTGGGTGAAAGTATGTGGAAAGATCAAGTGGAAATCTTTGACCATTACTCAAAAACAAATCAAAGGCTTGCTCTTTGGATGGTGGCTTGATTTCATGATCCCTCTATAACTATAGAACAGATTAATGTTTCATCTTTTGGGCTTTTTAGAAGTGTCACAAAGGGATAGTTTTTGCAGGGTGGTTTATTCATTCAACAAGTATTTAGTAAGCATTTATTCTGTGTCAGGCACAATCCTAGGTAATGGAAATCTCAAGACAAAAATAAAATAGTCCTTAACTTAATTTGCAATATAATATTCAGAGGATGAACTTTTAGACTCTTGAGCTTTTCAGCAATATTATTTTTATAAAATATGAGAAACATGGTGGCAGGCCTTGGAAGTAGGAAAACTTACGTTCAAGTGCCTTGGACATACCCTAGCCAAGTAACTATACAGAAATCACGGCACTGTACAGAGGACGAGCTAACTCTAAGACTTTACACTACAGGCAGGTTGCCAGTCTGCATATTGGAGAGGGTTCACATTGAATAAGATCACAGATCTGGACACCCTCTGCCTTTCCTTCCCAATTATAAAATATTTAGTTAAAAAACTTTCCTCTTTAGAGCCAATAATTTTCTTCTGCACCCAATTAAAGAGCTAAAAATGACTAAAAGTAAATATCTCCCAAAGAAAAAAGCAACATGAAGACTGTAATCCCTGTAAAATATGATTTTACAAAAGAAGGATAATTTAAAACAGTTAGATCTTGCTCTGTATTATGAAGGAAAATAAAGAACTCCAGTAGCCAGGTCAGATAAAGCCCCTATTAAGCCTTGAAAATGCCTTTGTGTTTTTGCCCACATCTCCTCCATTAAGACAATAATTTGCTCTCTATTGATTCAGACCCCTCAAGAAGATTTACTTCCCTCCCAAATCTTTTCCCTAACTAGGCTTCGCAATACTTGTTCCCTTACTGTGATTTCCCTCAGCTCTTACTCACTCTGTTCTATCGTTGCTTGCTACTATGTTGCCTTGGAAATGTTCTTTAGTTACTTTTATAAATACGCTTTCCCTTCCCAGCCCCATGGATAGAGCAGACTTTTCTTTTTCCTTTTCATTCCTTATAGTGTGACAGCTAGGTGGTACAAGCAGGATAGATACTATGGACTAAGAGTCAGGGAGACCCGAGTTTGAATTCTGCCTCAGGCATTTTCTCTGTGTGACCCTAGGCAAGTCCCTTAAGCTTCCTTGAGTTTCAGTTTCTTCATCTGTAAAATGGGAATAAAAATAACACCCACTTTACAGGGTTGTTGTCAGGATAAAATGAGACAATATATTCACAGTCCTTTGCAGACCTTGACATGCCTACTGCCATCATCATCATCATTACAGTAAATTAATATATTAGTATATAATATAATAAATAATATAATAATATTAATATAAAATTATAGTAAATAGTTCAATATTCCATATACAGAGATAATATATGGCTGCTGAGTAAAAATAAATAAAACTGTTATTCTTTTCTATTCTAGTGACATGAAGACTTTCTTACCAACGATTTGTAAGGATTATCAGAATAATCCTATGTTTCCCCCCCCCCCCCCATGATATCATAATAATAACCTAGATTCCTTTGCACAATTACCCACATGGTAGCTTACATTGTTCATTACAGAGTACTTGACTTTAAGGAGCTCTACAACAAATTCCCATGCCATTTTTTTACCCCAAACACTGTGCTTTAAGAAAGTCTTACCCTGTGTATATCATTCTGCTGCTGTACTGCAGGATAATCTCCTCCAATAGGTGCCTGCCGGCTTAACTCATCATCTTTCAATTGGAGCCACACCAAAAGTTCCTGAAGAGAGAGATGCAGACGCTTCCACTGGTCTGAACTCACTTCTAGATGAGATCTGAAAAATATAGTCACATAGCATATTGAGAATATCCACAAGCATCATTAGCCCTAGGAATGATCATCCTCTAGGTAGGCTGGTTGGTTTGCCTGGTGTCAGTGCTGCATGAACTTAACTATAAAGAGCATGCTCATGATTTACTTTCCTCAAATTTCTGTGTACTTCAAGTTGAGATTTACTGAAATCTTGGGGGAGTATAAGGCAATATTGAAAATGGGCACAGGTATTTGGTAGACGGCTCCATTTGGCCACCAATTCATTTCTCTTTCTCTCTTTACAGACAAGTTATTTATGCCTAATGTCACCACCGCTTCCTCATTTTTGACCTCCTCAATCCTGTGTAACCTTCCCTGAAAATTCTATTGAATCTGGTTTCTCAACGTTCTGTAATCACCTAATGAAATAACCTATCTCCCTGACTTCTTTTCACTGAAAACCTGAAATTTCTTTTATTTTTGGCTTTTGAGATACCACACTCTTCTAGTTTTTTTTCTTCTTAGCATCATATTTTCTTCTCTGCTTCCTTTTCCTCTTACCAATGCTTTACTGTAGATATTCTCTAGGGTTTCTGTCATGTTCTCTATTTTCTGTCATTTGGCAATCTTTTTCACTCATATGGCTTCATTTATCACAACTACACAGATGCCTCCCTAAGCTATACTTCTAGACCTGATTTCTCTTCCAAGCTCCAGAGCTGCATATCCAGTTACCTACAGGACATCTCCTACCTGGAAATCTCACTGATGTCTAAAAACCAAAAACACTCAAAGCAGAGTTTATCTTTTTTCTCATACCTCTTCTTCCTGATTTTTTTTATTCCTGTCATTTACACTACCATTAATCTATTTCTCCCTTTCAAAAAAATGAATGTTATTTTAAAAAATAAGATTTCATGGGCATCTTTTGTTTTCACATTACTTAGATCACCCCTGTATTTCTTCCCCTTCCCAAAAAGTCACTTTCATGAGAAAGACTAAAAGTGATGTTATTTTGATTTTTCCTTTTGCTACATTTCTTAAATCCAGTTGCCAGCTCCTATTTATTATCTAATAACTTTTATGTCTATCATTCCTCCAAAACTACTGGATTACAGGCTGTCATTACTATCTACATGAACTGTTGCAACATATTTTCCTGCACTTCTCTCTTTCACTTCATGCTCCATATATTGGCCAGATCCTCTTTATGAATAATGAAAATCTAGACATATTATTCTGATGTTCAAAACTCTTCAATAGTTCTCACTTGCTAAGTTCAATCTCCTTAGATTTATATTCCAAGTCATCTACTATATGGGGACCAACCTATACTTTCAACCTTATATTTGATCATCTAATACCTCACCCCACCCTTGGCACTGTTCTTTCACAAAAAAAACTCAGAGAAGAGTTTCACTGTTGACTATTGAGCTATGTCGTATTTTGACAGCATCCAACATTCCAATTTTCATCATTGCTTCCTCTGGACTGTTATATGCTGTGTGTGGAATGTTTAACAGGTCATGCACTCTATCTTCATTCCAATTATAGTTGTATAAAAGTTGAATTGGATACCTCAGGAGCTAGTGGATTTCTCATCATTTTATGGACGAACATTCATTCAGAGAAACTATAGAGAAGAGATTCATATGCAGGCATGGTTTGGACCACCTGGCCTCTGAAATCTTACCTGATGCTACAATTCTGTGATTTATTGATAAGTTGTGGCTCAATGTGTTTAAGACATGCCTCCAACATTTTACTTGGTAAAATGTCAGCAGGTCAAATATGGCCTTCCAGTGACATCAACGTCAATGAGCCAATGAGAGCATAGAAGACATTTTCCATAAGGTTAAGCTTTTGAGGTATTTTTAAAAACACATTTCTACACAGGTTGGTATGTAGATTATTTTGTTGCAGAAATCCCAGACACTCATAATGTTAGATCTGAAAGTCAACAGTCAATAAAAATTGATTAAGCACCTACTATATGCCAGGTACCATGCTGAACACTAGTGATATAACAGTAAAAGACAGTTCCTGCTTTCAAAGGGCTCACAGTCCAATCAGGAGACAAGATGTAAACAACTATGCACAGTCTATTTAAAGGACAAATTGGAAATAATTAACAGAGGGGAGAGACAGAACCTTTGAGATTGTTTAAGTTTACAAATTAGGGAGACCTAGAGAGTCTAAGTGACTTGCCAAAGATCAAGGTTTCAGCTAGATCTATTACTTTTTACTATTGTTCCTCCTGAAGAAGTTGAAATGATGCAAAAGAAACAAATGAATAAAAATACCAGACCAAACCACGCACATCAGAAGATGTTTGAGGTAGAGATAATCAAATTTTGAGATCACTGAAGGATTTATTTTCAAGATATCTGAAACAGGGGAGGATGCAAAAGTTTTGGAAAAAAATCAAGGATGTGATCAGGAAGATGATCAATAAAATATCAGTAACTACCAGTTCATATGTCTACTTTATCATTTGTTGAAAAATCTTAATGAGAATAGCCGATATGTGTATTAAGCCCATATGAGATGGAGGCAAGGGAATGGAATAGGCAGGCTTTAACAAATGAGATCTTGTAATGGATTAGAGCTTTGCAGACACACAAATTGCTAAAAGGTACACATGAAAATCTATCTCCCAGTTCTTAATATCTGTTGGACATAAAAAAAAAACCACCTCATTTTATTCAGCAGAGTAAAATGCCACCATTTGGATTCTATAGTAGACACCCTCTATTATAATGGCAAATACCTTTGACAATTTATAAGTCTCTATCATGTCTTGCTTGTTATTAATAATCATAGATTCATCAATAAATTTATCTCTATTGTTGCATCTTCAAGGAATTTTGTATGATTTTAATATATGTATGAGAATTACCGTGATGAAGCAAAGTCGCTATGTAGGCATTTTACTCTGCTGAATAAAATAATTTTTCATATTCTACCTAAATGATGCATCTTTCCTCAGCCTATCATATTTGCTCTGTACATAGCAGATACTTAAATGAATGGATTATCAGCTGTCAACAAGCTATGCATTAATCTTCGATAATCCTTGTAGAACTGAAGGGTCAAAGTGAAATGTACAGAACATATGAGGCCAACGTTCTATGGAGCCTGAGAGAGGACTGTAGAAATAGCTTCTGTAAAATTCCAGAACCTCCAAATGAGTTTAGGATGAACAACTTCTTAATTGTTCTTTTAAGGATCTGTCAGTGCTTAGATACCCAAGTCTTGGTATAGAAGTGGGAAGACTGCACTGTTTAGGTAGCAGCTATGTTTATGCTGCATAGACATTTCCATTTTTATTTTGTAGATACTTAATTTGAAATCCATTATAAAGCATTCTAAAATACGAAAAAAATGTGTTTAAAGCAAAGCTTGGTATACTAAATTAATTTTGTCACTTGACTGCCATTACAAAAATGAAACAATTTTGATTTCCTCTCCAAATTGATTCAAAACAGTCTCGTGAATTTCTCAGGTAATATACAACAAATTTGGTCCTTTCACAATGAATTTCTCAGTCATAGTTTTACTTAGCCTCATTATAAATAAGCATTAAATTCCTTATTCATTTAACAGTATATGGAATTACTTGGAAATGGGACTGTATGTCACCAACATGAATGCAAATTTTAGATTTTTTGAAAAGAAAGACATGTTTCATATAGTCTTTTAAAAAATCAAATTCTGAAGTGATCCGATAAAAACATTAATGATTATAGATATGGAAATAGAAAGAAATACAAATATTTAAACAGATAGGCTCCACCTTAGTACTGGATGATGCTCTGTGTATATGTGTTTATAGACCTACACATACATACATATACACTTTTATATATGACTTAAGACTATTTTTTCATATAAGTAGCTGTAGTGGATAGAGTATTGGACTGATAGCCAGTAAGATCTGAGTTCACATTCTGCTTCACATACTTAGCAGTTGTGTGACTAGTCACTTGGCCTCTGTCTGCCTCATATTTGATATCTGTATAATGATGATGATAAGATCCCTCTCCAAAGGTTATTGTGAAGATAAACTGAATTAATACTCATAAAGTATTCTGCAAATCTTAAAGAGCTATACAAGTGATAACTCTTATTGTTGTTATTAACAATAGCCTTTGTGCCTTGGTTTTCTCATCTATAAAATGAGGAGGTTGGACTTACTGATTTCTAAAGTCTTTTCTGTCTCTAAATCTATAATCCTATAAAATGCATTTTCTACCTCCCTGGTATTTAAATATCTTTGAACATTTCGTATCATGACTTATATTCTTTAACCAGAAGTAAATGAGACAGTGTTGTGTAGATGATATAAGATTTTCTGTTCTTCATCTACCACATTCAATTCAATATATTTTGAGGCTTAAAAATCTAATATCTTCTGGTTATTTTTCCCAATAATATCCCTTTGAAATTACTTAGTCATAATTATTACAGTAAAGATCTGGTCCAAATTATGTATGAGGTTATTAAATTAAATTAAAATCAGAATATTAGAATTTAAAGGAACTTATCCTGTTCCTTTATTTTATTTTTACAACTGAGGAAATAAGAGGTGTAGATAAATCAAGAGACTTATTCCGGGTAACACTGTAATTGAGAGAAGTATCATGTGAATCCAAGTTTTCTGACTCCCACTTACATACACTTTATATTATATCAATTTGACTTTTGTAAATAAAAGTCAAATTTTTTAACACATGCAAATTAGGGCAATGAAAAGAATGTCATAAGAAAATGACAATTGGAGCAAATACTTGGAGTATTAATCTGGGAAGGCTTCCTGGAGAATGTCCATTTTGAACCATGTTTCATATATATATATATATATATATATATATATATATATATATGACAAATGTGTATCTCTCCATATAGACGTAATATACATGCATGCACACATATATGCATACATACATGCAGACGTATGGAGTGTTCCAAGACAGAGTAGTTTTAAGCTATTAAAATTTACATATGGATATGTGTGTAATACACATATATACATACACACATGTTGAGAGGAAAGCATTCTTGGTTTCAGAAATGCTATTTGTAAGTAATATAGAAATGAAAGTGGACAATTGGTGAATAAGGAAGAGAGGTGGAAGTTTTAAGGATATCTCCTTGCTTGGCTAGATCAGAAAGTTCATGTTGGGAAGCATCTATCATCAGATTGGTGACATGTACATATGTATAGGAAAAGGGATGGGGGAGAGGATGAATGGGTGAGAATGTTTAACTGTTAGTAAACAAAAAATTTCAGTTTGATATTATAAGAAATGGGGAGAAAACAGACTTTTGAGTGAGAGAATGCCATAAAGAAAACAGCACTCATGGAAGATTTGACTTGCAGTCTATGGATGAACTGCAATAGAAAACAATGTAAGTAAGGATAATAGCTAAACTGTTAATGGTAGGAACTTGGATCAGAATTAAGGAAGTTCATGGCTGAAGAAATAGAAAGGAAGGAAGATGTTTTAAGTGGAAGGCATCCTTGACAACAATTTGGTGGCAACTTGTGGAGGATTGAGAATGCCTCCTCTTACGAGTCAATTAAAAAAAAAAACTAAAAAATATTTGGGTTTGAATAGCATTTGAATTCATTGACAGGTAATTTTGGAGTTAAAATGTGTTTTGAGAAAGAGCTAAAAAGTACTAATCTATGGAAATTAAATATTATCTCCTACTATTATCTCTTGAAATAGAAAATTTCAAACTCTCAAAATGCTTTCTCCATAAAGCAATGCAGTTTTGAACAGTGAATATCATAGGTTTCTCAAGCATGGGCTTATTTTTTCCAGATGATTTTTCAACTTGTAGTAATTTTTCACTCCGTTTAATAACAAAGATAGAGAAATATTCTATTTACAGTGAAAGTTGATAAGCACAGCTCATATTTTTGCATCCTTTCCCAATGTTTTTCAGTCTTACCATTTTACCACTTCCACTTTGCCTCCCGCGTCTGAACACTGCCAATCACTAGGAATTGCCTAAGAGACTCATTTTAACCAAATGTCAGAGACTAGATGAACTTACTTGTTTTGATGGGGAGGATTGTTTCTTTTTATTATAAATGGTTGCTTATAAAATCTATTGCCTATATTATCACAGAGACTTTTTTAAAGACTCAAACCACTGACTTGAATGTTTTATTCTTGATGGAGTAACAAAAAGTGATAAGCTAAATGATGATTTCCTGGGTGATTAATGAAAACAGAAGTTAATAACTGGCTAGCATGAGGGAAATCTTAGCAACTGAATTGCCGGTATTTTGACTGACGTACTGTTTTTTTTTTTTTTTTTTTTGATTCTTTATTTCACCAAATTCATAGGAAGCAAAGAAAAGGCATCTGAGGAGAGACATCTCGAAGGAATGCTTTGAAGAGCTATGTCTCCTTTCTTTTGTTTGCCCACAAAAAAGTACAAAATCTTTCTTTTCTCTACTTTACCTACCAATATCTTTTCAGTCTCACATCTTTCATTTATTTTTAATGATAGATGTTATGAAGGGGATTTTTGTCATTATACACACTGACCTTCCTCAGGGCTGGTGCTACAGAAAGGTAATATTTCGTTCATTACTTTGAGAATACTGCTCCCTATTGCTACCCTCTGACCTACCACCAACACATGGGTGTAAAACTAACTAACAAAAAAAAGCAAGGTGAAATGAATGCCTCAGATTGTGCACTCGGAGAGACATAGCAGGTAGGGCAAACTTCCAGCATTTTCAGGAGGCAGAGATGAGGGATGAGCAGCATGATGCCCTTGGAAAAGCATTCGCTGAGCTCCATCCTTTCTGGTTTTGATTTTAGCATAACTAAAACTCTAGAAGTTATCTTAAGTCATCCCATGGCTCATCTTTGTCCCTCATCAACCTAGGAGAATTAGGAAAATGAAAAAGATCATAGGGGAAAGCACAAACAACTAGAGAACAGGAAATGGTGCTTTAACTCTCGGCAATGTGAAGAATTAACCTTGGGTTCTAGACCTCACCTCAGAAGTTCTTTGCTATTTATCAAAATGACTATAAGGAGAACTGAACTCTTTGGAACACATAGGGATGGTGCAATTGAGAATTTAGTTTCTTTTAAAGAGAATGGCGTGTAGAAGGCATTATAATATCAAGTAAAAGCATATCATTTCGCTATCTCCTACAACCTTTAACTGGATACAGGGACTTTTGACATTTTAAAAGAATATCCTCTGTTTGCATTACAAATCTAACCATGGCTGATATACAAGGAATGCCACCAGAATCTCCAGTCTAATTATATGTTAATTTCATTGCTTTTTATATAACCTTCTAATAAGCCAAGAGCCAACTCTAGAAAATTAGAATACTGTGCTCCTAATTTAAATGCACTAATGTCTTAATATGTATCTCTCCTGTGGTTATAAAACATCACCATTTTAATCTAATCTGAACCCTCAACTATCATCTCCATACCAAGCAAATGAATGATTCATTTATTTAAAATAATATGAATCATTCTAAAATTCTATGATTTACATAAGCAGATATAAAATTAGGCTCTCGTACTGGGAAAATGGGGGGGGGGTGTAATTTTGCCATTAAAAAATCCATTCTGGGATTTCTCTTGATCTATTCCTACCTAATGTTGAGAGATTTTTTCCTCAGCTCACTCCACTTGAAATTCATGTTATCCAAGCGTCTTTGCAACAAGACAGCATCGTCAGAACCTTCTAGGGACCTCAGAATTTTCTGGCCATTTTCATCCAGGTTGTGGAAGATATCTGTGTGAGCTTCAATCTCTCCCTGGAGATCCTGTGTAAAAAATGAAAGACAGAGAAAAACAACCAGAATTACTTTTAAAAATAAAGGGATAAAGAGGAAAAACAAACAGTTAAAGATATTGACAAGCAGAATAACTGAAACTTACAAATCAGCTTTGAAGATTATGACTGGGCCATTTGACAAGGAAAATAACTTAAAACCCACACTCACAAAACTCCAACTCATTAGTGCATGCCTTGTTTCTTCATTTTGGTGAAATGGATTAATATAATGAATTTTATTAAGTAGGGATTATAAATTGGTAACAAATCACATTGAAGTAAAAATTAATAAATCTATAAAACAACTTTTTTTAAACTTCTTAATCTCAGAAGATGCCTCTTCCTTCTTGAGAATGAAATTAATTCCCCTATAAAGTACCTTACGAAACCACAGGTTTTCTTTCTGTGGTTGGCACTGTTTTCCAATGAAAATAAGAAACTCATTGGTTCTCTCCATAAAACACCTATTATCACTGTTCTACTAACGCCAGTGATGTCAAAGGATGCCATAGCAGCACATACTTTAACACGCACATTCATTTCACCTTTGCATCATAAGCTTTTATTTACCAATAAGGCTTTCAGTCAATGATGCCATTGTATTATATTTTCCCTTTGGCAGGTGAAAAGTTCAGAGAGCCCTGAGAAGATCCATGCATCCAATCACTCTTGTATACATAGATCAAGACATTCATCATCGTAGTAGCATCTGACCTTTACATGGTATGTCTTCCTGTGTAACATTTTCAGCTTGAACCGGGGACTACAGCATTGATCCTGCTGCATAGCAATCCCGAGGAAACTAAGCTACTGAAACAGTCCTGCTTTAAAATGCCAACTTTGCTTACATTCTGTTGACAGAATGAATTTCAGAGCACAGGCCTCAACAGTCAATAATCATAAACAGGCACTTTGTGCTCTGGTGAGATGGTAGCCAGGCCTTTGGATGTGGGAGGGACCAGAAGAGAGGAGGGCTAGAATATGCAACTGACAGTTTGTATTAAGCAGCCAACTTTCCTTATCATTTTGTCATTATAAGCCAGAGACATTATAAATTCATTTTATATGTGTTTCCCTCCTTGTTTCTAGCTGAGCAGCTGCTGCCAAAAGAACATTCTTCAGAGAGCTGCCGGGGACCAGAATTCCTTTCTGCCTACACAATGAATGGAGGCTTTGTATATTATCTGACTTGCTCTTAGACATTTGTATGCTTGTGTTCAACAAGTTTAAAAATTCATTCTGAAACGACGAACAATCAAATGGATCTCTGTAACTAGAAGAATTACCCTTCCCCCATCCCCTTTTCAAAAATGGAATTGAATCACCCTTCTAAAGAATGGGAAAAGGTGGCAATAATACTCCGAAGAACTAGGTCAGGTTTTTAGTAATGGTCTTTAGTCCTAGAGTTGTGAATGTTGTAGACGTGAGGTGGAAGGGCAATGAATATCTTCTGTCACTATTTCTGGCAGCCAAGGCATCATTGATTGACTCTTTTAGAAATGCTATCCCATTCTCTTTGGTTTGAAGACAGAAGGGAGATATGGAATGGACTCTATCAGAGAATTTAAGAAAGGAAAGAACAGTATAAATGAAATAGTGTCTGTCTCCATCCCATCAAATACATGTTTGCTCTAAAATCCGATGAGCTAATTCCGATACTCGTAGCTAGGGTAAAACAAAGTGAGTTCTGCTATTAGAGCACCCTCCTGATGATTCAGTCACTTCATTTAAACAAAGGTGAATTTAAAACAAAACAAAAAACAAAGGAGGATTAGAATTTGCTTTATTCTATCTTACAAAAAAAAAGCAACAAAAAGATATCACCACCGCAACCAAAAAAGTTCAAGAAACAGTGGAATGAGGATCTGATAATTTAATTCAAAACTCCTCAAGGAATTAAAAACCAGTGATCAGCAAATTACAGCTCATGAGCCATGTCTAGCCTGCCACCTATTTTTACATTATTCTTGGATTAGGAATCACACAAACCCCTGGATTAGAACCATGTTTTCTAAATACCTCAACTTTACTTAGCAGAGAACACTGGTGATTTTTATAATGTCTTGATTTTATTCTGCTTAATGCCTATTTCTTAGGAGCTACTTAATACTTCATAAATTATGGATATATTTTAGGGATCCCTCCTTTAAAGATCTATTCCCATGCCTCATCATAGCGTGGAGATGAACTTCACTCTCCTAAGGTACAAATCTGGAAATTCTCTAAGTGTGACCTAGAGACAGATGGTTGGCTAACCTAAATTCAGAAAGGCTTATCACTAGAACATTGTATACCAGGTAAACTATTGCTTGATCATATTGATTCATTAAATTATCCACACAGATATGAAGTGGATCCCCATATATTGAGGAAATCACAAAACACTTAAGTATAAATTTCAGTGATAGAAATCAAAACTTTTGGATGACCTACCTTCACGAATTAGAATTAACTAACATGCATATGCAAATAATTGTGTTTTTTGTATTTCATAAGCATTTATAAATTCTATGCTTTACATTTCCCAGTAGGGTCCAATCCTTAAATAAAAAATATAAAGTCTCTTTATATAAGCTAAAAATAGATTAAGTCTTCTTAATAGAATTATAACAAAAAGATCAATTCACAAATTTGCTACTTGTACTTCCCTAAAGATATATACATACACAAATCATTCATTCTTCCATTTAATATATGTATCATGTTTCATTTGTTCATTTTTCCATTACATATTTGTGGGTGTACATATGTAGGTATACACACATATACATATTTCATTTATTCTTCCAGTTACTAGACTTTTATTAAGCTCCTGTGATGTTACAGTTCCTGGAGATATACAAAGTAAAAAAATGAAACAATGCTTGTCTTTGCAGTAGCTTATAATATATTGGGGAGGGAAAACAATATGTACACAGAAAAGTAAAGACAAAATACATTCAAGATAGATATTAAGTAATTTTCGGGGGGAGGGAGACACCAGCAGATAAAGGGATCAGCCTAGACTTCCTATAGGAAGTGGCATTTGAACAGGGTTTTGAAGGAAGCTAGTCACTGTACACTGTGGAAAGCTAGAATAGAGTGGATTCTAGGCATGAGGGATAGGAGATGGAATGACATCTACAGGGAGGATAGAAAAAAGGATGATTTGAATGGAACCCAAAGTATATGATGGATCATAATGTATAATAGACCTGGAAAATTAGGTCAGAGACAGAAGGTGAAAGGCTTTAAATGCCAACTAGAAGAGTTAGTGGAGCTTCTTGAGTAGGGGAGTGATTTTGCCAGATTTGTGCTTCAAATATCAGTCTGGGGAAGTGAGCATCTTCATGGAAATTAATTGGAAAGGTATTAAAATAGTCTAGGCAAGAGATGTTAAGATACTGAATGAGGCTCAGGGAAGGGAGAGGGAAGAGGGTACATGTAAGAAATGTTGCAGAGGATGAGCTGGCAAGATTTGGCAACTGATTAGATGATAAGGTTGAGAAATAGTTGGAGATGACTCTGGGATGGCAAATCCATGTGACTAGAAGATTGGTGATGCAGTCAAAAAGATATGAATGTTTAGAATATTAGAGGATTCGGGAGAATAGGTAAAGATTTCATTTTGCACATAATGAATTGGAGATGCTTATGAAGCATCCCATTAGACATGTCCAAAAGACAGTTCAGTATTCCTAATCTGTGACTTCCCTGAACATGAAATGAAGGCATATTTAACAAGATGAAAAGCGTGAGAAAAGGGACCCTAACACCTATCATTAAAGGCCAGATTCTCTGAGAATCAAATCTAGTCCTACTATGTGCCTGTGTCCAGGGCAGAGGGATTCCTTACAGACAAGAAATAGACTGAGAAGCTCAGCCACTGTAGACCTGGCTTTGTTGCTATTTAGTTGTTTTCAATCATGTCCAACTCTTTGTGACCCCATTCTTGGGGTTTTCTTGATAAAGATACTGGAGTGGTTTGTCATTTCCTTCTCCAGCTCATTTTACAAATGAAAAAACTGAGGGAAACAGGGTTAAGTGACTTGCCCAGGGTGACACAGCTAGTAAGGTCTCAAGGCAGATTTGAATTCAGGAAGACAAGACTTCCTGACTCTAGGCTCAGTGCTCTATCCATCATGCCAACTGGCCGCCTAGTTAGACTTCTTCAATATTATACAGTAACAATATGGGAAATAGAAAAAAGGGATGGTGTGTCTCCTATCTTGGGGACTATGTCAACTTCTTGAGGAGATAAGATACCCAGAACAATTGTAGATAGCCTATGATCACGTGTTAAGTTGTAAGTACAAACTATAAGTGTAATAACATGAATTAGCAGGAGAGATTCACATTGACTTTGGGAAAGTTTTCACAGAGATTATCGTTCTTGCATAGGATTTTAAAGGCTGGTTGGAATTTGAATAGGTCGAGAGAAAAGAAAGCACAGATTAAGAAAGATGCAACGGGGGGAAGCAGACTACTAATTTGAGTAAAGGGAGGGTTACCCACTAAGATGAAGGCATTCCTATCCCAACACAAGTGCTACTATATATAGATTTTCCTTTTTTTGAAAAGCCATTTGTAAATGGGGCATCCAAGAAAATTAATAAGAACACAAATAAAGGGTTGAGCAGAATTTATAATAGAGTTATGTATTAAATAGAATTATGTACATTGTCTATGGATAATGAGTCAACTAGTGAAGAATAAAAGAGAGAAATTATGGAAGGAGGAAAAAAAAGGTAATCAGGGGGACAAAGAGGTAAGCCAAATACTCAATACTTTTCATCTATATTTAAATAATTGTTAGTAACACTGTTATCAACATCACTTCTCTGACCTTGCCCCTACCTTCCTTTCTATAACTATGTAATGTGCACATATAAAAATATACATTATATATATATATATACATTTATATATGTATATACACATATATACATACCAGCAAATGTTTCTTTTTTGGAAATTCATTTATTTGGCAACTTTATACATAATGACAATATCTAAGTCATATAAACAGCCAAAATACATGAAACAAAGGCAAAATACTAAAATATCTATGCTTTAGGCATAAAGGTCAGTACTCTCTCAATTAGAATCTATTCACATTTACTATAGAAGCAATTCCAACAAACATATATAATATGAATTCTAATCAGGGAGATGACCCTGGGTTCATAATTATGCTGGTGAAGTAAACAGTCAAATGAACAGTCTCTTTTCGAAATTTATTTTATCCATATTCTGATATCTCATCAGTTAGAACAAGGGGCTCTCTGCTTATCATTTATGCTCATTAAAAACAGACATTTGTCAAATGCCAATAATGTATCCATGACTGCTCTAGATATCCATAAAGAACACAGAAACAGTAGATGAAACATGACACCTGCCATGAGGGGACCTAGATGTCATCTAGTCTAACTCTTTCACTTGTCAGCTGAGGAAACTAGGATCCAGGTGGGGGATGTCTGAAGATCCCTAGGAGAGGAACTGAGATTCAAACCTTTGTCCTCTGACTCCAGATTTAACACTCTTTCTTTTATTATACCATAGCTAGTCTCTTTCAGGAGACCAGATAGGAAATCACTAACGTATACACAGATCCTGAGCAAAGACAAAGTAGAGGGATTAAAAAGGAATTCATCAAAAGCATAAAACAGTGGTATTCTGATCTAGATCTTGAAACAAAATTCATTAATGGTCTGGACTAGAAGGCAAGATGACGTTTTATTTTGTTTATTTTTATTTTATGAAAACAAAGCCATTCATTCCTTTTTTTTTTTGTAAATTTTTTATTCATTTTAAACAAATACAAAATGAGAAAAGAAAAAAAGAACATTTCCATGTACACAGCAGAACATAAGAGAGGATTTAATATAAAACAATAAGCTTCAGTTTCCAGAAAACCATTCTTTTCAAAGCTACCTGGCTGTTTTTTGTGTACTTGTAGGTTTTCTTTTTTTCTCTGTTGTATGCTTTTTACTTCACTTTTTCCTCTCCTTCCCCTGATGAGTATCTTCCTTCATAGATCCAAATCTTTCCAGGTTTTTCCTTATCAATCATCTCATTTCCTACACCACAACAGTATTCCAACACAAGCAATCCTGTCTGAGAGATTGTCTATGAAAGATTTTCCCCCTATTTTCTCTATTCCTTCTATTCTTGACGACATTGCTTTTTATTTATACGGGAATATTTTAATTTACAATAATTGAAATTATCCACTTTACACTTCAGCAATGATCTTACCTCATAATATAGTTTAAGGTCTGATCTTACTGAATCTTCTTCCTTAACATTATTTATCCTGGTTTCTTTGGAATTCATGACCTTTTGTTCTTCCAAATGAACTTTGTTATTATTTCTTCTAACTTAATAAGATAATTTTAATAATTTAATTGTGTTAGCATTGAATAAATAGATTAACTAGGTAAAAATTGTCATTATTATATTGGCTTTATCTACCCATGAACAATAACTATCAGTCCAATTATTTAAGTCCGACTTGATTTGTATGAAAAGTTGTTTTATGTTTATGTTCTTTTAATTCCCGCATCTGTTTTGCCAGACAAGATGATATCTTAGAAAAAAGAAGGGAGAACAGAGAAGCAGATATGGAGAAAGTAAGGAGAATTTATAAGCAAGAGCTGCTGATTGATTCGGGTTTAGGAGAGTAGTGAAATTAGAGATGATATGTTCTTGTAATGATAAACCACAGACAGTGGATGGATGACCTTCAATGAAAGATTTAAGAATATATATTTGATCCAAAAACATTACGTGTCCCAGAGAAAATGATAATAATAAAAATAAAACAGTGCTTGAAAGAATCTAACCTTGTAGAACTATGATTCAAGACTTTGAAAGGTAGTCTTGAAAATTAATTGGTTCTTACTTGACGTGATTTTTTTTTTTTTACTTACCACAAGTAAGAACTGAAAACCCTCAAAGTTTTAACTCCTGTGGGATGTAGCCCCACATGTTAAAATCTTGACATCACATTTCCCTTCATACTTTGAGGTCCTCTGCTGCCATCTTGAGTGGGAATGTGGGCTCCAGAAAAGTCCAGTGAAGCTGGACAGGGTTGAGGGTTGGAAACTGACTGGGGATGGGGGACATGTGCTGCTCACTTCCCCTACCCTTATCCCCTTTCATGTAACTGCTTCCAGAGGAAAAGCTGTGAGAAGGGATGTGATGCCCTAGAGATCTCATTCTTTTGGGGAATCACATGGTCATATCATCCCCAAAGGGCTCAGAGGTTACAAGATTCTTTTATCTTTGGCCAACACCTCTGGGTGATATGAACAATTCCTCTTTTCTTTTCCACCTTGGATGTGGTTCCTAGGGGCCCTTTGGGGAGCTCTCTACCTAGAAGGAAACATTCAGTGCTGTTTATACAGATTATAAACCTTGAAATGTCCTCTTTCATTGGGCAATTCCTCATCTATGGGGATGCTTCAGCTTTCATGCAACCACTTGTCATCTTTGCAGGAAGAGTCTAGGATCCTGATTTCCCCTGCCACTCCAATTTCAGCTGTCACTACCTCTTCTACTCAGACTTCCCTTTCTTTGGAGGAGAACAGAGGGAGCGAATGTCACTCAGTTGTTTTTGAATCAGGTGGAAAAATTCTCTCGTATCTAAAAGTCATATCTCTAAAAGTTTTGAATGTTTCTGACTGGTTTTTGAAATTGGATGAGCTATATCTGGACATTTAAAGACAGACATTACTATTTGCAAAGAAATACATGTTTGCCTATGAGCTACATGTATATCAATCAACTACACTCTGTGAAAATTAAACATTTTGAAGACATCCATCTATCTATCTCTTGATCTATTTTTTCTTTGTGATGTAGACTTTTTCTATAGTCATTATAGTTAAAGATTGTGTATTGGAAATAAGCAATTAGTTGATGAAGCCTAATCTTATCCCATAAACAATATGTAAAAAGGCAAGAACATATAGCAGTGTAATATTTTTTTTGATAAATCGTCAGTCATATCTTTTCCTTTGACTTACTTTAATTGTCAAAATTATAAATAAAGGAAAGGGAAGAGTCAAAACAAAACTAACACTAACCCTGAAAAGCAACAAGTATTTAGAATAATTGGAGGCATAAAGCAGAGGTGTCAAACGTGTCCTCCAACAGTCCCTAGTGAAGCAGATTAAAATGTAAATGGGAAATATTTAATGAAATAATTAAAAATACAATTGAAACAAGGCATTATATTTTAACATTAAGTCAATATGCAGCCTGCAAGGATTCTCATATATGGATTAGGGGTCCCTGTTTCTTTTTCAGTTTGACACCTCTATCATAAGATATACGGTCCATTTATCATTTAGTGGAAGGGGAAAACCATCGTCTTCTAATCAGGGATAACATTTACTTTATAAAACCTGTAATGAATGTTTGTATTTCATTTACTTTCTCTGCAAGGAAGTTTTGAAAGGTACTTTACAAGTAGATGAGGGATATTAACTGCATATGAACAGTCAAAAGAGCATAGCAATAGTGACCTTAAATAAGTATCTAGGTTTTTTACAAAATGTGTCTAAAAAAGACCCAAAGATCATAAATGTGACTGGTTAGCTAGATGAATGCTGAAGGAGTTGGGTTTGATCTCCCAGTAATCTTTGGTGGGTTAACTGTTCTCTAGTACCAGATTTAGCTAATTACTTCTTCTTGGGGAACTTAATAGTGTTTCCATGCTTAGAGAGTTAGCAATTGACTTCCATCATGGGAAAGAGTAGCTAATGGAGGGGTTATACCACTTTTTGCCAATGTTCTGAATGGTACCAATAAGAAATTAAACTATTATCAATGCCAAAAGTTCAAACCAGCCATTTTTTCTTTCAAATTACAGCAGAGGAGTTTCTAGTTCTGCTATTTATTAAGAAAACATTTCAAAACATGGAAGGAAAGGAAAGAGGAGAAAAAGGCAAAAGTTAGCTTACTAACTAAGCATGGCCAACCTTAGAAATGCACCAAAGGTGATATTTGACACTGAATTGATATTGAGAGATTGAGCCTGTGACTAGAACAGAATTATAGAATTATAATTATAGAATTATCAATAGCTTTATTTATTTATTTTTGGGGTGCTTTATCACCTTTCATATAAGCATGCATTTCCTGCCTATAAGCTCCTTCTCTCTTTCCAGGTACTATGAGGTAAGAAAGCCTTTATCATCTCTCCTAACCATTCATTTCATTTGGTTGCTAGAAGCCCAAGCAATGCCCTGTGGTCCATATCTCTGCCAATGGGCTCGGTCAGGGTGTCTCTTTCTGATTTGATCCAAGTCCTACATGCAGCCATGACTTCCTCCGTTAACTTGCCTGGCTAGGGAGTGAATACATTAAAATCTTGCATACCAGGAAACAAGAGGTACAGTGGAAAAGCATAAGGACTGGACCTGAAATGTTGTCTCTGATACCATCTGTTCAACCCTGAACTAATTCTTAAACCTTTCCAAGCTTTCACATCTGCAAGATGGAGGAGTTGGATTGGATGGCTTCCATCTATAGATATATGATCCTACTATCTTAGAAATTAGATTCTTCTCTCCCTGAAAGATTGCTAGTCTGGGCATCAGAAAAACAACCTGATTGCCTAAAGAACAGAGAAGAACATTTCTGCAACAGAAATATTTTATGCATCCGTCTACAGGTGCTGCTTCTCTTCCAAATGATCTTCCTGACGTTCGGTTATGATTATGTCACTGCTCCACTAGATAAACTCTGGTGGCTCCCTATTGCTGACAGGATCAAGTACAAAATACTCTGGTTTTTAAGGCCCTTTATATGTTGGCCAGTTCCAGCTTTCCATCCTTCTTAAACTTTACTTATTCTCAAATATTCTGTGATCCAGTGATACTGCCCTCCTTGCTGCTCCTGGGACAAAGCACCCCATTTCTCAATTCTAAGCATTTTCACTGGCTGTTCCCTAAGCCTGGCATACTCTCTCATCTATCTACTACCTCCCAGCTTCTCTGGACTTATTTAGGTCTCAGATAAAATCCCATCTTCTACAAGAGATCTTTCCTGATTCCCTTTAATTCTAGTAATTGTCCTCTGAGACAATCTCTAATTTATCCCCTCTCCCCCTCACCCCTACCTTCCTTCTTCTCCCTCTCTCTCATAAATCAGAGATAGTCTCGTAGTCTCACATATATAACTGTTACCAGAATAACTTATATGTACACACACACATACGTATGTTGTTATACTTATAATTCGCAGTAGTCCTTCCCTTTTACAATGTGAACTTCTTTGCCTTTACTTGTATCTCCAGCACTTAGCACAGTACCTGGCACACAATAGGCACTTAAATGATTGCTGACTGACTATGCATCCCAGACAGAGTTTTATTTTTTAGATGGAAGGCAATAAATAGACAGTCCTGGCACTCTCACAAATCAATGTTTCTCATTACATTAATACACAAAAGCATAATTCTCTCAGTTTTCCATTGTCATTAGTTATTGAGTTCACAATTCAACAAACACTTACTGCTTAATAGGTAACGGATATTGTTCCAGGTGAGAGAGATACAAAGACAAAATTTGTATCTTTCTGTTTGTTTCCTTCCCTCAAGGAGCTTACATTCTCCTGAGGGTAAATAATATATACTCACATAAGTGAGTACAAAATATCTACAAATAAAAAGCAGTACTAAATAAACATCCCAGGGAGCAAAATGAATGGACATCTGACTGCCTGGAGACTTGCTTTTAAAAAGAAAACTTTTGGAGGCAGCAGAAAGCAAAAGTAATTCCGGAATCCCTGTCTCACCGCCTGGAATAATGAAAATTTTGCCATAGATGAAGGGGTTGATTAAGAGTGATGTTCAGTTACAGACTTCAAATAGGTTACACCATGCAAAGAAATGAAACAATTCCCATAGCACAGAAACGAGCAATTCTAGGCTGCTGTTATTCCTGAGCATCCTCCCTATATGCCTTCTGTAACTTATTGGTATATATACTTTTAAATGATTCTGAGAAGAAAGTGGAGGTGCTCTTTATTTTATTAAAAGCATGGCATCTCTCATTTCAGGAACCGAAGACATGCCCTTTTATGTAGGTGCTGATGCAGGGGACATGAGGTAAATGTTCTATCATTCATTCTGGCAACTATAAATTCAAATGATGGTCCTAAGGCTTGGGAGAAAAAAGCCTGCTGAGCTGGAAAACAGAACTATTCCTTCAGCTGACAGAAGAAACAGTGTGCTACAGGCAAAAATGTCTCATCATAATGTCCAAAAAATATACCTCTGAGTCAATGCTGATTTTCTGTTACTGCTGGACTATTTTGCTTAAAGCCTAGCAAACTCTACGTGATGATAACATTTTTTAGCTGCCGATTCATCTCCTGTTCTGCAATTCTCTTAGCAAACTTTTATTGGGTCTCATCATAGGAACATTTACAGAGCAATTTCCATAATGATAAAATCTCTTCCAATGAGATTTAAAGTGTAATTAAAGGGCACATTTTATGCATTAAAGGCATTATTGTGAAACGGCCATACATCATCATGCTGCCAAGCCCCCTTTCTGCTAGCCTATGGCATGACCCCAATTTTACTCCTGTGAGATGACATCTCTCAGTTTCATGATAATGACTTGATTATGAAAAAAAATAAAGGAAGACAAAAAGTCTGTCTATGGCAGAGATAAGCCCCTGAACACCACTTACACATCTGCAGGTTCTCCCTCCTTCCCTCACACTAGGCATCAGAGGATAAGAAACTTCTTAAGTGGAAAAGCTAACACTGACATCCTGACAGCTAAAAGCAGAAGGGATCAGTGTGCCCTGAACCACTGATCTTCCTAAATCCAAGAACCAGTTCTCATGATTTTAGGCACAATTACTAGCCCTAAATGTGCTCCCAGAAACAATAAAGGCTTATATGCCTGGAAACCTTCTCGGAGCCAGGGAGAACAAGAATGCATTCCCTGGGCTGTGGGGAGGTAACGAAAACATTCTTTGGCAATTCATCTTGACCCTAAGAGAAATACAAAGTGTTGAGCATTTAAAATTTCTAAAATGTCATACAAAGTGTCTTCGTGTCCTCCCCCATTCTCCTGTCCATAGTAGATTTGACCAAGCTAACTATATCGCATTTGATGTTGCTGTGCAGTTGTTTCTGTCATGTCTAATTCTTTGTGACCCCATTTGGAGTTTTCTTGGCAAAGATACTAGAGTGGTTTGCCATTTCCTTCTCTAGTTCATTTTATAGATGAGGAAACTGAGGCCAATAAGGTTAAGAGACTTGCCCAGGGTCACACAGCTAGCAAGCATCTAAAGTTGGATTTGAACTCAGGATGAAGAGTCTTCCTGACTCCTGGGCTGGCACTCTCCACTGTGACATCTAGCTGCTTAGTACCTTCATGTACTCTATCTTTAAAAAAAAAAATTAAAAAGATTACTCTCTGCTCTAGTCCCTGCTTTCCACTACCAATACCACTACTATTTCTCAGAAAGAACCTCCTTACTCTCTTTATCTGCATTCCCTCAAGGCTCAACTTAATTCAAAACTTAGCTCTTAGGAGCTGATGTCACCATGTCCATCAAGATTTCCCTTGCTCCTGGTCTGTTTCCCTCTATCTTGTCCCACCAAGATTCTCATAGCATTTTCCTAGATCTGTGCTACTATCAACCGATAAAGTATTTATTAAGCCTTTTCTATGTTCCAAGCACCGTGCTTTACATTTATTATATTTTCTCTTTTGGGACATAGTTGTGCATGTTGTGTCCCATTAGATTGTAAGTTCTTTGACAACAGGGCCTTTATCTCCTCGTTATGTGCATTACACATAGTAGGTATTAATAAATGTTAATTGAATTAAACTCTACTGAGTTGAATTAAGCATGACAAGCATGTCTACCTATATTGCTCTCTTGACACACTATACATACATAATCGTAGAAACAGCATATAAAAATCTTTCAGGAGTTTATAATTACAAAATATCTTTTAGATTTTCTAACATTTAAATGTATGAAGTTAAAATTTAATAACAATCTTGGTACTTCTAATTTCCTGTCAAAGATAATTTATCACCAAACAGCTACTCTACTTTTCAACTTAGCAATATTTTATACAAATGCAAACTTAAACACACACACACATATATATAATGTGTATATATACATATGTATGTATACATGTGTGTGTCTATGTAAGAAAATACAAGGGAGAGTGACCTATATTTTCAAAGAGAAAATGAATGCACAGAAAATTATGGTCTCATAATGTATCTGCTTGAAATAAAATTACTTTAGATATGTCCTTTATTCTGAGATAGCCATAGGACCTGATTTGTGTATTTCTAGACAGCTTCAGACTTCAAGCATTCAGGTTAATTTACAAAGTTAACCTGAGCTTCAGATGGCAGCATGCTTCCTGCACAGATATTTACTTTTTCTAATCCCAAATACTCCAGGGAAAGTCCAATTCCACTGTAACTGCATACTCTCTTAGCCAAGCAACCACCCTCAATTTCTGGGCAGTATCTTCGGCCAAATAAATCTCCCTCACTCCTAACCTGGGAGAGGTAAGGACTGCAGACAAAGATGCATCATTCTCAGCAGGATCTTTCTTTTCCATTTGATTATTCAGTCAAGGTTCCAATGTCTATTTTCTTTGCCATGCAAAGTCCTGCAGGATAATTTGGGGAACAGCTATCTCTATTACTTCGACTAACATCCCACTGCTTCCAATTAGAGCTGATTTTCTCTTACAATAAGTAGCCACAAAGGCTGAACTACCCAACTGCTTCAAATGCTATTGAGAAAATCCCAGGGAAAATGGGAAAAGTTTCCCTCTTAGCAAAGTAATATCATGCTCTCATGGTCTCTTTTCATCAGATTTGACTGCCCAGATCTTTTTGCTAGAGTGCAGGATGAAATGTAATAGAATGGAGGAGTTGGAAGAGACTTGAGAGACTTTCTAGATTAATCCTGTGGTTGGACATTCAAAGGAAATATAGGTTGAGAGAAAGGAAGTGACTTGCCCCAGGTCATATATCCAGTTGTGAAATGTCAAAACTGAGATTCAAACGTAGACCTTCTGTCTTGTCAAATTCTCCACCCACTTTGTACACCACTTCTCATTCTCCCAAGTCAATTAGCATGACAGTCATTTCTTTGATTTTCCCTTTGAACAAGTATAGGAGACCCAAATGGAAGTGTTGGGTTTTAGGGTTTGTTTTTAAGCTGGTGATTTGGAATGGGGCATGCACTTCCCCATAGAAAAATATGTTACAAAGAGCAGTAGTGTAGCACAATGGATAGAGGGCCAGATTTAGAGACAGGAAGGGATGATATCTACTAGATGTACAAATAAAGCAATTTTAATTTCTTAGGATCTCGGTCAACTTTCTAAGACTGTCATTTACAGTTCAGGTGCTGATTACATTCATCAGGTGAGAGAGTTTTCATTTGGAGAGTTCCTTGTATCAATGAAAATAGAGGTCCACATCAAAACATTTTTTTTTCAGAGAAATAGGAGATTTGTATGAATTCGTGCAGAATGAAGTCAAGAGAATAAAAATAATGACATTAAGTAAAACTGATGTGGAGTACGTGTAATGACCAGCCTTAGCCCCCGAGAATGAAAGAGTCGCAGGATCATAGATTTAGATACTTCTATACTTTAGTAAGCTGAGGCTGGAGAGCCTAAGGTCACAAAAGAGATGAGGAAGCACTTCCCTCCTTGCAGTAGAAAAATGGAGGGGGCCAGCTAAGGATAGTTATCTACATCATGAGGCACTGTCACCACATTACCTTTGTTCAGTGATATTTGGTCGTTTGGTTGTGTGTGACTCTTCGTGACCCTGTGGACCATAGCAAGCTAAAGTTTTTGGCAAAGCTACTGGAGTGGTTTGCTATTTCCTTCTCTGTGAATTAAGGGAAACAGAGGTTAAGTGACATACCCAGGGTCAGGCAGCTAGTATCTGAGGCTGAATTTAAACTCAGGTCTTCTTGACTCCAGACGCAGTGCTCTATCCACTGAGCACTTTAGCTGGGTTGCTCTAAATCCAACAGTGAGGCACTTTACTGAGGACTGGTGTATCCCATCAAGTGTTCCATATTCTATAGCTACCTATTTCACTCATCCATTCCCTCTTCCTTCATTGCAACTGCTGAAGGAGCAAGGGAAGAAAGCAATTTGACTGAATTAATTCACATTAACTCATGACAAATTGATAGATCTTTACTTGTAGACTTTACATCAGGAAGGGAATTCAAAGATCATCATGTTCAGCCCTTTGATTCCATAGATGAAGAAGCAGAGACCCGGAGGAGGGCTTGTCACAAGCCATTAAGTAATAGAGGCAGGATCCAAATTGAGGTCCTCCGATTCCAAGAACATTTCCTCTGTACCATGCCAGACACTTATCCTAGTGGTATCTGGATTTAGAGAAGAATACACTTGCTGAGAAAAATGAATCTTCAAATGACCAAATTTCCCATAGTATTAACAGAGGAAAAATGAAAATATTTATAAAAAGGAAGAATGTTGAGGCCCTGAAGGGCAGCTCAGCCCTCCCTGCCTGGGAGTCTTCCTGAGGATTACTCTCCTATACCTTTTCAGGGACTTCCTTTTTGCCACCTCTGAATACAAAGATTCTCTACTACCTCCTCCTCCCCCCCTCCCTCCCCCAGTACCAGGGTGTGGGGGTGTGATTTCAAGCTGTTGAGGGAGAGAAGAGACTGTGGCTATCGGTACTTAGAGAGCCTTTGTAAACTAGTTATTTGTGAATCAAGGACTGCCTTAAAGGATGGCAAATTTTTTTATCACTGAAGAGGAAAGTAAAAAAAGAAAAAAATATAGTGAAAAGAGAGACATACATTAAAAATTTAATACCACTGTCCTTGTAGAAAAAAATGTCCCTATTATTTCTTTCACATGTCATTCTTGTTCTGTATGGTTCATATCTCCCTGGCAATCTTGTTCTATAAATTTGGTTATCATTTCTTCCCTGACAACATGTTTGATGGCTAAAGAAAAAATATTTGACACATGAGTTTCATAAAATGATGTTCTAATTAATTAAAACATGATAAATTGCTATTACGGTTTTAAAGAAATATAAGCATAGAAGTGATGACTACATGAAAGTTTATTTCTTATAGGCATTATAAGACATTACCAGAGCAAAAAAAATGCTGACAAAGGACATTACTTTTTGATTTCAGAACCGAGTAGAATTCTGTGAGGTGAGCTTCATTCCTCAACCTTTTTAATCCTCAGGCGTCATTCAAGCATATGGAACAGACAGATTCCAACACCAGTAGCCATGGTAAACCCAGAAAGGTGACATTTCCATTTCTGGGTCTAGAAAACCACAATTTAGTGGTTAATAAAAGGACTGTGTCTCTGTGGTCAGTCTCTTGAAGGTACCACCAAAAAAGGGACAAAGCAGATCTCCAAAATTTTAATAACTAATCTTTGTTTTAAGAAGAGATATGAAAAGGCACCTTTGTCCATTTCTTTGCAGATATGGCCTGGGGAGTACTGTATATGATGGCTGAATTTTTCCACATATCATACAGTTTTCCTGCACTTGTTTTATTTACTTTTTTCTTTCTTAAAGTGAAGAGCGTTCTGGGAAGGAGAAGGGGAAGAGATACAATGGAAAGTACAGGTGATGTATAAACAAAACATTAATAAAATTTATTTTTAAAAAATAGATATTAGGTTTGAGGTGCCAGGAGAAAGCAGCTATGTAAGTTTCTCTCTAAGATTCACTGAACACAATCAAATCCAGCCATTCAAAGAAATGCGACTGTACTTAAAATGTACAGTACCTTTCGCATCACAGCCTTGCTCATCATCCTAACTCCTGCCTTACGGGAATCTTTAAACTTGGTCTAGAAAGTGATTCCCCATCCCATAGACTTGCCTGTTAATCCCCATCCATACTCCCCTTTCTCTCTATGAAGAAAATTTCCGATCATAATGCAAATCTATGGTATTTATATGGCACATTAAGATTGCAAAGCACTCTATCAACATTTTCTATCTAATTCAATCCTCGCTAAAACACTGTGAGGTAGCTCACAATGGATATTAGTTCCACTGAACAAGTGGGGAAAGTGAGGCATAGAGAGTTTAAGTGTTTCATTTATGGTTTTAGCCAGTCAGTGCCAGAGGTAAAATTGGGACTCAAAGCTTACTGATTCATAATTTAGCATTCTTTTCACTATGCCATGCTGCTTTATTAATGCCATGAAACATCCAATTTTCTCCATGTACTGGCATACCATTACCATGAGTACTCCACTAGAAGTCACAGGATCATAATATTTGAGATCTGGTAAGGATCACAGAAGAGCTAGAAACTATCTCATCTTAAGGATGAAAAAATTGAGACCCTAAGAGGTTAAAGTAAATGGGACTCCAGATATCATTCATCTAGTCCAACACCCAGTTTTCATCATTGAGGAAATGAAGTAAATTCCTCAAGCTGTCAAAAGGCAGAGCTGTGATTTTAATGCTGGTCTTTTGACTCCACATTTGAGTCATGACTCTGCTCCTATATACTGGTCAATTAATTAACAAGAATTAATAAGTGATGCAATGGATAGAATGCTAGACCTGGAGTCAGGAAAACCTGAGTTCAAATCTGGCCTCAGACACTTACTAGCTGTGTGACCCTGGCAAGTCACTTAACCCTGTTTGCCTCAGTTTCCTCATTTGGAAAATGAATTGGAGAAGGAAATGGAAAACCACTCTAGTATCTGTGTCAAAGAAAACCCCAAAAGGGTTCATGAAAAGTCAGACATGACTGAAAATAACTAAAAACAACGGTTTCTAACTGGCTACTATGTGCCAGGTATCATACTAGGCAGTAGAGATACAAGACAAAGTGAACTATTACCTGACCTCAGAGAGCTTTGTTCTTTCAGAAAAAACCAGCATGATCATATATAAAAACAAAATATATAAAAATATATGCAATGAAATTTTGGGGGCCAAGACACTGACATCTCCTTAATCAGGAAAGGCCCCATATAGGAGGTAGGATTTGAAGTAGGTTTTGAAGAATACCAGAGAATCTAAACCTCAGGTCAGGAGGTATTGCGTTCCAGAAATTGGGAGTGAGACTGCAAAAAGTGCCAGAGCCAGGGATGGGATATTACATGGGAGAAAGTTAGAAGATGAATTTGATTGGAATGAAGAGTGTGTGAAAGGGAACAGTGTATATAGTACTGGGAAGGTATTTTGGAGGTAGGTGTGGAGAACTTTAAATGCCGAAGACAGGAGTTTGTATCTGAAGCACTGGAATTGACTAACCAGGGGAGTGACATGGTCAGACCTGCATTTTAGGAATATCACTTTGGTGGCTGCATAGATGAACTGGGGAAGGAAGAGACTTGAGAAAGGGAAAATAGGAACTAGACCCTAGAAACCACCCTTAGCGAATTACCAAGTGGAAAGCAATATCCAGGAGAAAGTAGGAGAAAGAGAGGCATAATTTTCTTGCCTTGACAAGTCCTGGCCTCTCGCTCCCAACTTCATCATCTATCTGTTCCTTTAAGCCCCATTTTTCATGTCATAGGGATTTGTTTGCGTGAATGGTTTGAAGGTTGGTGTGAAAATGTTGTCATTCTTTTTGAATTTGGGGCTATTTCTCTAAGTTTTCTCATCATTGAAATCTAAATCCTAACTGGATGATTTGTCTTTTCCCACATAAGATTGAAAAATGGATCAATAAAACAGCAGACTGTCATTTTTCTTTACTCAGAATGCTACTGAGTTCTTTGCTAAATAAATGACATTTAATGGACAGAGTGCTGGGCCTCGAATCAGAAAGACTTATCTTTGTGAGTTCAAATTTGACCTCGGACACTCACTAACTGTGTGGCCCTGGACAAGTCACTTCACCGTGTTTGCTTTAGATTTCTTCATCTGTGAAATGAGCTGGAGAAGGAAACGGAAGACCTCGCCGATATCTTTGCCAAGAACACCCCAAAAGGGGTCATGGAGAGTTGGACGCAGTTGAAATGACTGAATAACAAAAGGCATTTAATAAAGGTTTGTGGAGTTGAACTGAACTTCTCATTTTCACATGTTAATAATTACACTAGTCTCCTACTTTGGGTCAAAATGACAAATTTAGAAAGTACACACACACACACACACACGCATATATATGTGTGTATACATATACATAATACATACATTATATATATACACGCATAATATATATATACACATGATATATATATACACCAATGTCTAGCAGCTTATAAAGTCAGGAAGGACTGAGAACAAATTCCATCTCTGACTTTTTAAACTTCTAAATTATATAGATAGGTTCCAACTGCATTGAGGGAATCCTTACTCTTAGAATAACCCACATTAATGAAATCATAGATTCTTGAGGAATGGATATATACATGTTTAGCATGATCATAGAAAATTAATAATAATGATAATAGAGCTAAGCACAGTAAACATTCAGGATGAACAATGTTGTCTGCAACAATGTTGCAAGGAATATATGAATATCCATATGGTCACAAATGATCTTTCACCTGGAACCGGTCAGTGGGAGCAATACAAAGTATCAAAATAAATGACAAACCTGAGTCTCCATCAATTACTGTAATCTACAAGAAACATATAGATCAATCTGAGCTAACATTTGAATGGAAATTAACTGTAAAAATATTCTTCCTCACCAGATAAGTCAGATCTTGCAAAACACAGAAGCCCAGCAATCACAAATTAACATTTTAAAAGAAGAAAATGGAAGAGATTGACAATTAGTAAGAAATTATCATTTCCCAATAAACAGTAGGCATAAAAGAATACATGTTCTTTAACAAATAATATCATGAATGCTTAAGAAATTATTTATTATTATTAGATATTATTAGATGCTACTTTTTTTTTTTCATTTACTTAGCAACTCATTCTAAACCTACCTATCAATCAGTGTTCCTTCCTTTTTCAAATCTGGGTCTTTGGGGAAGAAAACCAGAAGTATGTTTTCCCATAAAGTAAAAGCAAAGTGCTGTTTTGGCTTTTATGGGGGATTTGGAGCATTCATTTAAAAAATGAAAAGTGATTTATGACATTTCAAAATGAGTGCTTAGGAGCCTCTAACTTAATCTCTTAACCCAGCTTCCTCTGGCCATTTTTCCATCCCTGAGCATAGCAAAAAGAGACACTCTTGATTAGCCAAGAGACACTGCTGAATATCCACTCTCGTATATTAAACTCAGTTTTGAAATTACAAAGTAGCTGAAGTACTGTTCTTTTAGATGAACTATGTCCTCGGTTTTATATTTCAAAAAGTGAAATGAAATTTTGCCATTTTTACATTTTATAATAAATGACATTTTCATTAAGAAAATATACCTAGAAGTTGTTCTTCGACAGCTCTATACCAATCCCATATTAGGGGTCAATGACAACTTTTTCACTTGTTGGAAAAGAAAGAAATATGTGAAATGGATTTTGTCATTATGAACTAGATTAAAAATGAACATGTAGAAAACTCACATATATGAAGACATCAGGGCTGGAAAAATATTTCTGGCCAGAGAGAGGAAGCAAAAAGCACTTTTCTGATACACAAAGTGATTAAGAAACTTTGTACTGTCTGTGATAGGGAAGAGATAGGGCTAGATGTCATCAGCTCTGACAATATCTCAGATTTCTTGAAAGCTATCACCAAACCGTTTTCTAGTTCTCACCTCCTTCAGATGTCTTGTTGAACGTAAAGTAGGAAAATGAATAAAAAATGTTCTTTGGGAGACTGTCAAAGTATGTGTCACAGGTATGGGTAGAAGCAAAGGGTGGACAGTTAGCAAGGATAGATTCTATATGTCTGGGCAAAAGGATCTGGTTTGACCATAGATAAGTAGGAGAAGGGAATATTTATTTACATAGTGCCATGCACTATGCTGAAAAGCTTTTTTAAAATGTTATGTGACCTTCATAGCAACCCTGAGAGATAGGTGCTATTGTTAATTCACATTTTATAGCTAAGGAAACTGAGGCAAACAGAGGTTACGTGATTTACCTGGGCCACCCAACTATCTCAGGTTAGATTTGAACTCATAAATTCCTTACTCTAGGTCCAGTGCTCTATCCACTGTGCCATCAGTTGCATCCATATAATAAATTTAGTCTAGAACAGAAACAATTTAATCAGAGTTTAATTACACATAATAGGTTTAATCAAACGCATAACAGAGGTGGAGAAACAAGGGCTTTGTCTTGAGGTGACAAATAGGGGAGACAAGGAAAACACTCTTTGCATGTCTTGTGTAGAGTGAAAACAGCAGAGCTTAGCACCTGTCTGTCAAAGAAAATTAGTCAAATGAGGGACAACCAGATGGTCTGTTTCTTTCGCCTAGGTGAACCTCTTTCCTTCTTTCCTCCCCTACCTTGATTTGAGAGCACATTTCATACAATTTTGCCCTGGGTACAATTTCTGCTACCCTGGAGACAAATACTGCTATTTCTAATTCTAGGTCTAAAAGTCAAGAGGCTGAATTTCAAAGAAAAGGGTGAAACTAGACAAATCAGGTTGGTTCCCCAAGATGTCTAAGGTCTTTTCTACATCTAATCTTATGTTTTGGTGAGACCTAACTAGGCTAAAGGCAGAATTTAGATTTGTCATTTATTGCACTGTCATATGGGAACCAAAGGTCTAGGTAGTCAGTAACACGAGTTCAGGAGGTCAGTAAGCAACATGGCAGAAGTTAGCAAAAGATACTAAAGGGTTTATGCTCCTAAGATAGAGGCTTCTTACTCTTTGCCTTTACTAGAATGTAGACACTTTGATTTTTTACTTTTATATCCTCATTACGTAGACTATCCTGAAGTTAGCTTACGCTGGCTAATGAGAGATGATTGTTAAATTTTCTTTCAGTGTGAGCATTTATACGTCAGAAATTGACAAGCGCTACAATTCAGGACTTGATTTATTGTTTAGACTTAAAAAAAGTGATGGAGAAAATGTTAATAATGAAGATTACATTTAAAAACATGTTGGGCATTCTTTTGTTTTTCAGAGAGCTGGTAATTAAACATTTACCAGCAAACCATTGCATAGGAGGCACTTACTACAAAACTATAGCCTCTCCTATATTCCCTGCTGGGTGTACTTAAGCAAAGTTTCATAGATATATGCTGGCATCTGGAGAAAGACAGAATGTTCCAAGTTGAGCTTCCTCTTAATTTAAGGAAGGAACTACCCTAGGAGGTTCTTGTGGTATGATACCAAAGTGGAATCAAATCAAGACAACATTGTAAATCTTCAAGTCAGTAGTAGATACAACATTTGATTATGCCATTTGGACTTTTTAAAGGTGTCATTTATCTTTCTGAGGAACTTATCGGTGTTATGTTCTTTCAATTCATGATCCCACTTGGGGTTTTCTAGGTAAAGATACCGCAGGGCATTGACTTTCCTTCTCCAAATAATTTTACAGATGAAGAAAACAGAGGCAAACAGGCAAACAGAGTTGAATGACTTGCCCAGGGTCACACAAGTAGTAGTGTCTGAGACCAGACTGGAACTCGGAAAGATGACTCTTTCTGACTGCAGACCTGGTGCTCTATCCACTGCACCACCTAGCAGTCTTCAGGGCCATTTAAGCAGAAAGATGAGACCAAAGGTCATAACATTCAGCCAATCCAACAGAATGCTTATGAGAACAAATTTCCATTGAATGGATCATGTGGATGACAGCAAGGAATTGATCAATTGCTCTATAGGGAACTGCAGAAAAAAGTGAAATCTACACATGCACGAATAGTTTAAAACTTCATAGTATCCATTTCAATCTTTTCTTTTTCCAGTCCAGTCTATGATTAATTGGCGAAAGAGAACAACTACTATGAAAACTCTCCCTAAAAACTGAGATTAGTAACTAAAAAAGCCCTTTCCTAGTGTCCCATCTCTAGTATGCACCAGTACCAGCCCCTAGGGTTCCCAACTCTCTATCTCATGCTGTTCTCTCTCAGGGATAAGTTAAAGATTTTCCTTTAATTCTTTCTACTGCTAACATAAATTGGCTAAAATTTTCCCTTCCCCTTTGCTTTTGTCCACTCTACTCACCACGTATGTTTCCATTAATGCTTGGGCTAACCCAGCTATTTTCTGAATGACAGATATTCCTATCATTTACTGATATTTATTTTACTGATATTTCCTTCACCATAATCACTGAAATTCTCATCATCTGCATTATAGTTCCTCATTTTGTTCATTCTCTTTAGAATAAGTCCTGAGCTTTTTGATCACTTGAAATTACAAAACATTTTTTCTTAAGGGGTTTATCTATGGGATAACACGTATTTCTTGTCATGAATTTTTAAAATATGCTTCAAAAAATAAATAACTAATATTTCCAAAAGCCTAATAGTTTCTTTGCAACAATTACCATTTCATTTTCTTTTTTAAATAAAAAAACCTATTCAAAATATTGAGAGTTTGGAAAGAATATGAGAAAACAGGAATTTTAAAAAAATTTTCTGACAAGATAATCAACTCCCAAATTTACCTCTCTGCGGTACAAAATTCGGAAGTATATTAGAACTGAACTTTGTTTTTCCACCCAAATCTTAAAAATCTGACGATTCATTCAAATATCTAATTAGGGAAGGATATTAACACTGAAGGAAGGTTACTTTTTCATATTAAAAATATCCACCTTCTAACCGGAATTAATTTATTCTTAGTCAAAAAGCATTTTCCTATCATGACGTGAACAGGAATTTGAAGTATACAATAGAGAAAAAGTTAAAATCTGGATAACAAACCTCACTGTATCAGGATTAATAGCTTTTAATTCATGGAGAGGCAGAAATCTATAATTTGATCTAAGTATCATCCTATGAAAAATGAAAACTAATTATAATGACATGCTATAATCATGCAAAAAAGAAACACAATGCATGAAACTGTGAGTTTGGCAATAATCATGCCAAATCCCCAGATACATGATTCCCCAAGTGCAGAAATGAGTAAATCATACAATGGATGGAGCAATAACTAGGAATTAAATCTTAAAAGTTTGCTGCAACAGAAGGTAATTAATATCTGTCTCGAGTAGGTTGGATTCTTAATGCATCAGAGGTGATTATATGGAGAAATGCTGAAAGTTGCCCTTATACGTTGTGTCACCAAAAATTCAGAAAAGGAGCTCCTAGAATATCTGTCCACATTTGACATTCAGAGTAGAAAGAAGGCATTCACTTACACATGCACTACTGATCTACTCAGAATGCTTCAGAAACTCTAAAAATGCTGGACAACCTGAGATACTTTTTTTGGAAACTAAAATTCATTGTTAGCTGATCACTTCACATCTGTAAGATTTTTTTTAAGTAAGTAGGTGTGGCTAAAATGACAGCAGATGGGTTCACAGTCACAAAGCACACAGAATGGGCATATTATCAAGAGCCACTTAGCGCCCCACTGTTCTATGAATAGCCCTTGGAGCCAGAGCTTGAGGTGGGGAGGGGTGTGAAGGGAGGTGCTACTCAGATCCTCCTGTTGGCCTTCGTTCCATTTTTTCTACAACTGGGTATGGTCTCCTCTGTTATCATCTCTCGTTGTGTCCTTTCCCTATTCTTTTCCCTATTACTTTGCTACCTTTTTCACCATAACTCTCCTTTCTCCCACCCCTAGTTCTCAAAGAGCCTATAGGTAGAGAAAAGGACTTGGTAGAAAGTGTGGAGAGAGGGGGTCTAAGTCCCGTATTATTTTTTCTCTACTTCAGGCCCTGTTCAAAAATTAAGTAAAATGAACTCGAATTATACCTGGTGGTGGCATTTCTTTTTCCTACTACCCTTTCCTGTTACTTTTCCTTTCTGTAGAGCAAAGGATGCATTTTCTGAGCTAAATTTGTATTTAATATATAGAATATACCTCCCTCATGTCAGAAAAGAACACAAAAGCAATGGTGTATAGAATTCTGAATAAAGAAAAGTGTTTCTGAATTCAAATTCTAGCTTCCATGTGAGTGACCTTGGACAAGTCAACTATACTTGGTGCCTCAGTTTCCTCATGTGTCAAATAAGGTGAGTGGATTAGATTTTTTTGAAGTTTCTTTCTAGTCCCAAATCTAGCTCTCAAAGTCCTAAAACAAGGCTTTGGGATTATTGCCCTGAACAATGATAAGGTGGGTGATATGTATGATGGCACAATATAAATGGCATAAATGCCAGAGAATGCAGGTGTACTCCCAATACTGCTGCACTGACTTGCCATGTGATCTTTAATAAGCCAGTCTACTTTCTCAGACCGCTGGAAACTGATTTTAAAGGTCCATTTTAGTTCTAATAAATACATGGTAAAAAATACTCTTTGAAATGGTTTTAAAGGTCCTGACAAAGTTGTGACTATTTTCTCATTTGTAATTAATTATAGAGTGAATATGTGACATAGTGGAGAGAAAACTGGTCATGGAGCAAAGAAGACCTAGGTTTAAATTCTACCTGTGATAGTTACTATCTATACAATCATGAGAAAGTCACTTAATCCTTCAGTGGCTCAGGCAACTCTTAATACTAAGTAAATTTCAAAAGAATTGTTTGTGTGCATCAGTGGAGGAGTTCTTCCTTTCTATTTGGGGATATGCCCTCTATATGGGGGAAAAAATAAAATAATTCACTGAAACATTTCAGGAAATACTTGTAAAAAAAGATAAGGCATCCTTAATATGCAAAAGTTCTTAGGTTTCTCTAAATGATTCCTCTAAGTATTTGTGTTGTCTTACTGAAAGAATATATATATATGTATATATGTGTGTATGTAAATACATATATGTGTAATTTGTGAATATATGTGTGTATATACATATATATGTACAAATGACCCTTTTTTCTATTTCTTCATATTTGTGCTAGGCTTCCTAAATAGAATTATTTATTCCCTTAACAATCTTATTGAACTTAGCAAAATAAAATCTACAGTTACATTGTTTAGTATTTTCTGGCCGTGCTCAATATTCTTTAAAAAATCACCCATTTTTCACACTTGCTTGAACATTCCATATTGCTATAACAGAAATATATCTCCCATCCTTACCTAAAGCGTGAGTCATACTAACCAATCTAAATGAAAATAATCATCACAAAATATACCACTACAATGTAGGAATATAAAATTTATGGGAGCACAAAAATAACTCATACATATTTGTATGGGCACACCTATGCTGCGGCAGCCTGAGGTACTGTAGGTACACACACACACACACACACACACACACACACACGCACATTTTTCCTAGGCATGTCTGACAGTCACATCACCATTGAACAAGAGTTATTTATTTTGCAATGTTTTCCAAAAGGCTGTAAAAACATATGGTTTCTTACATATTACATATTTCAAGGTGGGCTTGGGATTCTCCTAAAATCTCAAAACTACTCAGCAGGTAAAGACAAAGTGACCCTCCTCTAGCTCATGAATTCTTTGTTTCAGAATATGTGAGGCAACCTAACGAAGCAGATGAGGGAGAACATTGGCCGTTGCCTGTCTCTGGCAGCCTTTTGAAGCCTGTGGACCCTTTAGAGATGAAGCCAAATGGCTCTTCAAATGGCTTGCACAGAACTCTGGAGTTCCCATCCAGTCTATTGACTTGGGATCTGGCAGCAAGAACTTGCTGCACTTTTAGCCACTTATTCATTTCATTCTTTTTATATAAACCCTCCTCCTTGATATCCTCTTTGGAGCAGAATTAATTACTGTTTCAAAGAATAATGGTCTGTGCTTGAAATGGGTGGAGTTTAGAGGACAACCAAGCCAGTTTGTGCAGAATAAAAGGGTCAGTCACTGCACAATAAACACAAAACGCTGCTGGGACTAGTCTTGGGTACAGAAACACAATGCCTTTCCTTCATGGCTTCCTTGAACATTGGCTACGTTTAAAGGCAGAGCACTGCAAACCATCAATTTCCCTTCCTTTTCTTTGTTTGATTATGCAATCTAGATTTTTAAACAGTTTGGACATAAAGGAGGGGATTTTAAGTACTTTAAATACAGATTGAAAAATCCTGTTCAGTATAGAACTCAAATACAATGTTGCTCATTCAATTTGACATTTATGAATATTAATAGAGCGCTTCAAGGTTTACTAAGTTCTTTTAATACCTCTGTGAAGTTGTTTCATTGTCCTCCCACTTTAAAATGAGGAAATTTAGGCTAAGAAAGGTTAAATGATTAAACTCTGGCCACAGAGCCAGTAAGTGTCAAAGGTGGGATTGAAACCTAGATCTACTGGTTCTGAGACCTGTGTGCTATATGCTATACTACATTTCCTCCCTTGCCTACTCATTCATTCCTTGCTTGTCCTTCATTCTTGAAGAGGATCATGACATCAGGAAAGTGATAGGATGACTCACTTGGATCTAAGTGAGGCAGTACTGTTCAAAGTCACCAGCCTCATTCTCTCTTCTGGAGCATCTGAGTCCAAGGGTGAGATATAGATTAGGATAACTAGAGATGGCCCCAGATGCAGTGGGGGGCCTTGACCTCTTTAAGCTAAGGTCTTTCCCAGGTCTCAGTCTGACTGAGGCAACACTCCCATTTAACAAGGGGAAAGGGCTACAGGCAGAGAAGAAAAATGATAATTACTTTCTTAAAAAAAAGTCAGTCAGGTATTTGTACAAAGAAAAATGTGATAAGGACCAAGGAGAACTCCAGAGAAAGTACAAAGAGAAAACATTGCCACCCCTCCCTACCCCACTCCACCAATCAATCAATCACACAAGTAAGCATTCATTAAGTACCTATGATAATAATAATGCTAAACTAGCATTTATATAACACTTAATATGTGCCAGGCACTGTGCTAAATACTTTACAATCATTTTCTCCTTTGAAAATTGCTGAACACTTTGCTCGGTGCTGGAGATAAGAAGAAAAAAAAAGAGAGAAATCTTTGCTGCTCTCAATGAGTTTGTAGGTTAATTAGAGGTGTGGGAGCAGAGGGAAAAACACGTAAGTATATAAGAACATACATTTGTACATATAAGTACATACAAAAACAAAAACAGACAAGATGACTGCTGGGAAGGTGTGAATCCCTTTCCCACCAACCCCTCAGCAGCTGGGGAATCATGAAAGAATTTATATAGAAGTCTGTACCTCAGCCTTAAAGAAAAGCAGGGATTCTGAGAGATAAAGAAGGCATGCACTTGAGACATGAGGACAGAAGATGCAAAAACCTTGAGACTGGATGGAAATGGTGTATGGTGTACGAGGAGTAGTAAGTTGGCCAGTTTGGGTTGGTAGTGTGCATGGAGATTTGGTTGTTGTTGAATGTCTGACTCTACCTGATCCCATTTTGAATTTTCTAGGCAAAGATACTGGAGTGGTTTGCCATTTCCTTCTCCAGCTTAGTTTACAGATGAGGAAACTGAGGCAAACAAGGTCAAATGGCTTGCCCAGGGGCACACAGATTTGAACTCACAAAGATGAGTCTTCCTGACTCCAGGCCCAGAGCTCTACGGTGCCTCCTAGCAGTCTCACGGATAGAGTCGTGCGCGCGCAATAAGGCTGGGAAAGTTGATCAGAGAAAGGTTGTGAAAGGCTTTAGAAGCCAAAGGAAGGAGCTGATAATATTCTAGGGATAATAAGGAACCGACGAAGTTTATTAAGATGTGTAGTGACATGGTCAGGCCTGTACTTCTCAAAAATCAGGTTGGTGTGGAAAATGGGCTAGACTAGAGAGAAACTTGAGGGAGGTAGTCTGAATAGAAGGCCATTGTTAACAGTGCAGGGTAAAGGTATTGGGAGCTTGAATTAGGCCAGGGATGGGGAACCTATGGCCTCAAAGCCACAAGTGGCCTTCTAGGTCCTCAAGTACATCCCTTTGACTGAATCCAAACAGTTTGGACCTAGAGAACCACATGGGGCCTAGAGGCTGCAGGTTCTCCACTCCTGAACTAGGCGATGGGTGTGGGTATATGCAAAGAAGAGGTGGCACATGGGAGATACCACAGAGGGAGAAAGGACAAGTTAGCAGCTGAGAGCAAATGTATGGTAAATGTGAGAAAGGTATTCAAGATGGCTTCAAGGTTGTATAAGCCTCTGTAACTGAAGTGGTAACGTTGCTCTCAACAAAAATAGGGAGGGTTTTGGAAAAGAGCAGGTTTGGAAATAAAGATAAAACTCTGCCTTAGGCATGTTTAGTTGGAAAGATCGATAGGACATCTAGTTTGAACTGTACAGAAGGCAGTTGGTAATGTGTTTGGAACCCAGGAGGGATTGGTGAGTTGTCTACATAGCTATGTTAATTAAATACATGGAAGTTGATGAGGTCGCTAAAGAGAGAAGGTATATAGAGAGGAGAGGGCCTTTGCTGTACATCTGCAGTTAGCATGATAATCCAGCAAACGAGACCAGGGCATAGCCTGAGAAGTAGAAGGAAAGAGTCATGTTGTGGTGCAGAGCCCAGGAAGAATGAGGTCTGAGGAAAGGTCACTGGATTTGGCAATTAGGACATCACTGGTGACTTTGGAGAGGGAAGTTTGAGTGGAAGCTGAAGGCAGATTGAAAATGATTGAGAAGTGAGAGGGAACAAGGAAGTGAAGACAGCTTTTCCAAGGGTTTGGCTGATAAAGGGTAGGAGAGATATAGAGCAATAACTTGGGGGGATGGTAGAATCTAGGGAAGGATTTTTTTTTAAGTTGAAAGAGACTGTGAGTGTTTTTGTAGGCAACAGGAAAGAACCAGTAGAAAGGTAGAAACTAAGGAAGGAGGATGTTTAAAGGGGAAAATTACTGGAGAAGAAAGGAAGGGACTTAATCAAGGACATAGGCAGAGGAGCTGGTCTTGCTGAGGAGTGCTCCATCCTCATCAGAATGGAGCACAGAAGGGGAGAATAGGAAGTGATGTCAAGGGATCAAGGGGTCATGAGAAGAAGAAGCTTACAGCCCAGGCTGTTCATTTTCTCAGGGAATTATTAGGCCAAGTCCTCAGCTGAGAGAAAAAAGGGGAGGAAGTGATGTGGGAAGCCAGAGGAGCAAAGAGGTTTAGAACTAGCTCTTTGAATGGGATGGAGACTTAATCGGGGAGGAATAAAAGGGTTTCTCCTCTCCATTATCCTTTCCTTCTTCCCTCCTAGAGGGAAGATTATTAATTATAATATTCCTATTACTAGGAATTATTGAGAAGGCCAGAGGTAGCCTTCTGAGCAGCAACATTGTTGCACTGTCCTTCGCCCTATGTCTCCCTCTGATAGGCTGGTGTCTGGGGCTCTCTCCCCAATGCAGCTTTGCATTTCACAGTCTGAGGTCCCTCCCAGCTCAATTGAATTCGTCCTACTGTTTGCCCCAGGTGCATATTACAGTGTTTTCCCCAGGTGGTATGAGAGTTGCTTGTGCCCTCCCCGCTCTATTGGTTTCCCCACACCAGCATGATCTCTTTAAATGAAAATGGCACGAAAGGATCAGCACACACGCACATTATCATTTGATTAGGATTGAAAACTTCCCCTCAAATGTTGCACATGGAATAGTTTTCCATGCATAATAGATTTACCCTACAGGCTTTAAAATTAAACATTGCAAATTGTTGGAAAATGTATGTAAGTCCTCACACAGTTTTAAAAGATCTGCCTAAGGTTCAATTCATCTCACACAGCCACATAACATTTTAGTTTCAAGGGTGAGGTGTCACAGCTCCCAGGCTAAAAATAGCAGGACTCAAACCTCGCAACTCTAAAAACTGGACCATCTGTATTTGCTTGTGTTCATAGCCTAAACTGTAAATGGGTAATTATAAAATGATGTGGAAACTCCAAAAGAGGAGAAGTTCCCCTAAAGGGAAGGAGCACTAAAAACACTGACTGATCTGTCACTTCACAGTAAATACTCCAAATAAATTTTAAAAAAAAGATTGCTCTATAATCTAGCCTAGAAGTTTGAAGGATAAAAATGCAGTTGCTTCATGTTTTACATCATGGATATGACATTATCTAGTATATGCATGTGTGCATACATACATATACACACACATATATGCACGTATATATGTGTGTGTGCGTGTGTGTATATATGTATATGTATGTATGTATGTATGTATGGAGACCTGAAGCCATATCTGAAATGTACACTGTTAGTATCAGAGAAGAATCTCCAGGAACACCTGCTCCCCTACCCCCACCCTCAGTAATAGGCCTTCTGAACACACACACAATGAAGTTGATTCTTTGCTCCAACCTTGTGCCATGACCTGGTGGGCAGCCACAAAGTTAAGTAGAAAAGCAGGTGGTGTATTCTCTGCTTATGCATGGTGCTGCTTCTGTTAGCAAACAGTCAGTTCTACACACTGCATTTTTCTTTCTTCTTTTCTTCCTTCCTTCCTTCCTTCCTTCCTTCCTTCCTTCCTTCCTTCCTTCCTTCCTTCCTTCCTCTCTCTCTCTCTCTCTCTCTCTCTCTCTTCCTTCCTCCCTCTCTCCCTCTCTCCCTCTCTCTTTCTTTCCTAGGGGAGGTGAGGCAATCAACATTAAGTGACTTGCCCAAGATCACACAGCTCATAAGTATCAAGTATCTGAGACTGGATTTGAACTCAGGTCCTGCTGATTCCAGGGCTGGTACTCTATATTCACAGTGCCACCCAGCTGCCCCAACATCTGCATTTCTGAGCCTGCATTCAGGTGAGGGAAAGCCATAGAGAGGAGAAGAATTTGTAATGCTTTTCTCTGGAGCCTTTACTCTAACTCCCAACTATTTATCCTGCTCATGCATCTTGATTTATGTGAAGTCAGCCTTCCTTAAGCCCACATGAAGGTACTTTGCCATTGGATTAATTATCCAACAATGGAAGGTGAAATATTTGCCCACTTCTGGTATTATACTTGAGCAACCATAACAAACTTATCAGTTTCTCTGTGGACCCTGCGTTGATCGCTATCCTAAGGGGTTCAGTATCACCACTGGCTACCAGAGGGTATCTAACCTAAACTACATCCTTAGGATTCTCCTCCCCCATTCCAAACCCACCCTAAAATGAAATAGAATGTTACTGAAATCATTAAAATATGAAGTCTATTGTCAGTGCCTACATCATGAGCTCCCAATCCATCTGGCATCGCCTCTCTCTTTTCACTGCCTTCTGACTTCACAGTTTTGGAAACTGAGCATGATGTGAATCTTCTAATTTATTTTACATAAAATACATGACAAGGTACTAGACCAAACATCTCTATAAGGCGATATCTAACTTTAGGCCATCTCCTAGAACTCTCACATCCCTTTCTGTAATGGCAAGTAAAATAGGATCTTTTGCTGTTTTCATTTTAGTATAATCAAGAAGTATAATACTTCTATTTGAATGGGATTGAGGAGGATCTTCCCCACCCATTGACGGGCCTGCCCACTGAGGGAAGCTTGATTAGGGAACTTGTTTTGGAGGAGGGTCCCAAGTACCTTTTGTTTTTTCTACTGAGGCTCTGGGTCAGAGGGTTATGCCCTCTGGCTCTAAAAAGTGTATAAATACTCTGAGGGTGAGGTTTTACTTTGGGGCTTACTGACTAGAAGTATTTGCGTGGCCAGAAGAGGACTCTGGGAAGCCGCTAAGGAGCGTCCCTGCCAAGCTTTAAAAGCCCAGATGTTCCCTCTTTGGTAAAGATATATGCATGTTAATGGTCAGACATTTTGGAAGCATGTCAGTTGAATTTTGATTTCTCTGTATTTTCTTTGAGGTTCAGGGCACTGACTCCCTTGAACTAGGTGAATGATATACGTGCTTAGTTAAAGGATTGATCCATGTGCTTGATTAAAGTGATCGTTAAGCCCTCAAAAGTGCTTTTCCTTTTATGAGGGCAGACCGAAGAACTTGTGATAGGAGGCACATCCCTTGTGATAGGATGTGATAGCATCCCCTGCGTGTTGGGGTGCTTACTGTTGCATCTTCAGAATCTTTAGGTGTGACAAATGGGATTCTGACCTTATCCACACCTGTGGGCAAGGAATAAAGAAGTCTATTATCCATCCCAGGATCTCAGAAAGGAAAGTGGAGAGGATGATGAGGAAGGTCAGCTTCTCAGCTCGTCAAACCAACAGATCATAACAACTGGCCGTCTTATTAACTCTGGATCTTCTCTTGTTGCTTAAAATCTCTTCCTCCGCTCTCTGTCTCTGCTTACTTATTCTCATGACACCAGAAATTTTGCCTAGTAACGAATGTCTTCATAGTAATCACTGACCATTTATTTCTATGTCCCCCAGGAAACTAGGGTTCAGCAAGGTCAGCAGAAGAAAAACAGGAAGCCAATCCTACATTAAATCCTTCCTTCCTCTCACCATAGCTTACTGTCCTGGAGTGTTGTTGAATTAGATTCTGTTGTCCATTGAAAAGGGAAAGAGACTCTGCTTTATGGTGGTGTCTCAAAATTCTGCTCCATCTTTGGAAGACTTCTTTAGTTATAAAGTCTCCAAATGGCCTGTATCTTATATCTATGGAATGAATTTGGGGAGATAATATCGGTTCACTTAATCGTGAACTAACTTGCTTCAGATTTGTGGCAAGAGCTGCTATGAAAGATGAGACTTTTTCTAAGGAAAACAGGTCTAAAATCAAAGACCTGAAAAAAAAATCTAGGAGTTGGATAGAAAGTTTCCACTCCTGTACACCTACATAGAATGCTTTTTGTATTTAAACTTAAAGGGGAAAATTGAACTTAACCCATGACCAACCCCAAATTTTCTGTAACCAGTAGTTAACCTTTGGGTTTCTTGTATCTGAAATTTTCCTTTCCATTCTAACTTTGCCCAAGTCATCTCTTTGGATGGGGCATTTTAAGCAGAAAAAAATGTTTTGCCACTGTCCTACTCTTTTCAGGTCCTTTCCAGTTCTACTGTATGATTGCTTTAAATATTAAATGTCTCTAGACTAGACTGTTAAGCATTTTACATAGCATATTACAAATATTCTATGACTGATACAGCCAAATATGGCTTTAAATGTATACAAAATTTTGATTTTCTCTTCATATCTAATTATTAAAAATAAATGATTTTACAACAGAGTATGTAAGCATAAGTACCCAACTGAAAGATTTCCCATGTGAAGTAAGGTTTAGAGAATAACATTTTCTTAGCACTGTAGCTGTGAATAAAAGACAAGGATTTTTATTCCTAAAATATCTTTGATTCTTGGGAAACGTGAAGGATTGTCCATAAATGCAAACTTTCAAATACATTGTTTCATATGTCCTTCTTATTTCATATGCCTACATATTAAAATGTAGTTATGTCTCCCACATCTTCATTGTTGAAATTGCATTAGCCAAGAGTTATGCAGTGTCAAGATGAGATCAAAATGTGTGGGAACAGTGGTTTTTGCAAATGCTCAAGCTTGCTAACATATGTGAATATTCACCAATTAGTAATACAACAGTCCTTTAGCTTAGAAAGTAAAAAAAAATACCCACACCATTGAAATAAGAGTTGTATGTGTTCTTTTTTTTTGTATATAGAGGAATTGCCCAATATAGCATGTTTTTCTCTCATTCTCACATCATCTTGGATAGTCCTTATAGAGAATCACTGAATTACAGAGTTCAAAGGAAACTTTGAGGCTTTTCAGTCTAGTCCACTACTATTATTAAATATATGTTTGCTTATTTTTTTGACTGGACACTGCCTTAACTGGGCTTATCTTTACTGTATCTTTAGGAGTATGCAAGTTGGTCTGCCTATACTAGCACTTAAGCTGTTGGTGGAAACCCCATATGGGGTCATGAAAAAATTTGGCAACAGTAAAAGGTTTCTGAATGTGCAACAAACAAAATTAATTCAAAATCAAACATAATAAATCCAACATGTTTCTGGCAGCACTTACCCATGTTGCATTGTGCAACTTCACTGCAGCCTTGGTTCTAAACACAAATGATGTGCACTTTGCACCGTGCATACTGTCATACCATTTTAGAAAGCTGCTGAAATGAGAAAAAGGGTTGAGAGCTGAAAAAGTTTAAGGAGCCCTGGTCTAGAAAATTACTAGTGTGGGAAGCAAGGTAGCTCTGTCTAGTCATGTTATGGCCATACCCTATACTAGGATTTTTGGTAAAAAATTGTGTCTGGATATGAACTGATGTCAATAATTCTTATTTTATTTCCCCCAAGGGCTGGCTGACTGGTTGTTTTCCTTGGTTCTTGAAGAGGACCAAAATGACATCACCATGATAAACTCAAACTTCAGTGTGTTCAACTGTGGCTGATCAGACCAATATGAGCTTGGAATGGTCTACCACAGATTGGGCACAGATAGTCTGTGTGAACATTTGGGGTGGTTACTCCAAATGTGCGCATCCTACGTTTACTCTGTGCTGTCTCAATTCTCCCTTACTGATAGAGCATAGCACCCTTTCTAATGTGGGCACACCATGCTGAGCAGTCCTGTGCCAGTGTCTTCCATGTTGCACAATCAAATCCAAAGTTCTTGAGAGACCTTGAGAGTATCCTTTTATTACTTTTTCTGACCACCATGTGGTCACCTGCCGCATGTGAGTTCTCCATAAAATAGTCGTTTTGGCAAGCGTACATTTTGCATTTAAACAACATGGCCAGCCCACTGGAGTTGCGCTCTCTGAAGCATAGCTTGAATGCTTGGCAGTTCAACTCAGGCAAGGACCTCTGTGTCTGGTACCTTATTCTTCCTGGTGATCCTCAAAATCTTACTAAGACAGTTCAAATGGAAGTGATTTAGTTTCCTGTCATGGAGCTGATAGACTATCTGTGGTAGACATGTGGTAGACATACAGCAATGAGGTCAGCACAATGCATATTTGCCCAGGTTCTGGAGAATAGACAATGCTCTCAAGCCTTCCCAGTCACCAATGCAGTGAAACAGGGCTGTGTGCTTGCTCCGATGCTTTTTAGCATGATGTTTTCAGCCATGTTGTCAAGTGCTTTCAATGAGGATGGACACAACTATCATGGTCAACTATAATATTGATGGTAAGTTCTTCAATTTGAAAAGGCCAGAAGCCAAGACCAAAGTGAAGGGAGTGTTGGTGCATGATTTTCTGTTTGCAGATGATTGTGCACTCAAGGCAGCCTCTGAAGCTGAGATGCAACAAATTATGGATCAATTCTCTGCTGCCTGTGCTAATTTTGGCCTAATAATTAACACCAAGAAAAGAAAGGTGCTCCATAAGCCATCACCACCACACCATCCATATGTGGAACCATCAGTTACAACAAATGGAGAAGTTTTGAATGCTGTGGTTAAGTTCACTTACTTTGGTAGCGTACTTTCCAGGGATGTACACATTGACAATGAGGTTGACGCACGTATTGCCAGAGCTAGCTCAGTGTTTGGGAGACTCCAAAGAGAAGTTTGGGAGAGAAGAGGGATTAGATTAACTACCAAACTGAAGGTCTACAGAGCCATTGTGCTGACCTCATTGTTGTATGCCCCCAAGGGCTATATAAGTAACAGGTGGCTAGATGATTCAAGTGAATAAGATTTGGGAGTTGTAGTTGACTGAAAACTCATTTTGAATGAACAGTGTGATATGGCCACCAAAAAAAAAAAAAAAAGAAAAAAGAAAAAAAGAAAAATGAAACCTTCAAACTAATGCAATCTTAGGTAATATTAATAGAAGTTCGGTGTTTAGAATGAGGTAGGTGATGGTGACACTATATTCTATGCTGCTCAGACCATATCTCATGTGAAAGATTTAAGAGAGTAGGACTGACATAGAGAAGAAAAGACCTGGGAGAGAAATGAGAGTTATCTTTCAGTATCTGAAAGGCTCTTGTGCTGAAGAGATATTAGACTTTTCTTGTGTGGATCCGTAGGACAGAGCTGGGTGGAAATTATAGACAGGCAGATTTTAACTCAGGGTATTGAAGAATTTCCTAACAATCAGAGCTGTTCCAAAATGGAATGGGCTGTCTTGTGAAGTAGTGAGCTCCCTGACACTAGAAGTATTCAAGTACAGGAGTAAGCCCTGTCTGAAATGCTATACAGATGACTCAAGCATAAAGTCCATGGTTGAATTAAATCACTTTTAATATCCTTTGCAACAATATGATTCTATACTTCTCTGGTTAATATTGCAGTGAAAGTAAGTTTTGTGTTTTGGGGGGCATCTGACCACAGAAAATTTTCAATTTCACATCAATGCTTTGATGTCATAGTAGAAGATCGGGCTATTCCTTTAGAAAGAAGTAGCCAGCTGGTACTTAAAAAAAGACCCAAGGTTTGTAGGCAAACACAGTATCATACCAGAATATTTGTTTCTCTGGGATTCAGTTTTCTTTGCACTGTAAAGAAAGGTGATTACTAAAGTTCCTTCTATTTCTAAATTTATGATTATATATGATAGCATTTCCCTACCACCCACCCTCTCCCATAGAGCTGCCACCATGACAAAGTTGTGGGGTTGCCTTTCCTAAATTCTTCATGTTCTCTTTTGACTTGCCTTCCCCTTCAAGGACCCCACTGAGGTTTGTTCTAAAACAGATTATCACCTGGAAAAAATTTTCAATCAGGAGAGGTGGGGAGAGAATGCGAAAGGCAAGTGATATGATATCAATAACCTTGAAGCAATAGTCTGAAGTACCTTTTGAATCATCAAAAAAATTAAATACAGTTACAGCAATAAATATATTTCCTAATCTTATAATTCTCTGAAAAGTGACATTTTATGCATGGTACGTAGTACTCTCTCAAATCAAAATGACTTACCAAAATGTTCCATTCTCCAAACTACATACAATGAGAAGGGGCTTATTTTATTTTTGGACGGCATTTTGACTTGCCTAGGTCCATCTTTTTAAGCAGTATCTTCTGGAGGACTTAAGTTGGTATAGCTCCTTACAAGGGCTGGAATCTGGGTTGCTCCTTTTTGGGGGGGCTGGTAAGACCATTACTACTATCAAAAAAGAATTCTCTGTAGCAAGCCCAACTGTTTGCCACATCTGGCTGCTTCTTGATTTCCTTTTTCATTCCTCTCTTATGACTCTCCTTACCGTTTGCCAAAAAAAGAAAGAAAAAAAAGGAAAAAAAAATCCAAGTGCCTAAGGGAGGAATAAGTATGGTTTGTGTCTGTTTCAGGTTCAGTAATGTGAGATACAAGTCATTTTAAGGCTGTCAAGAGATATTCAGCACAAAAGTACGCCAACGGCAGTTTGAACAAATCTTTTAAGACCAGTGATATGAAAGGTGAAATTACTGTATTATCCTCATGGCAAAGAGAAATGGCTAAAAATCATAGAAATTAGAGATAAAAACAACCGACTAGGGCATTTAGTATCTCTCACTACCTGTATTTGATGGTGCCCTGCATAATCTTCTCTCTAATCCCTCAACAGAGGAACATCAATGCCCGTTAGTGTCTGGTAGGAAGCAAAACATTACTGTGGGACTCAGTCTACTGTCTCTGCACACCTTACAGGAGTCAGGTTTTTTGGTTAGCAAGGTGACTTGCATATGAAATTTCAGATTCCTGAATACTCTTTGCTGAGGGAAATAAAAATAATCGTTATGTATGTGACAAAGATTGGTCCTAAAATTAGTGGATGCTAAATGGCAAAAAGGAAGGTATTCAAACATAGGAATGGCAAATCACCATTTATTTTGCCCTATTTATCTACTGGCCTATCTATCTATCTATCTATCTATCTATCTATCTATCTATCTATCTATCTAATCTATCTATCTATCTGTCTGTCTCTCTGTCTCTCCGTCTTTCTATCAGAATAAAAGTTTAATGAGGCAGCTAGGTAGTACAAGGGACAGAGCTCTGGACCTCTAGTGAGGAAGCTCCGATTTCAAATGTAGCCTCAGATGCTTATAAGTTATATGAGCCTGAGCAAGTTTCTTATTTTTTTATTTGTCTCAGCTCCCTCACCTGTAAAATGGGGATAACAGTACCCCCCCCTCCAATCCAGGTGTGTGGTGAGGACAAAATAAGATAAAATTTGTAAAGCTTTGTTTAAGCACAGTACCTAGAACAAGGCTAAAAGTCTGTACTAAAAGTATTGGGACTAATGTGAAGTATTTCAAGGACAAAAAGGTCAGGGGACAACTGTGGTGAGAAGAATTGGTGTGAGGCCCACTGGTGGAATAAATAGCGTCAGTTGGCTCAATGATCCTTCCATACTGCAGTGGGTAGAAGAAGTTACAAAGGGAAGCTGCTTTCCCAGATCTGATTCCGACCAATGAGGAAGAACTCTATGGCAAAGCAGACACCACTGAAACCTTGGGAGGAAGTTACTGCTCCATCGGCAGAGGTCAGCATGGATAGATATGAAGGAATGAGTTAGCTTGGTTTGGTACTCTTAGTAGAATTAGTGAGAGCTGGTTTCAGGAGTTTGAAGAAAGAACAGGTAGGATCCCACATAGCCCAAAAGTCTACAGGGAGAGTTATTCCAAAGGGAGGTGGGGTGATAAAATTCTGATAATGCAAAGAAAAAAAGTTCTGATCATGAAGGTAAATAAAGTCATTTGGAGGCAGAGAGAATGCACAAAACATCTCTTTTTTTTTTTTTTTTAAAGACATACATATAAGACAGAAACAAGGCTAAGTGAGAATGACTGCAAAAGCCTAGCATGGTCTTATGAGGATAAAAACAACAATAAAAAAGATTTTTCAAAAAAAAAATATGTGTGCCATAGGGGATGTACTCCACAGGATTTATCTACCAAGTCACAGATGATTGCCATCCTGTTGGTAGGAGTTGCTTCCACAATGGGAGTTCTCCATACTGATGGAATCAAAGATCCCTCACACATTCACATATCCTGGAGCAAGAGGAAGATGGAAGATGAGAAAAATCTACTTCCTGGGGTGACTGCCATGATGATACTATATATGATGGAGATTAGTTTAATCCACTCATTTTTAATCTTTTTTTCTGTTTTTTTTTCTTTCAAGAAGAGAAATCTTCCGACTGAGGATGAAGTTTAAAAAATGATTAAGAGTAATTGAAACTCCAAATAATTGAGTATAAGAGAGCATCTAGAAGTCCTTAATGAGACTGACACCAGGTGTAGGGTGCTGAAAAAGATAGATTGCTAGGATGTTGTCTATAGTCTTTGAAAGATTATGGATTATGGGAGAGGTACTATAGGACTGGAGAAACACTACAACTCCTATGAGTAACTACTACCACTGCTAGTTAACATTTATATGGGGCTTATTATGTGAAGGCACTATGTGAAGTTCCTTACAATGATCATCTCATTTGATCCTTATAACAACCCTGGGAGAGAGGTGCTATTATTATCAGCCCTGTACAGATGAAGGAACTGAGGCACAGATTAAGTAACTTGCCCAGTGTCTCACTCACTCAGTAAGTGACTAAGAGCAAACTTGAACTTGGGTCTTCCTCACTTCAGGCCCAACACTCTATGCCCTGAGCCATTGAGCTGCCTCATAAGACATGTACATATTGTCCCAATTTTTAAAATAGGCAAGAGAGCATTTTTTTAAATATAGACCAGTGAGCTTGACTTTGACTTATCACAAAATTCTGGAGTGTGTGACTATAGAGATGGTCTGTGAACATTTTGAAAGGGAAGCAGTGATTAGTAGGAATCACTCAGCAAGATGTTGCAAAAACAAACACAAAAACACAGGAGAGCACATTTATCTCCTATTTTTTTGACAAGGTAACTAGACTGGGAGAGAAATTATAAACAGAATACCTGGATTTCACTCAGACATTTGACAAAGTCTCTCATTTCTTTGTGGACAAAATGTAGATGTGCTGACTTGATGACAGGTGTGTTCAGAATCACTTGGATGGCAAAACCTTTGCAAAGAGAAATACTTGATGGATTGATGTCAATCAGGAGGAAGATATCTGTCAGACTACCACAGGGATCTATCCCTGGTCCTACACATTTTTAATTGATGAATCAGAAGGAGGTACAAATGGCATTCTTATCAAATTTGAAGATGGCACAAAGCTGGGATAGATATGTTGAGACATGCTGGGCAAGAGTTAGGATCCAAGAGATCTTGGCAGGCTGGAATACTGGACAGAATCTGCTAAAATAAATGTAATAGAGAAAGTTCTATGCTTATGTTAAAAAAAAGCTGCACCATTTCAGGGTAGGGAAGTACTGCAATATAATAGTGATCCACAAGGTCAATATGAAGCAACCCAAAAAGCAGATATAATTTTAAGGTACGTTAATGGTCGTTGCATCCAGGAAGATGATGGACGTCTTCTTGTAATCTGCCCTAATCAGACCATCTATGCAATATTGTGCTTAGTGCTGGGCAATACGTTTATGAAGCACTGATTAACTGAACTGTGTCCAATAAAAGACATGTAGGATAATAAAGGTACACAAGCCTATACTAAAGAAGGGTCACTTGAAAGAAAAGAAGACTTGGAGTCTGGAGGAGAGATTTTAGGTTCACAGGAGAGCTAAAGTCAATTATCTGAAGGGCTGCTGCAGGGAAGAGAGGTTTGACTTGTCCGTGGTCCCAGAAGACAGTACAAGGAGCAAAGAGATAAAGTTGAAAGAGACAGATTAAGACTTAATATAAAGAAAAACTTTCAAATAAAATTAGAGCTGTCTAAAAATAAAATGGGCAGCCTCTTGAGATGGTGAATTCCTCATCCCTGAATAGCTTCAAGAGGTCGGATGACCATTTGATTGTCACAGAAGTCTTTGTGTAGGTAGGATTGGACTAGATTACTTTAGTGACCACTTTAAATTTTGATATTTTGGTGATTGTATGTTTTTTTTCCTGCTGTGAATTATTATTATCTTTATTAGAAGCACACTGCTATTTGGTATGGAGCTGTGAACTTGAACTCTGCCTGCTAATTTCAACAATGCTTTGGGGAAGCTGCTGCTTTATGATGTGGCAGCATCATCTCAAGTTTAGGACTATATTTTCCATTTCTAAGAAATGAAACCATCTGATTCCTTCCTTTTCAACATCTTGAGAGGAAGTAAGATTGAGCATGAAACATGTTATCCAAATCATGTTTAGGTAAAAGGGTGGGCATAATGAGGAGAAAGGAGCCAGCAGGGAAATGGGAGGCTGTCTATACAAATTTTGTCACTTTACTATTCTAGAACAGGTGCAAAGCATTGGTTATAATTTTGAGTCTATCACCTGGTACAGTCAAAAAAAATTATCGTATTTGCAATCAGAAGGATGTGAGTTCAAAACTCATCAATGTCATTCAAGCCAACAAATCACTTGCCCTGTAGGTCTCAATTTCTCATCTGTAAAATGATCTCTTAAGGTCCCTGATAGCTCAGAATTTATGTGCCTGTGTTCCTATTTCATCCTTTCTCATGAACACATCAGGTATTTAAAGTAAAATACAGTTCAGATGAGAAGCAAATTATCTCCAATATAGTTTGTTTTCATGGCCACAGTACCTGAGATGATACTCTAGCATCATGGAGCAAGATTGCTTCGCACTTTGGAGTTTGTACTACCATATAGGAATATTCAATTTATTTTATTTGGCATTTTACTCAGAAGTACACAGTTGCTGAAGTTATATCTCTGTTTAAGAATTTACACAAAACTCACACTAAAATGAGAATGACCAGTGTCTAAATAATGAAAAATGCTAACCCAAAGCCACGTGTTTTCTGTACCTTAGTAATCAAATGAGAACAATATCTGAGAAGAAATTGTTGATGTCTCCCTCCCTTCACTACAATTTAGAAATGACTGGAAAAATGTCTCCATGTATTTAGGTTCTGCTATCTAAATAATCAATCATATTTTTTATTCAGTACGTATTTTATGCTTATCACTTGGTCTGGTGATGTGGGAGATGGAGAAAAAAATAAAATTAAGTAAGATCTGACCTTGAAGAAATTAATAATCCGGTGAGGCAAACAATGGGAAAAATGAAGCATTGATGTTGGTGGGTTCCTTTGTTTCTTTCGAACTTGAGTTTCTTATCTATAAAACTACTCACTTAGATATTCTCCAGTGCCTATTAGAACTCATATATAAGAAAGAAAGAAACAAAGAAAAAAAAGGAAGCAAAAGGAGGAAGGGAGAGAAAGATGGAGAGATTGAAGGAAGAAAAAAGAAAAGCACAGGCCATGGACTCAATATTTTTAAAAAATGATGTGAAGTTTTCATTTTATTAAATAGTTTGAAATTCTGGCTTTGCTGTGTTTCAATATTTTTAGGAAACATATAGCTACATTCTGATTCAATCTGGTTCACCAGGTGTTCTTTGTTTTGGAGAGAAAGACAATTCTAATTCTGTGTTTAGTTCTGTAAAACATTACTATTTGGATTTACTGCAACTAAGAAGGTCGGCAAAATAGTTTTATCTTCTAGTTTTTGACCTAAGACTCAACTGTAGGTCTGGAAAGGAACTTATGAGTCCTGGAGTACAACCTTGGCAATTAACCGATGATGAAACTGAGGTCCAACTGAGGTCTTCCTGACTTCAAGTCCCCTGATCACTCAAATAAGCAGGGAAAACTTGAAAAAGAGGACTTCTTCCTCTCCTAGGTATTTATTTTTTAATTAACAAAAAGCAAGAAATCTCAATTTTAAAAGGCTCATTTTGGAACATGAAATGAAGTTTCATGGTGGAAAATGTAGTTCTGTAACTGAAAAGTCTATCAATATGATAGGATATCAGGAAATGATATAATATCAGACACTTATAGTTGAATAAGAGTTTAGATCCTTAGAAGGTCAGTGTGTGGCGTCTCTCAGGGATGTTGGCAGTTTTAGCCCTATCTTATATTGTATAATAAATGGTTTTACCTTCTCCTATTTTTGAACTAGATTTTTATTTATTCCTTTTGTTTTTAGGTTGCAAAAATTTCCCCCTATATTTCGGTGCCTCTTTGAGGGTTAATCCCATACGACAACAATGACAAAAAAGAGAGAAAGAGAAAAAAATCAGTAAAATAATCAATATATATAAGTAATTTGAAGGTATATGTAATGTTTCACACCTGTTGACCTTCCACCTCTTCAAAGTAGTGTGTGTGTGTGTGTGTGTGTGTGTGTCTTCCCTTATCCCTTCTTTGAGGTCACGCTTGTTTTTTGCAATTTTGAACGATTCATTTTTTTATTGTGTTGTGATGGATGTTCTTTTGTCCTCCCCTAGACATTGGAGAAGTCATCTTTTTTGTAAGGGGTTGTTTTAGGTGGCCCTAAAATCCCATCACGCAAGCAGGCAACTACTCCACCTACGCACAAGGACATTTGGGTCCAATTAATAGGTCCAGAGATTGATGTTAACCCCTCTGAAACCCATTCTACATCTGACAGGACTTATATGGACTAAATTTGTGCAGAAGTAGAAAACCCCAGAAGTCACAGTACACTTTATAGTGGCAAAATGAAATATTCCCTTTGCAAAGAATACATTATCAGCTGGGTTGTCCATGGCTGATAGCACTTTCCTTCCCACTCCCTGCCCCGCAGCTCCATAAACATCTTTATTTTGAAGTTTAGGATGCATTAATACGCTTGTTTATCTGATGCTACCACTGAGCTATTATTTAAGTGACAAGAATTCCTCTTCGTAGGTCCTGGCACTCAAGACTAATAGGTTTTTCCACATATTTTTGTAGAAACAAAATGTAGTTGCAGAAAAGGAAGGGTTGACAGCATGTATATCAATTTGCATCACTGGATATTCTATTGGGGATATCAAATTACTGAAGTTTCAAAGAAAAATGTGACAACGAATGACCATATTTTAGATATAGCATTTCCTATTCTCACAGCCTAGACTGTAACATTTTTATGCTAAAATGTATTTTTTAAGTTTCTCAACAAATTTTCAGTATGTTTGTCTGAAAAGAAGGACTAATTTTAAGTTCGATTAAAATGTTAAAGAGAATGTCATGCCATTTGTATTATCCTTTATGAAAAAATCAATAGTCTAATAGACTTCCTAGGTAAACTATTTTGAGAAATTCAATAGGAGTGTAAAACAAAACAGAATTCTCCACAAAGCTCTCAGTCTTTCTTATATATAGTTTGCATGTTGGACAAAAAGATAAAATGAAATAATAAACCAAAGAGACCAGAGATGATTTGAAGTTTCCTTCCTTCCTTCCTTCCTTCCTTCCTTCCTTCCTTCCTTCCTTCCTTCCTTCCTTCCTTCTTTCCTTCCTTCCTTCCTTCGTGGTTTCTGACTTTTCCTACATGGCATTATTCAGAACCACAAGTTAATTTGTTGATATTTTAGCTTTAATTTTCATCTCCAGTGCTAAATGTTGTGCCCCTACCACCACAAGGTCATCTGTCCTGAGGAAAACAGAAAAGTACATGATGTCAGCACAGTTATAGCAAGGGTTGGAAAGTACATTTAGGAAATGGGAGTTATTTACTTTTTTCTTCAATGAATTGTCTTTGATGACATCAGGAATTTTTGATCTACTGGGTTTGAATGGTATGTTAAAGGTGACCTTCCATTAAACTGCTTATACTCTTTCATCCATAAATTGGGTATGTACACAAGGATGTTAACAACAGAAAGAAATTATACGTATACATAGCAGTCTTTTTTCGTACGTGTGTGTGTAGAAAAATAAACTAGAAACAAAGTGAGCGCTCATTGATTGGAGAGTGGTTTAAAGAAATCATGGTATGTTAATGAAATGTCATTGCATTATAAGAAATAACTAGGAGTGATTCAGGGAAATATACGAAGACTTGTCTGAACTGAAGCAAAGTGAAGTAAGAAGAGTCCAGAGAACACACACAACATCTATGATAATATAAATCAGTGATATCAAACTCTAAAAGAAAAGCATCCCTGCAGTGTTTATGTCCACTTAGAAAACCATAAATTAATATTATCTACATTTTATTCTAGTTTTATTTATTTTGTTATACATTTCCCAATCACATTTTAGTCTGGTTTGCTAAATGTGTGAGTTTGATGCCTGTGATGTAAATAAATAGAGTACTATAAGGGAGTCAAGTTCATATTAGCTGTAATGACCAATCTTGTTCTAGAGAAGAGATGACAGAACACACATTTCTTGTTTTCTTAATAGAGGGGGTAGAAGACTCCAGGTGTGTGGTCAGACATGGTGATTTTGTAAGTCAGTTTTTCTTGATTATTTTAACTTTGTTCCAAGGGAGTGAGTGGTCAGAGTGTGTGTGTGTGTGTGTGTGTGTGTGTGTGTGTGTGTGTGTGTGTGTGTGTGTGTGTGTGTGTGTGTGTGTGTGTGTGTGTGTGTGTGAGAGAGAGAGAGAGAGAGAGAGAGAGAGAGAGAGAGAGAGAGAGAGAGAGAGAGAGAGAGAGAGAGAGAGAATTTGGAGTGATTAAACAAAACAAAACTGAAAATGCCAAAGGTGACTCATTAATATGTGATGCCTAAATGAAAACCCTATGTCCTATATAGTACTAGAAAACTAAAAATTCACTAAAGATCAGTTGTTTAAATGTGGAATAGAAATCTCCTCTTCCTATCTTAATTTTAATAAGTATATCCTGGACCAATCAAGCCAGAAAACTAGCCAGGAACATCCATGGAAGCTTTAGGACAAGATATCTTAGGATCTCTCCTTAGGGTCTTTTTACTTAAAAAAAAAAAAAAAAATCCCAGAGGAGATTGATACTCATCTACTCCTATTCTCCTTAAAGACAAAAGGCAAAAAACAAATCAAAACAAAAAACCTGTCAAGCTGTGCTTTGTTATTTGAATTAAGGCATTCTTTAAAGACACTAAACTAGCTGCCTTTTCAAAAATAGTACCATGAAAGAACAAAATAGTGCAGATCAGCAAGGAGATCTCTTTCTTAAAATGTATATAAAGACAGGAAAAAAATCTGAAGAAAAACAAGTCACTCACTTTCAACTAAATGAGTCCCACAATGACCTCAATTCAAAGTAGAGCTACACTTTTTATCATCTCTAAACTATATGTTACAGATGGACTAAATGAATGATTCTGAACTTAAAGAGCTAGCCCCTCTGCAACATCGGGAATAATGTAGTGGAATTATATCTCTGAAAAAGGAAGCAGCTGGCAGGGTCTGTCTTCCTCCTTAGGGATCTAGTACAACCCCTTTATTTCACAGATGTGGAAACTGAGCTTTGGAGACATTAAATTACTTATTAAAAATAGTATAGGGAGTTCATAACAAAACTGAAACTAGCATCTTGGTCTCAGGATCTGTAGTCAAATTTGTTTTTGACTGTACAACAACTACTCTGAGTCTATATAACGGATAGGGATTTTTTTTTCTATTAAGGACCATGGACCAACAGCTAAAAAGCTGCTTGAAGGCTTCACCAATAAAAAACTCCTATGAACTTAATTTATCTGATCTGTAAATGGGAAACAGGGGACATATTAACATTCAGTAGATGGAACTAACCTAGAAAGGGAAAGCAGCAATTTTGGTGCCTGAAAAGGAAGAACAAAGGATTCTGTCTGCTCCATACATCCCTCTGGTTTTGCTAAATGAAGTTCCTGGGATTATCTGTAAAGACCTAGGCTAGTCACCAGGGGCATCCTCAGAGTTAAAGGGATTATGCATCTCAATTGAAAGCCTCAATTCAAGAAGAGGTAGTTGAAGGAGAAAGAAAGGTTTCCAAAAGACAGTATAGAACTCTGTCTGGTCAGTTGTGGCTATAGCCCTGATTCACCAAAAAGGTAAAAGAGACCCCAAAGCTATTGGCTCATAGGACTGAGGCTCCTGGTATTAAGGAAAGAGGCTATGGACCAGCAGCACTTCAAAGGATAACCAGATGATGACAGCTCAGAGATTCGTGTAGGTACATTCCAATTTTCTGTGGTTTTTAATATTACAGCTGGGTGTTTTGAGTATAGTATTAGAATGCTATGATGGATGATAGAGGATATGGTGGAATCTGCTCTGGGGCAGAGCTTTTTATAGTTGTCTTTCTTCCCTTTAGTCTCTAAAACACTAGGAAAAGTGATTACCCAGCCTCTGTTTCACAGCCTGTAATGGTGGGGAGCTCATTGTTCCCCCAGTGGCAACCCACTTGACTTTTGGACACTTTTAATGGCTAGTAAGTTATACTGAGTTGAAATCCATTCTTTGTAACTACCACCAAATTCTGAGGCATGTCCCTTGGGGCCAAGCAGAAGTATCTGTGGAACATGGCTCTTGTCTCTCATAGCTTACATTTTTAATCAGGGAATCTCAGAACTAGGAGAGATCTTACAAATTGCTTACGGAATTAATAAAGAAACATATATAGTACAGCCAGAAGATCTTCCCAGGAATGATGAATCAAACTATATGAAGGAAGTATGCAAGCAGGACTGTCTGAATTTACCAAAGCTTGATAAAAAGTGGTGGTTTGTGCCCAAGGTACTGCAGCAGACAGGTCTATGATTCTTACAAATTAGAAAATTAATAATTAGACTTTAAATCCTGGTCCAGATTAAAGATAAAACTTTATAGAACTTGGCTTGAGCATACAAGTAACATTTAGGAAGACCAATTTGAGAACGAAGGCATTAATTTATCTTCTTTGGACAGAGTAAGGCTACTTGCATTTTTTTTTTTTTGAGTTGTGAAAACCCGTCTTTTAATAATGGAGAAATAGAAAAGAGGTGCTGCTCAATGAAGAAGAGCAATGTTTTTAAAATTCTATTTCTACTGCTTTACCTATGGTGTACTAACTTAAAAGTCACCCTCTTGTATTCATATCAGCATACACATTTTCACTTCAGTTCTATGCCACCTTATACAGCTTGAGATTGGTTTGTCGCATAAACTTTTATATTAAGGGACTTCTCCACTATCTCTAAATTAGGGTGCTCGTTACCTTCAATTTATTTATGTATTTTTTTGGTACATTGAGAGGTAATTATTTTTTTCATACAGGGCTTCTGTCTGACCATAAGCAATACATACATCACGGATCAAGATACAGATCCAACTGTCTGACCATTACATACATACTTAGTTAACAGAAAGGGAAGCACCAACATCTGGGTTTTCAAAGCCAAGGGGCTCCTTAACAGCTTCTTAGAGTCTCAACTGGCACAGCAACTTTCTTCCAAAGAGTAAGCCCCAAAGCAAAACCTCACCTCAGAGTATATATACACTTTTCAGAGCTGGAGGGCATTAGGACCCTCACCACCCAGTACCTCATTAACAATTAACAAAAGGTTCGGGCCTTCCAACAAAACAAGCCCCCCTAATCAAGCTTCCCTTAATGGGCTCCACCTGATGCCTCTTAATGGGGGTGGGGAGGGGGAAGATCTTTAACTCCCATTATAACAAGGCATTAGGAAAATAATGAAAAAGTTGCTAGCTTGTTCAGACTTTTAGAGTTTTGTGATGTTTACTTAGTAGCCTAGTGGACCTAGGATTTAAGGTTTCTAATTTAGGTCAGTGTTGTCCTCTGTTTTTTAACTAAACTAAAATACGTACAAAGGAGGTACTAATTAACAATCCAAAAGGGCAAAATTCTTTTAATATATTAAGAAATTCAGTCCAAATTACTTATCTTGACTTTAATTTTCTGTTAATGTGTTGTACTACAAAACCCCTGATGTGACCATGACCCCCCCTCCCCCCCCCCTCCCCCGACACACACACATACACACTCCCAAAATTCCTCAAGTACTTCTCAGGGGAGGTTCAGCTAGAAGCTACCACTCACTCAATTCAATTATCTGGAATTCCATCTTTTCTTTATTTAGTTGGTAACATACAGATTATTCCTGGGGACATGTTTTAGATTTCCTCTGCCAACAAATGATTCTTGGGACTAAATCTTCCCTTGCTATATATAACCTGCTTCTCCTAAAATTTTCCAAGATTTCATTATCTTTTTTGACTGCCATATTATATCATTAGCTCAAGTTGAATCTGTAGGTCAGTGGTTTTCAATTCTTTTTTTTTTTTTTTTTGCTTGTGACATAGTATATTTTCCCATAAGGAATTGTGGCATACTTCACATTAAAGTTAGGCACACCATGAGAGATTCAGAAGATTCCTGAGTGTGAAATTTTCCCTTCAAAAAAAAAAAAGAAGGAAAAAAAGAAGACATTTATGTTGCCTTTTTTGTGAGCTTAAAATGTGATGTATTTGAAAGTCAGTGTATGCAAGTAACAGGCAAGTTTTGTTTGTTTTATAAAGACTACACTTAGCATATATATATATGTATATATATATATATACATATATAAAATATGCTTGGCAAATAAAATTTATATTAAACAACATTATTAGCATTTTCTTATCTACAATTCCATAAAATCCAATGCTTTCTGACATAGCTAGTAAAACCAAAAACATGGTTTTTCAAAAATGCTGTTGAAGTGCACTGAGCCTACAGGTCATTAAAATTTTCTTTCTCACATCAATGATTGTCAAGCAACATTCAGAGCAAAGGACTATACATTTTCATGTTTAGTATAATTTTGTCATATTAATTATGACTGTGATATTTTGTGGATCTTAATTCTGCTGGTCAACAAGTTGGATATCTTTGAAATTTGTAAATTTGAGGACTGTGTCATGTATTCTTTCATCCAAGTCATGGATGAAAATATTGGTTCAACTTCCCTAGTATGCCAGTCAATTTATCTGTCCTTCAGTGGAATAGAGCAATTTCTCTCCATATACTGGATCCTAAGTTATTCTTTGTGAAAAATATACTCTTTCATTTCATGTTTATTTACTTCTTTCTCAGTTTCATAGTCTTCCTAAAATGTCACTTTATTGTTTAATAATCTGTTGATTATCATTTGGTGTGTGTATGTATGTGTGTGTATATAAATGTATGCATACACATATACACATCCATACAATATATAGTATATAGCTATATTCATCTATCATCTATCTGCATACAATATGTTTTTAATAATGAGGAAAATAAGACAATGATAAGGAAGGTCAGGGAAAGGAAGATATTATCTTCTGGTAATAATTTGGGTTATAAAAATATAAAAGGGTAGATATTTTGTCTTGACATTTTTTCTGCCTTTTGGCAAGGTGCGAGGGGTGGAGGTGCTATGATGAAATCACAGATCATTTATGTCTTAAAATATATTGCTGTGTTCATGGAAGTTCAACTAATTGTGGATGATAACAGAAACAGATTTGGTTCATGCCATAGCTGTTTTAAACCTCTGCTCAGCTATTTTGTACCCGTTTTGTCCCCACCCCACCCCAAATGGTTAAAAAGTGAGCTTCTGGAGGTACTATAAGATAAGATTTAGTTAGGAGGTTTTCATACAAAATTTAGTACTGCAGACAGGACTTCTAGACAAGATCCATTTGTTACTGTTGAACATTTTAAGTCATCTATGAGCTATTGAGAAAGCTGAAAAAAAAGGCACAGCTTGAATTACACTGAGTTTAGCTGTACAATATAATTGCAAAGTTAATAAAAAAAATCATCACAGCAGGAGCTAAATCAGGCAAGTACAACTGCTGGGTTTGCTCTTGAATATTATTAACTCCAAAGACTGTACTGAATCTAGTGCCATATTTTTTGGAAGGAAGGAAGGGCACTTCAGGATTTTAAGTATGAATTTTAGAGCTTTCCTTTGATACTGTAACATATCATGTGAAACACTAAAATAATGATAAAATGTGCCTGCCTTGTGTGAAAGTAAATCCAGAACTCATTGCAAGGCATTTCAAATTCTCAAATGAAACGCCTTCACATTTTGGTTAAAATACTGGCTGTTAGCCCATGCTCATTTTTATAATTATAGTAAAATGTCCCGCATAAGTAATGCTGAATGAATCCACTACAATATATGGAGTAATCATCAATCTTTATCATTTCATAGACTAATAATTTATTTGAGTACTCCATATAGAGAGTGATAGATATAACAAAAGTAGATATACCGGTACACACACACATACACACACATATATATACATACATACATACATACATACATATATATGTATTTATAAATTCTAAATAATGCTTTAAATTATGCAGGGATAGATCATTTACTTCCTTTATTTCATATCATCTTTTGATCCCGTGTCTCTCAGCCTCCCCACCCTTCTGATTGGAGGGCTGGACAGTAGATTATCAAATTCCTCTCATTGTCTTCCTTTATGGAAAGCAGAAATTGGGCTCTGTTTTGCATCTGCTGTCCTGCCTGGTTTCAACTCCAAGGAGCAAGATGCCTATATGTAAGGAGGATTTTGTTGTCCTTTAAAGTTTAGTTTCTCAGAATCCATGACCATGGTAAAGACTACTTTCCAGGTGTTAGATAACTCCCAGAATAACCCCAAGGATTCTAGATAGTAATTCCTAGAATCATAGTGATAAGTAGTCCTACTGAGACTGTGCTGTGAGATATGTGAGCTGTGAGGCTATGACATAAGGTGATGTTTACTAAGCTTGCACAGAATGATGATATTGCTAAGGTTAACCTGTGAGCTTAATGTTGGCAAAATGTCTGCTTTGCCTGTTGCTCTGTAAAGCAAGTGGGCAACCGCAGGGAGAACTGCAGGGAACCCATAGGGGAATCTGTGTGTGCCTTGACCTGCTCCCATCAAGGCTTGAAGGCATTTAGGGGAGGGCACAAGTTGTTCCTGTCTCGACTGATCCCATCAAGACCTATTCTCACATGCCCCTGCTGGAAGGGTGATTAGGGACGGCTGGAGGAGTTGACACTCCCATCATCTGCAAACTTTGAAAAGACTAGATTAGAATAAAGTAAGATTATTTACACCTCCAAAGGTATCTGACCAGATCAAGAGTGAACCTGTTAGAGGCAAGAGTCCCGAAATGCCTCTGGTGTGTTATCTGAGAAACAATGCACCTCCAGGATAAGCTTATTGCTTCTAAATTCACTACCACGAGGCTTCCTTGAGCCTTGGTTGACAGCACCTGCTTCAGCCTCCCCTCCTCTCTGTTTGGAGGGAGGTGTACCAAAACTCCTTCCAATGCTTGCCTTCATAGAGGTCAGACACTGAACTCCCAGATCACTCCACTTTGCATTTGCTGCCCTGCCTGGTTTCAGCTCCACAGAACAAGATGCCCCTGTGCCAGGTCCTCCCTGATGTCTGATCTCCCCCACCCTCCACCTTTCTTGACTCCTTTTGTGTGCTGTCTCCTCCTTTGAGTTGCAAGCTCCTTGAGGGCAACAAATGTCTCTTTTCTTATTAATTATACCTGCAGTGCTTAGCACAGTGCCTGGCACATTATAGGTGCTTAATAAATGTTTACTGAATTAGGTTGAACCTTTATGTAATTTTATTTTTTTACTGGTATATTTTCCTAATTACATGTCAAGACAATTTTTAGCATTCATCTTTACAAGATTTTCAGTTCCAAAATTTTCTCCCTCTCTCCTTCCCCTCCCCTCTTCTGAAAATGCTAGGCATTTTGATATTGGTTATACATGTACTATTGTGTAAAACGTATTTCCATATAACTCACAGTTATAAAAGAAAAAGCAGATCAAAAGGAAAAAATACAAAAAAGAGTAAAGTAAATGAAAAAATTGGCTACCATCAGCACTCAGGATCCATCAGTTCTCTATCTGGATGTAGATAGCATTTTCCTTCATGAGTCCTTTGTACTTTCTTGGATCATTGTGTTACGCAGAAAAGCTGAGTCTTTCATAGTTGATCATCACACAGTGTTGCTGATACTGTGTACGTTTTGCTGTTTCTAGTAATTTCACTTTGTATCAGTTTGTATAAGTCTTTCCAGGTTTTTCTGAAATCTGCCTGTTCATCTTTTTATATTGCAAAATAGTATTCCATTACATTCATATACCACATCTTAGCTATTCCCATATGAATGGGCATCCCCTCAATTTCCAATATTTTGCCACCATGAAAAGGACTTTTGTAAGTATTTTTGCACTCATCCCCTTTTTTATGATCTCTTTGAGATATAGACCTAGTAGTGTTATTGCTGGATCAAAGGGAATGCACAGTTTGCTTGCCTTTGGGCATCATTCGAAATTGTTCTCCAGAATGGTTGGATCACTGCTGTATGTAGTTTTGAAAGATGGAATAGTCAACTTAATAAGACCAAAATCCTATACATTATTGTAATCTGTCACTATTAAATTCTATAAATTTCTATTTTCTTTTGTTATATAAATACTCTTTCATCAAAGTAGATGCCACATCATGACCTAAAGGTGATCCTGAGTTCACAGAGGCTTTAATGACAAAATGCAAATTCTGGCAGATCCTACCAAGCCGGAAAAATTTCAAATATGGGTTCAATTCTATGTTTGCCATCCAAGCGCTGCCCTATGTAAGCGGATAGAGGCTCATCCCCAGAATGATGGCAGGAGAAAGAAGTTTTCAGCCAACAGTAACTCCCAATGCCTAGCTATTAAGTTCCAGATGACAGAATAGAAAGTGAGTACACATTCAGATAAAAATTGCAGCTTTTTGAAGGACTGAAGTATATTAAATTTATCTTGGTTTATTTATTATCCCTGGACTAAAAGTAAAGAGGATAAAAGGACATTTTATAATTGCTTCCACTGGCTATCTGACTAAATCATTTCATGTTAATATATGAGTATTTATTGATACAATTAATGTATTGATACAATGGTTGTCAATTAAACAGATAGATTGCCTTTAGGAGAGACTTTCAATAAAACAGAAAATTGATTAAAAGAAATTCTCAGCATACCAGTAGTTAGTTCCAGAGACAAGAACAAAGTAAATATAGCTGCAATTTATCTGTTTGCCAAATTCAACAAAAATCATTCTGATATGCTAACAGCCCCTAATCACTTATGCAAATGAGAGAGAGCTGCACTGTCCATATATGTATACATTGCTAATTGGCCAATCATGGGTGACGTTACCTGATTGCCAAATATTGGTGAGGGGGAATATAGCTATGCAAAATATTTATATGTACTTTGAAAGATCTGTGATTTAATCACTCTGGTCATGCTCCCCACTGCTGAGGACCCCCACCAATCACCGCACCAGACATGTTTGTGCACATACATGTATCTTTCTCTATATATGCGAAAGGCAGTATGGTAAAGTAGAGAGCCCAATCTTACAATTTTGGCTACCTACCTAGATTCAGATTTGGTCTGTAAAATATACTGGTTGTGTGAATAAAGTAAAGTTGTTGAACCTCTCAGTGACCTTGAAAATTCTCTAAGTTATAGAACAGTGGTTTAGATGCACTTCTGGGAGTTTCCAAGGCTTGGGTTCTTAATATTGGATGAAATCATAGTTTGGAACAAATAACAATAAAAACCATGTACACATACATTTCTACATAGAGTACAATTGAATCAGTCAGTCAGTAAACAAATGTTTATTAAGCACTAACTGTGACCAGGTGCCATACTATACTAAGTGCTGGAAATACAAAGGAAGAGCGCTCTCTCTCTCTCTCTCTCTCTCTCTCTCTCTCTCTCTCTCTCTCTCTCTCTCTCTCTCTCTCTTTCTCTTTCTCTCTGTCTCTGTCTCCCCCCCCACACACACACATACACACACAATGAGAATGGAAAGCAATCTCAAAGGGAAGGTACTAGCAGTGGGGCACTGAGGGGGCCTGGGATCTGGAATCAATCACCAAACATTTATTAATCACTTGCCATGTTCCATGTATGTGCTAGGATTATGTAACACAATATAATATATACATTACATAAGAATATACATGCACATAAAATAGTGCATAGATACGACGGTTCAAGAGACACTTAATGTACCATGCTTACAAATAATATATGAGCTAGAGTCTGATCACAAAAGTCATGTAACCCTTCTTACTTTCTGACAGAATTGTTGCTATCGCAAGTTTTAAACAGAACATTTTTTTAGGTGGAAAACTCCTTTACTGAGAGAGTCTGATTTTTTTTCCATCTTGATGTGTCTATGCTCAATTACATTTTAGAAATTGTATACGAAGAATCTGGCTCTGCTTTTCTGTTTCTAAATTTCTGTTCTAAGATGCTTCTTAACATTTTGTTCAATATTCACAGGAGACATTTTTCAAGTAAGGAATATTTTTCTCTTATTTTCTCAGAGAAATAAAGTCGATATTACTTTGACAATTTAGATGGGCCATCAAATTTTCCATTTGAAGCAGGGCATAAATGTCGACCATAAAGATTATGTTTACAGAGAAAATTCTTTAAATTAACACATATTACAGAGCGCAGAACTTGATCTCATTCTCTAGTCTTATACTAATAAGCCACACAAAGTCTTTCTTAATCATTTTCTTTGCTGTCATTACCACTTAGTAAATAAAAACAAGAGTTTTTTTCTGTAAAATATTTTAAAGTGGATAATCATTATTAATTTCTTCAGAATCCATTGCAGTAACATTAATCCCAAGCGACTAATTTCTTTGTAATGTGGATATAAGTCGTTCAATAGGAATTCCATTGTGATTTTATTTAATTAATGCTTGTTTATTACAAAGAATTACTAGACTTTTGATGGTATGCCCTTAATGACTATGCCTCACAATGAGTGCCAGATCATTATTAATTCCTTTTGTATTCATTACAACAACATCAGTCAGGAGGAGTTCATTAGCTATTAATGTGAATGTAACAGGTAATTCCATTGTAATCGAGTCCTGATTAATGTTCACTTGGTGAGTAATTACAACATCCCACTACAGAGTGCTAGCCTAGAACAGTGTTTTTCTGTGTGTCCTCTTGAAGGGTCACATTAATCTGTCCATGGCAGTATACATTCTCTGTGAAGGAAAACGCTAAAAGGAACAGGGAAATAAAGGGAACTCTCTTGGGGATGGTTGGCATTTGTTTTTTATGTGCATTTAAAAATGGATAAAAGTTAAAGCACAGGTCTTCAAAATTACTTATTAGGCTTTTATCAGTACCTATATTTCATGTGGTCTTATACCAAATGCAGAAATATAAAGGTGGTATCATCTCCACAGTATCCAGATAAGCAAAGGGAAAGTAAAAACAAAACAGACGTTTCCTAATCATGTTCCTGAATTAATTTCTTATAATGGAGTCAAAACACTCTATTTCAAAGATAGCTTCCATTTGATTTCATTAATACTTTAAAAGCCAAAATAAAAGAATATTTGAGCTTTCCAAAGACTTCTAAAAATGAATCGTCTCAATTTAGAAAAGTATAATCAATATGTTTGCTGTTAATGGTTTAAACTAGAATTCTGTCTTAGATATTAGATGCATAAATAAAATCAAATGACTAGGAAAGAAAGAAGGAAGAAGAAAGGGAAAGGAAAGGAAGGAATAAAAGGAGGGAAGGAAGGAAAGAAAATTTGTGAGATTCAGGCTGGTTTAGAGTGGATAGAGTTACAAAGCCTACAGTTAGGGATGGCCAGGCTCAAGTCCTATTTTTGTCACATGGTTTTTTTGTGACCAAGGTCACGTATTCATTTCTTAGTGCTCCAGGAAGCTCTCTAAGACTAAATTATACAAGTGTTACTGATATCACTTGGTGGAGGAGTTTTCCTACAGAGAACTTCCTATAATGATGAAATAATAGGACTTTTCTTGTTCTTCTTGCACTTTGATATCTATATCTATATCTAAATCTACACACATATGTGCAAACATATATATATACACACCCCTACATACTACATACATACTCATTATATAAATATATATTGCATTAAGATTTTTGAGATCCCTCCATATATATACACATATGTACATATATACATATATATATAACATTTTACACAGTGTGTTTACTACATAGAACACTAATATCAACAAAGACAGTTGACAATGAAAACAACACCTATATTGACAATTTTAATATTATTTTAGGTCAGAATAGTTCTTGGGGTTGAAAAAGCACTGAAAATATATTATTTCCTGAAGAAGAGTTATAATTTGTCTGAATTAACTTAAGATGTATATAATGATAAAAAAGGTTGTATGTTATGAAGTCTAAAGAAAAGCTGAATATAAACAATTGTATTGATTTATAGGTTGATTTTACGTTAATAGTTTTAACATATTGTCTATCTCCTCTCTAGAAAGTGGTCACAAAGGAGCTGGAGACGTTGTGGTTTAGTAGAAAGAGTCAATATTGCAGGGCTGATGGGAATTTAGAATCATTAATACACTGTTAGTAAAGTTGTGAATTAATCAAGCTTTTGGTAAGAATCTGGAATTAAGTGAGGAAAGTTATTGAGCTACTCGTATGCTTTGACCCAGTGATATTACTACTAACAAGTACCCCAACAAGGTCAATGACAGAAAAGAAAGGTTCCATATATTTCAAAATCCTCATAGTAGCACCGTTTGTAGTAACAAATGGTGGAGAGTAGTATGAATTCCATTAATTGGGAAATCAACTGAAAAAGATATGGTATACGAATGTAATGGGTTACTATTATGCTATAAGGAATGATGAATGTTCTGGGAAGCAAGAGAAGACTTGTAAGAACTCATGAAGAGTGAAGAAAACAAGAGAAAAATATATACAATTACCACAATAATGTAAATGAAGATAACACTAAAATATCACATAATTCTGATAATATTCAACAATCTACTATTTTCAGGTTATTAATGTTGGAATACAGTTTTTCACAGAAAAGTGATAGCTCATGGGTTCCCAATACTATACATTTTACTAGCTACAATCATTGCATCAAATAGTTTAACTTAACTTTTTTTAAGGCAGGGTTGGGGTTGGGTTTTATTAATGAGAAATGATTGTACTTTTAAAACCAAAATGCATGAGTGAAATATTTGCCCTTAGAAAATAAATATTAGACTGAGGTTGGAAGACCTGAGTTCTGGTGATGGAACTGGCAGTGCAACCTTGGACCAATCATTTCACTTCTATTTGTCTTTTTCCTGAGTTGTACAATGAGGATAATATTTCCCCAGGACATCTTGTAGGGTTGTAAAGATTCTGTGAAATTAGTTTGTGCAATTACTTAGAAAATTGTTACACACGATACAAATGTAATTTGCCATCATTTTCTTAAACCTGTGAAGAGACCTAGATTTCAGGGCATGACCATTCCTGTAGAATTACTGGAAGGGTCAGGGTAACATATGGGGCTCTCAAACAGAAGGCTCCTGGGTAGCAGATTGGGCAATTTTCCATTCTTACCATCCAGAGGGTGGCAACAGGGAAATGGAAAGGACAAAATTTTTCCTTTAAATGCAAAGTTCCCAATACTAATGTTCTTTTGTCTTTCACTTTTCCTGGAGACCCTCTTGTTTGCTCCTCAATCCAAACTTCTAGTTTGCCCTACAGCACACACCTGTACTACAATACAAGGGGCTGTCAGGATATAGGTTCTACGTACAACACACCGTCTATGACTACAGACGGGTTCGTGTTGTGCACAGTTAATTTGATTAGAATTAAAGCACTAATCAGTCTCTGCCTTTCTCTTCAGTTCCCCCTAAATCCCAGTCCCAGTTCAAGGTTAAACTAATTTGCTTGGTTCCCTTTGATTACTGTAGGAGCTTGTTTAGGATATGAGTTCCTAGGCAGATGATCCCCTGGAGTGGATTAGAGTGATCCAAGATTCAAGGACAGAAGCTACAGAGGAGGGCACAGTACATTTCAAATAAACTGTACTTTTAGAAAATAGAGAAGACATAGTGTGGTGACAAGGCAGAGGAAATATCATGACAAAAGGAAGGTAGAAAGCAGGTCTGGGAAACAGAAAAAAAAACCCATTTTGACATAGATTTGATGTAAGGAAATTCCCATTCCAACAAGCATTTATGACATTCCTGTTATATGGAAGAAAGAGTTAAGTGACTAGTTCAAATAAGTAATGAGTTGGATAGAGACTACAACGATGAGGATGACTGCTGCTTCTACTAATATTAGCTACCTGGCATTTATTTAGAACTTACTATATACCAGACATTGTACTAAGAGTTTGATAAATGTTATCTCATTTGAGACTAGGATACCCATTTTGTAAACTCTAGGGTGGACGGTCTTTTTCTACTTCCTTGTTTTAATTCATTTATAAACTGTAATGCACTTTATTAATGTGACCTGTGATTGATTTTTGTTGTCTTTCAATATTCTCACTGTCCTTCTATATTCTAGACTGTGGGAAAGGGTTTCCAGTTAGCATCATGTACCTTTATGTATTGCGAAGTTCTTTGGTAGTATGTTTTTCTAAGGCACCAGTAGGGAATTTATAGAAACAGAATGCATGACAGCTGCTGGTACACAACTTCCTCAAGATTTATCCTGCTTAAGAGCACAGGGGAAAGAATTTCATGATACTGTACAGACTCCAGGTCTGATAGTTTGGGACAGAGCTGAGATATTCAAGTAATTCCCCACAGTACGTCAGTCATCAAGTCTGTAGAAATCTAGACATCCATATGTTGTGGTGTGCTATCACCCAGAGATGAAGTTCAGAGAATATTCTTTTGATGTAGAAAATGTCAGACTCTCTATTTTTTCAAAAATGTTTATAATTCCCCTGAAGATTAGGCTGTGATTTTGGAGGAGGCCATGCCTCTCTAACTTACGTGCTGTACATCTGACATGTTGATTGGCTTTAGGCGCTTGAGGTGTTGATTTGTTTTTGCTCTAATTCTCACCTCCCAGTCTAAGCACTCTCTTTAAAAATGACAATATGTATAAATTAATCAGGAAGGTGCTAGGAGGATTTAATGTAAAATGAACAAAAGAAATCCAATTTCAAAACTGCCAAATCTACTTAAGCACAAGTTATAGTATAGCTTAACCTCTATCATATTAGTAAAATATAGGTCAAAGTTAAGTCTTCTAAAAATCAGGGTAAAAAATCCCAAACTACATTATCTCACCTGAATAAAATATGAAGACTTTTTCCATATAGGCAAACTAAAATTATTTAATTACAATATTCTGTAGAATATTTTCCTTTCTACTAAAGCATAATGGAATATGAATCTCTCTATCTCTCTATGCGTGCGCACACACACACATATACATATACATATATATATATATACATATACATATATATCCCTGATATCCTCTTCTGTGTTTAAAAGTATCTCTCACTATGTGGATTAGAAAATAGCATATTCCCTAGAGTTTTAACAAAGCACACTTCAGTCTGCTGAACAATCAAATAGCTATGGTACATTTACCTTTGAAAAAATAATTGGAGATAAAAATTACTCAGTAGTAGGATTTTTAGGATCCTATGAATTAATCTCATACAAAACACTAAGCTGAATTCACAGATTGTACCACGCTTTCATGGTCATTTTATTTTCTGCATTTAGCATTTTTTTTTAGCAACATCTATTGCTACATTTTGGCACTATTGTCTTCTCTGATGTATGCTTCGGAAGACAGTTACCAGAAGAGATATCTTACTGACTTGGTTGGTGACTTTGGATAATGATGTTACTGGGTTTCCTGGAGGACTAAACATATATATACTTGCATAATTTTTAGGTTTCCTTTTTGGATCATGACTGAATAACAAAAGGCTGAGACAGGACCCATCATATTATCTTGATTCACTTTATTGGTAATGATAAATGGGTCACATATAGCATGATGATCACAAGGTCATCGGGGGGTACTATTAGCTTGTAGGTAAAATTCCTATGGTAGCCATATTTTCTTAGGGGTTGTTAGCACTATTAAATGTTTTGAATTAAAAAGTTAATAAAATTGGGGATGGAGCCAACCTGGCGGAGTAGAAACAGGGACCTGCTAGAGGTCTTCGCCCCAATCCCTCAAAAAAACCTATAAAAGTGATTCTAAACAAATTCTAGAGCAGCAGAAGTCATAAAATGACAGACTGAAACAAATTTCCAGCCCAAGACCATTTGGAAGGTCTATACGTGGATGGGGAGAAAATCTGAAATTCAAAATTTTGTGGAAGGGAATGTTGAAAACTGAAAATAAATATATATGAAAAATAAACATTAATAAAATTAATTTTCAGGTTTATATATTTCCCTTTAGTTTCCCCCATTTCAGTCCACATACTTATATCTATCAAAATCAGAAGTAGGAATTCCATGTTACTAATACCACTAAATAACTCAACAAAATTTCTAGTCTTTCTCCTTCTTTACCAAACTCTTTCCTCTTCTACTTAGACCCTATGCTTTTTTATTTCTACCCCCTTCTCTTGTTCTTTTTTCTTTCTCCAGTCTAATTTTTCATTTGACAATGACACCAGTGGGTATCATAACCTTGCTGCTGGCTTCAAGGCCAAAAAAAGGCTTGTTATTTGACTATACTGCTAACTTATAGACAACTCCATGTCTCTGTTCAGATAAGTTCAAATGAAATCCTCATATCACTTTAATTTATGTATATCATAATACTAAAGAAAGTGCTTATCCTGGGAGATGAGAATTACAGCACAGATAATTCAAAATATTAAGTAGTCAAAACTCATCAAATACAGAATCAGAGATATGGTTGTGGGTTTTGTTCCAGGGAATCACATGAACTTTTTGGTTTCCCAGTGCATACAAAAGTTATGCTTATAATAATTGTATTCTGTTAAGTGTGAAATAGTATTATGTCTAAAAATTAATTTAAAATACTTTATTGCTAAAAATGTTAATGATTATCTGCACCTTCATCAAGGAGTTGTAATCTTTTTACTGGTGGAGAGTTTTTCCTTCTCAGTGTTGATGGCTGCTGACTGATCGGGATCATGGTTGCTAAAGGTTGGGGTAGTTGTGAGAATTTCTCAAAATAAGATAACAAAGAAGTTTGCCACATCAATTGACTCTTTCTTTCACTTAATATTTCACTTAATTTCAATATTGCTTTGTCTCAGGGAACAGGGAGGTCTGAAGAGACAAGGGATGGATGGTCATGGTCAGTGGAGCAATCAGAACACAAATAACATTTATTGATAAAGACTGTCGTCTTATATGGGCGTGGTTCATGGAACTTCAAAACAATTATGATAGTAACCTCGAAGATCACTGATCCCAGATCAACCTAATAGATATAATACTAATAAAAATGTTTGAAATATTGTGAGAATACCAAAATGTGACAGAGACATGATATGAGCACATACTGTTGAAAAAATGGTACAGATAGATTTGTTCAATGCAGGGTTGCCACAAACCTTCAATTTGAAAAAAAAAAAAAACAAAACAACCCAAAACCAAAGAAATATCTGTGAAACATAATAAAGTGAATCACAGTAAAATGAGATATGCTTGTACTTTGTGTTCAATTAATATATTTAAAGTGACAGTGACTTTTGTGGTCTTAATTCTCTTTATGATTACCTAAAGCTCTCCTCCTTCACATGGATAGACACAACCCACAGGTAATTTTGAATTAGAGAGGCAGGTATGCCCATAGTTGTTAGAGAGAAGGTCTCAGACTATGGAACATCTTGATTCTAGCCTTGACTGGAGTTCAGTCTGTGCACATCATTAAATTTCTTAAAACCCCCAGGCAGCTCTCAAAGACCCTAAGCTTCAGAGAAGGTGCTGACCTGCCTAGATGGAAGGAGTTTTCACAGAGTTCTCTATGTAATCACAGGTATAGTTTCTGTGTTGGAAAGGTGCAAACAAGTTATATTAGGTGGGAGAAGGAGGTGGGGAAGAGGCTGCCATTAAGAGGAGAATTATAAAAGACATAATGAAAACTGATAAAATGAAAGCCAAAAAAATCCACATTCAATTGATAAATGATACTAAATTTTTTAAAATAATAAAGTAAAGCATTAGAAAGCTTGAATAAAAACGAAAGATGAAAACCAGTATCAAAAATGAAGGAGACCTTAAAAGACTTACAGGAATTCTTTCTACACAGGGAGGTCATTCCAGGTGCAGGAAAGCACACCAGCAAAGTCACAAAAGTAGGAAAGCATAGGGCATATTTGCTAATCAAAAAAAGTGATCTCACTGGCATGAGATGTAGAGTGCTGGGTAGGGAATAATGCCAGATAAGACTCGAAAGATAGACTAGCAGGAGTAGAGGATTTACAAAGGAGTTCAATTTTTTCCCTGTAGGTAATCAGGAACCAGAGAAAATTTTTCAGCAGAACAGAGCCTGGAAAGAATGTGTTGGAGGGGTATTGAATGGAGGAAGGAGGGCCTGTTAGGAGGATATCATGCTTTTTTGTGTGTATTCATCCTTCGTTGCCGAAGAAGACCATGCCATCAGAGAAATAATGACATGACTTGCACGTGACTTTGTTTTGAGTGAGGGAGGGCTGTGCAGGTCACCAGCTTCACTTCTCCTCCAGAGGCATCTGAATCCAGTGACCAGATATTCATCAGGATGACTGGAGATGACCCAGGATGAGGCAGTTGGGTTGAAGTGACTTGCCCAAGGTCACACAGCTAGTGAGTGTCAAGTCACTGAGGTGAGATTTGATCTCAGGTCCTCCTGACTCCTGCACTGGTGCTCTATCCACTGCACCACCTAGCTGCCCCTAGGCTTTTTTAGTCATGTGATAAAGAAGGTCTCTAATATGATGGTGGGGCAGCTAGATGGCACAGTGGATAGAACACTCATCTTTACGAGTTCAAATCCAGCTTCAGCCACTTAGTAGCTGTGTGATCCTGAGCAAGTCACTTAATCTTGCTTGCCTCAGTTTCTTCATCTGCAAAATGAGCTGAAGATGGAAATGGTAAATAGAAAATCCCAAAATGGGCTCACAGAGTGTCAGTCACAATCGAAAATGACTTAACAATAACAAGAAAAATAGTATGGTGAAAGTCAGTCTAGAGAAGAAGGGACTGAAACAAAAGATATTACGTGGCTGTAAAATCAAAGGCCTTGGCAACCAACTGAATGTTAGAGATGAGGGAAAGAAAAGTGAGAGATAATAAACATGGGAGACTAGGTGGTGAACATTTCATTAACGGAAATACTTGTCAGAATGAAAAGTTGAATAGGAGTGGAGAAGTCTGAAAATGGGAATGCTCCAGACTAAAGAATAGCCAGCATGGGGCATTTAGGTGGTGCAATGAACAGAGCTCTGGTCCTAGAGTCAGATGGACCTGAGTTCAAATATGACCTCAGATACTTGACAATTACTAGCTGTGTGACCTTGGGCAAGTCACTTAACCCCAATTACCTTGCCTTCCTCCCTCCAAAACAAAACAAAACAACAACAAAAAATAATGAACAGAAAATTCTGGGGAAAGGCAATGAGTTTGGTTTTGAACAAGCTGAGACTGAGGCAGCAATGGGACATCCAGATAGTGACAGGGGGATTTGATTTTGACAAATAGCCAAACATCATGCATTCATTCATTCATTTACTCATTCATAGATGTTCTACTACACAAGAGTTCTATCTACCATCTTCATGACAATAGGTACCAGCTTGCCCCATACCTGAGATGCACTCCCTCCTTGCTTTTGTTTCTGAGAAGCCCTATTTTCCTCTAAAGTTTACCCCCAAACTCCACTTCATGCTGATCTTCCAGGTAGTAGTGCCCCTCAATTACCACATAATTTTTATGTATTTGATATATTCTTATATATGCTTTCTCTAATATATGCTTCTTATGCTTTCCCTAATAGGAACTATATTTCTTCATGATGCTTTTTCTGATTTCGCCAGATCCCATAGCCTCCCCTCTCGTGTCCTTCAGATCTGACACAGCTGTTTTGGGCTTTGTCTTCCCAACATCTAGCACCGGGCTTGGCATACAGTAGATGCTTAATAAATGTTTGCTTATTCAGAGTTTACGTCTCTCATGTCCTTTCATATTTTTCTTGCAATTTATTTCAGTGAACTGCATTTTCTCCTATTAGACTTTATCTAATGGCAGAAAGCGCTTATTCATCCTCGTATCCTTCTCAAGAGCTAATGTAATGTCACACGTATGGCAATATAATGCAACGTAATGTAGCTTGATATGAAGTGATATGACACACATAACATATATGCCTAAAATTGTCAGTGCTACCACAAACCAGAACCAGAGCCAATATCCTAAAATCACAACCATAACCCAAACCCAATTCCACAAATTTAAATAACATGGCGTGAAATGATAAAATATAACAAAACATGTGGATAAAATTGTCAGTGCCACGACAGACCAGAACCAAAACCACAGCCTAAACACAATAGCATAAATTATATAACATATCATAGCATGAATGACGCCATAGTATGGAGCAATCATTCTCAAAGGATCTGGGGATCTCTGTGGGCACCCAAGACACTTTATTGGGGTCATTCAGGTAAAAATTATTTTTGTAATAATATCAGGATATTCTCAATGCTAATATAGTAAATACTGATAGATAAAATCCACTTAAATAAAAGTTTTTTTTTTTTATGGGGGTCCTCAATAATTTTTAGAAGTGTAAAGGATCCTGAGACCAAAAAGTTTGAGAACTGCTGGTAGAGTGGATAGAAATTTAGCTTTGGGAGTCAGGAAGACTTGCTGCTGACATATGGAAGTTGTGTGACCCTGGGCAAGTTACTTAAACTCTCAGTACTCAAGACCACTCTCTGAAAGTATAAATCATGGAAAAGATGCTGACCTCTCGTAACAGAAGGGCTTTTTTACCTAGGAGTTCCCTATGTCAGTGAAATAATTTTTAAAAAGTACAGTGGATAAAGCTCTGAGCCTGGAGTCAAGAAAACGAGTTCATATCTAGCCTCAGACACTTACTGGCTATGTGACTCTGGGCAAGTCACTTACCCTTATTTATTTCAATTTCCTCATCTGTAAAATGGGGATAATAATAGTATCTACCTTCAAAGGTATTATAAAGGTCACATTTGCAATGTGCCTAGCATAGTGCCTAGCACATGGTAGGCATTATATAAATGTTATTATCATTATTGTTATTATTAAATATATAATGTGGTTGTTCCACATAGCTAGTAAGTGTCTGAAGCCAAATTTGAACTCGTGAAGATGAGTTTCTGATTCCAAGTCGAGTGCTCTATCCACTGTGCCAACTAGCTGCCCCACCATCATATTAGAGACCCTCTTCATCACATGTTATCACAAATTATAATTGATATGATGTGATATGATACAACAGAACACAATATACAGTAGCATAGTTTAATACAATAAAACATAGTACAGTATCATGTGAGATCATACTGTAAATACTATTAAAGTTTAAAACCATACTAAGATTTTGGGGACCACGTGTATGATGTAAATGCTTATTCAGTGAATTAAACTGAATATCTCTTTGAACAAAACGCATAAAGTCGTGGTTTCAAAAGCATGATCACACGTGTGCTTTAGTAATATAGCTTTTAAACTAAGAAATTGACCAAGACTGATACTGTGTCCCAATGATCAAGGTCTCACAATGTCATGAGCACAAAGACATATTCAAGAATGAATTGATAAATGACAGTGACTTCTTTACACCTAAAGCTGGCTTGGAAAATGAGTGCTTTGCATTATGTGCACCATAAACTTCTAATTGCTGTTACAGGCGATTCTGTAAATGGAATGTCTAACATGCTTTAAGAATACTATGGCATTAAAACAGAGGTCCTCAGATGATAGGATATAGCATTAAAAATCTGTAGACTACTTCTAGAAATATTCCCAAGGTTATACTTGAACAGTTGTGTCAGTGGAAGACACAGAAGAATTCCATTTCTATTGATTGGGAATACCCTCCAGAAAAATGGAGGAACATGACTGTCAAGGTCCCAGAGGATGTTTTCAATATATACAGATAGAATGATTTAATGGACATTATATTCTGACCAGTGGTTGTGTTATATTAAAGCCACCCTATGGTCATGGTGAGTGTGAAGATTAATTTCTGAAAGACAGTTTCAAATGTCCTGTTTCAATTCAATTCTGACTGTTGATGATTCTTTGACATTCTTATGGGGCTATCTGTTTATGTGAAGACAGTCCATACGAGGAGAAATCAAGTGGAGATTAAGGCAGTTACCAAATACTGCCCCATTTGTTGTTGTTACGTCATTTCAGTCATGTCCAACTTGTAGTGACTCCATTTGGGATTTTTCTTGGCAGAGATTTAGGATTGCTTTGTCATTTCCTTCTCAACTCATTTGACAGATGAGGAAACTGAGGCAACCAGAGTTAAGTGAATTGCCCAGAGTCACACAGTTAGTACATGTCTGTGGCCAAATTTGAACTCAGGTCTTCCTGTCTCCAAGCCCAGTGTTCTATCCATTGCACTATAGCTGCTCTATGCCTATGCTCTACTGCCCCATGCCCTTGAAAGTTTTCAAAGTAAGTCCTAGTGAGGCTTTTAAATTTATGAAATCATATGTCTCAAGCTAAAAGGACCCTTCAATGATGTAGTCCAATTTCTTACATGACACAAGAGCAAACTGAGGTCTAGGGAGGGTTGTATTTACCCACAGCAGAATAGCGATATGCTTTCAGACTCCAAATCTATCACTTTCCTCTATAATATAGCTTCTTTTCCTAAATTATCTTACTCCCAGTACTGTTAGTCAACGAGAAAGTATGACAGGGAGTGACAAGTTTGGGTGAGCAGTCTGGCTAGCTCAGGTATGTACACAGAAACATGACAACTAGAACACTGAAATGGCTGTTTTAAACAAAATATAAACTGTTTAAACATTGTAGAAACTAACCCCATTACTAAATCAATGATAAATGCCACATAAAGCAAAATTAATAAAGTGAAATTCCCTGATAACCACATGAGGTATTTCTCTACTAAATGCAATCTATTTGGGTCAGTTCCCGAGAGGTTTTCAAAGACTTATCCATAGACCTCTTCTGTCTAATTTATGGCAATAACTTACACATATTTGTGTTTTTAAGTAATGTAACTTCTACTTTAGCTTTTAAAAGGTCTTTTGTATAATACCAAATCTCATTTCCTGAATAAACCTTATACAGAAACGTATCAAATCAAATGCATACACATTTAAACAAAATCACATTTCAGCAATGAAAAAAATCCTTTAACCGAAAGCATGCAGAAAATGAACTACATAAAAATTGGATTTTTTTATGTCATCAGCTAGAAACTTCCTATCAGAATTTAAGATCGCAGGATATAGAGCTGAAGGAAGGAGAACTCAGAGGTCATCTAAGACCAACTAATTCATTTTACAGAAGGGGAAGCTTAACCCAGAAAGGTAAAAAACAGGCAAGGAAACCAACAAGAAAATACCAAAGGTTGGCAAAGTCAGAACTTGAATTCAGATCTTTGATTTTCTGATCAAACCCAGTAGTACATTTTTCATCCTACCATGTTCTTCACTTCTGTAGAATAATGATCACTGACAGTTATGCAAATGATTCTAACGTCCTTACAAAGACCAAATTCTCCTCACTGCAGTTTAAGTGGTAGTGTATCTTGCCATATTATGTATTTTAATTCTTTAAAAAAAACAAACAAAAAATCCACATGCATGGAAATATTCTAAGTTAACCAGAACACCTCATTTCTTTGTTATTTCAAATAAGAGTTTATAGTTTGCTTTTTTTAAGTTATCTGTTGTTTTAGATTTTAAATTATCTTATATTTCTAGATGTAACTTTTCTTTTTTTAAACAGGGCTTCTCTTAGTTCATCAATGTAGTCAGTTCAATGATGGGAGATTTTCAGATTAGTCAGCTGGCTTCATACAGACTGTACTTGTCATTTTTCAGGTATGAATTTCGGCACCAGCTAGATACAACTTAGACATCCTTCTGTCTAGCTGTGCATTATGGTGGGAAGAGCACTGGTTTCTGAGCCAAAGATCCTAGCTTCAAATGCTGTATGATTTTGGGTAAGTCATTTAATCTCTGGGTCTCACTATCATCAGTAAATTGAGAGGATCACATTAACTGATCTTTCAAGTCTTCTAAATCTAAATTTTATGTTGTTGTGATTCTAGGTCCAGATAAGTAAGAGATGACTTTAGGAAATCTCTTCTGAATCCTCTTAATAACATATTTTTATGAATTAATTAGGAGAATTTATGAAGCACTTTTTTCTACAATTCTGGGACATAAGGAAAATATTCTCATTTTACACATGCAAAATCTGAGGCTCCCAGAGGGAACTGATTTACCGATAGTCACAAAGATCAGGACAAATGCCAAGCCATGCTACTAATTATATCAGCTAGGAATCAAATCTAGGTCTTCTAACTCTTTATATTACATCATACTATCTTCCTATGGTTAGAAAAAACCCACTGTATCCCATCCCATTACTTTCATCCCAAGGAAATTATTTCTTCTCTTTTCTGTGAGGCTATATGTTTAATAAAAAATTCTCTACTGTAACTATCTATAAGGACTTCAGTTATATCTTTAGCTAATGGCTATATGACTCTCAAAATTTTTGTAATGCCCAAAATTAGTTTTGTTTAGTTTAAATTATCTATTGTTTTAACTTTTAAATTATCTTATATTTCTAGATATATCTTTTATTTATCTTTTTTTACGTTGGGTAAAGTGAACATCTGATCTTTGCATTGTAGTTATTTAATACAGAGTTAGGTTTGTCATTATCCAAACCTCTGGAAAACTTACACTGAGGCAGTGTGACAGTGGAAGGTATGTTGGACATACAGATTCAAGAATATTGAAGACTACGATTGGAATTTTGGTTCTGTCCTAACGGAGGTGGGGGGAGGTTATATTAGATGGTCTCTGTGCTACCTTCTACATCTAACATTCTACAGTAATCCTAACAGAGTACAGAAAGGGATTTCACTTTCAAAAGACCTATGCTGTACTTTTTTTTTAAGTTTGCAACTCATCTGTTTTATAATATAATGGCAATAATATTGCCTCCAAGTTAACTGTGCAGTAATTCACTTTTGGTACAGCAATAATTGAGCAAACAGAAGCTGGTACCAGAGGCATTCCCGTCTTTTATTTATTGTAATATTTTTCCATAATTTAATGAGAAACATTTCAAAAGCAACATTTTTATCCTTTCATGTTAAATTAATTTACAATGCTATGAGCTATAATAAAACCAGAGAAACCATCAGCAAAAAGCAAAAGTTAATAAAGACAGATATTCTCAAAGTTTCAAGGACTTAGAAAGCTCATATTACAAAAGAGTTTCCAGGATGGTTGCATTCTTAAAAAATGTTTTCTTTTTGTTTTTGCCAAGTTCAATTTGTCATACTTTGTTCTTATTTTAGATTATTTTATATTGGCTGCTAAGATGACATAATCGTGAAGAAGCAGAAAACAAAGCATGGTTGAAAAAAGCATAGTTACAAAATACTTGTCATAAAATATAAAGTATCTATATCTCTACTTTAGTTATCTACTGTGCATATATAAAAAGAATGCTATCACACAATTATACTGATTTAAACATACTTAAAATCATTCTTAAAGAATGGTGGGGAGAATGGGAAGAGAAAAGGTAGTTCACATACATGAGTGTAAAAAGAAGTTCCATGTTTTGCATACTACAGAGACGTGAAAATGATGTTGGCCCCACTGCCAGGATTACTTGGGGCATTATTGTGCAGAGTTCCAGAGGAGAAACTTATCACCTTTCTGACCACTACAAATGGCTATTACAGAATCACAGAATCAAGTTTTAAGGGAATTCAAGGACCATTCAATCTACCCTATAATTGAATTAGAATCTTTTCTGCCTTGAACCCTCCCTCCTGCCCCTGCAATGTTTATTAACTTTCTCTTAAAGACCTCTAATGATGGACGTCAGCATGGGGGTGGGAATCTTCTGCTATTTGATACAGAATGTAGAGTTCATCATCAACGTCTTCTTCCTCTTCTCCTCCTCTTCCTTCTTCTCTTTCTTCTTCTTCCATGTTATATAGACTGAGTCAGAAAGCTTGTGGGAGTCAAGGAAGTGAAGTAGTGACCAACTCATTCATAAGGAAATACTCTGAGGAAAATCTCTGTGATGTAGAAACCAAAAACTACTTTCTTCTTTATTCCAAGTCAGTCTTAAATCAGAGAATAATCTAAGTGATATAAAGGGTGGTAGCTCTTTCTCCCTCCTTTCCCCCAATTTCCCATTGACACTGCTTAAAACCCTATTGTGCACAAATCCATTTGGCTTAACAAACAGATATTCCTGGAAGAGTTAAGGAGGTAATATGTTATCCACACCTTAGTGTGAATTAATTTATTCATCTTACCTTTGTTAACACCTAGATGAGATGTGCGAAGGGATTAGGAGATTTTTTTGGGAGGAGAATAATAGTAGATAGAGGCTCAGGAAGTAATTTTGGAGAGCAGACCACTGTAGAGGAAGATGATACTTGTGAAGTGGGTGATAAAATTTGGGGGTAGAGTGGTAACACAAGGCAAGATGTGGTCCAAAGAGAAGTCCAAGGTGTAGTAGAAGAGAACAGAAGGAAAGGTAGAAGAGATCACATAAAAGGTGATTAGAAGGGGTTTGGAAGAAAAGTAACATGGGAGGGTAGCACAAAAAATGTAGCAAGAGTGAAGCAAGAGAGCCAAGTATTGAAATATAACCCTAGAAGGTTTGGGATTAGAATAGCCAGCTAACTGATAGGCAAAGTAACACAAACATTTTATGATGATTACATATACTTAGTGAGAACTACTTTTTCCTTTGCCTGTTATGACTTAATACTTAGAGTAATTGCTATTGATGGGGGTGTTACATGATATTTAACCATTCTGTAAATTTTTATAAATGCACGAATGAGTCCATATTCATACTTCCTAGTTTTCAATAGAGAAAAGCTAGGGTATATTTCCAACACTTTAAAAGAAATATCAAATTCTTTCAAAACATGATGCTTATCTATCTTATACTTATTTGTATAATACTTATTACATATTATAATATTATTATAATTATTATAATATCATATGCATTATATAATATTTATTATAATGGTTTATAAATTGTGTCCAGAGAATGATGATATACATGGACCAGTGAATACATTTTTCATATTTCTTTATGAATTGATTTAGTATTTTTTGAGTATCATGTTAGGTGCCTAATGCTATACTAAGCCTTATGGGCATTAAAAGAAATTCCAAGACAGAGTACCAGTCCTCAAACATTTTATAACTTTGGTGAGGGAGTTAGATAGCACAGTAGTTAGAAGGCAACATTTGGAATCTGGAAGACCTGCCTTGAAATTCTGCCTCAGACATTTGCTATTAATATGATCCTGGACAAATTACTTGACCTCTGTTTCCCTCAGTTCACTCTTGTGTAAATAATAGCCCCTAACTCCTGCCCCTTCCCCCCAAAAAAGATTGTTGCAAGAATAAACCCTAAAATCCCACATAAACACTAGCTGGTATTATTCTGAGAAGAAAAGATGATCAAATACAGTAATTAGAGATTAAGATATTTTGAGATAAAATGCATTGTATATGGTAGATATGACATGGGTAATAAATACTCAGTCATTCAGTCAAATGTCAAGGAAAGAATGATTAGAATTTGAGATTACTTCCAATTACCAGCAAGTTTTTTTTTTTTATGTGAATTGATGTTCTTTGTCCTTCTACTTTTGAGAACCTACTCTATGCCAAATGCTGTGCTGGGTGATGGGGATCCAGAGAAAGAAAGAAAAAACAGTCTTCTTTCAATGAGCTCATAGTGTAATGGAGATTGATATGGACTGAAGTCAACATGGGACAATACTTGAAGGAGGCAGGCTTTACCTGAGCTTTGAAGAATGGGTAGGAAATATATGGGGTGGACATATGTGTGCTTGTGTGTGTATTTGTGCGTACGGATGACATTGCTTTAGCATTATTATGAGTGGCTCTTTTATAGACCAACTAGTAGACTGTGCCTACGTAGAATATTCTGTTTCTCCCCTCATGGGTTTATTTAATTAGAGAGTTGGTGCTCTCATTAGGGGACAATCTACCGACAGCATTGAACACATCCAAATGGTGTTGGCTCAACCTCATGAAAGGATTCATTTTGTTTATCTTGGTTCTGGTGTTACCAAAGCTAATTGTTGAATGCATTAAAAAACCCTTTTGAGCTTTAAGAACCCCAGAAGTTTCAGGATCAGAAGAGTCAGCCAAATGTACCACTGAAAAATCATCTATCCATGATGTTATTTCAATTTGTTGCTAAACTGATATAATGTAATGGCTTAATATTTAGTTTTGAGCTCCTTCCTTTAAAGAGTACAGACTTCTATGAATATTTTCATGTTGCACCTCTGCTTATATATATGAGAGAACATTGTTTTCAAGTGAAGTGTGATCTCAACTCCACCTGTAAGCAACTGAATAACAGATCTGCAAAGAATGGAGCAGAGTGCCCTATATAATAGTAACAACATTATTTAATATTGTCTTATACAGATTGTTTTCCCTTGGACATATAAGTGATGGCCATACAATCAGAAATTACACTTGCAATGGTATGAGGCAGCTGATGGCACAGGGAAGGAGCACTGGGTCTGGAGTGAGGAAGGTCTGAGGTCAAATTTGACCTCACACACTTCCTTGTTGTGTGACAGTGGGCAAGTCACTTAACCTTTGTCTGCCTCCGTTTATTCCTTTATAAAATGGGGGTAATAATAGCACCTACTTCTCAGGGTTGTTCCGAGGATCAAATGAGATAATAGTTGTAAAATGCTTAGCACAGTGCCTGGAATACTGTAAATGCGGTATAAATGTTATTTATTGTTAACGTTAATTGTTATTATTACACAAATGATATTCCCTTCCCATTTACTCTTTTTTCTTCCTTTCCCCTATGAAATATTCAGTAGCTAAGAAACAAGTAGAAGTTATAGTAATATAACCAGATAAGGCTAAAAAAATGAAAACTCATTAACAAAAAAGGAGGATCCTTTACACATGAGATTTGTCAAAACTTGAATAAAATGTTACAAGAAAGACTTTAAAAAATAGATGATTTCTAGAGAAAAATCACTCCAGAATTTTACTACCCTAGTCCCTCACTTACTTTTGTCTCATTTCCTGGAAGGCTTTTAAGTTTCAAGTAAATATAAAATTGAAGGACTTTTAAAAAGGACAATCAGAGATGAGTTCTGGGACCTTCAAGCAGATGGATAGACTTGCAAAATAATTACACCTGCACAGTCGCAAAGAATTGAGAAATGATGCTCTTATCTTTTTCATTTTGACTGTTATAGAAGCTTAAAACTGTCATGTATAGACAATTTTAGCAGTCAGACCTGAATTTACCAGTAAGAATTTGCCTTCCTATAAATTCCATACTCTAGTTATTAGTGTAGGTTCCTTTTCAAGTCAAAAGAAGCCTAAACTATTAATAACTTAATAATCCTTCAAAAAAAGGTTTAATTTTGGATGTTATCTGGAACACTACAAATTATGAAAGCATTTTATTTTTCTTCGGTATATCTTGTAGCAAGAAGCACTCTATCGCTACATAATGGATAGAGAATTAACATTACTATCAGGAAGACCTGATTTCAAGTCTTACCCTCTACCATTTTAGTGGCTTTGTGACTCTGGGAAATCACTTCTCCTCTCAGGGCAATGGGTAACTCTCTAAAACTACAGAAGTTGCAGAGAAAGGGTCAACTTGCATTGATATAGGGAATTTCTTCACATGGGAGTTTCTCATGTGAATGAAATAAGAGTTCCATTGGTTTATCACTATCCCCTATGATGCTCAGGAAAGTGCTGGGTGTATCCAGTTTTTAGTTAATTATTGATTAAATATGACCTAGAGAGGAAGCGACAAAATAAATTATTTAGGTCAGATTCAGAAAATTTCAATTTCATCACTTCCTTGTTAAAATTATGGTTAGAGAGTCTATTTCAGAGATTGTTGTTTTGATACATTTTTTTAATTGGTTATTTGAAATTACTACCACTTACTGAAATTAGTACTACTACTATTTCATACTTAAGAAGAGGTATCTGTAATACCATGTGTAGTTTCAAATATACCTAGAAAATTCTATACTGCACTACTAGAAAATATATTATGGCAGCAGAATTAATTCTCTGAATGATTTCAGGAAAATCCAATATTTTGTGAAAAGCTGTTACTGTTTGCTTTTTTGAGACCAAAAGTAAAATAAACCTCCATTTATACATTTTACTGAGCGCTGAGAAAAATGTCACCCATTCAACATTAAAAGACAACGGAATAGGTAGCAGAAGATAACAGCAGTTCAACACAAATTATGCTCAACTTCAGAGGCAACAGAGTGTAGTAGGTAGAGTGCTGGATGGGGAGGGGTGTCAAGAATACCTGGGTTTAAATTCTGCCTCTGACACTTACCAGCTGAGTCACTTAACATCTCTGAGACTCAGGAAACTCTCTAAAACTAAGAGAAATAGAAATATTGCAATCTGCATTAATGGAGATAATTAAAGGAGGAATCGACAGATCTTTGATATTTACAAATGTTAAAATGGCAGATTAAAAACATACCAAGTTGGCCTCTATTGACTCTCTCTCTCTCTCTCTCTCTCTCTCTCTCTCTCTCTCTCTCTCTCTCTCTCTCTCTCTCTCTCTCTCTCTCCCTCTCTCCCTCTCTCCCTCTCTCTCTCTCCCTCTCTTCCTCTCTCTCCCTCTCCCTCTGTCTCTGTCTGTCTGTCTGTCTGTCTGTCTGTCTCTGTCTCTCTCTCTGTCTCTCTCTGTCTCTCTCTCTGTCTCTCTCTGTCTCTCTTTCTGTCCACCCATGCATTCATCTATCTATATCTATACAAAACAATTTATAAATCTTTAGAAAGAGTGTGACAAAGCCAATTTACTTGATTCATCTGGATCTGCTGCATCTCTTTCAACTGTGTGATTTTGGCAGAGATTATTAAATTCACTTATAGGTAAACAACTGACTGGTTTGTGTTTGACCTTTTAAAGGTTATTCAGAGATGTGCACAACCTGTCTGGGTCTGAAATAATCTAAGACATTTCCACAGAATGTCAGTGTTAGAAGGTTTATTATTGTATGCTTTAGAAGCCAAAAAGAGGATTTTGTGTTTGGTAGTGGTTGTAGAAAACTGAAAACAAATGAATTAATTAAAAAACATAAAAAAAAATAAATTTGAAAGGAGTTGGAAACAGAGGCCCTGCTGACAAGGCTACCTGTATTATTCCCTCATCTTTTTTTTTTTTTTGATGGGGTTCAGAAAGAAATGGTTCTAAGACAAGTTACCATACTGTTATTATTCTTTCACATTTAATGTTCTATAAACTATTGTGTAGGTGAACACAATTAATTAGGTAGATTAAAATTAATTATAACTGGATAAGAGTATTCTGTTGACTCGCTGAAAACATCTTTGGGATCACTCCCCCAGCCGACAAATTGCTAGGGATGACGTATAGCTTGTCTTGTTCCTATAATTTTAATTTCTTTTGGTAGGACCTTATATCTTGAAAGTTTTCATTTCATGTAGTTTGGGGAGGATAAGTAGTATCCCGTATGAGAGGGGAGAGGGAAGGAGCATGAGAACAAACTTTGATTAAGCACCTACTATGTGCCAGACACTGTTGTAAGTGCTTCACAAACACTGTCTTATTTGATAGAATGGTAATATCTATTTAAAATAATGGTAACAACTATTAAAATATCATTCTTAAACTTTAATGATCAAGGCTATATCTCTGAGGAAACAATTTTGTCTGTAATGATGCTCTTATTTCTATACAGTTTTGGGGTGAATTCTCAAGAATAATTTGAATTTATTGAATTTATATTATGTTTACATATAATACATTTATATTTTATTTACAATATATTTATGTTGAATTTATATCATATTCATGGTATGGGTGTTTGTTGTTAATTTATAAAAAGGACAATGAGGGTTCAGGTTTCTAATTCTAGCCACCTGAAGTAATATTATAATTTCAATCAATTCATTGAATAATCTACACTCAATAAATCCAAGTTCCTTGACAGCTTTTCTGTCATTTCTGGTAATGATGAACTGACCTTGAAATGCTGTAATGAATCTTCCATTTCTATTAACAAAAATATTTAACTCAATAATAATTTGTTTAATACATTTTATTGATATGTTATTTCCTGAGTTTATGAGGATGCTGGCCATAGAGCACATTTTGATTTAACTCTCATATCTTAGCTGTTTCATAGATCCAGTCTGGAGATAAACAACTTTCATTTATAGTCAACAAATTCAGTGACATACAGCTACTGTTTGTTTTTACTATTACTCTGTGAAGTGAGATCTATTTGTTTTAAAAAAGAATTTTTGTAAATTTCTAACCTATTCATCATGTGCACCTGTCAATCATCTTCTTTCTTTTTGATAAGCATTATTTTTTTATAACTAGTTTCAGGTGAGAATGCCTGTATTTTGTTTTGTTTCAGACATCGTCTAGATCCACTGTTATCCATTTTTTCATGCCAAAAAGTATATGTTGAGATTGATATTGCATTGATGTTAATTGCTCTAAATGCATTCTTTCTGTTAAGCTTTGGTTTCAGGATGCCAGCCTCTTGACATACCTAGCCTCAGCTTTCTTATGCTTCATGTATCTGATCTACCGAAGACCAAGGTATCTGCAAGTATTGCTTAAGCTGTTAAGTCTTTATTCTTTACTGATCCATAGAGAATTCTTTACTTATCAAGTGTAAGCAAAGTAGTTATATTATTACAGAAATATTCCATAAGATGTAATAGCAGTTTAATGTCCTTCCTGATGGAGCCATATACCTTAATTTTATTCATGCACATCAATGATAAATATGATATTTTGGTATGACTCCCACTTTGAATTGAAAGGAGTAATCATAATTAATTTATTAGGAAGAACCAAAGTCAGTTTAAACTGTAACCCTGGGAGATGATGCATTTTATGTAATTGTTCATGGCATTATTGTTTTGATCATATGATTTAAATACACAACAGTTTTTCATGTGGTTATCAAGGATTTTTCTCATAATCTCCACATGCATACATCTATTTTATATATTTGTAGCACCCAAAAAAGCAATGTCTACACATCTAAGGCAATAGTCAACAAAATAAGTGTTTATCGAACAATTTGTGAATTTAAAATGAATTTTTCTTTAGATACCTGAGATTTTTGACTCATTTTTACCTCTCTTTCATTAAGGTTATTTTCTTGGGTTTACAGATTTTTTTAAAGAGTGACACAAGCTACAAATTCTTTGTAATATGTGCATAAATATATGTCCAACCTAGCTATTTTGACAGAGATCACTAGTGTTCTCAGCATTTGGTTAAACAAAAAAAGGGGTGTTTACTGTTTTGAAAGATGGGATGACGTTTGTATCAGAGAATACGATAAAGTACTGGGTTAGTATTTCATGCACCAATGTGAAATACTATAGACAATAATAGTAGATCTCACCTGGCTCCACTGCTTTCCAGTTTTGCAGAGAAGAAAGAGTCTGAGTCCACTTCTTTGACGTAACTCTTTTGTCATTCATTATCTTAATGATACAAAAGCTTTTTGTTTTGTATTTGACCTAACTTGCATTTCTGTTGTATTGAAAATCTTTCAATCTCAAGGATAACCAGAAATTTTCTACAACCTTGTTTAGGCTTCTATTTTCTTTGCATCTCAAATTTTTTATAGTTTTTAACTGATGTTAAATTATTTATTTTGTTTTTTTTTTTCATTGACTGGATTCCTTGTATTTCCTTAAACTTTTGATTATCAAGATTTTTGATTAAGAATATTAATTTTTTATATAAAGTTTTGGTTTCAAGATTCATATTTTGCATATTTCTTTTTAATTTCCTTTAATAGGACATTATGGCTTTCAGGTTTTGTTTTTTACTGAGTCTTCCAACAGTTCTTCAGTAGTTTTCTTACCCTGATATGTGAAGTTATTGACTTTAGGGCCCCCTGCCTTTTTCCCCATAGACTCTACTATGACAATGGTTGCAGAATATACTATTGTGTGAAAGTCCTTAAAATACCTTTATATGTTTTCTTCCAAAATTGTGAAAGAATTCATGATGGCTAAAGCAGATAAATGGATCTTTTTTCTGGGAGGTGGGGAGGATTATCTTGTGTTGGCATTGTTGGTTTACTAGATGGATTACTGTTATCACACTCAAATTTTTTCAAAATTCTAGTCTAAGTATGCTCATCTCTTTTTCAAAATCACTTTTTCAAAATCAAAATCACAAAAGACAGATATTTTGCTATTTATTTCACTATTTGGTAACCTCTGGAGGTGTGTTAAGTATTGATTTTCAAAACCTTCAGTGTTTTATTTACCCTCTCCTGATTTAAGCAACTTCTCAGTGTCCACTTAGTTTATCTAATCTGAGTTAAGGAATGAAATTATTTATGACTGCACTGTATTGATATCTAATCCATTTTGTGTAACTCATAGTGGAAGATACCATGACAAAGTCATACAAAGTCCTTTCCTATAACGGGCAAGATTTGTTTCTAATTTTGTTATGATGTCCCAATGATAAAAATATCCATATCTTTAGCCCTCTTTATAACAGGTTGCCTGCTTTAGTGGTCTACATTGTCTACACCAAAGTATTGCTAATAGGTGGTGTTTTAATGTTTCTGTTTGGTTCTGATAAGTCTTATATTCTCATGACACCAGAATGCCAAGGAATGTCACACTCCATTGCCCTGTTTCACAGACTCAAGGTTACAATAGCTCTAAGTAGAGCCATCCTACAACCCTATGCTACCAAGTCCATTTCTTATATTCATAGGAGTAGTCACATATTCCACTGGCTAGGATTTTTAATCTAATCAATGGTATTGCTAGAAACCAATTGACTTCTATTTCTGTCAGGTGTTTATAGATTCTGTAGCAGTCTTCCCTGGATGGCATTTCCTTACTTTGCTATTGACTTCTTGCTTATTCCCTCTCACTGACATAGACAATGGGTTGAAATCTGAGGGGTGGTTTATTATAATGAGGATTTTTATTAGCAATTGCCTAGAAAACAACAGGCAGTTAGATTAAAAATTTTAAAACACACCTATCAACTACCAGTATTACTTCTCACATACTATTAAAATCTACACCTGAAATTTCAGATGCCATATTTTAGGAAGTACACTGAAAAACTGGATAGATAGATTCCAGAGGGAGAAGAGAGGAAGATGAATGGCATCAAGATAAGGCCAAATGAGAATTGTTTAAAAGAGGATGTCTAGGAGAAGAGAAAGATGGGGAGAATGGCAGCTGCCTTCCAGTATTTGAGGGCTTATTTGATGGAATAGGTGCTAGACAAGGGATGTTTCAGTCTGGGTACATGGACTTCCCATGGATCTGCAGGTAGATTTTTAGGGGTTCCGTGAACTCAAATTGGAAAAAAAATTGCATCTTTCTTTTCATTGATCTCTAACTGAAACTTAGGATATTATGGATATAGTCATTTGTGAATGTTGACAACAAAACATTATTCTGAGAAGGCAGTTCATTAGCTTTAGCAGACTGACAAAAAGCACAATGACAAAAAAAAAGTTAAGAATTCGTCTATTTTGCTTAAGCACAGAGGGCAAATTAGCTGCCTTTGGGAGACAGTGAGCTCCCAGATGCTGGAGGTCTCTAATTAAGGAATGAATGACCAGTTGTTTGTCACAGTTTGCCTCATACTGGGGCTAATGTGATAAATTTCTATAACAGGCAGAAACTTAAAAGAAATTCCTCTTCATTTTAACTTCCAAACTGACCTAGAATAGTTTAAGTATTCTTTTTTAAATTTTAGCTTCAACTTAAAGAATAAAACTAACATTTTAGTAACATAGTACGATAAAAAGATGACTACACATGAAACTGCATATCAGTGTTGGACAATTTGCTATTCCCTTCAAATTTACAACAAAATTATCTTGTATATTTTTTTCTGGTCCCTACCCCCTGCCCTACAGTTGGCTACCATTAGACACAAATAGGTATATGTATATATACATATATACACATGTGTGTACATACACACATATGTATACATGTATTTATACATATGTGTGTATATACACATATATGTGTGTGTATATGTATATGAAGGAAAATTATTCTGTTCATATATTAGTTCTTTCTCTGGATGCTGACACTGTCTTTCTTCATATGTCCTTTATAATTAATTTGGGTACTTGTAATAGTCAAAATAATTCATTTGCTCAAGTCTTTCTTAAAACCATATCGCTACTGCTGTATACAGTGTTCTCTTGACTCTGCTGATTTCACTCTTCATTATTTCTTCCAAGTCTATCCATCTTTTTCTAAGATCATTGAGCTCATTATTTCTTACACTACAGTAGTATTCCATCACAACCATATACCACAATTTGTTCAGCCATTCCCCAACTTATTGGCATCCCTGTAATGTCCAATTTGCCACCACAAAGAGAGCTGCTCTAAACATTTTGGAATATACAGGTTCTTTTCTTTTTTCCTAATTATTTTTGAAAATAGACCAAGTAATTGTATTTCTGGGTCAAAGGTATAGCGAGTGTAATAATTCTTTGGGCATAATTCCAGATTGCTCTCCAAAATGGTTGGATCAGTTTATAATTCCACCAACAATGAATTAGTGTCCCAATTTTTGCATGTCTTCTTTAACATTTGTCAATCTCCCCTTCTATCATTTTAGCCAATATGGTAGATATAAAATGATAACTCAAGGTTGTTTTAATTTGTCCTTGCTAGTCGATCTATAAACAAAATGCTGAAACACAAAGCAGGGAGAATGATGTCATAATTGAGAGCTGTCCTATGTAGAAGATGATTACTCTTTAAAGGCTGAAAGGCTTAATTACACTGACCATGATATGGCTTATCTTTTTTGGTTATATAATTTACTAAATATTGAAACTTACTTAATGAAGAAGCATACATGAGAGGATATATGCTTACATTAACATGAGCATATATTTATATTATTTTTATAGGAGAGGCAGTATGGCATAATAGATAGAAAGCTGCCTCAGAATCATGAATATTTTGGTTCAGGTCCTACCTCTGATACATATTGGGGTCGTGTGTGACCCTGAGCAAGTCATTTCCAACTTTAGTGTTCTAGGAAGCTCTTTTAACAGCACATGTTGTAGAAAAGATGCTGACTTGCATTGGTAGAGGGAGTTTCCTGTCCAGAGAATTCCCTATATGGGGGAATCACAAGTCCAATACCTATCTCCTATCTTACATGGGAATTTACATCATTATTGCAAGGCAAGGATGGTATAACAAATAAAAGGTTGATCGTGGTGTCAGGAAGACCTGAATTCAACTCTTATTTTTGACAGATGGACAAGATCCTTTCTTTCTCAGTATCTTTTAAAAATTTCCTGGACTACAAAATCTATCTGCATATGGTATCAATAAGAATTTCCCCATAAGGACTTCTTTACATGATAAAATCAGAGATGGATCCTCCTACTTCCCTTCCTCCAATATCTTATTAGGCATTGTAATATGCTTTCTTGACTCTTTTAATACATATGATTAATGTGTTGCCCTTGTAAATATTATTCAACAGTTATCAATTATCCTATGTGAGTTAATAAAAGAATGAACATGAGTACAAACACCTAACATCTTTTGGAAAATAAAAAGTCATATTGCTTCTCAAAGCCTCAGTTTCCTAATTTGTTAATGTGGTACCTGGCTTTCATAGAATTATAAAACATTAAAGCTGAAAGGAGCCTTACAGATTATTTAAAACAAGACCTTCATTTTAGTGATGAAAAAATGGGTTCAAGAGAAGTTAAGTGGCTTGCCCAAAGTCCAGATGTTTAATAGGATTCCTTCCAGGACTCATGTCATATGGGACATAACTGATATGTCATAGGCCACCCTGGAATCAAGCCAATTCATCAGATATTTGATTATTTAGCAAAGTTGTGGAGTTATATGATAATGGCCATTCCATGGAGGGGTTTAAGAAATGATACGAATACTAAAAAACCATACACTTTGAGCTGAACCAAATAAAGCATAATTTAAGCATCTAGTTGGAGCAGAGGACTGAAGAAAATGTGCCAAGTGACATAAAACCACAAAACCAATTATTTTCACAAATAGGCTGCATCTATATATCCATCCATCCATCCATCCATCCATCCATCCATCCATCCATCCATCCATCCACCTATCCATCCATCCATCCATCCATCCATCCATCCATCCATCCATCCATCCATCCATCTATTTATCCATCCATCCATCCATCCATCCATCCATCCATCCATCCATCCATCCATCCGTCCGTCCGTCCGTCCGTCCGTCCGTCCATCCGTCCATCAGTCCATCCATCTATCTATCTATCTATCTATCTATCTATCTATCTATCTATCTATCTATCTATCTGATTTGTACCTTTTCTGATGATGGACATTGACGTATTTTGGTTACAAGTCAAAACTACACTTCTAGAGATTTTTTTATAAGAAGATTTCTGCTTCAACAGCATTGTTCTTAGTCAATAAGATTCATATTATTATATTGGGTTTATATTACACTCATTTTCATATTAGAAAATGAAGTAAGAAGTAAGATATACATGATATAGAGTGATCCATGATGGATAAAGTCCTTCATAAAAGAAAATGAAATTAAGTTCTATAACTTTAACTTACTTTTCATTAAATTTTTTGAGTTACAAATTCTAGAATCTAGCCTTTGTCTTCTTTTCACCAACAAATGACATAGATCTAGATATACAGACTGATTTGAAACAATTCTCTGTTGCCAGATTATTTTCTGATATGATCAATTATTGGTTCAAAGTTCTTAAAAATAATTTTTCTCTCCTTTAAAATGTCAGTGCTTGAAGTCTGTAGTTTTCCTTTTACATGAAGACATATATACATACATATGTATATCTATATCTATGTATATCTTGCCATGTAATTCTCTAGTACATAAATGGATTCTAATCAATAGATTTCATGTTTTCTGATCAGCTGTGTAGACTGAGTAGTTTCACTCAAAAATAAGATGATTCAGAATTAATCAGTCATGCTGACACTTTTATTATTTATATTCACTGTATCGACATATTTCATTATTTCCTTCCCACTCTCTACCCCTTTCTGACAATAATAACATTCATTACATAAAAGAAGGCACAAGGTACGCACCATCCAGTGTTCTCTAAGGCATTACTAAGCTAGTCTGGATAACCTACCAACCATTATTTTGGATATGCTGAAGCACACCTTCATTTCTTCTTGTTTCTTCAAATGTCCTTACCAGAATAGGAAGGCTGCTTCCTTCTCAAAGTACTCCTCCCATTCAAAAAACAAAAACAAAAGAAAAAACCAGCCCCCCACAAAGAAGCACCCTCCTTCCCCAAACGAGAAAAGCTAAGCTAAAAACGCAGCAGCTAAAAAGCTGCTATTGCTGTTTCTATAGGTACTTGGACGAAAATCCTCTTGAGTTAATGACAAAAGTAAGCATACCAGGATGCTAATCTCCCAGAATTCTGAGCAGTCAGACTGGTCATGAAATTTTAACAACATATTGTCTCTTTACTGGGAATTAGTGAAGATGAAAATGCCATCTAGCAGCAGCCTTTGTAAGTGATTTTGGGGCTTCTTTTGTATAAATTCATAAAATAATTATTCTTACTGCCCAAATTTAATGAAAATGGAAATTGGAGTTTCTTATATGTTTATTGAACTTGGCTTGGCAATTTCCTTTAGAAGGTATAAGTTTTACTGAGCCAAAGAACCCAAAGGAATTCATTCCACTGTCTTGTTCCATTTCCCTGAAGATTTCTTTTTTCATGTAGAAAAAATAAAAGAATTCCCTATTTCTAAAGCAGCTAAAGTCCAATATTGAATGAAGCTGGAGTACATAATAATATTGTTGTCAAGACTCAAATCCATTCCTTAGTTCCTGGCCTCTTTAGCCAATCTATTTTAACACTGACAGTATGAGTGGAGTTTAAGGATTAAACATTTAAAAATCTTGTTTAATCCGGCAATTCATAAAGTCCCTGTCAAAGTAATATTTTTAAAAATCTCCTGCTGAAATACCCTTGCTTTGAATTTTACAGTCATATAAAAGTTTAATTAAATTGATCTGTGGGCTTAATTTATATAATGATTATGATGACAAAATGATAACATTATAAATCCATGCCAATTTTATTACTTCTAACACTACATGAAAAACTGGAGAGCAGTGTCACATAGCTTTAAAGACAAAGCACAAGGGTAATTAAGTCAGCTGAGATTTCATAGCACCCCAAGTGTTAGACCAGAAAGGAAAATTCATTATTTTTATCACTCTCACATAACCATGTATCAATCAGGTGATATTTTTAAATGAGACAATAAAAGACATATATTATATAATCCCTCAGAGTAAAGAATTGGTATGCTATGCCAAATGTCCCCCAACTACCATGTGTACGTGTGAAAGTCACCTCTAATGTGCGGATGTTGTCAGCCACAACAAATGATGCCTGCTAATACTACCTTGCAGGAACAAACAGTGCATTTATAATGCAAATTTAATGTAATTACCTTACCAATAAGAACATGTAATTATGTTAGAATGTGTGTGGCAGTGAATTATTAAAATACAGTTTATGTACTACCTTTTTTCATATACCAACCATGACTGAAATCATTAAAGTCATTAAAACTTATCACAAAAAAATCATTGCATAATATTATTCTTTTAGGAAAGTTGGAGGAATTTTACTTAGGCTTCAGTCACATTCATAGATCTTTTTTGTTTGTTTGTTTTTAGCTGTGAAATTTTGCTTGTGCAGTTAAGAATAAAAACCCAACACATGTTGTTTTTAGTAAGATTAGGACCATATGAAGATTTTTTTTTTTTTACTAATTGAACCTGAAAAACAATTACAGGGTACTTAAAAATTTATGTACACAAAGGGTCCTTCCATCAAACACATCTCATATTTCACAAAATGACCCCACGTAGCATCTCTCTCTATCTGTCTGTCTGTCTGTCTGTCTGTCTGTCTCTGCCTCTCTCTCACACACACGCACACACACACACACACACATCACTGACCAGATATGTGAGGTTATGAGGTGATCTATTGAAAGTTTTAGTTGGTATTAACTATCACTGCCTGTCTTTCTGGGGCTGACGGACGAGACAACTGGTGACACACAGTGACTGTAGAACTGTGACCTTATCACTCAGCGTTTTTCTAACTGGTTCAGCACAGAAAAGCCTGAGGTCTGAGGAATCAATTAGTCAGTCAATCAGCCAACAAGCTTTTATTAAATATCTGCTATTTTCTAGAAGCCAGACAAACAAAATCAACGTAAAACCAGCCATCCTTCAAGAAGCTTACATCCTATTGGTTTAAATATCTGCTACTTCAAAAATTATGGAACAGCAGTTGTGGGTACTGAACTACTTAGCATATACTTCATTAATTTTCACCTTAGGTTCTTGGGGGGTGGAGGCCAGGAAAATACATTTAACTCTGGCCCTGCTGTCCTCAAATGAGGCACTTCCCCATATATTCCACAGTGTAATTTTATGTTCCTTAGTCTATAGCCAATCAGTCGCTACTTGATAAAATCTTCTACCTCAATTATTCCAAATTCCTAAATACACAGCTCAGATATTTTATTTGAGCCAATATTTTGCTAGTTTTCTGCATGTATAGGCAGACTCATGTAGTCCATACTAGAGGAAAACACACAATTTGAGCCTTAAGGCTTTTTGGTAAATTTAATTTCTCTCCCCATACATTATGGCAAAGAATAGTTTACATCACAAGAATTACTCTTTTTTCTAGGAAATATAGCAAAGGGACTTCTTCATCAGGTACATTATGCCACATAGCTACTTCCTCACCACCTATAGACTCTTTTTCCTTCATTTTTAGAATCTCACCTTTTCTTTTCCTTTCCTTTCCTTTCTTTTCTTTTCTTTTCCTTCTAGCTTCCTAGGTCTTATTTGTCTGGTTGTGTCCCCCATTTTTCGATTGAAAAGTACAATAAAAGGTAGAAAAAATACATTTGAAAATATACTCAGAGAATTAATTTCAACTTGACTTTTTTATTAGAAGACTAATTGCTTTCTATAACGTGCATTCTAGTAGTAATCGTTGTTCCATAGAGTATTGGGTTTCAATTCCTTTGTTATCACCACAAATAATTTTAGTATTATCACACAGCAAACCAATCATCTGAATTCCTTTCAGTTTTATGGCTGCTATGACTTTTGAAGGATTTCCTCTTTATTTTACATTTCTAGGACTTGGGAGAAATGTCTGCTCTTTCTTTCTTTTGATGGCACAGTATGCATTTTTATCTTTTGTCCGCTGGCTTTGAAAGTATCAATCACTGCTGATTTTTTAGAAAAAATCACAACATATTCCTTTTTTTTTTTTTTTACAATGACTTAGACATGCAAAATAAAGTGATTTGAAACTACTGTCCAAATAAGAGAGGGCAAAACCATCTTTGCCTACATCTCTAAGAGTTTAGATCAAAGTCTTTTTTGGCTTGAGGTTTCTAAAGGTAGACAATGCTACTTTGTTTGTGAATAGAAAGAAAAGGGAAGAAAATAGAAAATAACAGATCCCACATCATTTATCCAAGACAAAAATTTAGAACACATTTTCTTTCCTTTTTTTACCCCAATTTGCTACTCTTCTTAACATGTTTCTCAGACACTATTTAGGAAGTTCTGTTTCATTGTGGATAATCTATAAGAGAGATAATCCATTCACTAACAATAATTAATTGTAGTAATTTCAGCTTGGCATTCTGTTATGTACCTATTATACAAGGTGTCTCAAAAGTCTTAGTGTTGTTTTAAGGTTTAACAGCATAAAATGGCACTAAGACTTTTGGTCAATGTGTCCAGATATACCATGGTTTTATTTCAGATGAATATGAACTGACTATCAACTCCTTACAACATAAGCTCAAAATGCATACACAGCTTGAGTATGAAAGGTCGCCCTTTAAAATTGGGACCTTTTGTGAATTAAGAGGAGAGTTGTAAACCAAATAAATGGTGGAGGCAAAAGATAAAATAAATTTAATTTCATGAAATCAAAACTCATTTTTAAGAATCCCTACCATTCCAGCTTTGTTATTATACACAACTTTATAGACAACTTTCTAGGTTTTGTCTTTGTGTCTTTGCATTTGCGTCCTCCTTGCCTGGAATGTATTTCTTTTTTACTACAACTTTTAGGATCTCTAGTTTTCTTCAAGGTTCAAGTACCACTTTCTATGTGAAGTCTTTCCTGAACACTTAGTTACTAGTCACGTCCCCCAAGGGATCTTGTAGCTATTTTTTCTGCTTGTATATACACATATTGTCTCCTCTGGATAGACTGGGATTTTTCACATTTGTTTTTATGCCCCCATTACACAAAATTCCTAGAACATAGTAGACAATGAAGTTAAGAAAGAAAGCTCTTGACTAGGGGAAAATTGCATCAAATACTTCGGAATACATATAAGACTTAATACCAATATATAACTATGAACCATTTCCCAGTGGATAAGTGCCTGAAGAACATAAACAGTTATCAAAAGAAAAATTGTAAACCACTAACAACCAAGCAAAAGATTGCTCTAAATTACTAATAATCAGAGAAATGGAAATGAAAACAACTATGCTATTTAACTTCATACTTAACAAACTGGTAAAGATGACAACGGAAAGAAATAATGTTGGAAGCACTATGGAAAAAAAGCAAAAAAAAAAAAAAAGAGTAGGTACACTGACACACTAATGGCAAGCTATAAAATGAACCAGACATTTAGAAAAGCTAGTCTGAATGGTACTAAAAAAAAGTAACTAAAACATTTATATCTTTCACCCTGAGATCACACTGCTAGGCATATATCATAAAGAGGTTAAAAACAGAAAGAACCCATTTATACAACATTTATTTTAGCACCATCCTGTTATGATAAAGAACTGGAAATGAAAACATCCACTGATGAGGAAGTAGTTAAACAAATTTTGCTATATGAATATTACATTAGGAATCATGGGAATTAATTCAGAGAAGGTTGGGTACACTTATATGAAGTGATAAGGAGTGAAATACATAGAAGCAGGGAAAGATTCACTATGACCACAGATTTAGAGCTAGAAGGGATTTAAAAGGTTAAATAGTTCAACCCTCTTATTTTACAGATGAGAGAATTTGGGCCCAAGGAGGGTAAGTGACCTTTCCAAGGTATCATAGGTAGAAAAATTAGACATGGAATTTGAACTTAGGTTCTGAGACCAGAGTCAAAGTTCTTTCTTTTGAACAATACCATCTGCATAGTGCCTGTAACAATATAAATGGAGAGAATGAAAGAGCAAAACTGAACACTTTTGTGTCTTGTATAAGTTGTATGGCTGAGGAATCCAAGTCACAGGTGGTTATTCATGTCTGTGAATGTTCCAGGAAAGGAAGGGGGCTTTGTGGCATTTGCTTGTGACTAGTGGGGACACATGTAGGTAAACAAGCAGCTTACAATTATGTCAGATCCCGATGTTAGCTGCTTACCACATACCTGAAAATGTGTCTTGAAAATTACTTCCCTCACAGCTAAATCATATCCCTTTGGGGAGGTGGGGGAAAGCAGTAACTAATAACCATAATTTCAATTTAATTTAAAGAATTCAACATTTTAAATGCCTAATTTATTTGTTTATTGCTGCTTTAACAATTACTTGGTTGATTTAGGTAAAAGCATAGGTGCAAAGCTTACCTAACTTTTAGAAGCCCCAGAGTTGGAAGGTTGAGCTAATATATTGAATGAAAAGAGTTAAGATTTTACATTTATCCAATAAGAGAAAATCAGAGAGAATCTAACAAAATTAAATTTAATGAGGATTAATGTAAAATTTTATACCTGAGTTTTTGCCCTACTTAATAGATACAATCAAATTTACAAGTACAAGATTGAGTAGATGTAGATAGGAAGCAGTATATGTAAAAAGCTTCTGGGAACTTAGTTGATCGCTAGATCAATATAAATCAACATTTTGATATGGGAAACAGAAGGTAATTAGATCTTGGGTTGCCTTATGATGCAAAATATTCTGAAGGTTGACTGTATTCTGTGATAACCAGATTACGTCTAGAACATTATGTTTATTTCCAGGTGCAACTTTTTAGGAAGGAACTGGAGATGTTTAACTTAGAAAAAGATTAAGATTAAAGCAGAGATGTGGACACAACAACCTTCTTTAAAATTCTGAAGGAAGACATGCTTAACTTTTTCTGCTTGGCTCCAGAAGGCAGACTGTGGGAGGAATGGGTGGAAGAATGATGGAGGGAAAAATTTATAAATAACTAGAACTTCCCAAAAGTGGAATGGGATGAGTCATAACATTGCTGGTGGATTTCTTCCTCAAGGATGGTATCCAACCTAAGTTTGTATAACAATTTTGGGGAATTTTACTGAGTAGAGTTTTTATCAATTATGGATTGAACTAGATGACTTCCGAGGGCCCTTTCAACTGCAAAATTCCATGATTCTGTATTCTGTGCTAGGCATTTAGAATATAATGGTAGAAAATGATAGTTCCTGGCCTAAAGGAATTTAAAATCTAGTTAGCATTGACCTATGTACATATGCAACTATAATAGAAGGTGGTTGGTTGCTGTCCTTTGTTTTCAAAGAGGACCAAAATGACGTCACTATGAGAAATTCATTTTAATGTGTCCCAATGTGGCTGATCAGACTAACATGAGCTTGGAATGCTCTACCACAGGTTAGGCACAGATAGTCTGTATGAATATTTGGGGTGGATACTCCACATTTGCGCATCCTATGTTTACTGTGCTGTCTCAATTCTGCTTTGCTCATAGAGCACAGCATCCTTTCTGATGTGGGCACACCTTGCTGAGCGGTCCTGTGCCAGTGTCTCCCATGTTGCAAAGTCAAATCCAAAGTTCCTGAGAGAGCCCTTGAGAGTGTCCTTGTATCAATTCTGACCACTATGTGATCGCCAGCCCCATTGAGTTCTCCACGAAATAGTCTTTTTGATAAGTGTACATTTTGCATTTGAACAATGTGGACAACCCATTGGAGTTGTGCTCTTTGAAGCATAGTTTGAATACTTGGCAGTTTAGTTCAAGCAATTACTTTAGTGTCTGGTACTTTATTCTGCCAGGTGATCCTCAGAATCTTCCCAAGACAGTTCAAATGGAAGCAATTCAGTTTCCTGGCATGGCTCTGGTAGACTGTCCATGTTTCACAGGCATACAACAATGAGGTCAGCACAATGGCTCAGTAGACCTTCAGTTTGGTAGTCAGTCAAATACCTCTACTCTCCCAAATGTTTCTTTGGAGTCTCCTAAACACTGACCTAACTCTGGCATTGTGCGCATCAACCTCATTATCAATGTGTACATCCCTGGAAAGTACACTACCAAGGTAAGTGAACTTATCCACAGCATTCAGAACTTTTCCATTTATTGTAACCTATGGTTCCATGTATGGATGGTATAATGGTACCTGATGGAGCACTTGTGTTTTCTTGGTGTTAATTATTAGGAAAAAATTAGCACAGGCACCAGAGAAATGATCCATACTTTGTTGCATCTCAGTTTCAGAGGCTGCACTAAGTACACAATGATCTGCAAACAGAAAATCATGCACCAGCACTCCTTCCACTTGGGTCTTGGCTTGTGGCCTTTTCAAACTGAAGAACTTACCATCAGTATGGTAGTTGACCTTGATGCCATGTTCACCCTCATTGAAAGCATTTGACAACATGGCTGAAAACATCATGCTAAAAAGCATGGGAGCAAGCACACAGCCGTATTTCACTCCATTGATGACTGGAAAGGCACAAGAGCATTTCCACTATCCCGAATCTAGGCAAACATGCCATCATGAAATTGACGTACAGTACTGATGAACTTCTCTGGGCAACGAAATTTTGACATAATTTTACATAAGCCCTCATGACTAACAGTGTTAAAGGTCTTGATCAGATCTACAAACATTGTGTACAGACCTCTGTTCTGCCCCTGGCATTTCTCCTGGAGTTGTCAGGCAGTAAACTCCATATTGATTGTTCCTCTGCCCTTTCTGAAGCCACACTGATTCTCAGGTATGTGACCATCTTCCAGGTGAAGGATCAACCTATTAAGGAGGACTCTAGCAAGAATTTTTCCAGCAAGGCTGGTGAAACAAAGTTGGCAAATGAAGGCCAGCTCACTGAAGTTGGAGCTGGATACACTTTTTTCTGGAGTGGGTACAGTGAAGGGGAGCACTGTGAAGCTGGCATGGGTTTTGAAATCAAAACTAATATAGTCAGTTAGCTAGTACGTCTGTCAAAAGTGACAATGTGATTGCCACTCACAGGAAAACACCATGCCACCATCATCAATGCCTATGTTCCCACCGTGACAAATCCTGATAAGGTCAAAGAAAAATTATATAAAGACCCAGAGACTCTTATCATCAATGTGCCAAAAGAGGACAAGTTTATAATTCTGGGTGACTTTAATGCTAGAGAAGGCTCAGACAACCAGACTTGTTAGGGAGTCGTAGGGAGGAATGCAGTTGGAAACAGCAACAGCAATGGTCATTTACTGCTGAAGACTTGTGCTTTGCATGACCTTCTCATCACCAACACTGTCTTCTGTTTACCTAAATGCAGTAAAACTTCATGGATGCACCCTTGCAGCAAACACTGGCATCTAACAGACTATGTGATTGTAAGGAGAAGAGACAGACAAGATGTGAGAGGGATAAAGGCAATGTGTGATGCAGAGTGCTGATCATAGACTTATCCTTTCCAAACTAAATATTCACATTCATCAAAAGTGCTGCCCCCAAGGCAAAATGACTACCAGAAGAATTAGTGTCAACAAATTAGAGCTCTTCTCTGAGCTTGAATAGTTTGTTACTAACTTGGAGGGAAAGTTGAGCCAACACATAGTTGGCAACAGTGGAGCAGAAAAGGAGTGGGCAGCTCTCAGAGATTTGGTGTACAGCACTGCATTTACTCATCTGGGTCAGAGTATTCATAAACACCAAGACTGGTTTGATGAAAATGATGGAGAAATTCAGAAGCTGCAAAATGAAAAATGATAACTCCACAGGATTTACTAGCAGGATAGTTCATCCACCTCTAAGAAGGCAGCATTTAATTCCATCAAAAGCAAAGTAGAAGCAAAGCTTAGAGAGATGTAGGATTCCTGGCTCAGTAAGAAGGCAGATGAAATTCAGTTTTATGCTGATAGTAACAATCCAAAGCACTTTTATGATTCCCTGAAAGCTATTTATGGACTCAAAACCTATGGTGTATCAAAACTACTCAGTGCTGATGGAGTCACATTGATAAGTGATCAGGACATGATCCTAGAGAGATGGGCTGAACACTTCCATAGTGTTCTCAACAGACCATCAACAATCAATGCTGAGGCCACTGACCATTTACCTCAAGTTGAAGTCAATCCCTCCTTAGCTGAACTTCCATCTGAAGAAGAGGTTTTGAGGGTCATTAGGGTCCTTTCATGTGGCAAAGCACCTGGTGCTGATTCTATTTCAGCTGAGATTTACAAGATAGGGGAACCATTGCTCATACAAATGACTGAAATTTTTTAGGTTATATGGCAAGAGGAGGTTATCCCCCAGGATTTAAGGATGCCTCCATAGTCCATGGCTATAAAAAGTAAAATTTACATAAATCTTATACAAAAAAATATAAATTATCCTGCGACAACCATGGGGTAGGGGTTGTCTCTTAATAGAAGGTAGGAAATAATGAAGAGCATAAGGGAGCTCAAAAAGAATGAAAGAAGACATAAAATGGTTAGATCACTTCTAGTTAAGAAGATCAAAGTGCTTGAATTGGCTCTTGTAGGAGAATTTCAACAGGCAGAAACTTGGAAAAGATAAGGGAAGTTCGTTGCAGGAATGAACTAAGGCAAATGATTTAAAATAATATGTGAAAATTCTGGAAAAACATGAAGACACCTGAATTTTATTCAGTAGGTAATGGGGAGCCACTGAAAGTTTTTGAGTAAGTAAGTGAAGGCTCTGAGCTGCTAGAATAATTGCTTTGAAAGATGGATTTGAGAGGGGAGGGAGTGGGGACAAGATCAGTTAGGACATTATTCTAACAGACCAGATGAAAGCTAATGAGAAACTGAACTTGGAGTTATTAAATCTGACTGCTCTGTAGATTGTTTTCAGAGTAATTTAAACCACAACTTTGTTTTTGTTTGCCTATAAACATTTCCACCTGAATATTCAGTCAGCACCTGAAATCCAACATATCTGAAATCAAACCAGACTATTTGTTGCTCTGTGAAGAAAGCCTCAACTTCCTTTCTTTTCCATTATGTTATATCTGTAATCCCTTCATCCCACCATTTCCATCTATCAACATCTTCCTTCTTATTCATGATCCAGGGAAAATATAATTTCTTCTAGCACTGGAGCTGAGTACTGAAAGGGGCCAGAGATCCTAAAGGATGGAGCTGAAGAAGAAGTGGGATTTAGGCCTGGGGGACAGCATGGGCAAAGGCATATAGATAGAAGAAAAAACATTAGGTATGAGGAACAGCTACTAGGTCCATTTGACCAGAATGATAGTTTGTGAAAAGGAGTAAGCACACTAAAAACCAGAAAGGTAGGTTGAAATCACATTCTGAAGGACTGTTTGGCATTTAGAAATTTAAGACTTGGAATGATTTTTTATTGATTACAAATGAATATACAAAAGATATTATGTAATATAAACACATTTATAATAGTATATTAATTAATATAATAAATGTAAAATATACAAATTGACTGTGTCATCATGGGAAAATCTGGGTGGGTCAAATACAAACTTCTCTCCTTGGCATTTAAAACCCTCGACATGGAGGGTCCCTTCACACAATCTCTTGTTTGTAGTAACAAGGCCCATGGGAAAAGTCTACTTGTCAAATAACCTTCTTTAGGAAATGTGGCCATTGACATATATGCCGTTGGCATATATAAAAGGCCTATTAAATCCTTTTGATTAGTTTCCAAATAGATCTAATATACACAAAGAACAACACATTATATGGATGCCATGTTTTCTGCTAGCCTAGATCACTTAGGTGTGACACCCTGTGTATTCAACTCAAATTTTGTATCTATATAATGAATATTATATAGTTTCATTCTACCCTAGAGCACAAAATGGTGACTCCTTTCCACAAAAAGTGACTGTATGATATTGTCTTTAGTTTTGAAAACCATATTGCAGAACCATAGCTTTCCACAACACAGGACAAACAGGTTCTCTACTGGGTCTTCTCTCCACCTTCCACAGTCTCTTTCTTGGTAACCTCATCAACTTCCATGGGTTTAATTATTATCTCTATGCTGATGGCTCATAGATCTACATATCCAATCCCAATCATCCTTGGGAGCTGTTATCCTGAATCACTATTTGCCTACTGGACAATTTAACTTAGATTTTTCTGGAGATGTATCTAAGACTGAATCTCTCTTTTTCCAAACTACTCCATTTCTGTCAAACACCCAACCATCCTTCCACTTTCTCAGGTTCATAATCTCAGTATAGTCTTGGAATCCTCACCCGCACACCATAAATTCAATCAGTTGTCAAATACTTCCATTTTTACCAGCATGATATCTCTTTTTTGATCCTTCTTTATTCAAACATTCATAAAGCTACCATCTTAGTTCAAGTCCTCATTAACTCTTACAAAAATTATTGCAACTGGTTTCCCTTCCTCCAGTATCTCTCTAGTCCATCCTAAATACTTCTGCCCAAGACTTCTTTTTAAGTGCAGATCTTGAGATGGTAGATCTTCTACTCAGTCATTAGTTTCCTATTGACTCTATGATAATCTAAAAACTCCAGTTTAGCTGTTAAGGTAATATACAACCTCAACCCAATCTACTTTTTTAGTCTCAGTAGACATTATTTTCCTCTTTATCCCTATGTGATATAGTCAAACTATAGAGAAGGATTCTCTCTTTTGTTTATACCTGACACCACATCTCCCAATTCTGGTCTCAATGACCATTCTCTATCCCTGCAATGTATTCCTTCCTTACATCTGCCTTATAGAGTCCTCTCTTTCTTTAAGTTACAACTGAGGCTGCATCTTCTACAACTAGCCTTTCCTGATCCACCCAACTTCTAGTGCCTTCCTCAAGAAACTACCTTATATTTAACTATTTTGTATATATTTGTTTTCATTCACATAATATTTATGCTATACATACAGCAAAATCATACATGTAATTGTCTCCTCCATTAAATAGTCAGTTGGTCAACAAGCATTTATTAAGCACTTAGTATATGCCAGATATTGTGCTAGATTCAGGGGCTACAAAGAAAGGCAAATACATGCTCTCTGTCCCCAAGGAGCTCACACTCTCATTAGAATTCTGATTAAGATGGGTTTTTGTGTCCCCAGTGCCTAGTTTAGCTCCTAGAATATAGTAAGCTCCTAAATATTTGTTGATCAACTGATTCTACATCTTTTAAAAACTGCTTTAAAATAGCATACATGAAAAGAATCACTGGAAAAAAGATCTCAGCAATCACAAATATCTGGTTCTAATTCTATCAATGGTCACAGCTTTGAGTTGATTTAAATATTAAATTACTGAATTGGGAGTATAGATCAGGGCAACAGATATGGAGCTGACTCTGTAAAGCCTGTGAATTGCTGTATTTTGCAGATAGAATGACTTTCTCTGCTCCTCTAGAGAATAATATATTTTAAAAATGATTGGAGAATACATAGAAATTGAAAGGGAAAAAGAAATCTTTCTGGAAGCAAAATGTTTCCCTTACAATGATCCAAACCATTATAAGCCATGTCATAAAATACTATTGAATAGTGGTACTACTAATGCTAAAGTCCATAGTGCTTAATAATAATCAGGTATGACAGAAAGCAAATCAAAATAACTTGCTCCTTTTTATGCTACCAGGAGACAGATATCCTTTTTTCCTAGACTGATAGGACCTCCAGTGGGGAATGATTTATGTGTTCTGAATTCATGGAAATCTCTTTCATAACCAGATGTAATAGGCTTCCTTTACCTCTACAGGGATTATCTGATTTATGCGTAGACCTTTGTTCAATAACCTTTCTTTAAAGATTTATGCTGTCAAACATGAACAAAATCATGAACTTTTTGACATTTTATTTTAATGTAATTTAGAAAACCATGTCAGCTGCTAATGGACCTCATGCAGAATAAACATCACATGCAGATAACCTAAATTATTCTGAATGCTATTAATCTTTGACTAATGCCTGAAATGGCTTATTTTTATAAGCACAAGCCACAAGAAAAGGACTGGTAGAAAATGATAGCTTATGTTTCATAAATATAATATTTAAAATTTTAAAAAACCAAGCTTCCCTCCATCATCATCCTTAAAATTTGATTCTCACATTTTCATATTATACTGATGGAATAAGGGACCTCTACATATGACATATGGTATAACTTTATCTCCATCTCATATAGTCACTCTCTCCCTTGTTGTCTAACAACTTCCATGTTCTACCTACCTATGCTGTCATGTGGCTCAAATCTTTATCAAGTCATCAAGGGAAGAAAGCTTTTACAATCCTAAACACAGATCTACAGTATTCCTTGATCTATAAATTGAGATGGAATTAGTACCTACTGGTAGATACATTTTATAGATTGGCAAAAATAGGCATCTAGAAGTCAAAGTTGGAAAGAAAGAATTTAATATATTTAATAATATATAATATATTTAATTATAACCTTGAAGCCTTGAGGCAATGGGATTATTAGTAGGGAGGGAATGATGAGAGGAGAGAAAGAGGTGAACAAAAGAGTGTTTGCAAATGCCTACATTAATGGGACAAGTAGCAGAAGAGAATCTGTGATGGATTCTACTTAACACACATTTCCTAAGCACTTAGTATATGTAAGTAGCTTGGGAATTATTAAGATCATGAAAGAAAAATGAATCGCCCTCCCTACCCTCGTACTGGAGGAGAAAAAAAAAGCAATGAAGTAGTCAAAGAACCAGGAGAGACTGATATCAAGAAACCCAAAGAGAAGAGAAGAGAATGAAGGGGTAGGCCATAGTGCTGAATGTCAAAGAAAGAGCCAAGGCGATGAGGATTGCAAAAAGAACATGGGTTTGGAGATTATATTGTTAAACTGTGACTTGGAAAAGAGTGGCATGAGCAGAGCCATAGGAATGGAAGTCAGGCTTCAGTGGCTTTAGGAGTGGATTTTTAACAAATTTAAGAAGAGTGAAGGCTGTTCTTTCAGAACATTTAGCTGTGAAAGGGAGAACAGAGATGAGATACTAACACACAGGGTTGCTGTTAAGGAAAGGGTAGAGGAGATCTGAGCACTTGATATTTGTGAGCAAAGGGAGAAAAGTCAATAGTGAGGAAGAGATTAAAGGTGAAAGAAGGAAAAGGTGTGATTGACAGAGTGAGTTCTGGAATCAGATAGATAAAAATAGAAGTTCAGGTGTGCAGGGGTTAGCCTTCGCAAGGAAAAGGCCCACTTTATCCTCTAAGATGGGATGGACAGAGGAGAGGATTGTGAAGACACAGTAAAGTTTTGAGGTAAGGACAGTTCTCACTCATTCTTTCTGCTTTATTTTTAGGTTATTTTCCTTTTTTGTCATCATCAGAAAAGGAGAAAAGTTGCTTTAATGTCATCTGCACTTTTCCTTTTCATTCCAAATAAAACCATCTTTCATCATTGGCCTGGCATCCCAAGTCCTTAATCATTTTTACTGCTTTCTTCTGGACTCTCTCCAGGTAATCCAAAACTTTACAATGGCAGGGTCCTCAAACTGGTACATAATCTATTAAAATTCTGAATACAGTAAGAAGATAACCTTGCATTTCCTAAGTTCCTGAATCCTGAATTCCTATATATGCATTCCAGTATCCTGATTGCCTTTTAAAAGCAGTACTACACATTAGCATCAAGAAAAGAAAAACTTCCAGTCTTGTCTAAGAGTATAGAGTAAGTTCTTTTGCTTGGAAAACTTTTTAAGGACTTGGATAAATTTCACAATTAATTTTTTCTTCCTCGAAGGTTTTATTATCTGTATCCAAGGCTTAGTTAGAAAGTGCTTTGTGGCTAGGTTTTTTTGGTGGGTTTGTGTCTAAGCTCCAGAGTTCTGGTTAGGAATCAGGAATCCTGATCTTGTCACTTATTACCATAAGACCTTGGGTAATTCCCTTAGCCTCTCTTCCTTGTAAAATGAAGGAAATAAATTGAGTTGGCTTCAAAGGTTCTTTTTAGCTCTAAATCTATGCTGCTATGATCATAATGGAAGATAAACTCACTTTATACCTAATTCTACCCTATAGGAAAAGGCATTAATTCTTTGGACCTCAATGATCTCAAAGAATTCTTCCAATTCCTTATAAGTCTACAAATCAATATCATTGTGGTCTATTTCTATTTTTGAGAAACTATAGTGGGAACGAATCTATTGAAATGGCCAAAAGAAAAATTGTTAACAACCTATGTGTTCAACATTTGTAGAATGGCTGAATGATTCATGGCATATTAATATAATAAAATGCTATGGTGCTGTTAAAAATGGCAAATAAAAAGGTACAAGGACATATGGAAAGATCTATAAGAGGTAATGGAGAGTAAAATCAGTAGAACCATAGCTATATTACCTCTAACTAGTGTATGTATTTGTCCTTCGTTGCCAGAGAAGACCATGCCATCAGAGAAATAATGACATGACTTGCACTTGACTTTGTGTTGAGTGAGGGAGGGCTGTGCAGGTCACCAGTCTCACTTCTCCTCCAGAGCCATCTGAATCCAGTGACCAGATATTCATCAGGATGACTGGAGATGACCCAGGATGAGGCAATTGGGGTTAAGTGACTTGCCCAAGGTCACACAGCTAGTGAGTGTCAAGTGTCTGAGGTGAGATTTGAACTTAGGTCCTCCTGATTCTTGCACTGGTGCTCTATCCACTGCACCACCTAGACATCTAGTACATAGCTCAGGGCCTATCAAGGTTAACACGTTGAGGAACTACAATGATAAAGAAGGAGGAGAAAAAGGAGCAGGAAAAGGAAGAGAAGGAGGAGGGAAAGGCAGAAGGGGAGAAAAGATGGAAAAAGGAAGGAGAGGGAGAAGAAGGAAAAAGAGGGACACAAACCAGCAAAGGTCACAGAACAAAAGCATTTGCCCATTTCTTGTCTCTGGGCTCTATTTTGTCAAAGGATAGTGGATTTAGGTAAGTTTTTTCAGCCTTTTCTTTTGCATGTTCATTTGATTGTTTTTCTTTATGGTTATTTTTTTCATGACATGTTATTTTCAATGAAAACTCCCAGAAAATAAATGGGTTTAAGATATTTATGCAGCCGAGGGCAATTCAATCAACAGTAATGGTAGATAGAAGGAAAATAATGGTACTGACACTTTGTCCAGCAAAAGTTCTTTAAGTGCGATGCAGGCACTCAACATGGTGAACACAATTTAAATGACAGCAATAATTCTCTTTTGAAATATGTTTGAAGATATATAATAATTCAAACCATTCACAATATAAGATATACTTGATTTTCTTTTTTCCTTTTTTAATTTTTAAATGTTTATTTAGTTTTAGTTTTCAACATTCATTTCCACAAAATTTTGAGTTCCAAATTTTCTCCCCATCTCTCCCCTCCCCCCACCCCTTAACACCTTGCATTCTGATTACCCTTTCCCTCAATATGCCCTCCATTCTATCACACCCCTCCCTTCCCTTATCCCTATCTTCTCTCTTTTTCTTGTAGGGTAAGATAGATTTCTATACCTCATTACCTGTATTTCTTATTTCCCAGTTGCATGCAAAAACAATTCTCAACATTCTTTCCTAAAACTCTGAGTTCCAACTTCTCTCCCTTCCTCCCTCTCCACCTATGCCCACTGAGAAGGCAAGCCATTCAATATAGGCTATACATGTATAGTTATGCAAAAGACTTCCATGATAGTCATGTTGCATAAGACTAACTATATTTTCCTCCATCTTATCCGGCCCCCCCATTTATTCTATTCTTTCTTTTGACCAAAAGTGTTTACTTCTAATTACTCCCACTTCCCATTTACCCTCTCTTCCGTCATTCCCTTCACCCCACTTGTCCCCTTCTCCCCTACTTCCTGTAATGTAAGAAAGATTTCATACCAAATTGAGCATGCATGTTATTCCCTCCTTAAGCCAAATGTGATGAGAGTAAACTTCACTTTTCCCCCCTCACCTCCTCCCCTTTCTCTTCTGTTGAAAAAGCTTTTTCTTGTCTGTTTTATGGGAGATAATTTGCCCAATTCCATTTCTCCCTTTCTCCTCCCAATAGCTTCCTCTCTCACCCCTTAATTTTATTTTTTTAGATATCATCCCTTCACATTCAACTCACTGTGTCTCTGTCTATATGTGTGTGTGTGAGTAATCCTTCCGACTACCTAAATATTGAGAAAAGTCTCAAGAGTTACAAATATTATTTTTCCATGTAGGAATGTAAACAATTCAACATTAAAAAGTCCCTTATGATTTCATTTTCCTGTTTACCTTTCATGCTTCTATTGATTCTGGTGTTTGAAAGTCAAATTTTCTCTTCAGTTCTGGTCTTTTCATCAAGAATGCTTGAAAGTTCTCTATTTCATTGAATGATCATTTTTTTCCCCTGAAGTATTACACTCAGTTTTGTTGGGTAGGTGATTCTTGGTTTTAATCCTAGTTCCTTTGACTTCTGGAATATCATATTCCAAGCCCTTCAATCCCTTATTGTAGAAGCTGCTAGATCTTGTGTTATCCTGATTTTTTTCCCCACAATGCTCAAATTGTTTCTTTCTGGCTGCTTGCAATATTTTCTCCTTGACCTGGAAACTCTGGAATTTAGCTACAATATTCCTAGGAGTTTCTCTTTTCAGATCTCTTTCAGGAGGAGATCGGTTGATTCTTTCCCTATTTATTTTGCCCTCTTGTTCTAGAATATCAGAGCAGTTTTCCCTGATCATTTCATGAAAGATGATGTCTAGGCTTATTTAGGGTTAGGGTGTATCAAAGAGTTGTGATAGGTCCTACTGATGAATGGAATACACGTATTGATGAGATCCCAGAAGAACTGAAGCATGCTTATTTTTAATGAATAAAACTTATATGCTGTAAATATTTCTAAATATTGTTCTACATAGCATAAATTTAATTACTTAAGAAAATACCACAGATTACCCATAGATTTTAGTCTAACATTTATAGGTCATAGCCTTTACATCTGAAGGGGCCAAGGTTGCCTAAGCCTTGACCTGTGGATATAGTCTACTTTTAACTTGATTACATACAATGGGATGGGTATGAGGACAGTGTGGAAGGGAGAAAGATGGAAGTATTAAAATAATTCAGTTACATTCTGGAAAGCAAAGAAACAAAGCAGTTTATAGCACATGTGATCGTGTGTGCATGCATTCACACAAGTGTGTAAATATCACCTAATACAAATTAATTTCCACAAATCTTGCATTTTATGATAGCAAGCCAAGAGGTGCATACACTTTTATTTACTCAGAGGTCTAATCAAGACCACAAAAAGCAATGTAAAAAATTCTGAACTTCAAAATTGACAATTCACACAGATACAAAATCCCTGAATTTCTAAGTCATACTTTGCTGCTGTGGATATTTGCCAAGGTTCCTACACATCTCAGAGGTAGATAGTGCATATTCGATAGAAAGTACGAAAAAAGTCTCTCGTTAAACCAACATGGCAAATAGAACCATTAACAGAGGTACAGTTCTTCAGTTTGTTAGTGGTCCTTTATCACCATGGATAGACCTTGAATTTTTACATTCCCCTTTCCCAGTTTTCCCCATCTGCTACTGCAATTCTCTTGAAGGTTATCTTCTATCTAACTCCATATATATCTTGTAGATACCGATTTATATATGTTGTCTTTCCATCAGAATGCCAACTCCTTGGGGAGTAGGGACTGATTTTTTTTTATTCCCAGAACTTTGCATAAATATAAATAAAATAAGATTATTTGCATAACGCCCTTAGCATAGTGCCTGGTACTATTAGATGCCAAAGCAGGCATTTAATAAAAAAAAAAAAAAAACTTGTTCCTTTTCTTTTCTCCTCTTAACATTTGATAAGTACCTGGCACATGAAAATCATTTAATAAACGTTTAACAAATGCTTGCTCATTGATTGAATTTGTCTTTGACATAACTTGCATATTATCAAATTATGACAAACAGTATTTTGATTACATTTTTAAAACTCTAAAATATTACAATTATCACATTAATTATAAAAGAGTCTCATTTAAGAAATATGTGATAGAGTTACACAGAAGAAAATATTTCTATGAGATAGTCATGATTTTAAAGGGCAAAGTAAACATTTCCTTTAATCTATGAAGATGTTTTTATTGGTTTCTATTGTGACATGCTAATTCTGTTCAGAAGACATTCAAAAATACAGTGTGTTGGTAGCACTCCTAAAGTAGGAGATTTTTCTGGAGGATTAAGTTGATAAACAGTGATGGGAAGAGAGCCGAGCGAAGAGTCTTAATTCAATATAGAGAGAGGAAGCCTGGCAGAAAGTCAGAAGTTATAAAAAGTAAAAAAAAAAGTTATTGCTTTTGGACGGAAAAGTATGTACAAATCTATTAGGGATAAGACAGTAAAACAGTGGATGCTGTGACTAGGCATAATGCATAAAGTCATAATCAGGAATTCTTGCACCTCCAGTAAATTTGGTGTATGTTTGTGGTGGGGAGGAATATGGCACTTGCCCATTAAAGTATAGTGTGGAACCAGGCAGTCAGGGGCATAGGAGTGGAGAAGCCTGGTAATGAACTTATTGGGGTACAGGTTGTTATATGAGGAGAGTGACCTGGAAGTCCATACACCATAGCAATAGAGATGCAGGTAGGCTGGAAGAAGGCAAGGTAGCTGCTAGGTAATGCTGGCAGAGTATAGTGCCAGGGAATAAGGAGTGAGCTATTTCCTCATTCTGACCCTGTGGGTAAGGGGTGTGTGAAAAAGAGGAGCAGCAAGATTTCAAGAGAAATTCAGCTTTTGATGAGCACCAGAAAATGAAAGGAATGTGAAATGAGGTCTGAGAATATGACTTGAATCTAGAAGAGGCCTTATAAATTCAATTCCATTATTTTACAGATGAGTAAACTGAGGCCAAGAGAAATAAGCAAATTGCCTCAGTTCACATAAACAAGTGACAGAGACAGAATTCAAACTCAGGCCTTCTAAATATAAATCTAATAATCTTTATCTTTCACCTCAATAGAGCAAGAATCAAGATGATGTGGAAGGCACAATGAGGGAATAAAAGGGCTCCCTTGTGGCTGGTATGGGAGTTATGCATTCCACAGCTCCCCAGGTCACATGGCTGTGGTGAGGAAGTCTATTCCACTCTGCTGGGATGGAAGTTTAAGGAAAGAATATGACAAGCAAGGGCATGAGAGATCTGGGAGGGAGTGGTCTGGTTGCATAGTTAGTTCTAGGGCAGGAAGAATCATTCCTCCTTACTCCCCCTACCCACATACCAGAGAGGTGACTTATACCCCCTAGGATGCTGGCATCTGGGGCAAAGACTAAGCCAACCCTACTAATGCATCTTTAATAAGTAAGAATCACTGCTCTCACCATATAAGCCAAACTGATGAATATGCATATATCCTTCATGTATGGTTATTGCAAAAGGGAGGCATTACAATTTATCTGAGATAGCACAGAGTGGCTGCCAATAGCTCTGATTAGCCTTTCTTCCATTCTGAAGCTGCCGATAGACATCACATATAGGCATGTAGACCCAGAACCTCTGGGATGATGTTCCAAAATTACTTCAGAGCTGCTTGTGTGATCAGGAAGTAAAGAAAGAAAATCAAACGAGACCTTTGTGGAAAAGCGCTATCGATCGACGTATCCTGTGTTCTTAAATGGCTTGCCCTTTGTATCTGCTCTTTAATTCCCAATAATGCGTGTCTCCCTGGGGAAGTCTTCCGCACCAAGCTTCCTGAAATTCTTGGCACAGAAACACTGAAGGGGTTTGGGGAACGATGACTCACTGGTTAACGACAGCTGTATTCTTAACGAAACCTACTGAGAGCTTTCTTATCACCTGCTGAGTAAGTCTGTTGGCAGTCACATCACCTGTCAGAGGTCGCGAGAGCCTTACATATTGTAAATAATATCCCTTTCAAATACTGTATTTCTTGAATTGTATTCTATGGTAAGATTTATCCTCTTCAGATTAGATGATAAGCTTGCTGAAGGCAGCGCATTGTTGAAGGCTTTATTTTTTTTATCACCAAACATAGTGGGCACACATATTAGGTGTTCAGTAATTGGGAAAACCATACTGTAGATGCACTGTATTTCCAGTCTGTGCCCCATGTCTGAAATGTCCACCTTCCTTACCTCTTCCTCTTACGTCTCTCTTTCCTGACAAGATTCAACTCACATGCCTTCTTCTACTCTTTCCTAACTCTCTGTACTCACCCTGACTAGTATACATATCCTTATCTGTATAAGTACATACCTATACTAAGGTACATGCTGTATTCCTTGATAGAAAATAAATTCCTAGAGGGCAGAGCCTGTTTTGGTTCTGCAGTTGTAGCTCTAGTGTCTAGCACAGTGTCTGATACATTGGCAGGTGCTTATTAAATGCTTCCTAATTGACGGATAAAGGTCTGATAAATTGTTTCTTTCACTGGATTATTATAGGCTACTTTGTTGTTATTGGGCTTTTTATTCTCTTTGAAGTTGATTATCAGGAAAAACGGTCATTTTATTATTAAAGATTTATAAAGCACCTTTTCTATGTTATTGGACACTGTGTTAGGCATTGGCTTTATTAAAAAAAGAAAAGAAAAGAAAGTAATAACCCCTACTCTCAAGGAGCCTATATTCTAACAGGGAAATTTCAGTTCAGTCAATTAATCAACAAACATTTCTTAAAGTAGTCTAGAGACTAAATAAAACACAGCAGTATATTTTCCAACTGTTCATCCAAGAGTTGTCAAAAAATAATACTTAGAATATTTTAAATTTCTATCACATGTTAAGGAATACGATTTCTACTGTTTAAAGAGAGCTACTTAAGAAAAAAAACTATATGCTTTAATGGAAGATAGTGGGTTTTAGTGTTTGTTTACAACTGTTTCCAGATCAGTCCAATTAAATATACGGGGACGTTAAGCATCATGGTGAGACCAAAAACATATTCTCCCATATAAGCTGCCATTTCTCTGATCCTTACTCAGCAACATACCAGTATGTTTAAAGCTTCCTACACATCGATACAAAATGAATTGAAATATTTTATGCTAAAATCTGCTTTTAATCAAACCTGAATGATCACTTTGACCTAGAATAATAATAAAAAATTCCAAAGACAAAGAAAGTAATCCACCCCCTCAAATATGTGTGGTTCTAAAATTCTAGATTTTTGTAATTTCAGGTATAAGTTGCTAAGTTAATATGATGACATCATTAATATGATGACAAGAGACCATAAATATGATATGTTGTAATGAACTTCCCATCCTTTTGTTGAATCACAACAGACAGCTACATCAGACAATCGCACCAAATGGCTCATGCCATTGCCTTTTGACAATATAAAATGCAAAAGTCATGGTCTGTGGACAAAAGAAATGAGTGCTTCGTTGAAATTAACATTCCTTTGGTGGATTATGATTTCAGTCAAAATCCTATTCTGAATGCAAATACTGAATTTTATAGACATCATTTTTGTTTTTAAGGAAAACCATTGTCAGAAAATTGTATGATCATTAAGTATGAAAAATTTAGCCATCTTGTCCATATTTGAACAAATCATGTTGGAAAGAAAGCCACAAACAGCCAGATTAACATTAAAAAATGTATTTGAAAGTAATGAAGGGAAATTGTTTCATTTAGCAACACTAAATAAAATAGACAATTTATACAGAGGCTCTCCACAAAAATTTAAATAATCACTCAGAAATCATTGCCCTCTGATTTGAATAATGCCAATGCTAGTTCTACATCAGCAAAGTTTCCCTTCAGAGAAAAGCATTGCTTGTTTGTACCTCATGTACAATCCACTTTACCTAAATTTAGCCTTACCTGGAAGGCCATGATATTGAGAAAAACTGCTAGAAGTCCTTTAGTGAATGACGTTTACATTTCGGTGGTAAAAATTCCCAAAGCAACCCTTAAAGACACCGGAGCATACAACATCTGTTTCATTGTACGCTAAGAATGTCCAATTTGTACCACAAAGGCTCAAAAGTAATTGCTCCCTCAGATTTTTAGTGCTCCAATTTGGAAGCTCTTGACTTACCTGCCACTGTTTCATGAGCTCTCGAACTCCCTTGGTGTCCTCCAGTACTCTCTCCTTGCGGGTGGCATCCTGCAGGACATTGGCTGTAGTCTCTGCCTCAGTGAGCCAGGCAAGGAACTTGTCCAGATCCAAGGGGAACTGTTGGAGCAGCCTATGGGTTGCTTCCAGAGCAGCTTCTCTCTCATTAACCCTGTACAAGAACAATTAGATTAATAGCATCAGAAGGGTTTAGTGAATTAACTTCATTAAAGAATGAAAAAGAAGATGAGAAAGAGATGTAAAGCTAATTCCCTAAACAAATACTTCTAGGTGCACATCTAGTCTACAAAGGGGTATGGGTCCAAATGGAAGGTATAGGTGAATATCTTTGAATAAGAAAATCCGTCAATAAGCATTTATTAAATGCCTGCTAAGTTCCAAGTACTGGGATTAGTACTTGATATTCTAACCTGAAATGATGGGTTTTCTTTTTCTTCTTTTTTTTTTTTAACAAACATTTATTTATTTTTCCTTTTTTTCTAATTAATAGCATTTTATTTTTTCCAATTACATGTGAAGATAGTTTTCAACATTCAGTTTTATAAGGTTTTGAGTTCTAAGTTTTTTTCTCCCTTAATTCCCCCCTCCTCCCTCCCAATTTGGCAAGCAATTCAATACAGGCTATACATGTACAATCATATTAAACATATTTCCATATTAGTCATGTTGTAAAAAAAGTTATCAGAACAGAGGAAAAACCAAGAGAAAGAAAAAATAGAGAAAATGATATACTTCAATCTGCATTCAGATTCCATAATTCTTTCTCTGGACGTGGAAAACATTTTCCATGATGAGTCTTTCAAAAATGTCTTAGATCATTGCATTGCTAATAAAAGCTAAGTCTATCAAAGTTGATTGAAAAAAAGTTGACTTTCTTGAGACCATAGATAATGGTTTACTGAAATTTTTGGATAATACATATACCAAAATGAACTTTTAAATTTTCAGAGATTTCAATTCAAATCAATTCAATTTACATGGGTCCAAATTGTCACCACAATCAAGGCATTTATTTATCTTCTTTGGGATTTAGTTTCTTCATCTGTAAACTGAAGGGATTTGGAATAGATAACACACAGTAATCGACAATATCCAAAGCACCGGGCACACACCACATTTGAGTCTCAGAGTCATCCTCTGGAGTAAGTATGATTGATATTATCTCAGTCATACAGGGGAGGAAGCTGAGGTTCAGAGAAGTATTAAAATACCTATGATAAATAGCAAAACCAACATTTGAAACCAATTCTCTCTGTCCCCAAGTCTGATGCTTTACTTACTATGCAACATTTCTCTCTTATGATCTCTAAAGTCCTTTCTAGCTGCAACTCTATGGTTCCATGCATTTATTCTTTCTCACAAAAACCTGTTTCCTAATTACAAGCTTCAAAAAAGTTTTTTTTAAATTTTTTCTCTTCCTCATCTCTCACAAATCAGTCGTCAAATTCAACCTGATTTCCTTTCACAATGTCTCTCCTCTTTCTTCCTTTCTTTCAAAAGGATGAAATGAACTTTGGACTTGTAGCCAAGAACAAAGTACAAATCCAGCCTCACACATTTGTTGTGCAACCCGGACGAGTCACTTAGGCTGTCTGCCTTTGTTTTCTGACCCGTAAAATGGGAATAATCACAGCGTCTACCTCCCAGGGTTGTTCTGAGGATAAAATGAGACAATACTTGTATAGTGCTTTGCCAGTGCTAACTATTGTTATTGCTATAATGTTCATTACCATTCCTAAGCCAACACCCAAGCATAATTCCTCATCATCACTCACTTTTACTATTGTGATAGCATTATTTTTAAAAATCATTTCCCCCCAACTCTCTTCCCCAGTCTAGTCTTCATATCATTACCAGAATAATTTTTACAGAGATATAAAAATTATTAATGTCTCCCTATTGACTTCTGACTAAATTCAAATTCCTTGGCATAATATTTAAAGACCACCAATATTGGTGCCATGTAATGTCCTGTAAACTACTTACCTACACGTTTGTATTCTATGATCAAAATGTGTTGTTGACTATCCCTAGCTGAAATTCCTATTCTTCCATCTCTGTGCTTTGGCTAATGATAACCCCTGTATCTGGAATCAGTCACTCAGTTAACATGTACTTATTAAGCACCTACTATGTGTCAGGCCCTTTGGTAGGGCCTGGGAAATAAAAACAAAAAAAGAAGAATATCTTCAAGTTAGTTATATTCTATGGACAGTGGAAAGCAGGACACACACACACACACGCACATAGATAGATAGATAGATAGATAGATAGATAGATAGATAGATAGATAGATAGATGTATAGACAAATAGATATATGTGTGCATACACACACCGTCCCTTCTCATACACTCCTATTAAAATCTTCTTTATTCTTCAGACTTCAGTTTAAATGCTAGCATACCCATGAAACCTTCCTTGATTGCTGCTTGGATCATACGGGGCATCTGATCTGTACCAGTGCACTCATTATGTATCATTTTGTATTATAGTTACTTGAGCATTCTTTAATACATTTTGAGCTTGTACCTCCCCCAGCATATAAAATAATATTCTGCACGTAAGTGTGGAATAAGTGTCTAAGATGAATTCAATAAGCATTTATTGAGCATCAATTATGTGCAAGAAACTAAGATTATCAATTCTTATCACTGCTTTTGGAAGGTTTATTCATTTTCCGGTACCATCAATGTTCACTGTCATGGAACAAGTAAAACTGAATAGAAAAGTAGCATTTCTCCCCCAGTATTCTTTATCTATGATACACGGGAGTTTCCTGTCCCAGCGACTAGATGCCAAGAAGGAGCAGGGAAAGAATGCCAAAGATAGAGAAGTGAAGACACAGATGAACTAAGAATAGTCTAAGAAAAAAAGGAAACTAAGGAGCTCAGAGTGAAAGCTAAAGCTGAAAGGGCAAAAGAAAGAAGAAGCAGGGGAAGGAGGAGGGAAATGTTAAAAAAAAAAAAAGAGGGCAGTAGGAAGGAAGAATTTGACATATATAGCACTGGTTTGCTTAGGCTGCACATCTCATCACTACACATCCATGCTACTGAGGGCTTTTTCAGTGGAAAACGATTTTGAATCTTTGTCAAGAGAATTAAAAAAAGATTCTAAAATGAAGCAATTAGAATGATAGGCACATTGTCTAAGGATATTTTTGCATAGTTATATATGTATATATTATGTATTTATGGGTGTGTATATATATATATGTGTATATCTATATACGTGTGTATATGTAGAAATATACATATGTGTGTGTGTGAGTGTGTAAAGCATCTAAATAATAACAGTTTGAGAGAAAAGGGAGAAGCAGTTGTACTGGAAATGTTCAGGTTTTTGTTTTTTATTTTTCATGGAATGTGGAAATTGGTACTCTATTTATATAGCTTATTTGCCTTCTACTAATACACAGATACTTTCTGTGATTATAAATGAGTTAAAATTAATTTTTAAAATTGAACTCCTGAATATGACACGCATTGCTCATTAAGAAAAGATTTTCAATAATTATGCAAAACTGCAATTTATTTCAGTAGCACCTTTATCATGGGTTGTGCATATTAGGCAATAAACAACTCCTGTAGAGCCCCAGGCAGCAGGGCACAAGCCTGAGCCATTTATTCATCACTGGTGAAGTTTTTGCTGAGCTGGCACTCTTTGGCACTGTAGTTATCGCTATCATACTAGATAAAAACCTCTGTGCATTAACTGATGACAGATAGAACGGGATTATGAAGATGCAGCTATTGAAAAAATAAGTACTGCACCTAAACTATTTATCAGTTCCCAAATAAACTTAACTGAACTCAATCTAATTGAGTAACAGCACATCAGAGTTTTGATTGGTCAAAGAAATTAAAATGCACAGAGTTCCAGAGCTAATTGTCAATGATGGAGAAATTGTGTATTGAGTGTACTGGGCTTTACAATTTTCAGTTTGTCTTTCCATATAAAAAGAACGATGAAAATATCCTTTCCTTAATGGTCTTTCAGTGACAATGAGTGTCTTCCTTTTATATTCTGACATCAAACAGATTTCTAGGACTGTGTAGTTCAAAGACCAGCCAATCCTTTATCCATCTCTACCAATATATCTGAGCTTGATCTAAATATTTTTACTCAATTTGTCATATTACAGATGACAAATAAAAATATTTCATCCTGACATATTCTCCAGTTTATCCCAGTCACGCAAAATGAAATGAAAGCTAGAAAGATAATTCCATGAGGTCAGGACAGAATAACAGACCAAGGAAAGGTGAAGGGATTAAGAAATTTATACTTTTATCTCCAGCTTCATCACAAGGATGAGGCAACCTTGAGGCATCTTAGTTTTTCAATCTGTAAACTCAAAACCCCATTTACCCTCTGTATCCAAAGGGATTAACTAGTAGATAACTTGCCAACATTTATTTATTAAAGTGGATGTACATAAATCATAGGAAAAGGTTCCTTTGAGACAGTGAGATTTTCAGTCAAGTCCTACCAGTGAGTTAATTACCTTGTAAATTAGGCCCTTAGGGAAAAACAGTAACTTTCTCAGGTCAGTGGGGCACCATTTTCTTAAATGGTACCCTTGTGGTCTGAAATACATTGAAAATATAAAGCTTAATATTTTCTGAGCAATCTAGACCATAGTCACCCCCCCTCCCCAATTCCAAGAGTGGTAGCAAGTCACTCCAAATGAGTGCTTTTTAAAGCTTCCATTGTCATTGATAAGAATTTCATTTTTTTCTTTTTGTGGGAATTTTAAGAACATTCTGCTTTCCTGGATCATTCAGAATTCTAACTAAGGCAGAGCAAATCAAGAGGGCACTGACTCACGTGTTCTTACAGTAGGTTACTGAATTTAATACTCACTTAGCAGGAATAATTCATGGAAATAAGAAATCACCAGATGGAATGTTTTTTCCCTATTTACCCTAGATGAGCTATTTTTCAGTCTTGCCCTGCTCTTTCTCCCCTGATAGAAACCTATGTAGCAATGACCTTGAAAGTATCCCAGAGTCTTTAATGGGATCTTGAAATCCAACTTTTTTCACCAAAATCTCTTCCCCAATCTTGCCAACAACTGAATTTATCTTTAATAAAATTTTATTTGGGAGAGCCTTTTGAACAGTTTATTCGGGGCACATTTGCGGTTCTAGCTTCAGACAGCAGAATTGTTAGTTACATCTCTGGTATATATATGCATGTATATATAATCCCTAAATTTAATTATGCCAAGCACAGATTATGAATAAGTAAAGGGTTTTTCATTTCCATATTTGTGCATGCAAAATAGCTCTTAATGCGTTTCTTAATTTCCTATTTCCCCTAACCATATGGTTTGAAATGTTTTTCCTGACAAATATAAATGTTAAAATAAAGAACTATAAAATTTTTTTAAAAAAACATTTGAGAAGAAAGGAAGGAAGGAAGAAAAGAAGGAAGGAAGCATTTATTAAGACCTTACTTTGTGCCAGGCACTGTGCTAAGTATTTTACAAATATTATCTCATTGGATCCTTTCAACAATTCTGGGAGGTAGGTATTCTTACCTATTTTACAGCTAAAGAAACTGAGGCTGACAAAGACTTAAGTGAATCCTCTGGGGCCACACAGTAATTAAGATGACCTAAGTCAGATTTGACCTCAGATTTTACTGTCTCCACGACCAGAGCACTATCCATTGTAGAAAAAAATAAGTCCAAATGAAATGATGAATACTTTTACTCCTGATGATAAAATTAACAAAGACCCCTTCCACAAAAGAAATTATGGTAAGATGAAGAAAAAAGTAAAAATATAATGAATGAAAATATTAATACAAATTAAAAATGCAATTAATACATAGCTATCTTTTTCTAAATTGGTCAGAATTTAATAACTCTTGGGACTCAGATGTAGTCTCTGTAATAAAGCATGTATAAATGTCTGGTGAGAATTTGTGAGTTCAAAACATTTTCTGGTGACCTCAGATGTTTTGAACCTACATGTAAGCCTATATTTCACCATATTCTCTAAACAAAGTCCTTAAGGAGACCGATCTTTAGTTAAATGATAAGGTAGACTGTCGTGACATGAAGACTACTTCTTCAGTATAGCTAAGACATGAACTTTGAGAATATTGAGTCCTGCCCATGCAGGGAGCAGAGAACCACACAGTTCACCCAAAGGAAAGGTAGGTAAATCTCATCCTCATTCCTTTTTCTTATGTGACATGAGACTGAGGGACCGACATTGTTTAGATTTTTTTCCCCTGATAATAACAAATTTTCTTTAAAGCTCTTACCCTGAATACTTAGAAATGAGAATTGCATTATAAGGTGTGAAATGTTAGAACTTTATAACTCTACCTGACTCTTTTACCTGTCCCCCAAGGTCACATCAAGTCTCTTGGGTATGAAACTGGTCATGTGAAATGACTCTAGAAATTCTGTTGTCTTTTCAAGGGATTCTACATATTCGCATTAGAAACAAAAAAGTTTCAGTGGATTTGGAGTCAGGATCTAGGTTAAAATTGCAACTATTGCTTACTATCTTGGAAAAGTATCTGTGCCACTGCTTACTTGTCTGTGAAATGAGGAATTTGAGCTAAATGACCTCTGAGGTTCCTTTCAGTTCAAAATCTATCATTATATAATCTGATATCTTATCAGATCTGGTCATTTTGTCCATTGGTTTTGTTTAGCTCTGTGTATGTTTGTTTTCTGTGTTACATAGAAGGCTTTAAATTGGGCATAGGAAGAAGGAGAAGGATATATATGTATGTGTGTGTATACACACACACATGCACACACACACACACACACACACACACACACACACACACATACACACACCCCAGAAGCAGGTAGTAGCTCAGTAATGAGAGCACTTGTCCTGGGGTAAGGAAGACCTGAGTTCAAATCCAGTTTTAACTAGCTACATGACTGACCTTGGGCAAGTACTTTAAAAATCTCTATATGACTCATTTTCCCTAACTGTAAAATGAGGTTACTAATAGCACCTACCATTAAGGATTGCTGGGAGGATCAATTGAAACAATGTTGTAGAAGTGTTTAGTAGAGTGCCTAGAAATTAGTAAGTGATACAAAAATGCTTATTTTTTTCCCCTTGTCTTCCTCTTACATTAGGAAATGACTGTAGTCCAGAGCACAAAGGTACGAATAAAACTTTTTTTTTAAGAGATTGATGATTCTAAATGATGAGAACCTGATAAACTATGCCTTCAACTCTATCAGTAAAACACTGACTTTGTCAGTCATTTTTCAGTTGTGTATGACTACGTAACACCATTTGGGTTTTCTTGGCAGACATACTGGAATGGTTTCCCATTTCTTTCTCCAGCTCATTTTACAGAGGAGAAAACTGAGGCAAACAGGGTGAAGTGATTTGTCCAGGGTCACACAGCTAGTAAGTGTCTCAGGCCAGATTTGAACTCAGGAAGATGAATCTTCCTGACTCTAAGTCCAGCACTCTATCCACTGCACCACCTAGCTTCCCTATGTAACACCAAAGAATTCTGTATAAAGCTGGATATCTGTCCAGACCTCATTTCAGTCCTCCTGTCAATTCCTTTCCCTTGTATCCCTTCTCACCATGTTGAGGGGCAGAGTGGGGGAGAAGACGGCTGCCCACAAAAAAAGTGTGAGAAAAGAGTGCTTAGTATTTCTCAAGGCTAGGATTGTGAGGACTGATTCATGTCAGTAAGGCATCCCTTGCTTAGATGCATAGATGAAAACGCACTATGTCAGTTCTAAGCAAGTATAGGATTATAAAGAATACAAAGCAATGTGCTATCATAGAAGATAAATACAAACATGCTGAATACAAGCAAACACTATGCATTCTTAGGATAGACTGACAGAAAGTTATTTAGCCCAGGTGTTTCCGTAAGTGTGATAAATTGGGAAATTCACAGTGCTCAGTGGTCCGCTAAATCGTACTTCCATATGCTAGTCTAGTGTTCTCACAAAGAGCCTCCAGATAAAGTACTCTGGATTATTTCTTCTTTATTTGACTTTTGTTTGAATTTGTAATCATTATGTTTTTCTGTGATATATTTAAGGAAAGAATTAATAATGAAGTTCATAATTTAGGTCATGGGTGAATAGGATATTTAGAAACTTGAGAAACAGAATTTGATGGAGGCAAGAAAGGATGTCTTAGAAGCATTTCAAAGCTGGAAATGCACAGTCTAAAATGGTGGATGCCATTACTGTCTGCAGTGCTAGCCAGCGGCCTCACTTCTTGCTCTGGTGATTCCCTAAGATGTTCTATTTACTTCTTTGGCCATGTGAGGACACACAGAAGAGGAGGGAAGGCAATGATTTATTTAGGCATATGAAGAATAATTCTATAAACGGGCTCCAGATTCATCCTAGGAAAATTATTGATGGCACCTGGAGTGCCTTTCATAGAAATGTACTAAATAAACATTTGTTAAATCAACTGGAATGAAATTGATTGTCATCATTATATCTGGGCTGTTTCTAGAGCCTATGATGATATTGTAGACTCGGCAGTCTATATTTATCACTGCTCTGACCTAGGAAATTACATTATGTGCCTCTGATAAGTCATTGTTTCATCATGGAGTGACTTAGGCTGGGCTATGCCAAAAGAAAAACACAATAGCATTTAGCACATAAAAGGCACTCAAATATCCTTGTTTGTAGAAGTAAAGACCCAGGCCTGGAGTTCAGGAAAACTGATGTGACCTTAGACACTTACTAGCTCTGTGACCTTGGGCAAATTATGTAACCTCAGCTTCCTCATCTGTAAAATGGAGATAATAACACCTACCTCACAAGACTCTTGTAAGGATCAAATAGATAAAAACTGTAAGGAACTTAATAAAAGTACTATAAAAATTAGTTGTTAATTATTATTATACAAATACATATCTAAGAGGAAAAGAGTTAGAAGAATTTACTAGAAAATCTATTTAAATTCTTTTCTGAGTGATAGTTGATGGAAATATCCTTTTTAAAATAGATGAATTGGATATAGTTATCACTAAAGGCTCATTAAAAACTGAAAGAGGGAACAAAAACCACTTGTGGAATGGTTGTCAAATGGCATAGCCAACTGACATCCATAGAGTTCTTTCCACTGGCAGCCAGAGGTCTTTTCTGGGTTTAGGATACAATTCAGGGGTAAAGCACATGCCAAAAAGAGCAATGATCTAAAGGGGAATAGCTATAGAAAGGAGGTATCAGGGGAACACAGTAGCCTGTAGCTACCAAAAAAAAATTCCAGGCTTATTTAATTGATGACTAGACAATCAGTCTCAATCAATCAACAAACATCATTATTATCATCAAAAGCTTAAAACCACTTCCCCTTCAATATTTTTTGCTTTCCTTTTCAATTATTTTAGCTAGTCGTATAGGTGTAAAATGATATCTCAAAGTTGTTTTGATTTGCATTTCTCATCAATAATGATTTAGAGCATTTGTTATATGACTATAAATTGCTTTACTTCATTGAAAAATGCCTGTTCATAACCTTTGACCATTTATCAATTGGGGAATGACTCATAGTCTTATGGACTTAATAAAATCCTTTGTATATTTGAGATATGAAACCTTATCTGAGAAACTGTCTATAGAATCCCCCCAACCCAATTTTCTGCTTTCCTTCTGAACTTGGCTACATTTGTTTTATTTGTACAAAACCTTTTTAATTTAATGTAATCAAAATTATTCATTTTACAGCTAACTTTGCTCCCTACCTCTTGTTTATTCGCAAATTTTTCACCTATCCATAAGTTTGATAAGTAATATGTTTTGTGTTCTTCCAATTTTCTTGAAATATCTCTCTTTGTATCTAGGTCAGCTATCCATTTTGACCTTATCTTGGTAAATGGGGTAAGATATTGGTCTATGGAGGGGATGTACAAAAACTGGGAAACAAATTCATTGCTGGTGGAATGGCGAACTGTCCCAATTATTTTGGAGGGCAATGTGGAAGTATTCCCAAATAGTTATTAAACTGCCTCTAACCTTTGGCAGAGAAATACTGCTACTAGGTGTATTTCCAAAGATGATTAGGGAAAAAGGAAAAGAACCTATATGGTCTAAACTGTTTATGGCAGCTCTCTTTGTGATGGTAAAGAACTGGAAATTGCAGGGATGCCCATCAGTTGGGGAATGGCTAAACCTATATATTGTGGCATATGATTGTGATGGAATATTTCTGTGCTATAAGAAATGATAAGCTTAATGATCTTAGAAAAACATGGAAAGACTTGCATGAAATAATGAAGAACAAAATGAAAAGAATGAAGAGAACTGTGTAAGAGCAATATTATTTCATGAATGACTTTGAACACACAAGTTATTTTGGTGAAATAAACTAAAATAACATAAAATACCCAAATTAATTATAAAGGACATATTGAGAAAGACATTATCTGCATTCAGAGAAAGGAGTGATAAATAGATGTATAGAATAACTTTACATATATACATACATATGCGTTTATGTATGTGTATATATACATACATATTTGTGTCTACTACTAGCCATCTCTAGGGTGGGGGAAAGGGAAGAAAAAAGAAGAAAAGAAATTTACATGATAACTGTTGTAAATTTAAAAGGAATTGTAAGTTGCACATAGATTTGCAGTTTCACAGGAAACCATCTTTTTATTATACTATGTTAGGGAAATGTTTATTTTATTCCATAAATTAAAAATAACATTTTTTTTTATAAAGCCTAAAACCTTGTGCTGTGTGTGGCAGAGGGGAGGGAAGTGACGGTAAAATTAAGAGAAAATGAAGAAGTGTATAAGAACTAGCACTCCTTTGGGAGAGTGAGTAGTAAGTAAGTTATATGTTCTTCTAAGTCTTGGAACTCCCTATGCTAACCTGCCTGTTGTTGCACCCAAGAAAGCCCCACTAAGATTCTATATAACTAAATCCCACCTCTTTAAAAGCTCACCACAGCATCTTCACTGGAAACAAGAAAGTGCAGAGGCAGGCTAATAGTATCGATATAAAAGAGGGCATCCGTGACAACTACTTAGTGCAAAAGGCTTTGGAGGTGGCGATGACCAACTCAGGCCAACAAGTTAACATCTCTCAGAGGAGTCTACTGTACTTTACCCAAAAGATAGTCAGAACTAATATAAGGAAATGGAGCTTACAGTAGATAGCAATGAGGACATTATAGAAAAGGGAACACAGAATCAGGACAGAATTGTACAGAACTTCCATAAATGCCATCAATCCTGGGAAGCTAAGGACAATTTTAAATTCATAAGGGACAAAATTCATTGATGTGAATCGAATGCCTGTATTTAGTTTGTATGAGTTCTCTGTGCATTGTCTTCAGTTGGGTTGTCACTATGGGCAATACTTCATAGCTCACAAAGCTACTGTCAAAGTACTTTGAAGTAATCATGGGAATGTATCCTGGTGCTACTGCTCCCATGTAGGTCACCCTTTCCAATTATATGCAAATGACCATCATGATGACTCCATTCCAGATGATTTTGGCACAGTTACTGACTGTGTGAAAGCATTTCATTGTATGATTATAGAACCTCAGAGCTGGAAGTTACCTTAGCTGTTTTCTAATTCAAACTTCTCATTCTAAACTTTCTACAACATTCTATAAGGTGGCCATATAATCTTGTTTACTTCCAGTGACTGGAGCTTGCAATTTAGGTAAAACATTTCAGTAAGAAGGGTTAACACCATTAGAAAATTCCTCATATTAATTCTACATCTCCCTCACTTCCCATACATTGATTCTAGTTCCACCCTGGAAAGCAACACAAAACAAGTCAATTTCATTTTTCCACATGATGTTTCTTCAAATATGTGAAGATAGCTATGCTATGATGACTCCCCTTCTCCAGGCTGAACACTACCACATCCTGCAGATTGTTCTTAATAGGATCATACCTAACTGACAGTCCAAATTTTCCATAACTGCAATTGTTGATACAGATTTGCTGTTAAATAACTTACAAGGAGAGTATTATAAAAACATAAATTGCTCTGTATTTTATTTTCAGAGAGGAAGAGATACATGCCAATATCAGATAAATTAGGCACAGCCACATAACCTGTGGTCTCATCACAGACATCAAGCTCTCTGACAAAAAGATCCTTTTCTTCTATAGCAATTCTATTAGCAATTTACACTAATGGGTGGCATGAATCTAAGCAAAAGCCTTCAATAAAGTAGAACCCCGGAACCTATTATTTCCCTGCCCAGCAACAACTTTAAGAATGAGGTTGCATTTATCTTTGGGAGCCTGGGGAATACTAAGAGTTATATCTCATGAGTTATATATGCTTGGGCTGTTGTCGTGGGAGGAAAGGAGTTTTTTGCTTTTACCATTTGGTCAGGCCAATATAGAAATGGGGCTATGCCATATCCTCTCAGATTAATTATTGGTGCTTGCTATTAATCCATGAATCCGCCATTGCTTTTAGCAATGATGACTACATTACTGAAGGTACAAGGAAGGAGAGAAAGAAATCACTCCCACTGGAGCTTAAAAATATCTGGCCAGTCCTTGCTTCAAAACACAAAAATCCATTTTCAATGCAAATTTACAGGTTCACTATTCGCAGACATCTGAATTAACGAGGTTCTCATCCTCTATCTCCTGAGGTCTAGTACTAAATTACCCAAACTTACCAGAGTTAATTGGAAACCATGACCTAAATGTTCCCAACGTATTGCTGATTAGTTAGCAGCAAACTCATTCCCATCTTTTGTCACCCGAGACAACACATGATGACTTTTAAAAATGTGTAGAAATAACACCAAAAGCAGGTTTTCTTTCCCAAAATGAACCACAGCTTTGAAGTGATCTGTTCAAACTTTCTTCATGGGTAAAGAAATTTTAATTAAAATTTCATTATCTTATACTTTAATATTAATTCCACAACCTTCAGAAGTAAGATAAAATGTGTTTTGAATTACATTTGTTTGTTTGTTTTTTTTTTTAGCACATATCCTATCACTTGCATTTCTTCGATCTGAACTTAAAAAAAAGATACGATTTGCAAGCAGCAGTTATGGAAGAAGAAACATCCTAATTATCAGTTCTCATGAAATGATTGGAACACTTTAGAGAGGAAAATGTTAGAATACATGTGGAATGTGTCGATTCTACTCTTACTTATCATTACACTGTTCCTTTGCTTTGCATTCTGGGTAAAATCCCTTGAGAAAAATTAAAATGAAAGTAGAAAAGTTCACAACAACCTAAGAGATGTAGTATCCAAGAAGAAATTATATTTTAATATCATATTTTGGTTTATTTCAAGGAAATCAATATTATTTAATCAAAGACCTATACTTTATATTTTTCTACTTAGAGGTGTCCCAAGAAACCTATCAAGATTAGTTGAATTCTATTAATTTAGATTACTGGTTCTGAACGTTAGGATGTGATATGTTAGGGTTACTGGCAGGAGGTATCTGTAGGAGGCCACAGGAGGAGAAAAGATGACTTGCTCCTCAACTTCCTGGCCAAACACAGAATAAAGGGGAAAAAACTGGGTAACATTTCTTGGGGAGGAAAAAGATGACTGGGAGGAGAGATTGGCCCCAGGACGGCTCTAATTTTCTAAGCCACAGTATTAGCAGCAATGTTTCCTACCAAAAATAATAGGTGAAGATGCACCAGCTCCACAAAAGCTACCATCTTGGATTTCTACATCGGGCAACTCCACTTCATTCTATCTAACTCATAACTACAGTATCTTCATTACAGATATTCTTGCCATGATTTCTGATTGTGTGAAAGTATATTATCTTCTCATTATAGGATCACAAAATATAGAGGTAGAAGGTACTATACCTTCTAATTCATTTGCTAATCCAATGCAAGGAGCCTTTAGATGGACAACCAATGTCTGCTTGAATACTTCCACTATGGCTTTATTTATTTACTCATTCATTCATTCATTCATTTATTTACTTACTTCTTCATTCGTTTGTTTGTTTGTTTGTTTGTTTGTTTGTTTATGCCACTTAGGTTCCTGAGGATTATAAGTGCCTTGAGGACAGGGAATATTTCATGTTTGCCTTTGCATTCCCACCACTATGAGAGGTAATGTAGAGTAGTGGGTAGAGAACTCGTCTTAAAACCTTGGTCAGTTTCCACTTCAAAGGGCTTTGTGACCCTGGGCAAGTCACTTAACTCCTCAGCACTCTATAAAACCCTCTAAAACCATAAATTGCAGAGAAAGTGCTGAACTATGCTAGAAGAAGAAGTTTTCTCACTTTAGAATTTCATACACCAAGGAAATCATAGGTCCTGTCCCTATCCCTAACTCCAACCTATAGTAGGACCTTATTAAATTTGTGTTGATTGATTAATGATGGTGTTAAGCAAGGGTAGTAATTTAAAATGCATGTAATGGTACCCAAAGTGAAGGGACACTTCTATTGTGACTCCTCAAGCAGTTTTCAGCTTGGCTATTGGGTAGCGACTTTTTTTAATGCCGCAGAAATTCACAAAATCCACTGAATAAGAAGGAAAGATTTTGTTCTGCTTTGGTGGAAACAGTATATGCAGTTTTTGAACTGTAGAGTCAGAAAGGCTCATTTTGTTGTTCAGTCCTTTTTCACTTGTGTCTCACTCTTTGTGACTCCATTTGGGGCTTTCTTGGCCAAGATACTGGAGTCCTTTGCCATTTCTTTCTCTAATTCATTTTATAGATGAAGTAACTGATACAGACAGGATGACTTACCCGGGGTCACACAATTAGTAAGTGTTTGAGGCCACACTTGAACCAGGGCCCTATACTCTATCCACTGAACCACCTAGCTGCCCAACAAAAATATTCATTACTGCCCAATTTTACAATCCTAGTGAAAAAACATCGGGAGCCAATGATTTAGCCAAGACACTTCTTTCAAGATGCACAAGCGTCCAATTCTTTATTTTGGGAAAAGGGAAGAATAGGACATTGTAGTAACTTTGCAGAAGAGTCTTCTCCTTTGCACTATGTATCCTGTATAAAGCTTGTTTGTACATATTTGTTTACTTGTCTATTCCATTAATTACAAACTCCTTGAGGGCAGGAATTGTATTTTGCCCCTCCCCCCTTTTGTATTCCTAGAGCTTAACACACTGCTTGACATATAGGAGGCACTGAATAAATGTTTATCGATTGATTGACCTAAAGAAAAGGATGTCTCCCTACCTCAAAGAGAATCATGGTGGTGCTAGGACACAGTACTGCTGACCTGTAAAAATCCCGATGCCTTGTCCTATTATTGGGCATGGCCAACAGTCCCTGTAACCCATGATTCATGACATTGGAATAAGTATTCCCTGAACCACACACAGATACACAAACCAATAGACCAAGCATTACGTATACTGTAATCACAAAGACTGCCTTTTTATGAGCAGAAAGACTGCTCTCTTTTTTCTATGCTATTCAGAACATTGCCTGCATTCTGGAATGAAAGGAGGGAAGAACTAAACCTAGTAATAAATTAGGTCAGGCATCCTAATTTCCTTCTGCTTTAAACAAATTACTCATGGTTTTTTGTGATGCTAACACAAAGCAAGTTTTAGTCCAAAAAAATAAATCTTAAAAAAAGATCTTTGTGCTACAATAGTGTTGATGAAATGAAACCAAATTTCTTCACCTCCAGAAAATCTTGTGCCCAAAATCTATTGTTTGGTCCTTTGGATATTTTATAACTGGGTCACACAATCTCATATTCCATTTTTCAATTAAGTTAGAAATAAAATGAATGCATAAAATGTTCTATTTCCCCACAACTGTTGTTCCTAACCTCTTTTCTCTTTAAACATCCCCCCCCCCCCAAATCCCCCTATTGCTTTGCCTTACTTTCAAAAGGTGGCTAATAACCTCACCTTCTGTTTTACAGAAAAGAATGAGACAATGTAATGTAGGCTCTATCAACTCTGCTCTCTGTCCTTTTCAATGTCTACACACATCTTCTTCCTTCTAGGCTCAGAAAAAGAAGAGACACTATTTTCCAAAGCTAACTCTTCTGCTTGTATCTTTTCTATCTCATCTATAAGAACTTGTGGTCATTTTTATCCACTTTCATGTATTTTCTACAGTTTCTCTCTTCTGACTCTTTTCCTTCTGCTTCAGGGTCTCATCTCCCTAAAATAAATACATACATTAATAAAAAGATACAGCTCCTCCTTGATCCTACTATGCTCTCAAGAAATTATCCTCTATAATATTATTTGCATCTTTTCCATTTAACTGTAGCCACTTTAGTTAATGACCTCATTTCTTTCTGTCTAGTTTTTTAGAACATTTTCTGAAGCAGTCTTCCTGACTCTTTTCTGTGCCCTTTCCAAGTCATTTTTCATGCTTCTGGAAAGAATCTTCTTAATAAATTACTCCTCTCATCTTCTCTCTTCTCTACTCAACAACCTTCAAAGATTTTCCTTTGCCTATCAAATAAACTGTGAGCTCCTTGAAGCCAGGAATTGTTTCATTTGTGTCTTTGGATCATTTGCATCTAGTACTTACAGGCATTAAATAAAGGTTTGTTGAGCTGAGTAAAAGTTCCTTATCTTGGCGTTTAAAGACATCCATAATCAGGGTCTGACCTACCACTCTAGACTTAATGCATGCTCCATCCCATTGTGAAGACTATAGTGAACTTCAAATGTTGTGAGTCATGGGCTAGAGGAACGGTTGGCCATACCCACCGAGAGGACAAGGTATCTGGGTTTTGCAGGTCAACAATCCTGTATTCTAGTACCATTATAATTCTGTTTGAGGTAGGGAGACATCTTCTTCTTTAGGTCAGTTAGTCAATAAAACTGGGACTGCCCTTGCTCAAACCCATTCCTTGAACCCTCTCATATCCTAACTCATCTCCTTTCTTTCAGGGTCCAAATTACATGTCATCTCCTCCAGAGGTCCTTCTCGGTAGCTCCTTCCTAAGACATCCCCCTCGTTCCATCTCTTTCCCAGAATTTCTCTAAGCATTTAGTTTTAGGATTTGTCTTTTGTATTTATATTCCCTCTTTGTATCATTGTTCTATGTGTACATTTTCTTTCCTCTTTGATAGAAAATAAACTTCTTGATTAGTACTTGTGCTTTATATACCTCTGCATCTTGAGCGCTTAGGTTTGCACATAATCGGGAAACTTAATAAAAGTTTTATGAATTTCTTTTAAAGAATGAGATAAACCCAAGTCCTTATAGTTGTATAACAGGTAACTATGGTTTCTCATGCTACGTCATACACAAATCTGTCCTTCAGTGAACCTTTCTAGCATTTCTTTTCCTTTCTCAGCTTACAATTACCATACTGCAGGTTGTTATATCATTTGGTTCTTTTGCACTTGTCCTATCTGCTGGGGAAATTTAACTTAGGGGAGATAAGACTTAGCTTAGGGGAAACACGATTGTTGTCTTGAAATATTTGAAAGGCGTTCAAGTGGTAAAGGATTACATTTGTTCTGCATGTCCCGGGTAGGAAAAACTGGGGACAATGGATGGAAGTTACAGAGAGAGAAATTTCTATTCAATATAAAGAGGAATTTTTGAACCAAAAATTGAATAGACCATGGTAATAGTGAATTTCCTATCACCAAAACTCTTTGAGAAAAGGTTAGATGATTACTTCTTGGGGACCTTGTATGACTGAATTTTTACTGCAGGTAGATTTCTAAATTTTATGCTAAACAGAGTCCTGTATGTGCTTTAGGTTATATCTTTTAAATGACATTTTTTTAAATTTTTCCCCAATTATATGTTTAGACAATTTTTTAAACTTTTAAAAATTTTTGAGTTCCAAATTCTATCTCTCCATCCCTCCTTTCATTTTTCTCCCCAACCCCAGATGGTAAGCAATCTGATATGGTTTATACTTGTACAATCATATATAACATTTCCATATTAGTCATTTTGTACAAGAAGACTCAAATAAAAAAAGAATGAAAGAAAATGGAAAAATAGCAATAGAGGTTATATCTTTAGGTCAATGGCAATTTTAAAATGTCTTATTCAGTTTTGCAGTACCCCTAAACAAAAAATAATAAATCAGATTATAACAGTTGACCTGTTTTTATCACCTAAATGTCTGGAAGGTGAATATAAGATCCTTGAGGATAGGAGCTATTGCACCTTTTATCTTGTGTCCCCAGTTTCAAGAACAGTTCCTGACTCATACTAGGTATTTAATTAATGCTTATTGAATTGAATTAGCTTCTAAATTTGTAACTCTGTTCTGTCCTATAAAGATTTGGTCAAAATGTTTACCTCAGAGTGACATGTACTATAATGGCAATCAGAACTGTCAGACCCTTTGGTTATCTGGTATATGTTTAATGTATTCTCTAATTCCACATACGTTCAATTATGGGAAAATTTTAGAGGAAATAACATTTTAGGACTGAATTATAAGAAAATTCAAAACACAAAATGGCTGTCATATATTGCACTTACTCAGTAAATGGCTGCTGCTGGTAAGATTATTTTGATTTATATGTTTTTAAAGTTTTATGTTTAAAATATTCTCCCTCAGAAAATTTTATGGCAAAATAGATTCATTAATGAGAAAGATATTTACTGAACCTAATATAACAAGGAGATCACTAAATATCAAATTAACTCTCATGCTGAATATTTTGTAATACTCTCAAAGAATGACTCTTATTTTGAACATATTAAATACTTATTTATGATTTATTAAAACAGGATATGGGATTATAAACATCTAAAGATAATGAAAACTAATAATCAAATTAATTAAAATTTAAAGTAACTAGTTGCCCCCCCCTTAATTACTGTAGTAAAACCACATTTAATGAAAACTAGATAATTTGAAATGCATTTGATGACATTACACAAATCAATGATAACTCACAAAGAACATTCTCCAACTACTTGAGTTGGATGGCCTCCCCCTCCTCTCCCACCCCTCAGTGAAATATCTGGTCAATGGACCCAGATGGCTCAGGAGGGGAAAGTGAGGCTTGTGACCTGCAGAGCCCTCCCTCACTCAAAACAAAGTCAAGTGCAAGTCATGTTATCATTTCTCTGATGTCATGGTATGCTTCTAAAACTAAGGACAAACAGAGACAGACAGACAAAGTTACAGTCCCCAAAGGAATGAATCTGGTGATTTACCAGTGTAGAAATGCTCTCTGATTTATAAATACCAGATTTATGAAAACCCTAGAGGTAGGAATGGCCAGACTACCCTGTGCTAGGCACTGGAAAGCACCACAATTATTACCTGAACCTATCTATTCTTCCCAAAGTGTAGGCAGCCACTGGTGGCTAAATTGAGGCTATGGTAGGGGAGAAAATATTTTATGACCTTTCCCCCACTTTCTTCTTGCCGAAACTACCAAGTGAAGGTGTGGGGAGAGGGGGAGTGGAAGGAAGAGAAGTGAGAGGCAGAGGAGAAATGCTTACTCTATGTGTTTTGGAATGTATTTTCCCATAGGCATGACATTATAAATAGTGGTTAGTTTCCCAACCCATGAAAGTCTATTTAATCCATCATGTAGAAAATTTTGGGTTCCTGTAGGCCATTTATAATAGTGTTTCTATGGGAAAATATATTGTAAGTTGCAGACAGTCCACCTATAAGAGAAGTTTTGAACATTCCCTATTTGTAAGGTAGGGGTGTCTTGTTCTGGAATTATTGCTGCAGATAGAACAGATGTATCTTTTTTTGACTGTAACAGCAATTTAGATAAGCTAACATAGCCCTGTTCAGGTTTTGGTCTTTCTGTTGCCTGCAAGGTAACTTTAAAAATCCCTCTTTGCTGTGTTTAGTGATCACAACCCTCTGCTGTGAGAGCAGTAACCTTTCAGACACTATGCTCACTGCACCTTGCCACCCTTTCACCTTTTGCACTGGCCCTCAATGCCTTCTTCTAAGGCAGCTTGTCTGTGAGATTCCCATAAAGCCAGAGTTGTCTCCTCCCCTTCCCATCCTACCCCACTCATATTCATTTACAACAAATTCTATTAGGATTTTGTTCTTAAGAATGTCCCCTCCTTCTTGAGTCTATTTCTGTTTTAGAGACTCAGGCCAGAAGATCCTATCTTTCTTTTCTTAGAGCTCTTCAAAGATCTTCACATTGACAATCTACAATGGACATTTTAGAAAAGGGCTGATGTTATCGTCCTTATCCTGTTGCTCTAAGGATCTGAATAATGATAATATAATAAAAATAATAGCTAGCATTGGCATTACTATGTGCTAGGCACTGTGCCAAACTGTATACATATTATCTCATTTAGTTTACCCAATAACCCTGGGATGTAGGAGCTATTATTACCCCTGTTTTATGGATGAGGAAACTGAGGCAAACCGGGGGTTAGTGACTTGACCGAGATTACACAGCTAGAAAGTGTCTAAGGTCCCATTTGAGCTTAGGTTTCCTGACTCTAGGCTCAATGCTCTATCTACTATACTCTTATTGTGTTATAATATTATTATATTATTGCCTATTATTATTATTATTAAATAATAAAATAAGTAGAGGAAGTGAAATCTGTTGGAGAAAACACAGGATCAAATTCCTACGCTGCTTCTTCCTAGCCTAATGACCATGAGCAAGTAATTAAACCTCTAAGAGTTCTAGCTTCCTCATCTTTAAAGTAGAAGAATTGTCTTCTATGACTTCTAAAGTCCCTTTCAGCTCCAAATAATGAACAGATTGACATTATTATCACTTTAAATCATGGGTTCCCAATGGTTATTGTAAACACAGATAAATAGCATACCCAAGAGTGATGATTAGAAGGGAATTCGCAAAGACTGTATTCTATCAACCTTTCTTTCTTTCTAAACATGCACTAACTAAACTACTTCCAATTAAGGACATGTATTTTATAATTACCCACCGTTACCAGTTGTGTGATCTTGTAAAAGTCATTTTATTTACCTTTTCTGGGCCTCAGTTTTCTCATCTATGAAATGCAGGGGTTGAGATTGTCTTTTTTAGTGCTTAAAGTCTATCTCCCAAGACCTGTCTTAAGATCTATCACTGTTTCAGTCCTACTATCCTAACTAAGATGGGGAATGATTAGGATAGGCAATTATTACTGAAATACTGCAATTTATTTTTATATTACTGAAGTCCAGTGACTTAAAGCAACCTTTATCTGTTATCTTGGCCTACCCTACGCTAGCGAAGTGATCCTTTAAGGATTTTCTTAGAGTCAAGGCATTTCATTTAATTATCTAATGCTGAGCTCATGTTTCTATTACATAAAATCTTAGCGTATGGTTTTGGAATATTTTCAGAAAAATTCCATTGGAAGTTTTAGAATGCACTTCTGAAAAGAATGAGAATGTTATAGAACTTTTAAAGATGAATTGAAAACCAAGGGTATACCAGAAACAGTGCCTACTGATTGAACTAAAAAAAGGCACACTTGGAAAAAACTAACCTATAACTTTGACAACATTTCTTGATTTAATATGCATGTGAAATATCCAGAGATTTGGAAACCATATTTGTTGCATTAAAAAACCATGGACCTAGCAAGTAAAAGAATCTTTACATTGAACACATTTCACTTTACTGATTTGCAAGCTGCTCACCATGAACACATCCAGAGGCTTTGTGATTTAATTAGCAAGCTATCTAGGACTTAGAAGATAAGTCCTAGAGAGATGGTTAGCTGCTTGTGGCTTAGAATGAATGGGACTTGCCCAGAGCCCCATAGCTGGCAAGTGTCAGAGGAAGGACTGTGCTGAGATCTTCCTGCTGTAAGCCTAGCATTCCATAACACTATGTGGTACATTATGCCACCTCTATTTACAAAGATGAGTATTCAGTAAAGGAAATGTATCCATTCACTAGGGTCTTTAAAGAATCCCTTTAAACAACATCTTTCTCTTTTCCCAAGACAAATATATATTACAATTAAATTATATTTGCCATTCAAGGCAAATTGTAATGACTTAGCTGAAGTCTCTCTCTAAGTAAGATGTACATGAAATCCATCGACTTACATTCTTAGGCATCCTTTTCCTCCTACATTTCAACGTTGTTTAAGTGAGAGTTTGCTCCCTGTAGTGGAGTGCTGTATTGCAAAAACAATCTTGTTTACTACTTCCCAAAATAGAGCAGTATTTTCAAACCTTTGGTACCACTTCTTTGTAAGTTTTGCAGTTACTTGATATTCAGAGTTAATGGTGACATTAGAAAGGAGGATGAAACTAGAGCAGCTTCAAAAGCTAAACGAAATTGTATTGACATTGAAAGGTAAGTAACCTCAAAACTAAATATCCATTAGCCAAAAGGAAAATATGTGGGTAATTTTGCAAACACTTTTGAGTGCTGGGAAAGCACTTTTGTCTCCATTACATTGCTATAAGAGGTCCCTTTTTATTGAATGACCAGGATAATTGCCCTAATCAAACATTTCACTGTGCCATTGTTGTCTTGGTTGCAGAGACATGAAACATTTTAATCTTCTGGGTATCTACACAAATAGCATTTATTCCCAACTTTGAAGTTTAATTACATTCAATAGTTTGGGATCGAGGGCAACCTGATAAGCAGGGGAAGAGGGAAGGAATGAGCTGAGAAGGGTGCTGTCACTAGTTTTTTATATTGGCTCTGCCATGAAATATAGATGGAACTATAAACGTTAGATTTCCCATACGTATCCCAGTAGATGTCAGATTCTGAAATAACTCTATTTACTTTGTAAATGTGAAGCCCATCACCAGGAAATAGTTCTGATTTTCAAAAAATTCCAAATCTTTCCTTAATTTACAATTCTACTTTTGTCTAGTCAAACATACTTCAGCTGGTTTCCACAAGAAACATCTCCAATGAGAAAGATAGACTGAAAATTGTGTCTGCCATGCTCTGCAATTTTGAATACAGGCAAACTGTATTTCTTAAAATGGTCCTCTTTGCCAACCAGCTGTGTCTGTCTGAGAACGTGAGGGCTCCCTCATCTCCGAACCCGAATTAAAAACAACCAGCCCTTCAGTCAGTTCAGGGCTTCCCTTCTTGATTGCATTTGACACAATAATCATCATCATATCTTAAGACTCAAATCAGCCTGACAGTGCTCAACTCGGGTCTGCTTCTTCCAATTAGATGAAAATTGCATCTTCCAGGGACTAAGTTTACATTGTGATTCCACAGAGGTGAGAAAGCAGCGATGGACAGAGCCATTTAACTATCGCACTTCAACAATAACTATTTTCTTTTGGTCTCCTGCAGTCTCATGAACATGTTTTGACAGACAAAGAAAGCCACGAACAACATAACTCATCTTTCCTTATATATAATGCATGTCTTTAAATAGATAACTTTTTGTTAGCAAGTGAAAAATACATCAAATTCAATAAAATTTTTCCTGGGTGCTTTTGGAAAAGAAATTTTTTAACATAAAAGGTATTCAAATTTTGAAATAATTCACACTTAAAGACATGTTGATCATACTTTCTGAACCAAAAGTAAGGACATACAATCTGATAGAAAATTATTTTTTTGGTCCTTTTTATTGAAGGGGAAAATGGTACAGAATATTTTGTATAAGCATTGTTCTGGAAAATCTGGGACATCAGTTGCCTTCCATTAGAATAGACTGATAGAATTGGAAACTAGAAATTTAATGCAGTTCAATTTAACAAAAATTGATGAAGAGCCTTTGTTTTACAAGGCACTATGCTGGACATTGGGGGTACAAAGGCAAAAAAATGGTGCATGGCCTGGAGAATTATGCTTTCTTCCAGAGGATACAACACACACACACACACACACACACACACACGTAAATAAAAGGCAAATCAAGGAGGGATAGAGCATTAAGAGGGTGGGGGGGTGGAGAGAGGAAGATAAAGGAAGACTTCACTTGTATCAGAGCTGAATCCTGAAGGAAAATAAGGATGGACAGAAGTGAAGAGGAGGAGGGAGTAATACATTTCCATATTCTGCTAATATATGGAGGCAGGAGATGGAATGATCAATTCAGGAAATATCCAAGAGTCTACTTTGGCTGGAATGTAGCGTGTGGGATGGGTATTAATGTGAGAAAAAGATGGAATGGTTGATTGGATGCAGCTTGGGATGAGTGAGGAAAAATGCCCAAAAGCTTGTAGAAAGCTTTGAGGAGGAGAGTAATGTGCTCAAATCTGTCCTTTAATAAGTATTTTTGGCAGCTATAGGAAAGGTGCATTGGAGAGGGAAAAACAGGAAGCAGGGAAACGAATTTGGAGGCTCTTAGAATACTCTAGGTAGGATACTTGGTTGGATGGGGCAAGGAGGAGATACAATTCAGGGAAAGAGAAGAAAGAGATGTTATCACTCAAGGATAATGAACTTGGGCTACCAGGAAGAATGTAATTCCTTTGAAAGAAATGGGGATGTTTGGAGGCAAGGTGGGTTTAAAAATGATCAATTATGTTTTAGACATGTTTCATTTTGAGTTACTTATGGCATATGTAGTTGGAAAAGTCAAGTAGTTGGTAATGCAAGACAAGAGGTTAGGGACAAATTATGGATGGATATATAGATTTGGTAGGAATCTATATGGAGATGATAGTTTAAACCAAGGGAGCTGATGAAGGGAGAGAGAATGTTGAGAGACATGAAAATCCAGGACAGAGCTTTCAGGGCTAACCATACACATACTGTATCCCCCAGAATAATGTGAACTCTTTGAGGACAAAGACTGATTTGCTTTTGACTTTACATCTCCAGAGTCTTAGACAGCTGCTTTTATGTAGTGGAGGATTAATAATTTTTTTGAACAAATGAATGCATATATATTCATTCACACTTTTATTATGAGAGATAGCTGATGAACTAGTAGGAAGACTGAATAGGGTTGGTCAGACAGCTAGGAGAACAATGAAGATATAGCAATGGAAGTCAAGGAAGGAGAAAGTATTTTGAGGGGGAGGGGATGATTCGATGTGTCAAAACCTGCACAGAGATCCAGAATGATGAATGACTAACACAATGGCACTAGGATGTAAAGGACTTTGAATTATTTCATCAAAAATCTCTGCTGCTCTCCTTCTCCTTCTCCCCCTCCCCCAATTCCATTCTCATAAACATTAGTATGGGCAGCTAGGCGACAGAGTGGATAGAGCACTGGGCTTGGAACCAGGAAGACTCATCTTCATGAGTTCAAATCTTATCTCAGACTCTTACTAGCTGTGTGATTCTGGGCAAGTAATTTAACCATATTTGCCTCTGTTCCTCATCCATAAAATGAACTAGGAGAAATAGCAAACTTCTTTAATACCTTGACCAAGAAAACCCGAAATGGGATCAAAAAGAATCAGACATAGGTGGGATAACAATAGCATGTATTGCTATAAAAGAGGCTGAATGCAGCCCTGAATGGAAAACTACCTGTATCTAATCCTGTTAATATCCAACAAAGAGCTTTTTGTTTATAAATTCTTCTCAACAGACTACATTGCTAATGTATTAAAAGCTTCACATTAGGTCTCTTTACAGTATGGCATGGCAAACTGCTGAGTAGTATCTCAATTGGATTCCACACAGATGGTTTTAAAGAGGAAAATGAATATCACAACAGACAGAAGATACAGATATTTATATATAGGTGGGACAAAGAAATAAAGTGAAGCCTGAAGAAGAGGTTCAGGAGTCAGAAGTCCTGGGTTTGAGTCTCAGCTCTGCCTTTTATTAGCAATATGGCCTTGCAGAAATTATTTAATATCTTTTGGCCTCTGTTACCCCACCTACAGAATGGGGGACCTAGACTAGATGATTTTTAAGCTTCCATCTAGATCTTTGGTTCTTAATATAGTTCTTAGATTTCTTTATTTCAAAGAGGTCTATGCTTCTGATTGATGGGATCTGAAAAAAGGGGTGGTGACAAAAGGCTTAGAACAGGAAGGCAGATACAATAGCAAGTTCTGGAGGGCGCTGTGACATCCCAAGATTTATTGCCAGAGAGGGAGAGGTATTGTGTGAAGAGACCCAGACTGGGCAGAGATGCAGAGAACTAGGTAAACATTGAGACTCCATCAGAGGTAATATGGAAAGAAAGTCATCAATACACAGAGAGACACACAAAGACAGATGGAGTAATATGAGAAGGTGGGGGGAAGGAATGGAAAAGGAACAAAATATGTTTCTTTGAGTTCACTGGTGCAAGATTTTCTTTTTTTCAAAAAAGTTGAAAAATTTACCAATGAATCATCTAATGTGATTTTCAATACCTAAACATCTTCGTGGGACTAAGAGAATTTCACTTATGTATATTTGTGACTTAGGATACACTTTGTCTTTGATTTTCCCAAAATAAAATGCCACCAATACAGATGATTACCTCACAATAAAATTTCCCATCTTTAACAGGAAATAAAATGAATCTGTTTTGGACTGTAAAGATATACAAGTGTTCTTTTAACAATAGCCAAATCCTGCTCTCCCATTCCCACCAATTCATTTAGTTTTGATCCATGGAATAGTATAGAAAAAAAAGAATAGTATAGTACATTTTTTGAAAATGAGAAACATTTGTTTCTCAATGTTATATGTATATGAATAACAATATCTGTATTCAGATTTAGTTGTTGTTCAACTGTTTGAATCTGGGCAAATCATTTAGCCTCAATTTGCCTCAGTTTCCTCTACTCATTGTTTGTTGTCTGTCCTTCATTCTCAAAAAGGAGCATGACACTGGGAAGGTGATGTCATGATTAGCAAGTGGTTGGATTTAAGTGAGGCAGGGCTATGCAAAGTCACCAGCCTCACTCTCTCCTCTGGAGCCATCTGGGTCCAATGGCAAGATACAGATCATGAAGACTGTAGATGGCCTGGATGCAGGGAGAGACCTTGCCTTTTTAAGTTAAGGTCTTTTCCAGGTCTCAGTTTGACTGAGCCAGCATTGGGTGATTAAGGCTAGGTAAGAAGTGAGGCAAAAATGACCTCTTTTACCTATTCCAAGAAAAACAAACAAAACCAAAACAAAAAACCTCAATCTGGGAGGGAAAGACCTTTCTAGTTTCTGGCCAAAACAGAAACAATTATTTATATTCCCTCTGAGCTATCATAGCCCAAAGAAAGGTGTGGATTGGGACCTGTTGTAGGTCAATCAAAGAGAGCCAGAGTGATTTGGCTTTAAGGCATGGTTCTTAAAAAGGAAATCTAACCGTAAAGCCCAAGTTATCTTTTGAGGTTTCAGTGATTTCCTTTACTATAAAATGGAGATAATAGCACCTATCTCCCAGGGTTGTGAGAAACAAAATGGGAAAATAATTGTAAAGTGCTTAGAACAGCGCCAGGCAAATAGTGAGCCTATGTAATTAGTAGTGATAATGATGATGATGAGGAGGAGGATGATGATGGTGATCTGCTTCTAAACACCAAAACAAGCATCAGTTTTACATGTCATCTAGCCATCCACCAGGGCCACCTCTTGCCATTTCCTCCCTATATGTGTTGTCTTCTTCTCTCATAATTCAAGCTTCTGGAAAATGAAGACTTTCCCTTTTATAATTTTGATATCTTCAGTTGTTAGCAAAATATCTAGCACATAGTAGGGTTTAATAAATGCCTTTGCATTCAATTTATTAAATCTTTTTGAAAAATAAAACATATTTTTAAAGCATTTTAAATCCTCCAAATATTTTGCTAACTCTAGCAAAATGATTAAAAATATCCCACCAGAAAATGGGACTGTTCCTACAACACCAGAATCTTTTTAAAAATTTAGAAAAGACATGTTTTTAAAACTATAACAGAATTATATCTATTCTTTATTGAGAAAAATACTTATTTTAACTAATATTCTCATAAAATGACAATTTTGATAACTGTTCTTGGTACTAGATGAACTTCAGTAAAAAACAAACAAACCAGCTTTAGGTGGCTGGTTCTCCTTTTCATATTATTCAAGAAAATATTTCCAGACTCAGTTTCCCAAGACCTTCCAGTGAATAGACTGACTTGGAAATCCTTTGAGATACTGAATCATTTTGAATTGTGAATATAATTTGGAAGTATCTGGTTATTTTGGATAGTGACTTTTCCATTTGCCAATGGAAAAAGACCTTTACCTGTGGTTGATTCAGACATCCCCCCTCCAAGCCCATCACCACAGTCACGTGACTGCCTCACCTTGTTAAGAAGTGCATGTCAATGACAACACAGCTGAGGGTACAACACTTTAGAAACCCTCAGAAGTAGACTGCTGAAGAATTTGATGACTTTTTATTAAACGTGCATGGAAACCAAATTGTATATTACTTTTGCTAGCAGCAGAAGCAGCATTTGAAGAATTATTTATCCGATGCTTCATTTCACCCATTTGCTCTGTCAGTGATGTGAGTACAAAGGAATAATGTTTAGCAGGGCAGGAGTGGTGCTCTGGGACAGGCAAACTGATTGGATTACTGCAATGCATTTTACTTGGAAATACCCTTGAAGACCACCTGAAAGCTTCATTTGCTACAGAGCAAAGTGGCACATCCAGTTAAAATGCCTGCCACTCAGAGACTCTGTGCTTCCAACTCTGGGCTGGCTCTACCTGTTCATTCCTCAGAGTAATTCAAGGTGCTGACTTTAATCTAGAAAACCCTATAAGGTCTTGGTTCTGATTAACTGAGAAATCACCCATTTTTCTATGCAAGCTTCTGACAGCTGGGCTCAGCTTTAGCACTGCTGATGGCAGGTCTTGTGTTTTCTCTTTGGAGGATGAAAGACAGGGCATTTTCTAAAAGGATCTTTGCCTTCCTGATTTAGTTTCTTCATGATCGAATAATTTTGTTAATTACATATATAAGTATGTGTCTATATATAAAAATATATATACACACACAAGTAATTGTGTATATATATCCATGTGTATATATCCATATATTGTCTGTATATATATGTGTGTGTGTGTGTATTTGTATACATACATACATGTACATGTACACATACACAGAGAGACAGAGAGAGACAGAGAATTCTGATAGTCCTGTCCAGTTTACATGTGCTAGACTTTTTCACTTTATGGAATGAATAATGTATGTATAAATTGTATGTAAATTGCTGAGCTGCAGAACTAAGTTAAAGTGTTCATTTATATTTTTAGAATTAGTTAAGTCCAATTTTAAAGTTAGGACTTTAAGAAAAATAGTTCCCTAGCCTCAAAGGAATACATACATACATATATGCATATACTTACACATTTATCTGTCTATCTATCTATCATCTATCTATCTATCTATCTATCTATCTATCTATCTATCTATCTATCTATCTATCTATCTATCTATCAGGTCCTGAGTAGTGCAAATAGCAAGTTCTGTAATGTGGTTGCATTATTTTAATTTGCACTGTGTATTTCCATTGATTTGGAAACAATTTGTTGATGTTCGGTTGTGTCCAACTTTTTATGACCCCATTTGGGATTTTCTTGGCAAAGATACTGCAATAGTTTGCCGTTTCCTTCTCCAGCTCATTTTACAGATGAGGAAAACTGAGGCAAAAAGGGTTAACTGACCAACCTAAGGTCACTCAGCTAGTGAGTGGCTGAGACCAGATTTGAACTTATTAAGATGTCTTCCTGACTCTAGGCCTGGCACTCTATCCACTGTGCCACTTAGCTGCCCTCAATTGGAAATAATTACCGTATTTTATTTAATTGTAAATTTAAATAGTATGAATTTAAATACATATATATTCACAAATACGTTTAAATACATATAACCACAAGTAGAATTCATTATTCACACTAATCAGGTTCTAGGTGTGCAGCACAAGGACATGGGACTTTTGAATAAAGAAGGGTGGATTTTTATTTTTAATGTTAAGACAAGAGTATTCTAGTAAAAGCTGTATCTATGTCAGTGCTGCAGTTTAGAGGGCACTGGCAGCACAGACTCTTTTAGCACTTAGAAACAACAATAAAAGCTGGTTTTCATGTAATACTTTTAGGTTTACAAAAATATTTTCTCATTTTATCTTCACAACAACTGTAGGAGATGGGTGCCAATATTACACCATTTTCTAGATGAGGAAACTGAGATAGAGCTTGAAGGACTTGGCCAGAGTCAGAAGCTAAGTATCTGAGGCCACATTGGAATTCTGACAATGGAATTTAGCACCTGGTTAGTAAAAATCATAAGGTATCAGATGGCAGGCTTCTTGTCAGCACCAAAACAATAGGTGAGCTCCTTCCTCAGCTAGTCCTTTCTTGTTCTCTGTTCAGCCTTCCCTCACTCAAAAACAAAGTCAAGTGCAAGTCATGTCGTTATTTCTCTGATGGCATAGTCTTCTTCAGCAAGGAAGGACAAACACAGGTTCTCTGCTCCAGTGGAAGCCTCCCTGTAGATGTTCTGGGATCTTTACCCATGGGCCACTGTCAGTCAATAAACACATATTGAGCTCCTACACTATTAAGCCAGGCAATGCTAAGTTATAGGAGATTAAAAAGAAAGGGCCAAAGACAGTCCGTTCTTTTAAGGAACTGATAGTCTAATGGGGGAGACACCCTGTAGCCAGACAAAACTGAGCAAAAATGATAAACTGAGGAAAAGCACAAGGATTAAGAAATCAGGAGAGTCTTCTCATGGAAGTGTTATTATGTGGGATCTGAAGGAAGTCAGGGTCTGAGGTCCCTTCCCTCACAACCCAATTTGGCCTAAAATTCAGAATTCTTGGTGCCTCTGATGAGGCATATTTTGCAGCATTCCTTCTAGATACCAGAATTACTAATGAATTACTGGTTCTACCTCCTTTAAGTTCATTCCCACATTTTATAAAGAATTTGAAGAAAAGTCATTCTCTCAGTTGTAACTTGCAGTTACATTTGTACCTTGCAGTTGCACTTATTTTCATTTGTATGGCATTATCCCTAATATGAGATGAATGTGTGTAATTGTGTAGCTCAGGGTGCTGCTAATAATCCAGTGCGCTTGTTTTATTGGCATATCATAAAAACAGCTGCAGCATCACGTGGTCAACAGTGAAGAGCAGTTCTGTATGGGCTTACCTAACATCCTCTAGCTTTATATATTCTCACCTTAAGGTAAAAGAACATGCACAGGTGTATCTCATGGAATTAAAAACAATTAAAGGTGACACTAATGTAATCATTCCATTTTTTTCCTGCATAAGGAGGGAAGGAAAGACTTATCAATGTCTTCTATATGCCAGACACTGCACTAAGTGCTTTACAAATATTATCTCATTTGTTCCTCACAAGAATCCTCAGAGATATGCATTATTATTATCCTTATTTTATAGTTGAAGAAACTGAGATAGATGGAGGTTAAGTGACTTGGCCAGGGCTGCACAGATAAGACGTGTTTGAAGTAGGTGCTATTATTATCCCCTTTAGACTGACTACCAAACTGAAGGTCTACAGAGCCGTTGGGGTGACCTCGTTGTATGCCTGTGAAACATGGACAGTCTACCAGCGCCATGCCAGGAAACTGAATCGCTTCCATTTGAACTCTCTTAGGAAATTCTGAAGATCACCTGGCAAGAGAAGTTACCAGACATTGAGGTTCTTACTCGAGCTGAACTGCCAAGCATTCAAACTATGCTTCAGAGAGCGAAACTTTGATGGGCTGGACACATTGTTCAAATGCAAAATGTGTGCTTGCCAAAAATGCAAAATGTATGTTTGGAAAACTTTCATGAGGCAGGTCATTTCTTGGTGGTCAGAAGAAGCCATACAAGAACACTCTCAAGGTCTGTCTCAAGAACTTTGGATTTGATTGTGTGACATGGGAGACACTGGCACAGGACCACTCAGCATGGTGTGCCCACATCAGAAAGGGTGCTGTGCTCTATGAGTAAAGCAGAATTGAAACAACACAAAGGAAATGAAGGATTCACAAATTTGGAGTAACTACCCCAAATTTTCATGCGGACTATCTATGCCCAATCTGTGGTAGAGTATTCTGAGCTTGTATTGGTCTGATCAGCCACAGTCAGACACATTGAAACTTGAGTTTATCATGGTTATGTCATTTTGGTTTCCTTCAAGAACGGACAACCAACCAACCAAGCATTATTATCCCCATTTTACAGATGAGAAAACTGAAATTAAGGCAAACAAATTAAATGCCTTGTCCAGGATCACACAGCTAGTAATTGGTAGGATTTGAACTCAGGTCTTCCAGCGTTCAGACTCAGCCCTATACCCATTGTACCACCTAGCTGCCACATGTAGTTAAACATGAAACTTGGGCCACTGGCTTGATGGGGCAGCTATATGATACTGTCAAGAGTCTAAAGCTTCAGCTCCTTCTCACTGCTGTATTTTAGAGCATTTCATATTTGCTTTCAGCACAGCAGTCTCTAACTATCAATAACAGCAGACAGGTAAACTGCACTAATCCAGGATCCCTTCTACACAAAGTACCTCTGGAGACACATGAACAGACAAGTTGTTTGGCTAAATTGCTGGTATAGTCTACTGAACACAATGGAACTGTCAGTCATCAGCAGTACCTTAACAAGTAAGCCATAAAATTGGTATGGAGTATATGTGTAAAGAGGATGAGTGCCAATCCCACTCTATTAAAACAATGGTTAGGAAAGATCACTGCAAAAAAATCAATAGAGTTTATGTGCTTCAGGAGAAAAAAAAAACACAACTCACCAGCAGATCACTGGAATTCAAACATCCTGTTTTGTATTTATTGCTAGTAGCTTATTTTAAGCCTATTTATTTTACTTTAAATAAAAACCTTAAATGGGATCATGAAGAGTTGGATACAATCAAAATGACTAAATAACAAGAAAAATACACGGGACAGCCAGGTGGCATAGTGGAGAGAGTTCCAGGCATGGCTCCTCTTCCTGAGTTCAAATCCGACCTCAGACAAATACTAGCTGTGTGACCCTGGGCAAGTCACTTAACCGTATTTCCCTCAGCATCCTCGTTTGTTGAAGAAGGAAATGGTAAAACATTTTCTTTGCCAAGAAAACCCCAAATGGGGTCAGGAAGAGTCAGACATGACTGAAATGACCAAACAACAACAAAATACAACCATTACCTTAAACTATATCTCATTTTTAGATACATACATATACATACATACATACATGCCTACACACATACACAGACATACATATATGTGTATATATGTATATGTACACACAGAGAGATATATTTACTAATCTGTACTCACTTTTTCAAACAACAAGGTCATACTGATTCATAAAGTTTTGGGGCTTTTTTAAACCACTATCCTTATAGGATGACACAGGTTAACCAGGGAATTGGGAAAAAATTCAGGTAAATATGGGGTGCCAGGGAAGTTTTCAAGAATACGTAAGAGTATTCCCAGGAAAATAGGTTCCTTTGGATTACACCAAAATGTAATCTTACTTTGCCCCAAAGATTCTACACTACTATACATTATAGTGATATAGTGATGTTTGAGGGGGTGGGTGCAGACAGGGGGACAGTTCTAGAAAAGAAAAAACACAAATGTGGGATAAAGTGAGTTACCTTGGTTAAAATGCTTCCAAAATATTCTCCAAATGTATGGATAAAGGATAATTCTTCCTAGGAGAGAAAGTCTGGCAAGACTGGGCTTCTTCCCCCAGATAAAGGTAGAGAGGGAGTAGGGGGAGGAGGAGGAGAAGACAGGTTGTAGATAGTTAACAGCTAGAATGAATCTAGAAGATGAATCTATGCATACATGCAGCTCCTTACATCAAAGGAATTCTAGTAACCTTGTGTATATCCTTTCCTAACTTGTCCATGATAGATGCCTTCAATAGGTACCTGGGATCTCCCATATCTGGGATGAACTCTCTCCTCACCTTTACCTCATAAAATCTCTCATTCCCATCAAGAAACAGTTCATATATCCCCTCCTATATGAAACCTTTCCTGCTCCCTACAAGTATTATTGTCTTCCTTCCCTAAGATACTTTGTACTTACATTTAATTTATTCTGTATATATATTCATCTGATGTACGTTTTCTCCCCTAAAAGAATGTAATCTCCTTGCGATCAAAGATTATTTTATTTTTGTCTTTGTATCTCCAGCACTCCCTATAAAGTAGACCCTTAATTAAATGTTTGTTGAATGATTACTTCCTCTAGGTACTTTGGTGAATTTGAATTATCTCTATCTATAACTATATATCAACACATATTTAAGCATTTTTTGGTATAAACACAGTGCCAGCCATAATTGGTGGCCATTTGCAAACAACCAATCAGCATTTATTAAGTACCCACTAAGTACTTGGCACTGTGGTAGGTGCTAGAGATTCAGAAATAATAATGAAGTAGTCTATTTTCTAAGAGTTTACATACTTTTTATGAAGAAGATTGTGGATTAGCACCTGTATACTAGCATCCTGTGTGTATGTGTCACTGTCATTTTTTATATTATAAGTAAACCTAGCAGTTTGCAATAGTTTTTCTCTTTCTTTCTTGAGATCCAGAAATAATTCATCAGGCAGCCCACCTAAGCAGCTGCAGGGTTTAAGTCAAGGTGGAAAAAATCTTCCTTATGTGATCATGAAGCAAAAGGTATTTTGCCCTTTGCGGAAATTTCCACCTGATTCTCTTACTTGATATTGACAGTTTCAGTACTGATCATGCAACAAACGTTTGTAGAACATCTATACGTGCAAGACTGCATCTGATACAAAATGGTAAAGTGGAAAGATTGGGTTTCAGCTTTTTCACAACCATACAAGCATGGGAAAATAGTTTAATATTTATGTTCCTCAGCTACCTCATCTATAAATAATTGGAATGAACTAAATGACCTCTAAGGCCCATTAAGGATCTAAATATATGAGTCTACAATCCACAGACATGCTTTCAAGGAGTTTACAGTCAAGTTGGGGGATACTTTATTAATATCCATAAATATTAATAAGAAATGCTACAACAACATAGGATTAGTTGCCAAATGATTGCTATAAGTAATATGCCTTCAGGGGAGGAAGAGATGCCTATCCATTCAGAGGTGCATGGAGGCTTTTAGCTATAGGTCCTAGGGGAACATTTTCTTGGCCAGCCTATCTGGCAACCTCTACTTTCCAGGAAAGTATTCAAACACTGATTACGTGGCTCATATACCATTTTCCTGGACTTTCTTTCCCTTGACAATCCTTGCTTCCCTATCTGTCTCTTTCTTCCTTTCATATTTGACCCAGCTTCCTCTTAAGCTCTAGATGTAAGAATCTGTCTGCTTGGAAGTACTTTAGAAAACTTTTTTATTACACAATTAGATATCATTAACACCTTGCTTAACTGCAGATACATGGTGGTAATTAGATATATAGCTAAAGAAGCAAAAGACATTTTAGCCCAGGAATTTATATTAGCAGATGTTTAAGTCCTTACCAGAATTCCATATTAATGAGCCATATCACATTGAAAAAAACTAAAATGAGTTAAAAAAAAAACTCTAAAAGGATGATTATTTTCCACTTAGATGAGAATTATATGAGGAGGCATGAAGACTTTTCCTGTAGGAATCCTTTCTTTATAAAAATTTTAAGCGACTAAAAGGCTGAGATTGAAGTTCGGGTGTTAAATCTCAATCATCCACTTTTAAAGGCTAATCCGATGAGGGATTGAGTACCAGAAGGAGCGCTCTGAGGTCATCTAGTTCAATTCTCCTCAGTATACAGATGAGGAAACTAAGGTCAAGAAAGGTTAAATTACTTGCCCATGGTAAGTGTCAGAGGTGGGATCTGAACTCTGATCTTCTGAGTTATTGAAAAAAAAAAACACTTTTTAGAAGACTTTGTGTATGACTAGTCTACTAAGATGTCCACTCAATGTCAACTATAATCTCGATAGAGGCATGGATTTTTTTTTTTTTATTATCAGTTACTTTAACTAATTTGTAAGCATGGAGGCCACCAACTACATATTCATTTGAATATGTCAAGGATCAATGTTTCATCAATGGAGATAGTACTGAAATCTATACAGACTATAACCCCTTAAGTAGAATTAATACATAATCTCCAGGAGTTGCTAGAGCTGAGCCAGCCTGATAACATGCCTTTGTGATTTTCTCTAGGTTGGTAAATCAATCATTCATTAAGCATTTATGAAGCACCTACCATAAGCCAGGCACTGTGTTAGATGCTGGAAATACAAAGACATAAATGAAATAGTCTTTGCTCTGAAAGAGTCCATATTATCCTGGGGGAGATTACATTTGCATATTGAAATAAATTAATAAACCAAGGCATAGAAAAAAGAAACGGAATGATCACTAAAAGAGGACCAGGAAAGGCTTCTTGTAGAAAGTGAAATTTTAGCTAAGACTTGAAGGAAGCCAGGGAAGCCAGGAGGAGCAAATGAAGAAGGAGACAATGCCAGGCAGTGGGACAGCCCATAAAATGCAGAGGATGGAGATGGAATTGAGGAACCACAGCAAGGAAGTCAGTGTCACTGTAGCACGGGAGATGGAAAGGTAGGAACACGGCTGGCTATGAAGGGCTTTGGAAGCCAAGCTGAAGACCTCGCATTTGATCTTGGGGATGATATGGAACAACTGAATATTAAATTAAAGAATTTAATTCACATATGTATGTGTATATATGATATTATTTATATAATATGTATACATATATAATATATATATTTATATAATATATACATATATATACATAAAATAATTTAAATATATATTAAATATTCTGAGTTGACTGAATAATGAGGTGACATGGCTACCATGGAGTTTCGTGGAGATAGAATTGAGGTAGAGAGACTCATCAGCAGGCTATTGTGTAACAGTCTAGGTGTGAAGTGATGAGGTCCTGGTCCAGGGTTGTTCAAGGAAAATGGAGGCATATTTGAAAGATATTATGGAGGTAAAATCAATATGATTTTGCAACACATTGGACAGGGAAGAATGAAGCTTTCTGCTTTTACTAAAGGCATAGCATGTCCACAAGTGGCTTCTTATCCAATTGCTTCTCACTGACAGACACATCTTAGGGATCCATCTTTGTTTCCTTTTGCTTCTTATTATATAGCACAGCAATGTGTAAGGCTGTTCTTCCTCACAGATTTAATTTTTACCTATATTTGGGTGACAGTTATTTCTAGGCTTATTTTTTCACCTCCAATTTCTTCTTCCCTTCCATTGTCTGCCCTCCTATGTCTCTCATTAAGACTGTATGGATTCAATCATAGTGTAAAAGCAGTGCAAGATTCATTCAAGGATGTGTGATAGAGACGGGAAATATAAGAATAAAAACAAAATAGTTCCTGTCCTCAGGGAGCTTATTTACATTTGACTGGGAGAAAAGAGCATATACAGTTAAATATAAAATATATGCTAAGTATTTATTTTGGTTGGAGGCACTAGCAGCTAAGGGAATCAGGATCAGCTTCATGTAGGAGATGGTCCTTGAGATGAGTCTTGAACCCTTCACTACGTGTCTGGAATACCTTACTGCCCTTCATCTCCTGAACTATGACCCATCTCCTCCTCTTTCTATAACTCTTGTTTCATGTAACATTTGGGTGATTCTGACATGCACAACTTCTTCTATTACTGTTTCCTACTTGTGAAGAAGGAAAATTCCTTAGGAGACCTCCTAAGCAGTCCCAGAACTATAATGATGTTCCCAAGGAAACTTATTAAATAGAAGCCCTTTATCACCAGCACTACTGAAGTCATGGTACTGCCATTATATACATTGTTTGAATTTACTTTATGTGGAAATAATTACTGGCAACTTTCCCTGGAGTAAGTATATTTTTCACCTGTGACAGTATTTTTAAGGCTGGTTTCCAGACACCTCTTATGACATAGCAACACCCTCTTTCATGAGGTTGGGCATTTGAGGATTGTGCCAATGTCTAACGGACTAACCTTGGATCTTCTACTTACCTGTCTTCATCAGTGGATCATGCTAAGACTACTACTACCTGGCTTTAGTCGTAGGGGTTAGCAAACTTTCACCCTTTCCCATTTTCTCTCTCCCATTGATACTCAACCTGTAACTGCCGAAGAACAGATTATAGTCATCAACCGCAGAGGTTGGTCTACTCCCTCATTCCCATCTACATCAACCTCCATCTGACCTCCCTCACCAACCTCCCACCCCAGATCTGCTCATCAGTTCTACTGTGCCTTTTGGAATTCTCATTATTATAATTAACAAACTTCCTTTCGTTTGAAACTACTTCCTCTGTTACTTCTTTCATTTTTTGACACTCAATGAGGCCCACCTTCTTCTAGAAGACAATATATCTCTGGAAATCCTTTCCAACACTGGCTATTCTTTCTTTCACATCATCTGACTCATTAGTTCTAGCAGGGGAGCCAGAAAAATAAAAATATCTTTACATCACTTTGTCACTTTCAGATTTTCCCTATACCACAATCACTTAGCACTCCCTTCTTTTTAGATTTTTGTAATCCAAATTTATCATCCAATTAAGATTCTAGACACTATTTCTACTGACCTTCCAATATATTCTCTCTTATTTCTTGCACTCCTTATTCCCCATAATGAGGGGATCTTCATCTACATAAAAAAAAATTCTTTGAAGGCATTCAAGGTTAAGTGACTTGCACAGGCTCACATAGCTAGTCAGAAGCTAGATTTGAATTTGAGTCCTACTGACTCCAGAGCCAGTGCTCTATCCACTGTGCCACTTACCTGTCTAATATATAGAAATAGTGTGATGCTTTCCCTTAATTTCCAGATCTTAAACTTTCCTGACTAAATTCCTTTGCTCATTACTCAGTAAGTGATACCAAATTGCCTGGTAGACTTCTAAGGCCAAAATCTCAAGAAAGAGAAGTCAACATGTCCTTTCCTTTGTGGACATGACCTAGATCATCAAAGAATGAGATGATTCAGTGTTCTCCATAGATGGAGACATTACTGTTAACCTAGGGTCTGTATAGCTGCTGCTTATCCTGTGAAACATGTTAAAGTTGATAGTACCAATCATGATTACTGTATGTAAGGTGAATTTTAGTGTAAGTAAGGTGGATTTTAGTGTGTGTAAAGTAAATTTGTGTTATTATTTCTCAGAATTCAGCTTCCCAGTATCCATAGCCATAACAATCTCCTGTTCCCAACTACTACATATGAGTTCCCACAGTTATGGTTCAAAACATCTCCACCACACTTGTACAGAGTTATATAATGGTAAATAATACAAACATCCACTGAAGCTGTGCAGTGAGATACAGGGGTGTTGTGGTGTAAACTTGTGAGGCTATGGCTGGCAATATGCCTTCTTTGTCTGTTGGTCTATAAAACAGACCAGTGAAACGGGAACCCTTAGGGTTCAAAGCACAAATGTTGTGTTTGCCTCAAGTAGCCCCCATTGAGATTCGAGGGGATTTAGGGGAAGCACAAGTTGTGCCTGTTTCGATTGACCCCATGAAGACATAGGGGTAGTTGACCCCCTTCTTGTTGGCTCTCATGAGAAGGATGATTAGGGAAGGCTGTAGGAGTCTGTGCTCTCATTATCAGCAACCTCTTCTGAGAAAATTAGACTAGAATAAAGTAAGATTATAACCCCTTCTCAATGGCTTTCCTGTCTGAACAAAGCAAGAGTGAACCTGTGCTAGCAGCCGTCAAGTGTGCTACATTTATCTCTTACAATTACAATCACTGTTTTTTTACACATTAAATTCCATTCCAGCCCTTTATTTTATCTTTGTGTGTATCATATATTTTTATTGTGTTCCCTGAAAACAACATATTGTTGAATTCAATTTTTGAATCTGCTATCCTTTTCTGTTTTGTGGGTAAATTCATCCCATTCACATTCTAAGCTATGATTATTTGTTGTGTCTTTTCCTTATTCTTATTTTTTCTCACCATCCTTCTTATCCTATTTACTCTATGCCCCCCCCTTATTCCTCTACTGTACTTCTACCTGCTATCTTGTTCTTTTAGTCCTTAACCTACCCATTGCTCTAAGAATCCCTTCCCCTGTCTTATTCCTTGCCCTCATTTCTTTCTGAATTTAGAAGACTTTTATACCCTTCTAGATATATGTGTTGTTCCCTCTTTAACTTATTTCTGATAAGAATAAGGTTCTAGCACTACCCATCCTCCTCCTACTAGCTTCTTCTGTATCAATTTTCCCTTTTATGCCTCATTTTATGAGATAATTATAACTTTTAATCTTTTCCTACAGTTTTTTTTTTTTAGAATCACCCCATCATACTCATCTCAGCCCAAGTCCTTCTTTCAAACTTCCCAAATAATGATGGCAATCTTAAAAGTATTGATAATATTTTCACATATAAGAAGTAAACATTTTGACCTTATATTTCTCCTGGATGTTAAATGTTAATATTTCCCTTAAGTTCTGCTGTTTTTGTCACAAATATCTGAAAGTCTTTCAGTTCATTAAACGTCCTTTTTTTCCATTCAGGATTATACTTAACTTTGATAGGTAAATTACTCTTGGTTATAAGCCCCATAGTTTGCCAAGACCTATGGTCCTTCAATGTAGTAGCTTCTAGGTCTTGTGTAATTCTTATTGTAGCTTCATTATATTTAATTTTTTTTTCTTGTTGCTTCCAATATTTTCTCCTTAATCTCTTTGAGGTGTTGATCAGTGGATTTTTTCTATTTCTGATATGCCTTCTTGTTCTAGAATTTTGGGGTAATTTTCTTCATAATTTTCAGATAGGCAGCCTATTTTTATATCATTTCTCCTCAATCTGTTCTCCAGATCAGTTGTTTTTCTGATGTGATGCTTTACATTCTCTTCTATTTTTTTAAAATTCTTTTGATTTTCTTTATTATTTCTTGATGTCTTAGAACATCATTAGCTTCCCTTTGCCCAATTTGAGTTTTCAAAGAATTATTTTCTTTCTCAAGTTTTTGATTCTCTATTTTAAATTTTTTGACTTTCTTTTCATAATTTTCTTGGTTTTTTTGGATTGCTCTTTGGCCCCATCCTAATTTTTCTTCAAAAACTCTTATTTGATTTTTAAAGTCTTTTTAAAGTTCTTCGAAGAACTCTTTTTTGTGCTGGAACCATTTGATGCTTCTCATTGAAAAAGGAGTGACTTTTTCTCAAAGTTTCATTATCTTTTTCCTCTGAATATGAACCCAAATCTTTTCTATCCCCATAGTACCTATCTATAGTTGTTTTTTTCTTGTCCTTTGCTTACTCATTTTTATTTATTTATTTTTGTTTTTTTTTTAGCAGTTATTAGTGTAATCAAATTCTAGTCCCAAGGTAGGGGATGATGCCCCAAACCTCATGTCCTTATTATTATTTTCTGAGGTCTGTTCCCTCAACTCTGGGCTTTCCTCTCCACTCCTAAGCCACAACTAGAGCCAGTGTTCCACAAACAATTTTGCTCCCTGAAATCTCTTGGGTGGCTGCAAATTACAGCTGTTCTCTGCTCTCCTGTAAGTGCCCACAGCCAGCAGGGTTCCCACCCCTCTGCTTCTGTGTTCATCAGGTGTGTCCTAGTGCTCCTTCTCCCCTTCATTGGCAGCTCAGCTTGGGGGCTGTGCCGGGCATCCCTCAAGGAAAGTCCTCCAATCTTCTCCTCCTCAGCTGTCAGACCCCAACACTATCCCTGAGACAAAAGTTTTTAAGGCTGGGGCTACCTAGCAAACCCAGCGGACCCCAGGGCTTGCTGTTTGTTGATTCTACAGAGTTAGCCTGGAAGTGTTTGCCAGTCACTCAGGCTGAACCTCCCACTGCCATCCAGGTGGAATCTTTCCTGGGGTCTTCTCAAATTGCCTTAGAAAGACAACTGCTTTACCTGGACTTTTATTTATTTGTGTTACTCTACTTTCCCTCTCAGGTGGTGTTCTGCCTTTTTATTATGGAGGAAATTTGGAGAGTTGAAAGGTTTTTGACCTACTTCGCCATCTTCCTAGAATCCTCCAATAAGGTAAATACCTTAATAAAATTTAGGTCACTAAATACCAAGCAAAATGTGTAAATGAACAAATATGAGAATAAGAATTTATGAAAATTAAATGTTCTTAGACCCTGAAAAATTATATACCCTTGAACACTCACCAATTTCCATATTACAGCCTTCTTTTTTAAAAATAGGGACTTCATTTGAATTAGTTTTATTAAAAAAAAGGAAGATAAAATTTTCATAAGTTGAACTAAAGCCAATAATGCCAAGAAAAGCAAAACTGTCAATACTTTGGGAGACAGAAATTGAAGGAGTAATTATAAGTCAAATGATTATAATGTCCACTTAGCCTCAGAATAACTCTCAATTTTCTCTCAGAAAAATGAAAATTGATTTCATTTTCCATAGCCTATTAGAACTATTTTTAAAGTAACTCATTTGAGAAGCAGCCAGATGCGGTGAAAACAGAATACTATAGGGGAGCAATTGAAATGTGCTTGTTTGTTGCTAATATTAGTGATTCACTGGAGCAGGTAGGCTGTATTTGGAAGATTTACTGTCACAGAAATGGCAATTTTAATTTATTAATGGCCAAAAATGCCTTCCTTTTATGAAAGTGTTGATTTCTTTTTAATTTAAAAGGGTTTCAATTCATTATAACACATAGACTCTAGCATCTTGGTTTCTTTTGGTGATAGCCATAATTTGAAGGTCATTTTAGCAGCAGCTGCTGCTACTACTGATTTGCAGCCACAACAGGGTTACAAAGGGTTGGTAGGAATGAAATTGGCTACTTGGTTACTTGACATGGTAATTTTCTATTGCCATAAATCATCAATGATATTGTTCTAAACATCTCCCTTAACATGCAATCCCTACAAACAGGAAATATTTTAATTTCTTTAAGGAAGATGACTTAAAATGGAACAGATAGTTTACCTTCTGTCCTCTCTTCTCATTCCCAAGAATCTGGTATATGCATATGGGTACTCTCAAGTCCAGAAACTTGAGGTTCTATATTACATGCACCATTCTACTTATTGGAGAAAATGAAAGGAATTCCTGTGTCTTAGAATCTGCTACAGAGATTAAATAGTTACAAAAGACAAATGCTCTGTAAGTAGACATATAACTTCCTTCCAAACAGGTAAAGGAAAACTCCCACTTTTCTGAATAAGAAGCAAATATTCTAACGTACTTTTCTTCTTTCCTTTTAAAATGAAAATCTGAATTTTCTTCGCACTCTCCCAGGTATTCTGTTCCAAAGCAGAATCCAAACAAAAGGATTCCTGACTGATCTTTTAAATGCTCTTGTCTACAGAGAGCATTATTTATACTCATGGCCCCAGAACAGGACAAAGTCTTCTTGATGAATCACACAACAATGTGAAAAGGTGGAAAGACAAAGTAGGTGAAAAAATACAGATTATATTATATAAAGCTATATGATCATCCTCTTGAGCTAATCATCAATGTGTGTCTTTTGGGTGGGTGCTACAGTAAGACTAACAAAGAAGGCTTTTTGTCTAGATAGCATCTGAGAATCTGTGAAGCCAATGTTCAAGCTACTGGTTCCTGCAAAGCTTACATTTTAACATGGACATTTTACCTGATGATGGTTGCAAGTCATCTCAGAAAACTCAAAATGATAAATTAGATAAAGTGGAGGGGAAAAATGGTCATAGGCAGATTGCCACTATAGGGTAAAAGACATTTTAGGGAGATGTAAGGCTGAGAAGGGAAAGTGGTTGGCCATATAATGAGAAGGAGAGACAAGAGATAGACAGCTCAAGTGGAATGCATGCTTCTGAGACACTGAAAGGCCTTTGGTAATAATTTGAATTCTCTATGGAGAAGGTATAAGAAGGAAACTATATAGATTAAGAAGGTGTGAAGAGGTGGAAGAGGTATCCATATAAGTAACATCACAGATGTATCAAAAGTCCATAAGTATTTGTAAGTTCAAGCAACACGGAATTTTTGATGTTTTCTTTTTACAGTTCAGTTTCAGGCTCAGTAAAATTGTAACTATCTGAAGGATTAATCTCTCTTGAACCCTGATAACTCATAGTTGTGCTGAGTCATATAGGTTTCATGCCTTCTGGCTCTGAGTCAATCAAGGACTGAGTCTTTATTATATACTCTGGGAGATTGGCATTTTTCTTAGGGGATTTACTCATGGGAAGGAATCTGGATAGGCCTCTGCGTAGCCATTTGTGAAGAGCCCCTGACTACTCAGATGTTGGTGCTCTCCCAGTCTGATGGAGTATGTAGGTAGTGATGTTATTACCCTTTGTCTTTCTGCATTGTTTATTTAAATCTTGTTGACCCTTTTGAAAATGTCTTTTCTTTAGAAAAGCTGATCAAAGAACCTGTGCTAGCAGCCCACTCTGCGTGCTAGTGTGGTTGTTAATACAGTATATAGTATGCATTGACGTATGAAACTTTTGCCTTCAAATATTAAAGTTTTTCTCCTAAAATTATCTGAACCTACCATACAAGTTGTGAATATATGTGACTGATTGCTTTTTTAATAATTAAATCAGAACTTATGCATACCCACAATGCTGCCATTCTTAAACACAAACATATAAACACATATTGGCACTACTGTAAGAGCTTGGATCACATTCTTCTGAGTATCTTCATCATTTGGGGCTAAGATTAATTTTTGCAAACAGACAAAAGTCATTCATGATCCAACACTTAGCACAGTGCCTGGCACATACTGATTAAATGTAATTCAGTGAATAATATAGATCAAAAGGCATATAATGCATATATATATATATATATATATATATATATATATATAACATATATATGTATATAACACACATATAATACATCCAACCTGGGGGAGGGCAGTAGCCAATCAAGTATAAACAAAAAAGATTAGACTAGGTCAATATCATGATTTCTTAACATCACCAGAATCTAAGGGAGTGAGACCAGTGAAGAAACCAATTGAGGAAACAGCTATATGAGTTAAATTAGAAGAGTTTACTGTCTCAATATGGCTTCCTTGCCGTTTTTGTTGCCGTTGCTGTTGAGTTGCTTCTGTTGTGTCTGATTCTTTGTGACCCCATGAGAAATTTTCTTGACAAAGATATGGAGTGGTTTGTCATTTCCTTCTCTAGCTCATTTTACAGATGAGAAAACTGAAGCAAGCAGGGTTAAGTGACTTACTCAAGGTCACCCAGGTAGGAAATATCTGAGGTCAGATTTGAACTCAGGTCTTCCTCACTCCAGGCCTAGAGCTTTATCCACTGTGCCAGCTTGCTGCCCTAACTTCCTACAACTTTGCTATTTTATGGTGGCTATTTTTATTGCCTGCCTCTGCTCTGCGCTAAAACGCTTGTGTGGTTCTGGGTCAGGTATAACACATCCTGTGCTGATTTGGTTGTGCCAGGGAAGAGTGGACCTATACAAATGAGACTGATTTTCTTCAAGTTTGTAAACTTTTCCTAACCCCCCCAACCCAAAAGAAATTCCACAAAGGCTTCCTCAAACAGTAATTCATTTGGTTAAGGTGACTATTCTGAAGGACACTTATTTGGAGTTATAATTCCTGGGAATACAAAAAAAACCTTCTAATCTCATTAATTCCAATATATCTTGTAAACAAGGTCACAATACATCAATCTCTTGAAAGATCTTTTCATATCTCCAACAGTGGCTAACAGAGAATGGTGAAAAATTATAGATTCAGTATAATATAGAATCATAGATTTTGTGCTGAATGGGATCTTAGAAGTTACCTAGTCCAAACTCCTGATTTTACAGATGAGGAAATTAAACGACTTGTCCAAAGAAACACAGCTAGCAAACTACAGAGCCAGGATTAAATGTACAGGACTAAGTGGTTTTTTGTAATGGTTATTAAGTTTTTAATTAAAAAATTAAGATACATACAGTGCTTTATATCAAATGTGGTACTGGATAATTATCTTTGAACTAAAAAAAGAAAAAGTCATAATTTTACATTAGAAAATTTGACTACTACAAGGGGCAAAAAATTAATTTTCATTACGGTTCAATATTACTAACAGAATAGTAACTCAAAGAGAAAAGACAAATAATCAATAGTATATCCACTTTAAAAAAACACTAACTGGGAAGATGCTGTTTTTTACTGATTTAAGTGGTTGCTTTGCCCAAATTATAATAGGTAGGAACAAGATAAATTTATCTGAGAATTCACACAATATCCATTTGTTCACCCTTGTCTTTTAGGAAAAAGCAAAATTAAAATTCTTAACAGTGAGAGAAAATGGCTACAATGACTTTTCTATTTAAAAAGTAAAACTGTAAGATTTTTTAATTCAAATTTCCGAAAAATTTTTTTTAGATCGTCAATGTAAAAGGTATCTTTATACATGTAATAATATACATATACATATGTGTATTTGTGTATGTATGTATACACATATACATACACAATACACACACACATACATACATACATACATATATATAAATTAAGATGGTGACCTAGGAATTGATAAGGTTTCAGTAAGACAAAATTTTTTAGAGTCAAAATATTCAATAAAATTTAGAAGATGATAAATTGTATTTTGAATATGAGTAAGCTAGATGGTACATCAAATAGAGCACTGAACTTGAAGTAAGGAAGATGAGTTTAAATACTGCCTCAGATAAACTTACTAACTGTGTGACCTAGGGCAAGCACTTAATTGCTTTCAAACTCAGTTTCCTGACTTATAAATTGGAAATAATAGTATGTTCGTCCTTCGTTTTCGAAGAAGACCATGCCATCAGAGAAATGATGACTTGACTTGCACTTGACTTTGTTTTGAGTGACGGAGGGCTGTGCAGGTCACTACCTTCACTTCTCCTCCAGAGCCATCTGAATCCAGGGACCAGATATTCATCAGGATGACTGGAGATGACCCAGGATGAGGCAATTGGGGTTAAGTGACTTGCCCAAGGTCACACAGCTGGTGAGTGTCAAGTGTCTGAGGTGAGATTTGAATTCAGGTCCTCCTGACTCCTGACTGGTGCTCTACCCACTGCACCACCCAGCTGCCAGAAATAATAATAGTATGACCTCCTAGGGCTGTGAGGAACAAATGAGAGAACATCTGCATATTGGCTGTTATTATTGCTAAACTGACTCATCAGTTTTCTGAGTTGGTTATTTTCTGACCTCCCAAGTAATGGTTACTGAATATTTAAATAGTAACTACAGATGTTTCTCAGCAGCATTCCCTGGTCCTTGGTTAAACATGCAAGCACTCACGTATATACATATACACAGAGTATCAGAATTGGGGTCTAAATTATGTAACATTTGCATATGTTATACACAGTCCTTAATTAGCATCTAATCATTTTATGGAACATTGTCCCCTCAGGCAAAATATCCCTATAAAAGCTTTAGCTCTTTAAAGCCACATTCTAACTCAATGTGACTTCAAGTTGATAGGAGCTACATATAACTGTCCAAGAAAGAATTTATTATAAAAACTGTCCCATAATGGAGAGAGCAGCTATTATTTGCTTGTTTCAAATAAATGCACTTAAGATTTCTGTGCTTTCAAGCTACAATGAGCTGTCATTTTGTTTAATACCCCAAATCCTCCTCTTTGTCATGTCTAAATCCAGATATAGCTGAAAGAAGGAAAATAGACCAATAACTCTGAAGTTTAACAGTGTAACTACTAACTAGAATTCTAATTTCAACAGCAAGGAAGCAATCACCTAGGAAAGTAAGGATATTCTGGATCTACTGCCCAATTCTCTTAGCCATTCACTCATTTCTCAGTCATAATATGATCCTCTTTAGTTAATACAATTTTCTCCCAGATCTTTTAGAAGTCTAAGGTATCAGCTAGTTTTCAATTAATCAATATGTGAGTAATTTGCAATGTATATGGTGGGAAAATAGACACAGAAAAAGTCTGACACTTTCATTATTAGATCATTGATTTAGAATTGAAAGGGACTTTGTTGTTATCGATGCACTATCAGCGAATTATATCCAGTGATGTCTATTTGTCAAGGTCGCCTGCCAAAAGCTTTCACCTACCTGTTCTTCTCCAGGTCCTCTTCATTATAGTGCTTCTGTAGATTATTTCTTATTCATTCTCTATATAGCTTACGTTGTATATATCTGTTTGTTGTCTCACCCATTATATTCTAAGCTCCTTGGGGAGCGAGATTTACCTCTTTTTGTATCCTCAACATTTAGCAGAGTTCCTGGTACATAGTAGATACTTGATAAATATTTATCGATTATTTTCACCTACCAGGTTACCCTAACAAAGTGTCCTGATCCTCATTCTGGGATTGACTCCACAAGAACCGTATGGGAATTCCTATGTCTGAAGCAGAAATACTATCGTATCTATTAAACTCCTTCTGTAAGATATCTCAAACCTGGGTTCCTGTTTATTTTGGCCATATTTCTTCAGGTACTAGGGATGTCCTAATCTATGAATATTTGATTAGACTAAGAAGTACTTTTTTATTGACATTTGGGTCATCCTGACTTCTGCTTCTCTTGATTTAAACAGCAATACTGTTTTAAGAACAACTTTGAGCAAAGAAGTGATTTTTACTATTTTAAATACCTAAATGAACTGTAAAGGACATATGAAGAAAGTCACTGTCTGTCTCCAGAGAAAGAACTGATAAATATAAGTATGTATAAAATAATTTCACGTTATATATATATATGTAATACACCCCCCCCCCCACACATACACATACACACACATACCTATTTGTCTCTAATGGTAACCATCTCCAAGGTAGGTGGAGGGAAAAAATGAAATTAAAGAAATTTACATGATAACTATTATATATTTAAGAGGAATAGTAAGTTGTATGTAAGAGATTAGCAGTTTCATGTGCAATCATCTTTTTTATTATACTATGTTATAGAGATGCTTGTTTTATTACATAAATTAAAGATAAAATAAATTTTTAAATGTTTTTATATATACAACTTGATTCTGACTCATAGATTTGCACTTGCCTTTGGTACCTGTTTCTTTGGTACCAGGGTGTACTCCTTCTATGCACACTTCATGTAAGTCAAAACCCCTGGGTCTATCTTTACTACCTGCCCTAGTTCCCCCAGCTCTCATATCTCCTCCTTCCTTCCCTCCCTCCCTCCCTTCCTTCCTTCCTTCTTTCCTTTATTTCTTCCTTTATTTGCCTGGTTCTAGTTTTCTCAACTGACAATCCCTTTCAAGTCTGAGATTCCCTGATTCCAAGTTTTTGCCAGCTCTATTGTCAGTTACCCTAGAACTCCGTGATATCAATGTGAAAACTTTGTTCCTACATGAGTTCCTAGCTTGCTTTGTGAGTTGACTCTTAAGCTCTCCTATACATAACAAATAATATACTGCCTTAATGCTCAACACTCTTCATTGTTTGAACAGTGATCCTTTGGCAGAGGGAAGGATGTGCAATCTTATGACAGTGCCATCATAAAGTCATCAGCCAGATGGCAACTCTTGAAGTTTAATCCTTAGAGGCTTCCCACAGTAATCTTCAATATCCATCAAATATTACACTATTCATAAATTCATATCCACTTGGAGAAAATGAGGTTGCACTATCTCATACTTCTGGAATTATGCTTTAGCAACATGGCCTCTGTTAGGCATAGACTCAGGAAAACCAAATATTTGACTAAATGAGTTAGAGGGTAAAAATCTGGACCAAAATAGCAGATTCCTTAGCTTACGGAGACTTTTCTTTAGGAAAATATGAATTATTGCTTTGGTGCATATTGTAATTCATCTGGGATGGGAGGGTGATTTGGTGGAAGGGACATTTTCAAGGTCAGCCTCTATGATATAAAAAATTCTTCAGTCTTTGTTGGTAGAAAAAAAATGTAGAATCTTCTGTCATAGGGGTTTTGTGCTTCACCACTGTTACCTAGCATGACTCATGCCTCTGGGGAAAAGGATGCCAGAGACATTTGTACAGGGTTAATAATCACCTCATGCATAGAATCAAAATTTTGCAGAACAAATTTTGCATGGAATAAAAAATGGGAGGTTTGGATAGTATCAGATGATATTTTTACCTGAATTATATACAGAATTCTCTTTTACTGAGTATATAGCTATCATGAATAAACCTTATGTCTAACTACGTGCCCTTTTCTCACAGGCAATGCTGGTTGAACACTAATATTTTGTCTTTTACTCACAAAGCTTTTTTTTTTTTTAGACTTCATTTGATACATACAATATCTCTTCTCAAATGTCATTTGTGGTTTCTGGATTATATAGTTTTTGTCTTTTCACTTTGAATTCATATTCTTTGAAATTCCCTACAAGCTTCAGTGTCCATATCTTACATGTGGTGTTTATATTCATCCCTAGTCCCAACTAATATACTTTCTTGGCTATGGACTCAGAAACTCTTTAAACATTTCCCAAGTATCTGAGGGCTGAATGCTAATTGGGTTAATCATAATGTTCAATTAATTGAATCAAAAACATAACTTTACTTCAACCTGATTTGTGGCCTTTATCTAATACCTTGTCCATGTGGATCTATAGCAAGAGTGAGGAACCTGCAGCCACGTGTGGCCTTTTAGGTGGTTGGGTGTGGCCTTTTGACTGAGTTCAGGTTTTAAAAAACAAATCCTTTTATCAAAGGTATTTGTTCTGTGTGAAGTTTGGATTCAGTGGAAGGACCACACTTGAGGACCTAGAGGACCACCTATGCCTCAAAACCATAGGTTCCCCACCCCTGATCTAGAGTTTCTATCTACCTATTATCCTAAGCCTCATCAAATTTTATGCTCTTACCTTGTTTAAAATATAAAGAATACTTTAGAAGATATTGTTCCAACATTATCAAAGAAGGTTAAATGGTCAATTTTCTTTCCCCCAAAAGTTGCCCTATTTTATGACTTAGGTAGCTAGGCAGTACAGTTGATAAAAAGTGTTGGACAGAGTCAACAATGCTTTAGTTCAAACCCTGCCTCAGACATTTACTTGCTGTGCAACCTTCTTCAAGTTTAACATTCCTCGGTCTTAATTTCCTCATTTCCAAAATGGGAATAATAGAATAACAAGGCTTTTATGAAGATAAAATGAGGTGATATAAGAAATGTTTATGAACCTTAAATGCTAGTTATTATTGTTTTTAAAAATTGTCAGTTTTACTCATTATGCTCCATGAAAAATTTCCCTTGGTTCTAGTTAACTATATAGTATTCTACCATCACTCACATCTCTAGAACTTTGCTATCTTCACTTATTCCAGGATTTAAATACTTTTGTTTTAAGGCTACAAATTCAACTTCAAAAGAAAAGATGAATAATAATGAAATATAGTTTGCTGGAAAGACATTCTCTTATATTTTTGAGAAAAATCTATAATCCAGATTTTTTTAAGCTAAGAGGAGTTCTTGTTGGAAGCATTCGGATTACACAGCTTTTTACTGTTCAGGTTAGACATCAATTCATTACTGAATGCTATTTTTATAGCTTACCACTAAAACTGTGAATCATGCTGTATAAATCTATACCCCAAATTCACAGAATTAGATGACTATTTTAAAGCAGTAAAATCTAAGATTCAGTTTTATATTGTTGAATCTTAAATGAGAAACATAAAAAATTTAAGATGGGAAAACTTTAATTACTTTGACATCATGATTGAGTTTTCTGATATAACCAAAACCAAAAATAAATGAATGTTTTTTCTTTCACGTTTAATTAAGATTTATGAGAAGGTCAGATAAGTCAATGAAAACTATATAGGGTTTTGAAACGTATTCAAAAGAGTTGAGCCTATATTCTCTATCATAATTTTCATTATAAATATGTATAGATATCTTTTTATAGCATCAAGTCCGTAGAGAGAGTCATGGAGTCATATACCATCACTCTTTGGGAGATTAAGGGTACTTTAGCCAACTCCTTCATTTTCCATGTGAGATAGGATCAAATGACCTGCTAAAGGTCACACAGCTATCAGAAGAACTAGCACTGAAGTGGAATCTCTTGACTTTCACTGCAGTACTCTTTCTATCATAACATGTAACCCCAGTTCAATTCAATGCTCTTCTGGGTCAAAGGCTACAGTGAGCAGGACAGAAGGGCAACATTTGCTAGAGAAAAATACATTAATCTACATATTTAACAAGAGAGAGTCTTTCTCTCTTCATATCCTTTGTATAAAGGGGCAGCTAGATGGCACAGAGGATAGAATGCTGAGTCTGGTCATTTCCCTGAGTCCAAGTCTGGCCTCAGACACCTGTTAGCTGTGTGATTCTGGGCCAGTCACTTAACCCCATTTGCCTCATTTTCCTCAACTGTAAAATGAACTAGAGAAGGGAATGGCAAATTGCTCTAGTATCTTTGCCAAGAAAAGCCAAAAAGGGATCATAAAGAGTCAGACACAACCAATCAATAATAGAAAAAGAGAGAAGATCATTCAACAGAATAGTTATTAAGTGGCTACTGTCAGGCATTTTGCTAAGTGCTAGGGAAATAAAAAGAGGCAAGACAGTTCCTACCCTCAAAGAGCTTATAATCTAATGGGGGAGGTAACATACAAACAAATATATACAATGCAAGCTATACATGAGATATATAGAAAATAATTGACAGAGGAAAGGAACTGGAATTAAGAGGGGTTGGGGAAGGCTTCCTTGAAGAGGTAGCATTGCACGGGGAAAGTGGATAGGAGAAGGAAGATAACAGAAGAGACAGCAAATTGGGGAAAGGGATAATCAGATGCAAACACTACTGAGGGAGGACAGGTCAAAGGAGAGAATGGAAAAAATGGAGGACAGGACAGGACAGAGGGAAATGTGGTTAGTCTTTTACAACGTAACTGTTATGGAAGTGCTTTGCATGGCTACACATGTATGACCTATATTGAATTGCTTGTTTTCTCAATGAGGGTGAGTGGGGAGAGAGAGAGAGAATATGGAACTCAAAGCTTTAATAATGAATGTTAAAAATTGCTTTTGCATGCAACTGTCAAATAAGATGTACAGGCAGTTGGATATAGAAATCTAATTTGTCCTACAGAAAATAGAGGGGAAGGAGATGGAAGAAGTGGGGTAATAGAAGAGAGGACAGAGTAGAGAAAGGGCTGGATGGGGTGCATGCTTGTCCTGGGTTTAGGGGTGGCGAAAGATGGGGAGAAATTTTTGAATTCAAATTCTTGTGGAAGGGAATGTTGAAAACTGAAAAATAAATAAATTATATATTAAAAAATAGGTAAGATTTTAGTTGGGGCTTATCTGGTGTGAATTATCATTATATTGCAGTACTCTAAGTCATTTAGACTTCACTACCTATTTTAGTCATCTTTACTAATTTTCCTGAATTCAGATCTGGTCTCAGACACTTATTAGCTGTATGACCCTGGACAAGTCATTTAGCCCTGTTTGTCTCAGTCCTTCATGATAAAAAAATGATCTGGAGAAGAAAATGGCAAACCACTTTAGTGACCCAAATGGGGACATGAAGAGTCAGACATGGCTGAACAACAAAATAACTTAACAACCAGAAGCAACAATGATAATATATTTTACTATTGTGCAACAAATTTGGAGAAACAGACCATATCCATTTATAGAAATTGCAGATGCTCAGCTATGTCACGAATTCTCTTTAGTTTTGCTCATAACTAGCTTTGTCAATGCCAGTCTAGTTACCCTTCTGTGAGAAGTGACAAGGTGTCCTCTTCTATTGCAGTTATGATGTGTTAATAAAAAAAGGTAAACATGTACTGGAGCCCTCCGTTAGAAGACAATGACCAAGTCTTCAGCAGTGTAACACTTGGATATAATCGGCAGAATTAATGGAACTACTTTGATAGGAGTGTGAGGTTGAGGAGGCCCTGGGAACAGATTCTCTGCTTGATATCTACAAGACAGAGTGTCTTAGGGCAGACCTGTTATACTGGCTCTGATTCCCCATATTCACACTCAATAACTTTCTGGACTTAATTTGATTTTTCATATAATCTCTACTTTAAAAAAAAAAAAAGATTTTATTCCCTTTACAAACTGCTAGATAGCTTTTTTGATAATGCAAGTAAGTCTCACAGGGTCAAGGGGAGGCAGTGTACCCAGGGCTGGGTGATGCCTCAATTATGCAAGCAGCTTGGTGACAGGAGACAGTGCACCAGATCTGAAGTCAAGAAGACTCATCTATCTGAGTTCAAATCTGGTCTCAGACACTTGCTAGCTGTGTGACCCTGGGCAAGTCACGTAACCTTGTTTACCTCAATTTCTTCATTTGTAAAATGAGCTAGAGGGGAAATGGTGAACCACTCTAGTATCTTTGCCAAGAAAACTCCAAATGGGTTCATAGAGCCAGACATGACTGAAATGACTGAACAACAAATCCTTGACATAGAGATTTATGGAGCTCAGAACCCAAACTTTGGAGCCTGCAAACACTGCTGGAACCTCAAGAAGTTATTTTACTGCTCAAATTCCCAAAGCACTTCTATACCCCCAGCTTATCTAGGTTCAGTGAAATATACAATTTTTAAACATATATGATGTGCAAAGACAGGAAGCACGGCATGGTGTACATGCTTTCTTTATGTTATCCTCTCTGAAAGCACCTCAAACATTGCACTAATGATGCTCCTCTACACAGACTTTTCTGTAGGCTGTATTATATAAGTAGAGAGTAAGAGGCAGAATTCAAGCCTGGGTACTCTCACTACATATCCACACTTCTTTACAATATAGCATGAATGACAAAAGATATAATCCTCACTATATCCTATACCGTTTTATCTACTGCATGTAGAGAGTGCTATATTGAGGAAAACAAGAATGATACTGTGCCCAAAGGCAGTTCTCCTATAAAACAAAATTTTCAGAATATTGATAGGAAGATGTGGTTCTGTCAAGGAACTTGAGGATAATAGTTTTGATATTATTTTGACTGTAAATTAATTAACTGACTTCCTATTTTATGGATGAGTTCTGAATTGTCCTAATTCTGTCACTAACGAGCTGTGTGACATTGGGAAAGTCACTTTATATCTGTGGGTTTCATTTCCTTATTTGTAAAATGAGGGACTGAAGAAAATAATCTCTAAGGTCTATTTAGGTTTTAAAGTTCTAAATTCACTTAATTATGATTGAATGTTCTCAGGTTTCTCGATCACCAGGGCAGAGTCTACAAATCCAGGCAAAGAGTTGACTATCACAAGAAACCCCAATGTCCAAAAAGTTCCAAGTAATCAATCTGGTATTTCCACTTACAACTTCTTATAGTCTTTGCAAAAAACCAGAAAAAACAAAACAAAACAAAAACACCCAAAAAACCATACCTTTTATTAATGTCAGCCCAAGTAGCATTAATGTTATCTGTCATCATTTGAACTTTCCTGGTGTCATCTGTCGAATAATCACGGAGAAGTTTTCTTGCCAAGTCATTGGCCACATCCACGTTTATTTGCCACTGACGTAGCTCTTTAGCCATTTGCTGCAAAAAGAGATACACGATTAACATTACTCGATGGAAGCCATCTGACTTATCAGGATTTATCTTCTCTTCTCAAGTAGAGATCCTTAAAATGTCTCTTCAGTAGCTTTTAGATCTCAGCATTAGGACTTGCTTGCCTGATCGTTTTATAGCCTACAATGTAGGTTAGGCTGTCATGACAAAAGTAGACAACCAAATTCTCAACACAAAATAAAATCTAGCATCCTCTTTTTTAAATAAAGACAAAAGTTCAAATCATCTGTTACTTAGAAATAAATACGTGAACAACAAGAACATATGCTTAATGATTTATTATTTTCTAATAGTGAACCAAACAGAAAAGGGAACAAAATACATTTAAAAATATACTGTCAAACTTAATGTTTGACACTTACGTATACCAGGATTTGACCAAAAGCCAGATATCTATTTAATGTATTTTTTTCACTTCGTTAACCAAGTTGTTTAAGTAATTAGTGCCATCTACTGGAAAACAACTAAATATGCATACAAAAATTATTGAATAAAAAGTCAACTATAGTATTCATTTATGTACATTCTTATGTTTCTGAGATCAGTTTGTACATACATGAACATACACACACACATACATACACTCACACCCAGGCCCACATCCACAGAACAGTTTAGCACAGTTGGTCTTGGAGTTAGGAAGACCCGTGTTCAAGTCCTGCCTCTTAACTTTTTTAGCTATGGCCAGGCATTAGGCACTTAATTTTTGAGTGCCTCAGGCAACTTGAAAATATCAGTATAGGTAGAGGGAATTACCACACCAAGAGTTCCCTAAATGCCTAAAATCAAAGATTAAAAACAAAACAAATGTGGTTTCAGGTCCTAATGGAGAACAGGAACTTGAAGTAATACAGCAAGTAGCTTTCCTTCATCTGTCTTCTGTTCAGGGTAAAGCAGACAAACCCTGGATTTGTCCTTCCAAGATTCAATTCCATCTCATACTACCCTTGTGACCTTGACCAAATCATTCAAACTCATTGGGCCTCAGCATCCTCATCTGTAAAATGAAGGAGCTGAACTAAGTGAACCCTAAGATCTTTTCAAACTTTAATTCTATGATCCCTATGACAAAGAAGATCAAGTCATATACTGTGCTATAAGATCTATTTAACTAATAAAATATCACATACTGACGTATTGTATTGACTGACACAGTATCAACTATAAGTCTTCATTATATGCTTATACTAGGTTTTGTGGGATCCTGGGCATTCAAAGTTGGCCAAACTCAGTTGTAGGTCACTCCTCCAACTTCTACTTAAATACATGATCTATATTTGATTTTATCATCCCAAACATTATAGCAATGTAAGGTCTGATGGAATAGTGTCTTATTTAAATGTTCAATCTCTTATGAAGTTTTGTAAGTTCTCGTTTCACTAAATATTATTTACTAAATGACATGGAGAAATCTTTTCTAATAGCAGTTCCTCATACAATTTATTAACAAATGAAAGCAGTAATAAATCAAAGATACATATGACTTTTAATAAATTTTAGTTACAGGAAAATACATTGTCAGAGTCACCTACACTTCTGAATATAATTCTACATAACTCTTTTTCACTTGAATGGAAATGCTGTCATATATATTCAAATTTCTTAAGAATCTTCAACATATTTCTCCTTGAGTTAAATTTAGTGTTTAAGAAAATAAACCAGTCATCCATTTCCTTTGTCTTCTCTTTGGAAATTTGAAGAAGCAATCTTTCCAAAATGTACTGTATTGCCAGCTTCTAAAATATTTATCACAGAATTCTCTTTTCTAATATTTCTTTAGGAGATAATATAAGACAGTTTGGTGAGGAAAATATGTCATCTCAACTTCTCTTTCTATGACCTTACACATTCAATAAATATTTCTATATATCATGTATAAAACACATATCCTATTCCTGATCCTATATGGAGAAACACTTCATAGTAAGAATATTTTTCAATTGCCTTCCAACTGCCAGCACAAACTACTTTCTAAATATTTCATTTGGTTTTTAAAGGAATAGTACTCATAGTCTCTTTGGGAGGGCCAAGACAAAGAGGTATTACATACATATTATACAATTATAACAACATGTTTTCAAAGTCATGGAGAAGTCACATAGACTGATATCTTAATTTTAATAACAAAGAAGTCAGGCGTAAAGCTGTAACTATTGTACCATAACTTGCTTCTCTCTAGGTCATTGGGAAGTTTGTGAGTTTAATTAAGATAAATGAGGATTTTAAAGATCAACTATGGAGAAGACAGGGAGAAAAAAGATAAGGAACTTCTTTCTTCTTAGAATAGTCTTTACTGTTATTTGATGAATTAACATAATGAGAATTTTATGAGCAGTAAATCTGGAGAGAAGATCACATCATGAGTGATGACTCTAGAAAAGGTGAAGAGGCTGCTTTATTTTCACGCCTGTAGGAGAAGTCAGAGGATGGAGGAGTCTTCTTTCTTAATGATTTTAACTTTTTATCTTTTTAATCATTATCAAGTGGAGATGAAGAAAATTCTTTTAAAGAGACATTACTGTTTTTCTGAATGATCTCAAGAGTGTGGAATAATGTTTTTATTCAAGTGAAGAGGATATTATATCAAGATGATTCTGGTAGAGAACTTTTCTATACCTAAAATATTGTGAATGATTGTACATATCTTTGCTTTCTTTCTTAAAAGTGAAGTCATCTGATGACATAGTGATATTCTGAGATGTTAGTCAAGAACAAATCCTCAAACTTAAAAGAGTTTTAGAAAGAATTTTATTCAGTCATTTAGTAGAAGAGAGAACTAGAAAAAAGTGTGGCTCCCTCCCTAGTCCCTGTGAGGTTTACATTATACAGAGTTCAAATAAGGTTGTAAAAACAAGCAGCTGGGCAGCCACCAACTAGAAAAGACTGCTTGAAATGTATATCAGTAGCTAAGTATAAACATTCAATAAAAATGGGTGAAGCCAAAAGCTGTTGTATGGACTCAAAACAAGTTTTTTGATGGACACAAAACCTGGGTAGATATGAACCCACTTTGTTGGAGTTACGGGGGTGTCTCCGAAAGCAACATGATCTTCAGTTTTTTTTTAGATAATTTCTAGCCACATAAAGCAAAAGTTCCAATAAAATAAAATGTAATTATGTATTTTTCTTCATACATGTGACTCATTGAGATCAGTAATAGTTAAAATATAAGCTATTTTTATGGCTCTGTCTAATTATTTATTCCATTGTTAATAAATTAGAAATGCAGTCATATTAATATTTATTTAATCTTAAACCATTAGGAGATTTCATATAGAAATATGAAGAACTACTATTGGGGAAGTTTTCTTGATTTTATTAAATGAGTGATAAACTATGGAGAAGTCAATTGATTGACAGGCTAAACTCTTAATTAACAAAAAATCCATGAACAGCCCTGGATTACCCTAGATAATAAGAATAATTATGGAAGGAAGTCAAGCAGCAAACTGAGAGATGACTTATAAGTCAATTAATCAATAAACATTTCTTAAGTACCTACTATGTGCCAGGAACTGTGTTAATATTGGTTATGATAATTTTTATGTTTTCTGCAAGATCCTACAGTGGCCTCTCAAAACCAAGTGAACCAGTACAGAATCTCTCAAGAAAAGAACCAGAGGAAAGTCTATAGCATACTGTGTTTATTCTCTATAGAGGATTTATGGGAAAACATAGATAAGAATCATACAGAATGAGAGGTCTTAAACTGAGAAGATAAAAATCACAGACACTCAGAGTTGGAAGAGATTGCAAAACCTATCCAATCTAACCCATTCCTGAACAAGAATGTACTCTACAATAAACCATCTGCCTCCCCACTGTTTCCATTTATTGCTCCTCATCCTGCCCTCCAGATCCAAGCAGAACACTTCTAATTCCTACTTGACATGAGTGATTTTTCAAATACTTTAAAAGTATATCTTCTCTGGGTCTTCCTTTCTCTAGGTTAAATATTAACAGTTTCTTCAACCAATCTTCATATATTATGCTCTCCAAATCCTTAAGTCTTGATTGCCCCTTTTTGAAAAACATCCATTTAATCAGCCCCGGTCAAATGAGGGACTAACTTCTGCCTCTGTCACTTAGTAGATCACTGACTTTGTGCAAGTCACCTACTGGGTCTCAGTTTCCTTATCTGTAAAACCACTTATTGGTCCAACATTCTAGTATTCCATGATTCTCTAAGGCAAAAGGGAGTAGTCGTACATATTGGTATAGGGAATACTCACAGTGATGAGATTTAAGTATTGTGTGTTTTGGATCTTTAAAAATGAGCAATATACAAATGGCATATATGTTAAACTTCTAATTAGAATATTTGATTAACCAGAACTATATTGAGTAACAGTTTGTTATACTTAGATAAATGCAACCAATTAATTCAGATAAACTTAGTATTAATACAGTAAAATAAATCTTGCCAATCTATGTCATGTATGAGCAAAGTGACACAAGAGATTATTTCCACTGACATATTGAGGCTATAGCTAACAGGCATGTTATGATACAAAATTACAAACTGAAGTTCTGTTTGGTACTTTCCAATTTCTATCATGATGTCCCGTATGTCATTTCCTGGCATCTCATCTTCTGTACCTCTCCTCCCCATGCACCAGAAGAGCATCCAGCCTTAGCTCTGTCTAGAAGAACCCTAATGTCTCAAATGGCATTCCCATCCCCCAAATCAAAACTCTCAAGAGGCTGGTTTCAGCTAGCAGAAAAGAAAAAAAAAATACAACTTGATTTTCTAATTAAAGGAATTCACCTTAAGGTATGAATACAGATAGGTATAATCTCCCCAAGAATGTTTACATTTTCAAATAAGAGCTTGTTAGCTCAAATTAATTTATAATTAGCAGAATATATGAGAGTAATATTTTTATTCTGCTAACCTCCCCTTCTTTGGTATCCCACTTTCTGAACAGCTGGCACACTCCAGCTAATGCATATAAATCCCTAAGAGTAAGGGAAATTAAGAAAAATTTAATGAACTTACCATTAACAAATAAATATACTTGCTTGAAAATAAAAATCATGAAACATAACATATTTTGCTTATCAATATGATTGGCAATTTTTTAAAGGGTGTCAGTTAGAATAAATGATCTTGAGAGCTAATCATGGCACCTGCATGGTTATTTGCCCTTTTCTGATGAAGGGAATGAGCTGTCCAGTGCTACACAAATCTATAAATCAGTCAACATAATTGAAAAACACGAATAGGAAAGTGTGCTAGAATTTTAAAGGACTATGAAGGAAACAGAAACTGGCAAGATAAATTAGACGCTTGTTAGCAAAAAGGTAGTTAAGGGAGTGAAGCTTGCCTTCACATCATCACTTTTTTGGCATGCTTTAATGCTTGAATAGCAAAAATGCCCATGAATATATTTTCCCCCTAGGTTTGTGTTCACATTGAAAGTTAGTTTTTACAACTAAGGAAATCCTGACTGAGAGCTAACCTTCACTGAATAACGCCAAGATTTTTCAAGGATGAAAGACAGATTAGAAAAAAAAAAAAATCAAACAAATTCCACCCAGCCTTGAAGAACATTGAGAAGGTTAAGGCTCTTACCTGACCATCAAGGAAGTTTTAAACCAACACTTTATTTCTTCCTTTGGTAAAAAAAATAAAATAAAATAAACAAATCCTTCACTGCAGCTAATTCTAGATTTCCTTCATTCTGCAGTATTTTAATGAACAAAGCAAAGTCATTGCCACTATGAACCATCATCCTGGCTCAAGGTACTTAGCACTTTGATATTTATACTACTAAACTGTTCAGGGCCACTTTAGTAGTAACACTTCATTATTTTAATTGATCTAAGATCAAATCAATGTTCATACTCCCTGTACTGCTACAAATCATAACCCATGAATACCTTCTTATCTTGTGGGAGCCTTGCCTGTGCCTTCCAATAATTTCTCCTTGAAACACACAAGAAGTTTTCTTCTAGTTGTTGATTATTTTTTAAACCATTCCATGGGCACCAATGAAGTACATCGTTTATCCATATTGCATCCCTCTGTCTCAATTTTCTCATTCCTCTTCACTCTTGACCACTCTACAACACTGGATACTATTAACGAAACTCTCATCATCCTGGAAATTCTTTCCTCTCTAGGTTGTCCTGACACTGCTATGTCTTGGATGACCTGTCTGGATGTTCCTTCTTATTTCTCCTTTTTGGATCATCACTCACATCCCATTAAATACTTTTGTTTGCCACATGGAATTTTTGAAGATAATGAATACTTCCCTTAACGTATAAAGTATAACTGAAATCTCACTAGATGAGGTTTCCATACAATATAAGAATATATGCACACACACACAAATATCACTAAACAATATTGTCCTTAGTATGAATTAATGGTCTGTAAAATTTTACAGCAAAAATTATTTTTTCTTCCTTGTGTGAATTAAAATGATCTAGAGAATAATTTTTTACCATTAACTCCAACATTAAGCTATTAAATCCCTAATGTTATTCAACAACTGTTTTCAAAAACTTTGAAAGGTAAGTACATCAGAGCAATTGGAAGGGACTAAAGTAAAATAAAGTGTTTATATTATAATAGAGATAGAAGAAACAAGTGTCCCTTCAGAATCTTGCTGTCTTCAGAGAGGAAATAAGATAGACAAGTGTCTGGGGATGGTTTTCTTTTATTCTAGTGAGCTTAAGAGAGGAAAGGAAATGAAGAGAGAAGAGAATTGCACTAGAGATGGAATGAGGAAGTGGATTGAAACGTACTATTTCTTATAAATGGGGTACAGAAGAAGAGTATGCAGTGTATGGAATTTGTTCATATAACATATGAACAGGAGCCATTCCTCAAGAGATAAATGGTAAAAATATATGCCTTTTGGTAAAAAAAAAAGCAATTTTATATGAATAGCCATATAAAATGCTCTAAGTCATTAATAATAAAAGCATACAAAATGCTGAGAGGATGCAAAATACTTTGTTAGAGGGGTTGGGGGAAGATAGGCACAGAAATACATTGTGGGTAGAGCTTTGAAGTGGTGTAATCATTTTGTAAAGCAATTTGCATCTATGCCTGGAAAGTCACTGAACTGTGCATATCCTTTGACCAAGTCACACTATTATTAGGCATGAACTCTAGAGAGATAAAAGATGGAAATTATCTACATGTACAAAATATTCATAGTATCAGTTTTTGTTATGGTATATAATTGGAAATCAAGGCGGGGGTACCTATCAATTGGGAAATGACTGACCATGTAAATTAATGTATTTGAAAATAATGGGTAGATGTATATGAATTGATGCAGGGTAAAGTAAAGAGAATAATTTATACAATCTCTGTGGTAAAGTAAAGAAAAATAACCAGAATATTTAAGAACTCTTGTCAACGTAATGACCAAGAGAGAATCAAAGAAGTTTTCCACACTAAGCAGAGATGATAAAAGAATGATACAGAATGAGATGTACTTTTAAATAAATATATTTGCATATATTTAAATATAAAATCAATACGTAGAATTTCTTTGTTTGGTTATACTTATTTCTTAAAAAGAGTTTTCTTTTTGTGGGCCTGGAGGGTAGATGATTGGGGAAATATTTAATAATAGTGATGCAAAAGAAAATAATGACAAGTACATCAATGATGCATTTAAAAAAATTCACAGAGCAGATGGAGTTAAGAGGGAAATATAGAGAAGTAGGCCAGCTTTGGAACCAACACATTGAATGTATTTTGTACTTTTATAAAAATCAAGCTGTACATAATAGATGTTGATGGTTTCCAGTAAAATTCTTTTCTGTTCCCTGTATGTGGAACTGTCAATGTTTGTTATTTGTTGTCAAGTTAAGAATAACAAAAACTAAAAAAATTTTAAAAGATTAAAAAAAGGAACAACTTAAGATCTGGTAGTGAGAGGACAGGGAATGTGCTAAGAGGAGTTTTCAGTCTGTTTGAGCAGCTGTCTAGTGGTAGGACTAGAAAAGAGCGCATTTAGGCTTAGGGTTAGGGTTAGGGTTAGGGTTAGATTTGCTCAAGATTATACACACAACTAGTTAGTGGGAAGGACAAGATTAGAATCCGACTCTGAAAACTAACTTTACTGCTCAAAAAAAGGTAGAAATGACTCATCTATGTCAACATAATGCTAATGAAATCAAAAATAATTTATTAGTCACATCAGAACTTTCAAAAATAAAGGATATTCCTTTAATATTTAAAAAGATAGAAATGTTACTAGATGCAATATAGTAGGAGGTTTCTATGTAATATAAGTGAGTATATATTTGATTTATTAAAAAAATAAACAATTTAGTTTTTAGTATGAATTAATGGCCTGTAAACTTATAGTACAAAAAAAATTCTTCTTTCATCCTCATATGAATTAAAATGACCTATAAAAACCTCTTTAGGGCTTTATATAATGGAAATATTGAGATAACTATAAGAAAGCTGCTTCAAGAGTATGGACTCTCGCCATTAACTTCAACACTAATCTATTAAACCTCTGACATTACCAAACAATTCTGTTTCAGAAAGTAACACGCTATACAGGAGAAACTGTTTAAGAAAATGGCCCTCATTTTCCAGCTTACTGGAATTGACTAATTTTTTCAATAGCTCTGAAGATGGCAGAACAGAGATGCTACTTTTCCGTCCCTTTAACAAAGACTACAAGCAGAGAGGAGACTAGTAAATGTTTTATCGGCTGACCTATTAGAGCCCCATTATTTTCTGTCTTACATGACTTCATGTAATGAATTTTTATAATTAAACTAATGGCATACAATTTGTTTTTTTTTTTCTTTTTACTTTCAGGCCCCATTTCTCTTCCAGGTTCTTTGGAATAAGTTTATACCAAAAGAAAGGAGAAAAGCCCTCAAAGTGTTTCATTACCTTAATTTCATGATGACACTTTGGAAAGCTTTCTCTTTATCTATCTTCTCTCTTTAATTTGCTGACTTTATTAAAAGGCTTAAGCAGCCTTGTAATTAACCACTAACCCATATGCCCCAGGCATCTAAAAGAAACACAAATGGCAAGTGCTTGTACATTACACCCTGTGAAAAATGCTGGAGAAGTTGGTATTAGCAGTCCAGGACGTGGGGAAGTAGCATTTCTGGTCATTTCTTCTATAGTACTGTGTACCCCAAATGCCTCTCTGGAGACAAGGTAACCTTTTATCTCACAAAGATTATAGAAAGTTAATCTTACTTCCCTTCCACCTTGATGTATTATTCTAATCTGGGTAGGCTGGTACAAGGTTCAGGGTCAAGGGGAATAAATATGGTGCCACAAGCAGGGGTTCTTGAGAATCACCAGGATGCTTGAGGATGGTCAGGAATCATTAGTGATCCAGTTTTCTGAATCAGAGCCAGGATTCCATCAGGAGCTTAGCCTGGATTGGACATTGTTCCTTCCCCAAGAGAAACTGATCACCTGAAATCTTATCACTATGCACACTGACTGAGGCTCTTGCCTCAGGTTAGAGGTCTGGAGGGTAGAGCAATAAACTCCTCCCAAAGTCTTCTGTTTTAGAGAACTCAGGATTTTCCAGTGACTCTCCCTTGTTCATCAGTGCTTCTGCTTCCTTTTGACCCCAAGAATAAATTCCTGGTTCCCCTTTACCCCATTTTAGCTTGCTTTTGTATATTTTCTTCTCCCATTAGATTGTAAACTTCTTAAAGTCAGGGACTATCTTTTTTTCTTATTTGTATCCCCAGCTCTTGGTACAATACATGCTATACTGTTGGTGTTGAGTCATTCAGTCATATCCCACTCTTTTTGACCCTGAAAGCCTTAGCATGACAATACTGTCCATGTGGCTTTCTTGGCAAAGATAATGGAATGGTTTGCCATTTTCTTCTCCAGGGTATTAAGGCAAATTAGAGGTTAAATGACTTGCCCAGGGTCCAACAGGTGTTAAGTGTCTAAGACTTGATTAAACTCAGATCCTCCTGATTCCAGTGCTCTATCCACTGTCACCTAGCTGCCTCAAATGGTGCATAGTAAGTACTTAATAAATATTTCTTGAGTTGAATAGAAAATTGAATTAAATTATCTGGGAAATCAGGTCTGCAAATCTCTATCCTAAAATGTAGCCTTACTGACCACCCTAAAAGTCCACCCCTCTGCGGAATGCAGTGAGAAATGAAGAAGAACTTATAACTTAAAAAAATAAAAGTTATACTTAAAAGTCAGAAAAAAGATCTGAATTTTTCCTGATATATAGCCATACTTTTAATTTTCTTCAAGATGAGAAGGCACTAAGTTGTTATGTTATTCATGGGCAATTTTCAGCAAAGACGGTCCTTAATTAAAAAAAATGGATAAGGAAGAACTTAATACTTTCCACTTTTTAGTCATGCATAGACTAAGCTGAACACTGCGGTGTAACCCAAACGCAACAGGACACAGTTGCAGCATCATTCAATTCAAGACACGATAACATTGCATTAAATATTTATATAGTCGAGCTCCATTCTAGGAAGGCTGCTCCATACTACCTCTGTACTGTCGGGGATGGAAGAAGCACTCTGTATACTAAAAACAGTTTAACTGTTTTTTACATGTTTGGGGAGTAAAAGCACCATTTGTAGTTTACTTATTCTATTTCCTTAGTCAAAGATGAAAAACCAAGGAAGAATGAGTACCAGGGAAAGGAGAGGGCATGTAAGGGTAGCATGTTACACTCAAAACCTTGGAAATCAGATTTTTGACATTAGTGTTTCATTCACTTCTCCATCCTCTCTTTGCCCTGACCAGAATGATTGGTCCAGAACACTTCTAATATAACTTGGTCCTTGTCTAAGTAAGAATAGATTTGTGTGTGTGTGTGTGTGTGTGTGTGTGTGTGTGTGTGTGTGAAAGAAGAAAAATGTGGTTCTCAATCCTACGAGGTTGCCTGAGGCAGCCTCAGGCTAGAAAGGAAAATCACTGCCCCCATGGAATGACTGATAAATACTCTAGCCCCAAAATGAGAATTCTAGATATTGGGCCTTACCTCCTCTCTGGCCTTTCACTAGATGAGGCCTCAACAAATGAAAATCAAATACAGTCTTCCTCGGTTTTTTTCTAATAAATATGATGAAATTCTCAAATTACAGGCTATAACAGTCTTTATGTGTACCAAATTATTGTAGCTATTAAAATTAATCAAATCATCATGAAAATACATTTCTGCTCAAAATAACGTGAATGAGATCTCCAAAACACAGTGGGCAGCCTTGAAAACATTTCTTCCAAGATTTGATCAATTACAAGATTTCTTGCTCCAGATACTTTTAAGTATTATATATCGAAGTCAGCTAAACTCGAGCAAGATTTCACTTCTCTGTTGAATTCATGTACTCTAGCTCAGCCAAGCACAAAATAGCTAATGCTGTCACAACTGAAAAGCTTTTATGCTGGATTTGACACAAAAGCAATCATAAGCCTGACAAAAAAGGGTTGGGGGGGTGTTCCTCTTCCAAAGACTAAGACAAGAAAAAAAAAGAAAGGAGTGGAAAAATTCTGCAGCTAGATGAACTTCTTTTGATATTAGACGAGTGGAATATAAATTGATCAGTGGCATACTTTCCCAGGCTCTCATTGCCAAATTTAGGTCCAGGCGATGGGTTGTAGATTGAAGCAATTGTTGGCTAGTGAAATTCTGTAATAAGGCCAATGGTGTTGTTGAGGCTACTGGCACACTCTTAGCTCTTGTAACAGTTCTAAATGGCAGCACTTATGACAGGCTTTTGACACAGTTCACAGGCAGAGATTCTGATTAGTTTGAAAATACTATAAGATTCCCCTTAAAATTTGTCCTGCTGTCACCAAAGAGCTTTTTTGTCATAGCAGGACTGTGGCCAACATGAAGAAAAGACACTGGTAAAGTATATGAAAAGTATATGTGTTCAGTTCAACTTTTCACTTAGAAATAGTTATACAGGGCACTTTTTAAAAACAGAAATGAAGAAAACAACTCTTAAGAGTAAGAATGTAAAATTTCAGTTATTTCGGATATTTACCAATTATTCACAGGATAGATACTGTGCACTGTCCCGTCTTTGACATTTTTTTTTGAAGGGACATTTCATAGAAGGACATAGGTGAAGACAAGTTAATGACTTACTCATGGTCACACAGTTAATTACTAGGACCTTTCTCTTAAAACAAGCTTCCCTTTCTGACATGACTATTTCTGACAGAGAACCCTTCCCCTATTATCCACCTCTCAGAGTCCCTGAAACTAAGGGTAGAAGGGGCTTTCTATTCCAACCCATGCTTGAACAAAATCGCCTTCTATAATGTCACTGATAAACACTTCTCTCTATTTTCCATAATAAATTTGTCTATAAGTCACACTCATTGCTCTGGGTTCTTTTATCTGGAGTCAGAAGAACATAATTGCCCTTCAGATACCTGAAGATGGCTGATACATCTGAAGAGGCAACGTGCAGTGAACAAGGTATTGGGCTTAGAAGCAGGAAGACGTGTGTCTAAATTCCATCACAGATACTTACTGTGTGATTCTGGGCTTTCATTTAATTTCTCTGTGCCTCAATTTCATCATCTGTAGAATAAGAGGCTTGGCTTTGAGCTCTAAGGTCTCTTCCAGATCTAATTTGATGACAAAATGATCTCATCTCTTCCCTATGTTTTCTCTTCTCCAAAATACTTTTCCCCAGTTCCTACAATCAACCCTTACAGGGCATGGTTTCCTGTTCTCTCACCATCATGGAATTTGTCCATCTTATCTGTATAATTTCAAATGTAATGGGTTTTGGCATTGACCACAAAGTTATCAAAGTTGTTTTGAATAATAAAATGTAGTGCCCAGAACCAAACAAAGTACCATAGATATGGTCTGATGAGAGATATAGTGGAAATATTACCTCCTTCATTCTGGACAATATGTCTTTGTTAAAGGAACCTAAAATATTATGTTTTTGGCTATTGTGTGACACTTTTGACTCATAATGAACTTACAATTCACTAGAAATTTGTAGCAGGAATTATTGCCTATCAGAACTCCACTGTCCTTCATACCGATAACTTTAAACCTTATTGAAGAAAGCCTTATTGAAGGTTATTTAACCTTACCTCCATAAAATTTTACACTGTTGGATTCAGTACACTGTTCTAGCCTGGAACAATTTTTACTTTTCAGTTTTTTTTATATGTTAGTTATTCGTCCTAGTTCATTGTCATTGATAAATTTGACCAGCATGCCTTTGGTGTCTTCACCTGAATCACAAAAATTACTGGAAAAAGTCAAGGGCAGATTGCTGGGGTACTTCTCCAGAAACCTCTTTCCACTTTGCATATGCTCCCTTGCTTGGTTTCAACTCCAGAGAATAAGATGACCCTCCCAGAACTGTAACAAGAGCTGAGTGTGTTCCAGGGGCCTCAACAAATGCCATTGGCCTTATTACAGAATTTCACTGGCCAGCAATTTCTCCAATCTACAACCCATTGCTTAGTTCATTAAGACTGCCTAAATTTGGCAATGAGAGCCTGGAAAAGTATGCTACTGATCATTTTATATTCTACTCCTCCAATATCAAGAGAAGGTCATCTAGCTGCAGAATTTTTCCACTCTTTTTTTCTGTCTTAGTCTTTGGAAGAGAACACTTTTCCAACATGTATTTAACTATCCAACAAACACCTTAATTTTCTCTTCCATCACTTTTTATCAATTCATTATATGCCTTCTCATAGCTCTCAAAGAGATGAAAGCAACAGTTTATATATCATGAGGATTTAGTCTTAGAATGGTCTTCTTACATGTTCTATCTCTTAATTGGAGTGTCCTCCAAGACTTTGGTCCTCTTCATTTGTTACCTTATCAATTTCCATGGCATCAACTATCATCGCCATGTAGTTCACTCCCAGATCTATATATCCGGTCCTAGTTTGTCTCTTGAGTTCAGTCCTGCATCATTTATTCCTCATTAGACATTACCAAATGGATGTCCTATGGCATCTCAAGTTCAATTCAAATTCCAAAAGAGATCTCATGTTTTTCCCCTCCAAACTGAACTATCATCCTACTTTATCTGTTTCTATTGAGAGAACAACCCCCAACTCTTTCCCTTCTAGGTTCACAAACTCACAATCATTCTTGACTCATCATTTTCCATCAATCCAAATATCCAATCAGTTACCAAGTTATTTTGATTCGATTGCCACCACATCTCTCACACAGATCGCTTTTTTCTCCACTCACATGGCCACCACCTCCTCTTTCCTGGACTTCTGAAGTAGTCTCCTAATTGCTTTCTTTAGCTTGAGTATCTCCCCTCTTTAAGTCATCCTCAACAAAACTTCCAAAATGATATTCCTAAAGCACATGTCTGAATATGTCACTTCCCTGTTCAAAAAACTTCAGAGGCTCCTTTTACCTCTAGAATAGTGGTGGGGAACATGTGACCTTGAAGCTGCATGTGGTCCTCTAGGTCCTCAGGTGAGGCCCTTTGAATTCAAACTTCACACAACAAATCACCTCCCTTAATAAAAGGATTTGTTCTGTAAAACTTGGGACTTAGTCAAGAGGGCATACCCAAGGACCTAGCAGGCTACATGGGGCTTCAAGGCTGCAGGTTCCTCATCCCTGCTCTAGGATATAATACAAATTTCTGTTTGGTGTTTAAAGACCTTCATCATTTGGATCCATGCAACCTTTCTAGGCTTATTATATATCGTTTCCCTTCATACACTGTACATGTCAGCCAAATTATCCTACTTATTGTTAAATATACACAACATTCCGTTTCCCCTGAGCCTTTGTACAAGCTGGCCCTCATCTGGGATTCACTCTCATTTGCCCCTTACAATTCTAAGCTTCCTTCAAAGCTCACTCCGAGTGCTACCTCTAATAGGAGGCTTTTCCTTATCTCTTTAACCCCTAATATCTTCCTCTCCACATTATCTTGCATTTACTTTGTACATAGTTTGTATTTTATTCTATACGTTAATAATAATTAATTTTAATAGTTAGCATTTTATAGCCTCTATATGCCAGGCATGGAGTTAAGCACGTTATGAAAATGATTTCATTTGAGCCTCGCAAACAACAACCCTGACATGTAGGTGCTATTATTTTCCCCATTTCCTGATCAGAAATTTGTGTCAAGCAGAGGTTAAGGGACTTGTCTAAGGCCACATAGCTCGTGGGTGTCTGAATCCAGATTTGAACTCAGCCCTTCCTAACTCCACCATGCAACCTTATTGCCTGAATGTTCTTCTTTTTGATAGAATCCAAGCTCATTGAGGGCAGGGACTATTTTTTTTTTTATCTATTCCCTTGCCTAGTTAAGGCTCTTTCACATAATAGGTACACTTTTCTGATGTTTGTTGTTTCACTAATTGAAAGTGTGGCCTCTGGGAATACTACAGGTTTTGCATTCTCTTCTGTAAAGTGACTGCTTACTGCTAGTGTCCCATAACTGGTTTTAGTTTGTTGACAAAGCAGATTTTATTTCATAGGATCATGGAACACAGAGATGGACCCTTGGAGGTCTTTTCTCTCAACTTTTCCACTTGACAGATGTGGAAACTGATGCCTGGAAAAATTGAATGACTTGTCAGAGGTCACATGCAGAGTAGCACATCTGAGAATTAAAAGCAGGTCTCTTGGCTCTGAATCCAGATCTTGATTGATTTGGAAACCATGCTATAGCCAGCTGGTACAAACTAAGGAAAAAACAATCTCCTAAGGAGGGTAGTGATAATGAGATAGGGAAGAGTTATGAAGAATGCATCTGATTTCAGCATTTTCAGTTCCTAGACTCTGGCTAAAGTTTGTCTCTTCCTAAGTCCCGGACTGAACTTTGTAACTGGGAAACTTAGAACCTGCTGCTATTGCCACAAGGAGGCGAGACCAATTATCCTGTGGTTTCCATCATCAATGCTAGCATTCTCTTCCATTGGTTTAGGTCATTAAGAGTTGATTTTAATTTATGGACAATGAGCCAATTAATATCAGTCAACAGGAATTCCTCATTGGATTTTCCATTTTTCTTGTCATCTATAATCTTTCTCCCACCCCAAAGTCAGTGCTAAGTATCACAGCAATTTAAAAACAATTGACATTTTTTATTCCATTGCATAAGACATTTTACTTTCTTCTTTCCAAATAATAGAAGAATTTGCTATCTCCCAAACCAAGTATAATGTTAAATTACTTATAGTTTTCAGTTGCTTATACCTGATGATTTCTACCACAGAAGAAGAATCTTTATCTACAAGTAATCTGAGCCATTTTCCATACTTACACTAATCTTTTTTCTTTTGTTTTTTCAAACTGAACAATTTCCTGGTTGTGAAAGAGATTAATAATATCATCCACAGGAAGGGAAAAGAATTACTTCCAAGGTTATCTCCTGCTATTCATTGATTAAATTTGGCTGTGATATTACTGGGTTCAAAGAATATGGCATTATAGCTATCTATGTCTGTCTGTCTGTCTATCCATCCATCCATCCATCCATCCATCCATCCATCCATCCATCCATCCATCCATCCATCCATCCATCCATCCATCTATCTATCTATCTATCTATCTATCTATCTATCTATCTATCTATCTATCTATCTATCTATCTACCTACCTACCTACCTACCTACCTACCGACCTACCTATCTATCCAAAACAAAAGCTCCCCTAAAAAAGTAATGAAACTTTGTTTCTTTGGGTAAAGCTAAGCTAAAAAATATATTCCATTTTGATGATGAAATATGGATTTCTAATTCAAAGATAAATTCATTTCAAAAAGTTGAATAGAATGAGAATTTTAAAATAATTTTAGTTTAATTAAGTTTGAGATCTTTAAAACAGTCCAATTCAAGAGCCTGAATTTTCCTTTTCTCTTGCAATCTGATCCTTTCCATATTTTGAAGTCATTTGCAAAGGAGATAAGATTTTAAGAGTTGTGAGGGCCTCTCCAAGTCTTGGTATCATTTTCAATTCCTTCCTGGGGCTAATACTCCTCACACAACAAATTTCCTTTTCTTTTTCCTCCTACCCAAACATGCCATCCATCTTGCTCTTAGTTTTATTGCCAACCTATCTGTCAGCTCTCTCTTTCCTTTCTCTAATTCCTTACAATGAGTTTCATCAATGAGGCCCCTGCTGTGTTGTACATCCTGAGACTTTCATCCTTATTTACTAGAAAAGAAGTGATAAGGAGTTGCAATATGATTTCCAAAAAGTAAGGCAATACTCTATGACAATACAAATTGGAGGTTCTTGGAGGTTCCTAAATTTGCTCCTATTTTCACTCACTATAAAAAGTCTAGAACTTACAGTCACAGAATTCATAAGTAGAGGAAAGAAAATTCAGGACAGATTGGCTGCATGTCTATCTTGATGATGTCTCTAAGGACTCCTTTGACGAATGTACTGCTTGGCAGAAATAATGATAGGGTGGAAAATCTCATGTGATTTTTTTCACTCATTTATTTTATGTCACAGAGAACCTTGACGATGCCTCTGCTACTTGGTCCTGGAAGCCAGGTGTATGTTTCTTTCTCCTTTTACACAACAGGACTGCCTTTTGCTGACTCATATCTGACTGCTCGAATCCTAACTATCATTCAAAACCCAGCTTAAATTCTACTTCTCCTGAAGCATGAAGCCTTCCCTAAATCCCAATAAGCTAGAAATCTTTTCTTTTTTCTTCCTGGGATCTGAAGTACAATTTGTTCATCACAATCTCGTGGACTAATCACAATATATTTTGTATTAGTTATTTTTCTACATGTTATTGCTCCCCACTTTGGTGTATGATTTATAAGTCTTTTAATTTTTCCAGCTCCCTCTGAACACAGTATAGTACTTTGTACATAGTGAGCTGATGGTTTTTGCCCCTTCCCACCCCCACCCTCACATAGATTTAGAGACAGGAGGACCAAAGAGGTCATCTATTCCAACTTCTTTTTATAGAAGAGGAAACCAGCCCAAAGAGATTATGTGAATTGCCCAAGGTCACACAAATATTAAGTGGCAGGGCTAGGATTTGAACCTTGTTTCCCTGATTTTAAAAAACTGCCTATTACTACTTAACAACTATATAACTAATTATTAATTAGCACTATTAGTACTGATGACTATTATTAATTAGTACAACTAACGCTCTTGATCAAGAACATGAATCCTAATGTTGCCGTGTGAACATTAAGGACTATGCAAAGGATGCTAGTCAATAACACAGGGTGTTTTGTTTTTTTTTTTAGTCCTTCTACCATTTTTGGTTTTGAGTTCGATGACGGTATACAGTCACGGCTCAAGTTGTTCCTTATAGCTTTTTCCTTTGTTCATCTATCCAATCAGACACAACTTTGAGAAATGATTTTGGCATACTATCTTGTGTGGGAGAAGGATTAGATTTATTGTGTTTGGCTTCAAAGGGACAAATCAAAAATATTAGATAGAAATTGTAAGATGTTATGTTGAGGCTATATATTATGAAAAATCTCCTAACAGAGTGATTACAAAAGTGTATTGGGTTGTCTTGGGAACATCATGGTCATTAGTCATAAATGTAGAACTGGAAAAGACCTCAAAAGTCATCTAGTACAGAAGTGTTTAACACAGCCTATGTGCTGTTTCCAAGTGCTGCTAAAACTAGAATAAAATATAACTTGGAAATTTTTAACAGAATAAATAAAAGTGCAATATAGCACTACAGTTTAAAGCTGAGCTAATAAGTGGCCCATAGGGATCCTTCTATACTAATTAATGGCCCCTGTTTCTATTTGAGTTTGACAGCAATGATCTAGTTCAATTCCTTCATTTTTCATATTAGTAAATTGAGACCCAGGGAAGTTATATGACTTTCCCGGAGTTATACAAATGATCACTAGCAGAAGCAGCATTCAAGAATGCGTGCTCTTGTGTCAATCCTAGCATTCTTTCCATGCTACTAAGAAGGATTCCGCAGTTAAGCATCTTTAAGCAGAGGCTAGATAACCACTTATTATTAATCAGTAATAAACAAAAAATTAAAATCAAACATAAGTGGATTTCTGATTCTATGACCCACTACTGAATAAATGACAACATAATTGGATACTCTTGCCTTAATACTAAATATAAAGGAAAGTCTTACTGAATTTTAGAGGGGTTGGAAAGAAGGAAAGTTTTCTTTGGCTGGCTCTTCAGGAAAATGGCAAGGGCATCCCTGCAATTTTCAGTTCTTTGTCACCACAAAGAGAGCTGCTAAAAATATTTTAGAATATATAGGGATGCCCATCAATTGGGAAATGGCTGAAAAAGTTGTGGGATATGTTGTGTTGTAACACCACTGTTCTATAAGAAATGATGAGCTTGATGATCTCAGAAAAACATGGAAAGACTTGCACAAAATGAGCAGAACAAGAGAACATTGCATCCAGAGAAAGAACCGAGAAATAGAAGAATGTAGCGAATAACTTTACACACATACACACACACACACACCTATTTATGTTTAATAATAGGGAGGGGTAGCGGGGGGGAAATATTCCGTGAAATTTTGTTGTATATTTGAAAGTAGTAGTAAAAATGCAGATTAGATTTGCAGTTTCATCATCTCTTTTACCATACTATGTTATGAAAATGCTTGTTTTATTCCATAGATTAAAAATAAGATTAAAAAAAGAAACAATGTCCATGTTGAATACAGGCATAAGAAGTTATGAAGAGTGAGGTAAGATGGATCAGGAAAACAGTATACAAAATGAATATAAAAGTGAAGATGGAAAGAACAACAGATCAAAATTGAATATTATAAAATTATAATGATGACGCTTGACACAAAGAGTAGATATAAGAAGGCACTTTTCTCAATTATTTATGAAGGTGAGGAACTTTAGTTGTGGAACACTGCATATAACATCAGACTTTTTTTTGACATGTCTTATAGTTTTTGCCAGTCAGTTTTTATTTTTAATCTTGATTTTTTTTATTATAATGAATCACTTTCTGGGATGCAAAAGGGTGGATATACTGAGAAATACAATCAAATGATAACTGTGTAAACCAGGCTTCTGTTTTGAGTATGTTTAATCTGGCCAATATGGAGCCCAAATAACCCCTACCAAGTGGGTGGGTGTAACTTCCTTTGATTGGCTGCCCACATCTTTAAAATTTGTAAGATTGAGTGCTTTGCTCTCTTTTTCACCATCTTTGATTGTAGCCATGAAGTGCACCAGTGCGGAGGAGAAGTGACACTTATTTTCCCTTAGTCTCCTTTTTACTCCAGAGACATCAGCTTGGGAGTGGTTGTGGTGCTGCTGTGTTTGTGTCTCTTCTGTGTTATTTTTTCTTTACCTCAGGCTCCAGAGGTGATTCAGATAGAGGCAGAACTTTGAGCCATGGTGAACTTGGACCTAGATTGCAGGAGTCATGTTGCCTAGTAGGGAAACCCTGAGAAGCCAGTGTCTGAGACTTGAGCTGAAGGGATTTTGGGATTTGGAATTGAGACTGTACTCTACGGGAAATGAGCAACACTACGAATCCAATCTTTCCCTTCTCAGAATCTAATATAGATCAAAAGGGGATGGAGATCATGCCTCCCTCATGTTGTGAGTAGTAAGTTTGTATATGTGTTTTTAACTTTAGGAAGTAAACATAACATTGTAAAAGTTCTATTGTACTACATTGATAAAATGTATTTAAAAATATATATATGAATAATGAATGATAGTCTGACCACATGCAAAGTCCTTTGAAAACAGTTTCCAAAGGAAGATGCTGAATCAAAGGTCAATCAGTATAATTCAAGGTGCCGAACAGGATTATGCTAAAATATTCAGATAACTGAGGTAAACTTAAATTTTAGCTTAATTGAGTATCAATGATTCATAGATTTAAAGATAAGATGGACCATAAATGTAATTGAGTTCAACTTCTTTATAAATAAAGCAACTAAGGCTCTATTACAGGACAGACTTTTCCATGATCATAAGAAAAGGAAACAGGAAATGAGGATGTGAAATCAGATATTTTGACTCCAAATCAATCAATCAATAAACATTCATTACTGCTGTTCAGTCATTTCACTCATGTCCAGCTCTTCAGGACTCCATTTTGGGTTTTCTTGGCAAAGATACTGGCGTGGTTTGCCATTTCCTTCTCCAACTCACTTTTCGGATGAGGAAACTGAGGCAAACAGGGCTAAGTGACTTGCCCAGGGTCTCACAGCTAAGAAGTGTCTGAGACTGGATTTGAACTCAGGTATTCCTGACTCTAGGACTGTTGCCCTATATATGGCACCACCTAGCCACCATTTATTAAGCACCCGATTTGTGCTAGGCACTATGTTAAGTCTTGCAGATAATAAAAAAAGAGGTTAAAGAGAGTCCCTTTTTTTTCTTTCTTATGGTTCAACATGACTAATGTGAAAATATGTTTAATAAGAATGAATATATAGAGCCTATATCAGATTGCATGCTGACTTGGGAAGGGGGGAGGAGAGCGAGGTGAAGAAAATTTTAAAAATATGTAAGTGAATGTTAAAAACTAAAAATAAATTAATTAATTTATTTAAAAGAAGGTAGTACCTGTTCTCAAAAGTTTACAGTCTAATGGAGGAGAAAATATGGAAGCAAATGTATAAAAACAGGCTATGTGTAGGATAAGTAGGAAATAAATTAATTGAGAGAAAACACTGGAATTAGGAGAAGTTGGGAAAGATTTCCTATAAAAGATGAGATTTTAAGTGAGACTTAAAAGAATCAAGGGAAGCCAGTAAGTGGAGTTGAGAAGGGAGAGAATTACAGGTAGAGGGGACAGGAAGAGAAAATGCCCAGAGCTGAGAGACAGTGTCTTGTTCATGGAAAAAGTTATGCTCATGGAAAGGGGTTATAAAGGGCTTTGAATGCCAAATAGAACATTTTGCACTTGATCCTAGAGGCAATAGAAGCCACTGGAGTTTATTAAATAGGGGTCTAACATGGTCAGATCTGTGTTTTAGGGTAATCATTTGAGTTGCTGATTGTGATGGGGTGCATGGATCCCAGCCCTAGGACCATATCTCTTCCCAGTTCAAAGACTCTATCTCTGGTAATAAGTTGTAAGTGGGCTCGAGTGAAGCAAAGGATGGATTGGAGTGAAGAGAGATTTGAGGCAGAAAAACTAACCAGGAAGCTATTGTAATAGGTCACATGTGAGCTGATGAGGGCCAGCACCACAGTGATGGCTGTTTCAAGAGGAGAGAAGGGCATGTATTGAAGAGATATTGCAAAGGTGAAAATGAAAGTCTTTAGCAACAGATAAATTTTGGAGGTGAGAGATAATGAGGACTACAGGATGATTCTTAGTTTGTGAATGTGAGAGACTAGGAGGATGGCATTGCCCTCAACACTAACAGGGAAGGTAAAATGGGGTGGAGAGGATTTATGAGTTCAATTTTGGACATGTTGAGTTTGAGGTGGCTACTGGTGATTCCTTTGAAATATCTGGAAGGAGGAGGAGATACAAGACTGAAGGTCAGCAGAGAAATTAGGACAAGATAGGAAAATTTGAAGATCATCAGCATAGAGATGGTAATTAAATCCATGGGAACTGATGATATCACCAAGCGGGACAGTATAAAGGGAGAAGAGAAGGTGCGGGACAGAATCCCATTGAAAACTTATGGTTAGAGGGTGTAACACGCAGGAAAAAGTGCAAAAGGAGACAAGACCAACCTGTACAGGTGAAGTCAAAGAGAACATTGCTCCTCTTTGCCATAGAGGCTCTCCACAATCATATTGGGAGATCAAGCTAGAAGCAAGACAGGGAAATTGGAGCTGGAACAGGAGCTGACACCATCTTTGCTGCTTTGGGGCAGATGGAAAATACTTGGCTCAGCCTCTTGCCACTCCTCAAAGAATATGCTGCAACCAGCAGAAAATGGAAGACACAAGGAAGAGTGCAGCTGGAGAAACATTTGGACTTGAGAAGGCTGAAGATGAGGGAGCATCAGCAAGTAGTAGAATCCCTGCTTGAGGCTAAGTCCTTTGGGGCAGATGGAAGACACTGGCCAAGACCTTTGCTGCCTTCTCTCGGGGGAACATGGTGTGTGCCACATGGGATGGAAGGTATAAGGTAAGAGATCAGAAGAATATTTGGTTCATCTCCTCAAAATCAAAACTCATTTATTAGAGTACCATTGCTCCACTTCCATAATTTACCCTTATTTAACTTTATTAATCAATTCATTTTCATTAAAGAACTTCAGTAATTTCCCACGAACATAGTTTATTTATGAACCTTTCAACTCCTACCAATAATATAATACCAGATGCCAATATAATCAGATACCAACCTTAATGTCTGTGGATTGTTTTCTGATTCCTTCCATTGTGTAGGGAATCTCTTTCCATGACTCTAGCCTGGCTTTGGCCTTCTCTAGGGTCCATTCTGCTTCCTTCTTGGCTTCTAACCATTGGGCAGAATCTTTCAGCATTTCATTCAGCTGCTGTCTCCTTCTCTGAAGATGTTCTTGGACTTCATCCCATTGACTCTGTATTTTTTCAACTAATAAAAGAAAAAAATCATAACATGAATATTTTTGAAGACTCCCTTTGAAAACCTAAAGACACATGTATTTATTGCTTACATTTTACACTGGCTGTAGATTTTTTTTAACATTGTTAATATCTTACAAACAGCTATTGTTATTTTCTCACTTTGACGCATGGCAAAATGGGGATGTTGCCAAGTGGATACATCAAGATTACCCAGAAAAAGAATGATAAATGCAAGAATTCAAATTAAAGCCTACTGGTCACATAGTCTATTCATAGTGCCTTGAAACATATTCTTTTACTGGAGAGTATTATATTTGAGGTTTACCATAGTATGGTTTGAATTTATGCTTATCACTTACATCTTCTCGTGTAGTTATATGTTTGTAAAGGGTTGATGAACTTATAAGGTGGTGAACCTTTGTTTAGTATTTTTGGATGGCATGGATATATCCCTTGGTGCCCCGTGGGTTATATGTCACTGTGATTATGGATGAACTAACTGTCTTGAGCAGTTGTGGAATGGATTGCTACAGGAGAAACAGCCCATCTTTTTTGTGAAGACTCCTCCTTTTTCTAGAGATATTGTGAGAGAAGAGCAGGGATGGAGAGTGAAGAAAGAACCTAGGAACATACAGAGCCTCTTACTCTCTATGAGGCACTAATGGTTGCCTTGGGGTAGAGGTGGAGGAGAGTTCCATATGCTCTCATCCATATGGTAAGAGAAAAGAGTTATGGGGCTCAAAATATTCCGGCCCCACTTTTGAGAAGCAGTGGTTTAATTTCATAAACTGAGATATGGAATCAGTGGAAAGGAGAACTAAGTGACTTAATACCTGGAATTCCTCAATTCTAACCTCTCAGAGAGAGGGGAAGGTAGATTTCCTGGACAGTGTCAACCTTAAGGTAACCTTTTGAAACTCCCTAGCCTATATATGTCAAACTATCTCTTATGACAGAAAATCATCAAAAACATCCAAAACAGTGATCACACACAATGATGTCTAAAATATTCTGTATTAGTGGTCTTCTTATTCTGTCTATTACTAAGGGTGGGGTACTTTTCATAATTGACCTTCAATTATCAGAGTTCTAGTTCCCTTCAGTGACCTTTTCATTTATGTTGTTGTGGTGATCGGTTCTGTTTATATTACTCTTTCTGTTTATACTAATTTTACATGTTCCTCTGAATTCTTCATATTCACTTCTTCTTACTATACAATAACCTTCCACAGCACTGAATAATTTTTATTATATTGATATGGACTTGAACTTTTTAAAGTAGTCTCTAATTTAGTATTTTTGAACTAATTCAATACCTTATTCTTATATTGACATATAATGCCTGGATTATAATAGTCATTGAAAAGAATGTAATTTCAATTTATGTTTTCCAAAACTGGTTTGAATCAGTAACAATTTGCTATATTAGTAACTCTCAAGGAGGGGTTTTATTTAAATTTCTTTGTAGAAGAGTAAGCTATTTGCGAACCTGCCAGTATAGGTTTTGCAAATTATACACTTCATTTCATGACAATAGACATAGCCTCATTTAAACAAGGTCAACACCATTTTGGGAAGAAACAGACTGGTTCAATCATGCATGGGTAAAGGTTTCTTAATGGAAAAAACTGTTATAGCCTGGGATGACACTTCATCCAAATATCCTGCTTGAATCAGTCTGTTAAAGCACAGCAAGGGAAGGTTTCTGGCCAAAAGAGATCTTGGGTATATGATGGAGATAGTCAAAATGGTCTGTGGAATGGACCTTCTCCATTTATTGCACCTCTTCATATTAGCCCACAGGGTATGTAAGGCCAACATAACTGACAGCTGGATTCTGCCAAGAGATTATATCAGAGTCAAATTACTGAATTCAATTTATAAATTCAAATTACTGTACCATGTACAGTTCACAATGAAGTTGGGCCCAAAATTTTTAAATGAGAACATCTTTTAAATACTGATATTTGCAAAAGGAATTTTAGAAGGATCTATTCAATTGAATATGTTGGAAAGTTTCCCACATGTAAATCCATGGAACCAAAGCATATCATTCAAAATTTTATAGGAGCTTAGAAAACGTGTCTATATGAAATCTGGGAGTAAGAAGCCCACTATATCCACTTAACCACAACGTACAATGTATTTCCTTTTATGTAATATTGATGTGTGAAATTGACACTGAAAAAAGGTCTTTGGAGCTAAAGTAAATGTACTTGCTCATAGGTGCCTTACATTAGTATAACTTTAGCCTTCAAAATATTCCCTTCTGTTTTTCCTACAAATATATCTCCAACCATTTCATTCCTGGGCTATCAGAAGAGTCAATCTTTACCCCATTTTCTAATGATCAGAAGTACAGCTACCAAAAACATCTTTCCCTTACCCACAGTCTTCAGTCCATGGCCCCTTGCTTTAAAACTCACCATTGACTCTTTAATTAACCACTATTTCCTTATCTCCTAGCTATCCAATATATAGTTTGAAGGCCAAATGTTGTTGAAATGATCCAATTCTAAGGCTCATCTTAGATTTTTGGGAAAAATGGTTTTAAATTAATTGGTTAGATACAAAAAATTGAAGGATAATGTGACACCTGTAGGACAGGCTGGCCATCTACTCCCATCACTGCATATTTGAGTGATTTCAATGTCATGTTTGGATTAGATTAATTAGTAGTAAAAAAAAAAGTAAACTACCACTGAAAAATAAAATAAAAATGCGTATACTATTGTTTTAATGTTCAGGACTAAGGCAAGGATCTCTGGATGCAGAGAGCATCTTTCTTCACACGTCCTTTAGAGTTAATTAGAGTATTGATAATAGTCAAAACTACTTATTCATTCCAAATTTGTCTTAAAACAATGTTGCTACTACTGGATACAATGTTCCCTTGATTCTGCTCATTTTTCTCTTTATTATTTCGTGCAGGTCTTTCCATATTTTTCTAAGATTGTTGATCTCCTCATTCCTTCCTTCCTTCCTTCCTTCCTTCCTTCCTTCCTTCCTTCCTTCCTTCCTTCCTTCCTTCCTTCCTTCCTTCCTTCCTTCCTTCTTTCCTTCCTTCCTTCCTTCCCTCCTTCCTTCTTTATTTCATTATTTATTTTTAGTTTTCAACATTCATTTCCACAAGACTTTGAGTTCCAAATCTTCTCCCTGTCAAGCTCATAATTTTTTATAGCGCAGTTGTATCCCATTGCAATCATATACCACAACTTGATGGATTTCCCTACATATTCTAAAATGTTTATATCTGCTCTATGGAGAGGGGATGGGTTACAAGCCTAGTTACACGGAAAGGAGCAAGACAAGGATGTGTTCCTACATTCAGATCCATGGAAGTCCTATACCCTGGGACCATCCAAGAATGTTTTCCAGCTTTGGAGAGGATCTGAGCTGTTGCACTTACTATTAGTAATATGAGTTTAGAAGATTTTGAATATTAAAACCTTCTGAAAAGATATTCATTTGAGAATGCAGCTGATACTATTTTTTACTTTAATATTTATTTTTGTTCTGATTAAATGATGTTTACTATTTAGACTCCTTATTAGCTCCATAAAACTTTATTTAGTCCAATCCCTTAACCCCTTCACCTTTAGTTTTCTAATCTTTAGAATGGAGATAATTACAGTGGCCACTTCACAGTTTTGCTATAAGATTAAATTGAGGTAAAGCGAACTTTAAAACTATAGAACTGTGAATCATTGCTATTGTCATTATTAATTTGCCTGGGGTTCTATTAATTTGGTGAACAACTGAAAACTTGGGGCTGGGTTGACTTTAGAAGTACCTAGCTTCTGATGGGGTCAAATAATTGATCTGAGAATACATCCATTATTATTAACTGTTTCCAGGATTCAAATCCAAACAGGCCCATGAGATCAGTCTGGCCCTGGGCTAAACCCAAATAATTAAATATGACTCGTGCCCTCATGAAATCTGTAATTGAATAGAGGGTGAGGAAAATGAAAATAAAAGTATCATCATTTTGTTAAGTTTACATCTTGGCAAATAGGCTTTAAATGTGAGCTAATAAAAATTAATACAACCATACATATATATCTATAGATATATATAAACCTAAAACTATTTCAGAAAATAGCTGGTGTACGAGGAGTTAAAATGGACCCACAACAAATCAGGAAATTCTGATCAGTGCTCACAGATTCTGTTATTTAATAAAATGAAAATAGTGAAATTTATTAACACAACAGGCACACTTAGTAGAAACTAGAGACCTATTTAAAAAGCAAAGAAGTAAACAAATACTGTATTTATGAAATTCTGACAAGGCAGAAGAAAATGTGGAAAAGGAGAAATGCCAAAAATAAAGCAACAGTAAAGGCTAATATTGATATAACATTTACTGTTTGCCTGGCCCTGTGCTCAGTGCTTCACCGTTATTGTCACATTTAATCCTCTCAACAATCTTGGCAGGTAGTCGTTGTCATTATCTCCATTTTAAAGATGAGGAAAGTGAGGCAAATAGCAGCTAAGTGACTTGCCTGGTGTATCATCTCTAGTAAGGCTGTATTTGAACTCAGCTATTCCTGATTCCAGGCCCAGAACTCTATCCACTGTACCACCTATCTACCAGTGGTTGTAGCCACTGACAGAAATAGAAACCAACCTAATCTGGCAACAATTCCAAGCAGCAAAACATATCAACACTAACCATGTCACCAAGAGACTTGTATCTGGACTATATATATTTTTGTGGTATATGGCCACTTAGGTCCATACTGCTAGACTGACTTTATAACAGATTCAACTGACTTATAAAAGTAAAATAATAATAAAATATAGACTACATAAACACAGACAATCTGTGCAGTGCTATAATGGAAGAGCCAACCAGATTTACATATTTCTTCTTACAGAAGTCCATCATGGAAATGTCTTAACTCATTTGTGTAGCAAAAAGATATCAGATAATAAAAGAAAATAAATAAATGGTCCTAGGGCAGAAAAGGACAGCATGGGAATCAGCATGGATCCAGACTTATGTACATCTAGAAATGACAGATTCAAATCCCAGGGATCATGTGATTATCTTACAATGTTGCAGGGAGGTTTCACATTTTTATTCATGGACAAAAATGAAATTAATGAGCTGATTGTATATCTCTCTCCCCCCCTTTTTTACTACCTGCACTTGAGTTCTGTGTTCACTCTTGAAATACAACAACTATAAAAGATTTGGTAGGGAGAAAGGAAAAGGATATTTTAAATATATCTGACAGTGTTTTGAATGTACATAACTAAAGAACAAAGCTCACTTCAGTTATAATTTCATTATAAGCTCATTTATAATTTCAGGTGAGAAAGTTTTGAATAACGTTAGCACGTTTTCGTAGAAAGTGAAAAAAATAGAAAGTAGAAAGGCATGAATTTTAAGTTTTAATCCTAAATCAATGCTCATTAATTAGGTGAGTGACCTTGGGTAAGTTCTTTAACCACTGTAGCTAGCCTAATCATCTAACATGACAATGGCCTTTCTTGTGTTATCTCATGTTAGCAGTTATGAAGTTCTTTGAAACAAATTGAATCCTTTGGTTGGTTTGGTTTGGTTTTCTTTTATGCGTAGAGGAGTATAAGATGTTAGATTCTTTTGGGATCAGTGGTAAGCCTGTTTTTTTATCATATAAAAATAATGTAAAGCAGGGAGTGCACTGTGAAATCAGAGCTTCCAGATGACACCAACTATTCTGGGTAGTGAAATGCCAGGCTAAAAAAGAACATTTACAGGGAGATGTTGGGAGGCTGGATGAGTTGGCACAGTAACAGATGCATATTACTATGAAAATTCCAAGGCAAGGTGCTTAGAGAAAAACAGCAGGCATTTAATAAGGGCCTCACATGCGCCATGCTCTAGTCTAGGTACTGAGGGTACGCATGCAGTCGTGAAAGTCTTTCCCCTCAAGACGCTTACAGAATAGTGATAGGTAGCATCATGTACATATATCAATATATTCAAAATAGATATGTGTATCCTTTGCGCTGTCATTGTTAGGGCTTGGCGATTTGGTTTTTTGAGGGTAAAAATGACTGGTACTAGTGCTCACTCTCTCTTATGGCTCCCAGCATTGAAACTCGGGTGTTATCTGCCTGGTACAGACATTCCTTCCTGTCCCCTATACGGTATAATCTGTTTTAGTAATCTTCCTAGACTCCATTGTTTTGGAGAGCTTTCTCTGCATGGCAAGGAGCAAACGCCAAAGGCAGTATCAATTTCCAGTTCAGTCTCCCCTCAGATGGCAATGACAATTGAATAACTTTTGTCTAAGAGTATGTAGCTTCACCCATTTTGAGACATTTGTTAAAATTAATCATAATATGTTAAATTATGATTAATAAATCATGATAATTAATAAATCAATGTCATTCTCTAAAATATTGCTCCTGATCTCCTCATCAATATCCAGATTTATTGATGGTTCACTTTCATCTATAAGCACAGTCTGTTATTCTCTTTGGCAACTCCTTATTCACAAATAATGAAACATACAAAACAAATTGCTTGATCATGTTTTATCTACAGTAGTAAGCGGCCATCAATGTACTCATTAAATCAAGAATTATGAACAAATTTAAAGAACAGACACATTTGGGATTAGATAACTGCTCTTTCATATAGAAAGTGTGTGGGAGGGTTGGGGAAGAGGGAACAGGAGGAAATCTTTCATCTGCATGAATTCTCAGTCCAGGGAATGTTTACCACTTACTCAGCCACATTGTTTATCTCTGGCCTCATCTGGCCTATTTGCCACCAGTGAATGGAAGCAACAACAGTTAAAATGTATCCCATTCATTCCCGATACCAACCATGGTGGTCTTTACTTTGTGTCTATGACATTCATCTCTTTTCTTCACTGTTTTGTTCACCTGACCCAAATAAGGTCTCCTGCTCAGCCTCTCTTCCCAGTGCTCTGTATCCCTGCAATGAGACTGCCGTCCTATTTGGAGCCACCTAGCCACTAGCTCTCTTTATGTGACACTCTTGCATCAAAAAACAAAAAGCAAAATAAAATGATGAAAGCAAAACAAAAACCCCAAACCCCAAAACAAACCTTGTCCAAATTTCAGGTTCCTATTTCTTTCTTGTTCCTGGAACTATAGTTTTTCCTCAAAGTGAGAGGAAACCATCCTATCTCTTTGAGACTTGGCTCCTATTTAGTCCACGGATCATACAATCAGACATAACAAGTCACAGAATTTCATTCCAGAGAACAGAACTTGTGCAAAAGGGAGTAATATATAATAAGTAGTGACAATTTCTTTCTCAAAATGTTAAGTGTTTTATGATTAAGAAAACTATAAGTAATTCTAAAATAGTTACCATAGAATTACTGTGAAATAAGTTCTTGATTGATTGATTGATAAAGGAGATACTTGCTTTTAGACTCAGATTGGGAAAGACCACAGATTAAATGGTATGCCAAAAGTGGTGCAACACAAAAGGGCTGGGAGCAAAATCCTGGCCTTCTAAATTTCCATGTCAGACCAAAAATGTATCACTGAGATTAGGTTACCTTTTTAAAAAGTAGGATAACCTTCCATAATAGGAAACAGGTGATACAGTGGACAGAGCACCAGATACGGATTCAGGAAGATCTGAGTTCAAATCCAGTCACTTACTTGCTGTGTGACCCTGATCAAGTGACTTAACCTCTATTTCCTTCAGTTTCTCAGCTGTAAAATGAGGACATATTGGAAAGGAAATCAGCAAACCACTCCAAAATCTTTGCCAAGAAAACCCCATGGACAACTTCATGGAAACATGAAGAGTTGGTCATGACTGAATCACTGAACAATGAACTGAACCTTCCCCAAAGGGAAATGAGACAGTACTCTTGAAAGAACATTCTATTTTCTTAGTACCTAACTCTTCCCTCCTTACTCATAGACTCTGACATTTAGAAATATTAGATAGCTGATAGGCAGCATAGCATAGATAGATCTCTCAGGACTGACTTCAAATATAGGAATGATTAGGATCAAGTTCTGCCTCTGAGATATACTATCTATGAGATTCTAGTCTAGTCCCTTAATAACTCCATGACCCAGGGTATTCTCCAAGACCACATTTTGCAGAAAAGGTACCACTCTGAATTGGCAGAGTGAGTCTCCTCAACTAGGAATTCCCTATCACAGGTCCAGTTGAGTTAACAAGCATTTATGAAATATCTACTGAGTGTCAGGCACCATGAAAAGTGCTCTTTCCCTAGAATGTCTAAACAGTGATAGAGAAGTTGGAAAGAAAAGTGGGGGTTTCAATTTTACAATCTAATTTTACTCATAGGTCATGAAACAGTTAAATTTCAGATAGTAATAAAAAGACATGGAGCACAGATTCTCTATGAGTGAATGTAAAACATCCTATAGTCATTATTTCATCTTCTTCATCACCAGAGTTGTAGTGAGGAATCTTAACATCTGGTGCAAGGACTACAAACCATTATCTGCCAAAGTAAACAAGATGAAAGACACCCTTAAATGGTGGTTCTGGGGAGTAGACAAAGACCCCCACATAGTATGAAGCCAATGTTGGGCAAGCTGCCTGCTTTCTCACTCCCAGTGGAATCAGACCACTGAGTTAACTTGCTATTTAAATCATTATTCTTGATGAGCAAGTGCTAAGGTCATTTAAGTCTTAAGAAGCTGAATTATTCAAGACTGAAGACTGTGATGGAGTGACTCTCCCAGCAACTGCAGAAGTACTTTTGCTTCCTTCTCATTCCCCTCCAACAAAAGCAAACACGACAAAACAAAACCTTTGAAGTATCATTTGAGAGCTGGAAGGGACCTTGGAAATATCTAGACAGTTGAACTTTGTTGAATTGACAAAAGAAGGGAAATTACTTGCCCAAAAGGTATATGAGAAAACTCATGAATTCTTAGTAAAATTGAAGCTGAACTAAGCTGGAGTCAAATAGGTCCAAAATGTCAAAGGATCATCAGACTGCCCAAGCCTCTTGATGGAAATCTAGCAAAGCTAATGTCAGGAGAGTTCAGAACCTGGTTCTCCTGACTCCTAGTCCATTGCTTTTAACTTTGCTGGTGTTGAAGTTGTTCAGTCATGTTCAACTTTTCATGACCCCAATTAGGGCTTTCTTGGCAAAGATGCTGGACTGGTTTGCCATTTCCTTTTCCAACTCACTTTACAGATGAGGAAACCGAGGCAAGCAGGGTTAAGTGATTTGCCTAGGGTTCAAGTCTTTCTTGCCTTGCCTTTCGAGCCTTTCAAGCCTCTCCTGCCTTAAGTACTTCCAGGAAGGTCTCAATACCTTCTGAGGAAAAAAATGACTTAACTCGCATATGGGAAAGGGTTGGGATATTATCCCTAATGTACTTTCTATCTCCCCCAAAGTGGACCTCTTGTCTACTTCCTGGGCTCCAGGCTTCGCAAAAGGATAAGAAGGCAGGAAGGGAAAAATATGGGGGAAAGTAAAAGTCCCTAGAATGGAGGGGCAGGTGTATCCCTGAGATATCACCCCTATCCAAAAAACAGTAATAAACTTTAACCAAGGGACTGTCTAATCCTGATTCCGGTCCCTGGACTGTCTCTATCCTTCCCCCTACCCAATCCCTACCTCCCCCTGCCCTTGGACTCTTGATTGACCTGAGGAAAGGCTCCTGCTGCCTAGCCCTAGTCATGTCTTGGGCAGCATGAAGTAGATAAATTATTCCCTTCATATAATGAATGGTCTCTATGGAAACATGATTTTGTTAGAACTAGATGGTCTAAAGGAATGTGCAGAAAGATCTTGGTTTGAGGATTCATGATGAAAAAGGCTATCTTCCTCTCAGAGAAAGAACAGATGTTGTCTGACTATGGAATGAAATAGAATATTCTTTCTTTCCTTCTTTATCCTTTTTCCCTTCCTTCCTTCCTTCCTTCCTTCCTTCCTTCCTTCCTTCCTTCCTTCCTTCCTTCCTTCCTTCCTTCCTTCCTTCCTTCCTTCTTTCCTTCCTTCCTTCCTTCACTTCCTTCTTTTTTCTTTCTTTGAGTCTTCTTGCACAAAATGACTAATATGGAAATGTTATACATGATTGCACATGTATAACCTATATCAGATTGCTTATTGTCTCAGGCAGCCAGGAAGGGAGGGAGGGGTAAAAATTTGGAGCTCCAAACTTAAAACAAAACAAAAACAAATGTAAAAAAAAGAAATATCTTAGTTTGAGTCTTGGTTCTCCCATTAACCAATGTGTAACTCTTGGGCAAGTCAATTAATTTATGTGAGCTCTCATTTCTTCTTCGGTAAAATAATAATAATACTCAGATTAACCACTTCGCAAGGTTGTTTTAGGACAGTATTTTATAAATAGTAAAGTGTTACATAATTATGAGCTCTTATGAACCAAATGAGGCTTTCCTTTCTAGATATTATATTATCATTTTGTGCAACATAACAACTTTATGAGATGAAAGTCAGAGACAAATGAAAGAAAGCTATGTTTATCAAAAACCATCACTGGGCCCAGAAAATATTTAAATATGATAACAACACAACATGTCAGCATGTCTTTTAGATAATCCATCTGTCCCCTCTGCACCAGCCTTCAATTAATTAAGTACCACATGTAACAAAAAAAGCAAAAAACAGTTCAGGGCTAGTTCATTAAAAAACATAAAGGAGTCTTTAACAATTTTAGCATCACAAATTTATTACTATGTCAACCATAAACAACACACAAAACAAAACCCATCCATCATGGAAGAATTGTTCATGGATATGGGCGTACTCGTTGGAATATAAATATTTTAAATAGCCATAAATGAGGAAGACAATTTCCCCCCACAGCTTAGCAGATGGCATCTCAATATTTCCATTCAAATATGCTGGTATTAGCAGTATTAGTAGTTATAGTAGCAATAAGAGCAACGGCAGAATTGTTGCTGTTTTAGTGAGTGAAGAAAATGCTTACTTGGATGTAAGTTCACTCGTTCATATTCACATTCCACAATAAAAACAATAATGGCTCACGTCTATATGATGTCTTAAAACCTAGAAAGTATTTTTGTCCATAATCCAGAGTTTGAAAGAAAAAACCAGCTATTAAGCTTTAAATCAGCGGAAGCTAAGTGGGGGCTTCAATAGTAATGTAAAATTAATTTGAGCACTCAGAGAATAGCAATGGTTTCGTTCTTTATATTTGTATCTGTGGTACCATACAAGGTGCCTGAAACATAGTAGTTACTTAATAAACACTTGTTCATGGATTATTGAATGAAAATATTCACAATATACAACTGATAACAATAGCCACTAACACATTTTGATGTGGAAATACATGTAAATATATGATCTTCTGTAAGATTTTATGAAAATAGATCCTGTGAAAAGTAGAATTTCATGCCTACATAACTATCCTAAATTGATTCTCAGAAAAGTTATAATTAGTTATAATAATAGTTGTAATTAGTTATATATAATATAGTTTTATATATATAAAATAAAGCTATAATTAGTTATAATAATAATATATATTATTTTATTTGATCACTTGGTCATAAATTTAAAGCTAGAAAGGACCTTAGAAGTCAGCTACTCTAACCCTCTATTTTCTATATCAGAAGAAATGGAAACCCAGAAAAGTGAGGTGACATTCCAGATCATGTAGAAAGTAAAGAGCAGGCAGAACCAGGATTTAAACCCAGGTTCCAAATCCAATGCTCTTTGAATGGCACCCCTCTGTACTTCTCTTTCCTATTCTACCCCACTACATACTCTGATTCTACCCATTCATTCTTGCTCATGTTTTTTCACAAAGCATTTATTCAATGTGCTGGAGACCTCCTCATTCTTTACATGTTTGAGGGGGTAGCGAGGTGCCACTTAGGTGTATCCACCTCTGAGTCTCACGTCATGGGCAGCCCACTCTCTTTGTACAGTCATATATATATATATATGTATATCTATATATATACATATATACACACACATATACATACATACATACATATATACATATGTCAAAGAGGGAAAGATTTAAAAAAAATACACTGACTACAAAGTGAACTGACAACAGCCACTGCTGGGCACTCTGATAGGCAGAGAACACTGCTGACTGGGCAATTAAAAAGACATAAGGTAAGAATATACTTGGAAGAAATAAAGGCAATAAATGACAGAAGGAGCAGGAATTTGAAAAAAAAATCACTGACATTTTTCCTATTTTTGTAAGCATTATTTTCTTAGGTACATTACCATGTGTCCTCATTACTAGATGGGTTTTTTGGTGAAGTAGAAAGAAACCTGGACTTGCAGTCAAGAACCCCAGATCCCATTTTCAGTTCTATCAGTTGCCATCATGAGATGACAATGGGGCAGTTCTTTCAGCTGACCTAAGCTTCAGTACCCTCATTTATGAAATGGAGATGACAGGCTTTTTACCTTGGAGGGTTTCCCTAAAAATAGAAATTTACCCAACTGCAAAGCATTATAAAAATGTATGGTAATTATTACGACACTGGAGAAACTGCACTTCAGTGAAAAAAATCTGAGTTCAAGTCATTGAAACTCTTGAAAACTAAATTTCCTCGTAAGCAAAAGGGGAAGATTATTATACTTTCATTGTCTACCGCATATGGCCGCTGCAAACATCAAATGCAAATACCGTTCGTAGTCTCTTCTGTAAACATTAAATAGGATGTTAATATTCACTCGACATTTGCTCATTGATTCTTTAATTCAGTGAACATTTATCAAGGACCAATAGTACAAGGCAAATGGATGGGGACAGAAACACTACACAAACCACAATCTAAAGAAGCTTACAGTCTTAACGGGAGAAAAAACCACGTACATAAATAATCATGACCCAACAGAGAGTGGGGTAAGCGTAAAGGGCAGGTCTATGAAAAACGCTAGGAGAAATATAAGGAGGGAGATCTCACTTTTTTGAAATCATCATTTTTTCTGGGGTTAGAAATGTGAAAAAGGCAAAGGTAAAGGTAGGAGGGTATTGAGTATGCAAGTTCCCAGAAGCTAAGCCAAGAGAGAGTATCAAAGAGGTCAAACGAGCCTGTGCCAAATCCTAAAGAAAGATGAAGATAAAAAATAAACAAAAAAAAATATGGATCATGACAAAAGAATACCATTAATGATTTGAGAGTGCTGTAACAGAATGGAGGGGGAAGGAGGATAAAGTCAGGTGTAAGTGATTGAGAGGAGAGGAGGTAATCAGGAAGTACAAGCATAAGATAATCTTTCAAGAAATTTGGCAGAAGAGGGAAAAGTGAGCTGGGACCACAGCTACTGGGAGTGACAGAGTCACTTTGTTGGTGTTATGTACAGATTAAAGATGTGCAAGTGTTTAAGCCAGGAGGTGACTGATGGAATAAGGTTATAAAGGAGACAGATAGAAATGGGAGAGGTGATCCAGGAGAAGAGGTTAGTCATGGCAAGGAGAGAAGGAGCAATTCACCTTCTGAGATGGCTATTCTCATTACCATGTGTGAAAATGCTGTACTCATAGTTTCTGCAACATAAAGTTGCTAACATTTTTATTCATGCTTCTGAAATAAAGTATTCTGAAAATATGCTTAGCTTGGTGACTCCCTTTTGTATATTTTCTATTGAAATGCTGCTCAGAAGCAGAAGAGGTAGGAGGGTACAAGAATCTAGTTGTCTGCTTCAGGGTCCATACAGTGATAATTTCCGCCTTTTGCAACCTTACCCAGTTAGGAGAGTTAAAGTAAATGTATGGGCTTTGGGAGGAGAAAAAAGTAATTTATGACTATACAATCTCAGAAGAAAAGCACAGGAAACAGATAAGCTCTCGATGAGACAGATGGTTGAGAAACTATGGAAACTAAAGAGTAAAATTGTGTAAATTTTGATGAAAATCCCTGTTAAACAGGAAGGCAGAGCATTTACATAGTAAAAGGAAAAAATATATATGGAACGATATTTAGAATTCTGTACCTAATAGATGTGTTATATTTTCAACCATTTGTAACATGGCAAGAAAATTATGTTGTGATCATCAAAGCAAAGAGAAAGAAATCAAAACACCAGAATGACGACACAAGGACAAATTCATCGATACCTTAAGCAAACCTACATTTTTAAAATTTTTCTTACAAACAGGACAGGATTAAATATAATATCATTCATTTTTATTTCACAATTATTTATTGAATGTGTATTGTACACAATGAATGATTAGGCGTTGAGCCGGATGGATAGATCCTTGGACTTAGATTCAGGAAAACCTGCTTTTAAATCACTTTTCTGACACTAGTTTTGTGACCGCGGGCAAGTCATTTACTTTTTCTGAGCCTCTGTTTCCTTAGTTACAAAATGGAGCTGATAATTACCTTGTAGTTCCCAAAAAAGGTGTCAGAGAATGATATAATATACGTAAATGGCTATATAATAGGCTATCCAAACATACAGGATATTAAGTTTTGTGGCTATTGAGTTGTGTTAGTCATGTCCAGCTCTTTGTGACACCATTTGGGGTTTTCTTGGCAAAGATACTGGAGTAGTATACCATTTCCTTCTTCAGCTCACTTTACAGATGAGGAAACTGAGTCAAACAAGGTTAAGTGACTTGCCCAGGGTCACAAAGGTAGTAAGTGTGTGAGGCCATATTTGAACTGAAGTCTTTCTGATTTCAGGTCTGGCACTCTATCCCCTAGCTGGCCAGAATGTTGAATAAATAGCAATTATCCCTGATAAGATATCATCCCTGCAATCAAAAAGTTAGTAATTTTTATAAGAGATAAGATATGGGCCACAAATAATTATCTAGGATGTATCATGTGCTTAAAATATATATCAAGAAGTCAGAGAGGAGGAGGATTGTTTTTCTGGTGCAGTTATCAGATCTTTGGAAACAAGCTACTTCATTCAACATGTATATTACTCTTGGGATCTAAATCTTTACCTCAGAATGCCACATTAATAGATCCAAATAAATGACATTTAGATAGCATTTTGTAGGTCATAAACTCATTTTAGTACTCTCCTCTAAGCTCTGCCACAACTGTATGAAGTGGTTAGTACAAATATCATTAACCCTATTTTATAGATGTGGGGACTGGGGCTTGAAGAAGTTAAGTGCCTTGTCCACAGTCACACAGCAGCTGAATTAAGAAACTAGGTCCTCTGACTAAATTCAGGACTCTTTTATTTTTCTCACTTGATATCAAGAAAAATCAGGGCAACAGATACTCCCAGCATTGAATTTCTTAGTTAGTAGTAACATATAAGAAACATAAATAAGATCTGAAGGACTAGAATTATTTTACCAGAAGTCATGCTTAATCTCTCTCTCTCTCTCTCTCTCTCTCTCTCTCTCTCTCTCTCTCTCTCTCTCTCTCTCTCTCTCTATATATATATATATATATATATATATATACACACACACACATATATGTGTATATATGTGTGTATGTGTACATATGTGTGTGTGTGTATCTTACCTGGCACTGAGACTACAATTATCTTTCCGATCATGTGTGCTTTGTCTATTTCAACAATGTTCCATTTACCTGGGTAGAAATCACCTTGCCTTTGGACAAATACCTACAATAGTTCCCTAGTAGGTCTATTGCTCCCTATTCTTACTTTGATCAATTATTTTCACATATGGGGGACTGTGAAGTTCTTATTGGTGAGAACTTATATAATAATAGTAATGGCAATAATATTTTAATCTTAAATTTTATATTTTTTAAATCTTTTTACTTGTCTTATCCTAAAACTGGATTGATACACATGCACACACATATACATATATAAAACATATGCATACATTTGCATATGTGAATTTATGTATATTCATAATTATATGTGCATATATTACATATATTTAGAACTACATTGTTTATGCTTAGAAATCCATGGAAGTTTCCATTTCAAATATGAACATACATCTTGTTTATATAGGTTGAATTATTAAATATTATATTAATTTTATCTTTATATTATAATAAGCATATATTAATAAAACTATTCACCAATCAGAATAAAAAAGAAAGTAACTTTTTCAACAAATGCGCTCCGTAGTGCCCCACTGTCAAGAACGGTATGTGTGTATGTAAGAATTTGGGGGAGTGGAGCAGAGGCCTTGTGCTGAGTTCTTTTGCTTTCCTTTTTTTATGCCCAATATAGAAGTACGACCTCAGAGTGAATCTACCTCTTTCCATTCCTTTGAATAAAAGAAAACCAGTGAAAAGAAATAGTTTCTTTTTAATAAAAAAAGTTAAATAAAAAAAATGATTAGCCATGAAGGGAAATGAAGATGTCATAGCAGTAGGATGGAGGAGAAATAGAGAATTATATCATGATCATAAAAAAATACTCAGGTTTTAGGATTTTTCAATATGTTTTTTAAAATTCTGGAGCACATCTACTATAATTTTCTTAGTTTTATATTGATAAAATATCCCAAATTATGTTCCTTAGGCAAATCATTTAATCACTTTGACTTTTAGTTCCTTTATAATATGGTACGAACAATTTTTATATTGCAGTAATAATGTTAACTAATACACAGGGATGTTTGGAGGAAAACTCATTGTAAATCATTGACAATAAATAAATATATTATCATAAAATTATCAAAACCATGCCATAATCAATATTGTTTCTAAAAGTGGATATACATCTAAATTTTGCTCATACAGAAACAAAAGTTTAGCAATAGATTCAATCTGGCACATCCTCACTGGTTCTGAAATTTTGGGGTAATTAAAGGCTTACAAGCTCTAGAAATGCAATATCTATTTATTATATAGAATTGCTTCAAGAAGAATCAAAAGGTCCTAGAAAAGAAAGGGGTAGCATACCAGGAGTCTTTATAAATTAAACTTGAAGGACAACAAATAGACAAAACATGGTGCATATGAAACAAATTCTATCATGACGTAGTCTCATTCTTATTTACACTGGAACTACCATATTGTGATTCTGCTGCCTCAGTATCCAGTTTTGCCTTTGATGTTGATTATCTGTGATGTGTGATGTCACTTAACTTCCCTGACCCTCAGTATCTTCATCAGCAAATTGTGTGCGTGTTTGTGTGTATGTGTGTGTGTGTGTGTGTGTGTGTGTGTGAGTTGTACTAGATAGCTTTTGAGAGTCATTCTTGATTTAAATCTATAATTCTATTATTTTGTTCTATGAGGAAGTGAGGTTAAATGATGATGAAATGTTAAGGTGCTAGTGGAGGGAGAACATATAAATGTCCCTTTAGATTCATAGTGTCTTTAAGGGTCTCAGAGGGAGTTAAATAAGAAAAACACAAGAACTGGTGAGGTTTTTTTCTGTTTTCTTGGTTTTAAGAAAGGAAAGAAAAAGGAAGGATAAAGGAATATGCTAGAGTAGAAATGAGAAAGAAATGGAAGGAAATTACAAGTTAATAAAAATGGGGTATACAAAAAGAAGAGTACACAGACATGAAGTAGCAACTTTGCATCCTTTGACTCCTATTTCTTGACTTCCATTTTATCCAAACCAAGTAAATTCAGCTTGTACACACACAGAGTTAAGTGTAGAAATAAAATAAACTCAACAGGGAAACAAGACAGAAAAAAGACAGGATGATATAAGAGGGAGATTAGAGGGAAGGGAATGCTTATAAACAAAATAAACTTCGGCTTTAGAAGGTTGATCATAAAAAGGAGATGAAAAAGAGAGAATGAAATCCTAAGAAAAGAAATAGGATAGAGAGAAAGACACAGATAGTAATCATAACTGTGAATGTGAGTGGGATGAACTCTCCCATAAAATGGAGGCAGATAGCAAAATGGATTAAAAACCATAATCGTACAATATGTTGTTTACAAGAAACACATTTGAAACAGAGATATACACACAGGGTAATGGTAAAAGGCTAGAGCAGAATATATTATGCTTCATCTGAAAAAAAAAAAAGCAGGGGTAGCAATCTCAATTTTATTTGAAGCAAAAGCAAAAATATATCTAATCAAAAGAGATAAGGAAGGAAACTATATGCTGCTAAAAGGCACCATAGCAATGAAGTAATATCGTTACTAAACATATATACACACCAAGCGGTAGAGCATCCAAATTCCTAGAGGAGAAGTTCAGGGAGTTATAGGGAGAAGGACATAGCAGAACTATACTAGTGGGGGATCACAAACTACCCCTCTCTGAAACTGATAAATCTAACCTCAAAATAAACAAGAAAGAAGTTAAAGAGGTGAATAGAATTCTGGAAAAGGTAGATATGATAGATCCCTGGAGAAAACTGATTGGGGGTAGAAAGGAATATATACCCTTTTTTCTCAGCAGTTCATGGTACATACACAAAAATTGACCATGTACTAGGGCATAAAAGCCTCACAATCCAGTGCAGAAAGGCAGAAATAGTCAATGCATCCTTTTCAGATCATGATACAATAAAAATTATATGTAATGAAGGGCCACAGAAAGATAGACAAAAAAATTAATTGGAAATTAAATAATCTAATCCTAAGGAATGAGTGGGTCAAACAACAAATCACAAAAACAATGAATTACTCCATTCGAGAGAATGACAATAATGAAACAACCTACCAAAACTTATAGGACACAGGGAAAGCAGTTCTTAGGAGAAGTTTTATGTCTCTGAGTGCTTACATGAATAAAATAGAGAAAAAAGATATCGATAAATTGGGCATGCAACTGAAAAAGCTAGAAAAAAAATAAATTGAAAATCCCCAGTTAAATATCAAATGAGAAATATTGAAAACCAAAGCAGAGATTAATAAAACTGAAATTAAGAAAGCTCTTGAACTAATAAATAAAACTAAGAGCTGGTTTTATGAAAAAAAAACCTAATAAAATGGATAAACCTTTGGCCAATCTGATTTAAAAAAAAAGAGAGAAGAAAACCAAATTACCAGTATCAAAAATGAAAAGGATGAATTCATCTCCAATGAAGAGGAAATTAAAACAATAATTAGAAATTATGTTGCCCAGGTGTATGGCCACAAATTTGTCAATCTCAGTGAAATGGATGAATATTTACAAAAATATAAATTGTCCAAAATAACGGAAGTGAAAGTAAAACACTTAAATAACCCCATATCAGAAAAATAAATTGAACAATCAGGTTCTTCAATGAACTCCCTAGGAAAAAAATCTCTCTGGGCAGATGGATTTACAAGTGATTTCTATCAAAAATTCAAAGAAAAGTTAATTCGAATAGTATATAGACTATTTGGGAAACTTGATTAAGAAGGAGTCCTACCAAATTCTTTTTATGATACAAATATGGTGCTGACACCTAAACCAGGAAAAGCCAAAACAGAGAAAGAAAATTATAGATCAATTTCCCTAACGAATATAGGTGTAAAAATTTTAAATAAGACATGAACAAAAAGATTACAGTAACTTATCACAAGAATAACACAATTTGATCAAGTAGATTTATACTAGGAATGCAGGGCTGGTTCAATACTAGGGAAACTATGAGAATAATTGATCATATCAACAACAAAACTAACAGAAACCATGTGATTATCTCAATGGAGGCAGAAAAAGCTTTTGACAAAAATAAAACACCCATTCCCATTGAAAACACTGGAGAGCACAAAATAATAATGATAATTATTTAGTGATAAATAATGATAAATATTTAGTGCAAAATAAAAATGATAATAAGTAGCATCTACCTAAAACCATCAGCAACTATTATATGTAATGGGGATAAGTTAGATGCATTTAGAATAAGATCAGGTGTGAAACAAGGATGTCGGTTATCACCACTGTTATTCAATGTGGTCCTAGAAATGTTAGCTTTAGTAATATGAGAAGAAAAAGAAATAGAAGGAATTAAAACAGGTAAAAGAAAAAAAGAAAAAAATATATTTGCAGAAAATATAATATACTTAGAGAATCCTAGAGAATCAAGGAAAAAAAACTACTTGAAACAATAATCGACTTTAGCAAATTTGCAGGATATAAAATAAACCTACATAAATCATCTGCATTTCTATATATTACTAACAAAACACAATAGCAAGAGATAGAAAGAGAAATCCCATTGAAAATTACTGAAAACACTATGAAATATTTGGGAGTCTACCTGCCAAAACAAGCCCAGGGACTATATGAATACAATTACAAAACACTTTTCACACAAATAAAATTTGATCTAAATAACTGGAAAAACATCAGTTGCTTCTGGGTAGGCTGAGATAATACAATACAAACAACAATTCCACCTACATTAATTTATTTATTTAGTGCCATACCAAACTACCAAAAATCATTTTATAGAGCTAGAAAAAATAATATCAAAATTCATCTGGAAGAACAAAAGGTCCAGAATATCAAGGGAATTAATGAAAAGAAATGCTAGGGAAGGTGGCCTAGCCATACCGGATCTTAAATTGTGTAATAAAGAAGCAATCGTCAAAACCACTTAGTACTGGCTAAGAAACAGATGGGTAGATCAGTGGAATAGGTTAGGTACACAAGACACAGTAGTCAATGACTATGGAAGTCTGCTATTTCATAAACCCAAGGACCCCAACTTCTGGGATAAGAACTCACTGTTTGATAAGAACTGCTGGGAAAACTAGAAAACAGTATGGCAGAAACTGGGCATAGACCAATGACTCACACCATATACCAGAATCAAGTCCAAATGGATGCATGATCTAGGTATAAAGGCTGACACTATAAACAAATTAGGGGGGCAAGGAATAGTTTATTTGTCAGATGTATGGAGAATGGAGAAATTTATGACCAAACAAGAGACAGAAGATTATGAAATGCAAAATGAATCATTTTGATAACATGAAATTGAAAAGTTTGCCACAAACAAAGCCAATGCAACCAAGATTAGGAGGGAAGCAGAAAACTGAGGAAGAATTTTCATAACTAGTGTCTGTGATAAAGGCCTCATTTCTAAAATACATAGAGAGTTGAGTCAAATGTACAAGAATACAAGTCATTCCCCAATTGACAAATGGTCAAAGGATATGAACAGTAATTTTCAGAGGAAGAAATTAAAGTTATCTATAGTCATATGATAAAATGCTCTAAATCACTATTGATTAGAAGGATTCAAATTAAAACATCTCTGAGGTACCACATCACACCTATCAGGTTGACTCACATGACAAAGCAGGAAAATGATAAATATTGAAGAAGATGTGGGAGAGTTAGAACACTAATCCATTGTTGATGGAGCTCTGAGCTGATCCAGTCATTCTGGAGAACAATTTGGAACTATGCCTAAAAGTCCTACTTTAACTCAGCAATACTGCTTTTAGGGCTGTAACCCAAAGAGATAATAAAAATGGGAAAAGGTCCCACATGTACAAAAATATTTATAGCAACCCTTTTTGTGGTGGCCAAGAACTGGAAATCAAGGGGATGCCCATCAAATGGGGAATGGCTGAGCAAGTTGTGTTATATGAAAGTAATGGAATACTATTGTACTATAAGAAATGATGAACAGTAGATCTTCAGAAATACCTGGATAGACTTATATGAACTGATGCTGAGTAAAGTTAGCAGAACCAGGAGAACATTACACACAATAACAGCTACAATAGATGAGGGATGTTTTTGATAGAAGTAGCCCTTCACAGTAATGCAGGGACCTAAAACATTTCCAGGGGGGCAGAGCCAAGATGGCGGAGTAGGAAGATGCACATACACATAGCTCAGAACCCACAACCCATAGAACGGCTACAGGGAAGTAACTCACGGCGAATTCTGCACCCAGAGGCCACGGAACATTGGAGCGAGGGAGATTTCTGTTCAGGAGAGACCTGCAAACCTCTCACGGGGGGTCCTTCACGCTGTGGACTGGGCGCCGGGACTGGGAGCTGAGTGCAGCCCTGCGGCCGCGGCACCGAGAGGAAAAGATCCAAGCAGGCTTCAGGGACGGGATCTCCAGCAGCCACGCGGATCCCTCCACCCACAGAGGGACCTGCAAACCTCTCGCAAAAGGTCCGTCGCTCTGCAGACGCAGAGCCCAGCCCAGACCTGCCGCAGCCGCTGCACCGAGAGATACAGATCTGAGCAGGCTTCAGGGACGGGATCTCCAGTGGCCACACAAGTCCCTCCACCCACAGGTGACGGGGGTCGGTGAGAGAGTCTCTTTGGCAGGTTGAGAGGGGAGTGGGGTGCCCCCATAACTCAGGCTCCCCCCCCCCGGGAGGTAGAAGCTGAGAGGCGGCTGCAGACCGGGGCTCCCCAAGGGGGCAGGAGCCTGGATCCATTGTGGAAGGTCTGTGCATAAACCCCCTGAGGGAACTGAGCCTGACAGGTGGCCCTGCCCCGACCTGACCACCTGAACTTAATCTCACACTGAATAGCAGCCCTGCCCCCGTCAAAAGCCCTAAGGCTGGAAGCAGCATTTGAATCTCAGACCCCAAATGCTGGCTGGGAGGATCAGGAGGCGAGGTGGGTGTGAGGAGAATATTCAGAGGTCAAGTCACTGGCTGGGAAAATGCCCAGAAAAGGGAAAAGAAATAAGACTATAGAAGGCTACTTTCTTGGTGAACAGGCATTTCCTCCCTCCCTTTCTGATGAGGAAGAATAATGCTTACCATCAGGCAAAGACACAAAAATCAAGGCTTCTGTGTCCCAGCCCACCCAGTGGGCTCAGGCCATGGAAGAGCTCAAAAAGAATTTTGAAAATCAAGTTAGAGAGGTAGAGGAAAAGCTGGGAAGAGAAATGAGAGACATGAAGTCAAAGCATGAACAGCAGATCAGCTCCCTGCTAAAGGAGACCCAAAAATATGTTGAAGAAATTAACACCTTGAAAACTAGCCTAACTCAATTGGCAAAAGAGGTTCAAAAAGCCAATGAGGAGAAGAATGCTTTCAAAAGCAGAATTAGCCAAATGGAAAAGGAGATTCAAAAGCTCACTGAAGAAAATAGTTCTTTCAAAATTAGAATGGCACAGATGGAGGCTAATGACTTTATGCAAAACCAAGAAATCACAGAACAAAGAGAGAAGAATAGAAAAATGGAAGATAATGTGAAATATCTCATTGGAAAAACAACAGACCTGGAAAATAGATCCAGGAGAGACAATTTAAAAATTATGGGACTACCTGAAAGCCATGATCAAAAGAAGAGCCTAGACATCATCTTTCATGAAATTATCAAGGAAAACTGCCCTGAGATTCTAGAACCAGAGGGCAAAAAAAATATTCAAGGAATCCACAGATCACCACCTGAAAGAGATCCAAAAAGACAAGCTCCTAGGAATATTGTGGCCAAATTCCAGAGTTCCCAGGTCAAGGAGAAAATATTGCAAGCAGCTAGAAAGAAACAATTCAAGTATTGTGGAAATACAATCAGGATAACACAAGATCTAGCAGCCTTTACATTAAGGGATCGAAGGGCATGGAATAGGATATTCCAGAAGTCAAAGAAAATAGGACTAAAACCAAGAATCACCTACCCAGCAAAACTGAGTATAATACTTCAGGGGAAAAATTGGTCTTTCAATGAAATAGAGGATTTTCAAGTATTCTTGATGAAAAGACCAGAGCTGAAAAGAAAATTTGACTTTCAAACACAAGAATGAAGAGAACCATGAAAAGGTGAACAGCAAAGAGAAGTCATAAGGGACTTACTAACGCTGAACTGTTTATATTCCTGCATGGAAAGACAATATTTGTAACTCTTGAAACATTTCAGTATCTGGGTATGGGTGGGATTACACACACACACATGCACACATGCACACATACATAGAGACAGAGTGCACAGAGTGAATTGAAGAGGATGGGATCATATCTTAAAAAAAAATGAAATCAAGCAGTGAGAGAGAAATATATTGGGAGGAGAAAGGGAGAAATTGAATGGGGCAAATTATCTCTCATAAAAGAGGCAAGCAAAAGACTCATTAGTGGAGGGATAAAGAGAGGAGGTGAGAGAAAAACATGAAGTCTACTCTCATCACATTCCATTAAAGGAAAGAATAAAATGCACACTCATTTTGGTAGGAAAACCTATCTCACAATACAGGAAAGTGGGGGATAAGGGGACAAGCAGGGTGGGGGGGATGATAGAAGGGAGGGCATGGGGAGGAGAGTGCAATTCGAGGTCAACACTCATGGGGAGGGATAGGATCTAAAGAGAATAGAAGTAATGGGGGACAGGATAGGATGGAGGGAAATATAGTTAGTCCTATACAATACAACTATTATGGAAGTCATTTGCAAAACTACACAGATTTGGCCTATATTGAATTGCTTGCCTTCCAAAGGGAAGGGGTGGAGAGGGAGGGAGGTAAAGAAGTTGGAACTCAAAGTGTTAGGATCAACTCTCGAGTAATGTTCTTGCCACTAGGAAATAAGAAATACAGGTAAAGGGGTATAGGAAGCTATCTGGCCCTACAGGACAAAAGAGAAGATGGAGACAAGGGCAGAGAGGGATGATAGAAGAGAGAGCAGATTGGTCATAGGGGCAATTAGAATGCTTGGTGTTTGGGGGGGGAGGGGATAAAAGGGGAGAAAATTTGTAACCCAAAATTTTGTGAAAATGAATGTTAAAAGTTAAATAAATAAATTTAATTAAAAAAAAAAAACATTTCCAAAGAACTCATGATGCAAAATGCCATCCACATGCAGAGAAAGAACTATGGAGTCAGAATGCAGAATGAAGCGACTATGTTCTCCTTTCTTATGTTTGCTTTTCTTTAGCTCTAGTCATGCTTTCTTCCATTTGTTTAAATTCTTCTATGCAACATGAATAAGGTGAAAATGTGTTGAATAAGAATGTTTGTTTACAGACCATATAAGATTGTATGCTGTCTTAGGGAGGGAGGGAGAGAAAATTGAAAACTCATGGTAGTGATTGTTGAAAATTGAAAGCAAATAAATAAATAAATTGGGAAAAAATAAAATAAAAAAGAAACAAAAGATGATAAATGATTGGAGAGTAATCACTTGTAGTTGGGCTGAGCTAATATGGAAACATGATAATACTATTTAAATTAATTTATACACTCAGTGTCATGTCAATCAAACTATCAAAAGCAAATATGTTTATAGAAGTATAAGACAATCCTGAAGTGAATGGCAAATACTATGGATAGGAAAAGTGGACATTTCAGACATATGGCCAATTAGGAATAAATAATACTTGGTGACTGATTGAATTTAGGAAAATGAAGTGAGGGAAGAGTCCGAGATGAATCTGGTGATAGGGACAATGGAAATTCCATTGACAGAAATGGAGAATGCTCTAAGGAGGTAGTTTGTCTAGAATGAAGGTCAGAGGTGGTAAGTGGGAGATGAAAGGTGGGAAATATGGGAGATATTACATTTTTAAAAGCCAGAAGACAAGCAGAATGTTTTGTATCTCTTGGGATAAGGAATCAAAACATAATAATAATTAACATTTATATAGAGTTTTAAATCTTTATTCTTAAACACTTATCAAAAAAGAATGTTTCTTAAAAACTTGATGTGTACCAAGCACTATGCTAGACACTAGAAATAAAAAGTTAAAAATAAAACTATTGATGCCTTTAATGAATTTACATTATATTGGTGAGAATAATAAATACACATATAAGTAAACATAACTCCTCCCAGTGACACCTATCAAAAATCTGAGAGGTGGATGAACACTGGGGCTTTTCATCAAGATGTATTCCATTTCTCATTAGTTTTGGGAAAGAGGCAACAGGCTGATACTCCTTCCACCTCCTTGGGAGAAAGTGGAAAATGAAGACAATGTGGGATTAGCTGTGAAAAGTTCTAGCCAAAGTCCAAATGCTGAACTTTTCCAACAAGGGGTTGAACTGTTGTCTGAGGATTGTATTCCCTCTCATCATGGATAGGGTGATTCCTAGGGGCTAGAAAATTGTGATACAGAGAAACACTACCCTAGAATCTATCCTTACTGACTGAAATTAGATAGTAGTTGTTTGCTAGTAAGAGTAGATTGGGGTTCCTAGAAGAAGATCCATTTATTCCTCTTTTATTTGCCTTTATGTCCTTTTACCCATTCTGGAAAAAAAGAGATAGTAAGGAAAGAGAAAGTCCTTTCACAGAAATATTTGGGGATTTTCCTGTTATGCATTTGAAACTATACTGAAATCAGATCTCTATCAGAGTTGTGCCAGCTCTACTTAACTTGAGTGTATCCAGAAAGACATGGACTGAAGGTGGAGGTGATCCAAAAGGGAGATGTTCTAATGACTGAGATTTTACAAATTCATTGTAGATGTCTTTGTTTGAAACAAATTGGCTGGGAGTTTGAAAGCCATGCAATTTAATAGAGCTGAGAGGTGATTTAAGAAAGAAGCAAGACAACAGTTCTCCAGATCAGAATCTACTGATACATGGAAGCCAGTAGCTGAAGAAGTGGTTGGGTAAATAAGCAAAATGGCGGTCATTCATTTGTCCTCTTCTATGGGACAACATGCTAGAAAAGGAAGGCAACCCCACAAAGAAAGAGAAGAGAATTGCTAGGAAATGAAAATCTCATCCTAGAAGAGTATGAGCTGCTAAGAAAGATCCTGCCTGGAAAGGAAAAGGAAGGGGATTGAGCTCCTCAGACAAGTATAGTTAAGACCGCAGATTCTGAAGTGATTAACAGATCTGTATACCTTGCTTATCAATGTCACCTGGTGGTCTCAGATGCACAATAAATTTAAAGTAATTTTAGATGGTACCAAGAGATTATTGGGAGAAAGGTGTGAGATTGATTCATGAAAGGCCTCCTGTAGGAAGTGGATCTTGGGGTAAACTTACAAGAAAGGTAGCTATTCTCAGAGGTAGAGGTGAGGAAAGACAAAGAATGGGGGAAGGGAATGTTCTGTATGAGTAACAGCAGAATAGGGCAGTTTGGCTGGGACACTGACTGGGAAGCTGAATAAGATGGTCTGAATGTTAGAGACATTTCTATTTTATTTCTGAGCTAATAAAGAATGACTGGAGTTTTGGTGAACAAAGGAGTCATAGGTCTGAGCAGAGCTTTAGGAATATCACTTTTATAGCTGTGAGAAGGAAGGATTAAAGAGAAATACTTTGAGGTAGGGAGATCAGGCTATTGCAATAATCCAGAAATGAGGTGATGACCACCTCCACTAGGGTGGTGGCTATGTGAGTATAGAAAAGGAAACAGATTTGAGAGAAGTGAGGCAGAATTAAAACCTTTCTCTGACATTTACTATTGGTGTGGCCTTGAGTAAGTCACTTAACCTGTTTGCCTCAGTTTCTTCATCTGTAAAATGGAGATCATGCCAGGATTTATATCCCAGGGTTGTTGTAAGAATCACATGAGATAATAATTATAAAGGTTTAGCACAGTGCTAGGCACATGGTAAGTTCTATGTAAATGCTAATTATAATGATCATGATAATAATATCTCCTTTAGTCTATGTCTTTAAAAAGTAGTATGGATTTTAAAATTACATCATGATGTAAAGGGTGCCTTTTCTTTGATTACATATATATTCTAAGCTTTCATTAAGAACTGGCATTAGGAAATCAAGTGATCTTGTAGGTGGATGGTAAGTCATTGTTTCTGTACGTAATTATACAGCATCAGACAGACATAAAATTTGAGATGACAGTCTACAGACTCAGAAATGCTTTTTTGAAAGTGCTTCTGCCCTTTTTAATGTCTTCATGAGGCTACTTGAATTTATCTCTGACACTCTGAAAGTGGTGCCTCAGGAGAATTTAGTAATGTTCGTGACCACTTAAAACAATCACCAGTTAAGTACAAATAGGCTTCCAAAGTTATTCTGAAAACGTACTGCAAGAAAATACATCTGACTCCTTCTTGTTTTATGTTTCCCTTACTAGGGAAAAGTTATTAAGGAAGATTCAGTTGCTATGGAGACAGTCAATTTGGTACCATCTGTATTCAAACTTCAATGGCTGCAAGCATTCATCCAATCTCTAGGTTTTAATTGGCAGATGATCCCAGAATGCTTTATATTTCTTCTCACAGTACCAATAAGGAAGTACATCTCCACGATTCCTTGAGAAGAAGGTTCATATTCTAAGCATTACCATATTATTATTTCAAAATCCCATTTGTCAATTGACCAAGCATGTTAGGTCTTCTGACACTTATCTAGTCTGAGAATAGTACTTAGGATATTTTGTCAAGTTGTGTATATGTGGTTTTTTGCAATATGGATATTTCATTGAACTAAAACCATCTTACCAGTGAAGTTAACTAGAGAAAAACGATGGTGTGAATGAGATTTTGTCCCAAGATGGAGAAACCTACTTCTTCCCCAGTGAAGGAACATTTCCTCTCCTTTGTCTCTTCAGGGCAAAACAGCTATACCACCTCACCATCAATGCTAAAATCCTTCCTTGAGGCTGGCTTTCTTTACAGTTCCTCATGATGCAACTCTAGTGTTGGGTAGAATATTCTCCACATTGCCACCTACTGCTTCTACCCCCCCAAACGTTTTGCCCCAGAGAATAATATTTCTCATTTTGGCTCTTATGTAAACCCTTTTACAAGAGACTTATGCAAGTGCAGACCTGGGGTGTCAGGACTTAGGAGAACATTCTCAGGATGATAGATGGAAGGTAGACAAGAGAGAAGTGGAAGTGTGATGTGACTAGGTGAGTGTGTCGATGAGAGATGGAGAGGGAAGTGACCCAAGACCAAAATGAATCAGGAATTGTGATAATTGTAGCAGTTAGTGAAAGTCAAGTTCAGTCAACCAGGCCTTTCTTTCTCATGTTTTCCCATAGCACAGCATTGGGGAAATTTCCCTAGAACATTGAAAATCTCATTTCCTCACACATGCACACAATGTCTTCTCCAATAAAATGTAGATTTCTTTCATGTAGGGGTTGCTTCATGCTTGGTACCTGTATCACCACCGTCCAGTAATTACTTAATGCTTGTTCATTGATTAACGGATTTATTTCTTGATCAAGGCTAACTTTAAAAACAGAAATAGAAGAAATAAAGGAAACTGGGGAATAAAAACTTACTCCAAGATTTTTGAGCCTGAGTCTCTGGGATGATAATTGATATTATTTCACACTGACATAATGTGTTAGCACTTTCCTCATAGCAATGCTGTATAGTGCAGTATTAGCATGAAGTTACTTCTATTCTGCTATTAAAGCACTTTTTGCAACAGAATTACATCATGTACATTTTCAATAAACTAAACATGAAAATGTCATATTCATCAAATAAATATGCAAGCAATTATGAAGTGTCCAAATTAAATTAGCTTCTAGGTTCAACGGAGAGATGTTGAATAATCTTTTCCTTAGGATTAGCTTCTTATACATGTTATAGCCTTACGTTGGTAGAGTTAGAAAATACTATATACTCAGAGAACAAAGTATCCTGTTTCCAAAATGGAAGTAAACTATTTTTATTTGATTTCTGGATGCTAATGAATCAGCCAATTGATTCAGCAAACATTGAGTATCTATAAATAGAGCATAGGTCCTGATGTCAGGGACATCTGGGTTGATATCCAATGCCAGTCATTCCCTAGATGGGTGACTTTGAGATAGTTGCTTAACCTCACTGACTAAGTTTTCTTAGGGCAGCTAGGTGGCAGAAAGGGTGCAGTACTGGGCCTAGAATGAGGAAGGCTTATCTTCATGAGTTTAAATCCTGACTCAGATACTTACTAGCTGTGGGACCCTGGGCAAGTCAGTTTAACCCTGTTTCCTTATCTATAAAAAAGAACTGGAGTAGGAAATGACAAACCACACCAGTATCTTTGCCAAAAAAACCCAAACAAAAAAAAATAACCCAAATGGAGTCACCAAGAGTCAGACATAACTGAAACAACTGAAAAAAAGCAACAAAACTTTCTTTATCTGTAAAATGAGGAGATTGTACTAGTTGATCTCTGAGGTCCCATGCACTTCTAAATCTGTGATCCTACTAAGGCTGTTATAGGTATGAGAGGTGGGAGAAGGAGAATATAAAAAAAGCTCTTATGACTTCAAGCAGCTTTATAGGAGAGAAGTCTACGTAGAAAAAAACAACGTTGCTCATGTTGAATAATTCCTTACATTTTAAAATAAATCTTCATGAGACCAACAGGTCAATTCCTATTTTATTAATTTTAGTCTACTCTGACACTAGTGAAACCTCAAATTTTCACTAAACAATGACTGATCTAATTTTTAAGGAAAGAAAAAGTAAGAAAAAATATTTTAATTTTATTTATAAACTAAAGAAGTATAAAGTTTTATTAAAATTAGTGGGAAATAATTTATATTCCTTAGGGATACTCTAATTTTTAATGCTATGGTCCTATAACTTAGTATTATATCGAATATATTCACCTTGAACTTCAGCTAAGTATGGAAGTTATTATAGATGACAGCATTTATAATTATAAATTTATTTTCCATATTCAGGATGAAATCATTCTTAATAAGCAGTCAGACAAAAAATATTTAAAGTAAGTCTGTTTTAGCATAAATGCTCAAATGATAGAGCAAGTTTACTTAGAAAAGGGATCTGAAATTAATGAAACAGTACTTTATTTTCTCTGAACATAAACAAAAAATATTATTAGCATTATTAAAATAAAGTAGCTCTACTGAGGCCCTTAATAGTTTTTTGTGCTCACTGATGCAAAAGAAATTATGACCAGTATGGCAGTTTAAGCCTTGAAATATGCAAAATTCATTACCTCTCTAATGAAGTAGAAAGCCAATGAATTTAATGTTTTTAACTGTCACAACACTTACTGCTGGTTGCCACACACTCATATTTACTCTAAATTTCCCTAGTGACAACAGGCTACTTGGTCACACACCATTTTCTGGAGATGACAATTTTATATTCTCATTTTGACTCATGTCATAATATTATTTTACCTGACTGCAGTTATCTGACTATTTTCTTAAGAAATGTTTTATTAGTATTTTTTATTTTTTTAATACCACAATCCATATGCCCTTCCCAAAGAGAATCATTGAGTAAAACCAAACAGCAAAAATATTGCACATGACTACTTAATCAATGGCCCTTACCCATCTACTGAAGGACAGGTGTGCATTTCATCATCCGGTCTCCCAGATAAGCAGATACACCCAAAATGAACAGATAGAATTTTAAATAAGCCAGTAGTGTAGCGTGGGGGTTGGCGAACTAGGGTGTTGGGATCAAATTTCCCCTACTCTCTGGGTGAGATAAGACACTAGCCAAGGAGGACTTGGGTTCAAGTCTTGCTTCTGATACAAGATGACTATTTGACTCTGGGAAGTTCCTTTAACCTCTTAGTCCTAGTCTAGACAATTCTCTAAGATTTTAAATGCAGATCAGGTGCTGACCCGAATTGGCAGAGGGAATTTCCTCATCCAGTTCTATCAATAAAATCACAGGTCTTGTCTTTAGCCTATTATGTCTCTTGAAAGGACCAAGGTTGGTTAGCTGGAATTAGGCAGATGACCTCAGATAATACTGGATTATGCTTGAGCATTCTCAATTCTTTTTCCATATTAATAATCAACTTATCTTTTTATTTTTTTAATATGTTTTTAATGCAATGGAAAGATCTTTCCCATCCATTAATAGGCCCATGTGTCCTGCATAAGTCACGAGTTTGAGTCACATGAGCCTGTGGTGGAAAAAGCTTGCTGAAAGGGTAGAGATGGAGCCGGAGCTGAGCTGAGAGGAAGTTGGTCAGACTAGTCAGAGCTGAGAAGGACATGGAAAACAGGCAGCTGGCTGTGAGGGAGAGAAGGGCATTTTGCTTAGTGGGAAGATCTGATAATGTGTATAGACTTCTTGGTTACTATGATGAATTTTTTTATTGCTATGGTGGATTTGGCTTTCTAGTGTCTGAATGAATGTTTTGGTTCTGTCTTTTATGGGGAGAGTCTGTTGTATTTTGCAACTCAGAAATATGCTGGCATAGTCATGGCCACCATGTAAATATTGTATTGGCCCGACACTTTTCAATCAGTGAATTTATGAAAAAATATCTTTAATTTTCTTTTCTTTAGGCTAATTTTGTGGTCAGATGTGGACTTATGGTTGCCTAATAAATACTATTTGATGATGGAATTTCTAATTTTTCGTGAATTATAATCACCATTCTTTTAGTCACCCAAGATTTGAACCTCAGTATTAATTTTGACTTCTCTCTCCTTCCCTGCCTATACCAAATTAGTCCTTCTACCACCACAATCTTTCATCTGTTATGGACCTCCCCACCCACACCCCAGCAATAGCCAATACTTTAGTCTAGGCTTTTATTCCTTCTCTCCTTATTTCATGTCTCTGTAATCCCTTTTTTATTTGGATGTGTAAATAAATACGACTGAAACACAGATCTATATCATGTCAAGCCTCTGCTCAAAAGTCTTGCCATTTCATATTGATAAAATTAAAATTTCTAGCCTGATTTTTAAAACCCTTTACAACATAGTTCTAATTTACTTTTAAAGCTTCATTGTATATTTATCTTCTTATATCATATGGATATACATAATTTCAGTGCCTAGAAAATGTTTTGCCCATAGTAGGTGTTCAATCATTGTTTAAGGCCTGCCTCTTATGGAGTCATAGAATAAAATAATCAGTATATATGTGTATATATACATATATATGTTAATATATAAATCACCTTTCTTACATCCGTGGCTCTTGAGAACACACTCTCTGATTTTCTATGCAACTTGTAGCAACACAAAAATTTCTGTTCAGTATATCTCACTCCCCTACAGATAGAATGCTGGGTATATTGTCCTCCCAGGTAAGAGAAAAAAAATCATCACTTTATCAATAGGTACCTCAAAGTGTGCCTGGCATTATTATTATGATCATTTAACCTCCTGCCATGGCGCTCCAAACACAAGCAGAATTTGGAAGAGTTTCCTATTTTGTAGTATAGCAGAAACACACTTCCCTTTTATTGTTTCACAAACCAGAGAAATCAAACAAAGCCAAGAGTTGATAAAGATTAGGAAAATGTAATGGAATCAAGCATATCATCCAATGAAGACCTAGATTACATGTATGTTCATTCCATTCATATTAATTTTACCTTGTACATTAAAACACATTATTCACATTTTAGGGTTGACTGAACTTTACAAATCAGAGGTACAATTTACACCTTAATCATGTAATAAAAGGATTTCCTTTCCATTATTTTTCTTGACATTTGAGGCCCAATTTTATTTTTTTTTCATATATTATCTGGGGCTTAGGTTTCTCATACCGAGAACACAATGAAATTAGTCTGAAGTGCGCTCTTTCTGCTTCTGCTCCAATTGACTTCCCATCTACTACAAGAGGTAGTAGGACCCTAAGTCAGTTGTCCTCAAAATTTTGGTCTTCAGGATCATTTTACACCCTTACAAATTATTAAGGATTTCTTTATATCCTAAAAAAAAATTATTGAAGGCCCCCAAAACTTCTGTTTATGTGGATCATACCTAGATGAGAAATTCAAGATTAAAAAAAATTAAAAAAATATTTAACTTCTTTAAAATAATAAGCTTATCTGTTAAATATAAACATAACGTCTTAATGAAGAAATCACTATTTTTCCAAAAAAATAATGAAAAGGGTATCTTTGTTTTACAGACTTTTGAAAATCTCTTTAATAACTGGTTGAAGTCAGCTGGATACTCACATCTGCCTCTACATTCATTTCTTGCGATCTGGAGGTGAAGTGGATGAAAAAAAATCTAGCCTCAGCCAGATATGTAACTGGAAGAGGGAAGAATATTTTGACAGAACAATAATGTCTTAGTTTTATTAGGAAAATAGATTTGACCAAGCAGACCTCCTGAAAGTATACTGTGGTGCCCGAGGGATCCTGGACTATACTTTGAGAACCACTGGCCCTAACAGAGGCTCTTTTGATTTGGGGTGGGTATGCATGTGTGTGTACATATATACATATATGTATATACATATATAGACTACATATACAGAGACTCACATATATAGACACACACATATATGTATATATACAAACATAAGTGTACTTACACATATATTAATTTGTGTATATAACATATATATTTGCAGCCATGTCAAAAAGGCTCTAAACATGTGACTTATAGAACTTTTCCATCACTTAAGAACATGACCCCTGGGAATGGTGATGATATCGAAGACTCCACAGTTCTGTAGTCTAGGGATTAAATTTATGTATTATATTCAGACAAACAATGCTCTAAGTAGCCCATAACTTTCTCAATACATAATCACTGGATCTCCTCTTCCTGCCTACTTCTTTATGTATCTTCCTTTTATCTCCAGAAGCCACTAGTGTTCTTGTAATATAATTCTTCTTCTGAACAAGGAGAAAACAGGTCTAATAATATTAACAGCAATAACAGCTAACATTTATATATCACTTACTGTATGCTAAGCAACGTGCTAAGAGTTTTATAATTATCATTCCACTTGGTCCTACAACCCTTGGAGACAGGAGGAATTATTATCCCCATTTTACAGATGAGAAAATTGAGGCAAACAGAGGGTCCAGGTCAGAAAACCAAACTGGTCCAGGTCACATATATATATGTGTGTGTACATATACACACATACATACATACATACATACACACAAATACACATGCATGTATACACAGACACACACACATAGTGTTGGAGGACACATGTGGACTCAGGTCTTCCTGACTCCAAGCCCGGAACTCTCTCTGTTTACTATATTACCTAGCTGCTATACAAATCACAAACAAATAAATCAATAAAATGGAGAACTCTGGATTATAATTCAGGAAAATTTAATTGAAAGTCAACATGGCACAGAGAAATGGACACTGGAACGGATGCCAAGAAGTCTGGGTTCTGGTTTCATCTTTATTATTGATCACTTGGTTAAGTCACTATACAAGTCTTAGGATTGCTTTTTATGGAGAGTAAAGAAAATAAAGCTTATCTCATGGGTAAATTAGGAAATTTATATGAGATAATGCATAGGAAGCTTCTTAAAATTTCAAAATATTGTTGAAGAATCAGGAATTACTGTTCATAAAAACACACTAATGGCAGGGGAGGGATTTTGTTTTAATGAAGTTTTTGTCTGGAAAAATTCTAATTTTTTTCTGCCACATTTTTGGATTGAAAAAATGCCAAACTGTAAGGAAAATTCCTGAGACTTTATAATATTCTATGTATTTGTGGTGGTAAGGCTCCAAAACTCATTTTTTTTCAAGCACTCTCTTCCCATGAAGAGTTAACTGAATTCCTCAGGTACTAGTGGTACCATCCCTTCCAGTACCTTGTGGTTTTTTTTTCATATATATGTACATCTTGTCTCTCCCAACATAATTAAAGCTCCTTGATTAAGGATAGAGATTATTTCTTTTTTTTCTTTGTTTCCTCAATACCTAACAAAATGCCATAACATGCTTGGATAGGTGTTTTTTTGACTAATTTCTTAAATAAATCTGAAAATGACACATATATTTGTGCAACTATTCATAAAAATACCTGTAGCTTTGTTTCACGAACATTATTACAGTTTCTTGTTTTGAAAAATAAATTTTATGATATATTTTCTTTTAACATGACCTGTATTCCCCAACATATCTCCACCTTCTTTCTCTCAAATAGCCATTCCTTTATGACTAAGAATAAAAAAAAGCTGGGCAAAAAGAACATAAACATTACTTTCAAGGAGACAGAGGCCCAGCCAGCTATAGAAAATAATAAACCCAGAACTGAGAAGGAGTTCAGGAGTCATATACGTGAACTCCCCCAGTTTACATAAGAGGAAAATGAAACAAATGAGGTTTAAGTGAATTAGACAAGGTCTCATAGGCCAAAAAGCCTCACATAAGACATGAAACTTCTTTAAAATAACACTTTAATATCGCTAATTGTTATCCATCCTCCAAGGCTGGTTTGTTTCTATAGGACACGAACGAGGACATAGAAGTAGTCTTCATTCATTATAGAAAGACCCACAGTTTTCGCGTCCATAATGATAGAACATAAGCTCGCTGAGGCTGGTGGTGTTACATACCTCAGCAGGAACTTAAATGTTCACTCATGGTTTCCCATTTGCAAAAATGTCCTGATATTTGTGTTAAGGCTACATTAGTGATTATATATAGATAGCCTTACAATATGAAATATATTTTTCAGAACTGTACATTTCTTCTTTTTGTGTAAGATTTATAAACTGAAATCTAACTTTTTTCAGCCTAGTACTGTAACAATAACATCTCTGTAACGTTTTTCCTTTTTTCTTCCCCCACCCTAACCATGGCTGCTTTTAGACATAAACATGTATGTATGTATGTATGTATGCATGTATTCACACACACATGTGATGTGGAATATAAACATTATGGAACTCTCTTAAAAACCATAAGAGCATCCTTATGTGTGAGACAAAGGTATACACTTACTCGTTACCTTGCACTAGAAGAGGTGCTGATTTTTAGAGGAAATTTTGCCAGTTAATTCTTAGAGAATGAAATAGCATTGATCAGGGAGTAATCATTCATGACTTACATCCTCTTCTCCACCATTTTATCTTTCAGCTCTCCCTGTTAGACCTCCAGAATTCTAAATCTGCTCTCCCCAAAGATGTGTACCTAGTGTGAAGCCAGGGTAAGATTATTCTAGAAAGTGACTATCTTTAACCAACCGCCAATGAAATTCAACTGCACTTGACTGTGGATAAGGTAGAGGTTTGTGTTATTACCTGATTTTCTTTCTTGATTTGTGGAGCTGTTTGGCCTCCCTAGTTTTAGAAACCACATGATAGAAGGTTTGAAGGTTTCTACTTTCTGATGGAAGTATAACCAACCTTGCTATTTTCTTTGCACCTGGAAAGGTACAAAGCAATGAACCACTGTAGGTATGAAAATGGAGAAAAATCATGTCCCTTTTAACCTTCTAATTTTTTCCTTAAATAACTTAGAGTCGGCCAGATTGAGAATCATAGAATCTCAGCTATCTTGTAGAACACATAGCTAAACTAGAATCACTTTATGACAAACCTGGGAGTAGTCAGCCAGCTTCTGTGAGAAGACCTTCAGTTATGGGGAACCTGCTTCCTCCTGAGGATGTCCTTTATTTTAGCATTTTTTCTCCTATATGAAACCTAAATTCACCTTTCTATAAATACAGTTAATTATTCCTAATTACCTAATGAGACTTGATAGAATAAATATAACCTTTCTTATGACAGTGCTCTAAATTCTAGAAGATAATAATCAGGTTCCCTCCAAGTCTTCAATTCATGAATCCAAGTATCTCCAGTTTCTTCTATATTGGTTACTGCCTACTAGCCTCCCTGGCTTTCTTTAAATGCCAGCCCAAATCCTATTTTCTACAGGAAGTCTTTCCTAACCCCTCTTAGTTCTTATGCTTTCCTTCTGTAAATTATTTCTGTATATAGCTTGTTTGTTTATTGTTTTCTCCATTCTATTGTGACCTCCTTGAGGTCAGGGACTGTCTTAAGCCCCTTTTTGTATCCCTAGGGCTTACACAGTGCCAAGAAAAATAGTAAGGCCTTAATAAATGATTACTGACTGACAGAATGATCCTCAAAAGTCATGATCTTAAGGCGTTTTCCTATATTGTTTACTCTCTGGCTTCTTTTTAAGATGTAACAAGAACTGAATAAGATACAATAGATGTGCTCCAGCAAGGGCAAAATACAACAGGGTTGTTATCCTGAATAAGGTATCTCCCTTAATGCAGGTTAAGATTTCATATCTTCTTTAGCTTTCATATGCCACTAAGAGAATTTTCAATGCACTAAAACCAGGGTTCTTGACTAGAGATCTGTGAATTTATTTCAAAAAATATATTTTAATACTTGTGTTTTAATATAATTTTTTCTTCTGTAACCATATACATTTCATGCATTTAAAAACAAAGGGATCCATGGGTTTTCTCTGAGTGAAAAAGGGGTCTATGACCCTCCTTGACTAAAAAAGTTAAGAATACCTCAACTAAAACTTCAGATCTTTTCAAGAAAAACTGCTATCTATCCATGCTTTTCCTAAGAGAGGAGTATCTCAGCTCTCTATGTTTGTTAGACATTTCCTAAAGCTATTTTAAAATCCAAACAAAGTTTATATCCTTTGATTCATAGAATCTACCACTGGGTTTATCCACTAAGGATGCCCATAACAGACAGCTCCCAAAGTAGTCACAGCTACATTATATTTAATGATAAATCATTGTAAATAAATTATGTGCCCAACAACTGGGGAACAGCTGAAAAAACGGTGGTATATTACTGTAATAAAACATTGCTATGTAGTAAGGAGCTAGAAATATGAAAAAAAATTTAAAAATGAGAAGATTTATATAAACTGGCATAAAGTTGAAGGAATAAATAACAATATACCCAATGATAACAATAGTGTAAATGATGACAACATTAAAATGAAGAAATATTTTAATGCATTGTATGATGGTTGCTCCAGATTACTAAATTACATCTTTCTTTCTGTCAACAAGCAGAAGATGATGAAAGTTAAAAAAAATTGGCAATTACCATATTTGTCAATTTTGCTTAACTTTTTTTGTTGGAAATGTAGTATGGAGGTGTTATTGACTTGGAAATGTGTGATGCATCAAAACAAAATATGGCAACATAATTTTAAAAATTGTAACAGGAATGCTGGGGAAAGGCTAAAAACACCAGTAGCCTCATGACCAGGAAATTAACATGTATCCATAGATGATAATTAAAAAAGAATGCGTGAAAATACCTTGCTATTATAAGTGTTATTAATTTGAGAAATACCCATCCATGGGTTAGATTTAATTTCATTTTAAAATTAGTTGTATCTAATATTATCCGAAGCTTCTACCCTATTGAAATAAACCCCAACTGTATTTTTAGATACTAGCTCACATTTATCCAGCACTTCAAGGTTTGTATAATTCTTTACATAATGTTAGCTCATTTGATCATGTGAGGTAGCTGCTAATATCATCTCTGTTTTACAGATGAAGAAAGTGAGGTTCAGAACATTTAAGTGACTTACTCAGGGTCACACAGGTAGTAAGTGTTGAGGCAGGATTGAACTCAGGCTTCCTGACCCTAAGCCCTGAGCTGTATCCACTGCACCAGCTGCCTTCAGATGATGCCATCGAGCTGAAATTCATGAAATAGTCTTGCAATAACCAAGATTATGGGGCAACCAGGGGATAAAAGCAGATGCATCAGCAGCCACATAAGAACAATGATGAAATGTGAACTAAAAGGCACAAAAAAGATATCAAAGTGATTACAGCACTATAGATTCAAAACTGGGAAGGATATTGAATTAATTCTTTCATTTTAAATGTATGCACTGCTGGAAAAGAGGTGTCCTAGTTATGTCATTAAAGTATGAGACAGGCAGCTCATGTGCTGTACCAGTATCCCCACAGTGTTAAGAGACAGAAGAAGGTCCATGGAATGCCAGATAGACCTCCTGTAAGACTCACATGTGACAAGAAGACTCACATGAATGGTTTGTGAGTCATGCTCACATTACTGAGGCCAAATACCCAATGAAATACTGACATATTTATTTAAGTCATGAGGTAAACAGTAAAAGTGACATCCTCCTTTATGAATACAGCCAGAAAAATACAACAAAGCCTTGCAAATCTTTAGTGTTAATTCTCTAAGAAGCCATCAGATGGGGCTCGTTGAAAAGGTGTTTATGTGTTTTTCTCCCTCTGCAGCCCTAATTTATCTGTCCCTTTCCCTCTCTTTCTCCTCCTTGTTTCTCAGCCTTTCTTTCACTCTTGACTAGCTGTCAAGTGGAACCAAACTATTTCCTAATTTTATTTTATTTATTTACCAATTGGAGTTTCACGTCTTTTCCTTAATGAATAAAAGATATAGTCAGGGAATTTTATAACTTTAGTTATAATGTCATCTATGTGTACATCTGTATCAGAGGTATGTTTATATTTGGGCTAGGTATAGGTATTGTACTTGATTTTAGGGGAACAGGAAACTCCCTTTCCCAAAGCTGGTTGGCACCTCTCCTGTAACTTAGAGTCTCAGAGAGTAATCTAGAGTATTATGAGGTCAAGTGACTTATCTAGAGTCAAACAGTCAATCCATGTCAAAAGCAGGATCTGAACCCAGTTCTTCCTGACTTTGAGATTGGTTCTCTATCCACTATGCCAGGCTCCTTCTTTATGTTTCTGTTTATTTGCAGCATAGTTCTTTGCACATATAAGCACTTAATAAATGCTATTTCATTCATATTTACATATACATGTTAGTAAGCATACATGCATATAAAGAAATACATATAAACATACGGATGCAGTCTGTAAAGTTGCTGGTTTATTCATGTAGCCCTTAATTGATTTTTTTTCTGTGTGTTGATGGCCATCAATAGGGGAAAAAAAAGTCTCCTCGATCTCATCCTAAAATTTTGTGACATCTCCTGGGTGGACAAGCAAAGTGAGAAAATTTTTTTCTGTTTATATTTTAATTGCATGCTATCAAATAGAGTATTTTTTCTTTACTCTTATAGAATCATTTTTTATTTTGGATAACATGCTTACACTAACCTATTATGTACAATTTGCAATACACAAGTAAACTAGAATGTGATCGGTAGCTTTGGTAGTGAACTAATTCCACCCAAATGTGGTTTGGTCTTCAGACTGTCTAGAATTTTTTACAAGTCCATATGCCAACATTGTTAATTAAAATAAATGGTTGCCATGAATAAAATTAAGAAACCATTCCAGACAAATCATTGGATTGAGACAAGTGTTAATTTTATTTTTGTAGGTAAAATTTTTGTATTATAATTTCTGGAATAAAACTAATTGGTAGATAGGTAAGATTTATTATGATAGTCAAGATCATGTCTGTTACATAGTATATGCCCTCAGGAACCCTATACTGTTACATATACCTTGTAGATCCTGGGGAGAAAGGACCTATTGACTAGTTAAATTTATAAACCTGGTGAAATTTTGCATGAGAAGTACAATGCATAATAAACTTAAATATATTTAGAAAATAACAAAAGGAAAAAGACCCGTAATCAGAGCAGTTGTTTACTGAGGTTCATTTTAAAGGAAGCAATGATTTGACTGTCTTTGTAAGGTAGAAACTTGATCTATGTGGTAACAACAATAATCCCTTAAAATCACATGGGGTTTTATTTACAAAGAGCTAATACTACATATGTTATCTCCTTTACAATATCACAGTGATTGAGGGAGGAGGGGTTGTATTTGCACTCATTTTACAGGTAGAGATGTAGAAAATAAAATACAAGGATACCACTGATACACCTTATTTTCTCTGGGGGTATCTATTTTAGTTATCTTATTCAAGTTAAATTCTTCCACTAAAATGTTCCTCTGATGCATCCTCATGATACAGTGGTGACCCTGGGTTTTAAAGGCTTGGCTAGTGCAGCAAAATCCTACCAATATGGAAAGGTTCTTAGCACAGGTCCAGCAATGCCTTTACCAGCCTGCAGTGGCATGTTTGTTATCTGAGCAGTAGCCTATGCATGGAGAGTTGGTACCTGAGTTCTGCCCAGCAGATGAAGTTTGTGGCCACAATGTCAACAGGCAATCGCAGCTTCACAAGTTTTCTTGTGAAAACTAGGTTTATCACAAGAGAAATAAACATAGCTAAAGAGTTTATAATCCATGCAGAAGTTTGTATATTTTTGACAGTACAAAAAGGAAGGACGAGAAAACAGAAATCTCCTCCTGAAGGGGTGTGGCATGGGAGGGAAAGAGGTACAGGAAAGGTGGGGAAAGGGCAAAACTCCTCCCAAAGGGGGAGGAAAAGCATCACTAAGGCTACATATCCAATGGAATGTTGACATATTTGTTCAAGCCAAGGTGAAGGCAAGAACCACATTCTTTTCCCTTGGGAACTGCTAGACCATGAAGAAAGGATGTTTTGCTTATCAACAAGGGTCCCAGTTGCACAAACAATTTTCTTAGCCTAATGCAGACTGACTGGTGCCTATCTTGTCTTCCAAGGACACAGAGGGAGTCCAGTTTGGGAGGCAAATATTATGTCAGCTCAGAATAGATTTCATCCTTGACACATTCAGGGGCTCCTGCATGCTTTGGGTTCAATGTTTTTAGGACATAGGGTAACTCAAAAAGGCAAGTTCAGGGGGCCCCTTAACATTCCTTAACCACAACTAAGAAACACCATCTACCAAAGAAGGGGATGCTAGAAATCTGCATCTGTAGAGTGTATCCAACAGATTAAGTATTGATCCAACTAAATTTTAAATTTTTGTGAGCACTAATTATTCAACCTTCCTGCTTCTGGGAGCAGAAAAAAACCCCAAAACTTTCCTTTGATGTATAAGTAAATTCAATCCTATTTAGGATAAAAAAAATATTTTAAAAGCATATTATATGTAGAACATTATGTTAGATGCTAAGGGATACCAAACTGAAATGATTGATGATGATGATATTAATAATAAAATAGCAGCTATCGTTTATACAGGATTTTCAGGTTTATAAATCACATTACAAGTATCCTCTCATTTGATCCTCACAGCAACCCTGGAAGGTAGGTACATTTGCTTCACAGATGAGGAAATTGTAGCAGGCAGAAGTTAAGTGGCTTGTCCAGAGTCACACAGCCACCCAGTTAGTATCTGAGGTGGATTTTCTTACTCTAGGTGCAGCACTTGAACCATGATACCAGAGGTGTCAAACATGAAGCCACAAGTTGCCTGCAACTCTACAGAGTGCAGACTGAACCAGAATAAAATACAATTAGGGAATATTTAATGAAATAAAAATATCACACAACACGGATAATATTAATCTATGTTTTTTTGAGTTAATATGTAGCCCTCAGGGATCTGTTTTTTATTTGAGCCTGACACCCTTGCACTCTATCATGTAACTGTCCCTGTTGACTCTTAATTCTCATAGGGCTATCGTATCTTATATTTCTTAGAGGATCTGATTTAAAGGTTATAGAAACAAGAAGAAAAAAGAGAAATTTCATTTTAGATCTACTGAATTTTAGGTAAAATTGAAATATCCACATAGAAATTGTCTATCATGCAACAAAAATGTGTACTACACATAGAGATTCGGGAGTCGTGATAATTATTCAGATTTATATATTTTAAAGTTGCAAAAGCACTTTTCTGTGAGGTGCTGCTGTGAATATTCCCTAATTAATGGAAGATGAAACTGAGGTTCAGTAAGCATAAGTTATTTGCTCATAAACAATGTTCAAAAGAGAGCTCAAACTAGTGTTTTATCTTCAGGTTCTGTGTTCCCTCTGCTAAACCTTGACAGCTGAAGGCATCAGTAAATGAAGCCTTCAAAGGGGAGGGGAAAAGAGCAGGCCTGAAAGATGAACCTTAAGAAAATACTAACATTAAAAGAGAAGAAAGGAAGAACTGGGATTATAGAAGAATAAGGAAAAAGGGGAAGTAGGAAAGGAAAAAAAAATCAGGATCACCCCTGACACGGAAGCTATTTAGTACCTAAACTGGGAGCTGTCTTCATGGAATCTCTAAGTTAATACAAAGGCATAGGCTGAAGGGATGAATGGCTAATTACAGAGCATCTCTTGGCACAGACCATGTGCTTTATAGGACAGTGGGGTTGCCTTTGGTTTCCTGACAAATATAAATCTTGAGAACTGCTTTTAGTTATAAAAGGTCCACTGCAGGTAATAGATGACATCAGGGAATGTATATAGTTCAATCCACTTCGAAAATAAGTACAGATCTCTTTATCAGGAAAGAGATGTGATGAAACTACTTGGAATCATCTTAGGAAAAATCGTTTTTATTAAACTGCTTAAAATAGTGGCTTATTTTAAATTATATGTATATGTGTGTATGTTTGTGTGTGTGTATATGTGTGTATATATATATATGTATGTACATATATATATATATGAATTGATAAATTTGCTTTAAAGCTGAGTCAATGCATATTTCCAGATTTAAAAATATTTTCTCTCTGTAAGGAATGGTCCTGGAAATGCCAGAACCTAATCAGAGAAAATAGGCCAACAGTAAGACATTGAAGGAAATGTAGGTAATGCCTTTATGAAGTGTGAATTAATTATTTCCTTAAATGAATTAGAAAAGAATAAAGAATGATAGGCCATGCTTCAGGGTAACCTTTAACAGTGAGCTCAGTGTGTTGATGAGACAGGCAGCAGCTTCTAAGGGCATGAGTAAGGAGATGGGTGGAGCTTGTGCTAAAGAATTGAAAGTAGAGGGGGAAAAAGGAAGCAAAGCAGAGGTAACCACCTTTAAGGAGACAAGTCTATAAGAGTGAGTCTGCTTCAGCACATCCAAAGGAAATATGCTGGGTCACAAGCTGAGTTACAGAAACCCTGCCCATTCTCTCCCTGAGCCCAAATATGGACACTAAGACAATAATTCTTCCACCTGGGTTTATTCTGTGGAGTGTGAAGACTTTTCTCTTCCCACAAGAAAGTCTTTTTAACTTTCTTTGTTTTAAATGTTTGCTTTCTCTTTATAAAAAAGGATGTGTGTGTTTGTGTGGACATATATTTATTGGGAACACAGTTGAGAAGAAGACACTGAGGAGGAAACAGTCCCATAGAAGACAGCAAAGAGATAAAACTCACACTGAGGTATTTTCATGGAAGGGCTCTCTCTGTCTACAAGAGCACAAGAGTTAAACAAAAAGAATTACAGATTCTTTAGTACTCCCTCCCAGAGTGGAGAAGGAGTAGCAGAAAACCCACATGGCGATAAGCCTGTAGTAGCAGGGTGAGGAGCACATAGAAAGGCAGAGCAACCCCAATTTTTACCCAAGAACCATTATAGCTCTCATATATCAGTCTTTTAAAAGATAAATGGGGACTTTTTTCCCCTGGAAGTATTCAAAATTTCATCTCCCTCCCCCAAATAATCTTGGATATGTTTAAAGAATTCTAAACTAAAACAGGTTTTAAAAAATGAAAGAATCACCCAAGGACCCCAGCTTCTGGGACAAGAACCCACTGTCTGACAAAAATTGCTGGGAAAACTGGATAATGGTGTGGTGGAAACTGGGCATAGATCAATGCCTGATACCGTACACAAGAATAAAATCCAAATGGATACATGATCGAGGTATAAAGACTGATACTATAAACAAATTAAGGGAGCAAGGAATAGCATATTTGTCAGATTTATGGAGAATGGAAAAATTTTTGACCAAATAAGAGATAAAGAACATTACGAAGTGCAAAATGGATAATTTTGATTACATTAAATTGAAAAGTTTTTGGACAAACAAAGCCAATGGATCCAAGATTAGAAGGAAAGAAGAAAACTGGGAAAGAATTTTTGCAACTAGTATCTGTGATAAAGGTCTCATTTCTAAAATATAGAGAACTATGTACAAGAATACAAGTCATTCCCCAATTGATAAATGGTCAAAGGATATGAACAGGCAGTTTTCAGAGGAAGAAATTAAAGCTATCTATAGTCATATGAAAAAATGCTGTAAATCACTATTGATTAGAGAGATGCAAATCAAAACAACTCTGAGGTACCACATTACACCTATCAGATTGGCTAACATGACAAAACTGGAAGATGATAAATGTTGGAGAAGATGTGGGAGAGTTGGAACACAAAGTCATTGTTGGTGGAGCTGTGAGCTGATCCAACCATTCTGGAGAACAGTTTAGAACTATGCCCAAAGGGCTACAAAAATGTGCATACCCTTTGACCCAGCAATACCACTCCTGGGACTCTATCCCAAAGAGATCATAAAAATGGGAAAGTGTTCCACCTATACAAAAATATTATAGCAGCTCTCCTTGTAGTGGCCAAAGACTGGAAATCAAGGGGATGCCCATCAATTGGGGAATGGCTAAACAAGTTATGGTATATGAATGTAATGGAATATTATTGTGCTATAAGAAATGATGAACAGGAAGACTTCAGAGAGGCCTGGAAGGACTTGTATGAATTGATGGTGAGTGAAAAGAGCAGAACCAGGAGAACTTTGTGCACAGCAACAATCACAGTGTGTGAGGAATTTTTCTGGTAGACTTAGTACTTCACAGCAATTCAAGGACCTAAAAAATTCCCAATGAACTATTGAGGCAAAATGCCTTCCACATCCAGAATTGGATCGCAAAATGAAGCAGACCATTTTCTCTTGTGTTATGTTTTGTTGTATGGTTTCTCCCAATCGTTTTAATTCCCCTATACAACATGACTAAGGTGAAAATAGGAATGTATGTGTAGAACCTATATAAGATTGCATGACATCTCAGGGAGGGAGTGGGGAGGGAAGGGGAGAATTAAGAGGAGTGAGAGAAAAAAAATCTAAGATATATGGAGGTGATTGTAGAAAACTGAAAAAAATAATTTAAAAAAACAAAAAAATTTAAAAAATAAAAAAATCAGATTTACCATAGCACATGATATTGTGCTATGGGGGGAGGGACAATATAGTGCTATAAGCTTTATAAAATGCTTTTCTCACAAATGCCTGTGAAATATTTAGGACATACAACATTATCTATGTTTTACAGACAAGGAAACTGATACTAAGATTAAGCAGCTCACTTGTGGTCACAGAGCTAGTAGAATCCTTTATCTATTATACTAGCAAACTTTTTTTTTTGGTTCAGCGTCCACATAAACTTGTAGAGAGTTCCTGATTCCAAACACCTTTAGCCCCAAATTTATTCTACTGATCTGTGATTTTTTTTATTAATTTGTTATTTGTTGCTCCAAAATATTATAACACAAAGACAGGAGCTGCCTTACCATCTTTGCTTCTCCCATAGCGTCTTATGACATCCAGAAAATATTGGTGTAATTGAACTTAATTCAGCAAAGGAATTTTAATATCTCCCTACCAATAATTTTCTTAAATATTTGAACTCTGGACTATAGATTTGCAACACTGGTAAGATAATTACAAAATGTATGATGTATTCTTCGTATTGGCAGGAAGAGTATCTTATTTAAAGTTAGCATCTCTCTTCTAGCATCTAGCAGAGCACTCTTTACACAGTTGACATCTAACATAGGAGTGAATATTGAATGAATTACAAGATTTAAAAGAGGGAAGTAAGCATGGGAGTCATAAAATTGATATCCAAATTAGTGCTACCTTGAATTTGATCCTGAAAGATAAGTTCTCACGTAAAATTTATTTCACATTTTATGCCTGACCCACTGTTGAACTCCTATATGCCTATCTTTTCTCAACCAACCATCTGCTTTTATTATTTAATTTTCTATAGAACTCTCTAACTAAGACTATAATGAGACAGAGAGAGAGAGAGAGACAGAGAGGGAGACAGAGAGAGACAGAGATACAGAGAGACGGAGAGATGGAGAGACAGAGACAGAGAGAGAACAGATTCAGTACAGTAAGTTGAAATTTAGGATTTTATATCTACAACATCCAGCAAGCATAATACTTTGCAAAAAAGTGGATGCTTAATGAAAATTGGGTAGAATGGACTAGATTCACTTAGAGATTCTGAGTCAAACTTCAGGAAAGACCTCTTCACTTTTGTTAACTGTGAAATAAACAGATGTGCTACTTATGCCTATATATAGGATACTAGGTTGTTTTATTTTAAGTAATGCCCAAAGACATGATCTCGACATCTTTGTAGCTTGACTGTTTCCAGGTATAAAGGTCTTGAGTCCCAGATTACAATTCCCTTGAGACAGGAGCTGAAAAGAGTAATTAATGTTTCTGAAACAAACTCAATAACTGCTTAGGCAGAGGCAACATAGGGTAGCAATTAAAAAAAAAATCACTGCAAAGAATTCAATACTTAATCATTTGAATTCACTTAAAATACAATTCACTCTAACTAACCAAGCTGATTACAACCAGGTTATATTCAAATAAGCAACCTGGACAAGACAATGAAAATCATGGAATTTCATAGATAGAGTGAAGCATTCATATGATGCCAATCACTCACACTGAGATTTACCAAGGTTATTACAAGCTCACAGGGATTTCTTTACTCGATTTCCTCTAGATAGAATTTAATTACTATGTATGGATTTTCCCAGATGTACAAAGTTATAAACCATGATTTACTTGGGAGGAAAAAAAATATTTTAATATAAGGTTCCATACATATTAAACAAGTTTTACTTTATCTGAGTCCTTCCTAAATATTTCATTTCTGGCAATTTTATAGAGATAATGAAGCAGGGGAAAACCTTCAAATAAGGGGATTCATTTTTATGAGTTGCTGTTTTATTTCTGTCCCTTTCAATGGGAAGACTAAATCTATACAAAGAAAATTCTATTTAAAACACTATTGGAATTTTATGAGTATTGAATTTCCTTCCCATTTCAAAGATTTCAAATGGAAAGATATACTGCCGCACCAAAGGACTGAAAATGACATTGTTTAGATAAACATGTCTTGTCATAAAAGTCTCAATACCATTCTTAGTGGACCCAATCACATCTCCGAGGTAGCATTCAAGCTTGGATTCTTAATAAGCAAATGACATATCACAATAGAAACTTGCTTTCAAGAAAATAATTTTTTTTTGATGATTTGGATTAGAATCTTTCCATTAAGCCTGAGACATTCACAAAGGCAATCTTAAAAGGCATATGAACAAGGAAGCAGAACAATTCAAATCACTAGGCATTAGCAGCAAACGCACTCAGGTCACTCAATTTTTCTTTACACTATGTGAAGTATGAGGGGAAAAGAAACCCCATCGATGCTCTATGGGGAAAAAAAGGCTTTGTATAGTAAAATGGAAAATATTTAGAGATTTCTGATTGGAGGCTTTACAATGAATATGTAGCAATTCTTTTCTTTTGTGAAAAGAAATACTGAAAATAAAATTTCATTTGTGTAATAAAATGTGAGATTTCTATATGCTATGTTCAAATTTGCATTTTAAAAATGTTCTTATTTTAGATTTTTCTTAGACATGATACATAGGTGACTCACAAGTGAGATGGTTATTCAGTCTCTTAGTCATTATGCAACTCATTAGGAGTTAGCCATCTTTGGAAGCTCAGCCACTATTTCAGGTCATTGTGGTTTAGAAGTTAAGTAATGCCAATGCGAATGAAACAACAACCTTTGGAAGAAGACACATATAAAATTATTTCATGTAAGGCACAGGTGTCTCATACTGTGGTGCATAATTTTTCCAAGTGCAGCCTGAACTGGATTAAAATGCCATTAGGAAATATTTAACAAGACGAATAAAATACAACAGAACATGTATCATACTAAACTGGATTTTTAAGGACCCTGTTTTTGAGTCTGACTTCACTGATTAAAGGTATGGATTCAAGAATCATCTATACCAGTTACGCAATGCTTTTTATTGAGCATTAAGATGGGAAACAAGGATATGTATTGACAGATTTTTCTATGTCTTGCTCATCTCTTTTTAGACATGACCTTATAGCAAGTGAATCATTCATACACTGATGGAGTCTGTTTAACCATATAAGAGTCTTCTTCCCTAAAAACAGCATATATCATGTTCAATTGCTTAGCCAACTATAATAATTTAAATTAAAAAGTAGATCATGGAATGCATAGCTGAAAGAATCCTCTAAGATCAACAAGTCCAATTCCTTCAATATGTCAGAGGAAGTGATTCAGACTCAAAGAGTTTTATTTACCAATGTCACATAGACAGTAAGTAGCAGAGATTTAAAATAAGGTTTTCTGTCTCCAAATCTAATTTCTTTTCTTACTTTAACAAACTACCCCTTAAAAAGGACTATCTTAATTTTCAGTCATTTTTTGCCAACCCAATTAAATGTGTCTGACTCTCTCCTAGCCATTTTCCCCTAGGAAGTAAATCAAAACAGAAAAAGAGAAGACCTTCAGGTCTAGTGAAAGAGGGTCACAATTTATGGTTACCAAAAAGCCATTGGGCATTCCATAGTAGTAGAATGTAAATTCCTTGAGGGTAGTGACTGTTTTTGCCTTTGAATCTAGCACATTGTCAGGGCACATAGTGCTTAAGTATATACATTCTTACATTTAATAAATGTTTATTAAATGGTTGTTGAATTCTTACTTATATGTGGTAATATAATTAATGTTACAGAATTTACACCATCAACCAATGAGAACAGAACAGAGGAAAACATGAATTTCCAATTGGGTATCATATTAGCACATATTTTCTTGACCATTCAGAAGTATTCTATTAATATTCATGTATTATGTCTGAATACAAGTAAAGTAATTATTCCAGATCTCTTTTAGATAGAAAGCAGTTGGGCAGCTTCACCTCCTCCTTCCTTACTTAGCCTCCTACACACATCACAAAATTTTAGGTATAGATTCCAAATTTTTAGAATTAAAAGAGTGTACATGGATTCTTCTTAAACAACAAGAAACTTCTTTTCATGTGGGTAAAAAAAAAATCCTCAGTAATATGTTGTGGGTTGGTAAGATCTGCTTTGCTGGTTAAGAGCTAATTATTGTCATTGGCCCTTTCCAATTGCACAACTGACATCCAGTTTGAAATGCCCAATAGGAAATTGGTGACGTAGGACTAAACTCCAGGGAGAAATCAGAGCTGTAGGCATGCCCTTCTCAGACATACGTGTAGGTACATACATATAGATGTGTGTACACGTATGCTTATGTGTATTTACACCTATTTGTGTACATACATTGGAAAGTTTGAAAGGAAAGAATTAGTAGATAAAGAGGGTTAAAAATGGGTTAGGGGAATGTGATAGATACAATTTGATAGAAAAAACCAGAAAGGACGACATCCAGGGCAAAGGTAGAGGGGTTGGCCTTTCCAAGAAGGGTTACCCTATTGCCAGATACTGGGGGAAATAAGAAAGGATAGAGGACAAAGAAAGGACTAAGAGATAGGGAGAAGAGGGAACTCACAATGAGTAACTTCAAGTATCTCAGTAAGGAAAGAAAGGTCCTTGAGTGAGAACAAGTGTGCAGGGAAGAGTAAGAGATCTGAGAAGATATGAGAAAGTTTAGAATAATGATTCTGAGAAGAAAGGAAATCAGTTAGGAAAGAATTAAAGTTTCCTTTAGCAGAAGAAATAAACGTACATACATTATGCACCTCAAGGAAGGAAGGAAATAAGGATTTATTAAGCACCTACTATACCCCAAGCACTGCTTTAAAAATATCATCTCAATTTATTCTCACAACAACCCTGGGAGATGGGTGCTACTATTATTCCCATTTTACCTTAAGGAAACTGAGGTTGACAGAGGTTAAATAACTTGCCCAGAATCATAAGGCCAATAAATGTCTGAGGCAGGCTTTGAACTTAGGTCTTCTTGACCCCAGGCCCAGTGTTCTATCCAATGTGCTATCCAGCTGGGTGGCCTCAAAGATCACAGGCTTTTTTTCCAGCCCAGCCCCTGCAACCTTCGTTGAGGAAGCAACCTCTAGGAAAACCTAACTATCCCCTGTGCCTAAGACAATTTAGAAAGCAGAATGTGCTAGAAGGGTCAAATTACTGCTACCACCTCAGCCACCATATCCCCTCAGATTCTGATTGAGAAAGCCCAACACCCTGACCTCAAGAGTCCTGGGATTAGCCATGATTACCAGCCTTGCTTCTCGCCCAGACACTGTAGCTATCAATAAAGTGCTTAATCATTGAGAAAAAAGTGGCTCCCATTCTTCACCACCACTAAGAGCAACTGATGACCAACTGCCACTGATCAGAGGCTAAGTCCATGAGCTCTGACAGTCCTAACAACCTGCAGAACACTGGTCCTGCTTTCATCCCCCAAAGCCATCATCCAAAGAAGCCACCCCTGGGCAAAAGGACCTGGCAATTGCTTTTGCAGGTACTGTATCACCTACATCCTCAACAATCAGCACTACTAAAGATGCAGAAAAAAAAAGTTTTTGTCACCAAAATCCTTAGCACTGTTAAATGGTTCAACTTGTCAACTATTATATGGTGTCAAGGAAAATGACATTAAAGCAGATAGATTACCATCTGCTTTGTTGCTACACTCTCAAGACCATTAAACCTTTCCATTTGACTTGGAGTTGATGACCCTTATCTAGGTTCTCTCTCCTTGATGTCAGGGACTGTCCCCACTTTTTATCTGTTTCTCCAGTACTTAGCCAAGTAAGGGCTTAATAAATGCTTTGTTGTTCCTTCGTTCATTTAATGAAAGTCTCTCCATAGGGAAGAAATTCCCTTTGTTTATATTAGATACTTCAAAGTTTCTTTGATGGAGGCAGGAATGAGTTAATAATGTCTTCAAAGGAGTCTAATTTATGTCTGGACAATAATAGTTTGATCATTAATTGTATCATTATGGTCCCCATATGTTAAACAGAATTGAGAAAGAAATTCTATGAAGATTCATTTTGGATAAACACAAAATACTGGCTTGTATGACCCATGAGATCTATAAATGTTTCTAAGCTTGGAAACAGTTCTTATTTGCCAATGTCTTTTCCGAAATCAAAAACAAATGCAGAGAGATCTAAACTAGCTCTTTCTTAACACCTTTTTGAATCAGGAAGCATTTTAATCAGTAAGTTTCAGACCAAAAATCTAAAAGAGAAAAGAGAGATGACTAATCAGGGATTACATCATATTCTAAATCACTAACTTGGAATTAAGCAAGGATTTGAAACATGGTTGGTATCTGCATCCTTATTCAAAGTACAGTAAAATCCCATTATAATGTGGCTCCTTATGTGGCAGATGCTGTTTTATCCTCAGTCAAATCATGCCTTGGAAAAATGACTATATATAGATATAGATATAGATATAGATATATCTATTTAGACATATATAGATATATCTATAGACACATAGATATATCTGTATCTATATATCTATATCTATGTATCTATATATAGATAGATAGATATTATAAAAGCCCAATACATAGTGCTTTTCAGCTGGAAGGTCAGCATTAGTATTGTGTTCTAGTCTCATTTATAAAGGGATATACACACATATGTACATACAAATACATACACTAACTGTGGGAAAACCTTTTAAACACTTATTTCGCTCTTAAACATTTATAGATAGATCATATATATAGTTAGAAACAGATATAAATATGGATAAATAGAAAAAGAGAAGGGATAAAGATAGTCAGATAGATAGATGACAGATAAAGATCTTAGCAAGAAAAGTATTATTCACTTGGCTAGAATCTTTCTGAAGCATAGTTGCTGCAGGAAAGAGGTAGAAAGTGTAGAATCTGCATTACTAGAATTCTTTCAAATTAAATTTGACTTAACATCAAATTAATTTAATTCACTGAAACTTAATTTTGTCTCAATGTCTAATATATACAAAACATGGTGATAGGGAGTAATTGTACAAAGGTAAAAACAAGACAGGGTCCTTGTCTCAAGGAGCCAGATAAATACAAAGGTCAGAAATAATGCAACAAAAGAGAATCTCAGATGACGTTCTCTAGGTGGGAGAGCAGACTTTTAGCAGACTTGAGGATATGACAAAAAGTCTCAAAAAGGAGCTGGCATCCAGTCGACATCATGGAAGGTAAGAGGAAAGATGAAGCAGATGAGGAAAGAATATATTTTAGGCAAGGGGGCATGGCTTATGCAAATGCATGAAGGCAACTGATGGAATGGTGAGTCCTGGGAAGATTGAGTAATTCAGTTTTGTCGGAACATAGCATATGGAAGAACCATGAAATAAGATTGGAAAGGCAGGTGGGAGCCAGATGTGGAGGCAGGCTGAGGAGTTCGAGTCTATCCTAAAAAAGAGCCAGTGAAAGGTGTGTGTGTGTATGTGTGTGTATGTGTGTGTGTGTGTGTGTGCATTTAACTTGGCAGTGACATTGTCATCTCTGTTGCTTTAGGAAATTATTTTTGCAGCTCTTTGAAGAACAGACATGAGGGAGGAGAGACTGGAGGCAGGGATAAAAATATGGAGATGATGATAATAATTCAGTTGAGTGATGAGAGCAGCATGAACAAGGGTTCAGGTGATGTGAACATACAATAGGGGATAGCTGGGAGAGATGCTACTGGGGTAGAATCAGTTGGACCTGGAAAATGGCTGCATATGGAATGTTATGAGGAAAAAGGAGTGACAAAATGAATGTCAGCTTTCAAGATGACTGAACGGATGGTGGTGCTATCAAAAGAAATAAGGAATTTGGGAGGAGGGAGGAGTCTTAGGAATGAAGGAGATGACCAATTCAATCTTTAACATATGACTTCTGAGGTGATGGTGAGACATTCAGGGATAGATGTCTAGTAGGCAGTTGGAGATAAGGAAATAGAAGTCAAGTAAGAGATAGGGCTAGATATTTAGATTCAGGAGTCCAGAGGTAACAACCTTAGAAATTAGATGAGATAATATAGCGATAAACTATATTTAGAGAAGACTTAAGACAGAGACATAGGGGACCTCTTTGCTTAGGGAAAAGAAATTGATAATGAATTAATAAAGAATATTGAGAAGAAATAGTCAGAGAGGCAGAATAAGATCCAAGAGAGATTCAAAGGAGAAGAGAGTGGCTAACAATGTTGAAAGCAACAGGTGTGGTAGAATAAGTAGCTGAGAATAAGAAAAGGTCATCAGATTTGGCTTGCTGATCTTTGGGAATACTATGTCAATAAAATGATGGCATTGGAAGCTAGATGGCAAAGAAACAGAGCGTAAGTAGATGGTAAGCAAGTAGAAGGGGTAGCTAGGTGGTGCAGTAAACAGAGTGCCAGGCCTGGAGTAAGGAAGACTGGAGTTCAAATCCAGCCTCACACACTATCTAGCTGTGTCCCTGGGCAACACACATAACCCTGTTTGCCTTAATTTCCTCATCTGTAAAATGAGCTGGAGAAGAAAATGGTAAACTGCTCCAGTATCTTTGCCAAGAAAACACCCAGATGAGGTCATGAAGAGTTGGATACAACTGAGATGATTGAACAACAAGAAAGCAGAAATTTCAGAGTATTCTTTCTAGAAGGTGAAAGGTCAGACAAGTATAGAGGTCCATACTCTGATGGCAAAGTCAAATGAAAGTTTTCAAAAGCTAGGCAAAACCTGACCATATTTGTAAGCAGAGGGGAAGGAGCCAGCAGAAGATGAAAGTCTAAGGATAAGAGAGAGGGGAGATGGTAGAAGGGGTGAGTTCCAGAAGGAGGAAGGAAGAAATAGAGTTAAAGACAAAGAGGGGTTTGTTAGAATTTGTAAGACAGGCCACAGGGAAGCAACCTCTCAGAATTTATGCAAAGGAGTTCAAGAATCAGATGTGGCTTAGTTAGATTTTCTCTGAATCTCCCAATTGCTGTCAAGGAAACTGCCATCTTCCCTGTCACCCCAACTTACAATGCTAGTGCCTTCCTCAAATCTTCACTCACCCTACAGACACCATCCATTACCAAATCTCACCATTCTCTCTTTACCAGCTCCTTTCTCTCTACTTGTAGACAGAGTCACCAAGCCAGTGCAGGCTCTCATCACTACTTACCTAGCCAACCAGAACTCCTTACAACTGGTTTTCTTCCTTCAAGTTCCTCTGAACTCCTATTCATCCTTCACTCAGCTGAGGAGGAAATTTTTCTAAATCTTCTTCTGATCACGTCATGCTCCCCACTCTAATAATATCCAGTAGTTTATTATTTTTTTCTGGATCAAATATAACGTGCTCCATTTGGAGCTTAAAGTTCTTCATAACCTGGTTCCATCATGCTTTCTAGTTTCTCAACCTGACTGTCTTTCATGTACTCTGTGATCCAGAGAACCTAGCCCACTTAAAGTTCCTCAAACATGATACTGCTTCCTTTTTCCTCACCTTTGCATTGGCTGTTCCCTATGCCTGGAATTCTCTGGCATCTCACCTTCACCTCTTTAATCCTCTGGCTACGTTCAAAAAGTAGTGCAAATCTAAGCTTCTACAAGATGCCTCTTTAGTTGTCCCTCTCTGCTAGTGCTTTCCTGATGAAATCATCTTCCATCTAATTCTGTACATGTCTTATATATACATGGCTATTTACATGTTGTCTCTCCACTTGGGTTATATACTCTTGAAGGATAGCGACTGATTTTTGCTTGCCTGCCTGGCCCTAGTGGGCATATGGAGGGAAAGAGAGGGTTGAAGATTTTGATTATAGAGCAGAATTTTAATACTGGTATACTGAAACATGTTACCATGAAGGAGATTTGTCCTCTTATTTGCTTTTGGAAGTCATCTCAGTCCATGGTAATTTCTACATTTTGGGAGAATGTGACTGCCTTTTAGGTTTCCCTCAACACTTCTGCTGATGGTATACTATTGTATAACTGCTCTACAGCATCAATTTCTGGGAAGGTACCTTGGAGTCTGTATTACATTAGACTGTTCTACTTCTCTGCAACTTTCTTTGGCTGTTTTGTATGATTTCACTTGGTACCATCTTACCATCTGAAGCCAGGCTTCTGGTATTAGGCAGAGTTCATGATGTTCCAGCCTTTCAGAAACAGATGAGAGCAACATCACTGGTGTGATACTTTTGGTGACTCTACCCTACCAATTTTGTGAAAGCCTTAAAGATGATGGAATGTAAGTGTGTTAACTCAATTATGGAAAAAAGCATATTATCATCTGAGAATAGCATAGAGGCGGAGAGAACGAGTGAAGATACAGAAAAGTTTTGAGATACTAAGCAGAGGATATAAGACACATCATGACAGGTGATCTAAATCTCAGGTAAGTAGACCACAAGATGATTTGATCATTTAGGGGGAAATGTGCTGAATTCCTGCAGCAGAATTTCGTAGCTGAAGAACTGGAATGGAGAAATAAAAAACTGGAAATGCTTCAGACTTAAGAGCACTCAGTGTGGGACAGGTTGGTGGCACAGTGGATAGAGCAACCTCCCTGGAGTCAGGAGAACCTGAGTTCATATCTAACCTCAGACACTTGACACTTAGTCGCAGGGCAAGTCACTTAACTCCAACTGCCTTGCAAACAGAAACAAAAAGACAAAACAAAAAAATAGCAGGCATGTGAATAGGGAAAGGACAAGGGATTTAGAAGTGGGAGACATTGCATTGTTGAAATAGACAACCAGGGAGCCAAAAATATGAAAGGGAATAACAAAGCTGGAATAGGAATGATTGGGAAAACAGGACTGGAGGGAGAGACTGGAAGTCATGGGGTGAGTGAGTAGGGTTACAAGTGAGGTCAAACAACTAAAGATGAAAATTCATCATTCAGTATCATGGTACAGTTCTGGGTGATGGTGAGGTCTATTGGGAAGACCATCCCTATAAGACACTGATGGTGTCTCTATGATTCTGTGAGGTAGAAATGAAGAGCTGTGATGGATTTTATGGGAAGTGAGGGTTGGATGAGCTGAGAGACCTGGGTATTTGCTGAAATATCAAGAGGTAACTAAGGATGAGGGCACTGAATAGGAAAGATAAGATTACAGACATGTAAGAAGGGACAGAAACAAGCATCTAAATATGGTGATAAAGATAGATGGGATGGACCTTGAAGGAATTTAAATTGTTTGAGTGATGGTGGCAAAGGGAAGGTCTAGGTCGTGGCAGAGAGGAGAAGAGGAAGCTAATTGGCATAGGAGGTAAGAGTGCTAGATTCGGGATCAGCAGGACCTGAGTTCAAATCTCATCTCAGAAACATGAGCTGTATGACCCTGGAAAAGTTACTTAACTCCTCTCAGCCTTCAGTCACCTCATCTATAAAACAGAGATAATGAGTACCTGTCTCACAGGTATTGTGAGGTCAAATGAATTATATGCATGGGGCTTTGCAAACCTTTAAATATTACATAAATAGCTCTAAATTCTAACTATATAGTAAATTTTCATGGAGCAAAAGAGGAAAACAAAACCCAGCCAGTCTTGTAGAACATGGGGGAGGGGGAACACGTTTCCTGGAAAAATCCAGGTTCCTATAAGCACTGAAGACAGAAGGAATGAGAGAGGAGAAGTGCTGTGGTGGAGGATGAAGCAGCGTTTATTAACAATAATGTGGGAGTGGGTACTGCTTGGGGCAGTAGTTTAGAAGGGGATGTTGCAGAAGGAACAGTGGAAGTAAGTTGGGCAGAGGAATGCAAGACCTGGGCAAGGGCAGGAGGTACAAATCCTTTAGCCTTCGTAGAAAGGAATCACAAAATATGGAGAAGCTAGTAGTCTACTTGGACTCATTATAAATAATTCTAATTAGAATTAAATTATTCTAATATCTAATCAAATAATCATAATTAATAACCAATTAAATAATTCTAATTAGAAATAATTTTGTTTAGCATGTTTTCCGTAGGCTGAAAATTTTCATACATTTGAAATAAACAAATAATATAGCAAATATATAATATAAAGTATAATAAATAATAAATAAAAACAGGTCCCATCCCATCATCATTATGACTATGACTTTCCAAGAATCTGCCCTGAGTTTCACAGGGCAGTGGAAACCCCACTTACTGCGATCAGTAATGATTGTTCTGGCCTCTTGGTTACCAGTCTTGTTTTTCAAATTCTGTGCCGCAGTAATCAGTTCTTCCAACTGGGGGCGTCGCTGCTCCAAATCCTGTAGCGTTGCCTAGGTCAACAAATGTATAAAATTAAAAGCAGCCCTCAATGCTTACCTGTAATGGATAAATGGTGGTCCTATTCAAGGACATCGCTGATATTTGCTGTTCCCTACAATTCTCAGGGATTTTCTTTTTAAGTGGATAATTGTACTCTAGGCACGTATACATTGGGAGAGAGACAAAGTGCTCCATCTCTGCACATTCTTTATTTATAGGAAGCAAAGTGTTATTTTCAAGCTAAAGAAAAATATTTTTTAGAATATATGGGAGAAGGGGTGATTAAAGACAAGCCCCTCCATCGCTAGTGTTTTATGCATAAAAATTTAACCAGAAAATGTTTTTCATTCATAGATATGTGAGAAGTTCCAAATGGGAATCTTGATTACAGATTTGCTTCTTAATATTTCAAAGCTTTGGTTGAGCTGCATTGCTACACTTGGGCTCGTTTAAGTCAATATAAGAATTCTGAGATTAAGAACTGTCATTCTCAATTGCGACAACTTATTTAGTGGACAGATGACTGCTTGAGCTTGTAATCTAATTCTTGGTGAAGTCCTGACCAGACTAGGAATTTCAGTAATGGAGAAAAGAAATCTTGCCTCTGCTGCTAACTAGTTTCTAAGATTTTTTATTTCTTATTTTTTTTGGAGGGGGCTTCAGCTTCCTCATCCCTAATCTGTGGGGGTAAGATAAGCCAAAATCTTAGATTCCTTCTACTTCAAAAAGGCTATGATAATATGAACCTATTTATATTTGCCTTTGACATATGTAGGCTGTGTGACCCTGGGTAAATCATTTAACTTTTAAATGCTCTAGGTCAGGGCTTCTTAAACTTTTTCCACTCACAGCCCCTTTCCTCTTTCATCACTCCTTAGCTTGCTTGACCTGAGAGTGTGCTCACTGCAAAGTGGGCATGCTTTGCGTGCAGAACCAAGGCTACAGGGAAGTTGTGTGATGTAACACGGCAGACACCACCAGAAACTTCTTGGATTCATTACCTGTTAGATTTTTAATTAATTTTTGGTCATTGAGTGTTCAGAAATCTTTTAGCATTGCCAAATTTCTCAGGACTCCATACGGGTTACAACCCATAGTTTAAGAAGCTCTGTGGCAACAGTACAAGATGATTCTTTTTTATCATTAGATGTAACACGTTGCCTGGCACATAGAAGAAGCTTAATTAATGCTTCCTGACTGACTCATAAGTTGGAGAGAAGGTGCTAGCTTGCACAAGTAGAGGAAGTTTTCTTACCTATAACAATGAAATCACAAATCCCATCCCTATACATACATACATACATATATAAATACACAAACAAAAATGCACATATAAACACATATATACACCCATATACAACGTTCGTGTATATATGTGTATTTTGTACGTATGTGTGTATGTGTATGCACAGAGATAGAGTTTGTTGCCAACTCCAAATCTAGGATCCTAATTAAGACATGAAATATTTCTTTAATGAAATAAATTCTACTCATGCCAAGTTTTTTCATTAGGGTTTATTGTTTAAGTTGTCACAGTACATATTCGGACAAAAACATATTTGCAACGGGTGGAAACTTTTGCTCTAGAACATTTCTTCCTTACATAGTGATTCTTTAAACATTTAAAATAGATTTGTTTTGGTATATTATTTTTTATTATCTACATTTCCTATTGTTTACCTCTGATCTGTCTTTTCTAGAGAATCGTTATTTATAACAAGAATGGCTCAGCAAAACTAGCCAATACAAGAGAACTATCTAACACAATATTCAATGTTGCATAACCATAATACCCCATCTTTACAAAGAAAAACTATGCAAAGAAATGGGGGGGAACATACCTTCCCATATCTACCCTTTGGGAACAAGCTTGGTCATTCTGCAGCATTTAATTTCTATTGATTTATTGGTATAATTTTGATTTATATTATTATGGTTCTCGTGTATATTGGTTTCCCTTTTTTTTGCTTACTTCACTATAAATCAGGTTATTTTACTCTTCCCATACTTTTCTGTCTTCATAATGTTCATAATTTGGGGAGCAAAATAATATTTCATTATATTAATGTGCAAAATTCAACAACTCATCTAGTCATTCCATCCATTTTTGATGGATATTTAGTTTATTTCCAGATATTTGCTATTATAAAATGTTCAGCTATAAATATTTTAATTTATGTGGGATCTTTCTTTTTTTTTTCCTTGACCTCCTTTGGGTATATGTGCATGTCTTTAAAAATATTGTCTCGTTAAAGATAATATGTGTGTATGTACATAATATTATACATATATAACTACTGTGTGTATATTTACACACACACATATCACATTTGAGATAATATATGCACACACACAAATATTATCAAATTTGATCCTCACAATAACTACAAGAGGTAGGTGCTATTATGATCCACATTTTACAGTTGAAGAAACTGAGGTAAACAAGGTAAGTGACTTGCCAAGGTTCACAAAGCTAAGATCTGAGGCAGTATGAAAATTTAGGTCTTCCTGATTCCAGGACCCTCAGTATTAAGGCATCTAGGTGGATCAGTGGATAGAGAACAGGGTGTGGCTTCAGGAAGACCTGAATTCAAATCCAGAGTCAGACGCTGACTGTGTTTCCCTGGGCAAGTCACTTAACTGCTGCCTGCCTCAGTTTCTTCAGCTATAAAGCTGGAATAATAATAAGACATACTTCCCAGGGTTATTGTAAGAATCAGATGAGATATTGGTAAAAAGTGCTTGGCATAGAGTAGATGCTACAGAAATACTTATTTTCTTTCCTTTAGTGAAGATTCTGGGTCAGACTGTGGTCTTTTAGATATTCTCTTCAGATAATTGCAGGTTATTTTCCAGCAATAAAAAATTGGACCAATAATCCAACAACGCATTAGTTTGCCCATACATAACTCCTTCAGTAACATTTCTTGCCAATTGGCTTGTTGTGAGGTGAAACTGTAATCTTTTTTCTGCTTAATATTTCTCATAGTAGTGATCTGAAGCATTCTAAACTAGTTATTTTTGCCATTTGCTTCTTTGAATATAAAATAGAAATGAAAATCTTCATATTTCTTAAGATTCTGAAGCCACCTTAAGGTTCTTTAAAAAAAAAAACTGCGTCAGAATGTTGAATGAGGTATCTTCTTTATTTAGTGAACCATATTTAAAAATATTTTATTCATGTTTTTGAGAGGCAGCAATGACATAGTCACCATGGAATTTTCTCTATGTAATCATCAATATATAATTGCTATCACCTGAGCCTCTCCACAATGGAAGGACAACATTCTTTACCAATTTCTTCACAAAATGTGTGAACTGATTTGGGATGTGAAAAATCTTCCCATGTAGTAAATCTAGGGAGGGTTCTAAAATGTGAAGACTTGCTATTTTAAGAGAGTGCATGGTAGAAAAGTGGTAGATATTGAGTTTATGAAGTGACCTATTTTCTCCTACTAATTTTACAGGTTTTTTTTTTCCATATGAAAGGTCACATTTTTACCCTACTAGGAGACAGCAGGCAGCTTGCCTTCAGAATTCAGGCTCAATAGCTTTTGGGCAGAAATATTAAAAAAACAGAAAGAAGTGATCCAGACACTACACATATTATTTGACACTTTATTCCCTTACCGTATTGAAAAACTGGTGGGATCAACTTTTAACAAATTTTCCACATTTGTAGACAGTGATTGTTCAAAAGAAAAATCCAATTTTCAGGTTTCTAACTTTTATGGTTTCTTTACACAAAGGGGTGTTTGAAATATGGAACAAATTGCCAGACACCGATTGAAGTAAGTAGCATAAGTCAGTTGGAGAGAACTGAACATATTCTATAGGAGAAGATATGTAGTCATAGATAGATTTTTAAGAAAGAAACATTTTCTTGGGGTGGAATGATAAGACCAGTCATCTATGACACACTCAATGAAACGTACTTCAGAATTCAGTATGTGTAGAAGTTTTAATATATTCAGTATCTTTTCAGATAGCGATTGCCTAAAAATTTCTGATAAAGCTATAAAACTATTCTATAAGTTCAGGTAAGCATTTGGAGTAACACAGAGGCCAAACTATATGGTTTCTCTATTTTCAAGGGAAAAGTGAAAAAAGAGTTTCCAAATCACTTGTTGTTTTAAGAATGTAGCTTATATTTATCAACTGGTTTACTGTTGCGTACTCTTCTTTATATAGATAAATTGTACAATTCAAACATTCTAATACTTTGTTGTTTTTTCTTTCCTTTAGAAACTCAAAGTTCAATTAAAAAGTATGTTTTAGAAGTGACTTGATCAACTTCAGTCTGAAGTTTATTTAATAGATACTAAATTAGAACTGACCACAATGAATAGTTTTATCGCAGGAATTAGCAAGCATGTCAGTTTAGACTTAAAACAGTCCATTTTCCTCTCTAATGAACAAAATAGCTTTTAGAGCATTGTGAAACTTGTTCTCTAGTTGAATGATTCTCTAATTCTGTTCACAGATACATGCTATGTAAGCACCTGAGAAGAATATTAATAGCATTCTTTGAAGCAAGTTCCTTGAAAATTTTAAAAAATGAAACACTGTATTATTTAAAAAACTAGGAATTCTCATAGCATTTCTGTTGATATATTTTACCTCCTCATGCATGGACTGACCAGGTATCTTTACATAGAGAAATAAACTAAAAGAAATAAAATACAAATCACTGATATACCTAATGAATTTAGCAAAACCAAACCTATTTGTTGAATGACTAATCTGAATTTGAAGAATTTCAGAATAGGAAATTCTCCTTTGTAGAGGGCAAAGGGAAGGATGGGAATATTATGCTCACTTATTTTATTTTAGTTTTGAACTAGAGGCCAAATCCTAGATGACTCTTTCTACTGGGACCAATGCAGAGAAGGTGGTGCTGCTCTAGTATCAGAGAAAGGTGTTAATCAGCCACACCTGAAGGCCAACCCATCTGCCAATAATGGTTGCCTTACATTTGCCAGGGGAGGTTCCAATGATGCATTCTCATGTCAATCAGAAGGAAGACACACTGGGATTTAAAGGGTCCTATGACCCTCAGATGGGGTCTTTGGCCTCTAAAAGAGACCAATGACTTCAATTTATCAGTTATTGCCAGCTTAACTAATAAACTGATTAAATCATGTTCAGAATTTTGTCTTGTCATTTCACTTGATATAATTTATACCTGCACAAAACACATTTATAAGAAATCCAACTTGATTTAACAGAACAAGGTAATGTACTCAACATTATCTAAGTATGTTATACAGTTTATTGCTAGTATATTATCTACTATCTAAACAAAATAACTATTGGAGAGGGAATGAAACTATCCTATTTTCAAAGGAATTTTCAGACAACTATTAGGCTACATACACTGAGAACAGCTTACCCCTTGGAGATCTGAATTCATAATGGACTCCACTAGCTGAGAGAAAATGGAGGGGAAAAAAAAGAATGATAAACTCGTATCTTCAAATGAAATCTGAATCACAAGTTTTTATGTTACCAAGTCTCCCCTGTGGTAAGGGAAGCTATTACAAAAACAGCTTGTTATTTTACTTGAAATTGTTGTAAAGAATTTTGTAGTATTCTTTAAAATGAAATGCCACATACAATCAGATTAGAATGGAAAATACCACAATTTTATTTAACCTACATAAAATATTATATTTTAGCTAAAAATAATAAGTAACAAATTTGAAAAAAAATGGATCCTCAATTTTTGATTCCCTAGTAATTAACATTCTTTTCATAGTAAGTCAAAGTTAGTTACAATTTCAGCACAAGCCCCTAATTATTTTCATAGGTTTCTGAATGAAAGGCATTGTGGAATAGAGAAAAGAGAGCCAGTGGAGTCAAGAAGACCTGGGTTCTGTCCCTGCCTCTCATAGATAATGGCTCTGTGGTTATGGGCAGATAATAACCTCTCAGTGTACCAAGCAACTTTCTTAATACTATAATCTGCAGAGGAATTGTTCATCTAGCATGGGTGGAAGGAGAATCTATTGTAGGAGTTCTCCACACAAATGAATGACAAAAATGAGACAAAATAAAAAAGCACCCACCATGTCCAAGAGACCTCCAAATGTAAACTTAGCTGAATGAAAATAAATATCAATGCTGAAGGATTGTAACTGGAGTTCTCAAGAATGATTTTGTATCTAATTTAAGAAAACACCTATAAAGACTGATGCCAAAAAAACAAGGGAAAATAAGAATTTAAGCCATGTACCTGCTGAACTGTAACCTTTATAGTTTGCCAGAAAATTTTATCTCATTTTACATGTCAATTCCTTTATTTTTTTTCTTCAAGTTAATCTCTTCAGCTTCCAATTTTTTAAAGATACTCCCTTAACTAAACTTTAATAAGTGCACAGCCTCTTGTAGGGCATAGCTTGGTGTAGGACCTAGAACATTGGCTTTGACTAGGAAAAACTGCCTCTACCACATACTATCTGTGTGACCTTGGCCATGTCACCTCTCAGTCCTCTGGACAACTGAGACCTCAAGTTGAAGAGAAAGTTCTGATTCGCATCAATGGAGGGGGCTTCCATATTCAAAAGTTTTGTATTAAAATCATGGGCTTAGTCTCTAACCCCTGAAAGAGCAGGTAGGATTTTGACAAGGAAAAAAGGATGGGGAGAGCGTTATGGATGGCTGAAGTAGGGGGAAAAAGCATGGAAACAGACATTTGCCAAGGTCTGTTTGCCAGAAATGAGGACATCAACCTGACTGGTAAAAAGGGTTCTTGGAGAGTATTAGGAGGTAAGGTTAGCTAGATAAAGTGAAGCCAGAGTACAGAAGATTTTGAAGGAGAGGCTGAGGATTTTGAACTTTAGTCTGAGGGCAACAGATAACCATTGAAAGAATGCAAACATATGATGGACTTAATGAAAGCAGGTACTTTGGGAAGATTAATTCCAAAACAGTGTATTGGAGAGGTTAGAGAAGAAAGGGCACTGAGGAAGGGAGATGTCTTAAGAAGCTACTGCAATAATCCAAGTGTAAGAAGATAATAACCTAGATGAGGGTGGCATCAGTGGAAATGGAAAATAAAGATAAATGAGAACTGTTTCCATGGGTTTTCATATAAAACCAACATATGAATTTATTTTTATTTACTCTAATTTTATTTTAAGTGAAGGTTAAGTGTAGGAGGCTTAGTGAAAGGGAGAGTAGTACAAGAAAAAAAGAAAGAAAAGGAAAAATATCATTAAAATATTTAGAAAAAAGGCGATGAAAATTCAGAAAGAGAATACAAACAAGGTCAGTGTTGGTTCTATCATATTAATTTTACTGTGTGACTTCCAGGAGTCAAGATGGAGGAATTAGGCTGGAAATCCCCTGAATTCTTCTAAAATCTCATCCAAACAACTATAAAAGAACACCTCAGAATGAATGCTGGAATGATGGAACCAATAAAAGATGGGTTGAAACAACGTTTCTGCTGAAGACAATTTAGAAGGTTGGCAGAAGGTTGGGTAAAAGAGAAACACAATCCAAATCAGACAGTATCCAGGCAAGCCAGCAGGAGGCCCTCAACCCCAGTGCAGCTCAGTAACTGAGGCTCTACAGCTTACTACATCAGCAAGTGAGTATCCAGGACTTCAGAGACCCTGGAGCAGGGGCCAGATACCCTATGGCCATGACACAGCACTAGGCAAGTGGCCAGGCTAAACTTCCAACCCTTGCTGACCCTTGCACAGTACCTGGCTCCCCACAGCCCTGGCACAACACCAGGTGAGCAGTTGGGGGGAGAGGGAGAAAGGCTTGGGAATGGCTTTGTCCCCTGACCTGCTAATGTGTATTGATTTTTTGGTTAATATGATGGATTTGGCTTTATGGTATTGGGATTTGGCTTTCTGGTGTCTGAATAAATGTTTTCCTTCTGCCTTTTGTATTGAGAGTATGTTATATTTTGTGATTCAGAACTACACTGGCATATTCATAGTAGCCCTCAGTGCTGTGAATATTGCCTGGGAGATACAGGCCCACTGTTCATGGGCCAGGAAGCTTGGGACAGTGCCCCTTCCATCCCAGGAACAGAGCTCAACTATAAAAGTTATGAAATAGAAAATGAAAAAAAAATAGGGAAAAATGTGCAATAAAACAAGAACATGACCATAGAAAGTCATTATGGTAACAGGGAAAGTCAAAACATAAACTTAGAAGAAGATAAGAATGTCAAACACCAACATGCAAAGCCTCAAAGAAAAATGTAAATTGATCTCAAGCCAAATAAAAAAGACTCCTGGGAGAGCTCAAAAAGGATTTTTAAAAGGAAATAAAAGAGACTGAAGAAAGATTTGGAAAAAGAAATGAGATTAAAGCAAGAGAATCATGATTAAAAGAGTCAACAATTTGGTAAAAAAAAAAAAAGCACAAAAAAAGTAAAGAGGAACAAAAATTCACTGAAGATAAGAATTCCTTAAAAATAGAGTTGGCTAAATGAAACAGGAGGTTAAAAAAAGCTGACTGAAGAAAATAACATCTTAAAAATTAGAACTGAACAAGTGGAAGTTAATGACTTCATGTGACATCAAGAATCAATCAAACAAAATGAAAAGAAACAAAAAAAGAAGCAGATGTAAAATATCTCATTAGAAAAACAACTGACTTAGAAATTAGAACCTGTAGAGATTATTTAGGAATTACTGAAGTATGTGAAAGCCATGATGAAAAAAAGAACCTGGATATCACACTTCAAAAATTCATTAAGGAAAACTTCCACAATATCCTAGAACTAGAGGATAAAATAGGCATTGAAAGAATCCATCAATCATCCCAGTCATCTCCTGAAAGAGATCCCAGAACAAAAACTCCCAGGAATATTATAGCCAAATCCCAGAACTCCAAGATAAAGGAGAAAATATTGCAAATATCCAGAAAAAAATATCTAGTATCATGGAGCCACATTGAAGATTACATAAGATTTAACATCTTCTACATTAAAGGATTGGAGGGCTTGGGATATGATAATCAAGAGGGCAAAGAAGCTAGGATTACAATGAAGAATCACCTACCCAGTGAAAATTAACATAATCTTTTAGGAGAAAATTGGTCATTTGATGAAAGAGAGGACTATGATGAAAAGATCAGAGGTGAACAAAAAATTTGATTTTCAAATACAAGTCTCAGAGAAGCATACAAAGGTAAACAGGAAAGAAAAAATATAAGGCACTGAATAAGATTAAATCATTTACATCCTTATATGGGGAGATATTATTTGCAGCTCTTAAGAATTATTTCACTAGTAAGGAACATACAGAGATAGAAGGTGCAGGTATAAAGTGACTTTGATTGGATGATATTCAAAAGGAAAAAGAAGTAATGACTGAGAAAGAAGAGTACACTGGAAGCAGAGAGGTAAAATGGGGTAAATTTCCTCACATGAAGCAGTATAAAAGACCTATTACAGTGAAGGCAAAGGTGGGGGTGGGGTGGGCATTGCTGGAATCTTACTCTCATCAAAACTGGCTCAAAGAGGGAATAATATACACATTCAATGATATAAAAATCAATCTTACTCTACCAATTATTTAAAGAGCAATTAGTTCCAATGTATATAAACAATTTGGAAAAATAGACAAAGAAAGAGTCCTACCAAATACCTTTTACTGCGTAAATATGATGCTGATATCTAAACAAGAAAGAGCTAAAATAGAGAAGGAAAACTATAGATTAACTTTCCTAAAGAATATTGATGCAAAAAATTTAAATAAAACACCAGCCATATATCACCAGGGTCATGCACTATTGTCAGGTGGGATTTAAATCACGAATGCAGGACTGGTTAAATATTAAGAAAGAGATGAGCATAATTGACCATATCAGCTACAAAGTCAACAAAAATTATATGACTTTCTCAACAGATATAGAAAAAACTTTGAAAAAAATATTCCAACCATTCCTGTTGAAAATATGAGAGAACCTAGGGATTAATGAAGCTTTCCTTAAAATGATAAGTAATATCTGACTCAAACCATCAGTAAACATTATCTGTAATGGGAATAAACTAGATGCCTTCCCAATGAGATCAGGGGTGAACAACTATGCCCATTATCATCCCTATTATTCAATATTATGTTAGAAATATTAACTACAGTAAAAGAGAAAAAAAGATATTGAAGGAATTAGAATAGGCAATGAGGAAACAAAGCTATTACTCTTTGCAGATGATATGATAGTATACTTAGAGAATCCTGGAGAATCAACTGAAAAAAAGAACTTGTTGAAATAATTAACAACTTTAGCAAAGTTGTAGAATATTAAATAAACCACAGAAAGCTCTGTGAGATAAAACTACCACAATCTCCATTTTACTGAGAAAGAAACTGAGACATAAGTGACTTGTCCAGGGTCCCACAGAAGCTAAATGTCTAAAGTGGGATTCTAGAGTAGTATTGGGGACATAACCAATGTATAAATGATTGCTGAATTTTATTGACTGACTAATTGAAATGGTGTTAAAATAGAAATGAAGAAAACGATGTTAGATGCATCAGAAAAGAAAAAGTGTTTTCTAACTTAAAGCTACCAGTATGGTGAAGATTTTTTTAACAGGATTTTTTAACAGATTTTTTTATCATGGGGGAATGGTTGAAACATTCTGGACAAGGGGAGATTACAGTGAAAGCAAGACTAGGTCAATTAAAGTATAAAAGCAGCAGTAAGTCATATAGATCAGAACACACTGAAGTGGCTCAAGCAGTGTTTAAAGGAATGACGAAGATTAGTAAGTGCTCAACTAGTGCTGAGGACTGAAAAATGGGATATCAATTTTATACATAGCTACTAGATATCAAATCATAAATTTCATTATAATTGTAAGATTTTTTTACTGATTGTTTTATATGCTTTAGAAAGATAAGCATATTATATATTTTAACATATATTTAAACATACACATGTATACACATGTACAAGTATATATGTAAATATCCATAAAGGTGTGTATGTATGTGTATGTATTTTACATATATCCATAGATACATGTGTATCTATGTATACATACATGTTTATTAAGGAGAAAAGAACACTGGACTCCAAATCAAAGCACCTGTACATAAGTTTTCATCTCTGATATTTATTAGTTGTATCAACTGTGCCATCAATTAACCTTTGTGCCTCAGTTTTCCTATTTGTAAAATGAGAGAGTCAAGACTGAATGATCCCTAAGATCTCTTCTAGCTCTAAATCTCTGATCTTCTGTTGATCGGCTTTGGAATTTTTGCTGTTCTTTTTTTTTAATCTTCCAAAACTGTCTGAATGGTATTATCCCTTAATCCTGCAAAATGAGACTAGTCTGCTATCAATAAATTATTTTTTAAGTAACTTATTTTTTCTTTTGTTCAAGTAGGGCCTGGGAATTCTCTCATTATTCTTTCAAAAATGCTCTGACACAAGAAACCTAGATGATTGACTTCCTTGACAAACCCTTTAAAATGCACAAATGAGAAATCTTAGTTGCAAAGTAGCTTTCAAATTAGTAGCCTACACCAGTGATATCAAACAGAAATGGGGGACACTTAACTCCAAAAAGATCCCTGAGAGCCACGTATTAACTTAGAAAACCACCTATTAATATTGTTTGTTTTATTTTATTTTTATTTATTTTGTGAAACAATTTCCGTTAACATCTTAATATGGTTTGAGCCACTTGTGAGTGTCTTAGACTGAGTGTGGTCTGCACAGATAGCATGTTTGATACTTCAAGTCTACACTAAGGACTGCTATATTACTTAGAGGGAGAATGGTAGAACAGTTGGCATGTTCTAGAGTTAGGAAGGTTTGTGTTCAAATTCTCTCTCTGCTATTTATTGTAAGGCAAAAATGAGATAATATATGTAAGTGCTCCAGAAATGTCAACCATTTTTAAGGATACTGACACAATTTTCAAGGAATAGGACAAATTTATCATAGGTGACAATTTATTGTTGATTATTTGCTAACGTATTTCTGAGCCAATGTGGACTGTGTTTTTTTAGTTATCCAACCCTAGTCCATGTTTCTACTACTTATATATTGTTCCAATTTGCTCAAACTCTACCTTTGCATATGTTCAATGTATGGAGAAAGTAAAATTGGGGTTACTTCAAGGCAATTTCGGTGACTTATTTTCCTGAGTTCCAGGTCCAGCTTTCAAGTTACTGAAAGGCAGCACCACTTAGTCAATGGAGAGCTGGCCTTAGAGTCAAGAAGACTTGTGTTCAAGTGCTGACCTTTACTCATACTAATTACTTGACTCTGGACAAGTCACAACCTATGAATGCCAGGCAGCTCTCTAAGACTGTAAGTTACAGATAATTTGCCTCCTATGTCTCTAGAAAGATTTTCTTCACCCAGGAGTTCTTTAGCCCAATGAAATCACAGGTCAGGTCTCTATCTTTTATCCAATTAATCATATCCATCTACATGCTACTTCACTGAATTGAACCTACAACAGAATTTATCATTTTTCTCTCAAAATCTTCTCAAGTTTTACATGAACTGATGAATAGTGAAGTGAAAAGAACTAGGAGAAAGTTGTACACGGTAACAACAATATTATTCAATAAAGAACTGTGAATGGCTTAGCTCTTCTTAGCAACCCAATGACCCAAGACTATCCCAAAGGTCTAATGATGAACCATACGATCTATACTATACTTTCTCCAGAGAAAGAATTGATATTATTAAAATACAGACTCAAGCATGCTGTTTTTCACTTTCTTTCTTTCATTTTTTCTTTTCTTTTTTTAATTTTATTTTTTATTCATCTTCTTCCACAAAACTAAATGTTTTACATAATTGCACATATATAACTTCTATTTGACTGCTTACTGTCTCAGGGAGAAAAGAGGGAAGCAAGGGAGGGAAGAACAGGATTGGGAATTCAAAACGATAAATAAAAACATTTTTAAAAATCGAAAAAAGGGGAAAAAATCTTCCCCTCCTGACTTTACTATTTCCATTAATGATACCACCACTGTCCCAGTTATTAATGCTTAAAATTGTTAACTCCTCTCATTTCTCTCTATAACAACAACAACTAACATTTACATATTCCAGGCACTGAGCTAACTGCATTATAATTATTGGGTTATTTGATCTTCACAACAACTCTAGGATATATTATTGGGCTTATTTATTTATATATTATACACACACATACATATATGCACATATATACATGTGTATATATGTATGTGTGTGTGTGTATAATATATATAATATGTACTTATGCTTTTATTATCCCCATTTTATAGGTGAGGAAACTGAGGCAAACAAAGGTTTGCCCAGGGTCACAGAGTTAGTATCAGAGGCCTTATTTAAACTTAGATCTTCTTTAATTCAAGCCCACTGAACTCTATCTACTGTTCTACTTAAATGTCTGATCTCTAACTCCTTCAATTTGGTTGATCTCCATAATATTTCACACCTTTGCCCTTCCTCTCATCCCTCCTTTGCTACCTTCGTTCATATTTTCCTTAGTTCTTACCTAGATCAGTACTCTAGCAATTCATTTACTTACACACTCTTACTTGAAGTAAAACTCTTTTGAATACACCTATACTACAAGGTTTATATATACTTGTTTCTAAATCATACCACTGCAATTCTGTGATATTTGTATAGATTATAAAGTTTACACAATAATAGAAATAAAAAAGATAAGATAAAGTTGAAACAATATTTGATCCATAGTCAAAAGGTAGCCTCTGGTATTTACTCAGCAGGCCTGTGTTTTGGAATAGTCATTTTTGAAGCTCTGTGAAGGATGATGAATTAAAGAAGGGAGAGACCAGAGCCAGGGGAACCAAATACGGAGTTATTGAGAGGTGAGGTGAACCTGCACTAAGGCAAAGTTTTTGGGAGTAGAGAGGAGACATGAGACATTTGGTGACAGATTGGTTCTTTATGGTGAATGAGAGCAAGGAGCTGAAGATGATAGCAAGTGACTAGAAAGATGGCGATGCCCTCCACAGCAATAGACAAGTTCAGAAGAGGCACAGGTTTCAGAGGAAAGATGATATAATAGAATCAGCAATAAAGAGCACAGTCCATTCATAGACACTTATCCTACGTGTCTCTGTCCTTGTCCAAATGAAAAAGTGGTGTGGGGCTCTTACCAGTCACTGCCCCAAGAGCGCAGAGCCTGTATGAAGGCTGCCCACAGAAACCACAAGGTAATGTGAGGGGATTCAGTGTAGGATTAACATGGGAGTGGGGTGGGTGGGGAATTTTGCCTATTCTGCATCTAGGGGTGGCTGATCAGGTCATAAACATCCTAAAGGTCTATTTCCCAGTGCAACCATAGAGTGGTAGAAAGAGGAATGGAGGAGTATTTAACAATATTTGGAGTGTTAAATGAGATGGTGTATTAGCAACCACACTAGCACACAGGGTGGGCTGTTAACACAGGTTCTTTGATCTGCTTTTCTAAAGGAAAGATAACCTTCAAGGAGTCAACAATCTTACTTTAATTACACATATTTAAGTCATTCACTTATTCAGGGGAAAGGTCAGCACCCTGAACATGGACAAAATATAAGCAGAGTAGTAAAGAAGGTAAAGGTCATTCACTAGTTCAGGGGATAGGTTAGCACCCTGAATATGGAGAAAATACAAGCAGAGAAACATAGAGAAAATAGCAGAGATTGAACAGACAGGGCTCCAACTGTCTGAATAAAATAATGCAATGACCTATGTATACCATCAACCTGAGAGAGTACCAACATCTGAGTAGTCAGGGGACTCTTACCAAACAGCTACTCAGAGTCCTGTCCAGAGAATCAAAAGGTCCTTCTCATGAACAAGCTCCCAAAGCAAAATGCCAGCCTCCCAGAATACAAAACAAAAATTCAGCCCCTGATTGGTTCAGAGTCAGAAGGCAAGAAACCTGTGTGACTCAGCACAATTGTGAATTATCAGGGTTCAAAGGAGATCATTCCTTCAGATGTTCACAATTTAGTCTGAGCCAGGGGAGGAAAAAAAAAACAAAAAACAAATCCCACTTTGCTTACACTTACAGTGGGGTGGTCAAATTGTGTGAGAGATAAGTCCACAACTGACCTTCATAGGGAAGGCAGGATGCAACCTATCTTTCCAGCTTCTATTTGGTGCCCACATACCCTTTGGTATCATGCCTCTTGTCATTTTGTAGTCATGCTGTGTTTACCACCTTGGAGATCACTGACCTAGACTACTAAAACAGCCTGAGTCTAAAGTTTAGGCTACTACTAATACAAGTATTCCATCTTCCCCCCTTCAATTTATCTCACACATTCCTGCCAAATCAATCTTCCTACCAAACATCTGGGACGACATTATTCCAAAGGTCAAGTATATTCAAGGGCTCTCTGCTGGCTTATGAAAACACTCTAATTTTTTTGAGGGGGAGGACTGACAAAAACTTTCTCCCTAATTTGATTACAGCCTACTTTTTCAACATTATGTTTTCTTGCTCCCTCCCCCAAGTAGCATATATCTCAAAAGAACTGTACCCAGAATATACCACATTCTTTTTTATTGCTCTATCTTTTCTCACATTGATTCTTGTGCCTGGAATGCTCTCCCCTTTCATGTCTGTTGAACTCTTACTCATCTTTCCTGTTTCACCTCAACTATTTGAAAATGATGTATTTAAAGCTGGAATCTATATTAATGGCCATCAAGTCTAATTCCACATTTTTGCAGTTGAGGAAATTGAGGCTGAGAGAAGTTACGTGACATTCCCAGAATCACACAACTAGTAAGTGTCCCAGGAAGGATTTGAACTTGAATCTTTCTGATTCCAAGGGTAGAATCTTTCCCACTCCATGCTCCCTATCTACCTCAAAATCATTCTCTGATTCCTCTAGCTGGAACCAATTTCTCATTAATCATATTCTATGTATTATAGTTATTCACATACGTCTTAGGTCACCTACAAGAACTTCTCCAGGGCAGAACAATGTTTTCAGTAGCATTATATCTCACCCAGTATTTCCACAGTACAGTATTGTGCAGATATTCAATCTGTCTATATTTTAGTAGAACCTTAAGAAGACCATAAACCATCTCTAACTTAATAGATAAATTTGAGAGAGGCATCCAAAACTCAGAGAGATTAAAGGACGTGGTCAGAGCTAGTAAGGGTGGAAACAGGTCTTCAATGCAGGCTTCCTTCCTCCTATGTATCATGCCACTATTTCCCACACCATTTTTGCATGCAGCTGGTGGTGCTCAATGACCATTTCTTGAATTGGATTCGAGCCACATGATAAGAATTTTTTCTCCTTGTATACACTTTCAATAAGAAAGTGAAAATAATTTATAATATATCTACTCTCAAGTGACTCTTATTTAATTAGCATTCACTGAATCACAGGACCTTTTTGTTGTTTTTAGATTTTTTTTTTTGAGCTGGAAAGGGTCTTAAACATCCTGAGAGTTCCTTCATTGAAAAACTTTGTTTTATAATCTGAGAATGATATTTAGCAGACTGAGTTAAAGGTCTTTTTTGATCAGTTTTTTTTTCCAAGCACCCATGATAACAAATCATATAATGGAAAATTTGTCCAAAGGAATATTGTATCATTTATACTCAGACTACAAGTGCTTAGCACAGTGCTTACAATACAGCAGGCTCTTCATAAATGTTTACTGTATTATATTATATTGTATTGTAAGTGCCCTGAGGATTATAAATCTGTATATTTACAACATGATATCCAGCACCACACAATTTCCTAAGTTTGCCCTCAAAAACTGGCAGTCTGAAATGGACATTTTTGTCTGCCTTCTCTCTCCATCCCCTCCCACTCCTGCCAAGTAACTGAAGTAATTATTTTGGAAGACATCATCTTAAAAATATTCAAATAACCTGAAAGTAACAGCATCAATCACTAAACCAATGAATATTTAAGCATCAGCTGTAAGCAAAATACTATGCTAGATATTATGGTGATTACCAAGGTATATACGATATAGCTCTTTCCTTCAAGGAGTTTCTGTGTACATCCAAAGAGTGAAGAAGGACATACACAACAAGTTAGCAAAAGATAAAGAACTCTTGCCAGGCAGGTACCAGACAAATGTGGTGGATAGCAGTATTTCCTTATCTGTAAAATGCATGCTTGAACTAGCTGTCTTCCAAATTACCTTTCAGCTCTAGATTCTAATGATTTTAGGAATTCAGGGGATAATTCATCTTAGTATTCATGCACAGCTTCCTGAAGATGGTAAGACAGGAGCTGTGAAGGTGGTAGTGAACGTGACTTCTACCCGAAGGACAGATAAAAATTTAAAAGACAGAGAAGGGAGAGGGCAATCTTGCCAGGAAAATGACATAAGAAGAGGCACAGATATAAAACAGACATGGAATGCTTTGTAGACTGGGAAAGTCAGCCTGGCCAGAGGAGATTATTAGGGAAGAGGGGAAATAAATTTGGAAAGGTAAGTTGAGTACAACATATAGTTCAACTTAATAAACATTTGTTCTATTTATTTCTACTAGGAGCACAATTAGGAGAGGGTTATTCCTACTAAGAGCATACTCCTATGCTAAACTGTAAAATACTGGTTTTCCTTTTGCCAGAGGCCTCGAAGGAAAATCTGGATGATGATTGGTAGAGGTGTTACAGTGGAGGTTATTTTACTAGTATGTGTTAGATTAGATTGCTGGGACTGTGGACATCCAGCTAAAGAACTCATTCAGAAAACATGCCTTACCCAAGGAAGGAAACTGCATGAAGACTATATGAAGAGACAACTACAGGAGTTTTGAATTGCCTTTGCTACTCCATATATATCTTACCATTATTTTAGCCCAAGTTTGAGCTTCATTTTCTCATGGATGCTGTGTGTATCTAAGGGAGACTGCACTCCACGTTTATGGTGAGATTTTGCTATTTACTGTCTTAGAGAGACTTTACTATTTACTATTTTGCTATTAGTGAGGTTTTACTATTTACTATCTTAGTAAATGCTTTCACTATGATCCAGTTGTGCCTCCTGACTGACTGTTAATGGGAAGCACCTAGTTGAGTCTTATGAGCACTCACAAGGTCCCCCTTTGTACCTGAGACAGCCAGCATTCTCTGAGGGTCCAATCTTTGAGTATGGATAGAAGGGAGGGAAGCAGCTCGATGACAGACCTAGGATCTACCGGGGTTTCCCCACAATATGGGGTTAAGTCCAGCCCTCCTTTCTTCCTGGGACAAGCATTAATTTTCTCTTAAGAAGGAAACAAAGTGGTCCCAGGGAACCCATTTGGCCCCTGTTTCCTTGCCACAGCCTCCTGATCCACTAAGAGGCTTATAAAGTCTATGCATATGCAGTCAGGGTCTCTTCAAATTGGTGGACTTCTGAAGACTATGCAAAATCACTCTACCTTACCATGCTGATAAGACATATGGAGACAAGGGGTGCTGTGTCCAGAAAGGCTAAGCACCACTGTATCCTTTCCATATTAGGCCAAAGTGAGCTTCCTTTTGCTAACCATTCCATAACTTTCAGATACCTCATTTCATTGTAACACCAAACCTTGGACTAATAGAAAATATTGCCGGCCTCCCTCCACCAGGTTCCCTGACCTGGTGGAAGGATGTCCCTTTCTTGAGAATTGTAATAAATCCTTTTCTTTCTGTTCTTATTGAGAAGCCTCTTCATTTATTTAAGATTTTGAGTAAGAGTCTTTTTATCCCACACAGTTGGTGCATTGGCCAGGAATGCCCTTCAGTGGCAACTCCTTCCCATTTGGATCAGGGGCAGGCACCTGTCAGAAAGCTTTCTCTGATAGTCTCTGACCTAAAGGGGAGGAATTTCTGCCCTGAGGGGGCAAAAACCCTGGAAAAAAAGAGGTACTCAGAGGAATAGACAGAAACAAAAAGAAAAGAAAAAGGAAATGAAATAATAAGAGAAAGGATAAAGGCTCCAAATAAGTGAGGCGAAGAAGTGAAAGCAAACTCTGGCTGGCCAGTGGAGGAGACGCTTGTTGAAAGTTGTGTATGTATAGCCTGGAGGTAGGGATAGCAAGAAAGGCAGTCTGAGCTTCTGATCCATGATGCCAGTATGCCTGTGAGATGCTGGCCATGAACTGCAAAAGGTGATCTCATGGTAAAGTTGGGAGAGCGGCTATTTAGCCTGGGGTGAGTTTTGTAGGAGAGTGGACATCTGGATTTCTACAGGAAGATAAAGAACATGCAGAGATGCTGTGCTGAAGGTGGCCTGAAGGAGCATCTAGATCAGAAAACTGCATCAGATGAGATGGAACCTCTGAATGGATAATTCACTGATCTACCTTTGTATCTTAAATCTTTGTATTTGTACTTATAATATGGGGATAGTCTCCTTGTAATTTGTTAATGTATTGATTAACTTTGCTCTCTTCCTATATTCATATAAAGGAGGATAGATGAAGGGAAGAATGTATAGGGGAAAGAATGTGAGGATCATATTTAATTTAAGAGAGTGTCCATGTTTTTGTCCAAATTTGGTCATCTGCTTTAAAAGTATGAAGGAGAAGAAGGAGTTGTATGAGAGTATGGAAAGTGAAGGAGATAAATTAACAGATAATCTGTATTAGTAGTGATGTGGAAAGTCTTCAGATGATAGAGAAGAGGAGGGATTGAGTGAGATGAGGAGATTGTGAAGACTTTTCATAATAAAAATATGGGGAATATTGAACTTTCTAAATAAAATTTCTCTTCCATAAGGCCTCTGTCCTTGGATACATGAGTTTCAGGTATCCAGGACTTGTGGACAGTCAGTTGGTCCCCCTCCCAGCCACCAGCCACCAGCTTTCTTTGTGAAAGTGGTGTGGGCTGTAGCCGAAACTTGGAAGTTACTCAAATCTCCCCATTGTTTGCTGTACTGTTGCCACATCAACACTACCAGCTCCTGCTTCTCCCCCTCCCCTCTTTTCTAAAGCCACATCAGCAGTTAAGTTAGATATTAGATGAGGTAATTGTGTTGGGATAGGTAAAGATTTCCTAGGGTTTGTCTATTATTTTGCGCTTAGATTGTGAGCCTGCCTCCCAGCCAATGGAGAGGTGGGATAGTGGGGAGGTGGGATTCTCTGCCGTTAGGTTATAAAAATTGTGCTTCAATTTCTGTAAGTTGCCTCCCTCCACCAGGTTCCCTGACCTGGTGGAAGGATGTCCCTTTCTTGAGAATTGTAATAAATCCTTTTCTTTCTGTTCTTAAAAAAAAAAAAAAAAAGAAAAGAAAAGAAAATATTGCCATCAGGCCAGCCTCCCGAAAGCTTCCATAGGAGATGCAACATTTATCAGAGCTAGAATTTGAATTCAGGTCTTCCTGACTGAAAGATTATTTCTTTTGCCTATATAAGACAGTTGGTTAACCATACACACACACTCACACCCCCCACCCCACCCCCCACATATATATGTAGGAAGTTTTCTTAGGTATATATGAATTCTAGGTATTACTAACATATTACAGCCAAAGACATGAGACAATATATGAAGTAACCGAAGATTTAACCCTTAGAGTTTTATTAAGTTCTTTGGGACACAATACCTCATTCTTACAAAGTAAGTTTATGAATAATCCATGGATATTCAATAAGGGAAAGACAGTTGGAATTTTATACGAAACCGCTAAAACTTTTACAAACAAATGTAAAACAAGGTTTGTGTTTTTAAGAAGCAATATTCTATATAGAGATTTTTCTTTAAGGAGGCAGAAACGGATACTTTGTTTGGCTCCAAATGGTAATATTTGTACAGTGTGACTTCACATGTAAAGAACACTTGACACTAATTAGGTTCTTACTCTTCAAAATGGACAAAATTGTTTTCTAGGAGCTATACACATTTCCTTAGCTGTTTCCTCAGTGGCTGTGATCAATTTTTTTCTCTTCACATCACAAATGATAAATGTAGAAAAGGTCAAATCCTTCTTTGATTGGTGCTGTCTAAGCATGGACTTAACTGTAAATCATTTGTGAAGATCCTTCTTTTGTAGGCGAGTGGAGTTGCTTATTATGGGGTGTTAATGCACTTTCTAAGCACTGCTGGTAGAAGAAGGTGTTAGACATTGATCTATATTTTTTATAGATAAGCATTTATTTTGCTACAGTAAAAACATAGTTTCTATAATAGAAGTGTGATTCTGTATCTTTGTAAAAATATATTTTTGTAACATAAAAGAGCTCAATTATAATAAAATAAAACAAAAAAGCCTGATATTGAAGGATGCAAAAAATTACAATGAACCATTAAAATTTTTGGTAGTGACTTAAAAAAAAGTTGATTGTTTCATGGTAACATTTGTTTGCAAAGGAAGGATTAGCCAGGTGCACACTTGCTCCTAGGGCATGCTAAATTTGGAGTTCTGATATCCAAGAGGGCTAAAGCCAGTCTAGATTTTGCAGTGTCTGACTTCGATGTTGAAAGGCTACAGGAGTGGGGTCACCTGGCTGACTAAAGAAGAGTAAACCAAAGCAGGAAAGAAATGGAACATATTTAAATCTCTGTTATTGGACTCATGAGTGACTAATGAACTTCCAGTCTGAGCAAGATAGAAAAATGTAGTTTAAAAAAAAAAGAGATTTGCAGGGAGAAATGCAGAAATGCTTTTTAATCCCATGTACAGCATCTGTTCTTGCTCTGTAAAAGTAAGTCTGCATTAGCATGTTGTACCAGCAAAGCAAGCTTTTCTACCATATTTTAAAGGAAGACCACCTCAAGTGAAAAATGCCTGTTTCTGGCTCAATTCCAAGCAAACACATGGATGAAATGAGGCTGATTCATAGGAATATTGAAACTCTCTGCACTGATTGTTAGGAAAATGTGCACAGCTTTTAAACAGTATGCTTCCAGGGCTGTTCAAAGGGCATGAGTAGAACTCCCTAAATGACTTCCATAATATCCTAATGCTAACCAAGCTGTTGGGTTATATTATGTCTAATTCTCCATTTTGTTGGGTATGTTACTTATTAGCACTCAAGTGAGTACATTAAAAGTTATAATAAAAGCAGCAGTGATTGCTACTATATGGTTAGAAGCAAGCCTTTCTAGCTCAGTATTGATTCTTTACAACTGTTTCTAAATGAGACACTGGTTTTCAAACCATATTTTTTATTTCAGAAAACAACAAACTATTACCAATCGACATGTGGCACAGAAGGGCTCGGTGCTTAGTTACCACTCTGGTTTCCGAAGTGGAGATCTGAACCTTATGGATAAATTATAATCAACCAGAGGGTGGGAAAATAGACACCATTTCACCCTATCCTTGATGACCAATTGCTGGCCTTGTCTTCATTGTACCATATCTTCACTTGTGTGTGTTTATCCTTCTTTGGCGAAGAAGACCATGCCATCGCAGAAATGATGACATGACTTGTACTTGACTTTGTTTTGAGTGAAGGAGGGCTGTGCAGGTCACCAGCTTCACTTCTGCTCCAGAGCCATCTGAATCCAGTGACCAGATATTCATCAGGATGACTGGAGATGTCCCAGGATGAGGCAATTGGGGTTAAGGGACTTGCCCAAGGTCATGTGGCTAGTGAGTGCCAAGTGTCTGAGGTGAGATTTGAACTCAGGTCCTCCTGACTCTTGCACTGGTGCTCTATCCACTGCACCACCTAACTGCTCCATATCTTCACTTATGACGACAATCCCTTACTTCCCACAGTTGTTTTCCCTTGACTATGCAAGCTTCCAACTTCTCCCCTTCTTGTTGACCTCAGCCACCCAGGATAGTTTGAACCCTGCTTGGTATAAGCTGCACAGGCAAAATCCCCTCACTCTTAAGTATCAGATTGCCTTGCTTGTCAGATCACCTTGACCTTGGAACATGAACTCCCAGGATTAGTAGGCAAGCTTTGTGCTGGGGCAGTAGTCTTATTAGTAATACACCCCTCCCTCCATTCCCTTTCATTTTGTGTAGGACAGCAAGTTAAAAAGCATGAAAAGACATGAATGCACTGCATACATCACAGATCTCTATTTTTAAACTCCAAATCCCTTCTACTTACAAGTTTTGTTGTGGCAATACAAATTTTCACCTGAGTTCAAAACCTTTGAGTCATCTTTCTTTCCTCTCTCCTTTACCTCATAATCCAATCCTTTGCCAAATTTCTGTCTCTGTGCTATCTCTTACATCTACTTATCTATGTACTGGCTCACACATCACTCCCATTCAAGCTCTAATCACCTCTTGTCTAAGGTACTGAAGGAGCCTCCTCATTGGTCTCCCTACCTCAAATCTCTGCCCTCTCCACTCCATCCTGTACACAGCTGCCAAAGTAATTTTCTTTAAGTATACATCTGGTTATGTCATCTCTCCCAGCTCAATGACCTCTGTTGCTTTTATCACCTGTTTCTTTTACCACATTCTTATTAAATTGCTTTTTGTGTGTGTGTGTAAATTTTGTAATGTCCATAATTATTAGTATTGTGGTACAGGTATATAATTTAAGAGAAAGTAAATATATACATCTTGGTGGCATGAATGCTAAGAGTTTTTACTGATGGGGCTCGGAACCAAAAATTTTTGGAGACTATTGCTCTACAGCATAGTGTGTTAAACTCAACAAAAGCTTGGCTTATACTTGTTGATTAATTAATGTTGATTTAACTGACCAGAATGATCTTTACCTCATTGAGGTAGAATAGTTTAATGCATTTGTGTAAAACTCAAATGAAAATGGGGTCACTACACTGTACCTAAGAATTCCTATAGGTCACATATTGACTTAGAAAACCACGTATTAACGTTATCTATGTTCTATTATGTTTTAATCTATTTTGTTAAATATTTCCCAATTACATTTTAATCTGGTTCAGGTAGCACTAAAGAGTGTTGTGTGCTGCATGTGGTCCAATAACCCGTGTTTGACATTTCTGGCACAGTGAAGAAGAGGGAGCCTTGGGGCCAAGGAGACATGGATTCAGGTTCTTCTCTGACACATAATGAGACTGGCTAAAGTCTTGGTGTTCTAAGTAGTTCTGAGAGTTCCCTATCCCTGTGAAAACACAACTCTTCCCTGACTTTAGTGCCTTCCCTCAGAAATTAGCTCCAATTTACATCTATCTTGTTTATACGTAATTGTTTGCATGTTGTCTCCCCTATCAGACTGGGAGCTCCTTGAGAGTGGTGATTTCCCCCCACCCATTTTCTGTTTATCCTTTGTACTTAGCACTGCTTGTTGACCTGAGTTAACGTGAATGGGAGAAAAATCCATAGAAGAAGGCAGGGAGACATGAGAAATTAGGGAGAAAAATATGGCCTACGATTGGGAGGATACAGAAGTAAAATTACAACACTCAATAAAATCAATCACATTATGAAAGAATAAAGATATAAGTTCATGTGGACCCCTAGAGAGAACTTCCCTGGGGGGGAATTAATCTTGCTGTTCTGGTATCATAGTAGATTGAGAACTGGCTTTGCTACCATGAAAGCCTTGTGAGAAAGGACTAATATCTAACAGAATTTCTTCACAACATAGGTCAGGCAATGACTTCCCTTTAACTAGAATTTCACAATGTTTACTGACAACAAAGTCAAGTGCAAGTCATGTCATCATTTCTCTGATGTCATGGTCATCTTCGAAAAGGAAGGACATACACAACCTGTGAGTAGACCAAGCTGTCTGAATGGGGACCCAGATAGTTGGGTAACTTAGCTCATCCTCTCCCTTCTGTCCTCCACCTTCCTTCTCCTCTCCAAAGGGAGGTAAATTTGGATGGTCAGAGGATGCCCAGTTAACTTGGTATTTACTGGCTAAATTTCTTTCCTTTTCCTTTTCCTTTTCCTTTTCCTTTTCCTTTTCCTTTCCTTTCTTTCCTAAAACCTTAAACCCGGTGCACTCTGAAGCCCATACAATGGACAACAATAGGTCCCTGCCCAAACTCCACTTAATGGCTATTTTCCAGACCCTCTTGGATGCAGAGTGATTGTCAATAGTAATTGTTACTCTTTCCCTCCCAGCTTGATTTACTTATATTTTTTTTTTCTCTTGAACATTAAAGGGACCATTCCCTGATTATTCTTAAAGAGGCTTATTCACTGAATGGACATCACCCTACTCTAAGAGAGCACCTGAATAGACCTTAGCAAAAATGGTCAAGGTCTCTCATTTTATCCTGGACATTCTGCAGTCATCCTGATGAATATTTGGTCACTGGACCCAGATGGCTCAGGAGGAGAAAGTGAGGTTGCTGACCTTGCACAGCCTTCCCTCTCTCAAAACAAAGTCACATGCAAGTCATGTCGTCATTTTTCTGATGGCATGGTCTTCTTCGAAAATGAAGGACGAACACACACACACAACAACTGACATCAACCTATACTTTGACAGATCCATGATTAATGATTCAAAGAAATACTTAAAGTTACAGAGAGATTCTAAGTGAAGTCCATTCCTCCTCAGGTGAAGATTTGAATTAACAAAGGATTCCAGTGGCATCTCTTGACTTCCTGATCTTGTACTGTTGTCATAACAAATTCAGGGTAATTGAATGTTGAATGACCATACTGAGAGGTTGAAGCCACTGATTTTTATATGCGTATGTACATACATATATGTACGTATGTATACACACATGCATATACATACACACATATATATATGTTACATATAATACAATACATATGTATATGTTGTTGTTCAGTCTCTTCACAACCCCACTGCAGTTTTCTTGGCAGAGATCCTGGAGTGATTTGACATTTCCTTCTCCAGTTCATTTTACAGATAAGGAAACTGAGGCAAACAGGGTCAAGTGACTTGCCCAGGTCACACAGCTGGTGAATGTCTGAGGCCAGATTTGAACTCAGGAAGACGGGTCTTTTTGATTTCAGGTCCAGCACTCTACCCACTGTGTCACCCAGCTGCCCCTGCAGAGATATGTATATTTGTATGTGTGTATATACACCCATATATATGTCATATATATTATTACATATGTTACATACACGTATATGTATATAGGCAGGTAGGTGGTGAAGTGAATATAGTGCTGGGACTGAAGTCAAGAAGACTCATCTTCCTGAGTTCAAATCTGGTCTCATATACTTAATTAGCTGTGCGACCTGGGCAAGTCATTTAACACTGTTTACCTCAGTTTCTTTATCTGTAAAATGAGCTGGCGAAGGAAATGGCAAATCACTCTAGGATCTCTACCAAGAAAACTCCAAATGGGGTCACAAAGAATCAGACACAATTGAAAACAAACCAACAAAAAAAGAATGAACAATAAATCTGTATATTTCCCCAGGGAAATCAACGTGTTACCACATTATGATGAACAGTTATTTTGGAGGACAAAAATCTGAAAAAACTCCAGAATAGGTCTCTTATTTACTGGGGAGATACAACATGATGGAATGCAATGAGAATGCCTTCTGGGATCCTTTCAAACATTCCTTCTCTCTTCTCAGCTTTCCTCAGTCAATATTAAAAAAAACAAAAACAAAAAATTCCTCCATATCCACTCAGGAACACAAGACTGTGGCCCAGCTCTCCCTTGCCTCATCCTTTCCTGCCTTCTTTCTTTTTTTTTTTTCTACCTCCTATACACTTTTCTTTCTCTAGCAACCATTTCCCCCAAATTTGAAAGCAGCTTATGGTTACTGTGCATCAGGCAATTTTCTCATCAAGGTTAGGAATCAAACAGGGAGTTGTTTGTGAAGGAAGAGGGAGAGCTGGAACAAGGGAGTTAGTTTCTGCATCCTTTCAATAATATCCAATTAAATCTACTCACTTTCATGCATAGGAAACTTGAAAGCAGTGGGTGGCAGGTTTAGCCAAAGAATCTGAGCGAACCATTAGTTTCTATGATAACCTGTCTGCCCCTCAAAAACAAAATATTCTAAAATGGAAATAATGAACAATGATAATAAATAGAAGATAATTGCTATGCATTAGTTTGAATAGATGCCATTCTCTTGTCAGTTTCAGTAAATAAGCCCCCAAATCAATTGAAGTGTTTTCTCTAAAAGAGAGAAATAGGAATAAGAAGAAAAAAGAACAAGCTACGGAGTCTCTTATGGTGATAAGCTGAGAACCAAGATTCTTTATTCTCCCAATTCTGACTCAATAGAAGTTAATAACGAAATGGAAGAAATTCACGAAATTTTAACCACAATTTGGAATTTGAGTTCTCATTCAAATTTAGGAAAAACTTCTGATTTGTGATGTACTGCTCTTAAAACCGAACTCTAATAACAAACCGTGTATAACATATGCTCTGATTGTGTCCTTAAGAATTCAGAATATCTCTTTGCCGTTTAAAAATGAATATGAATAATTTTGAATCATGTATTAATAAAACTTCCATCCAGATCATAGGACCCCAAAATAATAGAAGAAAGCTCAGAAGACATTGCCAAATATAGAAATGTTTCTGTGTCCAAGCTCTCAAACAATTTATACTATGTTCTGGTGTATGTAAGAGGCCTTGGGACACACACACACACACACACACACACACACACACACACACACAGTAGAGGGGAAAGAAGACAAACACAGGCCCCAAGTAAAAGAAACATATATATATTAGGCCCTCTTCCTTTGGGCAGTCAGCAATGTAGAGTAGAAAGAGCATTGGTTTTGGAGTCAGAGCACCTGGTTTCAATTCATACCTGGTCACACTTTCTTTTAGTGCAAAACTGAGGAAGCTCCTTGAGGTCATTCCCACTTCTAGGTCTATGATCTTTGCTCTGAGATTTGGACTCTGCCCCTAGATTTCATTTCACTGTCTTGCTTTCCTTCCTATCAACAAAATCAGCTCTGCACCAAGACCATAATGGCTATTTTAGGAACACTAGCCTAGAGGTTCTGGGACTCTCTTTTTAAAAAATCTGTTACTTGGAGCCTCAGAAAGTCAGAGTCTGGGGTCCTCATTAGGACTACTTTCACCATCCTACTGCTGCCTTCCTGTGTTCCCATGGTTCACTTGCTTGGTTTCCCCAGTTCTGGAAACTGTAGAGTTTTGTTTGACAGAAGCTACTTGTATAAATCTGATAAATAAATATTCTTCTAAAAGTCTTTGTAAAAAGTCACCAAAAAGTTGCATTTATATGTGATGTATAATTATAAAATATTCTTTTTAAGTAAACATTTAAAGGTAACAACATCAAAGTCAGAAGCGTGACCTCGGCATAGAATTCTGGATGGTCCTTTTTTTTTTTCTTGTAGCTTCTGAAAAGACTTTTCCTATTATTCTACTTTCTGTACCATTCTTTACTTTGCATTTTAAAAAAATGTTGGAATCACTTCTCATTGTAACTATTTTGCATCAATTTTAAAGATTCAAATTTTCTACTTGAGATAATTTAAAAGTCAAAATCATGTTTGACAGAAACTATATATATTTTAGTGGAGAAGGAAATGGTAAATCACTCCAGTATCTTTGCAAAGAAAACTTCATGAGCACCACGGTCCATGTGGTCGCAAAGAGTTGGACATGACTAAACACCTGAACAACACCTATTTTAACAAATAATATGAGTAACATATTTATAACTAGTTCTATTCTTTGAGCCTACTAAAATTTGTATGAGAAGCACCATGGTGTAGTAGATACAGAATTGGCCTTGAAGCCAGGACCATTTGGGTTCAAGTCTCACCTTTGGCATGTCCTGGCTATGTGTCCTACAACTTTTCAGCACTCTATGAAACTTCCTAAGACTATGAATTACAGAGTAGATTTTGACCTGTCTTGGTAAAGGGAATCCCCTCACCTAAGAGTTCCTTATGATAGTGAAATCCCAGGCCCAGTCCCTATCCTTCTATCTCTAAAGTCCAACAGCCCTTACCCAAGTTTGCTTGAGTATTCAGAATATTTCTGTTAACCTGCCTATAAATAAATGTAGAATTCTCTCACTGGCCAAATCAAAATGAAAAAAGTTCTCCATGACAAGATACTTCCCTAGCTAATAACTCCTTCTGCTTTGTGACTTCCCAACAAAACCCTCTTCTTCCCCAACAAAATCCATTACCCCAAATTAGAGTCTATTAAATAAATAGATTAAAAACTGAGATGATTTTCAAGAAAGGACAACGATAAAGTATTTTCACAATGCAGTCTCAAAGTTTCATTAAGCAATGTTGTGTGGGGAAAAGCTACATATCTTTTTAATCACTTGACTATTTCTGAATCTGTATATCCCATGCTCCATTATGCCCTGACAAGCCAGGAAGATGTTCTCACATAATAGCATTTCATTCTAGATTGAATTTATATCATAGGTTGCCTCTTTATGTGTAAGATATAAAAGTCTTATCATTACTATTATTATTTTACTATACCAGTAAGAACTTGTAAAGTCAAGTATTATGGCAATAGAAAAGGAAAAAAAGGATAATATCTATCATTTATATAATGGTTTAAAGGTTTAAAATGCTGCTTTTCAGGTATTACCTCATTTGATGTAAAAGACATCTCTTTGTCCCCTAGGATAAAACCCCAGCCTTAAGGAATTGTCATGAAATTAAGCTAAAAAACTTGGAGATGATCTGGTACAACTTTCCTCCATTAATACAAATAATTTCCCATCCCCCCACAACAATACCTATTATTATTGAATACATTACCTAATATGAAACATGTTCTAAACCTGGAGATTTAGATTTTTAAAATTATTTTTGGATATATTTGTTAAAAAAAAAACCATATAATCTTTTTCCCAATAACTTCTATCCTTTTGTCTTAACTCTTTCCTTTCGATGTTACTTCAAGGAATAAATCTAATCTTGGCTTTGATACTAGCATCTAGTTCTTAGGAAAGCTATTTTCCTTGTCCAAATCTGTTTTTTTATCAGTAAATGAAAATAATAATGACTGAATTACCTACCTCATTATGTAGCTGTAAGGAGATATAATGATACCTCTAGTACTTTGAAAACCATACAGTACTGTATCAGTATTAGTATTATTTTTTCCACATAATAGTTCTGAAAAATATTAGAAAATTATGATTTTGCTCTGCCTTTTCTTCCAGGTAAATGTTTCAGATTCTTTCAGTCATTTCTTATGTGGCAAAATTTCTATGTACTTTACTATTCTAGTCACTAGCCTCCAAGCCTTCCAGTTTGTCAAAATCTCCATTAAATTGCTGTGTCCAGAAATAAATACAATATTCCAAATATGTTTGATCATTATTTAATACTATAGGATTATTGCTTCCTGTTTCAGGATGCTCCTAGGACTAATACACATTGTTTGGATTTGAGCAGGTCCTGTGATATGGATAAGATTACGAAAGGGTGGGTGTATTCCCTAGATTGTGGGGCATATAGGAATCCATGAGGAAATTGGGGATGCTATCAACTCATAAGTTGCCCTTGAAAGCTAGAACATTAAAGCTTTGTTGTCTGATGCATAGCAGAAGACTTATACTGGTGATTTGGTCCTTGGCATCCCCATAATACTATAAAACAAGGTTTCTTAATGTGGAGTCCACAGATATGCCACCACTGTCCCTCCTAAGTGTCCATGGGCAGATTTCAGAGGGCCTGTGGACTTGAATAGGGAAAAAAAAATATCTTTTTATTTTTACTTAGCTCTAACTAAAATGATCATTTCCTTCAGTTATGAAGGTAGGCAACAAACATTATTCTGAGAAACAGTCCACAGGCTTTACCAGACAGTCAAAGGAATCCATTACACAAAAGAGATTTAAGATGTGATATATAACATCTCTATGGAAGGGACTACAATGCTCCTCAGGCCATGGAGAAAAAAATAGGACAAAGGGGAAGTCTGGGAGTTCAATAGAATAGAAACTGATTCAGCAGTAGTACTACCAACAAATATCTTTGAGCTCTGTTGACAAATATATCCTTAGAAGCAAAATCTTTTGTCCTTCCTATGTCTCATGTCTATCTGTCTATGCTGCGACAGTCACCTATACCATCCTAATACCTGAAGTTATGGAAGCATCTAGCAGGCACCTACCTTTGCTTCTCTGATCTGAATATTGTGCTTCTGTCAATATATCAGTAGTTCTTATCCTCTATTTTTTGGCAGCCAAAATAAAACTAAACTAAATTTAAACTTCGAGGAGTTTTCCATGTGAAATGTTGTTAAACTGCATCTCACATCTTGGACTTGAGTAGTTGATTTGGAATCCTATGTTCAAGATTAGCTATTTATTCCAATTAAGTTTTGGTTTTATATGCTTATTTTTAACTTTAAATAATCCCCAACGAAGCATCATGTTGTAAATTTTGGTCCTTTACTTCAGTCTGCCAAGATCTTTGGAGATTCTGACTCTGTCGTGCAATATTTTAGCTCCAACTATAATTATGTCATACACTATCTGTACATAAGTTTTTATATGTTCTCTCCTCCATTAGGTTGCGAGCTCTTTGAAGGCAGGGTCTGTTTTTTGCCCTTCTTTATAACCTTGTGCTTAGCATGGTGTCAGGAAAAGAACAGGCTCTTAACAAATACTTGTTTACTTATCTTGATTTGACCCTCAAAGCTTTTTGTCATCCTCAGATTTGATAAGGACCCTATCTGTCTCTAAGTCATAGATCAAATGAATAAAGTATAATCTTAAAACACCCCATTAAAGAGCCTCCAAATCTAAGTTAATAATAGTCATTGATACTGTTTTAGTATGCTCATTCAACTACTCAAACTCAGCCTATGTTTTTTTTCCACAAGGACGATAGTAAAGATTTTGCTAAAGAAATCTAGCTGTATTTTCTGTAACAGTATGGCAGGATAGCTGTTTTCTAGTCTAATCTATGGTCCATCAAAAAGGAGATTAGTATGACATGCCTTTTTCTTAGTGAACTCAATGGTGATTCCTGGTGATTATGATGCTCTATGTGTTCTTAAACTGTTTAATATGTTCTAGAATTTTGCCAAAAAATAAATGACAAACTAATACAGCCATAGTTTTCAAAATCTTTTTTTATAATTGGGGTGCTAATCTCTGCTTTTCTATTTTTTTCCCTTTTATCCATGATTTCTTAAAGATTAATGACAGTAGTTCAGTGATTACATTAGCAAATACTTTCAGTATAAGTAGATTTAGACATGAATTCATTTGAAGCAGCTAGTTTGTTAACAGATCAGGAGGCCATCAACTAACCTTGGAAGTAGAGTGAAATAGTCTGTATAGAATGTGTCACTCCCTTCCACCATCCCTCCCAGTTCAACAGAGTGGGTAAGAAGTCAAGGAGCTAGGCAACAAATGTGTTCTGAGCAAAAAAGAAACTAAGTATGGTGCCAGGGACATTGAGGCACAGCTCGAGGTCAAGGAAATAGCAAGGAGGGAGATGAAGGAAGCATTATGTTCCACCAACAACTTTTACCACAGAAAGAAGCAGCAAGCATCCTTTCATAATGTTGCAAGACCCCCTTTTCATCCAACTGACAGCTTGGTTCTTATCTCAGACAAACCTTATAATCTCTTACTTCTAATTTTAGACATTTTCTTCTTACCTATTTTGAGTTTCAAATCCATTTATCCATATTCTCTCTGTCCTTTCCAATATTAAGATTTTGATAAAGACAGGAACAGTATAGAAGATGAATGTTTTCACTGTAACTATTATGCCATCAGCCTCAGACATGGGGCATATAGATTACTTCAGAATAACAAAAACTAACTCAAATATTTAGGGTTGGAAAGATTAGTAGAGATTACTGCTGTATTTTACAGATGAGAACATTGAGGACCAAAGAGGTTTGGTAACTTCTTCAAGCTTTTACAGCTCCAGGATTTTTACTCATCTCTAAATCCATAACACCATGTTCTTGTTCCAAACATACCTTTAAAATTCCTTTTCATTGTTTTTAGTACATATTTCAAAGCATTAACTGATTTATTGAGAAGCAGTATGGTATAATGAAAACAACTACTGAACTTCAACTCAGAAGAGACATGGATTTAAATCTCCCATTTGACACAATGGGCCTCAGTTTCTTTCTCTGTAAAATTAGGATTATAGCAGCTATAGAAATTGTCTGACAGAGCTGTTGTAAATATTAGATGAGATAATGCAGTAAAGCACTCTGTAACCCTTAAAATTCTGTATACAAATATCAATAATTATTATTGTTATTTACTTTTAACCTTCAGGACCTATTCTTATACGTCTATAGCATTGTTTTGTTTTCTTTGTTTCATCCCTTTTCCATCTTTTGTTCAGAATCTTGCAAAATGAGCTCATTAGAGAGTTTCCTGTGCAGTCACATCGGATGCTTTAAGTATTTCCCTATACTCATCTTCACTGAAACAATTTATGCTTGTATCCTTAGAACTTAATTTATGACCGTCTTTTTCTTTTCACCTTTGACTATATTCACTCAGAATCTCTTACCATGAGCTCAAACCCAACTTTTCTCTGATTCTATTGAAATGGGCTGTCCTAAAGACTAGGATATGTAGGAAAATGCATCATTCTCTTTCTGTACTATTATGAATTTTACAAAGATGTGGTCACTTCATTGCTTCCACCACATCAACCAGTGTTGTGTTAGTAAGAATTAAGTCTAGAATGGCAGGTTCCTTTACCTTCTGCGAGAAAACAGTAGTTTTATCTATTTCAAATAATGAAATTATTAGCCAAGCAAGTCAAGAATTATCTACATGATTACTGTACAGCTTAAGTTTGCCACTACCATGGTTCCTGGCCACTATGCCAGTTTTGTTATTTGCATTGATTTAAGCTGAAGAGTAATGGATTTAGAAACAGGAAACCAATATTCTAAGACATGATCCAGAAAACTAACACCAATTTTCCCATACTACTTATGTAACCATCTTGTCCTTGGTTATAACCGTCAAATGGAAGAGAGGAAAGTCAGAGATATCACTCAAAGTCCTTCCACTTTCTCAACAGTATTTAATTATTTTTTTGTTTGCCTGAAACATTCATCCTTAGATGAGTCAGCAATAGTGGTTAGTAGGTTTGTCACATCTCATCTGTATTCTCCAGGGAAGAAAATACAGCACTTTATTAGTTATATATTCATTCTTGTGACCATTTCCATCACCTTCAGCTGTATTACATATTCCTGTGACTATTTCCATCACCTTTAGCAGATTAAAACTATCAATTTGTCTCTTCATCCTGCAGTCAGTCACAAATCCATTAGCATCTGCAAATTTTCTCTCTCTCTCCTTTCCTTCCTTCCTTCTTTCCTTCCTTCCTCCCTTCCTTCCTTCCTCCCTTCCTTCCTTCCTTCCTTCCTTCCTTCCTTCCTTCCTTCCTTCCTTCCTTCCTTCCTTCCTTCCTTCCTTCCTTCCTCCCTCCCTCCCTCCCTCCCTCCCTTCCTTCCTTCCTTCCTTCCTTCCTTCCTTCCTTCCTTCCTTCCTTCCTTCCTTCCTTCCTTCCTTTTCTTTTCTTTTCTTTTTTGGAAGTTTGCAATGGTGCTTCTTTAAGAGGTTGAGAGATTTAGCCTCTATGGTTCATAGTTCATCTCTCCATTTTACATCTTTGCCAAATTCTTCTTGTCCCCAACTTCTTGACACAAGTTTGGATCAACTTTCACCTTCAAAGAAGGTTTTTCTTCCTGGTTTCCTTCTTGGATTATTTCCTAACAGGAACCAATCCTTCTTTCTATGTAATCATTCTGTAAAGTTTACTTCACATTCTCTTATCCTGGGGCCATATTGTCCTGATTGGTGAAAGCCCAATATGTTTAGTATGTCTCAGACCTGACTGGTTCACCTTGGTAATTTGCTGTGTCACTCAGCACACAGATGACATTTCAAACTCATTTCTATTCCATCCTCACCATTCAACCTCTTTTTCTACAAAAAGTAATCAAATAGATACTACCAATGCTTGTTGGAAAAACTAATTGTCCCATTGCTCCCCCCACAACACAGCCTTCCTTTCTAACAATTCCCCTATGCTTTGTGTGGTATTCTATTAAAATATAGACTTCTTCAAAGCAGGGACTATGATGATTTTGCAGAAGTATCTCAAGCATTTGCCATAGTGTCTGCCCCCTTTCAAGCAATTAATACATATTTTTTCATTCATTTGTTAATTCATTTTTTCCTCAATGAGGGGTAAAACACTTTTAAAAATTAAGAGCATACATTCTTGATGAATCCAGAAGGAAGATAACCATAGACCTGATGTCAATGTCATCCTGGGCCACTGATGGTCATTTTATCTTTTGTCCTGCCATCTCTTTTTGATGACTCAGGAAGATAGAGTGAGGTTGATGACTTTGTGCAACTCTGTCTCGCTTAAATCTAATTTAGGCACAAGTCAAGGCATCAGCTTATGATGTCATTGGTCCCCTTCCAAAACAAAGGACCAACAATAAAAAAGACAGCAGCAGCAATCTCCACCATGTTAATATTGCCTTCATATCCAGGAGAACAACATTGCATCATGGGTCGCACTGAAAACCATAGCAGTGTCAATTCATTATAACTATTATAAGTCTGTTGTAAATAAAACATACCTTTTTCTTCTTGATTTAATGGTGTATTAAAATTTTTTTCCCTCCTAGTAATAGATCATCTGAAAATAACTCAGTCTTGAGGTAGAATTATAGGTTTCTTTTTAATTCATTCATAGTCATGATGGTCTGACTTGCAAAAAATCAGATTCTTAAAGAATAATTATTATTTTCTAAGAAAAATTTCCATTATCTGTCTTTTTCCTGTGAATTTTTTTTACATGGTTGTCTCTTTGAGGAATCCTCCCAACTTTCATTCACACTCAAAAATTGGATTCCCATAAGATATGGTCTACTAGGGCTATTCTACTTAGGTCTGGTTTTAATGATATGGGTCTTTATACTAAACATTAAAGGTCACCAGCTCCTATTGGTGTGCTGCCCATAAATAGCTAGCAATTCACTGTTAGCAAAGGCATTTAGGATGGTTCAGTAAAAAGAAAAAAAGAAAAAAACAAAAACCTTTCTTTCTCTTTCTTTCCCTCCACCAAAATTCCTGTAATTCATTTTCTAAGCTATATTCACAGCATCTATGGGAAAAATAGAAGTAAATATAGAGTATAAAAGTAGTGAGGCTCACATGTAAGGAACTCATACTTCCAAGTTGACTCCCAGATCCAGATCTACATGTCCCAGAAGTCCTTTCTCTCCTCATATAGTTCTCTCTGCAGACTAATTTTAGATTGTCAAAGCTAGCCCTCTTCTGAGTTCAGTTATAGCTTCCTTCTCTGCCACCAGAGGTTCTACTCTTGCAAGGGCTTCCCTTCTTCAATGTTTGCCTGCCTTTATGTGTCTGGAGATACAACATCTACTGTCGGATAAATATTTTTGCTTCAAAGCAACATGACTAATGGTGGGAACAAGGGAAGGGGAAAGAAACCTCCTCTCGCACCACCCCTGCCTGGGTATCACACCCTAAGCAATTGCAGACATATCTGGGAAAAAAAAAATATTTATGTTTTTCATCATAAAAAACTAAATAGTATCAAATCTCTATAATGGAGAATAAAAGTCTTTAGTTGCATTGTTATTAGTGGTTCTATTGAAAACCATAATCATTTAACTTAAATAACCTTGTAAGCCTTAAAATATTAGGCCATGTATTAGATGAATGCACAATTCCAAGATAGAGAGTTTAAATATATGTACACAGAGACAAATCCCTTTTCATTTACTAAAATGAACAAATGATTCTCATGAACTACTATAGGTGGTGCAGTGGATAGAGCACAGGATGTGGAGTCAGGAAGATCTGAATTCAAATTCAAGCTTAGACACTCACTAGGTGTGTGACCCTGGGCAAGTCATTTGTGATGTTAATTATGTTAACGAGAGTTAAAGACCTTCCCCACCCATTAATGGCCCTGCCCATTAATGGAAGCTTGATTTGGGGAGATCTGTTATTTCTAATGAGGCACTGGTTTGCAAAGGTTGTGATGCCCTCTGGCTCTGAAAAGTGTACAAATACTCTGAGGTGAGGTTTTGTTTGGGACTTCACTGCAAGTGTTTGTTTGGCCAGCTGAGACTCTGGGCAGCCACTAAGGAGACCCCTGTCTATTGATCTGTGATGTGTGTACTGCTAATGGTCAGGCAGTTGGAAGCCCTGTCTGTTGGTCTTTATTTCTCTGTATTTTCTCTGAAGTTTAGGGTGCTGATTTTTCCCCCTGAACTAACTGAACAATATACCTGCTTGATTAAAGTAGATTGTTGACCCCTCAAAAGTTGTTTTCTTTTAGAAAAGCAGATCTAAGAACCTATACAGGAGGACCTCCTGTACATGTCGTGTCCTTGCTGTTACATGACTCAACCTCTATTTGCCTCAGGTTCTCCATCTGTAAAGTGGGGATAATAATAGCACTTATGTCTCAGGGTTGATGTAAGGACCAAGAGAAATAACATTTTGTAAAGCACAGGACCTGGAAGATAGTAGGTGTTATAGACATGCAAGCTATTATCATTATTATAAGATAAGGGATCTATGGTTTTTTTTTTTTTAAAGTACAAACAAGATCTAATTCATGTTTTAATTTTTAAACCATTATTGGAAGGTTCTTAAACATTTTTGTTTCATGGAACTCTTTGGAAGTCTGATGAAGCCTATGAACCCCTTTTCAGAATGATATTTTGTCTCTTACATTTATAAATGAAGGAAATGTTACATTTTGCTTAGAGGTGAGTGAAAATAATGATGCATATTTTTTTCTCTTTCAAGTTCTGTGATCTGTGAGCACAGGCTAAGGACTCCTGATATATATGTTAAAAAGTGAGCATTTCTGTTTCAGTACATTTAGGTATTTGAGGAAGGAGGGATTGTGTTCGACCTTCGTTGCTGAAGAAGTTGATGCCATCAGAGAAATGATGACGTGACTTCCACTTGACTTTGTTTTGAGTGAGGGAAGGTTGTGCAGGTCACCAGCCATCTGAATCCAGTGACCAAATATTCATCTGGACCCTCCTGGTTTTAGAGTGATTATCAATAGTAACTGCTGCTGTTTCCATCCCAGCCTGATGTCTTTCTTTTTCTTGACCTCATTAAAGGGGCCATGTGCTGGCTACCTCCAGAACAGTCCTATTCAATGAATGGGTGCTGCCTCACCCTAAGTGAGTACCTCAAAGACCTAGGCCTAAAGGGGCCAAGGTCTTCTAGTGCATCCTGGGTCATCTCCAAGAAGGAGGGAGAGAAAGGGAGAAGAAAGAGGAAAGGAAAGAGGGAGGGAAGGAAGGAAGGAAGGAAGGAAGGAAGGAAGGAAGGAAGGAAGGAAGGAAGGAAGGAAGGAAGGTAGGAAGGATAATGTAATCTAATTTTATTTCCTTTCTTTATGTTTATGAAGGCAGAAGTGAGAGGAAGGAGAGTTTCTTTTATTTTCAAGGGGATCTCATATCCTTCAGGGATCTCTGCCTTCCTATTTGCTCTACATTTACTTCACAGTCTTAGGTTGTTTATCTGGCATTCTAAGAGAAGGTGAAGGTGCCCACTGTTCAGGACAAGTTATCCATTTAAAAGGACTTATGATGAAAAATGCTGTCCACTTCCAAAGAAAGAACTGATGGAGTCTGAATACAGATTGAAACATATTTTTTTTAACTTCATCCTTCTTTCTTTCTTTTGGCCTGTGCTTTCTTTTGCAAAATGATTAATATGGAAATAAATTTTGCATGAATGCACATGTAAAGCCTATGTCAAACTGCTTGCCTTCTCAATGAAGAGAGAGGGGAGAAAGAAAATTTGTAACTCAAAATTTTTAAAATGAAAAAAATTATTTTTACATGTAATTGGAAAAATTAAAATAATAAAATAAAAACATTTCTACTCAATCTTAACTTCATCCAATCAAAATGACTTCTCAGGAAGGAAAAATCCAATTTCCTAGATAAGTAAGGGTTTATTTCACCTACAGAATCATAGGTACTGGCTTTGTACAAAAGATCATTGATACAGAGCAGGAAGGGACCTTGGAGGTCACTGCGTCTTATACCATTATTTTACACATGAGGATACTGTGGCTTAGAGAGATGAGAGGATTTATTCATAGTATTAGAGAACAGTCCAAAGTGGAACTAAGGTTTCCTGAGTCCAAACCTAGCACTATCTAATATACCAACCTATCATCAGAGTTATTTAGCCTCAAACCTCAGGCTTATCAAAATACATGAACTCTCTACTTCAGAGCCATTTTTAATCAGAAAAATCTATATTTCCTGACATATTTGGAAAACAATAGTATAAAAAAATTTTTTCATTCTGACCCTATTCATTACCTGGAAAGGATGAAAAAAAGCAATAGTAGTAAATCCCTTCTTTGTCACATGATTCAATCAGATTTGAAGCTTCTATTTATTTGTCCTATAAAAATAGCTCTCATGGTTAATCAGTTTTTCAAGTATCCATCATTTTTCACCAATGATAATTATTAAGGTTGCCAACATGTAGCTCCATCCAATCATTTAAAATTAATATTTGCTTTAAAGAGTGACTTTCTCTCACCATTTACTTTAAAATAAAAGGGCAAGGAACTCCTATTGAATCAGAGCAGAGAGAAAAGTTTAAGATGTGAAATATAGAAATGTCTACATAACCATCTATGAAAATCATATGAGAGGCTGAATCTAGAGCAAGCACTCACTTAAGTGTGGAGGACATTCTGTTGCTAGTTTCCACAACCCTGAAGTGAGTGCTTGGATTTTTGTGTGACTGCTGAGATTCCCAAAGAGCAAGATCAAGGACAATGGTATGTTGGGTTAATTATCTGTAGGATTTACAGAAAAATATGGCCCAAAATCATAGAAGAAGAGAAGATAAGAAGTTTACTCATCCATCAAATCAAAGCATTCTCCATGGATCCTTGTGATTAAATATTGTTTGTCTTAAATCATCTAAGAAGCAAAAGTATGTTTAAAAATACTCCAACGTATTTTTGAATATTTATAGCTGAAAAACACAGAAACAGCAGATCATTTCTAATTTCAGGGTGAAGACTTAGTATTAGAATAACAGTGCTAGTCTGGCTTAGTGTGGTTTAGTGGAAAAAGTACTGAACTAAAAGGCAAGATTTTTTTATTCTAGTACTGTCATTAACTTACAGTGTTGACCTTGGGCCACACATCTCACTTTTGGACCTTGTTTATTTATGTGCAAAATGGGCATATTTCACGATCTACCTCACAAATTTATTGTTAGTATCAATGGATATAACACATGTAAACGTGTTAAAGTGCTACATTATGCAATTTGTCTTAAAAAAAAGAAATATGAGCTGTTCTCATTGATTAAACTGTCATTTATTTATTTTTACCAATGCATACCATCAACTGCTTTAATAAGCAATAAGGAAGTTGCTTGTGGGGCACTAAGAGGCTAAGTGATTTGCCAAAAGTCACCAAACAATATCTATCACAGGCCAGATTATCCTGACTCCTGAATAGGGCTCTTTGCCACCATATTCTTGATTTAGTGTCAAATTTGCCTGTCACAGAAGCTCATGTGTAATGGTCAGCATCCCATTCAGTGAGGAAGCATAGGTTAAAGAGAGAAGAAAGTACTACATAATCTCTTGACATTTTTGGGATAGCAATTTCTTGTTTGCCAGTACAAGAATGATCTCTTTCCCTCTGGACATCTCTACACCAGTGGTCAATATTAGTTTTCGCCAATGCTTAAAATTTTATAATAAATAAATATAATAAATAACCTTATTTTAAAATAGTTCAGATGAAATATTGTGCCTTGGATATACTTAATATGCATATGAGGTAGACTTGTTGATGAATAACTACTTTGTAACAATTTTGAGATACAGTCTCCAGGTATTTGCTGTTGCTGTTTGGTAATTTTCAGTTTTGTCTGTTTCTTCATGACCCTTTTGGGGGATTTTTTTAGCAAAGATACTAGAGTGGTTGGCCATTTCCTTTTCCAGCTCATTTTATAGATGAGGAACCTGAGGCATATAGGGTTAAGTACTAGCCCAGGGTCACACAGCTTGGTCAGATTAGAATTTAGGTCTTCTTGACTCCAGGCTTGAGGTTCTAGTCACTCTACCATTTAGTTGACAAAATATTCTGGCCATCATTTTACAGATGAAAAATAGATATTCAGAGAAATTAAATGGCTTGTCTAAGATCATGTAGCTAAGAAGTGCCAGCTTGGATTGAAACCTAAGATTTTCTGATTTAATACATTATGATAACTGCATAATTCTTAAATATATTTTAATCAAACAGCTACTGAATATATTCTGTGATAACAAAATTAAAAAAAAAAACAAAACAAATTACTTCTTTTCACAATACAGCATTAATCCCAGAAGTCAGCAAGGCCATAACTAGGAATTTTTGCTTTTGAGACAAGTACCACAAATTGTGTCCTGAAGAAGTAGTACAAGCCTCTCATTCTCAGTTGTGTGTGTGTGTGTGTGTGTGTGTGTGTGTGTAAACATACCTGAGAGGCAAAAAAGGGCTCTTCATCACTGGTGTGAAGGGGGAGGAAGGAGACAGATCAGGGTGGGGAAGAGGGGAGCTCACCCCAGTCCCTTGCTAGTAACTTCCTATTTTAATAAATGATTCATGCTAACTAGTCCTGGGTTCAGAAAATCCAGATACATATTAACTTGGCCACTCTGAGTGTAAGTCACTTACCCTCTCATTGCTCTATATCTATCTCTCTATAAATTGCAGAACTACCAATCTGTATTGGTGGAAGGAATTTCCCCACCAGGAGTTACCTACACAAATATAATCCCAGATTTAAACTAAATAAACAAATTAAAACTCGGTGTTAATCACTATTACTTCTATCTTCTGAAAGACTGTATCTTCAGGGTCCTCTAAACTTAGCCCACTGAATGAAGAGCAAGCTATTTGGCATCTTAGCTATGGCAAAAGTAGCAGAACTAAATTGAATACAGTGTTTTAGAAAGTTCAGGACCCCATAAAGCTTTTTGAAAAATCCAGTGCCCTAAAGAAAAATTCCATTCAACTCACCATAGTTATTGTACTGAGAGAAAAATAAACATAAGACATAGTTTTAGGAAGAACTACTAGTAGACAACACTGATATTGTGCTGAAGTGAATACTATAAGGTCTTGATATATATCATGATCCTAAATCCTGGGTAGCTAAGTGGTGCAGTGGATAGAGTGTTGGACTTGAAGAAGTCAGGAAGACTCATCTTCCTAAATTCAAATACAGCCACAGATACTTAATAGTTGTGTGACCTTGGGCAAATCACTTAATCTTGTTTGCCTCAGCTTCCTCATCTGTAAAATGAGTTGGAAAAGGAAATGGTGTACCTCTCCAGCATCTTTGCCAAGAAAGACCCAAATGGGGTCATGAAGAGGCAGACATGACTGGAAAATGCCTGAATTAAAATCCCTCCAATGAGGGAAGTGATTGTCATATTTTTTTTTTCTTTGTAGAATCAGTGCATATCAAAGTGCCTAATACACAGAAAATGTTTAGTAAAATTTCTACCTATTTAATAGGACCACTTGAGAAATTCTGCACCTTCGAGAGAAGAGGATCTTGAAAGAATTACAATAAACAACTGTTAAACTCACTACCTGTATGACCCTCAACAAATCACTTTTCCTTTTAAAATGAGAAGGTCAGATTCGACGGCCTCTGGGATTCCTTTCAGCTCTAGAGTTATGATTCTATGACTCAAACTGATTGATGTGCCTTCAATTTCAACAACTTTTCTTATTACCTTAATCACTGATCTTAGCAAAGCAATATGGCAGTTTCATTTTTCTTTGGAAGTTTATGCGTGTCAATGTGATTAGTTAGCAATTTACTTTCCTTCTTCCCCAAAATGCAGTATCCAAGAGAGATGGAAGCCATGTTTAAAAGAGTAGTAATTTATATTTGCTTCAGCCTATAAGAAATATAAGACTATATTGAGAGGAACAGAATTATTTATAAAACACATTTTTTTAAGAAAAGGAGAATAAATCACAACTGATTACTTGGTATTCCAGCTCATCTGTCGATGTTTTTTTGGGGGAAAAAACCAGCAACTATATTATTGTAAAATTGTATTTCACTTTTATAACTTATTCTTATTATAGAAAGCTAATTTATTGTGATATTTCATCCACTGCCCAAAACAGGTTCAAGAAAAAAAAGGAAGTAATAAGTTAATGACCAACATATAATATTATTTGTTTTATGATATTTTGTTATTTTTGTATATTTATGCATTTATTATTTATGAATATTATGTTTTATGAATGTTAGGTCTTCTGTTTTATATTTTTATAATCCATTATCTTTTTCTTAATGTAGAATGAATTGAGAGCAAATATTTCAGTTTATTTTTCTTTCCTTTCAAAATCTCACAAGAACTGATATTCTGCCTTTCCTCCTAATTTTCCTAGGTTCTAAACTTCACAATTAATCACACAAATCTTAGGGCAAATTGAAAGAAAATGGAAAGGAATCTCAGAATGAATTCATCTTTTGTGATCATTGTCATGTAACAGAAGTTGTACTTGGTGCATTTCTTAGGAGAATTTCATCATAGGTTTGAGGACATCAGGCAAAATTTGAAATTGACCTAATGAGTACACTCAAGCCAACCTGAACTAACTCTTGAGAGCTGATGGTTGAAATTTCAATATGAATGAGCATTTATAGCTTAGAAATAAGGACTGCTACAAATTAGAGCTTGATTTGTTGTTTTATTAATTATCTCGACTTAAGAAAGTAATAAAGAAAATGTTGAGTACCAATTGAACTTAAAAATGTGTCATTTGTACATTATTTTTATCAGAGAGTCAATTGTTAAACATTTACCAGCTATCAACTGACAAGTTTAGATTTTAATTCCTATAATGTCCCTTATGGTAATATCCTTTCATTTATCCACTCTATGTGGTACATACTCTCTGGAGTTGGCTGTTACCATAGAAAGAAATCTGGTAATGTAATCCCTACTATGAGTAACAGTAGATTTTAAGATTATTAATTATTCAAAACAACTGAATGCCTTTATACTTCTCCAGGAATTTTCATTTAGGTAGGGAACTTTTAAAGATTTACGGTTTTAACACGAAATAGTTCATTTTTAATGGTGGAATTTCAGTAAGTGGCAGTTAGTTTGGAGAGTAGGCCTATTTTTATCTATGGAGACCTTTTCAAAGGAAAAGTTACAATTGATCACTTCTATAACTTCTATTATCAGTGAAAATCTGCTTTACATGCACAGAAACTAGGGCTGAAAATGGAGGAATATTAGTGTGCATGATTCTAATATATGAAGATAAATATGAAAAAATTGGCTGATTGTTTCAATGTTTCCAGATATCTGGATATTCATTATTTTGTAATGAATATTGAATAAACCTTATATATTTAGGTAATTTAATTTTTCAGGATTACTCAACTATTTGGTATTGTATAGGCAGAGCCCATATCTTCTTCAGATAATAAGGGAGGAGCAATTTGATTCTCGAGCACTTGGATTTAATCTGATTTCTTTTTTAAAGACAGTGATGGAAAGAGAGAAATAAGCAGAGAAATATCATATCACAATATGGGATGTGTCATTTCTATGAATCATAATTTCCCAAGGCTATGAGAGTAGGCAGCTGCCTACTTGGAATAATTTAAAGTATGAGGAATATATGATTTAAAAAAAACCCACCCCTCCCTTCCACTGTCCTAACAAGATACTTAAAATTTCCACTAATAAATAAATTTTTTCAAGACCCATCAGAATGTGAGAAAACAATATCTTTCTGAAAACTTTCCTGCTTACTGTTTGCTACTTTTTAAAATTTATTTTAAAGGAGAGGAACAAGAAGGATAGCATCTCTAAAAAAAAAATACAAGGAATGAAAAATTTGCTGAACTAGTTAAAGCATAATCTTTAAAATTTTGGTGAAAACTACCAAGTTTGAGCTTCAAAGACCAGAGAGAAAATAGAAAGAAATAATTGAAACAAAAGAAAAGTTAAAGGAATTATGGCTTTATAGACACACGGGGTAATTTATGACTCTTCTCTGACTGAAAAAATAAAGCTGTCTAGAGCAGTTCTTTCCTAATCAAAGAGAAGGTAAAACAACAACACCAACATAGTGAATTGACAGGGGTGTGGAATAAAATGACCAGAACCTGAGGCGAACAGAAAGCAGTCACAGATAATGTTAATTTGCTAAAGAAATTAATAATATTGGCCTCATAATAAAGCTACAAGTAGTGAATTTTCCAGCGCCTAAAATCCTGAAGAAGCAACGTGATTTCTCTACAAAATGAATGCCAACTGGTGACTAGTAAATCTGAAAGTTTAGTGACAAAAACACTAAATTGTACCTATGCATTCACATTCCTTTTAGATATTGATAATTTGCTGATATCACTGGTCTTTTACAAGGTTATTTCTTTTTAAAGTATGAGTGTTCAATTTTTTTGTTACATTCCTTTTCAAAATTTCAATTGTCTACACCCTAGGAAGGTGACAGTGGTTCATTAATATAACCATATTCAAATAGAAATTCGTGACAATTACCTGGATTTCAGGTACAATGCCTATAGGAAATAAACAATCACTCAAGGGCTAACTTTAAACCTATAAAAGGTAATTGTTAATGTCAGGTGCTTTTTTTTTTTAAGAAGCAATTTGTATATAATCAAGTCTGCATTCTTCTAGAATTTCAGGGGGAGTTTGAAGAATTTCATTACATAGAGATGTTACGGAAAGGATAGCCCATTCATTCTAGAGCTATGTTCTACAAAATCTAGGCTGTTGTCTGACACCCAGGAGTGTGGGATTAAGCAGTTGGAAGATGAAAAACTGGTTTCCATCCCACCCTCCCTGAGATAGCCAAACATACAACTGGACTCCAAATCAACCACACCAACCTGTGTTCTCCAATACTCACAAGTTCTGAGGCTTATGGTGGCTTCTCATAGCAGTTGTATCCTAAATGACTTACTCAGTCATCAAAAGTAGCAGTCATTGGGAAAATTTCCCCAACCCTGAAACATCTTGATCTCCTCTAGATCACCTAGAATAGATCACCTTGTGAGTGTGGGTGTACACTCTTAGAGTACTGATTTTTTGTTGGGAGCAGTAACCATGACTAAGAGTCCCTACTCTACCCTTTTCCTTTTGAGTGGGACAGAATGAGTCACACTGTGTGAGTTAGTTTGGATGGAGTGTAATCTTTATTGCAGACCTTATTATATTATTTCCACCTAAACACAAACTGTTTCTCAAAATTTTCCAAATTCAGTCAAGGGCACCACCATCCTTCCAGTCACCCTGGTTCACAAAATCAATGTTATCTTTAAGTCCACACTCTCCCTCATCCTATCCAGCCATGGCTAAATCTTGTCATTTCTACTTCCATGGTTATCTCTTACCTCTACCCCTGTTAGATAAGGTCTTGATCATCTCTTGCCTGGACAATTGCAAGAGCCTCTTAATTAGTCCCCTTGCCTCAACTCTCCTTTTTCTCACAAAGCTTTCCCATAAAGCTGCCAAAGTGATTTTCTAAAACACTGGTCTAACCATGCTACTCCTCCAACCAATGAAGTCCAGTGGATCCCTGTTGATTCTAGGAGCAATTATTATTTAATATTTATCTCATCTTCCCTTTTTGCTTAACTTTTTTGAGTTTGGCAAACATCAAATATAAGCAATTCCAAATACATAAAACAGAGAGGAATCTATCCAAAACCATGCATTTTCAACAGAATATAATAAACTCAATTTTGACTTTGAAGCAGCCCTTGTTTTTCTCCTGAACTTTCCTGTACTTAGAAAAATATATTGCAATGACCTTCCTTTTAGAATTTTTTTGGCATACCTATCACTCATTTCCCTCTTCCTTCTTTTTCCCCTGTTCCATTTAAAACAAAAAAAAAAGAAAGAAAATAAAACAACCCTCCATTTTAGCAAGTAAACATAGTTGAATAAAATAAATCTTCATGTTGGCTGTGTCTGAAAATGTCTATCTCAATTTGTCCCTCACATCTCATGACTTTTTGATTGTTAGTACAGTAAGACAAATATGTAACTTAGAGATAGCTACATATATACATACTGGATGTGCATGGTGAAACACTTTCATCATGGGGTCATGCTGAAGATTTCTGCTTTCAGTGTAACACTCTCTATATTCTATAGTCTTATACAAAGCCTAGAGGTAATATTTTTTTCTCTTTTGATGCTCAAGAAAGTCTTGAGCTATTCCATAGAGAAAATTCCTTTTTAGGTTCTTAATATAATTCTCTGAGTAAAATAACTCACTTAAAATAGTATTATCTTTTCATTTTCTGAAAGTAAGAATTCTTCTTGAAGAAAGAAGAAACTTTTAACTGAATATATATAATCCCTTGAAATGAAAAATTCAAGGGTGATTATAGAGGCTGATTTGTTTAAATGTCATGTCCTTACACCCTAAAGAAGTTTTCTGGGGGCAAACTTTCAATCACAGGATGCCTGTAGCTTGAATGTCATTCAAGCACAGAGAAGAAATAAGATTTTCATGAACACAATTACTGATTACACCCCTGGATAATTTTGCTATGGTATAGATGCTTTGCAGAGGCTGTGGTAATGTAATCTAAGGAGTCAGAGAACATGTGTATATTCTTTCTGTTAAGAATGATGTCTGCTCGTCAGATTTCAATCAATTTATTATAACCAATGAATAGGTGAGTTAGGCCCTGACTCCACAAAAGATTCATTTGTCTTCTAACTTTTTAGAAGTGGTTTAAGTTTTTGGTGTCCATTTTCCAAAACTAAAGGAAATAAAATATTTGATTTTGGCTTATGAGTTGGGATAGAGTTCTGGACTTGGAGTCAGGGAGACTAGATCAAATTCTATCTCAGAAACCTTCAAGTTGTGTGACCCTTGGTAAATCACTTAAGCTTTCTCTGGGCCTCAGTTTCCTCTTATGTAAAATAGGGATAATAATAGCATCTTCCTCACAGGGTTATTATTAGGACCAAATAAGGGCATGTGGAAAGTGTTTTGCAAAACTTAAAATGCTATTATTGTTATTTCAAACCTTAATTTCAGCTAGAAATTAACTTAAATATATGTGTATACATATACCATATGGGTGTTTATTATATATATCTGTATCTATATATCTATATAGATATGTGTGTAAGTCATCCCTCGAGATATCCGCAGGCTTCACATTCCCAGTTTTGGTAATTTTCAGATTGGCCTTTGATAACTAAATGGGAATTTTTGGAGATTTGTTGTCTACTGAGAAAAATCACAGACTATGGTGCAGATAAAGAAAATTTTAAAAAGAGTCATAAATGCATACTATATATTATTCATGTATTTTGTCATTTACCGCCATAAGCATATACACATAGATTTATTATAAGCATCTAAACTGAAAGTTTCAGTGTGCTGAAGAACTATTAGCTATACCATCTCTCTAGGAAAACTTTCTCTTTATCTCTCCACCCTCTGGACTCAGTCAAGTGATTTTCTCCTGCAGTGATCCTTGGATATTGAATTTTTTATGGAAGAAAATCTCTGAAGCAGTTGCTGCTGCTATGCCAGCAGCTGTAAAGACTGCATAGTGTGTGCGACACTCTCTCATGTAGAAACTACAACTTTTTTTATGGGTTCAGTGCATTATTTTACTTGTTTTGTGTGTTAAATAAATATGATCAAATGATTAAAAATAAAGGGTTAGGGTGGGGCCCAAAGTTATTCTCAATTTTTCACATTCGTGGGGATTCTGCACCCTTAATCTGAAAAAATGTTGAGGGATAATTGTTTCATATATGTATACATACATACATACATACATATATATCTACACACATATATAATATATACACATATGTGTATACACATGGACACATATAATATGTGCATGAATATATTTCATATATACATTGTATATGCATGTTATATAAGTGTGTATATACACATTTTCTGTGAGTGTTATCAATAATACATAACATACTACTGAACAACAGCCGTAGCAACACACACTATTCTATACCCTTCTTATACTTCCCACCTCCCCATGAACACTTTAATGTAGTAGAGTAGAAAGAGTTTTGGACTAGAGCTATGGTCACATTTGAGCTTTGTTTGAGCACAGGCAAGTCACCTGAGTTTGTTTCCTCATCTGTAAAATGGAGCCAATATCTGGACTGGCTGCTGTCCAAAGTGGGTGTGAAGGAGACCCTTTGTAAGCCTTAAAGCCTGCAGGACTGTGAATTTTAGTTGTTAATAAAACAAATTTATTGACTGAGGGAATGACTTACCAGAGTTGAAGGTTGAATATGAAAGAAGAGATTTGGAACTGGCATGACTGTACACTGAGGAATTTGTAAAATAACGTGGGAGACAGCTAGGTATAGTAGTGGACAGAATACAGGTTTAGGCATCAGGAAGACCTGAGTTCAAATCTTGCCTTCAACACTCATCTGTGTGACAATGGCCAAATTATTTACCCTCTTTCACCTTCAGCTTCCTTATCCATAAAATGGGAATAAATATAGCATCCTGACTTCACATGGTCATTATGAGGATCAAATGAGATGACACATGAAAAGTGCTATGTAAATGATAGTTAGTATACTTGCTACCTGGCAAGAACGAAGGGAGACCGAGGATTTCATGTCAACCACTAAAATACCTTATAAATCATTACAGCCTTGGTGCCTCTAAGGAGGCAGCAGCATGGTGCAATGACCGCTACCAATCAGGAAACCTGGATGATCGCCTTGTCTCTGTGTTTCTTGGCACCAGGAACTTGTCGCACTCATTTATAAAATAAATATAAAACACAAATTGTTTTGAAAATCAACTAGGTGTAAGTCATACTTTCCAAAGCCTAAATCTTATAAAGATGCAAGATGCAGTTACTAATCATACCATTGAAATATCTCATTGAGAACAGGGGTAGGATGTGAAAAGACAGAAAATTCACTTATGATGAAAAAGATCACAGAAGAGGAAATGAGGACCTGCCGGGATTTAGAAGTCAGAATAGTAGCTACAATTTCTATTTTGCTTTAAGGTTGGTAAAGAATCTATACATATTCTCATTTTATCCTCACAGCTTCCCTGGTAGGTAGAGCTATCATTATCTCCATTTTACAGACAAGGAAAATGAGGCTGTGACTGACACAGCTAGTTAAGTATTTGAAGTCACTTTGGACTCCATGTTTTCCTGACATGAGGTCCAGCGTTCTAATCACTGCTCCACCCAGTTGCCTAGGTGTGTATTTTAACTGAAATAGCATCGTTTGTTTAACATCGTCAGGGTCAGTCTTTAGAATTTAGATGACAATGCAGGGGAGAGATATTTTCCAAAATCTTTATGGATGGGTGCAGACATATAATAGTATCTGTACTGTATACTTTACAAAATAAATTAAATTATTTTTCAAAAGTATCTCTTCCCTACTTTGCCATTAAGTAACTCTTCTAGGAGAAAGAAATGTGATGAGGTAGAATTTATCTTCTGTTTTCATCACTGATTACTTATGTCTTCATATTTTTAATAAAGCTCTGCTTTCACTCATATCTTAAACTCTTGACTTCTGTCATTATCACTAAATTAAAATCTCTCTGTCTCATGTACCGATGATCTTTCACTTGACAAACTCAACAGCCTTTTTACATTTCTTAATCTTCTTGACCTTTTTGCAACATTTGGCACTAAGGACCACTCTCTTCTTCTGGATATTCTCACCTCTTTGAGATTTTGTGATGAGGCTCTCACTTCTCTCCCTATCTGACTCCTCACTTTCTTTTGTTAGAAAATAATAATAACAGTAAGATGGTTGTTTAGTTGTATCAGACTCTTCATGCCCCATGTCAATACTTGTCCATTGGGTTTTCTTGGCAAAGACTCTGCAATGGTTTGCCATTTCCTTCTCCAATGGAAAAAGGCAAACAGAGGTTAAGTGATGTGCCCAGTGTTAGACAGTTAGTAAGCAGAGGCCAAATGTGAACTCAGGTCTTCCTGACTCCAGACCCTGTATGCTCTAACCATTGAGCAACATAGCTGCTTCTAATAATAATACTTAGAAAGCATTTACTATGTGCATGGCACTTTTCTAGGTGCTTTACAAATATTATTTCATTTGGTCTTCACAATAACCTTGGGAGGTAGGTATTCCTACTTTCCCATTTTATAGAGGAGAAAACTGAGGCAAACTGTGGTTAAATGACTTGTCTAGGGCCACACAGCTAGTAAGTATCTGCAGCTGGATTTGAATTCAAGCTTCCTGACTCCAAGTTCAGTGCTCTATCTACTCCTTAAATAAAGTTGCTCTCTCTACGGTCTTCTTGGTTTGGTTTGCCATACTGTTTCTCTGGTGATCTCATCAGTTCCCATAGGTTCACTTATCTGTAAGGAGATGGTTCCAGTCTATATATCCAGTCCTAGTTTCATTTATATCTCCAGTCCTGTATCACTAATTTCCTATTGAACATTTGCAAATGGATGTACAGCTGGCCCATCACCCTCATCATATCCATGAGGGAACCCATTATCTGCTCCCCAAAAACTCATTCCAGTTCTTAATTCCCTATTGCTGTGGAAAGTCTTATTAATCTTTCTGTCATCTAGGTTTGTCACCTTTTCTTCTTTTTCTGAATTCTTCCTTTTTCTAACCTTCTGATCCAAACAAAGAGTCAGAGGCTTAGATCTGAAAGATCTTAGATCCTTAGAAGTCATCTAGTATAAGTATTTCATTTTAAAGGCGAAGAGCTTAAGATCAGAAAGCTGAAATGATTTGCCCAAGATCACATAAATTCTTAATAGCTAAGTCAGAGTTTGAACCCAGAGCCTCCAGCTCTAAATCCAGTGTTTTTCCCACCATTCCGGAAAGTTACTGATCTCAGCTTCACCTATTTCTACTCACAAAATCACCCAATTATAGACCATCCTTGAAGAAGGACTTGCCATCAGTACAGTAGTTGACCTTGATGCAGTGCTCATCCTCATTGAAAGCATTCGTCAATATGGCTGAAAACGTCATGCTAAAAAGCATGGGAACAACTGCACAGCCCTGTTTTACTCCATTGGTGACTGGGAAGGCATGAGAGTTTCACTGTCCATTATCCAGAACCCGGGCAAACCTCTTACCTGGACTATCACTATTTCCTACCTGAAATCTCTCCCCTGTAAAATCCATCCTCCATCTAGACACCAATGTATACTCTCAGAGTAAAAATATGACCAAGTTCCTCCCCCATCAAAAAATGTCCAGAGGAAATACAAATTCCTGCTTGGTATTTAGAACCCTTCAAAATCTGACACCAGCCTACTTTACCAGGGCTATTATGCATTACTCATCTTCACACACTCTATGTTTCACCCAAACTGGCATACTTGTTGGTCCTCATGCATAGCATTCCACTTTCCTCCAAGACTTTGCACAATTTTTCCTCTCCTGCTTACCACCTTTCAGAATCCCTCAGCTCCTTCAGAGCTTAGCTCAAGCATTATCAGGAGGAGTCCTCGAAATTGTCAGCACTTTTCTCCTCCTCCAACACTTTGTTTTTACTTGGTCTATATTTTATATTGCTTTGTCTGCACACATGTTATTTATACCTGCTAGAATACAAGCTTCTTAAGGTCATAGCTGGTATCGTGCTTGGCACACAGTAGGTGCTTAATGCTTAGTGACTGATAAATTCTTTATTCCTTTTGTGTAATATGTTACATTTCTCCTAGAAGTAATGAGATACGTTTACGAAAATGTATGTTAAAACCCTAGGATAATTTACATTAACATAAATATGAATATTTTCAAAATAAGAATGTCAATGATGTCATAAAATTAATTAGGTTACTGAAGTAATATACAATTCCTCCCCTCTCGTGCTATCATATGAGTTTTGATGGAAAATTAAAGTTAGGATTGTTCCATTACTGGGGTGACAGCTTATTTACATCATGACACTACTAAAAATCTTTTTATGAATACTCAAGTGATTACATAAAAACTGTAATCTTTTATTTGGAACCTAATTAAAGTATGCATACTATCAAATCACTTTTACTGTTGTATAATTGTCACTATTTTTTTAAACTTTCTTTGATAATATTTCTAAATTTTTTGCACCTTTTGTTTTCAGAAAATAGTTCAGCAACAAGTCAATGCTTCAATGCAACTTTTTGCTTTCTCCTTTCATGGGCTTGAGATCTTTATGGACAGGATAATGACAAACATATAAGACTTTCAGAAATACCTTCTCTAAGCACTTAAGATTATAAAAGACATATTGTATCTTTATTTTAAATATGTGAGCACCACCCTCATAATCTTCTTACATTTCTTTTCAACAATAATTTTGGGGAAAAATCAGTTCTATACGTCTGGGAAACACAATGTTTATGAATCTCTTTCTGGGAACACATTACTGCTGTAGAAATTCAAATCTCTGAATCTAGAATAATTCAAATAAGTCACAATTTAAGCAATTTATATCCAACTCTCAGTTATCTTTAGCAATGGAAAGAAAAAAAAAGTACCACCATTAAAGCCCTAGATTGTTTACATTTGGTTTGGGAATTCGCTTTTAAGTGTAGGATACCAAAACAACATTGAAAAGCAAAAACTTCAAATGGGTTATTTGGCATCATTTAGGCAGAAAGCCCCCCTGCCCCCCAACACACATTTGTTTTACTGAAATCTATCCAGCTAGATGTGCTTAGAAACGCTAATTCTTTCTTCTTTGACATATGCCTTCGTAATTTTGCGTTACTTTAGCCAATATCAGAATTATTCTTTTTTCTCCTGAGTACATTAAGACTGGCTAGAAAGGGAATGATGAATTGAAGTGTCTGGAGAGGAACTGAAAGAGATGGTTAACAGGGAAAGCTGACTAAAAAACGACTGCATAGAATCCACAACAGTGACCTGTCCTGTTCCTGTCATTAACGTGAAGAAAAACAACTACGGTAACCACGGCAGCAGCATATCTGCCTCAGTTTCTTCATACCTTCTGTTTGATGATCATGTCATTGATGTCTTCAAGATCACCCACCATCACCCTCTGAGTTTTTATCACACGATCAAGCAACGAAAGCCAGTCAGTGAGCTCTGTCCACGCCTTATTGAAGTCAGCTAGGGCTGGTACCTCCAACAGCAAGGAAGATGGCATTTCTAGTTTGGAGATGGTAGTTTCCTTAGTAACCAGAGTTTGCGTAACCACAGTAACAGTTTGACCAGGAGCTAAAACATTTTTTGAGGGGGAAATGAAAAAAAGAAGAATGTAAGGAAAATAGAGTTAGAATTTAACCACTCTGAGAAAATAGTCATTCAAATAGTAACTATAGCAGTCAAGCTATTATTTACATTATTATTTCTCAACCAAATATGTATTTACATAGTATCACACAGAGTAGGACAACCCACAGATTTCACTGTAAGCAATACACATTTGACAGTTCAATTTTCAAAATGATTTTGCTTATCCAATCTGAAAAAATTCTTTATCATAGTTTCTTTTCAATAACCATTATGTAGAATGTGAAATTGATTAGATGAATAGAAATAATCAGGACAATAAGAATGAAATCTACTTAAAACTCCTGAGGAAAGTGAAGGGGAAAATGAGTATAATATATGGTTTTTGCTCTATTGTTACCTTTAGTAAGGAATAAATTGTAATCAGAGGTCAAATCCTGAGGGACCCAAGGGTCAACGAAAACTGCTTAGTGTTAGCAGTATTATTTGTACTGGGAACAGTTTATCACATTTCCCCCACTTAGACTAGTAATAAAAAACGGCCAACAGTAGGGGAAAAATGGGTTTCATTAATCTTTGTGAACAAGAGTTAATGAAGTCCATTATTGTTGGGACATGAAATACTATTTTTATGGTTAGTAAGTAAAAACAAATATCTAATAAGCATTATTTTAATATTTTGAACTCTATGACCAAAGCTGGCTGACAATAAGCATCATAGTGAATAGATATGGCCAAAGAAATTTGTAGACATGAAAGAAACATAGGATCAGAGTCAAAGCTGAAAGGGACCTAGAAGTCATCAAGCCTAAGTTTTTAATTTTACAGAAATAATGTGCTAACACACATGAAATCCCTTTACAAGTATATATACTTTTCTGTATCAGAAAAGAAAAAAAAAACCTGCAAAAAATTACCCCCTCCTCCCCCTCCTTTATATAGCTAGGCAATAAGGAATTTGAAGGAGCACAGTATGTATGTGCATGTGTGTGTGTGTGTGTGTGTGTGTGTGTGTGTGTGTGTGTGTGTGTGTGTGTGGAGTCTTCTTCCCCTTCCTTCCCTTCCGATTTGCCATGGCTCCCAGCTTTGACTTTTCAAGAGGAAAAAACATAATCCAGTAGTTTGAGGTTCATGAGTTAGTAAGAGTTCACGGAAGCATCTTAGAGGAATGATGATCCCTGGCAGCAGAGAAGAGAGCTCCCTATGGACACAAGAGAGGACTAACACTGGTAAGTGGGAGTTGAGCTGCAGAGAGATTTTAGGAAACCAGCTGAGCAACCTAGTGAAGACAATGCCACCCAAGGAGAGCTGGAAGATACTAAAAGAAAGAGAAAGAACTTCTAGGTACAGTATTCAAATTATTCTAGGCAACTAGGTGCTAACTTCTGGTTTTTCTACATTTGGAAAGACTTCTAATGCTTTAAGTTCTTTCTAAATTTTGTGTCTTGGGACAAAGGCACGATACCCCTCTAATTTTAACTCTGGGGAAACAATACAATATCCTTTGTGAAGATACAATACTTCACAGAGACATAAATGAGAAAAATTTTTCTTAGTTCTCAGGGTTGTTACTCCTCTCTTAGGTTTAAAACAGGAAACCTGTTAATTGGGCAATTACTGGAACAAATTAGTGTTAATATCTTATACTTAGTTTGACAGGAACATAAGACCTATGTAAAAATAATTTTGCTATTAACTCAATTGTGGGAACAGAAGCCTAGTGGATAGTAGGGAAGTTATCATTATAATTTAAAGGGAAGCTGCTACACACTATGGTTAAACTTGAGATACAAAGGCATGGACTTGAAGGAAACCTAACAACCTGAGGCTATATGCTCCTTTTTATCTCCATGACCAAGGTACCTTTAATTATATTATTAGAAATATAATCTCATCTCCTAGCCTGAAAAGGAGAATGGATTTAATAATTGAAAAAAAACACCCTTTATTCTTTATGTCAGGGATCCTTAACAATTGTGTGTGTGTGAGAGACAGAGAAAGAGAGAGAGAGAGAGACAGAGAGACAGAGAGAGAGAGACAGAGAGACAGAGAGACAGAGAGAGAGAGAGAGAGAGAGAGAGAGAGAGAGAGAGAGAGAGATCCCAGAGGGCAGCCTACGAACCATGTTTTCAAATTTATAAAATAAAATAGATAGGAATACCAAGAAAACTAATTATATTAAATTGTATTTCTCCCCCTCCCCAAAGCCATCCAAGTTCATGGATACCTTATACATCTGTGGACTTCAGGTTAAGAATCTTTGTTATACAGGGTATTCTTTGTCAGCTATGAGTTGGACAACATGTCCTATCCTATCAGGTCCCTTTCTTAACCCTAAGGAGAGACTGTGATTCTGAGCTATGGAACAAGTAAGAGACTCCTCCCTTACAGGGAGAATTTGGACCTTTGGAAGGAGAAATAGCACCACGTGCTTCACAAAATCAAAAGGAATCACTGACACCAGCACGTTTCCAGAATCCTGTTATTAACCCTGAGATAAAAAGATGTTCACCAGTTGACTGAGCATAGAATCACAAAATTTTAAAGACTGAGGAGTTAGACATTATCCAATCCAATTCCTCTGTCACATAAACAAGCAAGCTTAATCAAAGAGAGTGATTCATCCAAGGTCAATACCAAGTTGATGCCAGAGTAAGAAGCAGAACTTAAGCAGTGGTATGCTAGAAAATGTTTAACAATCAGCATTCTTAGGGGGAGGCGAATGTCTGTCTATATATTTATAAATTTAATCTGCCTTATTAAAATTTTTCCATCATTATCTTAAGTCTGGACAATCAACAAAACAATAAATGAAGCCTTGATTTGTAGTGGTTATTGACTTATGAGGTACAAATACTCAAAATGAAAATTTAATAATTGGCTCTCATGAACCCGTTCAACCTGGCTCCAGCATACCCCTGAACCTCAGTCTTATGTTATTTCCATTACAACTAACTGATGGGAGAATTCTCTCACTGAGAGTACAAAAAGTTGTATATGATAATCTGTTGTGGGGTGATTTGCTGTCCTTCAAGAACATGTATTTGAGATGAGAACTAGAATCAGCCAAGATCTGGCAAAGCCACCTTTCTTGTTTCGACCATTGACAGTTTCATATTGGAATGTATCATGCCACATAGAAGAAACCTGGAATACAACTCCAGGTACTTTTAAAGTTTGAGTAGGAAACAGATGAACTTTGGGACATAGTGAAGGAAAGGAATATTACTAAAATGACAAAAAGGGAAAATGACGGATTTTAGAAGCACTGTGGATTGACAGGTACACTAATATACCGTTAGTGCTATGAAATGATCCAACCATTATGGAAAGCAATTTGGAACTACACTTAAAAAGTCCTAAACTGTGGATATGCTTTGGTGACACTACTGATATACCTGCTGATATAACTACCAGACATATACCCAAAGAGGTAACATAAAGAGAAAATGAATCCAGAGAACTGAGACAAAGTGTGTACCTGTCAGCTAGAGAATTTCTGAATATATGAATATAATAGAATATTATTATACCATAAGAAATGAATAAAGGGATAGATTCTATAAAGCTAGGAAATTTTAGATGAACTGATACAGAGTGAACTGAGTAGAACCCAGAGATCAATTTAAATAATTATCACATTGTGAAGGAAATGAATTTTGAAAGATTGAAGAAGTCTAAGAAGTGTAATGATCAATCATGCACAATTTCATAGAAACTGATAATGAAGCATACTTCCCACCTCTCAGCAGAAAAGTGACAAACTTGTGGTACAGAATGAAGCAAATCTATTTAGACCTGACCAATGTATTGCTTTCTTTTGCATGAACATATTCACTCCATCCTTAGACTCTTCCTCTAATTGTCTGGTTCCTCCCAGTTGTGTTCGACCTTTATTGCCAAACGAGACCATGCCATGAGGGAAACGAAGGCGTGACTTGAACTTGACTTTGTTTTGAGTGAGAGAGGGCTGTGCAAGGTCAACAATCTCACTTCTCCTCCAGAGCCATCTGGGTCCAGTAAGTAGATATTCATCAGGATGACTGGAAATGACCCAGGATGCACTGGGACAGTTTAAAGATGATACTCTGGACAACCATGTATTCCTTCCTCTGCAGGTTGCAGTTTTGAACTGCTTCCCCTCTAAACTTTCTCTCCCACATCACCACTTTTAGTTTCCTTTAATTTCTTAATGTATTATCTTCCACCATTAGAATCTTCCTTGAGGGTAGGGGTTCTCTTTCTACTCTTTCTTTTGGTTTATAATTGTATTCCTATTAAGCACTTAACTATTTTTCTTGACTTGAAGAAAGATAAAACCAAAACTGATACAAAGCTTATAAAACATTGTAAATAAGTACCATACAATTTATTCTTCTTTCATCCTAGAGAATATATTTAAACTAGACAGTGCACAACAAGTGTGTCATTGAAATTGAGGTTAAGTGAAGAAATAGTAACAGAACACTGAGCTACTTTAAATGGGTTTGCATTTTCTGGTTTGGATAAATTAAATTCCTGGGGACTGAGAGATTTTTCACATGTCATCCAGAACTATTTTAATCCCAGGGAAATTGTGAAAAATAGAAGATAATCCAGAAAAAATGTAATTTCCTTAAGGGTGGGTGTGTTTTTATTTTTTTTCCTTTTTATTTCTAAAGCTTTGCATATAAAATATACTTAAACAATGTTTGCTGAATTCTAGAAGACTGAAGATAGGCAAAATTGTTAGAAATTTTTGAAAACTAACAAAACAATAGAATTTAATGTTGATGCCTAGTCAAATTCTAGAATGAGTTATTAAACATGGTATTTGTGAGCACCATGAAAAGAAAACAATGTTCTTTAAAAATCAGCATAAGCTCTTTAAAAATAATTCATGCCAAATGAACCTCCTTTCCTGTTTTGTTTTTAAGTTTGTGGACTGGTAAATGGGAATGTAGCATAGTGTATTAGGAGTTAAGCAAGGTGTTTCAACAGACTCTTATTCTTGTTTACAAAGGGGAGGAATCAAGATTAAATGATAATACAATGAATTGGACTATATTATTTTGTCCAAGACATGTGTGTGTGTGTGTGTGTGTGTGTGTGCGAGATCAAAAAAATGCAAAACTGGTGGTGGGGGAAGATGAGCATGGCAGCTAAGTGGCACAGTGGATAGAGTATCAAGCCTGGGTTCCAGAAGATTCATCTTCGTGAATTCAAATCTGGCCTCAGAATCGTACTAACTGTGTGACCTTGGACAAGTCACTTAACCCTATTGGCCTCACTTCCCTCATCTGTAAAAAGATCTGGAGAAGGAAATGGCAAAGTACTCTAGTGTCTTTGACAGGAAAATGCCAAATGGTATCAAGAAGAGTCAGAAAAAAAACATGGGAAAAGTGAGATATAATTGACAACTCCATTAAAAGCAGGGGCTGTCTTTTGCTCTTCTTTGTATCTCTAGTGGTTAGCACAGGGTCTGGCACATAGTAGGTACTTAAAAAATACATTCTGACTGACTCTGATATTAAAGAAGGCAAGAAAGGTAAGATGTGAACCCTATATGATGAAGTTATGGAAGGACATGCATGAAAATAGCACAGTAAGGGCAGACAAATTGTGATGTGCAATGCTGGAAAAAATACTCACCTTAATGAGTGAAGGAAATATTTATGTATATGTAAATGTACATGTTGATGGCATAAATTTTATACATGCCTTTATGCACATAGATCCATATGTTTTTCTCTACAGGGCCTTATATTTAATTCTAGGCATTTGTGCTTGTCATCAGAATCATTGGAACAATAAGTTTAGATGGACTGTGCTGAAAGTGTCTTGTTTAAATAATTGTGTGCATGACATTTTCTCAGATGACATTTTTGAATAACTTTATTTAAAATAACAGGCTAGATTCTTTCCCAGCCTTGTCATATTTTTGAGATGCAATAAAACAAATTGTATCATTAGTCTGAAAAAAAAATCGTGATTGCGGTCTGGCTTTGTAATCTGTGCTGATGAAAGTTCAGTCACCACCCACAGTTATAGTACAAAGCAATATTCTCTATTACTTTGCCATTTTAAAATGAAAATAAATGACTATCAAGAACTTTGTTTTTTTTTTTCCAATTAAAGTAAGAAAATCAAGATCAAAATCATTGTTATGGATTGAGTTTGACAAACTAAAATGGTACCATGAGTAATGGCGCTAATAGGGACCAATGTATGATTATAATCCACTACGTTGGATTTTGTTTCTGTTGTTTCAAAGGGGTTGAGATTCCTAGTGCATTCTTTTCTTTTTCAAAAACAGTTCACAAATGATTACTCTCGTTTATAGAAAATGTAATTGGATATAGAAAAAATGATTAGTCAGACAAGCATCTTCACTTACAGTAGAACTTAAAAGCCATTATTAAGTTCTTTTGTAAAACCCATATGCTGTATTCTCTGCACTTTCTTTGAAGTTTCTTCATATGGGTCTTCTCTGATTCACAAGTTTAGTTGGTGAGAATAAAAAACCACATATTCTATTCCTGGCTTTTCTACATGAAAGCAGAGGGCTCATTTATCCTTTATGTGCTTCATTTCAAGTATTTAAAAACATCTACTTTTTCTAAGTTGCAGAATATTAGAATGGTACACTCACAGAAGAGACTGCATAAAGGAAGTCTATCAAGTATCTTTGAATGCTACCTTCCTACACACAGCTCCTTACCTTAAGAAGACAGCAGTGTCTTTAGGACTACTCTGGGTTACTGGTTCAAGATGTAAGCTATTTACATTCCAATTTAAGAAAAGTGCTCTTGGTAAAACACATTTTGGGGACTTTAAAATATCTTTCCAGTTAAAAAGTATTCTTTATTTTTAATGTCAAATTCACCATTTAAAAACTTGGATTCTCAGAAGGATTGGATATTTCTGTAGAAATAAACTCTGGTCTATAAAAATAGACAGACAAGATATGGAGTATTGAGTATGTATAAACTGCTTTCCTGAATATTAGGTGACATTTCCTTTGCATTCTTACCCAAATGGAGATAAGTTGGTAGTTGGGAGTGTTTTATGAGCTCAGAGTAATTTGGTTATTGAATTTCATGACCAAAGGAAAAAGTAGCAGTCTAGTAGTTTCAAGATCTGCATTCTAGACTCAGCATTGCTAATAAGTAGCTACATGACCTTGGGCAAGTCAGTTAACCCTCTTTAGCCTCAGTTTCCTTCTTTGTCAAAAGAAAGGGTTGGACTAAATAATTTCTCGTGTGTCTTCTATTACTAAAGCATGGAAACTGTGTAGCTAAGGACAAGAAGGAGCCAGAATACTTGGGTATTTCTTATTGCTCTGCTTTGTCAACAGTAGCCATCATTCAGTAGTTTTATGTTGGAAGATGCAATTCATATTACTGGTATTTTTCCTTTGATCTTGAAGTCATTCACCAATACTACCATTGTTAGAAAATTGCAGACTGCTTAAAGGTGAGACTAGAATGTGATCAGGATGCTGAAGTAGTAGAGGCAGGTGGAGAATTCCTCAGATGCTTTCCTTTCTATGCCTATGTCATGTCCTACCCAAATGCTAGTCTGATATCCCTTCCCTGGGAAGGGCTTGTGACAATGTGGTCCTTCTAGGTATGTATTACATAGCCAAGTCACCCCACCCATACAACTAAACACAAGGAATCAACAACCCATTAATAAAAAAAATTATTAAATATTAACTAAGTGTACTAGGAACTAAGCTAAGAACTGAGGATGCAAAGAAAAAGAAAAAGCAATTTATGCCTGTCTTACATTCTAATGGCAGATATAGCATCTATAAATTAGATGCTACAAAATACATATAGAGGGGATGGAACACAGCTTTACCATTAATGGCGCTGGGGAGGGAAGACACAAAGAATGTTTTGGAGGAAGTTGAGCTGAGTCTTAAAAGCTACCAAGGATTCTAAAAGTCTGATGCTGGGAAGGAGAATGTTCCAGGCATTATGAATGATTAGTGTAAAAACATGAAGACAGGTGATGGAGTGTGCTGGGCCAGGAACCACAAGTAGTCCAAAATGGCTGGATCATAGCTTAAGAGGAAAGGAGGAGAATGCAAGATTGGTAAGGTAGGCAGGGACCAGGTTGTGTGTGCGTGTGTGTGCGTGTGTGTGTGTGTGTAAGATATAATCAGACTGCATTGTTTTTCAGTTGTATCTGATTTTTCATGACCCCAGATGAGGTTTTCTTGGCAAAGGTATTTCATTGGTTTGCCATTTCCTTCTCTGGTAGAGTAGGAAAACAGAGGTTAAATGACCCAGATGGGGTCATGAGGAGTCACACCTGACTTTAAGGACTCAGCTATTACTACAACAACAGAATCTGGAAATCATCTGCATGGAGACATTAACTGAACCCGTGTGAACTAATGAGAATACAAAGTAAGAGCACTATAGAAAGAAAAGAGAGGGGAACGCTGGGGGTGGGGAGGATACACAACCATAGTTGATGGAAATGACAAAAATGCAGAACCAGCAAAAGAGATGGAGGAGTCAGACAAGAAGAAGAGCAAAGAGAGAGGAGTCACAAAAAATCCAAAAATGAGAGAGTATCCAGGAGGAAGGTGTTCAGTGGTCTTAGATCCTGGAGAGAGTCAGGAAGGATGAAGACTGAGGAAAGGTCATTTGATTTGGTAAAGAGATCATTTCATCTTTGGAAAAAGCATTTACGTTTGAAGCCAGATTGTAGAGGGTTTATAAGGAAGACTGAGAGGAGCAGAAAAGAAGAAATGAAACATTCTGCTTTTTTCAAGGCATTTAGTTGAGAAGGCTAAGAGAGTATGAGATGAGACTTTGGGCAAGTCATTTAACCTCTGTCTGCCTCAGATTCTTCAAATATAAAATGCAGATAATAATAGCACCTTCCTCCCAGAGTTAGAACAGTGCCGGGCACATAGTATGAAGTTAATAAATCATTGTGTCTTCCTTCTTTAATGGATAGGGAGAGATGGATGATTAGAGCAAATGGAGATGATGGTAGGGGCAATCTGCTGGAAAAGATGGGTTGCATAGATCCGCATAGGAAGGGTGCCTGTCCTTGGTAAGCAGAAAGGGCACCTCATTGTCAGAGATCAGAGTGGATGAAGAGATAGTGGAGAGCTGTCATCCCTCAGGTAAAGGAGAAGAGGGACTTATGGTCACACTTTTTTCAGTGTACAGTGAGGCAATGTCATCAGCAGAGAAGGAGGGAGAGGGAGCTGAGTGGGAGACTTGAGGAGAGAAGAAAGGGTTTGGAACAGCTGCTCTGAGAATGCCTAAAGGGAAATAGCTGCTATAAATTTGTGCCTCAAGGTCAACAGGAGTTGTTCTCAATAGGTCTTCAATTTGACTTGTTCCCTCCCCTACCTTTGTTGTACTGGTAGGCAAAATAATATGACCTCTTCCAGGTTTAACATTATATGATTCACTCTCCGATTTTTTGGTATACACTACAATAAATATTAGCTTCAAATGCTACTAATTACTTAAGTTCATAAAATCTTCAAGGACTTTGACTTTCAGGACAAAGGCATTGCCTAATCCTTCTAATGACCAACCAGGGCATGTAGGTGGGTGCAGTGGATAGAGCACCAGAGCAGGAGTCAGGAGGATGTGAGTTCAAATCTCACCTCAGACACTTGACACTCACTAGCTATGTGACCTTGGGCAAGTCACTTAACTCCAACTGCCTCATCCTGGGTCATCTCCAGTCATCCTGATGAATATCTGGTCACTGGATTCAGATGGCTCTGGAGGAGAAGTGAGGCTGGTGACCTGCACAGCCCTCCCTCACTCAAAACAAAGTCAAATGCAAGTCATGTCACCATTTCTCTGATGGCATGGTCTTCTTCGGCAACAAAGGATGAACATGCACCTAATGACCAACCATTCTTACAGCATGTCTTTCAGAGAGTAGTGGGTACTATCTCCAGTCATCCTGATCTGTATCTTGCCACTGGACCCAGCCAGCTCAGGAGGAGAAAGTGAGGCTGGTGACCTTGCACAGCCCTCCCTCACTTAAATCCAATTCACTTGTATGTCACAGCATCAGCTTCCTGATGTCATGGTACACTTCAAGAATGAAGGACAAACAAAAACAACAGAGAATAGTTCATTCTAGGCATGGAGAAAAGACCAGTTTGGCTGGATTACAGGAATGCAGGAGGGGAAAGTAATATCCAATAGAATATTGGCAAAGTTGGAAAATACAGGTTGAGGTTAGCTTGCATAAGGCTTTAAAAGTTAAACAGAGGAATTCATCTTTTGTTCTAGAAGCGATATTTAACTTACAATGATTTAAGTTTTATAAAGTGCTCATTTGATCCTCCCTACAACCCTGTGAATTAGGAGCTACTATTATCTCATTTTATAGATGTGGAAAACTGAGGTCAAGAGCAGTTAAGTGATCTTCCTAGAGTCACACAACTAGTAAGTGATAGAGGCAGGATTTGAAATCAGGATTTTCCTGACTCCAAATCCAGCACTCTATCCACTGTACTGCTCAGCTGAATATCAGTCCAACAGGAATTTACCTAAACTGTTGGAAGGACAATTATCTTGGTGACATTGTATAGGGTAAGATCTCTTGTTAAGACCATTTAAGTGTACCAGTGCATATTCAAGGGTGCATAAATTCCTTGAGGAGAAAAGGATGAACAGTAATTCAAAGGTTTTTGAGGGTATTTAGCAATACGGACTGATTCAGGGTGGCCAAGTACAGAGTTTTTTGATATTTTGACATTTTACTTAGAGATTTATTCCATATTTTGAGTATTTTCATCTGTTGGAGAATGTTGTAGAGCTAATTTTTAATTCTCTGAGGATTTAAGAATCTAGGCACTCCCTGAATTGCAGCCCCTCTATACCTTAGTAGAGAGTGCTTGGGAATGGCTTTGGTCAAAAAATTCTTCACCCTGTGGGCAATCAATGTATTCCCTTAGATATAGGTAGGGCTGTCTCCAGAATCTGTATTGTCACTTTCACTTCAATGGATAGCCCATCGAGCAGGTCCAGCAGTATATATCTTGGGCAGACACTAAAGATGGATGATGATCTGGACCCAAAAATAAATAGGAGAATAGGCTGGATTGCACTGGAAAAACTGCTTTTAATGATTCCCCAAGTTTCTCACTTAAATAAAGGCCCCATCTTTCTACTATCAGCATTCTTCCTGAGATGCCATATAGCTGTAAGGTGACAGATTCCACAATCTCAGAGGAAAGAAAGTTGAAGGTATATCATACATCAGCCTATATGCTCTGTTGATATTCATGCAGTGTCAAGAGATCTAGAAGAAATATGTAAAATTTGTAATGGGACACCGACAGAATTTACACAGGATGAAAGGAAATGAATGGGTTGTGATTGGCATCTTGGAAGTAATATTTATGAGAAACAGATCACAGATCCCTCAGCATTAAAGTGAGGGCAACTAAATTGAGCTTGCCCGGATAGCCAAATGTAGAAGACTTGGTAAGACTTGAGGTGGGGTGTGAGCTGAGGAATGGGGCTGCATGACATTTTTCGTCAAGTATTTTGATGGCTTCCATGTAACAAAGAATTAGGCTTGTTCTGATTGGCTGTAAAGAGAAACTCGGAGCAACAAGTGGAAGATACAGGACCAGATTTAAACATGAAGGAAACACACACACACACACACACACACACACACACACACACAAAAAAAACTTCCTTTCAATTAAGGTTATCTCAAAAAACAATCAGCTTCTTTAAGGGACTTTGAGTTCCTTTTTACCATAGAGCTCTAAGGAAAGGATAAAGGACTAGTCACTGGTTATGCTTCATGGTAGTTTCTTGTTCAGGGACAGATTGTCCTAGAGAACATATGAGGTCCTTGTGATTTTGTTTAGCAAAAGATCCCTTCCTCTACCTTGGGTGACACTTTAATGTCCAAAATCAAGAAGTAGAACGATCATGGTAAAGAAGTGAATTAATTCCTGATACTATTCAACCCTGACTGATCTCAGTTGCTGAATGAAGTTTTGCTTGTTACTTGGAGTAGAAGAGTTACAATGTCATTCCTTTTTGTACTCTATATACACATAATTCCCATGATACCATCCGTTACTAATGTATAGAAGTAAAGTGACAAATTTTTCAGTCATGCTATACTGAAACAGTCCCACTAAAAAAGGACAAATTGAATAGTGTTACAAGCATGCTGATCAATATACCATTGATATGCTACTAGGGGACAAAGAAAACGTGCAGAGGATTGATGGCATGCATATTATCCAAGGATTTTTAGAAGCAATTCTGGGCTTCTTGGTGATACGAGTCTCAATTTACTGACAGCATTACTCATTTCTTAAAGAGAATCTGAACATATCTGGTAACTATAACATAAAGAGCTTGAAAAACTCAGACACTCAGATTTTAAACCCTGCCTTATAAACACATTTGGAAATTTGACCATGACTCTAGGTTATAAGCAATTGCACTGGATTGAATTTTGCTTTTAAAATTCTGGATCGATAAACATATAATGAGCTACAGCTATGTCAGTCAGATTCCGAAATGGTGAAAATCACTGTTTCTTACTCAATGAATTTGCTAATATAAGTTCTGGAGAAAAATAGCCAGCAATACAACAATTAACCTAATACTGTACAAAAAAATAAACAAATGTATGTGCTGGCACATAGTAGGTGCTTGGCACGTAGTAGGTGCTTAATTAATAAATCCTAGTTGACTACCTACAGGAGGGGAATATTATGTATATTTGCATAAGTTATTTATTATGAGTATAAACAGTAGATTTAAAAATAATACTACTGTGTTTGGCATCTATAACATGCTGAACAGCAAGTTTGATATGTTGAAATGGTAATAATCCTAGAAAAACAAGATAATATATACTTTAATGAACATCTATGCTGGCATATCGGATCTATCGCTTACTGCAATATGACCAAAGTTACTTAATCTCTGAGTCTTAGTTTTCCCATCTACAAAAAGGAGATAATAATGGGGGAGGGGGTAGAGTGTAAGCAGTTCTATAGTACCTCCTATGAGCCAATGCCTGTGTTAAGTGCTTTACAAATATTCTCTCACTTAATCCTCAAAGTAACTCTGCAAGGTAGGTGTTCTGAGCTACTATTAAATCCATCTTATAGTTACTAAAATTGAGGCAAAGAAAGGTTCAGTGACTTGCCAAGGATTAAACACTTATTAAGTGTCTGTGGCTAAATTTGAACTCAGGTCTTTGCAACCCCAAGTTCAGCACTCTGTCCCCTGAGCCACCTAGCTTTCTAGGAATGATACTTATACTTACTATGTCACTGAATTGTGAGAATTAAATGACAGGATATAGGTAAATTAGCATGTAAACCTTAGCAGAAAATTATATTTTTTACTATAGTAGTAGTGAGGATAATGATAGTGATAATGAGAGGCCATATTGATTAGTGGAGAGAGAACTGGCCATAGAGTCCAGAAGACTCGAGTTCAAGCCCTGACTCTCCCACATACTGTTTCTATGGCACCAATGTCAGGAATTAAATTTCTAGAGGAAAGCCAAAACTCCCAAGGTAGATGAGGCAAGCTCATTGATTGACAATTCTTGCAAGAAGCAGATGTGCTACTGAGACAGATACACCCCTACAGAAGCAAGAGCAAGCAACTTCATCCCTGTTCTAAAAGGCAAAGTCCCTCCCTCATTTCCTCATTGGGTGAGTACTCTGAGCTATACAATTTTCCTGTATGTCTACTTCATGTTTCCCCCGATATGTTCCTCTCTCCTTCCACATACATTGAATGCGCATTAAAATGAGCTTCAGCTCCTCCTGGGTAGATAAAGTTAATATTTAGAAGCTATTAAGCATGCATACTTTAAGCTTGTTTTGCCCTTTGCGTTATTCTTGACCACAGATCCAGGTGAGGCTGGTTTCACTGTGACCTTGTCCTGCTTTTCCCTTGTCTCTAAGTATTTCTGTTGCAAGAAATTCCAATTCCCTATATCTCTGTGGAAACAATCTTTTTATATCTAACACCAAGAGAGTCACTTAACCCCTCAATATTCTAGACAACTTTTTAGGGCTATAACTCACAGAGAAAATGCCATCAAACATTGGTAGACGGAGTTTTCTATTTGGAAAGTGTCTTATACCAGTGAAATCCCAAGCCCCAAGTCCAGTTCTTGTATTTATCTTTATCTGTAGCCTCAATCACAACAACTTATTGATCCTGAAGTATTATTATGCCCAATTTATAAGTGTGAAAACAGCCTCAGAGAGGTCAAACTATTTGCTCATGTTTATACATCTAGAAAGTAAAAATTGCAACAACAAAAACTCCAACATATTTGAAACCTGGTCCTGGCTCCAAGGCAGTTGGGTGATTCAGGGGAAAGAGGGCCAGGTCTGGAATCAGGAAAACCTGAGTTCAAATCTGACTTCAGACACTTACTAACGGTGTGACTCTAGGCAAGTCACTTAATCCTGCTTGCCCCAGTTTCTTCATCTGTAAAATGAGCTGGAGAAGGAAATGGCAACCACTGTAGTCTCTCTGACAAGAAAACCACAAATGAGGTCATGAAGACTTAGACAAGGCTGAAACAACTGAACAAGAACTGGCTGGCTCCAAGTTCAGTACGTTATCTATACTGCCTTCTCCTGGATGATGATGATACACTTTTCACACTCTGACATGTAGTATAATTATTTGTCTATATATCCCTCCCTTGCTGATTAAATTGTAAATTCCTTAAAGGCTAGGAGTATGTCATTCCTTTTACATTGCTAAAACCAAGAATACTCCACTGCACATAGTAGGCACTTGAAAAAACAGTTGTTAAAATGAATTAGTTCCCTCTGGATTTGTCCTGTTCTGTTTTGCTGCTATAAGCTTCCAAGAATTTCCTAAGTGATGGAAGAAGTACCAAATGTAGTCTTTAAAACATAATATTTTCCTGTTTCAGAGACAGATAATTTTTGCCTTGATGAATTGCCTTCTGCTGTTTATTAAAGGCTACAACATATCTTTCCTTTCTACTTTTTAGCACTACCTGACACTGGATATTGAAAACATGATACTGAGTTATATAGCTAGACAACCACCAAAGTAAATTGCTACTGTGTTGAAAAATTACAGTACTTCAAAATTGCCATCTAATCTTTTAAACAAATATATATCATAGAATTCAAAAATTGCCCCTGAAAGGATCAATTTTTTAATTTGTTTAAGGTAGATGCAAGTCTAAGCAATTCCAAATTTTGGCCTTTTGATGATCTCTTCTTGACAGCTGACATGTGCCAATAAGGGGCATATATATATATATCTGTTCTGGTACAAGAAGTCTAAATCAAAGGGGTTTACATATTTTAAGCCATAACGATAACATCTAATATACATAATATAGTATTTCAGATTTACAAAACACTTTATAACTATTATATCACTTTTTTCTGACAACAGGGATGTAGATAGGATGTAGATAATATTATCATCCCCATTTTACAGAGGAGAAAATGCGACAGACAGAAGTTTATAAATTACTTGCCTAAAATCAAACCATTAGTAAATGTTAGATGTAGCATTTGAAGTCATGTATTCTTGACTGTGAATCTAGTGCTCTATCTACTGTGCTGCCTACCTACTTCTGATATAATGAGTTCATTTCTGTTGCCTTATATAACTTGCTAAGCTCAGGTTATTTAAAATTGGTTTGTTCCTTTTAATGTTATGAAAAAAGCTCCCTATGCTGACAAAACAATATTACAAAATCAGAAGGGTCAATAAAATGTCACCTAGTTCAACTGGTATCTCAGCAATAACTCCCTTCATAACAATTTTGAACTGGTGGCCATGCAGAAGACCTTCATTTCTAGATTTGAGTTTCATCTTGCCCAGCCCCCTCATTTTATAACTGAGGAAAATCAGACCCACAGTAGTTAAAGGGATTGTCCAAGGTCACAAAGGTAGTACGAGCAGGGAGGTGTACCTAGGTCCCCTGACTCCTCATCTGATGCCCTTTCTTCTACACGATTGTCTGTTATTCTCTCAAATGTTTTAAGTTATCTTAGCCCTATAGCAAAATCCTCCATGTTGGACAAAGTCTCCTAGTTGTTCCTCCAAATGCATACTGAAATCTGGGCAATAGACATTCTTCATCCATTTGATGTATGGACAAACCAAAACTCCTTTGAATAGGTATAGATCTTTTTCTACAGTTTCTAGACTTTTCTGGAGTTTTGTCCTATCAAGAAACTATCAGCTATAAGCAAGAGCATCTGGAGGACCATCCTATCCATAGGTAATACGTTTTTGACCTTGACTCCATTCTGAATCTCCTCCATTTCACTGGAAATTATCCTTGGAGAGCATATATTTCCTTGCATTTTGCTTCAGTAGATATTATTTTCAGAAGGTCATTCAACACATTATTTCTAGTGTTACATCTCCCAAGAATTCTTAATATATGAATGAGAGGTAGGTTGTTGCAAAAAAAACATCTGTAAGGTAGTATTTGATTCTACCAAATAGGTTTCCCCCAAAATCAATAAACAAAAAGTGAGTTTATATTCTTCGCATATTTTAGCTAATTTTAAAATGGTCGGTTGTTGCGTATCACCTGCCTATTCTTCACTAATGTCCCCTATAAGAGTCTCCTCTATTTGTGAACATATGAGTCTTATAAAAACTTTATATTGATGGGAGAGTGGGCAAATGGGTTGGCAATTATTTATGTTCTCTGTCCCCTTCCCCCCAGTATTTATAGTGATGTCAGGTTCCAAGTAAAGTGGTTCTACCATCCTTGAGAGAGGTGTGTGTTAAAATGCTTTTTGCAAACCTTTTCTATTTTTTTCTGATTGTAGACTTCCTTCCATTTTCATCCTTGAATGCCCTTGGGATGTAGGGGTGGGGGGGGGGGAGTTGTTTAATTTTTTCACTGGTCTAGGGCAAAGGCAGGGTATAGGAAATGGTGCTAAAGCTGATTGAAGACATTTGAAATTGATACATCATCCATAAAGCTCCTACTGTTTGAACTTATTGGTCCATTCAAGCCTGTTTTGAAAGAAAAAATACCCAAAATTCAGTATCCAATAGCAATGTACTGTTATAAACTATTATGGTAGTGTTCCTCTCAAACTTCTCTGGGACCATGGTCACAATGATTGATAGGACCACTAAACACTACAACGTGAATGTGACCAGTGACTGACTTGGTGTTTCTAAGTGAAAAAATAATTTGATCTCAACCATAATTAGCATATGAAGAAACTTTGAATGGTTTCGAAATCTCCTAAAAGTCTTGCCATGGTTTAGGTACTCTGTCAAAGTACTTTTCTATGCTTCCTTGATTATTACTGGGAACTTTTGATTAAGCTGTTCTGCATTTTTTATGTGAGCAAGGAAATTATTTCCATTACTCATAGCTTCACGTTTTTGAAAATAAAATTATAGGATAATGAGAGAAAGAATCCTTTCTGGCAGTTCTACAGAATATAGACATATACAAGAAAACAGAAGCTGCTTGCTGCATAAAATTATCATTATTTTCTTTAGTCAAACCTTTTCTTATTTAAGTTCAGTTTTGCTTAGGCAAACCACATATTCCATCATGAGGTGTTAAACCAATTGGAGAAGATGAGCAAGGGCTGCAGGCTCCCTAAAGACCTCAAGATCTAGGACAATAGATGATTCAAGCACAGGTCAGATAAAGGACAAGACATTCAATTCTCCATGGTCCACCCTCTGGGACTAAAACCTATTAAGAACCCACACACCATGGATGGGATGAGTTATACCCAGGAAACCTCCTGAAAGTAACCCATTTATACTGTGATTTAGAGACACTTTCCTGATGAGATTAAAGTGCTTTCCTAGAGGAAGTCAAAGAGAAAGTCATTCAAGGTAACATAAGCAAAAACTTGGGAATTTTAACATTTTAAAATATATTAAAACTAAAATGTCAATGATCACAACTAAAAGAAGTGTTACAGTGGAAGGAAAGAAATATTTTTAAGTGCCCACTACATATCAAGAACTGTACTAAGTGCTTTACAAGTTTCTGTTTGATCTTCACAACAACCCTAAGAGGTAGGTGTTGTTATTATCCCCATTTTACAGATCAGGAAACTGTGGCTGGGAGAGTCTCCTTGCATAGAATTCCAGAGGTAGAAAGTATCTGAAACAAGATTTGAATTTATGTCTTCCTCACCCTAGGGCAGGATTGCACAACCTGTAGCAACTATATATAAAGCATGTTTTCCTCTCCATTTTCCACAGGCTGTCCAAAATCTTTTGGCAGACCACCTAGTGGCCATCCATGAGCAGTACATAATGGCGGTATATGTGTATGTTCATCCTTCATTGCCAAAGAAGACCACGCCATCAGAGAAATGATGACATGACTTGCACTTGACTTTGTTTTGAGTAAAGGAGGGCTGTGTAGGTCACCAGTGCTTCTCCAGAGCCATCTGAATCTAGTGACCAGATATTCATCAGGATGACTGGAGATGGCCCAGGAAGAGGCAACTGGGGTTAAGTGACTTGCTGAAGGTCACACAGCTAGTGAGTGTCTCTCTACTGCACCACCTAGCAGAAGGAGTAGTAGGTGTAGAGTCAGAAGACATGGAATAAAACTTGAAATCTACCACTTGCTGGACATATGGAATTGAACAAGTTGTAACCTCTTTAGCTCTCAATTACATCATCCGTAAAAAGAAACAGTTGGACTAGTTTTTACAATCCTTCCCTATTTTAAATCTGTAGACCCAAATATGTCTCGAGCAAAAGTCAGGGAAGATGCTAACTTCTTCCTAGGAGAATTACGTTAAAGGAAAAGTATTCTCTTCCAGGTTACTATAGTTTAATGATGACGTAGCAGCAGCGAGGTGGCTCCATGGCTAATGAACATGGATATAGAAAGACTTAAGTTGAGATCCTTCCTCAAACACTCACCATCTTGATGGCGAAGGGCAAGTCACCTAACCTCCCCCAGCCTCAGATTGGGAATAATAATAACACCTACCTGACAGGGTTATTATAAGGCTCCAATGAGACAAAAATATTTAAAGTGAATTGGAGACTTCAAAATGCTATGTGTTATTATTATTAATTTTATCATCACCATCAAATCACTAAGATCAGTCAATCTCCTTTGTTTGGATTATATTCTATAGAGTCAAAATTTTTACTCTTAGAATTAGACATTTCAACTTCAGCATTCTTTCTACTGCATCATGTTGCTTCTTCTCTCTAACTCTCTGTATCGCTTTATCTGCCAAATTTGAATTAACTACCTCAAGTTGTTGTTCTGAGGAGAGTGCTTTATAAGTCCAAGTGATGTTTAAATGTGGGCTAGTATTATTAGTATTTATTATATTCAGCCAAGTTTTACACACACACACACACACACACACACACACACACACACACACACACACACACACACACACATATGGTTTTCTAAAAGTTTCCTTTATTGCGAAGGGATTGCTGTCAAGTCAATACAAGTTTTCTGGTCTGCCTAGTAAGTATACTGTTATATTTACTGAAGATCAGCATCCACAAACCACTGATTCTGCTTTCACCTCAGCCTACCAGCCATCATCTAGGGAATTAACCCTCATGGATATGTAACTGGACCAATGCCTCTGTAGACTTTTCAAACTCAGCCTCCTTAGCAGTTAAAGATACTAAAGACAGAAAAAAAAAAGTTTTATCCCTTTCCCCAAAGTCTGTGACATTGTCAAATGGTTTAACATAATAAATGGATATGGTCATTAAACTATGCATGATCTGTTTTACTGCTGAATTCTAAGGACCATTGGTGTTCCATTTGACTTGCAGCTGATACCTCTTATATGTTTGTCTCCCTCATTAGAATGTGATCTTTTTGAGAATTGGGATGGTCTGACATTTCTATTTGCATCCCCATCACTTAACACAAGGCTTTATATATAGTAAGAACATAACATATCCTTTTTGATTCATTTATTCTTATGGCAAATTAAAAATTCATTAGGATGACTGGAGATGACCCAGGATGAGGCACTTGAGGTTAAGTGACTTGCCCAAGGTCACACAGCTAGTGAGTGTCAAGTGTCTGAGGTGAGATTTGAACTCAGGTCCTCCTGACCCCTGCACTGGTGTTCTCTCCACTACACCACCTATCTACAGGCAGTATAAATATGAAGGTAGTACAAGTGTAATAAATGAAAAGAATTTCAAGTTAAATTAGTTGTCCATGATCAAAAGGTAGAGAATATTTTAGTTGCGATTTGAAACTGAGTCTTCAGTTTCATGATATGTTTCCACAATGCCATGCTCTCTCTCTCTCTCTCATTGGGAGCAATAATAATTGTGTGCATGTTTATATGCACACACATATGTATATGCCTTCATATAAGCACACATACACATGTACACTCAAGTACTATTTGTGTGCATGTCTATATATGTATTTCTACGTACATAAACAATCTATATGTGGGGGAAGAGGGTAGTAGGTAGAGCACTGGACCTGGAAGCAGGAAAACCTGAGTTAGAATCCTTCCTCAGGTAATTTTTTTGCTGTATGACCTTGGGCAAGCCATGTAATCTCTTAATTTCCTCATTTATAAAATGGGGATAATAGAACCTACTTCCCAGGATTGTGAGATCATCAAATGAGACAATATTTCTAAAGAAATTTGTAAAATATTGAAGTGCTTTATGAATCACATGAATACATGAATCTATATACACACAGAGGGAGAGAGGGTATTCCAAAAATCAGTGCAAATTTAATTTATTAAAGCTTAATTATACTACAATAAAATTATTAGATGAGAGAATTCATTTTATAAATATACAGAATATGGACATACATAGAAAAATAGAATAACCATATGAAAAACCTTTATTTATGTCATAACATATGTGTATATATACATATGTAAGGTACACATGTATGTATGTATATATGTATTATACAGTGTACCCAAAAGTCTTAGTGCAGTTTTAAGATTCATACCTTACAACTACATGAATATTTTGGGGATACCATGTATATTTATATCTATCTCTGTGTATATATATATATGTATATATATACACACATATATATATACATATATATCTGTATTTATAAATACATTCATATATATTCATCCCTTCATAAGACATAATTTACTAAATAAATATAAGCCTATCCTGTCATCATCAGAATGTGGTATAATAATGGAAACAGAAGACAATATAGAATTGGTGCTTATTTATATTCCATGGATTCACGGTCTAAATATATGAAGCAGATAACACTGAGGCTTAGAGAGCAGATGAGAAAAATCTTCGAGAAGCAAGAGATTTGAACATGACAAAAAATATTAACAATAATCAACATTATTATGTCTTTGGGAGTCTTTTGATAGGAGATTATTTCTGTTGTAGAGGATGTCAGAGAATACAGAGTCCAAAAATATTTCAGTGATATGACTGATCAGAATAAAGAAAACAGAGAAAAAGCGTAGGTGGGGAAAACGGATAACAGGCAATTTGTTTCAGAAAAACAATGGCTGGCCAGTGAAAGAATTGACAGTAAGGGTAATGTAGCAATTTCAACTAAAGTTTTTGACTCCTGCAATTTATTTTCCTTTAGACAATTTCATTATCCCTCTGTTTCGGGAGAAAATGATATGGATGACAATGTATTAGAAATACACTTAGTACAATCCACAGTCATACTACAAAGAAAAATACAATTATGAGTTGTGTTGAATAATTTAAAATCTCAACTTCTTTCCTTTCAAATAGCTTCATTACCATTTATTTTTTTATTTTTTGGGTTTTTTTTTTTTTTGAAAACTGAGGCAAACAAGTTGTCCTTTGTTTCACATATGTTATGGAGATTCTTCTCTGTTTTGTGAATATAAATCTACTTATTAGTATAAGATCAAAGAGGATGATGTTGATGATGGGGGAAGAAGGTGGAGGGGGCAAAGGGATGTCTAATGAGCATCGAATGTGCTGGAGCTTCAAGGCACATTCAGTCAAGAAAGTTCCCCAAATGGTTCTCTGTGTGATTTGTGGAGAGTAAAAGAGTTTGAAGAAATATACAAGAGAAGAAGATATGAAGAAAAGTGGGTACACAGCAAAGAAAGGACAATTTTGAAAGTTAATTGAATTAAGTGGAAAACCTAATAAAATGAGTACAACCATTTAATACCAAGATTTTTACCTTTTTAAGGAAAAAAATAGCTCAATTACTGAATTAAAACTTTCTTTTATTCCCTTCTGGACACTGCTCCATATCCCTCTATCTTCCTTTAGCAACTAAAATGTTATGTGTAAAAGATTAATAACAGTGATAATAACTTGAAAAATTTAATAATGCTTTAATTTTTGCAAAGCATGATATATATATATCATGCCTTGCAAATATATATATTATATATATATAGGATTAATCAATTCTCAATTTTATATATGTCAAATCATTTAATCCTCACAAATCATCAAACTTATACTGACAATGTTTTTGTGACTTCTGTTTTTTGTGGTCACCATTTGTAATATACATTTGCTGTAATAAACATAATATAGTGTGTGTTTGTCCTTCATTGCCAAAGAAGACCATGCCATCAGAGAAATGATGACATGACTTGCATTTGACTTTGTTTTGAGTGAGGGAGGGCTGTGTAGGTCACTAGCCTCACTTCTCCTCCAGAGCTATCTGAATCCAGTGACCAGATATCCATCAGGATGACTGGAGATGACCCAGGATGAGGCAATTGGGCTTAAGTGACTTGCCCAAGGTCACACAGCTAGTGAGTGTCAAGTCAAGTGCCTGAAGTGAGATTTGAACTCAGGTCCTCCTGACTCCTGCACTGGTGCTCTATCCACTGCACCTCCTAGCTGCTCCCTGAAACATAATATAATACAATACAGCACAATACCATAACCTAGCATAAAATAACACAACATGACATGGTATCACATCTCATCATACCACATGGAGGGACAAATATAGATTCCCTGTGAGGTAAGTGGCATTATTGTCCACAGTTTCATAGCTAAGGAAACTGAGGCTAAGATCTAGCATAACATAGCTAGTAAGTATCTGAGGCAGGATTTGAACTCAGGTCCTCCTAACAGTAGGACCAGTGCTCTTACCCAGTATACCACCTCCCTGTCTCTATAAACGATATGATATCATGTCCCATCATGTTGTTGCTTTATTCTAGGTTATGGTGTTATGCTGCATTTTGCTATGTTATGTTTATTATAGCAAATGTACATTGCAGATGTTGCTTAGCAAAAGATGGAAGACCATCACAAAATGTCAGGACAAATTTGATAAGGTAATTAATTTATGTTTTGTAGAGAATTTTCTGGATTATAATGTAAAAAAATAAAAGGACATCATTTTCAAAGGCAAATAAAGTCAATGTTTTTTTTTACAAACAATCTCAGAAGACAGATGCACACTGGCCATATCTCCAGGCAATGTGCAAAGCAAATAGCACTTCAGTCAAGAGACTGGGTTTCAGCCCTAGCTCAGGAATTTACTAGCTGAGTGGCCTTGGGAAAAATCACTTAATCTTTCTAGGCCTTGGTGTCCTTGCCTATTAAATGGTGATAATGATACTTGAATTACCTACTTCACAGGATTGTTATGAAGTAAGTGCTTTGTAAGCCATGAAAAAAGGAAGAAATGTGAGTTATGATAATGATGGATTTTTGTATTGTGCTTTAAAGTTTACAGATCTATGGAAAGTTTGATATTCATAAAATAATTTATATATACTGCTGTAAAGGCTATGCAAGTGGAGTACAAACTCCAGTAGATAGGTTCTATCTATCACATTGGAAGGCTAGGGAATCAGACAAGGGAAAGGCAAGATGATGACCATCCAGGGACCAGCTGGGAGTGATGACTGGGAATGATGAATTTTTATGGGCTAAACCAACTCAAGAGGAGACAGGAGAGCTTATACCAGTGAATTCAGGGCTCTTTCAAAGGATTAATTTTCCTTATGCAGGCCTTCTGGTTATCATCATCTGGCCTCTCAGACCATCTATTTGAAACTGATGTCCTTATGTTCCTCTCGGGTTTGTCATAATTTTCTACTCCAATAATATTTTGCTGCTTTTTAGTCTTTAGATCCAACAGACCCGGTATTCTTTTGTTTTATTTCTAACCCATCCTTTGTTTTCAGTTTTTCAACCACTTCAAAGTTTCCTCCAGATTCCTTGAATGATCTCATCTGCACCTCATTGAAATCTACTGACTGTGCAGATTTTGTATCCCACCCAGTAGAATATAAGTTCCTTAAAATCAGAGATTTTCTTTTTCATCTTTTAATTTCAAAGCAGGCACTTAATATTCATTGGATTCAATTCATACTTTATATTAGCTTTTCTTACCTTGTTTTCTTTTATGGAATAAAATAAGCATTTCCATTACATAGTAAAATAAAAAGAGAATTGCACATGAAATTGCAAATCTATTATGTACAACTAGATATTCCTCTTAAATATATAATAAAGTTATCATGTACATTTTTTTCCTTTTTTTCTCCCCTTTCCCAATCCTAGACATGGCTACCATTAGATACAAATATGTATGTATGTGTTTATACATATATATATATATGCATATATGTGTATATACATAAATGTGTATATAGGCATGTGTGTAAATTCATTCTATACATATCTCTATTTGTCATTTCTTTCACTGACTTCAGATGGAATCTTTTTTCATATGTGCTTTATAGTAAATTTGGATACTTCTAAAAGTCAAAATGACTTAGTTACTCAAAGTCATCTTAAAACAATATTGTTATTACTATATACAACATTCTCTTGGCTCTGCTCATTTGGCTTTTCACTATTTCATTCAAGTCTTTCCCTGCTTTTCGAAGATTATCAAGCTCATCATTTTTTATAGCACAGTAGTATTTCATCATAATCATATACCACAGTTGTTCAGGCATTTCCCAATTGATGGGCATCCCCACAATTTCCAATTCTTTGCCACCACAAAGAGAGCTGCTATAAACATTTTAGGACATAGAGGTTCTTTTCCTTTTTTTCTTAATTATCCTTAGAAATAGACTTAGTAGTGTTAGAACTGCCTTTTTCATTTCTTCTGTTGCACAAGTAATATTTCTTAGAATATCTTCATGGAGGAGACCTTAAGGCTTTTGCCTAGCAACTATAATTGACCTCTCATAGTTTCTTAATACAGATTAACCCACCTTGCTGGCACACATATGTGCCAAGTCCAGCTCTTTGTCAACCTTCACCCAAATTTTATCTCTAGAGGTCTCCTACAGGTTCAAAAATGGGCTGACTCTAGGGATTCAGGCATCATCAGCAAAGAAGTTACACTTAACCACAGAGATCTCTTTTAAATTTGGGATCCTCTGAGTCTATATTTGATCTTGACAACTTGGGTTGGTCTTTTTTTTTTAATATTTTCATATGACTATGGACATGTCACTTTACCCTTCTTGGTTTCAAATTTCTCATCTATAAAATGGGGGAGGAGGAGAAGAAGAATGGGGTATTAGAAAGCTGATCTAAAACATGGGTTCAAGTCCTGCCTCTGACATTTAATGACAGAGTGACCCTAGACAAATCACTTAACCTCTTAGTGTTCTAGGCAACTAAGAAAAATCTGCAATGGTGGAGGGAACTGGATGGGTAGAATAAACATTAAATGCCTATTATGTGCAAGAACTGCGTTAAGTGCCTTAAAAATATTATCTCATTTACTCCTCATGATAGTCCTTGGAGGTAGGCTAATGTTAACCCTATGTAATAATTAATAGTAATAGTAAACACTTATATGATCCTTACTATCTGCCAGACACTATGATACATGCTTTACAATCGTTATCTCATTTACTCCTTTTAACAGCCCTGGGAGGAGGTACTATTATTATTTCCATTTTACAGATGGGGAAACTGATGCAAACAAAACTGAAATTAAATGACTAGCCCAGTGTCATATAGCTAGTAAGTATCTGAGGTCAAATTTGAACTTAGCTCTTCCTGAATCCAGGCTCAGCACTCTATCCACTGTGTCACCTATTTGCCCCAATATAGTCTCCTGTGCCACTGAAATGATAGTCCCTATCTCAACCCTCTACAAAAATAGAGGAAATAATTGTTTCCCATTGACCTCATAGAGTAGATGTAGAAAAAGTAAGGTATCATAAAGGATTTATAACCAAGAAATCTTTTTCAATTGTACTTGAAGTTAGACAAATATAAAGAACTCCTCATTTTTCATCTGATATAATATCAATAAAATATTATGTGTTAATGGATCATAGTTTGAGATTTTGTTTTATTTAGTCACTTTATATATAAATAGGGACAAAAAGTTGGCTGGTCAATTGATTGTTTCTCCAAGTCCACTTGATGAAATCACAAAAGAGGGAGGTAACAGAGAAGGTGTTCATGTCTTGAACAAAATACAAAGAAGGGTATTCACATTATTACCATTTTTGGAAATGTGAAGAACTTCACTGATAAAATTAGAAGAACAGCTTGCTATTGACTAATAAAAGACCAGTCACACAGGGTGAGTAGGCAGGCAGACAGGCAACAGGTAGTGGTTACTATGGACCAGATGCTATGCTAAGTCCTAGAGATATAAAAACATGAAAAAGAAAGAAAGTTCTTGTCCTCAAGCAGCTTGTCTTCTCTTAGGGAAGGATTACATAAAATGGACCTGTGTCCATAGGGGTTATGGAAGACATGTAGAATGTACCTGAACCCAGGCAGGGACTGGAGACTCAGATTCAAAACCAAGAGGGGAATGATGGACAGTGGCCTGGGCCCTTCCCCAAAATGAAGGCACCAGGAGAGTAGCCTTTAAAAAGCAAGCTTGTCAGCTGTAGAGACAGTTGAGACAAGAAGCAGCTTCTGGACATGTGACTTCTGGTAAACCTAGAGGAGAGCTAACCATGGAAGAATAACTCAGACCCTGAGAGGGACACGTTCTTTGTTCCTTCTCTTGAACCTCTACGAAGGGTGCCAGGGAGTGAGGGAATCTCTCTCTCCTTTTGCCTTCCCACCACTGCAATGCCACGTCTAACAGAACTATTAACCTAGCAGCAGATGCTTCTCTTAGCAGGGAAAGGAGATGGTCTTGGGAGACTGTTCTGAGGAGGCTGACCCCTTAGAAGAAGGGAAAAGAGCCAGACATGAATGCATTCAAGAGCGAGTATCCCTGGCAGTCAGGAGATGAACTGGAAGAAAACTCAGGCCCACTGGGACCAGCTGAGCAATATTCCGTGAAGCAACATTTCACCAGTCTGGGAGCTACACGAGAAAGTAATAGGGCATCAGAGCCCCTCAGGTTTCATGGTATTGCCTTGGCCACAGGTAATCTCTATCTGTGGACCCCACTACCAGGGTACTGTGAGTGTGTGCCCACTCTTTCAAATGATATTATGCATATATATGAGAGGGAGACTCATGCCAGTGAATGTTTTGTAATTGTTGTTTTCACTATGCTGTCTTAGCAAATAATTTTGCTTTGAGTTAATTCTATCTACTAAATGAGTCTTAAATGTAAAGGCTTGTGAGCTAAAGTTCTAGGTAAGACAGAAATACAACTAACCAATGGTAGGGATTGCCCTCTTGGGAACCTCACCTACCAGTACGAGTACAATTTTGGGGAGGATATAAAAAGAGGATGTTGTGCACATTTTCAGCCATCATTTATGAAAGCATATGAGGCTCCATTTAAGATAAAGTAGGCGGCAACAACAGTTTACAAGTTGACTAAACCTTACTGGGGAAGGCGATAGATGAATAGGATGAAAACAGGATACAGTATAGCATTTCATCATATTGGAAGAAAAATTTAACTCCATGGAAATGTGAATGATAGGAAGATTTCTATTTACTTCATCCTAGTAAATATATAACTTTTTTCCCTGGAATACCTCACAAAGTTTATAGAATGTTCAGAAAAAGAGCACTTTCCTGGTAATATATTTGCAATGTGTAGTTTTTGAACTCTCCATGAGGAAATAAAAAAAAATGTTTTGTTTTTTAATCTGAAATTATATGATCTTGCCTATGAATCATTCTTAAGTACAAGGGAAAAAAATAGAATAATGCAGTATAATTTACCAAACTGTTCCCCAACAAACGCACGGGTTTCTCTGAACCAGTCTGAAAGTGATCTATTTAAAGAGTATTATAATTTTTACATCACAGAGTTCAGTAGTAGTTATAGTTGTAACGATAGCACTTCCTTCGCAAAAGCTAATTCTATTGCCTCAGTTTTTATTGTTAGAGAAAGTAGCCAAAAGCTAATTTGTAGGTCTTTACTTAGAATAAGATTTGTGCTGGCTTCAAAACCCAACATGTATCAGCAAAACTCATTCCTATTTGTGTCTTCTATGCATCTCCACACCAAATAAATAATAACAGCAACTAATTCAGATACACAGTGAAAAAAAATTTCCTCTCTCCCCGTAAAGTCTAATGGGTATAGCTCCAAACTCTGAACTCAAGAGCTTTTGAAATAAAAATGCCTATAGGCATCTTTCTGGGAAGCAGTTCTTATGTAGAGGTAACCTGCTAAGTGCTCCTGTTGGTGCTATGGTCACAGCTATTGAAAAGAAAAAAAAGAAAGGAAAGTTCATGCCACTAAAATTCTGAGCATTGTCAAATGATTCAATGCAAGGAACTGATATGATCACATTCCTTTCACACACAAATTCTGAATATTTTTATACACTTGAAATGGATGAAAATAGTGAAGAAACAAAGCAAAAGGTCTAATTATACCACTCCCCTTTCCAAAAACCTTCCATCATTTAGCCTTGTTTAGAGAACAGACTACAAACTCCTTAACATGGAATTAAGATTTTATTTAATGATGTGGTTATTTTTATTTCACGACTCCCTTTCACATGGTCTTATATTCCAACTTAATTAGATTAATGAGTAATTAGACTAAAGGCTTAGAAGGCACAGTGCCATATAGTGGAAAAAGAATCTGGATTAGTGAAGTACTTGACAAAATATCTTATGTTCTTGTGGAAAAGGTGGAGAAATATAGTTAAATTAACAGTACAATTAGTTGGGTTTGTAACTAGTTGAATGATAGTCCCAGAGTAGTTGTTGATTGTTTGGTGTCAATTAGAAAGTTCTCCAGTAGAGGGTCCTGGGATCTGTGCTGGGCTATGCACTGACTAAAATTGTTTACCAATGGCTTAGATGAGAACATTGATGGAATATATATGAAATCTGTATAACACACAAAGACAGGATGGATACTCAACACACAGGATGGCAAAATCTCCATCCACAAATTTCTTGGAAGACTAGAGTATTGGGATGCATCTATTAAGATAATAGTGGGGATAGTGGGGATAAAGTCACAAACTTGGGTTCTCAAATAAAATTTAAGAATACAGAATAGAACAAGTCTAGGGAAATGGTGGTTTGACTAAAATAATCTAGGGGCTTTATCAAACTATAAACTCAATATGAGTTAGAAATTTGATGGAGAAATTTAAAAATAAGGAAAACCCATCTGAAGTTACATTAAGAGAGGAATGGCTTTCAGGAATAAGAACTCATCAAGAACTGATGTTCCCTCTGTATTCTCTGCTGAAATCACATCTGGAACATTCTTTCCAATTTGATAAATCATTATATAAGAAGGAAGTCATAAATCTCCAGCAGAGTAGGAAGGAAAATGAGTGATGGAAATTGTAAGCTCTCGAAAGAACTTTACAGATGATATAGTTCTTGTATTACATTGGAAGGTATTGATGGAGGTGATGTACTGTCACTACTGCCTGTGTCTATAGATATTTGTGTATGTCTATTTATCTGTCTATGTCTCTACATATCCATCTAATTTTCTATCTATTCACATCTACAAATATAGATAAGTAGATATCTATATATTTTTCTTAGTACCATATGATAAACACAAGAGCCCTAGGAGTAACAGTGCCCCCAAATCCATCAGTCCTGCTTCTAGCCCTGCCCTAATAGCCATTAGTTATCTTGGGCAAATACCTCCTGTAGAGAAAAGGCCATTTATCTTCACCAACTATCAAACAACTGCCACCTACAGGGAAGGCAAGCCAGCCTAGTTGAAACAGCAAGGTACCTGAAAATGTACCACATGCCTAGTAAATCAAACCACCATCACCACTACCTTCATTCTTATGTCCCCTCAGTCCCTAATGGATATAGCCAAAAATCCTGAACCTAAAAGCTTTTTAAATAAAAATGCTGGTAGCCATTATCATGTGAAACAACCCTTGTGGAGAAGCAGCTTGTTAACTGCTCTTTCAAATGCTACAGTCACATTTATTGAAAACCAAGAAAAGAAAAATCTTGACACGAAAATTCTGGGCATTGTCAAATAGACTTCAACTGGAGAAGCTGATGTGATTTAAAAAAAAATAATTTGTTTTCAGTTTTCAACAATAGTTTCCATAAGTTTTCAATTTTCTCCCCCTCTCTTCCCACTCCCTCTCTGAGATGGCATGCAATCTTCTATGGTTTCTTTCTTATTAAACATATTTTCACATTAGTCATTTTCATAGAAGTATTAAAATGAATGGAAGAAATTACGAGAAAAACCAAACCAAAACAAAACAAACAGTCTGCTTCATTCTGCATTCTGACTCCATAGTTCTTTCTCTGGATGTGGATGGCATTTTGCATCCAGAATCCTTTGGGAATGTTTCAGGTCCTTGCATTGCTGTGAAGGGATAAGTTTATGAGAAACAGTCCTTGCATCCTGTGGCTATTAATATGTATAATGTTTTCCTGCTTCTGCTCATTTAATTCAGCATCAGTTCGTATAAGTCCAGGTTTTTCTGAAGTCCACCTGTTCATCTTTTCTTATCGAACAATAGTATTTCATTGCATTCATATACCACAACTTGCTCAGTCATTTTCCAATTGATAGTCATTCCCTCATTTTCCAGTTCTTAGCCATCACAAAAAGAGCTGCTATAAATATTTTGGTACATGTGGGACCTTTTCCCATTTTTATGATATCTTTAGGATACAGCTTAAGAAGCAGTATTAGTAGGTCAAAGGGTATGCACATTTTTGTAGCCCCTTGGGCGTAGTTCCAAATTGTTCTCCAGAATGGTTGGATCAGTTCACAGCTCTACCAACAATGAATTCGTGTTCCAACTGTCCCGCATCTCCAACATTTATCATTTTCCTGTTTCGTCAAGTTAGCCAATCTGATAGGTGTGATGTGATACCTCAGAGTTGTTTAGATTTGCATCTCTCTAATCAATAGTGATTTAGAGCATTTTTACATGACTATAGTTTTAATTTCTTCCTCTGAAAACTGCCTGTTCATATTTTTGACCATTTATCAATTGGGAAATGACCTGTATTCTTGTAAATTTGACTCAGTTCTCCATAAATTTTAGAAATGAGGTCTTTATCATAGACACTAGTTGTAAAAATTGTTTCCTAGTTTTCTGCTTCCCTCCTAATCTTGGTTGCATTGACTTTGTTTGTGCAAAAACTTTTCAATTTAATGTAATAAAAATTATCCATTTTGCATTTCATAATATTCTCTATTTCTTGTTTGTTCATAAATTTATCCAATCTCCATAAATCTGACAAATAAACTATCTCTTTCTCCCCCTAATTTGTTTATAGTATCAGTCTTTATACCTTGATTGTCTACCTATTTGGACTTTATTCTTGTGTAGGGTGTCAGACATTGCTCTATGCTCAATTTCTGCCACACTATTATTCAGTTTTCCCAGTAGATTTTGTCAAACAGAGTTCTTATCCCAGAAGCTGGGGTTCTTGGGTTTATCAAACTGTAGATTGCTATATTCATTAACTACTGTGTCTTGAGTACCTAACCTATTCTACTGGTCTATCCCTCTATTTCTTAGCCAGTACCAAGTCGTTTTGATGATAGATCCTTTATAATACTATTTGAGATCTGGTATGGCTAGGTCACCTTCCCTAACACTTCTTTTCATTAATTCCCTTGATATTCTGGACCTTTTGTTCTTTCAGATGAATTTTGATATTATTCTTTCTAGGTCTTGAAATAATTTTCTAGTAGTTTTATTGGTATGGCACTGAAAAAGTAAATTAATTTATGTAGAATTGTCATTTTTTATTATATTAGCTTACCCTACCCACGAGCAACTGATGTTTTTCCAATTACTTAGATCTGATTTTATTTGTGCAAAAAGTGTTTTGTAATTGTGTTCATATAGTTGCTGGGTTTGTTTTGGCAGGTAGACTTCCAAATATTTTGTAGCATCTACCATAAGTTTAAATGGGATTTCTATCTCTTGTTGTTGGGCTTTGTTAGCAATACATAGAAACGCAGATGATTTTTGTGGGTTTATTTTATATCCTGCAACTTTGCCAAAATTGTTTATTATTTCAAGTAGTTTTTTACTTGATTCTCTAGGATTCTCAAAGTATGTCATCATATCTTCTGCAAAGAGTGTTAACAGTTTCTTCTTTGTCTATTTTAATTCCTTCAATTTCTTTTTCTTCCCTTATTGCTAAAGTTGGCATTTCTAGTACCATATTGAATAACAGTGGTGATAATGGACATCCTTGTTTCCCCCCCTCCCTAATCTTATTGGAAATGCATCTAGTTTGTCCCCATTACATATGTTACTTGCTGATGGTTTTAGGTAGATTCTGCTTATTATTTTAAGGAAGACTCCATTTATTCCTATGCTTTCCAGTGTTTTCAAAAGGAATAGGTATTATATTTTGTCAAAAACTTTTTTCTGAATTTATTGAGATAATCATGTGGTTTCTGTTAGTTTTGTTGTTGATATCATGAATAATGGTGATAGTTTCCCCAGTATTTAATCAGCCTTGCATTCCTGGTAAAAATCCTACCTGATCATAAAGTATTATTCTCATGATAAGTTGTTGTATGCTTTTTGCTAATAGTTTATTTAAAATTTTGCATCTATATTCATTAGGGAAATTGATCTATAATTTTCTTTCTCCATTTTGACTCTTCTGTTTTGACCATATGTGTATCATTAAAAGAATTTGGTAGGACTCCTTCCTCATCAACTTTTCCAAATAATCTATATAATATTGGAATTAACTATTCTTTAAATGTTTGATAGAATTCACTTGCAAATCCAACTGGCCCTGGAGATTTTTTCCTAGGGAGTTCATTGATCGGCTGTTCAATTTCTTTTTCTGAGATGGGGTTATTTAAGTTTTTTACTTCCTTTTCTGTTAATCTTGGCAATTTATATTTTTCTTAAAAAAATATTCATCCATTTCAATTAGATTGTTAAATTTATGAGCATACAGTTGGGCAAAGTAATTTCTAATTATTGTTTGACTTTCCTCACTATTGCAAGGAAGTTAATCCTTTTCATTTTTGACACTGGTAATTTGATTTTCTATTTTCTTTTTTTAAATCAAATGTACCAGGGTTTTATCAATTATATTGGTTTTTGCATAAAATCACCTCTTAGTTTTATTTATTAGTTCAATTGTTTTCTTATTTTCAATTTTATTTTTGTCTCCTTTAGTTTTCAGTGTTTCTAATTTAGTGTTTACTTGGGGATTTTCAATTTGTTCTTTTTCTAGATTTTTCAGTTGTATGACCGACTGACTCATCTCCTCTTTCTCTGCTTTATTCATGTAAGCATTCAGAGATACAAAGCTTCCCCTAAGAACTGCTTTTGCAGCGTCCCATAAGTTTTGGTAGACTGTCTCATTACTGTCATTCTCTTGAATGAAGTTATTGATTTTTTTCTATAATTTTTTGTTTAACCCACTCGTTCTTTAGTATTAGATTATTTAGTTTCCAATTAATTTGTTATTTATCTTTCCATGGCCCTTTATTACATAGAATTTTTATTGTATCATGATGTGAAATGGATGCATTGACTATCTCTGCGTTTCTGCACTGGACTGTGACATTTTTATGCCCTAGTACATGATCAATTTTTATCTATATGCCATGTACCATTGAGAAAAAGGTAAATTCCTTTCTGTCTCCATTCAGTTTTCTCCAGAGGTCTATCTTATCTACCTTATTCAGAATTCTATTCACCTCTTTAACTTTTTTCTTGTTTATTCAGAGGTTATATGTATCACGTTCAGAGAGGAGGAGGTTGAGGTCCCTCACTAGTACAGTTTGCTCTCTATTTCTTTCTGTAACTCCCTTAACTTCTCCTGGAAGAATAGGGATGCTATACCACTTGGTGCATATATGTCTAGTAATAATATTAATTCATTGTCTATGGTGCCTTTTAGCAGGACATATCTCTTTTGATTAGATCTAATTCTGCTTTTGCTTTGTCTGAAATTAGGATTGTTACCCCTGCTTTTTTTTTACATCAACTAAAGCATAATATATTCTGGCCCAACCTTTTTACCTTCACCCTGTGTATATCTCCCTTTCAAATGTGTTTCTTGTAAACAACATATTGTTGGATCATGGTTTTTAATCCATTCTGCTATCCACCTCCATTGTATGGGAGAGATTATCCCATTCACATTCACATTTATGATTACTACCTGTGTCTTCCTCTCCATCCTCTTCCCCTCTCCATTTATCCTCTTCTTTCTCCTTTCTCCCTCCTCTCCTCAATAGAGATTTACTTTTGACCACCGCTTCCCTAGATCTTTCCTCCCTTCTATCAACCCCCTCCCTTTTATTTCCCTATTCCCTTACTACTTCTCCCTTCCATTTTAACCTCCCCCTTTTCCCCCTTTCCCCTCCTACTTCTTGTTGGGCAAGTTAGATTTCTATATTTAACTGAATATGTTGTTCCCTCTTTGAACCAGATCAGATAGAAAAAAGTTCAAGCAATGTTCATCTACCTCCCCTCTTTCCCTCTACTACTGCCTCTTCTGGTGATGTCATTTACCTTTTTCTGTCTCCTCCTTTTCTCTTCTCCCATTACAATTCCTTCATACCCTTTAATTACATTTTTCATCATCACATTAGTTAATTTATACCCACTTTACCCATGTATATCCCTTTTAAATGTCATAATAAATATAAATTCTCAAGATTAGCAAGTATAAACCTCTTGTATAGGAATGTAAACAGTTTGCTCGTATTGAATAACAAGTTTTGGTGCTCCCCTGTTTACCTTTCTATGCCTTTCTTGAGACTTGTGTTTGAAGATCAAATTTTCTATTGAGCTCTGGCCTTTTCATCAGGAAGGTTTGGAAATCACTTATTTCATTGAATGTCCATTTCCTTGCCTGAAATACTATGCTCAATTGTGTTGGGTAATTGCTAATTGGCTGTAATCCAAGATCCTTTGCCTCATGAAATATCATATTCCAATCACTCTGATATTTAAGTGTAGAAGCTGCAAGGTCCTGTGTTATCATGACTATAGTTCCTCAATATTTGAATTATTTCCCTCTTGGCTACTTTTCTCTTTAACTTGACAGTTCTGAATTTTAGTAACAATATTCCTTGGCATTTTCAATTTAGAGTCTCTTTTAGGAAGTGATTGATAAATTCTTTTGATGACTATTTTGCTCTCTGGATCTAGGACCTCAGGGCCATTTTCCTTGATGGTTTCTTGGAAGATATTGTCCAGGTTCTTTTCATCATCGTGGCTTTTTGACAGACCAATAATTCTTAGATTTTCTCCCCTGGATCTATTTTCCAGGTCAGTTGTTTTTTCAGTGAGATATTTTATATTTTCTTCTATTTTTCCATTATGTTCGACTGATTCCTGATGTCTCATAGAGTCATAAGCATTTACTTTCCCAATTCTAATTTTTGATAAATTGTTTTCTTCCGTTAACTTTTGTGCCTCCTTTTCTATTTGTCCAATTGTTCCTTTCAAGGAATTATTTTTCTCCAGCTAGGTTTTGTATCTCCTTATCTCTTTGCCCAATTTTCTTTTTTTAAGGAGTTGTTCTCTTCAGTGAATTCTTTTTTCATGTTTTAATAATCATTGGTCAGTTTATCTTCTACCTCTCTAATTTGACTTTTAAAATCCTTCTTGAACTCTTCCAAGAATGCTCTTTGGGCTTGAGACCAGTTCATATTTCCTTTTGAGGTTTCACATAGGAGTGCATTGTCAATGTTGTCTTCTTCTGTATTCGTATTTTAGTCTTCTCTGTCCCCATAGTAAGGTTCTATGGTTTTTGCTTTTCTGATTTGATTCCTTGCTCATGGTGATTGCCTTTTTCCTGGTTTTTAAAGTAGATCTCTACTTCTGGGGCATGAGAAGGCAGTGCTCTGTCACATGTTTCTTGTGTTGAGAGTGGAGGCTTTGTGTGTTGTGACCTCTGGTTCTTTCAGCTAGAATGCTGTAGCTTACCTGGTGCTGAGTCAAGGCAGAGGCCAGGTGGAATCTTTCTGAGTTTCCCCAGGGTTACCCTGAAGCTCACTGCATATGGTGTGGGGGAGGGGTGGTATGTCTGCAGGAGGTTTCCTTCCTCCCCTGAGTTAGAGCACAAGCAGGTTCAGTGGCCCAGTGGACTCCCTTCTGAGCTGGTATCTATCCAATTCCCCTGGCTGTGCTAAGGCACACCTGGGGTCCTGGTGTTGGCACGTATAGGCTCCACCTCCCTGGATCTCCTGCTGGTTCACTGAGGTGGGGCAGTCTGGGACACCTCTGGTCCTGCAGAATGTCCCCTTCAATCATGGCAAGAGGAACTCTTCTCAATCTCCCTAGCCTCCCAACATGATAGACTCCTAAGCCCCTTCTGCTGATTTCACTATTCCAGGATTTTTCCTGGGGCAATATTCTCTGGGTTTTTCAAAGTCTACAAGGGAAGGGTGAAAGTACTTATGGTACTATCTTGGCTTCTGGAAATTCAAGTAGGTGACTTTCAAACATTTAATCTGTGAGCTGATAGTCTCAGGAGGGGCTGCTGCTGCTCTCAGGGGTCCTGAGCTTCACTTCTCTCTCACTCAGTTCCACTGGACTCCCATCCTGGGCTGATATGTTTGAGAATCTACACTGCTGCTCCTGCTTCATTCCACCCAGGCAGTACAACTGATGTGATTTCAACAGTAGAAATTATATTTATTATGTTATTGATTTGTTTTGTTGCTGTACTCTATGAATCATGGAATCTTTCTGTTTAACTTGCAGCTGAAATTTTTCATATTTGTTGTCTCCCTCATTCAAATTAAGAGTTCAGATTTTCTTACTTTTATATTTATATCTCCACTGTTTAGCTCAGGGGTTTGCATACAGTAAGTGCTCAAAAAATGCTTTTTTAAAAATTTTATTCCTTTACATACTGTCAATTAATGATAGTGTCACATACGCCCCACCCAATACCTGTGGATGCTCTTGGATAATTGTCCAACTGCTATTACCTTCCACAGAGTTCATTGCCATTTACTCCTTGTCTCTGCCCCTTTCCAGGCAGTGCTGCTCTCATTGTATGATATTAAAGATATGAATTAATGTACCCACCATCAGATTGGTGATGTTGTCTCTAATTGTACCAATATATCCCCTATTGATTCACTCCTAATTAAAAACTCTACTGTAATAAGCATTTAACCAAATGAGATGAACATTGTCAAAATCAGAAGCATTATTCAATAGGTAACATTGACAATGGCCAGAGGGTCTATTAGAGAGGTAGAATAATGGGTTATGTGACTTGCAAAATGGAAATTAGACACTTTCTCTGATCTTCTTGACCTTACAAATGTCTCCAAAATAGGAATTGTTTGAAAGATAAAGTAAATTCAATTATCCATAGTCTAAGACACCAAGAACCCTAATGGGGTTTAACAGCTCACTAAAACAACATCAGAGAAGGTTAACACGTAATTCTTTACATGCTTATTCAATATCCTTTCTTCCATTGGCCATCACATAAAGACAGGTCTGCCAAAGCATATTTATGGAAGGAGGGTGAAATAACTTTGTGGTATAATTTTAAGACAATTTGTAATCAAAGGGGAAGGAGGCAGAAATGAGAAATAAAGGAATATAAGGAAACAAACACCTAAAGTACCAAAGATCTCAGATGTAAGAAAACTTCTGGTAAATACCTTAAGCAAAAGCAAATATAATCACAAGTGCAGATATCTGTGAATAAATATGACAAGACAAATGAAAGTGAATCAAGAACTGATGAGGCAGAGGACCTTGTGGATTCCCAAGAGAGTTTGAACCCAGAAAAGAATGTTCCCAAATGATCTAAAAGAGAAATAAGCATTATAACTGTGGCTTGCACAGAAGAAATAATTAGTAGAATAGAAAAACTTGGTACCATAGTGGCAAACTTGACATAAGAAAAAAAAAGAAAACAATTAGTCAGGAATGCAAATACAAAAAGGTAATCTGAAGGAAGAGAATGAAGTTGTAATAATATCAAAAGAAAACATGATCTCTATACAAATAAAACATATTGATCTAAAAAAACCAGGATGCACAGAGACAATTTAAGGATTATAAATTTAACAGAAGAACAAAAACCTGAATATGACAGTGCAAGAAATAATAAAATAAATTACCAGGATTCCTGAACCTAGAAATCAAAGCTTCATTTGAAAGAATCCACCAAATGTCTCCAGGGACACACGTAAAAACAGTCTCTATGTTATAAACTCCAAGACACAAAGAGATTAAATTTAATAATTCCAGTGACAAGCAGCAGGCTCTACTAGATTGAAATATAAAGGAAAGAAACTAGATGATACAGGAGTATTCTGCATAAACAAGATATGGAAGGAGTCAAGGGAATAACGTGTTCCAAAGAATACAGTATCTCAAGATGTAACTCAAGGAGATAAACCCTGTAAAATTGAGCTTAACTGTTAAAGAAAAAAAGATGGCTATTCAATAAAATGAGATAGTCGAATAGAAGTGCAAGAAAGATAAAGAAATAGAGCAAGCAAGGAAGTAGCACAGATAAATAAATACCCAGAAAAGAAACAAAAAGGAAAGATGCTTATGAGATTAATAACAGCAACAATGACAATAGATTGAAAAGAGAGGCCATTATGTTCTAAAAGTAGAGAAAAAGACATAGGTGAAAGCAGAAATCAAATAGAAGTGATGGTGGAAGAAAAAACCTGAAATTGCCTATGGATAAATCAATATTTTTATTGTTTTGGGGGGCTTGAATTGGGATGGTATGTAAAAGGGGCTAAAGAAGAAAGAAGATTGAAGGGAGCATGTGATGTACCCTAATTAAGTCTAAGGATAACAATGAAGATCAAATAATTCTTGTAGCCTTCACAAAGTAGACTATCTGTAGAAAATGGGTGAGGAGGCAAAGGGAGAGAATGAAGAAAGGGAGAAAACTTGTTTCAGTGGTGAAAAGGGGTCCAACTGAGAAATGCTCCCATGGGCACAGAGAGATACAATGGGAGATAAGGATATTATACTGAATGTAATCTGCAGGAATTTCGTACTTTGCAAAACCACTCACTATGCCTTAGCAGAAGGGAAAACAGATCTCATAGGGGCAGATGACATCAAAAAGAGTGGAAGGACATGGGCTGAAAAAGGAGATTTCATTTTACAAAAGAGATAATTATCATAAAGAGGACAGAGGGCATTATGTTATGGCACAAAGACCCAGAAAAATTCTTACCTTGGGGTAACGTCTTCTAATGTCTCTCTCACCTGTAAGAATTAGAATTTCTAAGAGTGAAACACAACAAAAAAGTGGGCTGTTGGGAAGATGCATGTGCACACACACACACACACATACATAAAGGCAATGACATAGAACCTCTTTAGAAGAGGGGATGCAAAATAGATACCTTAGGAATTTTAATTCTATGAGGAATATAGAGGCTAAGGAAAAAAATAAACATGAATAAAAGTTTAAAATAGAAAGAGAAGATAAATGATGGAGAAAACGAAGGAAAGTTGTTTTTAGAAAAAGGTACAGATAATGAAATTTTAAAGCCTAATTTTTTGCTTTTATGAAACAGGTTGAAAAGGAAGGAGAAAAGGAAATTTTTTAGCTACCTAACTGAGAGGGAAAAAATAGGTGAAAAATTAGGTAATTAGGTAAAAGAAGAAAGAAGAAATTAATAAATTAAGAAAAGAAATGGACAACAAGTAGGATGTGAGAACACTAAGATGAAAAAAAAGTTGATAGGAATAGAGTTGCCTTAAAATTGATTAAGCTTAAATGACTAACATGACAAGAATTACCACTAGAGAAGAAGAGGGGAAAAATATTGATTTGGAGAGGTCATTTTAGAGGTAGAAAATCCAAGTTCCAAACCCATCTCTCTAATGCTTACTCCTTGTGTGACTTCGAGGAAGTTACAGTCTTTCTGGGAAGTTAGAATAAATAGCCTATGAGTTCCTTTCTAGATCTAAATCAATCCTCATATCATCTTAAGACACTGATAATGTGGAGAGTGTATAGAAGTAGATAAACAGAAAATAAAAGGTCTCATAACCAAGCTGCAAGCATTATCAGTTGAAACGGTTCAGAATGTTTAAACTAAAATTGAGAAACCTGAGACAGAACATAAGGGCTGTATTCAAGTATTTGAAGGGATCATGTTGAAGAAGAAGTTTTGTTGTGTTCGTGTATAAGTTTTAAAGAGGAAAATTTAAACTTGATGTCAGGAAAAACTTTCTGGTGATCTGAACTTTTCAAAAATGAAATGTGCTGTCTTGGTTTGAGGTGTGTTCCCTTTCATTGGAAGTCTTCAAGGACAGTTTTGATGATAATTCATTTGATATGTTGTAGTGGAGTTTTTTCTTGAGCATAGGTTGTACTGGTTGGGTAGTCAGATGTGTTCCAATACGCACACTTTGTGATTCTGTAACTAGGTGATCTATAAGATTTCTTACTATTCTCAATCTTATGAGTTTTTGTAAAGCATCTGAAGGTTTCAGAAGATAGTCAGATGTTTGCATTAGAAAGATCTTTGTGTTACCTTTTTGAAAGGGAAAGACTGGCAGGTGTGAAGAACCATATATATTTATGTGTCTGCATAACTGTGCATTTATGAACACATGTACTTTAAGGCTAATATTGTCTGTACATGATAAAACAAGACATAAAAAGAAATGGAAAAAGGATGAGATAAAGATTAAATGAACACCATTAAATATTTTAACAACACAAAACAACTTTTTTGTTTTCACTGAATATAATACTAATACTACTCAGTATGGGTAATATCACTGAATATGCTTCATTATTTTATATCGTAACAAAGAATTAGCCAGTGAGCATAGTCCCAGGCAGGCACTCTGCATATACCAATAAAGGCTTGACTCATTGGCTGGTCACTATTTCCCTATCATGGTATAACAAAGTAAATTTAATCAAAGTTCACTTAATTTTAATATTTAGTTTTAATGGCTGTTGTAGTTAAAATTTGTATCCCCACATACATATGTAGATCCAAAAGGAAGAAGTAAATTTTTATCTGCCCCTGTCATAATACATTTTTTTCAATCCTACCTACTAATTATGCAATTAAAAATTCAGCTAATAAATTTCCTTTTTCCTTTCATATACATGTGTGGGGTTGGGGCGGGATGGGGATATGGTCTCTAAAGAGGTCACATTCTATGTCCTGCCAGATGACTGTCTGGAAGGAGGAATGAATTAATAGTAGAGCAGATGACAAGAAGTTTAGATAGTTACCTAATGGTGTCTAGCCTCTTTCATTTGCTTACAAGCTTTCTTGGGATCAGCCTTACTGATCTGAGAGAATCCTGTGCTTGCCTACCTGATCCCTAAGTCCTAGACTAGTAACGAGAGACATTAACTTTTCAGCTGCTACTGTAGCTGCTGTTGCCTGCTCTGGTAGCATTCCTGGTACAACATCTACTGCTGCTATGGACCTGCATCTTTGAAGGGTCTTTCTAAGGAGTCTTCATTTTTTTTTCCTGCTGAGAAGAAAGGTAAAGAAGATACCAAACTCCTGTGCCCTGGGCCATGGCATGTGCTGCTGCTGTGACTGGGTGAAGAGTCTGAGCTGTTCACAGAACTCAATGTCCCCTCTGTGGTTTTCATGCACTCTCTCATGCCTGTGCACTCTCTAATTCTGCCTCACATCTTATTTTCTGATAAGGATTCACCTCAGGTGTCATTTTCTCTGTGAGGTCTTGCCTTGTCTGTTAGTGTTTTTAAAAAAATAAAAACAACTTTTTTTTTCTCCCACAATTATTTACATCTAAGTTCTGTCTCACAAGCAGAATAGAAACTCCTTCAGTGTAGGAATTAGCTTTTTACTGTTAGTCATGTACCCCTAGTGCTCAGCACATTGTCTAATATATAGAAGACACTGAATAAATACGCTAAATTAAATCAAAATGAAACAGCAGAACCATGAATTTACTTTTACTGTGTCATGCTGATAAAAGAGACAAGGATGTCTTATTCACTTCATTTACTGAACCCAATAAATACTAGGACAAATTTCCACTTGACCAGGTCTATAGAACATAGAATTGTTTATTAAGAAAGAGGACTATAGAATCCCATTTAAAAAGAGAACGAGAATAAATGAACAGCATCTTAAATATTCTTTATTCACTGTTACAGTTGATGATAGGCGGTTCAGTGGAGAGAGCACTAGACCTGAAGTTAAGAAGACCAGAGTTCAAATCAGACCTCAGACCTCACTAGATGTATGACCCAGGGCAAGTCATTGGAGCTCTGTTTGCTTAAATCCAGGAGAAGAAAATGGCAAACTACTGTAATGTCTTTGCCAAGAAAACCCCATGTGGGTCAGGAAGAGGCAGACATGCCTTAAAGACTGAACAACAATAATAATTACTCCCACCCTTGAGAGGCACTGGATTAAGTGATTAATGGTCCTTTCCCATAGTTTCTTGTTATGATTTTGTTGTTAAACTGAATATTTGGTACTTGACTGAAACATAGAGAATTCTTAGAAATAAAGCGAAGAACCAACAGAGCTGAAATGTCGAGATTCTCATGTTGGCCTCTTGTGTACCAGTATCTTCTCTGTTCTTCCAGTGGCATGAAAAATAGGTTTTAGGCAAATTTTCATTGCCTGAAATCAGATATGGAGCTCAGAAGTGAGCACTGACTACGTGGGGAGGTTACCACCTGAATTTTCATTTCTGCCCTATGGTTACACTTACAGCTTCAGTATGGGCCAGGAATTTCAGATAACACAAAGAAGGACGAGAATTAGAATTTCAATTATATTTCACTTTCTAAAGCATTGTTTCCCAAAGCAGGATTGAAATTGTAGTACTAAACCTACAAGTCTACTTCTTTCAGTGAATCATTCACATACCCACGACCCAGTGTGCCTAAAGAAACTTAAGTATGTTCAACAAGAGCCAGGGGGAAAATGGAAATAGAATTAGGTAGATATTTGTAAATGTGTGTCTTGTACCTACTATTACCAGAAACATATCAGACTCAGAAGCCTTAGAGACCCTACAACTGAGTTACATATGAAGCAGCAACCTTGTTTTTCCCAATTTACATCAGATCTCTGTTGTTTAAGCATATTTTCCTCATATGTTGTATTTATTTACTTTAATAATAGCTCCAAATCCATGAATTCAAATATTCCAGGGAGTCAGAGATCAAGACAGAAATCCCCAGAATCACAGAGATTTATGCCTATAAACTTGCTTATTATATTTCTATTCATGCAGCTTTGAAGGTACAATGTCAGCTTTTTGCCCAGGCTCTTTTCATCACTTCTCCCTGTTGGGGTTGCACTACATGCTGTGCATGACCTCCAGAGATTCCTCAAGCTGTATGCAGAGAGTAAATTGAATCTGAAAGCTTTATTAGACAACTTTGTCTTTTGGCTGATAGTGGCGAATGTCAGTTGTATTGAAAAATAAAACCTCTTATGAAACTTAGTTGTCCTGACCTTGAAAATATCTCCAATCAATGTGTAAGATTCAATTCTGAACTCAGTTTTTATTTGTTAAACACAGACCACATGAGTGAAGGACAAAGACATATGTTTCCTTGGGGAAGGGGGAAAAATATCCTGAAAAATAACTGACTTCTCTTCTGATCATGGTGAAGTGTAGAACTGATTTAAAAATTAAGTGGTACTATGTAATTCTTCCATTTTATAGAAAAAGAAAAAAATCCCTACATTTATGAGTAAGCAATCCTTGGGAAAAGTTAAACCCAAGAATGGAAGGTAATTCCCTTAGAAAATAAGGAGGGGCAAAAAATACAGTCTCTCCTCTCCTGGAATTTCAGTAGAATGCCTTTATCTCCTCTTGGGTAGTTTTGGGGCCTCTCTCCAAAGGCATAATTAGCAATTCTTGTACCCAGGGCAAGCACCAAATAGAACAAGCAGCCCAAAAGGCAACTGCAAATCACTTTAACAAGATAAATTAAGTTTTTAGGGTAGGGGAGGGTGAGAGATCTTAGTTAGATACTCCAGACTTCAGGACTCAAGGCCTTTTCTGGGGGAAAGAACCTAAGATAACATCTTATGGGTTGAAGAGAAGCCCCCAGACACAGGCCCCTAAAGAGAAGGAAACTGTGAAAGCATGGTCATTCCTGGGGAAAGCTATCAATTGGCAGTTTCCTATTTTCATTATTTTTTTAAATGCTAAGTTCAGTTTTTCTACCTGATAAAACAGAAGTGTTATCAGTGCTCTCTGAATTTTGATGCCCTGGAGCCAAGCTCTGATGGCCACATCTTAGTTATGACCATGGTTTCATTAAATAGCTGTGATAATGACCACAGAGACATAAAAAAAGGGGATGTTATAATCTTCATTTCTTTTTCTAGTGCTGAAGTAACTTACCCATCAAGATATTGTAGAACAATTAGAGTGAATCTTAAAGTGAGGAAGACCTTGGTTTAAGTCATGCCTCTAACATATAACAGCTGTGTGAACATATGCAAGTCACTTAAATTTTCAGTGCTCTAGGCAATGAAGGCTATAAACTTTTTTATTTTGTTTTAAAATAAATTTTTTTCTGAACTTAACAAATACTAAATCAAATGAGTTATTTCCACACATAGTAGAATAAAAAAATAAGGATTTTACAAGAAACTATGAATCTCTATTATGTATAGCTTATTTTAATAAGTATGTGTATATTATGCATATATTATATATTAAATGATATTATATATTAAATATATGTGTGCATAATATATGCACACCCACAAATATATGTGTATATGTATATTAATTTGCATATATATATGTATGTATGTATGAGCACACGCATATAAAATGAATTCAAATTATAACTTTCAAAGTTGTCCTGGTTGTCAGTAATTTTTCCTGGTCTTCCTTCTGCTCTCTTAAAAATAAAATGCTTATGACACTCTTTGTTTCTTTTTCTTTTTCTTATTGTTTACTCTGTCTCTCTCTCCTGGCCAACTTCCAATTGAACAACAACCAAAAAGTGTTCTGGTAACAAATATTCATAGTCAAGTGAACCAAATCCCCATATTGGCTACGTATGAGAGCAGATGCACAGAAGGTAAAACCCTGCATTGTTAGGAGTTTCACACACTAATTATAGATTTGGCCCCCATCCCTAGTTATTCTACATAGGCATATTCAGGGATAGGTTGAACCTATCCTAAATGTATTTGTCATGGGCTGGCTAATGCCACATTAAAATTTAAAATTTTCTTGACAATTTGCAAAAGAAGATCAACATGAAGAAGGCAAAATTTATCAACAGAAAGGTAATATTTATGAAGCAATGTTTGCTGTACATTCATGTATAAAAGAAAAGTAAGCATAGATCCATAGATTTAGAACTGGGAGGGGCTTCTAAAATCACACCTTCTTTATTTTACAGATTAGGAAACTGACGTCTATGGAGATGCATTTCTCTTTTTCCACTGATGATGTAGCAAGAGGGGATGACTTTGAATCACAATGATTTGTATTAGGTTATAGAAAAATCTATCTTTACTGAAATGACAATAACATATTGTTTAACAAAGGCATGACATCTACATGTATGTTTCAAATAACTAAGAAAAATAATTAAATTTCGACCTATAGAAGAACTCTTCCAACTTTTTGCATCTTGTAAAATGTTGAATATGTATGATGTCCTCCTTTTGCTACAGTCACTTATCATACATGATTTGGCATTGATTTCACATGATTCTGACATATATTCATCAATTCTTCATCATGAAATTGTATATCACATTAAATATTAAGCATCCCTTTATGCTTATGGATGGCCCGTTTTTTTCTAAGCCTAGCATTTATCACAGTTCATAGATTTTCAGTAGGATTTAAGTCAGGTGAATTGTTAGGTCATTGAAGTATATTTATCTTTTTTCAATTTTTTTCAACCTTTCATGATGTATGGTATGGTTCAAAGCCATACTGTAGTATTCCATTTCTATGTGAGAATTTCTGTAGAACTGGAATATTACTGCTTCTCTATATGTCAATATATCCACCAGATTTCATCATTCCTTCAATGAAAGTCCTTCAGATCCATTAGAAGTGAAACATTTCTAAAACATTTTGCATATTATTGTTTTAGTCTGACGAAGAAGGACAGCTCCTATAGACTTATCTGGATGCGTCTGACAACAGTTTCCTTAAGAGCCTTTTTATTGGTTTTCATTACTCCATTCTGTGTGTTGCCTTCCCCATACAAGTTTTTTATTTGTTGTTTTTGTTTTTCTTTGTAGCAATGATTAGCAACTGTTGTTATATGTCCTTGCTCCTATTCTTCAACTTTAAGAAATTTAAACTACACTACGAAGGAATTAATAACAATCCCACTTGCCAGGTCCCTCGGTGTCTTTATTTTCTGAGTTTTTCAACAACAGTTTGTCAGTTCTTGGCACTGTTTTTCATTTTTAACGACATTTGTTATTTACTCACAGGCACAATCGAGTCTATTTCATTGTGACCTTGAAGAATTCTTGAAATGCTTGAATTACCCATAACCAAATCTTCTCACTATCTGTCATTCAAGTGTACTTTTAAAAAGCTATAACTTTTGCCCGTTTCCAAGGAAGAAGTCATTCTTAATAAACCTCAGAATTTAAAACACAATAAAAGAAAACACTGAAGCATGTGTATGGCACACAATTTGGAATTCATCTGAGAAAGAAAGTAGGGGAAACAATTCTGCCCTGTTTCATGTGGACGAAGTCTGAGTATCTGAGTTAGCCTAGTGTAGACAGTCACACACACATGACCAGTGTTTTCCCATATTATAATCATTACTTGTCCCAAGAGATGTGGACACCACTGTACATGACATCATTAACAAAATGAAGAAGATTATAGTCATAAAATTATTTTCCTAGGGTTTTCTTAGAATTGGTGGGAGAATCATTTAACCTTTCCATGACCTTATGGAACACAACACTATTCTCCAATATGCATGCAATATTGTCACAATTTCTCTCTGGAATATTTGATTTTTTTTTTAGAGTAAAGTTCATGGTTTTCAGTGGAATACTATGTGTGTGGTTAGGGTGGGGTGTTGAGGCTCTATTTGGATAACAGAAAATGGGTTAAACCTGAGCACCTGTTGGTTCAGAGGCATATTAGGAATACATACATTATCCTCCCAACTATTATATAGGTACTAGTAACATGAAAATAATTTTAAATAGTCCTGCCTTCCCCTTGCTAATATAGGTCACAGCGAAATAATGTGCTATAGCAGTCCATCTCAGGAGAAAAAAGATCTGGACTCAAGTCCTGTCTCTGATAAATGCTTCTTGAAGAAGTAATTTAATGTCTCAGTGCCTCCTGTACACACACACACACACACACACACACACACACACACACACACACACACAAGACTCTATAATATAGATGAGTTACTCTTCCCCATCTATGTAAAACATTTCCATATGAGGGACTCTGCACATCAATGACATAATGCATGGGAGGTATCATCTAATGGTATATTTCCCAGTGATCTCAAGCAAGGCTACTATATTAGTAAAACTTTACAATATACCAAGGTGAAGACATTCGTGCTAGAGCCAGCCTTTTATTGTCTGTGGTAATGGAGGGCATGGATAATTGAAATCCTCGAATAATCTGAAAACTTCATTTCGTCATTAGTTTCAAGCCTCCTCCCCCATAAAAGTCATTGCCACGGCTTCTGACAATTGAAAATTGACTAATTGGAGCCTCTCTTTCTTTACCTGTTCCTGCTCTCCCTCTCATGGAATTAATAATCAAGCAATAAAACTGTCAAGAGGTCAGAAGGGAGAGAAAAAAGGACCTGCATAATCCACAAAATGGATAATTAACCTCTAAATAATAGAGATTTCACTGTATATCACTGTCCCTCATATTAAAAAGTGATACGGCTGATGGTGTGAATTCTCATACATGCGACTGATTAAAAAGACTGATCTATGGCCAGGAGTCCCATGCTGCCTGGATACAATGACTTTTTTCCCCCTTAACAATGACTTGAGCCTGCCAGGTATCCAATTTGTTTTTATGGCTCTTCCCACTAACCATCATGTGGCATGATATGTATTATCAGATTGTGAAACCTCATTGCACACTGTTTCATATATATCCTTGTGCTGCCAAATGCCAGGTTGTATCTCTGTCAATGCTCAGGGCTATGAGACATCCAGAGAGAGGATATGGATTTAATTTCTTAGACTCATTAGATGGCTCCATGGTCTGGTGCAGGATATTCAACCATGAATTGGAAGAAATTTGAGTGTTTTCTAAGAGTTGTTTGCATCTACATAATTAAAATAACCAAAAGTGTGGATTCATTAGGTGCTTTTAATTATTTTAACATCGGATTTCACTCTCTACATTGTTAAGGTAGGAGCAGGGCCCTGTTTCTCTGCAATAGGGATTAGTTTTCCCTGAAAGGAAACAAAGCTGTTCCTGGGATTTGATTGGCTTCTGCCTCCCTCAACAGGCAGCTTTCTTGGTCAAGTTGTTATTTATACCAATGACATCAGGAGGGTGATGTCTTGACTTGCAAGTGAATTGGATATAAGTGTGGCAAGGTTGTACAAAGTCATCAGCCTCATTCTCTTCTCTAGAGTCACTAGAGGCTAGTGGCAAGACACAGGTCAAGATAACTGGGGATGTTCCCAGTGTAAAGGGAGACCCTGGCCTTTTTAAGCCAAGGTCTTTCTCTGGTCTCAGTGTGGCTGAGACAACACCTGTTCAGTGATGAAAGGCTAGGTAAGAATTGAGGCAAAAGGTGACTTACTTTGACTTCCCAAAAGAATTAGTGTGGGAGAGAAAGATCCTTTGAGTTTCTTATCAGAACAGAAGCAATTACTGTCTACTCTCAGTCACCTAAAGGTAAGGGAAAGTGCTATCCACATTAAATTGGACCCTTGTGACTTGGGGGACTTCGGAAGCACAGATACATCACCACGTCCTGCCCTGGTAACCAGACCTGCTCACAAAGGGAGACAACAGAGTCAGAGAAGCTAGGTTGCATTATAACTATGTTGCACGCCCTCCCTGCGTTAAGACAAGATAAACTTCCTTTTGTTAAAGGTTCAGTGATTTGTGAGTGCCTCATTTTTTCTTAACATGGAACTTGAAGGAGATGCTGGCATTGAAGCTGCCCCCTCACAAATGTCATCACAATTTAATCCAGTAGAAATAATTTCAGAATTGTCCAGCTTGAACCCAGCCTGATATAGACTTATACAAATGAAATCCCATGGTATAAAGATGCCCAATTCAAAAAAGAATAGAAAAAAAACTGTAGAGTAAGGCAACATTTGGACCAAAATTTGCCTCCGTAAAAACAAATAAAAACCCAACATACTGACCTGACCTTGGAGGTCTTATTTGCTTTTATAAAATTCAGTTAATCGTGAATAGTAAAAGACCTTTACAAGGGAGAAGCTTGACATTTAATGAAAACCACCTTTAAAAATGCAAATGGGAACAAATAAATAACATCTTGAGTGATTCATTTTTCTCTTTTTCAGTGCAGGGTTTAATAGCACACTTTCTTTGCCTTTCATAATATATAGCATACTCGAAAGTCTTCCCATATAGCTCTTCCACCCAAAGCAATGCAAATTAGTCTGATGCCATGCTGATAGGGTATCCAAACATGACTTTATGAATGCCCCTTTATGTTTTGTGCCAGGTAATACATAATGTAAGCAACACAAATACAGAGAAGTTCATCCTGACCTTTGAGGAATTTCCATTTAAAGCTGGCCATAGATAATAAATCCAATATATCTGTGACTATCTACCATTTCCCCTTTTCTTATTTTTCTTTAATAACAATAGTTTTTTCTTGCAACAGTGCACAACAATAGGTTTGGAGTGTTTAGTTGACTATTGAAGCTTTGAAATTTGACTGCTGCAAAAGGAACTGTACCTTTCTTTTTCTGTAACTGGAAACAAGTCTTTACTTTTATTTTAAAAGGAACCTATCAGAATCAAATTACTCATCTTAGGAGAATGGTGCATCTTCAAATTCAATCTTCAAAGATTAATAAATTTGAATAGTAATGACTAATATTTAGTGCTTAAGGTTTGCAATGTACTGTACAATATTATTTTAGTTTTTTCCTCACAACAACCTGGGGGTGCAGGGGAGTGGGAGCTATTATTTTGCAGGTGAGGAAACTAAAGCAAAAGAGGTTAAGTGATTTGCCCAGGGTCACATAGCTAGTAAGTATGTAAGACTAGATTTGAACTAAATTTTCCTTCCTTTCTATAATTTATATAATTTCTTTCTATAATTAAAAAAATAATCTTCATGCATGCAAGTTACTTAAAAGTCTTCATTACTTTTGAGAGAGAAAAGCATATCACTTTCCTTGTGCCTTGTAGGCTTCCAGATCTAGTTATTTTGTTTACATGGTGGTAACTGTTAAAAACTGGGGCAAGATTATGAACTCTATCCAGGAGGGACACAAAAGTGAAGCAGTGTGCTCAAGGTTGATGGATTCTGCATTAATTAATTCTGAGAAATGCAGACAGCTTTAGGTACAGTACACTTTTATTAGTTCCAAGAGCTGAAGCTTTGCCTTATGTGCCGTGAGTATGCGAGAAATATTTCATGTTGCCTTTGTTCTCCATTTCATTGTACTTGAATGAAAAACTGTAAATCAGAGAAGGTCAGAATTGGACCATAATAAATAATTATTGACTGACTGACTGACCAACTATTGCTAGTTAAAAACTAAGGGACATCCTCTGCTCTAGAAGGACTTGACCTTTATTGTGTGTGTCATGGACCTCTTTGATAATCTAGTGAAGTCTATGGACCTTTTCTCAGAATATTTTAAATTTGTACAATATCTAGAATTACAAAGGAAACCAATAATATTGAAATGCAGAGTGAATTTTTTCCTTCATCTAAGTTTATAGATCCTTGAAATCTATCAATGAACTCTTGGAGTCCCTGATCTATTCCTAAACCCTCATTTTAAAGATAAAGATACTGAGGCCCCCCAAAATAATTCAGGTTGTTCAAAGTCATACAGCTAATCACTTGCAGAGTCAGGATTAGGACTTTCAGTCTCTTTATTGCTACTCGACTGTTCTGTGTGGTACATGTGTTCAGTTTATACTGTATTGTCTCCCACTTGCAAGAATGCCAGATAAGTCCATTAAAAAAAAAAATCAACCCACGGTGTATTATTACATTGTAGCTGAAACATGCCAACTCACAGAGATGTCTTGTTCCTAAAATGCCAAATAAATTCATTTTTGTCAAAATGAAATTTTGGAAGAGGCAACCCACAAGTGTGATTTAAAGTGTGGTCCTTTCCACTTCTGAGTCTCTGATTTAAGGACCCCCAAGGTAAGAAGCAGGGATTGGAGCTGGGAGCTCTCTCTGTTGGTAATCTTTTGCAGTTCTGGTTCTGCAACAATGCAGTGGAAAGGAAAGGAGAGGATGGAAGATAAATGGGAAGTCCCAAATGGGAGTGTCATGGAACATAGAAGAGTTCTTCTGGTCCCTGAGTCATTCTACCAGGGTATCTTAATTCTTTAGAAAAGGACTCCTAGAAAGCTATTTGTATGTAAATGAATCAGGGACTCCCTGAGAGACTGGATGAGCAAGTTTCCGTATCAGCAAGATCTGAGACTCTTTAGAGAGCAGGGGCTGAGTTGTCTTCTGATTTTTGCTGCCTAGAGCACAGTGCTGTGCACATGCTAAGGATTTTAAATGCATGCTGAGTCATCCATTCATTCAATAAAATGAAAAGAATTCAAGGCAAATGAGAGGCAGCTGTAGAGATTACAGTATTCAGAAATTCTCTTTTCTCTCTGCGATGTAAATAAGTGTGAGTGATGGTTCACCGCATCAGAATTATGAATTGTTTATGCACCTGATTTAGCAAAGTAGAAGAATAATCAGTTGAATTTTTTACTCTCAAAATGAAGCAAGATGAAGGAATTGAATCTAGTTTATAAGTAATTCATCCGGGTAAAGATGTTTTTGTTCTATTTTGTTTTCCTTTCAATGCCTGTTGTATTTAAATCGTAATATGTGGTAGTGTACTATTTTCTAATTCTGTTTTTTCAGACAATATATTGCGAAACCAGCATCACAAATATAGCTGACCTAACAGCAACTATCCATTTAAAGTTAAACTTTAGACAACAGAATATATCTAAGGAAACGTCCATTTAGGATATGAAAGTATCTTGGGTTCCTTAAACAACATGCACTTATGCTGTGCAAGGGGCTGGGGAAATGATTTGGGTTCTTCATCCAAGGACTAGACTAGCTAAATTCTAGAAGTTCTTCACCCAAAGGTGATAGCCATGAGGTGAACTTTTCTTTTCACGTAAAGAAATTCATGAAGGCTTCCTGCTAAGGCATAGGAAGGACTTTGCTAAGCATCGACAGATATGCATAGACTCTTCAATATCATGTTTGTTGAAATAAATGGGAAGCAATAACACCTTCTTTTCTTTTTTTAGAGCTTACGACACATGTTCCTCATGGAAATGCTTTGAAGTCAGTAATGTATGTACTGTTATTCCCTTATAGATGAGAAATTAAGGGCTAGCTGTTAAGTGATTCACCCATGACCCCCAAAGTCCAGAAACTGAACTTCATAACAAGCTCTTTTGGCACTTAGTATATTTCTCTTTATACTACACAATGTTGGTAGGTATCAACTACGTTATGTTGTTAGTAAGTTAAAGCAATTATAATAACATTCACTTGATATAAAAACAATTCTGAATATAATTTAATCTTTAATAACTCAAGAAACACTTCAGGTTCCTGTAATACCTTAGGGCTCATGATTATGACATAAATTGTTATTACACTGTAGCTGTGACATACCAATTAATAGAACTGTCTAGTTGCTAGAACACCAGATAAACCTATTTTTATCAATATCAAATTCTGGAGGGAGCGAATCACAAGTAGAACAAAGAGACTGATGTTCCAGTCCTGAATCTGCAACTAATTAGCTATGGGACCTAGACAAGTTAAATTGTTTCTCTGGGTCTCAGTTTCCTCATCTGTAAATAGACTTGTGATCTCATGAGGATCAAACTACTACTTTAGTAAAATATCTTGCGAGATCCCAACAACTGTCAGTGATAGGAACTTTTGGAGTACATAAATTGGAACTGGCTTATGCATATTATCCAACTAGACAACAAATTCAAGTGGACAATAATATAGTACAAAATGAATGCATATGTGCTGAGGAAACACAAATTTACAGCTCATAAAAAGAAATGGACCTGACTTAATCAGCTGAATATGGATCCTGACATAGCAAGTTTAGTGCCTCAGACTGACAAAAAAATAATAATGCTTGCACACCATATTCAGTCCTCCTATGTCTCTGAAGATAGTTCTGAATGTTCAGAAAGCCCTAGGGAAACAACATAGTCCTTACAAAAAATAAAGTCCCTAAGTTGTCGAATGGGTTTTTAATTCACATAGTGTTTGTACCTTCTACTAAAATGCTTCCTGGCTACCAAAGCTATTAAAAAAAAAAAAAAGCTAATTTAGAATATTTGCAACAAAAGACAAAAAACAATCTACCTGACTTGACTCACATTACTTTCAGTCGTCCTTTTGATCTTTGAAAATTAGACATGGCAAGATAAGAATGCCGCTATTTCTGCCTAAATTGTCAAGTCTAGTTTATTTGTTTTTTTTTATCATTATTCCACAAGCCTTCCATTATATTAATGCTTCTTTCCCCTGGTGAACCAGTCAATATTGCATTCAAATCCTCTACCCAGTGAATAGATTGAATGCCAAATAAAAACGGACTGTATGAAGCATTTTTGGAGAAAAGATTAGAAAATAGCCAAATGAAGGCTTTTTTTCCCCCTTCCAAGTCTACTTAGATGGCTGGTCAGTTTGTTTCTCCCTCTTTTCCTCCTTCTCCTCCCTTTTCTTCTCTGTCTCCTTTTTCTTCTCCTCTTCTCTCTCTCCTCTTTACTTCCTCCCTCTCTCTTCCTTCTCTTTCTCTTGCTTCTCACTCTTTAGTTTTTTCTAATACTGAGTTTTTAAAATGCTTTTTGTTACATCTGTTCTTTATCAAGACTTCTACAGCATAAACATTATTTTAAAAATCCATCATATTTATATAAGATATAATATTAAAAATAACTAATCTCACATTAGGCAAAACTGGACATTACTCTTCCCTTTTCATATTTACCTGCAGAATCTTTATACTTCTAGTTTACTTGCTAACAAGATAATCCATTATATTGTACTTACAGACACCAGGAACAGTAGGTCCAGATGTTACCCCTTTTGGCTTTTCCCTTATGTCTTCAAGTAAATGATTTACTGCCTTCCAGTCAGAGTTCAAGTCTTCTAATTTTCTCTTTAAAAGAAAAGAATGCATTTTACATATTAGATAAACACCTTAAAGACATTTATTGCATTATTTTATTCATTGCCTTGGATATTGTTACTATGTTTGTACATTTTTATTTAAAATTAATTGACCTTGGGTGTATTTCATGGATTGAGAAGTTCTGTACAAAATGTAATCATTCACCGCTTCTACAAATAGTTATTCAGTATCCACTGGATTCATGGTACTATTTTAGATAAATTTTAAGTTACAAACAAGTTAGAACACCGATTTGCTATCATTTACAAGATTTATTTTTGGGTCTGAGCATGTTATTTAATTAATATGAGAAATTCTCTTTCCTGTCTGTACTGATACCTATTCTACAACTCAAAAAGAGTTGCTAGAAGTACTACAATGTTACCTGACTTGCCCAAGGGTCACATAGGTACCATTTTTCAAAGGCAGGGTTTGAATCTATGACTTTCTCAATCTGGGGTAGGTTCTCTATCCATTACCTCACATATGTTATTACATAAAGATGAAAAAAAATGGCAGGAATTTTGATTATCAATTAATAATTTGTTGGTCATGATGTATGATCTTTTCCATTTGTTGTGTGCTGTTTTTGGCATCTCCTCTCTTTTTTTGTAATGCCATGGAAATTGATTCCCCAAGTGTCTTTAAATTGTGTCATTTTCAGCAAAGATTTTCTCTGTATGTATTTTGTCAGTGATATTTTTTAAAAATCAGTTTCATTTTGTTGAGTGCCATTTCCACTTTTTTTTTAATATGATATGTTTTATACTGAGGTATTACCAATCTGAACATGGTCATTCCACAGTCACTGATCAAGAGCAGAAATTGCTTTCAATAACTCCAAACTACTTCCTGCTGCCAAATCCCAGCTTTTTAACATCAACATTCTCCTAGTGGTGCTCTCATGGCTATGAACTCTGGACTACTATAATCTCAAAATAGACAAAATTGTAGTTGACCCAAAATGCAATCTGGGCTACATAAAGAGCCATAATGGGTGCAAGTGAGCAGTGATGATATATACACAAAAAATAGTGTGTATGTATATATATATGTGTGTGTGTGTGTGTGTGTGTGTGCGCACGCACGTGTGTGTGTGTGTACACATATACATAAAGCCATCAGAGACATAAAACTGGAAATTTTGTGGGACCAATTACATAGTAAGAATAAAGAATAACAGATAGTGAGGTCAAGTGTTATGCTGGTATCCTTGAAATATTGAAAGAACCAGAAGAAATCCCTGAACACTAGACAGAAACTATGAAAGATTTGTAAAAGCACCATTGACCAGAATATGACAAGATAGGGAGGCATGTATAGATTGTGATAATTCATATACAAGAACATCCATACTAATAAGATAATAGATTCATTACATATTTTCACTGCATGATATTGTATGTTTTATTAAGCTATACTATACTGTGCTGTACTGCTAATTCCTATGCTATACTATTTTGCAGGGAATAGACATTTTTCTTTGGTATAGGAAACTCCCAATGAAGAGCCTTCTATTAATACAGGTCAGTAAGAGTTCTGATTACAAAGCTTTTGTCTTAGAGAATTGCCTGGGAAATTGATAGGTTAACTGACTTACCAAGGGTTGCATAGAGAATACGGATCTGTGCCAGGCCTTGAATTACAGGCCTTCTGCACTCCTAAGCTGACTTTCTGGACATTAAACACTGCCTCTTTTTTAAAAAAGCAATTGATTATTTTTTAACATTCTCTTCTTTTTAAATTTTGAGTTCCAAATTCTCTCCATCCCTCCCACTTCTTCCCCACATACTAAGAAGGTAAGCAAAATTATTTCAATTACACAAGTGAAATCTGGCAAAGCATGCCCTTCCTTTGGGAAGATGATCAATGACATGATGGGTTTACACCTTGACTTCTATGTGAATTGAATTTAAGTGAGGCAAAGTTTCACAAAATCTTCCAAAATCATCAAAGTTCAATGACAAGACAGTAGTCAAGAATGCTAGCGATAGCTCACCCATCATGCTGTGAATGACCTTGGCATCTTGGATGATTGACCAGACTCTAAGCTCTCCATAGCACCTGCTTGAGCCACCTTCACAGACATTGGAATAAATTACTCTCATCTTCCAATTTTGTCAGGAGAAGTCTTCCCATGCTTGGGATAGATAACTCCCCCCTTCCAACTAACTGATGGATCTGAAGTCCTTGAGTTGCCCTCAATCTCATTTAGTCCATCTACCCAGATGGAACTCAGATATGGCCACTGTGTATGCTCTAGCTTCTTGGAGCCACAGAGGAGAGCTGAACAACACATGTATACCAAAAATGGATGAGCAGCCCTGAAAAGGGCTCAGCGAGCCCTTCCACCAGAGGTGCTAGTCCTCATTGACAGCTACGTGATATGGTGAATAGGGTACCAGGCTGCAAATCAAGGAGACTTGAATTTAAATCCGACCTCAGACATTTACTAGCTGTGTGACCCTGAATAAGTCACTTAATACTGTTTGCCACATGTGTAAGAAATAGCTAAAGAAGGAAGGAGCAAATCACTTTGGTATCTTTGCCAAGAAAACCCCAAATGGGGTCAAGATGAGTTGGGCACAACTAAAGAGCAACAGAAACTGTTAAAATTGGAATTAAGGTAGACAAAAAAAGTTAGTATTTTACCATGAAAACATATTTCCATATTAGCCACATCATGAAAAAGGAAAAACAGTGAGAAACCTGTACTTCAATTTGAGTTCATCAGTTTTCTCTGAACTCTGTGATAGCATTTTTTCATCATGAGTTCTTTAGCATTGTCTTGGATCACTGGATTGATCAGGCTAACCAAGTCTTTTGCAGCTAATTATCTCTACTGCATTGTTTTTGCCATGCATAGTGATATCCCGGTTCTTCTCACTTCACTTTGCATCAGTTGATATAGGTCTTGCCATGGATTCTGCTATTTTTTCGTTTGTTTTCTTTTCTGAAACCATCGCCCTTGTCACTTCTCATAGCACAACAATGCTCCATCATAGTCATATACCACAACTTGTTCAGCCATTCCCCTATTTGTAGGCATCCCCCCAGTTTCCTATTTTTGCTACCACAAAAAGAGGTGCTATAAGCACTTTTTTTACATATAGTTCACTTTACTTTTCCTTTGCTTTCTTTGGCATATGGATGTAGCTATGATATTCCTGGGTCAAAGGGTAAGCACAATTTTATAACCCTTTGGGTGCAGTTCTAAGATGTTCTCCAAAATGGTTGGACCATTTCTCAACTCCAACAGTGCATTAGTGTGCTCCTTTTCCCTCAACTCCACCAAGAGTGCATTAGTATACCTCTTTCCCCTCATACCCTAGACACTGTCTCTTATACTTATAAAGTGATATATGGAAGCAACAGCTCTCATCTGTTGGATAATTTATGTAGGTGGACCAGATACTTAGAACATGAAGTCAATGTTAGTCATTTTATCTCCAGAGTCTCTAGTTAGTTTAAGGGTTTTTTGGTATTTCTGGTGGGGTGCTATGGGCCACAGAGGGTATGGGCTTGAGAGTAATGGGCAAAACCCATTACTAATTGTGATAGGACACCTGCTCCGGGAACTGATTAACATTGACTCCCCTTTGCATCTTCCTCTTAGACTAGGTCAAAAAACCTCCTAGCCACTGGGATTTGAGGTTTCTCAGACTTGATGCCTAAGAACGCTCTAGTTATTGAATTTCAGATGAAAATGAAAGGGAATGGGTATAGACCAACAAAGGGCCACTGTATAATTGTTCCATGTTTTTGCTGTGTTGGAGCAAACTAAATTTTTTCTAAATGTCTAATGATTTGTGAGGCTATCGTGTCCCAACATCAGATCTAAACTAAGAGGCTTCTCCAATTTAAGCAGTGCCACTGCACTGCTTATGGTGAATAGGGTACCAGGCTGCAAATCAAGGAGAGTTGAATTTAAATCCGACCTCAGACATTTACTAGCTGTGTGACCCTGAATAAGTCACTTAATACTGTTTGCCACATGTGTAAGAAATAGCTAGAGAAGGAAGGAGCAAACCACTTTGGTATCTTTGCCAAGGGATTTGAGGATTTGAGGATCAAATCCCATTCACCATATCACGTAGCTGTCAATGAGAACTTTTTGTGAGTTCAAAGCTGGCCCTAGACACTTACTAACTGTGTGACCCTGGGCAAGTTGCTCAACCTTGTTTACATCAGTTCCTTGTCTGTAAAATGAACTGGAGAAGGAAATGGCAAAGCACTCCAGTATCTTTGCTGAAAAAAAACCCTAAATAGGGTCATAAAGAGTCAGACATGACTAAAACAACTGAATAACCGCAGAAGTCTTTAACTGTTCCAGTATGTACAAAGGCAGTGAAATTTTCTTATAATGAGTATATTGCTAGAAGTTGTACTCCTAGTCTGCAAGAATTAGAGATAGAATAACAGGTATTACCAGTCCCTCTACAATGAAACACTAAGGAAATGTAATCTTTGAACTCATTGGGTTCACACATTATCTTCATTCCACTTTCCTCCTCTTAAATCTTGAATATTTTCTATACTGTTGTTTTGTCTAAGTGAGTCATTTGGGAACTATATGGTCTGTTTTGTGGGTTTTCTTTTTAGAGGACTGTGGTAGTCAACTGGGAACTGCTGAGAGGAGTTAGAGGAAAGCTAATTCTAGTGTTAAGGAAAAGGGCAAAAACATAAATAGTTTAGCTCTTGTTTTTCCCTCTCTGCTTATGTTATAAATTATAGATAGTACATTTTTGTATAGAGAACAGGAATAAATATACATATTTATAGAGGATTATATAGGGTCAGCTAGGAGGCACAATAGATTGAGCACTGCATCTGGAGTTAAGGAAACTTTAGTTCAAATGTGGCTTCAGATACTGGCTACCTATGTGACCCTTGGCAAATCACTTAACCTCTGTTTGCCTTAGTTTCCTCTAAGACAGACAGACAGACAGACAGATAGATAAAGAGATAGAGAGATAGATAGAAACTATATTGAACACTGTGCTAAGCACTGGAAATACAAATACAAGAAACAAGACAGTTTTTACCCTATCTGTTCCTATAATTTTTAACATTAGTATAGGAATATGTTACCATAGGATAATTCAACATTTTAAGGCTTGAGGGAAAGAGGTCATCTGCCTTGGGAAAGGCCAAGAGTAAATTCACTTGAAAGCATAAGCAGGGAAATCAATAATTTGACTAGGATAAGAAAGCCATTAAGTGAAAGAAGAGAAAATTAGAATTAGTCTCCTTCCTCTTGATGTAATGACCCTGACATTTTCTCACCTGCTTGTGACCCTGACCAAATAAAGTTTCAGTTCAATTTGACAATTATTTAAGAGCCTCCCATGAGTTTGGGGAATTCAGGAAAATAAATCTTCCTGACCCCAGACCCAAAACTCTATCGACTGTACAACCTAGGGCAACATAAAAATTGGGAATTGAGAGAAGTACAATTTGTCAAGGGTCTTGAATACAAAAATAAGTTTTATGCTTTATTTGCTAGACCATGTGGACCCACTGAAGGTTTTTGAGTGGATGTATTAGGAAAGTTACTCAGGTGGCACTGTGTAGGGTAGATTAGGATGGGTACAGGAAGACTAGTTGCAAAGCTTTTATAACAGCGTTGATGAGAATAGAGAAGGGCCAAACTAGAAACGTTCTATAGAAATGGAAAGGAAGGAGACAGATGTGAGAGCCAGTACAGAGGCAGAATTGATAACATTTCCTGATCTGAGTTTCTTCATCTATAAAATAGAAATGAAAATATTTGTAGTACCTACTTTATAGAGTTGGTGTGAAAATTAAATGGAATGTTCTTTTTTGTAAATGGTTCACATTATATAAATGATAGCTATTAATAGTTGTATTTAATGGTAAGGATTTTTGTTAAAATCATTTTAATGTTCTGAAATCTGTTTAACTTGAGGGAAGGAACTGTTTCTATTTTTATACTCAATTTCTAGTGCTCAGTATATAGTACACTCTGAATAAACTCTTATTGACATTAATTGAATTGGGTGGACCTCCTGTGTCAAATTTGTGGGAGTCCATGGACAAGAATTATATAGGATGAACAGGCATGGAATATCTGTGATTTGTATTATAGGACGAATTACCTATACGGATGAGATTACAGACCCACTGGAATATCGGAGTAATGTTAGTTACTAGGAGATCGATTAAAAATTATTGACATCTACTTTAGGGAACAAATAACTAAAATGTTACATAAATTCCCTTTCAGTGCTTTCAAAGAATAATGCCATAGAATTCCATGGTACAATGATATATTTTGTCTAATATCTAGCAACTGTGGGCAATCTACTTTACTGAATCTTGAGGAAGCATTTCGCACACCCTCAAGTACTCCAAACTGTTTAGTGTATTTGCTATTCCACGATGCTTTTGATGTTTCTTGCTATCCAGATTCCCTAATGTCCAATATTCTGCCTTAATCTTTGTCACTGTTGAGATGAGGGGGACAGTGGGAAATCTAAACCTTGGTGGGTCCCATTTCAAAGTTATTCAACAAGGTGCAAGCAGCTTCCCAAGAGACAAAAATCCATGAGTCTGTTGGTTTAATTTATTTCTTCCAGAAGTATTAAGCAGATTGATTTGCTTTTCTAATTTTTGTCATAGTAAATATCTGTTTAGAAAATTGTCAAGTATGTATGTATATATACATATATACACACAAACATATGTATATACATGAAAAACATAATTTTAATGGAATAAGAAATTACAAGTAGATTTAGTTACTTGATGTCAATCATCTTTAAGTTTCATTTGTATTTAAGATGAAAGGAAATAGAAATTAAAGCTGATTTAACAATACAGACTATGTCTCATACTAGTCCCTCAATTAGAAATCTTTTAAGATCCATGGAATAGAATGAAAAAATATTTCATTAAAATCTAGTGTTCTTTGATGATCCATCAAGAACTTTAAGTATTACTAATTTAATTCTAGTAGCATTCAGTATGGGGAGTTGAGTGTGAAAAACAGGAGGTTTAAAGGTATTCGTCTTATGTTAATAAAATCTGTGGTTTTGCTGATATGCTATAAAACATATATACGTATATATACATATATACGTATATATGTATATATAAACTAAAAAAAAAGACTTCTAAAATCTAGTTATTTGGTGTATGGGTGTGGTTTGTATAATGTCCCATGTCACACACATCCTCCATTCAATTACTTCTAGCGGTTCCCCATTATCTCCAGTATCAGATAAGAAACCCACTGATTGGCTTTTAAAAACCTTCATAATCTGGCCCCTTTTCACCTTGTCAGTCTTTTTACACATTATTCCCCATCTTGGACCCAGTGACACTGGTCTCCTTCATGACCTTCCCACATAATATGCCATCTCCTGACTTTGGGAATCACATGAGTTGTCCCTCAAGCCTGGAAATCTCTTCCTTCTTCCTCCTTATCTCCACCTCCAGGGTTCCCTGGCTTTCATCAATTCTTTGCTAAAATCTGACCTTTGGGAAGGAGCTCTTCCAACTCCTCTTTCATTTTATTGCCTTTCCTCTAATTGCTTTTCCAACTTACCCTGTATAAATCTTGTGTGTACTTAGCTGTGTGGGCCTTTTCTCTTCTATTAGACTAGGAACTCTTTGCTGCAGGAACAGTTTTTGCCTTTATATCCTGGGGTATTTAGCACAGTTACAGATAGGCATGGCAGGTACTTAACAAATGCTAGATGATAGGTTGGATGGGTAGATTTTTCTTTTATTTTCCATTAAATTTTTATAGAGAACTTATAGAGAACTTTATTTTCTTTGTAACTGCTTCTGATGGTGGCCTCCATTAGTAAAATTAAATATTATACCAAACATTGAAAACGCTAAAACTAAAATTCAATAGTACGTATATTTAGAAATAGAGTATATCTATATATTATAACCAAATACAATTGATTTCATAATAAATTAGGCAGATGTGATCAGATAAACTGCAGTCCTGTACTGATGCCCTGGAAAAAACAGTGAGCAGAGTCAAAAGACATAGGCTGAATTCCATCTCTATGACTGTGTAACCTCAAACAAGTCACTTAACTTCTCTAGGCTTTACAAAATGAGGGGATTGGACTACATGACCTCTAATGTCACTTTATAGTTCTAAATCTATTATCCTAATCATCTTGAAATAATATTAGCTACAGAAAATAAAAGTTTTAGCAAATAGTCACATTTTAAGAGACTGTTCTTTTGGTAGAATTTCTTGAGAATATATTTTTTTTTCTATTTGAATCATTTTACTTTTTTAAAGACTTTTCTTACTAATTCTCATAACTGGAAATAGCTATTAGAAATATTAGCTGTGTTTTCCCTGACTCATTTAGCACAAAGGCTCACAAATAATAGGAGTTCAATGAATATTTTGAGTAAATGGTGAAACAGAAGATGCCACTGTGATGTTGGATATAAATTATAAACTATTCATTGTTGACTTTTTTTAAAACGTTAGTTTAAATTGCTTACTTTTGAAATCATTCTCAAAATATAAACACCAGTAAGCCAACCCCAGATCTAAGAAAAGGAGTGAGCTAGACAGATTCCAGAGCACATTTTTAAAATACTGATAATCAACAGAGATCAAGTAGGTTCTCTAAAACAAAAAACTCTAGATTTATATTTGAATTGATTTATAAAAGCAGAATACAGTCATACTGTAGCTTTCATTTTAAAAGCTTTCACATGAAAAATGATCTATGCTGATTACTCTGCCTTTATAGGGGACTCAGATTTATGTGGATAGAAAGATATATTAGGAATATAGAAAGGGAACTCTTTCCCCCCAAAATTTTAGAGATAATCAATTTAGCAGAAGAGAAATTATCAAATAAGCTTTAAATTAGCAATGAGTATCTAATAATAATAATGGTGATAATAATTAATTAATTATGACAATAATAATAGCTTGCATTTGTATAACACTTTAAGGTTTGAAAAGTACTTTGCAAATATTATCTCATCTTCCTCATAACAACCCTGGGAGGTAGGTGCTCATTTTACATTTGAGGAAATGTAATTTTACAATTTTAGCATTTTACAAATGAGGAAACTGAGGCATACGGTAGTTAAGTGACTTGCCAAGGGTCACAGAGCTGGGAAGATTGAAATTCAGTTCTACTTGACTCCTTGTTAGTGATCAATCCATTGTGCACCTCCCTAAGACATTGAAAATACAACTAGCTACAAATCTCACAAGACTTGAAATATGCTACTTGCTTTTGCCAAATGGAGAAAAAAAATGCTCTACCTTTACTGATATATTATAAAGAAAACAAGCTATTTTAATGATGACTGGAAAAGACATGAATTCTTGGCCAGGCTCAATAAACTACCACCATGAGGACTTGGAACCAATGTAAATACTTGCAAGATTAATCAAAGGGTTTGTAAAACACTTAGCAAAGATGCAAGATGGTAGAGTTTAGCTCCCCATGTCTTCCTTTAACTTCTATTGAAGGCACACTCCCAATATCTGGATGGAGGCAGCCTACACAAAGCTAGAGATCCCTGAGATCAGATATGTCATCCCCAGAAGTCGTCAGGCTCTGCTTTTGTGCTTTAGTGAAAGGTATTTCTTCCCATAGCTGACGGATCCTCCCTCCACTAATCAGAATTTGGTCATGGCCAAAAGAGGTGTATATTGTATTTCAGCCTTCTTGGTTTATTCTGGTACCCAAACCCCTTCTTCAGCTTAGCTTAATTACATCTGTACCACAGTTCTGTTGAGGGTGTCTACTACTGGGTCCATAGTGGTACACTTGACAGCCAATTATGGGAACAGGGTTGAAGAGGTGAGATGCAGAGCACGTCTTCATTTCACAGTTGTAGCTAATAAAATGATAAGGGGCTATCTATACCTTGGTGGAAACTAATGGGAAGACTGTTCCTCTACCTTGATTACTAAAGGGGTTACCTGGGTGTTTCATAGGGAGGCCTCTCTCTCTCTCTCTCTCTCTCTCTCTCTGTCTCTGTATGTATGTATGTATGTATGTATATTATACATTTAATGCATGTATGTGTATATATATATAGTTATAATCATTATATAACTGTAACTATATATAGCTACACATATAACTATATATCTAAATCTATCTACATCTCTATTTCTCTATACAGAACTAGCTACCTGTGCTTCCCGCTTCCCATCTTCACTCTGATAACTTTCCTTTCACTCCTCCCAGGGGGAAGGACTGAAAAAATATCAGAGCTAATCACACAAGCATTTTGCTCCCCATTCAAGCTGTTCTCTAGCCTTATTGTGCATGATTACTTAGTTGACCTTTCCCACTGAAATATAAGGTGGTTATGCCCATTTCCACTATGAATCCTAAGTCTGACTGAGATGCCAACTGTCTGAACAATCCTGGGGGATGAATCAATTTTAAAATTGAGGGGTATTTTCTGGTTTTTAACAACTATCAATAGTTCCTCACTTTAGGGGGGGGTCACATCTATTCCAAAAGCTCTGACCATGGTGCTGCATAGAATGAAAATAGCTTGAGTACTTTCACAAAGTAGATAGTGGCATTTGGGTTACTTGGTCCAAGCAATAATTTTGATATGATTTCAGCTCATGGCAGAAATGTTTATGTATGAGTGCTTCTACTACTGGTCTGAATCAGAAGCCTGACCTTGGATTAGGCTGCATTGCCTGGGTTTCCTCATATTCAGAAGTTTGCCTGTCAGTTACATGCTAGACTTTGTGTCATACACGTGTTTCACTGCTCTCTTTTGTTGTGTTCTTAATTTTGTGGTTTTAAAGAATGGATATTACTCCTTGAAAATGTGTAAAAGCAGTAGCTCTTAAAAAGCCTGCTCCAATTACTGTTAGACACATTGCACTGACTGTTTATGTGGGAAAGCCAATCATTTCAAGGATCATTTAAGGCCACAATGAACTTGGATCAGACACAAAGGAAAGTGAAATTGAAAAATTTAAAAACAAAACAAGACCAGCACCTGAGAAACTACTTCTGAAAATAGCCTAATTAATTCTCAGAAAGCAAGGGAAGAAATTCAGAGGGAACCAGTAAGTGGAATTGTTATTGATTCGTCTACAAAGCAACATAGGATTCTTGAAATGGAAAGAAGTATTATGAGAATTCCTGATCAAAGTCCCAGAGATGATTCAAGTACAGGGTTGTAGGTGGCATTAATTCCTTCATGCACACCCACATCCACTTTTATAAGGTCTCTGAAAATTAACTTTGGGTAACCAGTGGCTTCCTATCTATTTCCTCCCTTGGCATTTCATGCTTGAAAGGTCAGATCCATGGTTTCCTTCAGAATTGTCCCTCTCCTTTCCTTTCCCAATGTTATTTCCTACTCTATTTTGAGTTGCTACCCTCTCAATATCCCTGATAAAGGGTAGCAACTTCACTTTCTTCTCAAGCCTCCAAACTCAATTTGGGCGTGGTTCTTGGAACTCAGGCTTGAGTGGACCACTGAAGCCAGAAAGAGAGATATGTGGAGTCACCAAACAAGTAGTGCCTTAGCTAGTAGATCTCTCATCATCTCACGGGTAGCTGAGAGGTCAGTGTGGCCTCAGGTAGGGCGATAGCCAATTAAACCTCTCTGCCACAGCAACTATTGCTTTCTAAATCAGCACACCGGGAGGGGTTTGGTTCCAGAGCTAAATGTCTTTTAATGGGAGACCATTGAAAGTTATTCCTACCCCTACCTCCTTAAGTAGGGGAAAGAATTCTCAGTGTTTTGTGGAGGGATGAAAATTGACTTAGCAGCAGCAGGTACTTAGATAAGACTGCCATTGGCTTGAACTTTGGCTCCTAAAAGCTCCCCTGTACCTTATCATTATCATTAACCACCAAGCAAGGAAACAGTTTTCCAGACCAGTTTTGCTTATACTTGGTTTAATTACTTAACAATATACTGAAAAGGTTCTTTTGCTACATTAGATTATTCCCTGACTCTGTCAGCTGGGTGATTTTTGATTAGGGCTCCAAAATGACTACTTCACATACACCCACATCCACTTTTATAAGGTCTCTGAAAATTAACTTTGGGTAACCAGTGGCTTCCTATCTATTTCCTCCCTTGGCATTTCATGCTTAAAAGGTCAGATCCTTATCTTATTCAGATAAGAATGCACCCCATCAGCAGTGGTCCCTCCTCTACCCCTGGTAAGATGACCTTACTTCCTGTCTCCCACATCATTTCCATCATCGTCTGATTCCTCAAATCCATTTTTCTCCTAACTTCCCAAAACTCCTGCATCTATAAAATCAGACCATATCAGGTGGTGATCTGACCTCACCTAAGGTCCCAGAAACTCTTTTTCCCATATCTGCTATTTTTATTTTAGGTAAAAAATTTCTCAGCTATTTTTACGTTAGATGGACAATCTCTTTCCATGTTTCTTTACAGTTGTCAAGAGAAGCTGGAGATCAGTGGTTTCTTTCATTCCTCTCTGAGACTCTTGGGATCTGAAGTTCATGTTTCCCCATCCCATTGGTGGGATTTCTCCTACATGGCCCAGTGGAACAAATGCAAAGTTATTTTATTTAATGATGCTTGTACTGACATAATTGTTTCTGAAGAGCAAATACATTTCCTGTTTTCAACTGGTCAATTATCTAGAGGGCTCAACTCTCTGAGACAGCTATAAAATTAGCAGTGATTTTTCCAAAACCTTCCCTTGAACAGGATCATTCCATTTTTTAAAGAAGTGTTTTGCATAGAACTTTTTCAAAAGTCTTATTAGAGTCTAGATATTTATTTATTGCTCTAAAGAATTTGATAAATTTGAGTTGTTTTGCTTACAGAAATGCTGCTACCTTTTTCTAGAATAGGTTATAGTTGCTTGTGCACGTCATTTTCCATGATAGCCAAATAATGAAAGAAGGGGATGCGGGTGAGGAGGACCATAGTTGTAACATTAAAGATATCTCTTTTAGACTTATAATGGAAAATGCTATCCATATCCAGAAAAAGAACTATTGGGTCTGAATTCAGATTGAAACATATGATTTTCACTTTTTTTTGTTTTTTTCTTTCTCATGCTTTTCCCTTTTTGTTCTGATTCTCCATTCACAACATGACTAATGTGGAAATATGTTGAATATGATTATATATGTATAACCTACATCAGATTGCTTGCCATCTTGGGGAGGGGGAAGGAAAGGGGCTGGAGAAAATATTTGGAACACAAAATCTTATACAAGTGAATGGTAAAAACTATCTTGGCATGTAATTAGAAAAAATAAAATATTTTAAGTGGGAAAATATCTCTTAAATATTATGATTGTTTAACTACAACTAGAATTCCAACTGGATTAAACTGCAGAAAATACAAATACTGAAAGCCAAAATATTTCAATTCTCCTTTCAATTCCTCACAACAAAACACAGCTACTCCAACTTATCCTGAGGCAAGGCATCCCACAAATGACCTTAACTATCTATGGGGGAAAAATGTTGTATACCAGGGCCCTGGGAAAAAGCTCATGTGTAGAAGTCCTAGTTTCAGCTTTGGGAAAAGAATTGAATGACAAAAATTATAGTCTGTTGGATGAATCAGCTTCCATAAGGTCCCTGCTGAAACTGAAGGACATATAACTGGTATATGAAATGGACAGAGGGCCTGAAGGAAGATTTTTCAACATGGGGATGAATGAGCCTTCATCAGTGGTAGAGCTTTGAAGAATTCCCAAAACAGTATCATTAGCAGGTCAAACTTGAAGGTAGGTCCCTGTTAAGAGCACAAGTAATTCCTGACATTTATACTGCGCTTTGAAGATTTACAACCTTAAAAATTTTCCTCAAAATCACCTTGTGAGGTGGATAAGTATTAGTATCCCCATTCTAAAGATGAGAAAACAAGAAATGAAGTTACATTACCATGTCAGAATTAGGACAAACATCTGGAAACACTCACTTTTCCTGTGTGATTTGTGCCTTACGTGTCTCCTTAGCCCTGTCCTTTGTCCTTAGGGCCATATTGCATTTCCATAATTCTCCATACTAGTTCAGTTTCCCATTTCTGATTCGGTTGTTTTATATTCTAGCAAGTCATTCACTGGACAATTATATCAGCTGACCTGATTCTCCCTACCTAAGACATCCCCTGAACACACTGACAGAAAAATGCCCCAAATCCCAAGGAAGTCAATCCAATCAGTTTTGGAACTACCACCCTGGGACCTGAATTGTTTAGCTAACTATATCCAATAGGACCCAGGCTACTAAGACTTTTTCCATCAAGCCATCTACCTTTTATCTCACTTTCCTATCTCCCCTTCCTCCACAGCTCTAATTTCCACCTCTTGCTCTGGGTTCAGTAATCAGATCAGTATTATCATACCCCCACTATCCCTACATCAATTCAAGTGAAGGTTACAAGCATTTATTAATTATCTGCTAAGTGCTGGACTAATCTAAAGATCAACTCACTAACCCTAGACTGACTACTCAGATGCTACCTTTTCTGGCCACCAGTCCCACCCATGTGTTGTCTCCCTCTGTGAGAATGTAAGCTTCTTCACGGGGAGGTGACTGCTTCACTTTGGTAAGTGTCTCAAGTGGTTGTCACAGCTTTTCATTCACCAATCTGCTTACTCTAGTGTTTCTTTTATCAGTTCTAATTTGTGATTCTCCCTTGGTTTTCATACCTGTAGATCAAAACAAGCTCTAGCTCTAGTCTGTGGATACAACACCTTGCTTAAGCTCAATATTGTTGTTTTGTCGTTTTCCCTCATATTCAACTCTTCGGGACCCCATTGGAGTTCTCTTAGGAGATACTAGAGTGGTTTGCTATTTCCTTTTCCAACTCATTTTACAGATGAGGAAACTGAGATAAACAGTAGTAAGTGACTTATTCAGGGTCACACAGCTAATAAGTATTTGAGGCCACGTTAAAATTCAAGAAGATGAGTCTTCCTGTCTCCAGACCTGCTACTCTATCCACTACACCACCTAACTGCCCCAAGTTCAAAAATATCCTCGGCTAAATGGGGTAACATTAAGTAAAAAAGCTAGCTAAGGGACCTTTACTAAGTGCATGCATTTTTTGGGTGGAATGGAGTTGAAAAACTAGGGTAAATTATTTAGTATATTTAATATAGGAGTAAATGATTCTAAACTCCTAAATATTTTCTGAAATTATTAGCCTGTTCATTTGCATTAATGGTATGTGAAATTGAGGCCATTAATTATTGTACCCAATCATACTTTGGGCACTGATAAATTTTGATAAATTAGATATGATTACTGCAGTTTCAAGAACAGATGTGGATTTGGCACTTTAGATCACAACAGAATATAACACAAGAGTTCATTGCACAAGGCCAGATGTCAAATACAGCTCATATCGGAGAGGGAAATTTGTTTGTTTTTCTTCTTGTAAATAAAATAAATTCTTAAATGGTTGCAGGCTGTATCTTTTCTGCCCACCCTTATATTTTTACATACCTCTCTAAGCTAAAAATGCATGTGAATGAGTTTTGATTATAAATCCAATCAGGCTTTTCCTCCCCATCTCACCTAAGAAGTATAGCACGATAGGCATAGCATCTGAATAGGGAGACTTGTTTCAAGTGTCATCTCTGACACATACTGGTTGTGTGGGTGCCTCAGATAACTTCTTAAAGATCCTAACTTACAAAATAATCGCTTAACTCCATTGGTAGGGAGTCCCCTATCTATTTTTCCTAGGGAGGACCCCAAAACAGAGTGGGCTAAGGGAGGTACAAACCTTGAATTCCTACTACGTGCCAACATTATGCTAAATTCTTTACAAATATAATCTCACTTGATCCTCACTTCTGAGAGTTCTCTACAGTTGAGAACACTGAGAGGCAGAGGTTAAATGACATGTCTAGGGACAAATAGTTTTTACCACATTGGAATTCAGGCTTAATTGTAGGCTCAGTCTCCTTTCCACTGAGCCACTGAGCCACCTGAGAAGATGGTACACTTTGTCTAGTGTTCTGCTCATAGTTTATCCTTACCACTATGCAAATCTAAAGAAAGAAATGATTACAATTCTGGAAACGTATACCCCAAAGAAAAGATGTTGCAGCTTCTTGTACTAATGTCATTTTATCGAAGATGACCAATTCCTATTTTTCAAACTGCTGTTCTAGCTTTCTTTATATCTTGCTTTTTTTCCCCCTGACTCAATTCCATGAGCCAGTTTTTCCTTCTTGCTAACTAATTCTTCCATTCTAATTTCACTCTCAGAAGCTAGAGGACTCAGCAAAGAGCACTCCCCCTTCCTTTGCCCATCAGGGCTTCAAAATACTATCTGTAAAACCAGCATTCTGCATTGTATTGCCATGAGGATTACAGCTATTTAATTTTTTAAATTGGCAACTTTTTAGTTTCATTTGGGGAAGGTTATTTTTATATTCATTTCCCTTTTAATTAAAAAAAAAAAAAAAGCAAAACAGAGCACTAATCGCCTTTTGGGCTTTTACAATTACCTAGCTCAGAAGTGGTTCTTTCTAGCAAAATCAATTGAAGCTTTAAAAGATAGCCATACAAATTCAGCCTTTTTATTTTTATTTTTATTTTTATTTTGGGACATAAATATAAACCAATGGAGAATATTCAGTTATTTTTAATATAATATTTTCAATTCTTGATTTTAATAAATCATTTCAAGTTATCCTTATCAAAATGGCTTGAAGAAATAAAATTGGAATACTTTGGAAGAGGCATATGTTTCTTCAAGTGACATAATTGCTTATTTTAGAAATGGCAAATGTCCCTTGGGTTAGGGGCCAAGGAACAAGAAGTTTGGTGTGGTGAAAGATGTACTGCTTAATTTGCTAAATACTTGAAACAAAGAGCAAAGTTGTTTAATTTCAGTTATAAATTTGACTCTACTACTAATCTGTGTGGCTAGTTCTGCATTACTATCTCTCTCTGTTCCCTTCAACCTCTCCTAGGACTTTTTTTTTGGATGGGTAGGTCTTTTTCTGAACATATGATCACCCAGTAAGTAATGAAACTCCTTCAAACAATGTAAATCTACACCTGATCTGGAACATGCAGTCTTAGAAACTTGGTTCTGGACACAGAGGTTAAGTGACTTGCCCAGGTATCACACACCAGTATGTATCAGAGGTATGACCTGAATCCAGCCCTTCTGAGCACAAGGCTACTAGCCCTCTATCCACTCTGCCATGTTTCCTCAAAGAAAAGTTAGAGTTCAACAGCGTAATTTGATTATATCTCTCCTATTCTTAGATTTAAAAACCAAGCCAAACCAATCAACCTACCATATATAAAACGAGGGGGCAAATTTTTGCTTCTATTTTCTTTTACTGTTTTGACAGAATAAATATGGATTTCTAGATCCTAAAGTGCAAAACAATATCATATGATAGTAATTTATTGGGCATATATACCGTCTGATATAGTACAATTAACTCTCAATCCAATAAAAATAATTTCTTCAAAAATAAACTGAAATTAGAATGGGCGGGGGGGAAGTGAGGAAGGAAAGTAAATGCTTCTTGACTGGAAAAGCCACTAATATAAATTTTCTAATACTAAATAAAGAATGATTTGAAGGGAGTTAGAATTTTGTTCTAAAGGAAATTGTCTGTTAATTGTAATTCTATCAGTCTGCAAAACCAGATAAGTACCTCCAGACCACTGACAATCTAAAGTAACTTTTGGCAGTTCATCGCTATTTATTTTTTAATGCATACAAGGCACTTGGAAATATTAAAACTGATAAAATAACTGCATTAAAATAATATCAAATTACTCCTCCTGTTACTGTGATAAGCAACAATTAATTTATATCCTGAGATTGTAGCTTTATTGTGGGAAGTGATTTTTAAAAGGCAAATTAACAAAAAATACATATCTTTACCATAGCATTTCCCAAATCAGTTTGGTCAAGGAGCAAATGTGGATTTAAAATATGTTAATGAAACTCAAAAATACTGGCCATTGAATGTAGGATACCCTCTGAATGGGAATGTGACTTGGAAGAAAAATTTAGCAAAGAAAATTCTATTTCCGTTCAAATTACATATACACTTAGCGTTTTAGAGGAGAAATATAATAGCATTTTTTTTCTCCCTTGACCTTTGAAAACATCTTGTAGAACGTAAGTGTCCCATCCAAGGCAAGTTGGGAATCCTGCTAAAGTAATCAACAAGCATTTATCAAGTATTTAAGAAACCTTGCTTAATGTTGTAGAAACAAAGAGAGGTAAAAGCACAAAATAATCCTTGCCCTAATGGAGTTTATATGCCAATGAGAGACACAGTATGTAAATCAATGCTGTTGTTATGGTTTAGTCATTTTTTAGTTGTGTACCACTCTTTGTGACCCCGTTTGAGGTTTTCTTGCCAAGAATGCTGGTGTGGTTTGCCATTTCCTTCTCTAGCTCATTTTACAGATTAGATAAACCAAGGCAAACAGGGTTAAATGACATGCCCAGAGTCACATAGCTATTAAGTGTCTGAAGAGGCCGAATTTGAACTCAAAACAGGAGTCTTCCTGATTCTAGGTCCATGTCCACTTGCACCACCTACTAGCCTCTGTAAGAATCATCATCCTTTGTGGCAAATGAATAGCAAACAAAATATATACAGAGTAGAAGGAAGGTAGCCTGAGAGAAAAGACTTTGGTGACTGGGGGTGGTTTGAAAAAGGAGTCCCTGCTACTTCTAAGAGCAAATACTAATGACTCTTTGGCACTTCAAACTTTCGTAATAATGATGATGATAATGATATTATAATAATAGATAAACCTAGCACTCATTATGTGCCAGGCACCAAGCTGAACGCTTTGCATGTATTATCTCATTTGGTGCTTACCACAATCCCAAGAGGTAGACTTTATTATTGTTTTCATTTTATAGGTGAGAAAACTGAGGCAAATAGAAATTAAGTGACTTGCCCAGGGACACACAGCTAGTAAGTATCTGACACTAGATTTCAACTCAGATCTTCCTGATTCTAGGTCAGGTGCTCTATCCATTGTATCACCTAGCTGCCTATTATCCTGTATCTTTCTATATATCTGTAACTGTAAATGTATCCTGTCTCCTCTACATACTCCTTGATCTATTTACATTGTAGTACTTGAGAACTGTCTCATATGACATTTTATCTCCTTCTGCATCTCTTTGCAATGGCTGTTCTTCATACTCAGATTCTTTTCCCTTCTACATTCAGCCCACATTTTCTTTTCCTTCAGGAAGCCTCTCTTTGTCTCTCCAATATCTTCTGCTTTCAGATTACCTCCCTTCGACTTTCCATATATTTTCTGGTTACACACTTATTTTCATGTCTCTGGTATTACAATGTAAGCTCCTTCCAGGCATGGACAGTTTTTGCTTTTTCTTTGTATCCAAAGCACTTAGCATGGTACCTGGCACATAGTGCTTAATGAATGTTTGTTGACTGTCTGACAATTGTATGTTTTGAAAAACATTATCAAGGTTGGGAAAATGGAAAAATCCAACCATTGTAGTTAAATATTTGCTTCTTTATGTGACTGGCACATAGTTGACCTTACCATAATGGCTATACTGTTAAAACTAGAAAAGGTGACTGGCAACCTACCTCCTGCTTTGCATTAGGGCACAAATGTAAATCTGCCATCAATTCTTCTCTCTTAGTATTTTCTTCATGCTTACAATACCAGAGGTTAGCAATACTGTTAGTTTATGAAAACTACAAATACTATTATTTGCAAGTGGGTAACAAATTATTTTCTATGAATTTTATAAACAGGAACAATGCATTCCTAAACAAATATGCATCAACATTTCAAGTAAACAGGCAATCCTATTAACAGCCAGTTAGAACATTCTGTACAGGCCAAAATATCCTTTAAGAAGTTCTTATAAACTGTAGGAAAAACAAACATTTTACAGAAATGTGGTTTAAGCAAAGAACAAAAATGGGAAAAAGCTGTGACCTTAGGGACGGAATATAAGTCACAGTAATGTTGTTTGGAAGGACAAACTAGCTTTGTATAATGAGGTTATTGACCTGAGTTGGTTTAAAGTAGTTTTTAACGCGAGAGTGAGTCTCATTGTATTTCAGCCCTATAACAGTAGCAAGAGAAACCAGGACTGATCAATAAGTCACCATCAAATGCTCTCAAGAACCTTTAATCAAAGGATAGAGTTGTAATTTTTGCAGGACACAAAATAAAAATAATACCATGTATTTAATATATATTTGGCATCATATTTGGTACCATCGTGACATTGGTTAAGTTACTTCATTGTCTCAGTATCAGTTTATCTATAAAATGAGGGGTTTTGATTAACTTGACTTCCAATATTTATTGCATCTCTCAACCTATGATTTTAAGAAAAGAAAAATAGTAATCAGTCAGATCTTACAGCAACTATGTCTGATACTTGCTCCCTGTTCAACCTTCCATTTCATGATTTGTGACATGGAGGATTTGAAATAGGTGGCCTCTAAGGTTCCTCCCAGTTCTAGATAATCCAGTGAAATTAACTTTGTTCTCTTTTCCTAATACTAAAACTGGAAATTCACATCTTTGCTGGACTTGAAGATATATGTTATGAGGAGAAAGAAGATGAATGTTTTCCCTCAAGTCAACTTTCTCCAAGAAGAAACAATAAGTGACTATATAATATTCCACCCCGCCCCCCCCCAAAAAAAAAACCTTGTCCTAATAAAATACTGATTTTCTTCATCAAATGAAAGGGCAATGGGGAAGACAATTCCTCCAGCTGCCAGAGTCAGACAGTATGATATAGTGCCTTGATTTGGAGTCAAACAATATGAAAAGTATTGAGTCTAGAAAAAAATAATAAAACGTAAAAAAAAAAAAAAAAAGTAGAATTCTTTGGAAGGTAGACTTCCCCTCCCCCCACTCCCAAGATAGATGAGCACCAATATAGAAATGAATGTTTTGCTGCAATGACATATTAACAACCCTGGGATCAGAACGTATAAATAGCTGACATCATAAGGACAGCTCTGCCTTTGTTATTGCAGAACAGCCAATATTGTCTCTGAGGTTATTTCATTGATTATAAATAGACCACATCAATGGCAAGTGTACAACACAAAAAACATAAACCATTAGGTGGTAATGGATATTACTTGAGGTTGCTTCATTACCTTTACTGGCTCAGTGACTGATTTTTCCTTGTACAAATGCCACCCTTTAGACAAAATTCCTTCCACATCCGGCTTTTTAGCTTGAACTGCTGCTTCGATTTCCTAGGGGGGGAAACACACAGTGTAGATTAACTTCACAGTGCCAATAAAATGACTAACTTTAAATATCCTCTTGGAGGCTCCACATGTGGTACTTAAAAAAAATAGCATCTGGGGGCAAGAGAAGGAATGAACACTGACAGAAAAACACAAGGAAAAATTATCAAAAATAGGTAGGTCATTCCAGTCCCTGTTGAAATATTCTTTAATATTTAGTTTTAGTTTGCTTTGCTTTTTTCATATTCCCAACTACATTCTTAGGTTAGCTCTGTATTGCCACTCATCACACACAGCCATGGATGATAGATTTAGAGATGGAAGGTACTCAAAAGTCATCTGGTCCAAGGAATTCATTTTACAGACTTCCCAGGGAGTTGAGTGGACTTGTCCAAGGTAACACAGGTAGCAAGTGTCAGATGTGGGATTCATAACCAAAGACATTGGCTCCAAAGACATTGGTATTTGCACAGTATCATGGTGCACATAAATAGAAATGACTGCTTTTCATTTTGCAATTAGAAAAGAAATGAACCATAGCATTTCTACATAATTAGCATAGTTCAGTTATTTTATTAGCAAGAATACCCTGATTCTTCCAACTTACATACATATATAAAGCCAGTTGGGCTTTAGATTCTCATAGAGAATTTTTTTTTTTTTTTTTTTTTTGGTAATTGCAGATTATTTATTTATTTTATTTTTTCCCTCCACATTTATTTATTTGTTTCCAATTTTCAGCAATCACTTCTATAAGTTTTAAATTCCTCCCCCCATGCTCTTTCCTTCCCCAAGACAGCATGCAATCTTATATGGGCTCTACACATACATTTTTATTAAACATATTTTCACATTAGTCATGTTGCATGGAAGAATTAAAACGAATGAGAGAGAGCACGAGTAAAATTAAACAAAACCCAACATAAAAAAGAGAAAGCAGTCTGCTTCATTTTGTATTCCAACTCCATAGTTCTTCCTCTGGATGTGGATGGCATTTTACATAATGAGTCCTCTAGAAATGTTTTAGGTCCTTGCATTGCTGTGAAAGGCTAAGTCTATCAGAAACAGTCCTCGTATACTGTTGCTGCTACTGGGTATAATTTTCTCCTAGTTCTGCTCACTTCACTCAGCATCAATTCATATGTCTATCCAGGTATTTCCGAAGTCTGCCTGCTCAACATTTCTTATAGCACAATAATATTCCATTACATTCATTACATTACCACAACTTGCTCAGCCATTCCCCAATTGATGGGCATTCCCTCAATTTCCAATTCTTGGCCACCACAAAGAGTGCTACTATAAATATTTTTGTACATCTTGGTCCTTCTCCCATTTTTATGATCTCTTTGGGATACAACCCTAGAAGCAATATTGCTGGGTCAAAGAGTATGTACATTTTTGTAGCACTTTGGGCATAGTTCCAAATTGCTCTCCAGAATGGTTGGATCAGCTCACAGCTCTACCAACAATGAATTAGTGTTCCAACTCTCCCACATCTTCTCCAACATTTATCATTTTCCTGTTTTGTCATGTTAACCAATCTGATAGGTGTGATGTGTTATCACAGAGTTGTTTTGATTTTATGCTCCCTAATCAATAGTGATTTAGAGCATTTTTTCATATAACCATAGATAGCTTTAATATCTGCCTCTGAAAAAATACCTGTTCATATCCTTTGACCATTTATCAGTTGGGGAATGACTTGTATTCTTATAAATTTGACTCAGTTCTCTATACATTTTAGAAAAGAGGTCTTTATCACAGATACTATTTGTAAAAATTCTTTCCCAGTTTTCTGCTTCCCTCCTAATCTTAACTGCCTTGGCTTTGTTTGTACAAAAACTTTCTACTTTAATGTAATCAAAATGATCCATTTTGCATTTCTTAATCTTCTCTGTCTCTTGTTTGGTCATAAATTCCTCCATTTTCCATAAATCTGACAAATAAACTATTCCTTTCTCCTCTAATTTGTTTGTAGGACCAGTCTTTATACCTATAGAATGTACCCATTTGGACTTTATTCTGGTATATGGTGTCAGGCATTGCTCTATGCCCAGTTTCTGCCATACTATTTTCCAGTTCTCCCAGAAGTTTTTGTCAAACAGTGAGTTCCTATTCCAGAAGCTGGGGTCCCAGGGTTTATCAAACAGTAGATTGTTATAGTCATTGACTACTGTGTCTTGAGTACCTAACCTATTCTACTGGTCTATCCCTCTATTTCTTAGCCAATGTCAAGTGATTTTGATGATTGCTGCTTTATAATACAATTTAAGATCTGGTATGGCTAGGCCCCCTTGCCTAGCATTTCTTTTCATTAATTCCCTTGATATTCTGGACCTTTTGTTTTTCCAGATAAATTTTGATATTATTTTTTCTAGCTCTATTAAATGTTTTTTGGTAGTTTGATTGGTATGGCACTGAACAAGTAAATTAATTTAGGTAGAATTAAAATTTTTCTTATATTAGCTTGGCCTACTCATGAGCAACTTATGTCTTACTAATTATTTAGATCTGACTTTATCTGTGTTAAAAGTGTTTTGTAATTGTGTTCATATAGTCCCTGGGTTTGTTTTGACAGGTAGACTCCCAAATATTTTATAGTGTCTACTGTAACTTTAAAAAGGATTTCTGCTTCTATCTCTCACTGTTGGGCCTTGTTAGTAACATATAGAAATGCAAATGATTTACGTGGGTTTACTGTGTATCCTGCCATACCAAACTTTTAAGTAATAATAAAATAGTTCTTCCTCTATTACTAAATATTTTAAAGGGATAAGAAGATGCCTAAAATACAATGTTATTGTTATTTTTTGGTTGAAAACTGTGAATTCTTTGGTACAGGAAATTCCCAGTGAGGAGGTTGTCTTGACCACTGCAAATTATCAAACTCTCGAAATCATACTTGTAGAGAGTTATCTGGAACAGTAAGGGTTTTAAGTGATTCACCTAAGGTCACATAGTCAAGATATCAGACACAGGAACTGAACCCATGCCTTCTCAATTCCTAGGCTGCCTCTCTATCCACTGTAATATATTGGTTTTCTTAATTATTAAGATGCCTTGAATTACACAGCTCTAAGAAAAAGGGATGAAATTAATTTCTGTGATGATTTCCAATTGGAAGAAGGGGATATCATGCGTCTTCAGATCTTTTGTTATATGGTAGTCTAGTAGCCTGCTTTCTGACCCCACTGAAGAAAAAGCTTAGTTAAAGGGGCATATATTTCAATTAAGGGGAATAAAGTGAAATATTTAAAAAGAAGTTTTGGGAAAAAATACTTCTTAAACACGAGAAACATTAGAACACTAATATTGATTAATCAGTGTCAGGCATGAGTCAGGGTATCTGCAATCTTTTCCAAAAAGATTTTCCTGATTAGCCTAGATCTATCATTCACTTTCTATTCCCATATAGAATTAAACATAGTCTCATTTCTGTGCATATTCACACACACATGAACACACACATACATACACACATATATATGATTATACATCTATATATGGATGTATGTATAATATTTTTAGATTTTATACTCTCTCTGTATAAATTCTGTTGAACTGATTTGTGTCTTCTATTCCCCCAGAAGGGTTTCCTTTTTTGGGTACTCTATGGATCCTGGGATGCTTTGTATAGTATCAAAAATAACAGAAGGCTGGGACTCAATATTTCTCTTAAGGAAAGTGACCCTAGCAAAATAATGCTCAGTCAGATTCAGGGTGCATGCAAACAACAGAGTGTATGGAAGTTTTAAGTCATATCCAGGAGGATAGACTAAAATCTAGTGAAAACAAATTTAGACAGTATATCTGACCAAGGATCTAGGAACATGCTTCTAAACCAAGGTCTTAACTGTGTGTGTGTGTGTGTGTGTGTGTGTGTGTGTGTGTGTGTGTGTGTGTGTATGTGTGTACGTGATACCTTTGGCCATCTGGCAAAGTCTATGGACCCATTCTTAGAACATTACTAAATAATTGAAGGAAATGCTAAATTTCAAATAGAGGGTGGTGAAAATAAAGATGCAATTTTTTTCCCATCTAAGTTCATGGTTCCTGTGCTAAAAATGCTTAATCTAAAGCAGGCTTGCATAACAAACAGCCCACCAGTAGGTTTTGGGTTGCCCTTGAAAAATGTAGGTAAGTCACATGACCCATGGCAATCAACCAAAATCAGTCTCAAAATCTGGTTGCCCCAAGAAGCTCATCGATATTGTACGTCAATTTCATGATGGCATGTTTGCCCGGGTTCTAGAAAATAGACAAAGCTCTTATGCCTTCCCAGTCACCAATGGAGTGAAACAGAGCTGTGTGCTTACTCCAACCTATTTGGCACCCAAATTAGCTTAGAAATTGTGTTGGTCTGATCTAAAGGAACCAAATAGATAAGAAGACAGAGAACCTGGGTTTATTCATTTCTTTATGAAATCAATCAATACACATTTATTCAATATGAACTATTTGCAAGGCAATATGCTAGGTTAGTTCTTGAATGCAAAGACAAAAACAAAAACAAAAACAGTTCCTGTCCTCATGAACTATTCTATCAGGAGACAACAATGTGTACACAGATAAAACAACACAAATAAATATAATATAAGTTCAGCGGGACTTTAATAAACAGGGAGATGACAAGAAAGGCTTTGTGCACAGAAGGTGGTATGAGCTATTTGAGGAATCCAGAGTATCTAAGTGGTGGAAGTGAGGAGTGAGTACATTTGAAGTATGTGTGTACAAAGGCGTGGAAGAAGATGAAAGTGGATTATGGGGAAAATCAAAACAAATTAGACAAGCTAGATAGAGAAGAGTGGGAATAATATAAAAATAGTTTGGAAAGCCTGATTGGAGCCAGATTGTGGGGGGCTTTTAAATACTTAAAAAAGGGGGTGGGTGGGTAGGGGAGGGGGACTTGTATATTCTTCTAGAGACAATATTGAGCCACTGAAGTTTCTTGAGCAGAGGAGTAAGATAGTCAGTCCCCTGTTTAATGTGTTAATTGTTTGGCTAATAGAAGCTACTGAAACAGAACAGACAGAAAATAAGGCTCTGAATTAGGCTGATGAGGGAAGAGGAGCTAAAAAAATGTTACCGCAGAGCAAGAATCAATAAGATTTTCCTGCTAATGAGAGGTGACAGAAAAACAAAATAAAGGATAATGCTGAGTGAATAGAGTTGACTGGAAACCGAAATAGGAAAGTTAGGAAGAAGAGTTTTTTGCTCCTTATTTTCAGTGCAGTGGAAAATAATGAGTTTTATTGTAGGCCTTTTTTTAGACATTTATCTTTTACCTTTCGGAATATTACATTTCAAGATTTCCTCTACTTTAAAGTTGTAGCTGCCAGATCCAACATGATCCTGACTGGAAGCTCTGGATTTTGCCTATGAATTTTCTGGTAGTTTTCATTTTAGAGTTTCTTTCTAGTGATATCCAGTGGAATCTTTGTATTTTTAATTTTTCTTCAGATTCTAGTAACTGTAGGCAGTTTAATTTGTGGTTTATTTAAACAAAGTAGCTGGGCTTTTTATTTTTAGTCAGGGATTTCAGAGAATCTGATGCTTCTTAATCTGTCTTTCCTTGACCTATTTTTCAGATCAATTTTGATATCTCACATTTTTTTTACTTTTTCAATGTCTTGATTTTATTTTAATAATTTTGTGATCTCTTGGCGTTACTAAGCTCTGTTTGATCACTTTCAGTTTTCAGGGAATCTGAGCATGGTTTTCCACATTCTGTTTTAAGTTATTAACTTATTCTCCTTGCAATTCATTCCTCTAGAGTTCTTATTTTATTGAAGGAGGAAAAGGAGGGAAGGGGAAAAGCATTTATTAAGCACCCACTATGTGCTAGGAACTGGGAAAGTTCCTTATAAATATCATTTCATTTTAAATTCCATTAAAAACTCTTGCTTCATTTCTTCCACAAATTCTTGTAGTCTCTGTGAATGAGCATTTTTTCATCTCCTAAGAATTCATTTAGAAATGTTATGGAATTACTTTCCACTGGACATCACTTGACACATGATATTTATTCAGTGTTAAAAGCCTTAGCATGTTTGCTCATATCTCCAGCCTCAATTTTTTATTTAGGACTTTGTGGCAGGTTCATATTCTTTCCCATCCTTTACTCTTAAATGATAGTCGCGTTTGGTCCTGATTTTAATTTTCATTGGTTCCTGTCATTGCCTTCTATGTATGCTCTGTATCAATGGTCAAAGTGCTGGCAAATTTCTGTGTCCCTGGTGTAAACTCTGCATTTGGCATTCCATGGTTCAGGAATTCCCGAGGTCTTAGGGGCTGTCAGTTTCTGCCCTAAGAGAAGTGTTACTACTGTCTTCTGTCTCCTTGTGGAACTTCCTTGTTGGGATGCTGCCTTTTCCGTCTTCCCTGCAGCAAGTCTGAGCAAGGCACTGATGTGGGCTTCCCAGTCAGAGTACTACCTTAGGTAGTCTACTCACACCCACTATGGACTTGTCCACTGTTCTCTGGATGTTCTGCTATTTAAATTCTTAAGATAATGTGCTTTCAATTCACATTCAATTCATCTGATAATAGATGTTACCTTTTAGGTTATCTACAATTTCAATTTAGATATTGAAACAAAATGAGGCAGTCGTAGGCCATTCAACAGTTAACAAAATTAGATTTACTTAGAGCAGGAGAAGAATATTTGACATGATATTCATAGGCATTGAGAAGCTATCGAGTTAATTCAGCTGAGCCCAGATTCCTTTAAGATCTACCGGTCAAGCATCTGAGAACTGCTCCAGTTCTTTTGCTTTGTACTAGGCAATGAGGAAGTTTCCTGAGCCAATCATGTCTCAAGGAATGTCTCAATATCTTTTAAAGGCATTAGCTTTTTTACTGTGTTGACTGTTTGACTGTTCTCTTTTGTGTAGATTATCTTTCAGACAACTGATCATCAGTAAAAACGAAACTGAATTCATCTTAACAGAAAGGTCATAACTTAATCAACTCATATTGATATGAGTCATTTTAGGGTCATTTGTCTCTCTGCAATCAGGCAATGAATTAGTTATAAAAAAGGTCAATATCAATAACAAATCAGAAGTAAAGATAAAGGTGAAAAGAACCTTAAATGAGTTCAACAACCAAAAAAAAGAGAAAAGACTGTTTCTAAATATCATAATTTCTTACAAATGTTTAACTGATAAAAAGATGTCATAACAATAAGAACAAATTAGCCTACAAACAGCATTAATCAGCAACCACTTGGTGTATTTGCCAAAATATATCATCTTTGTTAAAATATTTATGCAACTTTATTATTTCCCCAGGGAACTAAGGGAAGTTCATCAACACAAGCATTTAATAGAAAAATGTGGTGTTTTGTACTACAAACACGATGTGGAAAATTGGATTTGGTGTCAAATATGTATAAATGATTTAATAGGCAGTCCAGTTAATAATACATCATGTAAGTTTGATGTTTAATATGTATATTTTTAATTTTCACCAAAGTCAAAATGGAATGTTTCAGCATGTCATAGTGGTGTTCTGGATTCTCCAAGGCTAAATATGAGGTGAGATAAAGATCTAACAGCTAATAGTAATATGAATAGACTTTTTGATACTGCGTGGTGTATGCTGTCAGAATGCCTGGACCCAAAGTTTGGTCCCCAGGTGACTAACTTTTTTAAACAATGAACTAATTGCCCTTCTGCTACTAAAGAGTGGAAGGGTTGTAATGGGCATTCAGTAGGTGTACTCATACTGATGGAATAATGGAAGTTTTGAAATACTGAAGAAGTTTTCACTTAACTTAAGCTGTCCAATTCAAACTTTCATAGTGAATATTGACTTTTTCAACAAACTGCATTTCTAATTTTCTCTTCTTGATAAATTTGTGAACTAGGTCTTCTGAGTAGCCCCTCTGAAGTCTATCACCTAAAAATCAAATCATCTGATAAAAACTAAACTCAATTGAATCTTAAAAGATATATACTGTATTATCCATTTTAACTGAAAGCTTTCCATTTGAGGAGGAAAATAATCCATAAACTATCATAAGTAAGTAGAAGTCACAGCTGTCCTCAATTCTGTGCAATCTGGATTCTATCCCCACCACTATAATGAGATTATTCTCTCAAAAGCAATCAATGACCTTCTATTCACTAAATCTAATTAATTTTTTTTTAAGTCTTCATTGTCTTTGACTTTTCAACTCAATCTGACATTTTGAGCACTCTATGCTTCTGGATATTTTCTCCTTCTTTGGCTTCCTTTGAAGATACCACACTTTCCCAATTTACCGTGTACCTCTCCAAAGGTGTCTTTTCTGTAAACTTCACTGACTCCTTGTCCTTAATCTCGCTTTGTTTCTCTTTTCTCAGTAATAATCTATTCATTGCCATGTCTTCAATTACCACCTCTCTCTATATGGCTGTAAAATCCTTACTTCTACCTTTGCTGTCATATGAGCTCCAGACCAATGTCTCCAAATATTTATAGGATATCAGTACCTTGAATTCAACATGTACAAAATTGAGTATATCATCTTTCTGACAAAATCTGTTCCTTCTTCTGATTTCATTATTTCTGTCTATAGCATCACCACTGAACCACTCTCTCATGCTGGAAACTTATGTCTTATGTTTGTGTCTTTCTTTGTTCATTTTCATGTTCAATCAGTTGCTAATCATGCAGATTTTACTTGCCCTACTCTCTGGTCTTCCCATAATACATACATAATCTAGGACTCGGGTTTGATGGGGAAAGATTAAGGGGATACTTAAAGTTATGTCATGTCCTACAAGGAAATATATGGGATCTGTACAAGAAAAAGTCATAGATATAATAACTTTATTTTTTTAATTTTAAAGGAAAATTCTTAAACATGATCCTTGGGCATTCTGTAAACTATTCAGTTTAAAGACATTTCCTTTCCAGATAACCTTGGGCAAATCATGTAAAGCCTTTGGCTCTTAAGTTTTCTCTTCTGTAAAGAAGGATGATTGGACTAAATGGTCTCTGAGGTACTCTCTTGCTTTAGATCTATGACGGTGCAGGATAGGTTAACTAACAATTCTTGAATAATAAAAGTTTTTGAATAACAAAGTATTGACAATCATAAAGAGCATATAGTATTTACTCAATAAATATAATGACTTAAAATATGTTCATACTTATAGCAGACACCCTGACAGTCATTTTATAATATTCAGTGGTTCTAGGTGATTTGACACCTCTGACCACTGTGGTAGGAGTGCTCCCTCTGTCATGGGTAGAAAGGGAAGAGAGGGTAAGTACCCTTTGAACAGAGGAAACTGTGATGGGGAAATAATGTAACAAGGAATTGGGCTGGGGTTGGGGAAGGGCTCCAGTGGTCTGCTCTAACCTAGCTGAGATTTTGGAGAATTGAGAAGATAGCCACAAGCTTCCTTCTTTCTCTTTTAATACTTGGCTTTCTTTTGAAATGCTTCCATAATAAATCCCTTAAGGGATCACAGTCTACTTCTGACTAAAGCAAATATACCTCCTCCTATTCCAGGTTACTGATCCTTGGGCAGGAAGACATTAATTACCACAAACAATGAACTAAAAATTCCAATTCTGTTGAGTTCTAGTCTATGTTTTAAAAAAATCCAAAAACAATGCAAAACAACATGCTCAAAACCTTTACATTTAATATGCCTATGGGAGGCAATGTATCATAGAGGACAAAGGGATGGTCTTGGTGATGGGAAGACTAGGACTGAGCTGTGCTTCTGACATACGCAAGTAATTTAACCTCTCAGTTGTCCAGGCAATTCACTAAGATGATGGACTATAGAGAAGCTGTAAATATGAGAGAGAGAGAGAGAGAGAGAGAGAGAGAGAGAGAGAGAGAGAGAGTTCTTTTCACTGATAAAATTACAGGCCTGAAAGAAAGAATACATTTTTGGAAAGACAAGAAAATGCTCCTTAATAACCCATATTTGCAAATGCCATTTGACTGTGACAAGAATTTCCTTCAGTCTGTGAGTCAGTAAGTACCCCAAAGGAGCCTACTACCATAGGTTCTTAGATCTGCACTTCTAAAAGTAAAGTCAGCTTTTGAGGGATTAACAATCATTTTAATCAAGCATACATATCATTCAGTTAGTTCAGGGGAAAATGTCAGCACCCTGAACTTCAGAGAAAATACAGAGAAATCAAAAGCCGACAGACAGGCTTCCAAATGGGTGAACATTAACATGCATACATCTTTACCAGAGAAGGAAGCACCAACATCTGGGTTTTCAAAGCTGAGGGTGGGGGCGTTGCTTATTGGTTTCCCATAGTCTCATGTGGCACACAAATCTTCTTCCAAAAACTAAGCCCCAAAGTAAAACCACACCTCAGAGTCTTTATACACTTTTTAGAGTCATAGGGTATCACATCCCTTGATGGTGTCCTGTGTTCTCAAAGAAGACCAAAATGACATCACCATGATAAAGTGAAGTTTCAGTGTGTCTGACTGTGGGTGATCAGATGAACATGAGCTTGGAATGCTCTACCACAGGTTGGGCACAGATAATCCAACATGGGTGATGGCTTTTGATTCGTGCATAAATTGAATTTAAGTGAGGCAGAGTTACACGAAGTCATCAGCATCACTCTCTCCTCCAGTCATCATAGTCCAGTGGCAGGAAAGAGTCAAGGCAATGGCTCACAATGTAGAAGATGACCTTGCATCTTCAGTGCTCTAAGCATTCCACATCGCTTGCTTCAGCTACCTTCATGGCCGTGGGAACAAATTGTTCTCATCCACCCATTCCACCAGAGGAAGTCTTCATATGCTTGGGGTAGACACTCTGCTAACTCACCAATGAGAACCAGTACTTCGTTAACAAAAGATATGGACCTTCCTACAAATCTTCCCAGGTCCATCAATGGATGGGAAAGATCCTACTTAATCACATTATTCAATCAGAGGCATCATACTTCTTGACTATACCAAAACAAAAACAGTAAAAGATCCTATTTTACTTGCCACTGTAGTCTGACTTTGGTGGAGTCTAGGTATCAATGAAAATGCTAGATTCTGAGCAGATGCCTGCCTGACTTACAAACAAAGTAAAATACACCTGGGAAAGTGTGTGTGTGCCACATCACATTGCATTTAATTTTTATTAATGTGAATATGCGGCAAAGAAATTCTTAAATTAATCCTTTGAGATGTAAAGAACAAATATATCTCTTCATTCTGTGAATCTTTATCCTATTAAAATGTCCAGTGTATGACCATTATAACTATCTTTTCTTTCTTGATAACAATGACGGTTTAACTACTTTTAGGAGATTTAAGTTTGGTAGTTGGAAAGATTGGGAATGAGCAATATGAAACATATTCTAAATTTAATTCTTTGTACATTCTTTTTTATTGGCTTATTTTTGGAGAAATACTTCTTTAATTGCATGTAGCTTTGATAAACCTTTTCAGAAAGGCCATTCTGAAGATGTATCTCTACAATTTACCTTACTACATTTATTTGCTACATGAATTTATTGGTTAAAAGACTGTTCAGCTATTCAGGACCAGATATTATTACTTGAAGGGTCAACAGTAGTAAATAAAATTAACTGCATTTAAAATATTCTTTAGTAGGTTTTTTCTTAACTGAATGTGTGGAAAATATGCTATGAAGTAGCCTCAGACCATTCTATGCCAAAATGAATCTCTATGCATTTAGAATTCTGAATATCTCTCATTAAACTCTTACAACAAAGAGAAATAATACTTTTTGAAGAACAAGGAAAAAACTCAAATAAAATATTTCCTAAAATTAGATTCAGCATTTTGCTAATGATGATAGTACTTGTAGAGATCAAGAAACTGCAAATCATTAAAAATAAATTCTTTGTGCTAATCATAAAATATATTTCCTAAAGGCACATCAAGGATTCTTCAACAAAAGTACTGCTCAAATATATCACGGTGTAGATGTGGCACTGGGTTCTCATGCCAATGTATGGTGAGCTCTGGCAGATCCTAACAAATGGGAATGGTAAAAAGGAAGCATTTTGAGGGAATGGACAAAAATAAATTAATTCTGATCTTTGTATCCCCAGTTTCTGTTATATGGTAGATGCTCAATAAGTGTTTGTTGAATACGAATGAATATACATTTTGAAATGTTTACCGTGTGCCCAGCACTGTGGACACATAGTCTAAACACTGAAGAATGTTAATAGAAAATATGAGTCAGTCCTTGCTCTCAAGGAGCTCAGACTCTAATGAAAGATTCATTAGACGTAGACTACATGTTTCAAGACTCACAATGATGACTTGGGAGAGATTAACTAGAAGGCTGACTGCCAGGTAAGGAAGATTTTGGCTGTAGAAACTCATGAAACTCCTTACTCAAACATATGTGTGTGTGTGTGTGTGTGTGTGTGTGTGTGTGTGTGTGGTGTGTGGTGTGTGGTGTGTGTGTGTGTGTGTGTGTGTGTGTGTTCTACCATCCATTTCAATCTTATGGATAGGTTTTCTCTATGGGTTTATGACCACAGTCCTTTCATTTGCAGGTGACAAAGTGGACTAAACCTTTTTTTCTCCTCAGAGGTGCCCCACCCCAAAAAGAAAGTCAGGCCTCCCAAGTAGTTTAGATTATATTTTCCCACCAGAGATCTATAGTAAAGCCTCCAGTATGTTTGGTGGACACTGTATGGCAGACTATGAGGAGAATGTGTATGAAGTCACAAAGATTGGGTAAGCTTGGATGTTTTGCAGTCTGCATTGTTGGACAAAATATACATATTAATTGGATCATAGCTCCAAAGAATTCCCCATCACATCTTTGGAGAACCATTTTCTTAGCACATCATTATATGATCAATAATAATACATGATGAAAAAACAACTACAACTGAAAATGAAAAAAGACAATAAAAACCAGCTATTAAAAGTACAGTGTATATAACTTGGGGGCAGCCAGGTGGTACAGTGGATAGAGCACTTGGCTTGGAATCACGAAGGCTAATCTTCGTGAGTTCAAATCTGGCCTTAGACACTTACTAGCTGTATGACCCTGGACAAGTCACTTAATTCTATTGACCTTAGTTTCCTCATCTGTAAAATGAGCTGGAGAAGGAAATGGCAAACCACTTCAGGATCTTTGCCAAGAACCCCGAATGAGGTCACAGAGATTCAGAAATGACAGAAAAAAAGAAAGCATACAGCTTTAGACAATATTTATGATGAAATGTTTGAAGAGTTTTGTGGGAAAAGAATTAGATTTGGATTCATAGGACCTTGGTTCAGATCCTGTCTCATTTAATGCTTTTGTGATCATAGGCCATTCACTTGACCTATCTGAGCCTCAGTTTTCTCACCTGTAAAATGGGAAGATTGAACTAGATGACCTCCAATGTTCTTTCTAGTTCTAAATTTATGATCCTAAGAGCATCTCTCTTAGTAGAACATAGCTTATGCTTAATTTCCTAAACATTGGATTTCTCAGATCAAGTTAACATCAGTATCATGTAAACAACAGGAGTGTTCCTTAACCATTTAATTGTGATCCAGTTTGAAGTTTTCTTGTCAAAGATACTAGACTGGTTTGCCATTTCTTTTTCCAACTCATTTTATAGATGAAGAAACTCAGACAAATAGCATTAATTGACTGCTCAGGGTCACATGAGTAATAAGTGTCTAAGGCTGGATTTGAACTCGGGACTTCTTAGGAATACTTTTGTGACTTTTCACCTAAGGTTAAAAATTACTTTTTCACTTTTTCATCTCTAAGTGAGAGTTCTCTAGAATTCCATGCCGTATTTTAAGGATATGGTTTGTTTTAACCAGGTAATATGCAATAATTTATCATTAATGTTAACTGGGGGAAGTCCTATATTCTACTTTTGACTTTGGCACTATTTTGTCATTTTAATGATAGTAAATATTAAGCATCTTGGGGTTATTATTTGCTGATCTCAGAAGGAGAGTGCTAAGGATGAGTGACTTAATGCCAAAAAAAAAAAAATGAGTCTTTTTGGAGGTATCATTGAAAGGAACATAACCATATGTAAATGTGTCCTGAAATCTATTTTCCGTATACCTTTATCTTGTACATTATAGTCATTTTGTATTGAACTATTATGGTGATTTAATGATTTTTTCTCATAAATATAATATTACCAGTCTATCTTAATGGAGATGGTGCCTTTACGCACATGTTCCGGGATAGCTCCTAAGACTACTAAAAGATTCTACTACTGATTAATTTGTTAATCAAAAAAAGGAAAGTCTGAATGAGGTCAACATCATAACCCCGCAAACCAAGAGACAGAATCCCATAAATATGTCAGATTCACTCTGAACATTCTCAATGTCCTTTTGCTCAAATAAAATTCCAAGTGTCAGTTTCGAGTTTACTTATTCACTTTAGATGAAATTTTCCCGCTACTTGTCTCTGTTGAAACAGCACTATATGTTCAATGCCTATACAATAACATTTAAATGATCTGATTTTAGGGATGAAAATTATCAAAACATACTTTGGGGGGAAAAGCATTTCCTTTCTATCTCTCTTATCCTTTTCTCTCTGTGTATGGGGGAGATGTGGGGTGGTGTGGGAGGCACTCAGTCTATCTCATTCCATATACAAATTGTTTGCTACAAGGGGTACTAAGAAACTGAAACTGAAATGAAATCAATATCGTGTTAAAACCTGACTTTTCTGGCCTAGATTGTCAAGCAGTTCCTGACAAATGAAGGTTGATGGATGGAAAAACACTGCATTGCTTAGTTCAGTTTCTCCTTCATTTTCCTCATGCCAGGTGAATGTTCTTTTATTTATCTACAATTAGGTCTGCTCAACCACTGCTATGCAGACTGTCAAGCACATACCAAACTGATTGAAAAGGAATGGCAGGTTCTCTATTTCTGTCCTGAGTTAATCAAGGGCATGCTGCAAAAAGAAGAATTTTTGAGATTTAGAGATTTATAGATTTTGAAAAATGTTCTGTTAAATATACAAAGTATAATACAATATTGATTTTCAAAATGTCTAATATTATGGAGTCAAATAATGATCTACCAGGTTGCATACATGAGTGTCCAACACTTGATAAGTGGATGAACTAAGTAAAACATAGAACTAAAAAGTAATAAGACTGACTGCTAAAATCATTCAGGAAGGCTTTCTTATTTTGTATTTCTGTTTAGGGCTAAGAATCAAAATTTGGTTAAATATTAATAACTATTAGCTAATGACTTAGAATAATGTTCATACTTATAGACTACACTAATTGCTTTCTTAAACTACGGTCTCTTTACTGGGGTATTATTCCAGTTCAAGAAGACATAGAATGACAAAATTTCACAGATATTATCAAATCTCAGAGTTGGCATGGACTTAACAGATCAAACAGGCAAACTGATGTTGAAGCAGGAATCCTCCCTATAACATCAGAGAGAAGTTATTGTCCAGCATTAACTTGAAGATGTCCAGTGGTGGGGAAGTTAGGACATTTCAGGAAGACTATCTTACGTGTGGAAAGATTTAATTGTTTGAAAAGATTTTTTTTTCCCTCAATGAAGTCCAGATTGGCTTCCCTACAAATACCTTTCACTATGGCTAGGTCTGTGCTATGGGGCCAGGGAAGATGAGTCTAATCTATTCTGATTGGGTAAGTACAAACAAGTGAGAAGTACTAAAGATGAATTTTACCTACTTCCTATTTTTTTTTCTACATTTTGTCCCACACTTGGGATTTAAATAAAACAGATATTGATTTTCTTGCAACCATCTTAAGATGGTTGAACTTTTTCGCTTCCATTGTTGCTGCTAGCTCTAAGCGGTAGCAGGGTGGTCAACCTGCAGTCTCAAGGTCAGGCCATATGTGGCCTTGAAGCTGCAAGTTCCCCACTGCTGGTAGCTGACAAAGTGCTGAACTTGGAGTCAAAAAGTTATGAGTTCAAATTTTGACACAGACACTTTCTAGTAGTGTGATCCTAGGAAAGTCACTTAGTGTCTCAGGCTCAATTTTTTGTCCATAAAAAAAGGGGATGATAATAATAACTGCCATATTCCGTTATTGTGAGAATGAAAGGAGATAATATATACAAGATACTTTAAAAATCTTCAAGTGCTATATCAATGCTACCTGTTATTATTGTTACTGAGGATGATAATGTTATAGCAGGACTAGAATGTGGTTTTGTTTCCTTTCAGAAAAGTAAGGTGGTGCTTCTTGTGGTTTTCATCTTTTGTTTTAGTCTTAAGGTAAGAAGAAACATACCTAGATTTTAAGCCCTCTGTGAAATTCAAATGATAATTTCTGGAAAATATTGGAACAGAAAGTTCTACATAAAAACCCAGCTCTGTCTATCCTCATCACAGAAACTAAGAAATTCTTTTAAAGAAGTAAACACACATTGCTCAAAAGAAAAAACGTATTTTTGATGAAATAGTGTAATTTTAGAATTTTCATTTAAATAAATGTAATAAATTGTGGTGAAACATTAAAGTTTAAATGTATGGGTTTTTTTTTGTTTGTTTCCTTTGTCTTTGTATAGAGCATAGCACAGGATCAAATGCTGATAAATTCCTTCAGATTTAACACACAGGTTTAGATAGGGATTTTGTTTACCCAAATACAATATATATTTCAGTTACTATGTGTGTTGTTCCTAAAGAAATTGACTCAAGTAGCTTGTGGGTTGAGGAAAGGTAGAAACTCATAATAAAATCTGGAGGATCCAGATGTTTTTAGGGAGGTGAGGATGAGTGAAGATACTACTTCTTTATACGAATCCCATGAACAGATGATCTTTTTTGGTACTATATGCTGACACAGTTCTAATAGTGCCCATTTATCATATTTGGTCAAGTTTATCCTACTTTGAAGCTTTTACAGATAAAGATTTAAATCATTGTCTGGCATTAAACCTAGTTCTTTAAATCTACCATGAAGATATTACAGATGCACATAATAATGGTGATTCATAGACCATATTGGAGTTAGCTTGTATCCTTTATATTTTAAGTTAGCAGTTAGGGTACTGATATTTTGATTGAATAAAGAAAACAATGAATCATGTCTATGACTTCATGACTGATCTAACTTTAGATAAAATTCAAAGATGTGTTTGTATTATTATTGAATATTCGTTACCATGTTGAATTTGTAATCCATTATGATCCAAAGCAATTTTTTGTTGCTAAATTCTTTCCCAATTGGAAAACATGGAATAAATTTACTCATTAAAACTGGTATATTTTTTTCAAAAATAAAAACTAATAAAAATTGAGTAGTTATGAAACAAATCCCCAAACTCATAGTTTCTGTGGTGAGGTGAGAAATACAGGCACAAAATAGATTTTTTTTCTCTCACATTAAATGTCAATATCTTATATTTCACTTCAAGGCCTCTAACCAGGATGTAATAGGTTGCTTTTGTTTCACAGATTTTTCAGTCTCATTTCATTATGGTCAACTAAATATTCCCATCTTGTGCCTTGTTGAAAGTTCTGAAATCTCTTGAAAATTTGTTCTCCCTTGCAGATTCTCTATAAATCCCAGTCCAACAAGTAATATACTCAACAAGTAAAGTGTGTCTGAAATATAATTTGGAAGGTATTTTTGTATTCTCATTCTCTTAATTAAGAAAATGTGAAATACAAATTCAAAGGATACTAGGAAGAGTTTCCTTACTTTGAATTAAAAATTCTCTTTAACTTCTAAACATTTCTCCTACTTTTTTCTCGCCAGGGCCAAGAAAAGCAATTATACTCTGAATGACAGCCTTTCAAGGACCCAAAAACTGTTAGCAGACTCCCCTCTGCTCCCTTCCTATATCCTCACTTTCTTTAACCTAAGAACCTTAGTTCCTTTAACTGATTTTCATATGACTGGGCAAAGAATACTTGCTGGAAGAATGTTTGTGCCACAGATTGCTTTCTGGAATGGAATTTTCTTAAATCCGATAGTAGCATGATTGGATTTCAGAGATGCATGATCCAAATGCATAAGTGAAAAAGTCTATGAGTTACTGAATATTTTCAAGTATATGAAAGGTGAATAATGCCATGAACTGCATTAGGAAGACAGAAATCTTACTTTCCATTCATTAACCATTTTTCAACAGTATCCTTTCCTGTGAATTTCTTCTAGTTACTTCACTGTTTTAAAAAATAACATAATTGTTAAGTATGAGTCTCATAAGGAGGCAGTTAAGTGACTCAGTGGATAGAACACTGGGACTGGAATCAGGAAGACCTGAGACCCTGGGCAAATCATTTTTCCTCTATTTTGCTTTAATCCACTGGAGAAGAAAATGGTAAACCACTCCAGTATCTTTGCCAGCAAAACCCCACAGACAATATGGTCCTTGGGGTCAGGAAAAGTTGGACAAAACTGTATGACAACTACAAAAACAAAATGTGTCTCATACAGATGGTGTGACAGCAATGACAGGACCATATTTGGCATCATTAGGACCTGACTTCACTGTTTCTGGCAATCCAGGAAATAAATTCTAGACTAAAAGTTGTCTATATTGGTGGAAATAAGTCCACACTAGACCAAAATGCTATCCACAAGTAGAGCTGATGGATTATTCTTAGTCTAGCATGTCATATAGTTTTTAATCCAGTTGAATGTTTTTTCTCAATAGCAGTATAAAATTTTTAATACATTATTACTGAGGTCTTTTTCTGTCATATTTGTATCTTACCATTCATTCTTTCTCAATTCTTTATCTGAGTCATTTTTAAATCCATGTCAAATTTCATAATATTGTGGATGAATTATTTCTTTAATTTGCCCAAGTGATTTAAAAATCTATTCCTTGAGATTTTCAATTTAATCCATTTCAAAAAACATTTACTAAGTGCTTACAATGTGCCTGGAATTCTATAAGAATTAAAAATACAAAACCCAAGAGCAAACAGTCCTCTCCCACAAGTAGCTTACATTTTGCTGTAAATTGGAAACTTCATTAAACATAAAGAGATATGCAAAGTTAATGATCATATTCTTCAACTGCTTTAATGTTCTCATGAATTGATTATATTAAAGATCAATCCTTCTCTAGCTCTGACCTCCAACCACTCCTTTCCACAGGAGAGTAATGTGGCACTGAATCACACTGATAATCACACTGATAAATCACACTGATAAATTGATGCATTGGTGAAATTGAATATCACCATTTTACAGATGAGGAAATTGAGTCTCACAACTAGTATCTGAGGCTGGATTTGACTGTAGGTCTTTCTGGCTCCAGGTCTAATGCATTATTCCACCTCACTGCAGATGAAGAAAACCCGCAGCCATGTCAATGCTTTTGGAGAAGACCATCACTGACAAGAGGACTGTGAGCTTTGAAAGTCTGGAAGAGACACCAGATAGTCAGATGCAGGTGTCTCTAGCAGACTTTGAAGTAGATAAAACTACTCAGCCAGTACACTCCTAAAGAGTGAGCTACTTGACTCAGACCAGCAGTGGATTAGCACAAAATCAAAAAAATTGTCTTGTAAGCAAGGAGGCAACTTGTCCATTGGATAAACCTTACAGAAGTAAACTTTTGGGGAGTAATACTTTGTAACTTTAAGCTTGAGCCCACTTTCCCCAGGAACCAAGGTACAGAAGGGAAAGTGCCCCAAGTTCAGTGGGATATACTTGTACTTTGGTTCTTGCCATATATTCCAGTACATATTCATTTATAAAAGCTAATTGATATTCATTGGATATGTGGAAGCATATTAAAACCTTTTTATTGAAAATGAAAATGTTAAGAAATAAAAATATTTTTCTATAAAGTCCATCTGAGACTCCTAGGTCTAACCCCTTGAAAAAAGTGAGTGATAAATCAAGACAAAAGAATAAAAAGATTTTTCTTAGGGAAATATATCTTTTTGTTATGCAATGCTTGCAAAAAATATGTCTAAATTATATCTTTTTTCATACTGCAGTGCATATAATAATAATAAACGTTTCTTGATTGCCCAAATGAATTAACAAATGATTGTTAATGTTAATGCTATATAGGGCATACACATCAATCTATTATTTACTTTTGTGTCCACCCCATTCAAATTTTTTGTAATTACCTATTGGCAGGCTAATAGTAGAAAACATATTGTGATCAGTATTACCACATATTATAGACAACTTTCTGTTACACTTACCTATCTTAATCAGAAAATTAACAAATATTTAGTAAGTACCTTATATATGTCAAGAACTATGCTAACCACTGAAAAAATTTAAAAAAAAAACTGTCTTCAAGAAGCTCCTATTCATGAAAACATGAATTTATACAAGTGTACAAAAATAATTGGGTGGGGGGTAGCAGGATGGAGTTCACAAATAAGATAACACTTGAGTTTTTAAGGAACAATGGATCCTAAGAGCTGGAGGTGAGAAGAGAGTACATGCCTGGCACAGGAGACAGCCAACCCAATGTCCTACAGAAAGGAGATGGAGTACTGTACGTAAGGAACAGCATGGAGTCCAGTCTGATTATAAAAAATCATAGCGAGTGATAATATGTAGTAAGACAAGAACGGATGTTGCAGATAGGTTGTAATGGATGTTTAAAGCCAAATAGAGTTGGTTATGTTTAATTCAAGTAGTAATGAGGAGCCAATGAAGATTTTTGAGAATAAGGAGGTTTTTCACTTTATAAACAAATTTTTTTTCACTTTGTAAATGAATAAAAAATTAAGAAATAGAAGCCATGACTACCAGATTCACATAATCAATATACCTAATAACCTAAATAACTTTGGAAAAATGACCAGAATTCTGATAGCTTGCTTTTCTAAGAGTTAAGAGGGGGTCTTTTTAAAAAAACACATGTTTGTTTAGTAGAATAATAAAATAGATTGACCTGAGTTTAAGAAATTCATTTTGATATGTACATGGAGGATGAATTAGAGTGGGGAGACTTCTATTTATCAGGATATTGCTGTCTTTTTTGAAATGTCTGATAACATCACTGAAAACTCATGCTAAAAAGCATGGGAGGAAGCACATAGCCTGCTTCATTCCATTGGTTACTGGGAAAGTGTGAGAACGTCCATTATTTAGAACTCATGCAAGCATGCCTTCATGAAACTGACAAATAATGATGAGCTTCTCCAGGTAACTAAATGTTGCCATGATTTTCCATAAGCTCCTGTGACTTGTCAGTATCAAAAGCCTTGGTCAGATGGATGAATGTTGTGTACAGACTTCTGTTCTGCTCCTGGCATTTCTTCTGGATTTATTGGGCAATAAACACCATATCAACCACTTCTTAGCCCTTCCTGAAGCCACACTGGCTTTTGGGTACATGACTGTCTTCCAGGTGAAGGGTCAGTCTATTAAGGAAGTCTGACTAGAGGGGGAATGATTTCATGGTCATGGCTTCAACACTGATTGATGACAGTCTATTGAGAACACTCTAGAATTGTTCAGCTTATTTTTTTTCCAGGATCATGTCCTTATTATTAACCAATTTTACTCCATCAGCACTGAGTAGTTGAAATGTACCACAGGCCTTTGGCTCATAAATAATTTTTAGAGCATCATAAAAGTGCTTTGGATTGTTACTATCAGCATAGAACTGAATTTCCTCTGCCTTCTTACCAAGTCAAGAAGGCCTCTCTCTCTCTAAGCTTCACTTGCACTTTACTTTTGATGGAGTTAAATGCTGCCTTATCCAACTACTAAACTCTGTGGAGTTCTCGTTTTTCATTTAGTAGCCCTTGAATTTCCCCACCATTTTCTTCAAACTAATCTTGATGTTTGTGAATGTTCTGACCCAGATGAATAAATGCAGTGATGTATACCAAATCTCTGAAATTTTCCCAGTCTTCTTCAGTTCCACTGCTGCCAGTCATGTGTTGGCTTCGCTTTCCCTCCAAATTAATCATGAACTGTTCATTCTTGGAGAAGTGCTTGAATCTGTTAACATTAAGTCTTGTAGTTGTTTTGCCTTGGGGCCACCATTTTTGTTAAATGCAAATGTTTAGCTTGGAGAGGATAAACCTATGATCAGTCCAGCACTCTGTGCCATACATACATCATCTTCATCACTCTTGCATTCCATCTGTCTCTTCTCCTTACATTGACTAGTCTATTAAATGCCAATGTTTGCTGCAATAACGCATCCATGAAGTTTTATAGCATTTAGGTAAAAGGGAGACAGTGTTGGTGATAAGATCATAAGATGCACAAGTATTTGTAGTAAATGATCATTGCTCTTTCTTCTGACTATTTTTCCCAAGGATTCCCTGCCCTGTCTGATAGTGTGTGCCCGCTATGGTGTTCAAGTTGTCCAGACTTACAAGCTTGTCTTCCAGCACATTGATGATGAAGGCCTCCAGGTCTTCACAAAAACTTTCTTTGACTTCATCAGGGTTCATCATGGTGGGAGCACATGCACTAATGATGGTACTTTCTTGCAAGCAGCAATTGCATTGTGATGTGCCTGTGATTCACTCCTTTTGGAAGCCAAAGAAACTTGTTTGCTAGGTTATTTTTGATTGAAGTACTTAGGCCAGCTTCATGGCACTCCCTTTCACTGCAACCACTCTAGAAAAATGTATATCCAGCTCTGACTTTGGTAAGCTGATCTTCCTTTGCCAGCCTGGTTTCACTCAAGGCTGCTATTTGGATGTGATACCTGCTGAATTCTTTTGCAACAAGGACATGTTCATCTTTCAGGTCTACTGGATTTTGATCCTGTGTTGTCTATAAGTATATGTACATGCCATGTGCTGATGGTTAGTGGAACCATCTTTGCAGACGATTTTGTACATTTTTTGTGGATATTATGACCATAGGGTGAGATCCCTGCCTGTTGACGTGCGCAGACCAGAGTTGGGTGAAGCAGACAATTTTTAACACATTGTTTTAGCCTTTTTTTCATGCCAGGAGATGAACAATGCAGTCCTTAAAAGGCTGATCAGACACCTGGAAGGCTGCTGACTCTTACTATTCATTCAGTCTAGTGAGAAGATGATCCTACAGCTTAGGTCACCTATGTACAGTGTTGTACTTCCAGTGTATCTATACTGACTGCTTCATTGCGTGTCTGTTACTACAGGACTTTGAGGTAGATAAAAATGGTAAAATGGTATGGGTGATGTCTTTTGACTCAAAGGTAAATTGGACTTAATTCAGGCAGAGTTGCATGGAGTTGTAGGCCTCACTTTCTCAAGGTCATCAGAGTCCAGGGAAAGACAAAGGTAAAGATGACAGATGAGGCCTTGGAATGCAGTAGATGACTTTGGTATTTCCAGTGTCCAAGAAGTTTCTAAGTAGTCCACAGCACTTGCTTCCACTGCCTTCATGGCTACTGGAATAAATTGTTTTCATCCACCCATTCTGCTAGGGGAAGTTTTCACATGCTTAGGGTAGACCACCTAACTCACCAACAAGTTTGAGAGTCCTCGGTCCCCTCAATATGGTTTAGCTTGTCTGTTAAAACAATTTTATAGTGACTAGCCACTGCACACGCTATAACTTGTTGGAGTCATAGGTGAGAGCTGAGTGAATCAGGTGGCTACCAAAGGTATAAAGCAGCCCTCACAAGGACTAAGCAAGCCCTCACCCCAGAGGGCGAGTCTTCCCTGAGTACCCCTAAACCCCCATCACATATATACATATATATGTATATAGTGGTGTATATACACATATGTAGTAATGATTGACTACCATATTGTTTAGTCAGAACACGCAAATAAGAGAAAGTAGAAAGCATTTATATTTCCTTCTACCTAGGTTGCTACTTCCAGTCTTGACCATGAGTACTAGAGTGGCGGAGCTAGAGAGACAGACAGGTTAAGAATAGGTACTTTGCTTTATCCTTGGCCTGTACATTGTTTTTAAGTCAATCTTTGGATAGCAGTTCATTCTTGGAGCACTTTTGGAGCTCTAACATTTACCTTTCTGTGATTGGGCCTTATAAATAAAGATGTAAAGCACTCTGTTCACTTCATTTCCTGATATATGATCAATTATTTCCCCAGTGAAATGCTACAATGAGGTTTTTCATTGATTAAATTGTAAATGAATAAAACAACTAAGGATGGATAACGATGAGCCTTATAATGACCAGTTTCACATGATCTATATGCCTAATAATCTAAATAATTTTAGAGAAATGACCAGAATTCTGATAATGCCTTACATTTTTAAGATCTAAGAGAGGCTTTTAAAAAATATGCATGATAATTCAACAGCTTTAGGTAAAAGAGAATCATACAATCCAAGAACTAAATGGGACCTTATGGATAACCTAGATTAAGACCTTCATTTTTTAACTGAAGAGACTGAGGCCCAGAATAGTTAAATTGTTTGCCCCACACAGCTAATTAGTAGCAGAAAAGCAATGCCTCTTGATTTCTAATACAACACTTTTTTGTTTTGTTTTGTTTTCTTTCCTTTTTTTCCCTGTAGGGTGGCTCAAAATCTAGGAGGTTTGCCACATATACTATCAGGAGAGCAAAACTTGTAACTAAGGTTTGAGGTAGAATCAATGACTCTTGTGAATTCCATGAAGGGGATTTTGTTTTTGTTTTGGCTTCTTGTCTTTTTATTTTCAGGGAATACATATTCTTGGAAGGGAAGATTCTGACATGATTCTGAAAAGTTACAGGCTGCCATCAGAAGTTACCCTGACATTTTAAGCAAGAACTTTTTATAATAGTCATCTGAAAGATTGGACCAAGGGCATGGCAGTTAAATGGCATAGCAGATTGAGTATGGAACTTAAAGTTAGGAAGAAGAGTTGAAATCCAGTCTTACTCATTTACTAGTTGTGTGACTCTGGGCAGGTCACTTAAACTCTGAGTCTCAGTATCCTTATCTAAAAAATGAGAGAGCCAAACTCAATAATCTAGAACTATCTCAATCTATTACCCTCTGATCCTCCTAGCAGGAAAAAATTAAGTTTCAAAGACAGATGAAATTAGGTACTACTTAAATGGAGCTCTCTGTTCTGTGCCCTAAAGGAGTTTGGTACCACGGAGCAAAGATTCTCTTTTTACACTGGGGGGTGGTGGGGCGGGATTCTTACTGCAAACAGGGATTGGGAACTGATAGCTTTAGCACTCTTTTGTCTGAAGAATTTTTTCTAGTCCCATAAGTGTGAGAAGGGCCCAGACTTCTAAATGAGCTGAAGCTGAAGCTTGGACTCTAAACAAAAACAGAGTTGCTAGAGTTCATTCTTCCTCTTGTGCTGAAGAGCTAACAACTCAGCTGAGGACTCAGGTTGAAGCCAGATTAAGCAAGGTGCTATGAGGGCTATGTCCCAAACAGAGTCACCCTGCCATTGACCATGAACTAATTGAATAGTTACCAGAAGAACAGGAGAGTCCCACCTGGCAGAGAGACCCTCATGTCAAACCATCAGGGACTAGCTACCACTGAAAATGTCATAAGAAGGCACTGCTAAGCTTGCAGTTTCAAAGGTGTGAACTGTCACTCCAGGTCTGTGACCTATTCATGTGTGTTCCCTATTGGTTTGTGCCTCCATGTGTATTCCAAACTTTCACATTCTGTGTAGTAGTGGGAGAGTATTGTCGGATTTCTGAGGGAATTGGTTTATTGAAAGTAACCTTATGCTGTTTCATTAGATATCTTTCATTTGAACTAACTTCGTTCTTTCTGGGTAGTAACATCAGAGGAGGCTCTTGAAGAATAGTTTTGAGTGGATAAGGACCCACAAAATACTTGGAAGCAGCTTTTTGGATGATCCTACATTCAAATCAGGGGTAGCACTCCAGGTATAATATATACCCATTGCCTTTCAGAAAGCAATCTAACAATACTTAAAAAAAAAAAAAAAAAAACTTCAAAATCTCAAGCTTCCTTTTTCCTATATCACTCATTTCTCTGGATGACATATTGGTTCAAAGAATTACTCATTAGATTCGTATTGTTTTTACTCTATATTTTTGCCTGTCAGTCAAATCTACTCTGTGAGTCATGTAATATGTAAAAAAGTGGTTTCATTGATCATTTTACCAAATAAAGAGTTGTTTGAACACAATAGGTAGAGTTCACATCTTTTTCCCACTTGAATACTCAGAAATTGATAACATTTGTAAAAGAGTACAGAACATTATACATATCCCTTTGCGCTTCTCATAATAATGTTCTGTACTCTTTTACAAATGTTTCATACCATCATATAAAAAGATTGATTGAAAGAAATGAGGACCTTTTCACCTACAAAAATGAAGACTTAGGGAATACTAAATATAAATAAACATTTGGAGTATTGTAACATGGGTTTTTGTAATATGGATTTTGCTTCTCCCCAGAGAGCAGAATGATGACTGATGAAAGAAAAAAGCAACAAAGAGGCAAATTTGATTCACCACAAGGAAAAATACCCTATGTGGTAGTATCCAGAAATATAACTGATAGGACACTATGTTCTCCATTATTGGAGGTCATCAAATGAAATTTAGATGATCATTTCCTGTGGTTGTTATAACACTGCTTCAACCTAATTTTAGGCTAAATCAGGAGCCCATGAATTTAGTGTGTGTGTGTGTGTGTGTGTGTGTGTGTGTGTGTCTGTGTGTGTGTGTCCCATTGGAAGCCTGGTGAAGTCTCTGGACTCCTCAGAATAATGTTTTAAATGCATAAACGAAAACTGAAATTATACTGAAACACACACACACACACACACACACACACACACACACACACACATACAGAGCTAAGAACCCCTGGATTAGATAAATCTCTAAGATTTCTTCCAAATCTAAAGTTCTACGAGTGTATTGTTCTGAGCGATGATTGCTTTTCCTCCATACCTTCATATCTCACGTCTCACTACTGTCATTTCTGTATTGGAATTTCATTGCACATTGGAAGAATTGTACATGAAAAATATACTACTAGTGCACTGAGCAAACAGAGCTGAGTCATCGGAGATGGTTGTTTTCATAGTGTGAGACAGACATACTCGGAACCATCATCTTAGAGTGTTGCTCTGCCTTGGTCATTATGGGCAGAGGCTACGGACTTTCAGCTCCAATGGTGAAAATTAATCAGAGGACTCTACATGAAAGAAACAACACATTTGCATAGAACTTTCAGTACCAGGACATTTAAAGTTTTTGGGTTTACTAAATAATATATTTTTGTTAAAGAGAAAATGGCTACTCCAAGTATTTTTTTAATTCAGAAATAATAATCATAAAAATCTTTCTAAATTAAATTTTAAAAATATGACCAAACCTGATGGAGAATTCCCTCTATACACTTCTCAACAAGTAGACATCCAGCCTTCACTGAAAGGATCTCTGGTGTGTACAAATCACTGTCTCCTGAGGCAGCTCATTCTATTTAGCTTTAATTCAGTTATTTCTTTATATAATCTGTGTTTCCTTCTTTACAGCTTCCACCCATGATTCCTATTTCTCCAATGCTGGAACAAACACAGAAATTCTAACCCCCTTTTTCACATAACAGTTTTTCAAATTCTTGAAGAGAATGTTTCTCCAAAATTTCCTCTTTTTTTCCAGGTTAAATCTCAGTCTTTTTAAATGATTCTCATATAGCAAGCCTGCCCAACCTGCAGCCCACCAAAGGATTTCAGGCGTCCCATGAAAAATGTAGAGGGGTCGTTCCAGAAATCCCTTGGCAAGCCGCAGGTTATGCAGACCTGTGACATACAGCATGATCTCAAGTCCCTTTGCCATCCAGGTCACCATCCTGGTCATCAGCCTCAAAAAACCTCCAGATTATGAATATCTTTTCAAAATATTGTGCCTAGAATTGAAATTACTACACCAGATGTAGTCTGACCAGCACAAGGTATACCAGGTCTATTACTTGCCTGGTTTTCTCTTGTCTATACTTATAAATCTCACATCTCCAATTTCTTTGCAGAGGATAATCTCTCTACTTCTACCCTTAATTCCATCAACTCTCAATCTCATCTGAGAGTTTGTCCAATTAATAATTCTTTTTTCATTTTATTTTTTTTAATTTCTTCTTTACTGGATCCTTCCCTACTGTTCATTAACGTACCTTGGTCCCTTGCATACATAAAAAAAACAAACAAAAAAACCAAAATGCCTTTACCCTGCCATCTCCTTGAGCTTCCTTCCTATATATTTTCTCCCTTTTACTACTAAAGCATAAATAAAACGAAATAGACTAGATACTTACATTTAACGGGCAGCTGGCCAAAGAGTTCAGTCCTTACGAACATCCCAAGTGTGCTCTGCCACTATCCTATTGCAAAGCCTTCATCATCTTGTGCCTGGTCTATTTTAATGGACTTCTTTCTGGCTGATCTTTCTGCCTAAGTTTTCCACACACTCAAGTCCATCTTCTATCCAGTTTAAAAAAAAAGTGACCTTTCTAAAGTGCAGGTTTGACCATGTGATACCTGTACACAAGTCAATGAAATCTAGGGCTTAGCTTCCTCCAAACCTCAATGGCTCTTCAGTACCTTGAAGGTCAAATATAAAAACCTTTGTTTTTTAAAGCCATTTATAACCAGGATTCTTTCTACTTTTCCAGTTTTCTTACACTTTACTCCTCTGCATCTGCTCTGTAATCAAGTGACACTGGCCTCTTTCCCTCTCCTCCTACATAACACTTTATCTCCCAGTTCCTGCATTTTCACATGTTCTTGTCCATGTCTAAAATGTTCCCCCTCCTTGCTTCCCTCTCCTGGCTTCTCTGACTTTTTCAAGCCTTGGTTAAAGTCTCACCTTCTGCAAGAAACTTTCCTGAGCCCTCAATGCTATCTCCAATGAATCCCATATAGATCTTGTTTGTATACAGTTGTTCACATGTTGTGGCCCAATTGATCTATGGAGTCTTTGAAAGAAAGATTGTCTTCTACCTTTCTTTATATCCCCAGGGCTTAGCACTGAACTTGGTAAATAGTAGGCACTTAATAAATGCCTTTTGACTTCCACTCTTTATTTCTTATTACTCCCTTTCCTTCATTCCAATGCTGTCAAAGGAGACTGCTAATGCTTCCTTAAACTTGACATACAATCTCCCCTCTTCAAGCATTTGTAGAAGTTGTCCTCTATGCCTATGATAGATTGTCTCTTCACCTCTCCCTCTTCAAATTCCTAGTTTCTTTCAAGTCATAGGTTAAATAACATCTTCATCTAATGATTTTTTTCTCATTCTTCCAGTTGTTAGTTTTCTGTCTTACCTTTAGCTAGGTGAGAATACATCTGGATCAAGTAATCAATCAAAAGACAGTTTAAGTATGAAAAGTCTTTGAAAGCCATTGGATAAAGTAAAGAGATGTATTTTACTTCTAGCCCTGTGTCACTGGGCAAGTCACTTAAACTCTGCTTCATTTTCTAAAGGTTATCTAGAGGAAAACATACAAGTTAATTAGTGTCATAATAACATATAGGTCTAAATAGAATGGGCCATATGGCATTACAGCGTTCCACCTTATCATTTTCTCCTCATACTCCTTACCTCCAGCCAGTTATTCCAACAATGTATGAAAGAGGAAATTCAAAAATTCATCAGGCATCCTGGCAGCAAGCTGGTCCTTTTGACTCCGTAACTACAATATAATCCCCCATTTTATTTGCTAAGATGGCTTTTACTTAAACGTTTTTGCTTTTTACAACATATGAAAACTATACAATCATCCTGTGATGAACTACTGTGTGAGAGAAAGAAAAGAAAGGAAGGACGCCTTTTTGATGTTTTCCTCTCTCCAAGACAAACTGGCACTTCAGTGATCTGTTATGTTACCAAAGTGGGTACTACATACATCAATCTCTCTTTCTCTCTCTCTCTCTGTCTCTCTGTCTCTGTTTCTCTCACACACACAGAATACACACACACATGTATATGTACATACATGTCTATGTGTATGTATATACATGTGAATATATATGTACATGCACAATACATATACATACACAAAAATGTGTGCATATACATGAATACATATACGCACACACCTTCTCAATCCTTGTGCATAATTCTTGGGCTTGTCTTTCTGTAACTCCTCAACAGGACAGCCTCTGAATATGGTGGATATCTCTTTTGGTTCTCTCCTTCCAAAAAGTAAAATAAAATGCCAAATCTGACATTATCTAGTTTAAGGCATCACTAGTATTTGCCTAGCAGATCACGACAGTTACTGGCTCATGAATTACCCTATGCCAAGCCATCAAAGGGATGGCATTGACATCTGAGAAATCAGTGGCAGACACATTCACACCTACATGAACCCATAAGGAGGTATTTTATATTGGCTAGCTACCTTGGCTTTCAATAACTTCAATCATGCCTCTTAGTAATTTTCAGGGAGCACTTGCAGTTACGTGTAATTACTGTTCTTACATTTAAAAGGAGAACCTTCAAGGCAGTGTGTCATTTTTACTTATATACTACTGAAGGAAAATCATTATACAAGGTGGAGGGGGGGGGCAAGTTTCATTGGCATAACTATGAAACAATTCCAATTAGCCAATCTCACGTTAACATTATGTGATTCCCACTCCCCACCTCTGCTTTCATACAAAGTTAAGAAAGTAGTAATTAGACAGTTTTATGCCAGATAAAGATTGCTGGTAGTATTTAGTGAAGATTAAAAATGTAAGCTCACTTATAAGAATGTTAAGCAATCCATAGATTGGAGCATTCATCAATTAATGTCATAAATATGAAATCGGCACACTTAAAAAATCAAAACTGAATGTATATTTAAAATTAAAATCTAAATTCAGCATGTTGATTGATAGGTATTGGTTATGATTACACTTAATTTTTACACTCAAGATATTCTATATTTGGATGTGCCTTTTTTTGCACGTTCTCTGCAGAGATTTTCATGATGTATATTGCTACATGTATATGAATAGGACAATTTCAGGAGTTTATTGCATAAACCTAAAGATGGGAGGTCAGTTCTCAATCCTAGCAAAAACAATGTATTAGAACATAAGTCTAAATGCTTTTGGGGAAGGGGAAAGAGGAAATTTCATGACGTAACTATCTGCATTTCATCAATTAGTATGAAATGCCAAACAGAAGAAACAGGTTCACTATAGATATTACATATTTTTCTAACAGCTGCTCAGGGTCTGACTAGAGAAATAGAATGCTGTCCCTGAAAATGCCTCAGGCTTCCCATGACAAAGCTTTCCTCTCCCAGTACTGCCCCCACCCCACCCACTTCTCTGCATTAAAGTTGCCAGGTTGTTTACATTTGAGGAGAAAATGGGAGGGGCCAGATGGTTTACTTGTTTATTTTAAATTATCTATATTGTTCTTGATAACCAGTTTTCAAGTTTTACATCTTGATCTCTTATGTAATTGAGCAGATACAGATTTTTACAACTGTCTAAAACTGCCCTTTGCTTAAGCAAAGGCAGGCTGTAAAATAAATAAATAAACCTACAAGACTCCCTGCAGCAAAGACTTGGTGCAGTATTAAGTATTTATTAGAGAAAGAACAAAGCTCAAAGCTAGGAGAGGTGACCCTGAGATCTGGCTAAGTTCTTAACTTCTCAACCACAGACTGACTAGAAGTTAGTGGTTAGGGAGCTGAGGAAGAAACTCCGGAGTTAAGCAGATAGAATTTTCGCTCTTTCCTGCTTTGAACATAGAGGAAAACATCTGGAACAGTCTACAAGTATAAATTGTAAAATTCATGCTGTTGGAGTTGTAAAAAATCATTAAGGATAAAAGATATGTAGAAGCTTAGAGCTTTGTCACTTGAGGATAAAGAGCAAGTCTCTAGGTTTCTTCGACATAGGTAAATGAGAGTATGAATGAATGAGGTAAAGCAACAGGAAGAAATTATTTTATCTGTCTCTAAAACTAGAGACAGTTTGGAAAAAGTTAAATGGCTAAGGGTTGAGAATGACTCAAACTATAAAGCAACAGTGCATCATGGGCAGTGGTTTATGAAGACTTGTAGGAGTTGAGATACATGACTGCTTTTCAATACCTAGAGTAAGCACTACATTATTTGGGGAAACTATAAAGGTCAGTTAATTAGGGGCACTTTGAGAGAATGTAGGAAAATTGGGACACTAATGTGCTGTTGGCAGAGTTGTGAACTGATCCAACCATTCTGGAGAACAATTTGGAACTGTGCCCAAACAGCAATCCAACTGTGCATATCCTTTGATGTAGTAATATCACTCCTAGATCTGTATTCACAAAGAGATCATAAAAAAGGGGAAAGGACATTTACAAAAATATTTCTAGCAGATCTTTTCATGGTGGTAAAATACTGGAAATGATGGGGATGCCCATCTGTTGGGGAATGACTGATGGCATATGAATGCATTGAAATACTATCAGGCAATGAGAATGATGAGCAGGCAGATTTCAGAAAAACCTGAAAATACTTGTATGAACTAATGCAAAATAAAATAAGGAGAACCAGGAAAACATTGCACACAGTATAAGCAACATTTTATAATGACCAATTATGCATGACTTAGCTCTTCTCAGAAACACAATAGTCCGAAGTACAAAGGACCCATTATAGAAAATGTTACACACATCCAGATAAAGAACTGATAGATTTTGAATGTGGATCAAAGCTTACTTTTTTCACTTTTTTTCATGTTTTATTTTTTTCCTTTTGATCTGTTTCTTCTTTTACAAATGTGATTAATATGGAAATTGTCTTCGTCCTTCGTTGCTGAAGAAGACCATGCCATCAGAAAAATAATGACATGACTTGCACTTGACTTTGCTTTGAGTGAGGGAGGGCTGTGCAGGTCACCAGCCTCACTTCTCCTCCAGAACCATCTGAATTCAGTGACCAGATATTCATCAGGATGACTGGAGATGACCCAGGATTCACTGGGAGACCTTGGGGCCTTTAAGGCTAAGGTCTTTGCAGGTACTCACTTAGGGCAATTCAATGGACATTCATTGAATAGGCCTGTTTAAGAAGTAGCCAGGGCATGGCCCTTTTAATGAGGTCAAGAAAAAGAAAGATATCAGGCTGGGTGGGAAGGAGTAAAGCTAGGAGCACTTAGGCAGAGGCCCTTTGGACTCCCAGTTTTGAAGGGAAGGGAAGGGAAGGGAAGGGAAGGGAAGGGAAGGGAAGGGAAGGGAAGGGAAGGGAAGGGAAGGGAAGAAGGGAAGGAAAGGGAAGGGAAGGGAAGAAGGGAAGGGAAGGGAAGAAGGGAAGGGAAGGGAAGGGAAGGGAAGAAGGGAAGGGGAGGGAAGGGAAGAGAAGGGAAGGGAAGGGAAGGGAAGGGAAGAGAAGGGAAGGGAAGGGAAAGGAAGGGAAGGGAAGAAGGGAAGGGAAGAAGGGAAGGGAAGAAGGGAAGGGAAAGGAAGGGAAGGGAAGGGAAGGGAGTAGATATGTTACATAGAAGTGCACATATATGACCTATATTAAATTGCCTACCATTTTAGGAATAGGGGAAGGGAGGAAGAGAGGGAGAAAAATCTGGTACTCAAAATCTTGTAAAACTGAATGCTAAAAATTATCTTGACATACAATTGGGAAAAAAATAAAATACTATTTAAAAGAAAGGAAAGTTCAAAAGAAGAATCAAGAGGCATCTCGTCATCTATAGATGCTTCCTTTGGATTCAAATCTTACTTTGAATATCACCTTTATTTTAAATATGTAGTGATAGGCATTTGTTAAATGCACATCAACATACAGAATTTAATTCAACTTACATATTTCTTTTCTCTTATATTTTAAAGAACAAAAATGCCTTTGTCTCTGAGATTCACATAGTCATGTCTAGGGAAACAGTAGGGTCAAGAGGTTTTTCATTTCCTAACTTAAAGCAAGACCTAAGTGTTCTGTCCTGGACCTTCTTCTCCCCTCCTTCTATGTTACATCAAGTCAAGATCTCATCTGCTTCCATGGACTTAATGACCATCTCTTTGCTGATGATTCTCAGTTCTTTCAACACTGCCTCAAAAATCTCTGATGACCTCCAATCTTACATCTCCAACTACATTTCAGACATCTCAAAGTAGATGTCCAAAGGACATCTTGAACTGGACATCCAGTAGACATCTTAAACTCAACATGTCCAAAACTGGACTCATTATCTTTCCTCTAAACCTTCTCCCACTTCTGATCATCCTTATTACTGTAGAGGACAATACCATCTTCTCAGTCCTTCAGGTTCAGAACTAGAGTTGTGAAGTCATCCTAGATTCTTCACTATGTCTTCACTGTATCCAATCTGTTGTCAAAAACTGTTGATTTCACCTTTGTAATTTCTCTCAAATACACTTCCCTTCTCTGCTTGGAGACTGCCACCATTCTAGTGCATGTCCTCAACTCTTTCCTTGATTATTACAACAATCTACTGATGGCTCTGCCTTCTTCAAGTCTCTCTCCACTCTAAACTATGCAGTGATTTTTCTAAAGCACAAGTGCCATTGTGTCAACCTCCTTCCCTCACCCCTCAAACTCTATGGCTCCTTATTGCCTCTAGTATCAAATACAAAATACTGAAAGCCCTTCACAAGCTAGCCGCCTTTTAAGTTTCCAGTCTTCTTACACCTTATTCCCCAAAGGAACTTTTTAATTCAGCATGAATTGGATTGGTCTTTTATCCAGTTCTGTTCTCTTAATGTTTCCATGAACAAGACCTTTCATCTCGACTCCAAGCATTCTCTTTGGTTGCCCCCACTCCACTCCAACTACGGACCTCCTTGGCTTCCTTTGAAGTTCCAATTAAAATCTTCTCTTTTGATAAAAGTCTTCCCCAACCCCTTTAGAATTTAGAATTCTAATGCCTTCTCTCAGTTAATTATTTCTATTTATCCTTTATCTTACTTTGTATATATTCATTTGCATGTTGTCCTCCCTTCCCCCTTAAATTGTGAGCTCCTAGAGGATAGAGACTGTCTTTTACATCTTTTTGTATCCCTAGCATTGAGCACAGTGCCTGACACATGGTAGATGCTAACCAAATAAGTGTTTAATGAATTGACTATGTATTCAATTACTAGCTTTGCCACATACTGCCTATGCAACCTTGGATGAATCACTCAATCTCTCTGGCCATCATTCTTCTCAATTATAAAATAAAGGATTTGCAGGAGATGCCTTCAGAAAGCCTTTCCAGCTCTTGAGCCATGATCCTATGAACTATGTGAAACATTTCACTCTCCTCCACTTAGTCTGAAATTTCCATCATTAGAGTCATTAATAGATTATATATTAATCTGAGGGAGTTAGTCAGATTAGCTAGTTGACATGTTGGGTCCAAAGAAGATAAGATATGGAAAAGGTAAATGTCAAGCGTTTAAGGAACATTTTAAAGGGAGAAGGAAGAAATGGAAGAGACAATTACCTTAATATCAAAGGGCTCTGCTTGACTTGCTTGGCTGTAAAATTCCAATTGACTCTTAACTGGGATCAACCACAATGTCAAATGATGTAACTCTTCTTCAAACTGCACGAAATTCTTTAATAGGGCTTCAATTTCTTTTTGCTTCTCAGGTAAGTCTTTAGAAATCTGAAAGGAAACAAGATTCATAGTGTGAGAAGCAATTTTCAACATTATGTTAAAGGTTACCTAATGTATCATTAATTTAATGTAATTTATTGACTGGAAAAACACATTTCAATATTAAAGTCCTTATCAAAATATTTACCTACTAAGTAGTCAAATTGCTATTCAGCATTTTAATAGCATGCAATGGAATAATATTAACATATTTTCCATGTTAGTATTTGATATTCATATATCAGACATCTTTCATTAATCCCGTTACAGGACAACTTCAAGGTAGATAAATACACATCCAATTGAAGAAATTAAAAATTAAACACTGAAGAGTTCAATGAGTGGCTTGCTAGAGACAAGTTATTTGATGTTAATAAGAGAAATATAAATCTCCTCACACCCAAATGAATACTATTAAGTTGAACCAGTGTCTTTAAATGAAAACTCAATCTAACACACATTTTTCTTGTGTGTTGCTAGGGCAGCTACCTACTTCCATTATTTTTAAAGGACAATGAGGTAGATGGTATGCATGAAGCTTAAGGCTATGTTCTTAAAGTTCTCTTCCATCTCTCTATGAAAATCAGACATAATTCAGGATCAGAAACATGAAAGATTGGGAGAAGGTAAACATAGGTTAAGGTAGGGAGAGATAAATAACAGAAGAAGCTATTCTCAGGTTTCCCAAGTAATAAAAAAGAGAAATCCTCCCTCTCCCCATAGTGTATTCAAATAAATGAGATAGATATTTACAAAAATCAATTAAAATTCACAGTGCAACAAACATACAAACAACTTCATTTAACTAATAACTATTTTAATAACTCCATAATGTAGTAAAATCCATTAATATCCCCTCAGTCCTGCTGAGTCACTCTGTGATACTTCCACAAATTGAACAGTTATTTAATTGGCCACAACAGCTTCAAGGCTGGAGATTGTGTGTCTTTAAGAATCAGGATTATATATGGATTTAACTTCAGGTTTATTTTACCCTTGGATAAACAAATGAGATCTCCAAGATAGCGAGGAGTAAGAACTTTCTTAGTTAGTTATGCTCAGAATGTGGTAGATTGGTGGAGAGCACTGTCCATACAGAAAAAATAACAGGGAAGGGAAACGATTGTACAAGCAATTATTATGTTATTTACAAAGCATGTGTACATACATACACATATGTATAATACATATATATGTAAACGTATGTTTATTTAATGTATATATTTACATTTATATACGTGTACATTTTATATTTATATGTGTATATTTATTTGTACATACATGACAGCTAAGTGGCATCCTAATGGGCAGAACACTGGGCTTGGAGCAAGGGACACTCATCTTCCTGAGTTCAAATTCTGCCTTAGACACTTACTAGCTATGTGACCCTGAACAAGTCACTAAACCTGTTAGTCTCAGTTTCTTTATTTATAATGAGTCGTAAAAGAAAATGGCAAACCACTCCAAGTATCTTTGGCAAGAAAACCCCAAATGGGGTCATGAAATTTTAGACACTACTGTAAAATGACTGAACAGCAAAAAAAGCACACACACACACACACGCACACACACAGGTTATATAGAACAGCTACAAACAATGCTTGGGGTAATGGAGAAAGCTCTGAAATTACAGTCAAAATTCCAGGGTTCAGTCATATTCCTGTCAAATATTAACTATGAATCTATCGACAAGTCACTTAACCTAACTGAGGTTAGGGTTAATCAATGTAAAAAGGAATAATTCCTGCACTACTCCCCTCTGAGGACGGTTGTGACTAAAGTGCTTTTTAAATTTAAGAGTTCTATAAATGTGAGTTATTGTTATCACTACTGATAATAATCTTACTTTTCTCAGTTGTTAAATACATGAAGCTAGCTTAATTTTTATTGGAATATTTTCTGTTACCCAACTTACCAAGATATTAGAACTTCAACTTCTAAGAATAAAGCTTCACTAGAGGCTGAATATATTGACAAGTATTAAATTTTGGTCTTAAAAATGAAGCTAGAAACTTGTCCACAGAGGACCACTAATACTTCCAGTCATATTTTTAAATAACAGTTTAGAATGCAAATTAAAACATTTCTGAGGTACCACCTCACACCTATATGATTGGCTAATATGATATAAAAGGAAAATGATAAATGTTGAAGAGGATGTGAGAAAACTGGAATAGTAATGCACTATTAACGGAGTCGTGAACTGATTCAACCATTCTGGAGACCAATTTAGAACTACGCCCAAAGGGCTACAAAAATGTGCCTGCACTTTGGTTCAACAACGCTGCTACTAGGTCTGAATCCTAAAGAGATAAAAGGAAAGGAAAAAGATCCACATGTACAAAATTATTTGTAGCAGCTTTTTTTGTGGTGGCAAAGACTTGGAAGTTGAGGGGATGCTCATCAATGGAACAATGGTGGAACAAGTTGTGATACACGAATGTAATGGAATATTGTTGTGCTATAAGAAATGATGAGCAGGCAGATTTTAGGAAAACCTGGAAAGACTTATGTGAACTGATGCTGAGTGATGTGAGCACACAGCAACATTGTGTGATGACCAGATTTGATAGACCTAGCTCTGTCAGAAATATAATGACAGAAGACAATTTCAGAAGACTCACAATGGAAAATGCTATCCACATCAAGAGAAAGAACTATGGCGTCTGAATGCTGATTGAAGCATATTATTTTGTCTCTTTTTTTCCTTTCTTATGGTTTTTACTTTCATTTTGCTTCTTTCACAATATGACTAATGTAAAAATATGTTTAATATGACTCTACATGTATAGCCTATATCTGATTGTTTGCTGTCTTGGGGAGAGACAAGGGAAGGGAGAGAGAAAAAAATCTGCAACTCAAAAATCTTGTAAAAGCAAATGTCACAAACTATCTTTACATGTAACTGAAAAAAAAATAAATACTATTAAGTGGGGGGAAAAGTTCAGAAAGTTGTATACCAGTTAAATAAAAGGACAGAAATAATTAAGATGGCCAAAATTTTCTCTCCCATACTTTTATTTTTGTCTAAATGTATACTTGGAATTGAGGAACAATGCTTTGCCCTTCTATGCCAGATATGAATCACCTATCACCAAAAATTACTAAGCACACAACAAAGAAGCTAAAGGAAAATGATAATCAAATGCATGAGAAGCTTTTTAGAGTACTTGGATTAGCTAAATAATTTCTATGATTAGATACATGATATCAAGTGGTAGTTTTCAGATCAGAAAACATTTGGAAAGATCCCTTTGGCCACTATTCCTAAATTTGGGAATTTAAAAGGAGACTTGACCTTGGAGCAGTGCCAGATGATAGCACACCAAAAGATACACTAAAAATGTAAATTTCCTTTAAAGGTAGACAACGTTAATAAGGCACTACTCTTTCCTTCTTACTCCACAGTACTAGAGATGAATTTCACTATTCTAATCTCTAACGATGAATCATTTATAGGAGACAATATATCTAAAGTCATTAGACAGAAAAGCTCTAATGGTTTCCATGACAACCACACTCAGTTGGAGGTGGAGAAATTGAGACCTCCTGACACATAACTACACTTGTTTCTTCTCTATAATGGTCTGTAGGAAATAGATTGTCCAATACAGCCCAAGAGGAAAGATAACATGCGCAAGTGATTTATTTTACTGAATAACAGCAAGTTTTTATTTAATCCTTTTACTGAATATGTTCTTAAATAATTTGCTTTGAAATTTTTTACTTAGAATTCCCATCAACATGCAAAGACACATATAAAGTTGAATTGTAAAGCAACTATCTTTCTATCTAATCCTACTAAATATAATCAAAACCCTTTCTACTCACAGTACAGCCCATAAACCCTCACTCCCTCTCCCAAAAAACCCACTCTATGGTGAGGAAAAACAATTAAAAAATCATTCAGTTCCCTGATGTGTTAATTCAATATCCATCCAAACCTGGGCCTAATTTCACACAAGATTACCTCCATTATTTTTGTAATTTTTGAATGTTAATTTCAAATTCCAAGTAGTTTAATTTTAGAATTAATAGAATGTTTTTTTTTCAGAATAAATAGGTAATTCAAGTTTTGTGGGTGGTTTCTCTCTCTCCTTCCACATCTCACATACATGTAAAAACCCATATATTTATAAGCTGGAGAGACTGGGATGTGCAGTTGTGAAGAAAATACTCTCACGATGATGAGGCCACTAATCCCTCAAAGATGTATCCAGATGTCACCACATGTAAAGTACATCTTGCAAAGACTAATATTGTGCTCAGTGTAAGCCATTGTTGGTGTCAGTTTTAAATTCTAGAACCTGCGTACTTGTTTAAATTCCCTGATTTTGCTGTATGGGTATTCCCACCACAACTACAAATTATATCATATTCATACCATCTTATGCCATGTGATTCATGCTTATGTCCTTCCATAAATTCTCTCTACACACCCAATACACTGGAAGCTCTCCTTTTTTAAAATGTATGTTTACTATTTTATGGAGAACAGTATAGCATGTGGGCTATCTAAGAGTTACCCTTTTTTCATTATATGAGGCATGGAGGTTGCATGGACTTGAAATTAAGAAGGCTGAGTTCAAATTCTGTCTCAGATAATTATTATATATATCTTCTTGGGCAAGCCACTTAAACTCTCTCAGTTTCAATTTACTAATCTGCAAAATGGGGATAATTAATTGTATCTGCCTCATAGAGTTGTTGGAAAGCTCAAATGAGATAAAGTAAGGTAGTTTGTGAAAATAAAAACTAAATCTCATTAGCTATCAGCACCAGCTACCTCCTTTTCCAGTCACACATCTTGCATGATGATTTTTACACCACTTCGTGTATAGGTAATCATAATTATAAACATGCTTTAGACTATAAACACTTCCTAAATGTCTTTCTATTTTCCATTGTGTAACCTGAAATTTCTATTCTTCTGAAACTGAGTTTTTTCATCATTCACAGCTATCTAATTCAACTGGAAGATATATTTTAAAGGATGTGCTTTGACAGCAGGAAATAATTTGGGATCGCAACGAGCACTATATTATTTCCCAAAGACAATCCAGCCCATTTTACTACCTTTATTCAATTTTGGACCCAGCTCATCTACTGTGAGGCATGTGTACTGATGAGCTAATTGGACTGAAAATATGGGTTGGGATTAAACATTGAAAGGTTATATTATCGTATATTCCTTTAAATTTTCTAATACTTCAAATCCTATAACTTTGGGAAATGGTTGCAAGACTTATAAATAACACATATCTATTTTAAAAATTTCTTCTTAGGCAAAATAGGAAATACATTGTTAATGCTAAATATTATTTCAAGTACAGCATTTATGTGAAAAGAATGAAGAGTATTCTAATGAATTTAACCTTTTATCAGAATTAATACAGAGATAAAAATCATTTTCTCCCAAACCTATAAGTCAGTCCTGTCAGGATAGCATATCTAGGGATGTTTGCAGAGAATCTGGGCTAAAAGAAGGTGAAGAAGCCAGGTCAAGAGGTGCTCAGTTCAGATTACATTCTCCTTCTTGGTAACATCTACAATTTTCAGAGCTGAGCATCTGGTTTACTTTGAGTCTCCCTATCAGACTCTGACAGCTCCTGGTTGGAGCTGCCTTTGCAGTTGCTGTGTTACCAGAATGGCATATTTTGCTACTCAAAAGCAGGGAAGAAAGGGCAGGAACATTCCTGCTTAGTCCATGAAAGGTTCCTCCCATGAAATGACTGACGTAATATGCCTCCCTAGTGGCAGATGGAACTGTAGCTCCAAACAGCAGATTTCAGAATCTTTGTGAGCAGAAGTGAAGGAGCAAACATATCCAACTTTCAAAAATCCACATGGCACCAATGATGAATTTAGAACTCTACATTTCTTGACCTGGCTTCTTATTTTTTTCAATATTCTCTACATGTAGTCTCTTATACCCCATTTCCATGAAGTCAGTGGCTGGTGGAATTTAGGAAAGCTTCTCCAATATCTGTGAAAATTCCAATACACAATTATCCAAGCAAGCATCAAACGCTTGCACTTGAATACTTTTTAAAATTAGGAAAATAGTGCTTAGTTGGAATATGAACTATCTAATTTATTAGATAAAGAATATGAAATATGATGCTTTAAATAATGAATAACCATTTACAATTAATCCATCTGCCTACAGGACATCTCCCATTTCTACCTAGATATCTTATTGGCATCTCAAATTTAGCATGTCCCAAACCATGCCTCTTATCTTTCACCTAACCCTCACTTCTCATCATCTGTAAGTGGTGCCATGATTTACTTAGTTATATTAGCTAAAGTAATGGTGGGGAATCAATTAAATCAATTCACTTATCACCCCCACTTCAACTGAAACAATGAGAAAGATACTATGCCTTAATATCTGTATTAAGTAAGAATACTTCTACTGAAACAATTAATTAAGGGCATTAGATTAGCTGTGAGCAGATCATGATTGATTGGGAAGGAGTGAGAGCCACTGAATATTAAAAGAATACTGAGATTGGTTAAAGAGATTCATTCATACCCTGGGAGTTATATAAAATAGAAAACCAGTTTGAAAAGTTTCAAGTACTTAGGTAGCTCAGTGGTGGAAGCCATTCTAATCAAACCCCTGAGAAGAAGCTAAAGAAGTTATCTCTTCGGTAGATAAGGGAAAAAGGGAAAGAGAAAATTTTATCTCCTTCCCTTCCTCTACCTTGATCAGATGTTGACTTTATAAATACTGAAGAGTTAGAGGATTTGGACTGCTCATCAACATGATAGCAGTGTTCCTGGAGCAGCATTGGAAGCCAAGAACAAAAGAAAGTACATAAGAAAGAAAATACACAAGATACTCCACAATGATCACAGAAGAAAGTTGTATCACGCTGGTGGAGAACATAATGAAAATCTTTTGAAAGATGGGAAAAGACTTCCAGCAAAAGACTTCCAAGAACCCTTGAGTTGTCCCTTTTGCCATATTATGTCACCTAAGCTTAAATCTACTTTCCTCATGGATTTTATATTCATGTGCAAGAGTGGGTGCCCTCAGTTTGGTAAAGATATTTCGAGCCAGCTATTTTTACAATACACTTTAGTAAATACTTATTTCTAAAAGCTATTTAAGACTGGCTTGCTAATTAATACAAATGTAAGTACATAGTGGAGGACTCCGGATATATCTCCTAGAATCTTGGAATCCAGTTTTATCCTACTGAAGGATTGGCCACTGATAAAGAGCTTGGAGGAAGGGAGAAGTTAAAGGGGAGGAATTAGCTTGGATTGCAGTTTCCAATGATCATTGTAATGATGAGGACTCTCAAATTTATATGCCTTGTTCTCATCTCTTTCATGAACTCCACCTCAAGAACTGTCTGCTGGCATCTTCACTTGGTTGTACCACAGGCTTCTTTCTTTTTATTTTCTTAATTTTTTTTTAATTTTTAATTTATGAAATAAAACAAGTATTTCCATAAGAAAGCAGAATTAAAAAAAAAGGTGATTGCACATGAAACTGCATGTCTATTATATACAACTTATTATTTCTTTTAAATATTTAATAAAGTTATGTGTAAATTTCTCTTTTTTCTTCCCTGCCCTCACCCCAGAGATGGCTAACATTAAGCACAACTTTTTATATATGTAAAATTGTTCTATAAATTTTTTCTTTATCTTTTCTTTCCCTTCCTTCAAGTATCTGAAATTTTGTCCAAAGAGTTACTAAACTACCTATACCCTTTGACCCAGAAATATTTGTTTCCAAAGATGATTAGGGAAAAAGGAAAAGAACCTATATGTTCTAAAATATTTATACCATAGTCTTCTCAAGAACATTTCTCTTCCTAACTACTTTATTTCTGTTGAGGGTACCACCATTCTTTTGGTAACCTGGGTTCACAATCTCAGGGTCATGGTTGATTTTCCATTTTCCCCCAACCTCCATATCAAGTCAGTTGCCAAATCGTGTTGATTCGATCTCCATGATATCTCCATTATCCAGAGCCTTATTTTCACTCCTATATCTGCCACCCTAACTCAGACCTTCATAAAATTTCTCCAGGACTACTTAAATAATGTCCTGATTGTTTTCCCTGATTTGAGCTTTTATTGCACCCCATTTTTCCCACAACTGTAAAATGGGTATTCCTAAATTATAGCTCTAGTACTGGCATACCCCTGTTTAAGAAGATTCACTGAGTTCCTAATGCTACTCAGTAGAGTTCAGGTTCCTCCTTTTACCCAAAGCCATTCCCAGAGACCACAGTGGCTTACATTGTACCCAACTCCCCAAATTACTTTGACATTAGCTGTCAGGAACAAAAGCCCTCATCTACTCCTTCCTTGATTTGGTTCATTCCTGTAGCACACTGCATCACTATACTCCAATGATCAAATTTAAAATATACAGACCCAGGTTTAAATATAGATCATATATCTTATACAAGTGTATATATAAATTTATAAGAAAAGTATATCCTTATACATGTACATGTATGTTTATAAATTTTAAAAATTATATATGTGTTTATATATGATTTTAAATAGATGCATACTCAAATAAATATATGCATTTGCTGCAGAGGAAGCAAAATATAGAATGTTTCACAAATATTTCTGTCATCCCTTAGTAAGAGCAATGTTAATCTTCTCCTTATCATTCAAAATTTAGTATACATGCTGCAAGAGTATCAACAGATGATGTAGATAGACATATGGATATTAATGTACACACATGTGTGTTTATACGTATATATATTTGAAGTAATATAGTTATGTCTTATGCAGACCTGCACATTAACCAATGCCCAAAGAAATTTTTAAAATTCAGTAATGACAACTAATTAATTAGACCATTATTTCATTACTCTTCTCAGGTGCCATAAATAAATAATGTTTGAAGATCTATTTTTTTCTTATTTTTTTCCCTATTTTCACAAACAAAAGCTAAAAGAGAAGCCAAAATTGGGAAAGATACCTCTACACATACAGCAGAGAATTTTATTTTATTTTTTTACAACTGCTCTCTGGGGAACACATGTTAATATTAGTGGGGTTTTTTTGACCTCTGGAAAGCTAATAAAATAATCTTGAATACAAAAGTGAAAAACATGTGATTATATGCCACAAGGCTTTTTAAAAGTTTAAGTTTAAGAATGATCATATGTGATTCATTTTTTTGGTGGCAGGAGGTCCTTCCGTAATGATGTCATTTAAAATATTATTAGCAGAATGGGATCTAATTTTAATTCATAAGGTGAAATTTTCTTTGGAACTTTACAGAAAAGTTTTTTGCACTTGATTTGTCTTAATTATAAAAATATATTTCCACATTTTCTCTTTCAAATAAATACTAAAACAAAGGCTCCTCTGATAAGAACCACTAGGAATACTAGTCTCCTTATACATATACTTTTTAATACCACAAGTAAATTTTTTCGTGGTTATTCCTGAAGTTATGCAAAGATATAACGCATAATGATATAAATGAAAATCCCAAAGAGGTTTCACACTTAGTAAGAGAATGAATAATATCTTTTTACCCACTGAAGGATTCTGTATTATTAACATACTAAACTTGTTAGCTTTTGAATAATGTTTAGTGGCCATAAGCAATAATCTCATAATTAATTTCGCAGTTTATTAAAATATAACAACTCACAACTCTGTGGCAGAATAATCCTTAATAACATGTTTAGTATAAATATCTATATCTTTATGCATGTGCATGTATATACGGTAAGTATTTCTTGATATTGATTAATATCCAATCAAGTTTTGAAATTATGTACTGCAAAACAACTTAAAATGGCCATACTTATTTACTGAAGTTTTAATATCTGTAATTTCATTTCAAACACAGGGTTATGGGTTTGTGTGGCCAACTACATGTCCACGAGCACATCACTGAGTAATATGCCTTCTGTCTCATTTTTCATCATTCCTGAGAATACTAATGAGTCTCAGAGAAGTAAAGCATGGAATTTGATGCAATCAAACAAACCTGAGGTTACTCAAACTCTCAATTTCATTTTTGCCAATAGTTGTTCCAAGTATAGAAGCTCCAACACATGTAAATAAGCCTGATGACCCTGTTCTCCTCTTACCAAGGATATGGAAGAGAAATGCTTGTGTTAGCCTTAAAACTGGGTTTTTTCACCAATTTCAGTAGCCTTGTTAGCTGCCAGCCCAAAGAAGAGACAAGCAAGGCTCATTATGAGCACTATCTCTAATTGCATATAACTCTATCAAAACTGCCATGATTCAATATCAATAGAACTAAGATACTGGGTGCTAGTACACAGCATTGAACATTCAGTAAGTAGATATCATAATCATATTTTATGATACGCCTCAAATTGCTCTTTAAAATTACAGAGTAATTTCTAAATTCTATTGTCCTTTGCCTCAATGGTAATTTCATAGAAATTGCTGTGTAACACACACACACACACACACACACACACACACACACGCATGCATGCATGCAAAACCACTGCAAAGGAAAATGAAAAACCCAGACTCATAAAAAATCCTGAAAACTTAACAACTCTGGCTTTGTTCAGTGTCATTTTGTTTTGTGCATAATAATGCATCCCCCTTGAAGCAAACTGAAAAATCTGACTTAATGCTGTAATATCTGAAAGGTTATTTTTTAAATCAAAATTATCAAAAAGCAGATGGGATTCATTTTTTAAAAATTAAATGATGCAGGCATATTAAAATTCATGTGCCAACTTGACTATTACATTGGCATTATTTCGAAGTGTTATCTTCAATCTCATTATTTAAAGTCAATAGCTTTACTTTTTTCCAAAGCTCATCTACCTGGAAAGAGCATTGTAGTTTGACCTGAAGTTCTAATTCTTTGTATTCTGAACAGAATAATTTTACAGTGATTTTTTTTAAAATCAAAGAAGGAATTTCCTTCCCTTTTCCCCCTTCAAGAGCCAGAGCAACAAGTGATGTAATACCAAAAAAAAATCTTTATACAATATTTTAGAGTTTTAAAGATTGAGATAGTTATTTACCCAATTCAGTAAATGTATGTTTCAATCCCCACTGAACTGGAATGTATGTTTTAGTCCTGCCCACAAGAAACCAACATGATATTGACCAGTCATCAGCCATTGATAATCATAGCAATGACCAATGAAGTGAAAAGACTGGTGATGAAGGATGCTTTTTACCTCATGACAGAAAATGCAGAAAGTATGTACCTTTACACATAGCCACCGTATGAGATATTTTTTGTTTGTTCTTTTGGCATGACTACACTTACTTTTTGCAAAAGTAGGCTTTTTCTGAAGTGGGTAGAGATTTGGACGATGGTGGTGAGGGGGGTTGTGATAGTGATACTAAAAAAAAAAAAATTAAGGAAAAAAGTATCCATGAGTCATTTAAAAAATTACAGAGCAAAGAGAAAAAGGAAGTTCAGAAAGAAACACAGACAAGCAGGACAGTGCTGGAATTATTTTATTAAATATGAAATCTAAAAAAAAATGTTCTACACGGTAGAATTTCATATGCAGTCTTCTTTTTCTGTTCCTCTTTGTATGGAAATGTTCATATTTGTTGATGTTTGATTAAGTTCATAATAATAAAAAGGAGCATTTAAAATTATTTTGTAACTCTTTTTTGCAAACTCTTTGATCATATTCTTTGACTACTCATCTAATGGAAAATGGCTTTTTTCTTAGTGTCAGCTAGTTTAGGTTTGTTTTACTTTGTGATAAAGGAAAGCTTTCTGGGAAACAGTAAATATTTCATAGTGACTGTAATATAAAAACAAGAAGCATTGGTAAAAAGTTAATTTTTTAAAAAAGAAATAAATATATGACTGTTTTCAAGGGGAGTAAGATGGGGTAAGAGTCAGTGACAAAAGCAGTTTCATTTTGTGAAAGGAGAATTGTTTAAAGCCATGTATCAGTAAGCATTGCAACATACACAAGGGGGCTGTTATCACAGGTTCTTTGATGTGCTTTTCTAAAATGAAAGGCAATTTTTGAGGGTTTAACAATTGCTGTAATGAAGCATGTATATCATTCAGTTAGTTCAGGGGAAAAGTCAGCACCCTGAACTTTAGAGAAAATACAGAGAAATCAAAAATTAACAGACATGCTTCCAAATGTCTGACCATTAATATGCATACATCTTTACCAGAGAGGGAAGCACCAACAACTGGGTTTTCAAAGCCAGAGGGATGCTAAATGGTTTCCCATAGTCTCATCTGGCACAAAACCTTCTTCCAAAAACTAAGTCCCAAAGCAAAACCACATCTCATTCTTTACACACTTTTTTAGAGCCAGAAGGCATCACATCCCTTGAGAACCAATGCCTCATTAACAAAAGCTATGGGCCTTCCTACAAATCCTCCTAGGCCCATCAATGAATGAGAAGATTTTCCTCAATTATATTATTCAGAGGCATTATACTTCTTGGTATAAACCAAAACATCAAAAGATCCTACTTTACTTGCCCTCATAAGCCACATATTTAGCAATAGGAAGAGTACTAGATTTGGAGAAAAATTAGTTACTCCCAGTCCTAGAGAGATATCTTCACCTACATTCTCAGCTGATACTTCCAAATTAACATGTCTAAAAACTGAAATCAATGTTTTTCTCCCAACACTGCCCCATTCCTCCCAACTTTCCTATTTCTGTTAATGGCATTACCTGATATCTTTCTTAATCAAATGGACTTTAAAGAGTAAAGTCATCCTTGAATCTCCCTCTCCTTTAACCAAATATATTTGATTCTTTCAATTTTGTGTCTCTAACATCTCTCAAATAGGCCCTTAACTTTGTAACTCACAAAGGTAACTTTATGGATTCTGTCAGTTCTTGCAAGGTGATCACCTCTTAATCTTTTGCCTTAAATCTCTCCCCTCTTTAAGTCCTCTTGCCAAAATTATCTTCCTAATGGACACTTGGCCATGCCACTCCCTTGTTTGACCTTTAAAGCCAATTTCATTCTTCATCCAATTTGCCTTCTTTCACATACCCCATGTTTCAAACAACCTGGACTTTTGGATGTTTTTTGAACTCAACTTCTCATTTTCCACATCCATGCATTCATGTAGGCTAGCTTCCATGCATAAAATGAGTTTTTTTCTTTTCTGTGGATGGTAAAAATAATTTTCTTTCTTCAAGGTTCACTTTATATACCACAGTTGAGAACCTCGATAATGTAGTTATTATCCTCTCCCTCCTCAAATTTTCTTTTGTCTGGGCCCCTGCCACAGATCTCCTTTTCCTTCTCCTTATTTACCATTTCATTCTAAAATCCTCTTCCTGATCCACCTACAACCCAATTTTTATAATACCTATACTATTACCTTCTCTAGCTCATTGGCTTCTTAAGTGCATGCAACTCAGTCATCTCTAGAGTGTCCTGCTCACTTCTTACATTACTGGTCACATGGGGTCATGAAAGATTTGGCAACAGTAAAAAGGTTTTTGAATACATGACCAAAAATTAATTAAAAAATCAAATGTATAGTGAATCCAACTGTTTCTGGCAGCACTTTATCTGTTGAATTGAACAGCTTCACAGCAGCCTTGGTTCTAAACACAAAGCATGTGCACTTTGCACTGTGCATGCCCTCAGGCCATGCAATGCCAATGAATGCTGCAGAAATGGAAAAGGGTTCTTGAGTGGAAAAAAGCTTAAGAAACCTTTTGGACCTAGAACAACCGATCAGATAAATGTTCATAACTGGACATGTCTTTTCTTAATATTCTCTTTAATATAGTGATCTTAAGTGTCCCCATGTCCCCTTGTCAAACTGGGGACAGAAAAAGTGGGATAGGATAATGAGATCATCACAAGAAAGGTAGGATAGTCTAGTGAAAAGTATACTGGATATGCAGTGAGAGGACCTCAGTTTAAGTCCCAGCTGCCACTGACCAGGTGATTGACCATAGAACAGTCACTTTTCTCCTCTTGGCCTTAGTTTGCTCAGATCAGAAAGGAGGAGCTTTGACAAGATGGCCTTAAAATCCTTTCTACCTTTAACTCTATTATCCTATGATCCTGTGATATTAGATCACAGGGCTAAAAATCCTGGCAAAAATGGAATTTGTATTATGGACCTAAACAGAGGCTGGTCTAATCCGCTGTCCTGAAACATGGCACAACATGGGTTGTAGTATATTGGAGGCACAGACCACAAGATTAGAATAGGGCTGGATAGAAAAGGTAGGTGCAAGAGGGGATTTGGAAAGGGAAAGTTGAGGGAAAGTTGAGGGAAATTCCCTGTTTCTGCAGCAAATTTTACTATCTTTCCTTCCTCTCGTATGTCAGTCATTATTTCTGGGTAGTAAGAATCTTCTCAAACCCCTAAGTACATTAATTATATCTGAATGATTGTGATAAAGAGCAAAACCCACAGAAAAAAACAATGGATTAAGAATTAGGAGACCTGAGTTCTATAGCTGACTCTGTTATAAGGGCACAGGATTTGGAGCTAGCTCTCTCCCATTCCCCATGCTTCCCACACAATGTCACCCAGAAGCCTACACAAGATTCCTGTGGATACTTCTTCCTTAACTGACTCAAATGGCCTAAGATATCACTGAATATGGAGACAAAAAAGATGAGTTCAGTTCAATTCGACAAGTATCTTACTACCTTACTACCTTGTGACCTTGGACGAGTCACTTAATCTCCCTGAGTCTCTGTTTATTCATCTGTAAAATAAGATGATCTTTTCCCATTCCTTGATCAACCCATTAATCCACATAGCCTCTCTTCTGGGCACATAACAGGTGTTTAAAATATTTTTTGATGGATTGTGAGATCACATGATCATAGATTCAAAGGTAAAAGGTATCTTAGGCATTTATTACAATTAAGATTACAATTGAGAAAACTGAGTCTTTTATCAAATGGCTTGCCTAGAGTCACAAGCCAATTAGTGACTGAGGTAGAATTGGAATTCATTTCATCTTGACTCAAGTTGAACCCTTTACCCACTATGCCACCTGGTTGTGTCCTCTTCTTTTTCGAAGCTGTGCCAGACTTCTGAACTAAAGATTATATAGTTCAAGATGCTAATTTTACAGCTGAGGAAACTAAGGACCTAATTCACACAAATAGTATGTAGCAGAAATCAAATCTGAATCCATTTTCTCTAATTCCAAAACCAGAATTCTTTCCACTACCCCACACTATCTCTGCTAACTCTGTTTCATTAGAGTAGAACTCAGTGATTTCTAAAAGTAATATGTGTGGTAGTACTAATTACACATCAATTTATGCTTTTAAAATACTTTATGTGCATTGCCCAATTTGATCCTTTCAACAACCCTGTGAATATTTTTTAAAGGAGAAAATAGATGCTCAAAGAAGTGAAACTAACCTGCTCAAGGTTGGCCCCCCCAGTAAGTGTCAGAGCCTAGGAGTGAACCCCAAAGTGAAGCTGAAAGCAGAGACCTCAAAGGGATACGGGAAAACTACTAAAAATTCTAAAATAGTTGCAGTACTTTTCTAGAACATTATAAGTGGGTAGATTTTAATTTTTAACTAAATTTACTTTTTATTTTCATATATATGTATACACACAGGCACACTATTTTTCAAAATCTGATTTTTGTAAGCAATAGTATGTAACAGCTATTTTGTGGTAGAAAAAAATTAGAAACTGAAGGGATGTCCTTCAATTGTTGAATGACTGAACTAGTTGTGGTATATTATTGTAATGGAATACTACTGTGTTATAAGGAATGATGAGGATAATGGTTTCAGAAAAACCTAAGAAGATCTATGTGAACTGATGCAAAGTGAAGTGAGAAAAAGCAGGATAACATAGTACCCAGTAACACAGTACTGTAATGATGATCAATCGTGAAAGACTTAGCTACTCTAATGAAGATAATGATCCACAACAATTCTAAAGATCCCACAAGGAAAAATGCTATCCACCTCCAGAGAGAGAACTGATAAACTCTGAGTACAATTTGAAGCACACTTCTTTCAATTTATTTTTCTTGCTTTTTTTGGTAACAGGGCTAATATGAAAATATGTTTTTGCATGACTCAACATGTATAATATATTGTTTGTCCTATCAAGGAGAGAGGGAGAGGCTGGCAGGAGGGACAGAATTTGCAACTCAAAATTTAAAAAAAAAATGAATATTAAGGATTTTTTTTGCTATAAGAAATGTATAAGAAATAATCCAGCCCCTCTCTTCCATCCTTAAATATTTTGGATTTGTAGAGGGATTTATAATTTTCAAAACATTTTCAATTCATAATATACTTTGATCTACTTAACAACTCTGAAATATCAGATAATATCAGCCCATTTCAAAGGTGAGGAAACTGAGTTTTAGGAAGTGTTCCTTGGGTGGTAAGTGGAAGAGCTCAGATTTCTGAATCCCAGTTCAGTACTTTTTCTAATATACACACTCTCATGATAGTATATATGTGTAACCAAATATGCCTTTTGGACTCAGGTCACCTCTCCACAATAATCTCAATTTGCTGTTCAAAAGATAGTGGCTTCTTGATCTGGGTACTGTTAGGGTATATGCTTTAAAATGTCCAAACTGCCAGTGAGAAACAGAACCATAGTCCTTTAATAATTTCCTTCTCTTCCCTTCCCTTCTCACCACCCTACTTGGGAGACATCTAACCAACTTGCCTCAGAACCTCTACTGCTACTGCTACTACTACTGCTACTACTACTACTACTACTACTACTACTACTACTACTACTACTACTACTACTACTACTACTACTACCAGGACTACCACATCACCACCACTACCTCTACTACTACTCCTACCACTAACTTACATTTATATAACATTTTAGCATTTGCAAAATGCTGCATGTGTTATCTAATTTGATCCTCATAATAACCGCGAAAAGTAGGTGCTATTATTTTCTCCATTTTCAGATGAAGAAAGTAGGGTTAAGTAACTTGCCCAGGGTCACACAGCAAGAAAGGGTCTGAGGCAGAATTTGAATTCAGCTCTTCCTGGATCTAAGTCAAGCACTCTGTGCACTGCTCCACCTAACCGTCTGTCGTGTCTCTTCATAATGACCTATGGACTCCATAATCTCTGTGCTTTGGTCCGTGCTGTGTTCCTTTCTTACCTTGAATCTCTGAATATTGCATTGTTGGTGTTTTACTGGATTCCCCACCTATCCAGGTCAAGCCTATCAGTAGAGAGTTAAACAGGGAACTAGGTAGGACAGTGGATAAATCATTTGACATGAAGTCAGGAAGACCAGAGTTCACATTCAGCCTCAGACACTTACTAGCAGTGTGACCTTGGGAATGTCACTTAACCCTATTTGCTTCAGTTTCTCCATTTGTAAAATGAGCTGGAAAAGGAAATGTCAAGAAATTGCCAAGAAAACCCCAAATGGGGTCACAAAGAGTCAGATATGATATGACTCAAAAATATATTGAATAGCTAGGGAGCACCACCAGCTGGCCCAATTTCACATTGTGAATGAGACTAGGCTCCTTGGGATGTCTGGTGTGTTTCTTGGTCATCCATAACCATGTGAGATTACTTAGAGAAAAATTAGAGTATAAAAATAGGCCATTCAATTCAATTGAACAAATCCTTACTGAGCACCTACACTGGACGAGGCACTGGGCTAAATGCTGGAGGCGATGAATACATAAACAAACTCTGACAGCAAGGGGAATAAAATCCACAGCAAAAAGGCAGGGTCTTCCCTGCTCTAAAAATATATCGTAGTCTAACATAAAAAAAGATTATGCTCACCTGAACTATAAACGTATTATAACTATAACCAGCATCCTGAGAGAGTGAAAGGACAGAGGCTAACTTTAATACTTCCAAAGACCTAGATGTTTTGAGTTTCATTCTGCTCTACTGTAGACTGCAATGCAGAAATGCAATGTAGAAAGTCTACGAGACTTGCCATAGATTAAAAATAAAATCATCATTATATGGGCAGAACCCTAGAGATGGACTTTCTCTGGAGATGATTTTAACTAATCTGTAACACCAACTACAGGCATGCATTACTGGTTTGCCATCAAAGCCTTTCCAGATTGGTAGAACCTCGCACAGGATTAGAATTTAGGAAAGTAAACGTCTTTTTAAGCTGATAAATAACATGTCAGATTCAAACAACGAACTTTAAAGGCAAACTTCACACAGTACATTCAACATTTTAATTATTTTATTCATTTAACTTTTTGCTTTTCCTCTAAAGCAAAGATTTACCTGTCTCTCTAAATATAAACTTCACAAGTAATATAGTGAAAACAGTGCTGAGCACTTAGCAAATTGTCTTCTGCCCAAAGGATTTTGCTGGCTCTGACTGAAAGATTAGCTTCTTTCCTTATGTTGGGGCAAAACTTCATGTTTAGCAGCAGGTCAGGAACACAGCATAATCTCATGTAGAAGTTAAGAGCTATTTACTGCAGTGATCACAGGTTTAGAGCTGGAGAGCACCTCTGAAATAATTTATTTCAATTTCCTCATTTTACAGATGAGATCTCTTGGTTCTTGTTTCCACCATTTCCCAGGAATCTGATGTGCTATATGAAGACTACTGATGGAAAAGATGGAATTATTAGTGAGAATTTCTGACATTGCAAAGATATCTGCCTGGCATATGAAAATAGGAAAGAAAGGAATTACTCCATCAAGAAGGAAGAGCTAATTAATGATGTATCTGTTGTTTTCTCAGCATCAATAATGATCAGAGAATCTTATGGTTGAAAGGAGTTTTAATCTGCTCCTAATTTCCTGTGCTATACCCCCCATCAAAAGGTCATTTAGCCAGTGGTTGAAGGCCTCAGGCAGATCATTCTATTTTTATATGATTTGAATTATCAGACAGTTGTTCTTTCTTGAAGAAATTGAATTGGAGTTGGCTTCCCTATAACTGTCAATCTAGCGCTCTCAGTTCTCCCTACTCGGATGCCATGGAGTATTCTCCAGCTTTACAATTTAAAGACACAGCAATATCAACTGCAAAATACTTCAGAGTAGGAGCATACAATGTCATGAGCACCTCAAAAACCATAGAAAAGCAGCTGAGAAGGGAAACCTGAGAAGATGGTGATGTGACATTCAGCTAGGATAGCTTATTCTGAGAGCATTTGGTAAAGAAATCAGAAGACAATACACAAGAAATAAAATACATCTATTGATTTCTGAACTCTATTATGGCTACTTTCATTGTAGCATATAAAGAAATGGCAATGTATTGCAAATCTGTAGTTTGAAGAATGAATTGGAGGGGGAATAGACTGGAATTCTAGTATGTTTGCTGTTATGTTGCCCCAATGATTCACATGGATTTTGCCGTGCATTAAAATTCCCACATCTTTTTCAGAGGTGCTGTCCAATTATATGTTTCTTATCTAGGAGGTGAAAATGATTATAATGCTGGATGTGGAATCAGAAAGATGAGGACCCAAATCTAGCCTTTTACAGCCACTGTGGAAACATGTCACATATGGACAAGTCACTTAACCTGTCAGAGCTGTTTCTTCATCTGTAAAACAGGCATCATAAGACATACTATTCCTACCTCACAAGGAGGTAACTCAAATGAGAGAATACACATAAATCAGTTTGCAAACATAAAGTGTTATATAAGTTGTGTTGTTACTGTCATTGTTCTTAATTATTCTATGCTTATAGGCAGGTAGGTGGCATAGTAGATAGAGTATTAGATCTGGATAAAGAGGAGTTCAAATCTAGCCTCAGACACTTATGAGAAATGTGACAAGCTTGTAAGTCACTTAACCTACGTCTGCCTCAGTTTCCTCATCTGTAAAATGCAGATAATAATACCAGTATCAAATGGGGATAACAATTACTCCCGGAATAGCTGTGAGAACTAGAGGTGTGTGGATGTATATACTTTGCGAACCTTATAGTACTACGTAAATACTAGTTATTATTATTAATCACTAAATTCATTTTTTAAAACTCAAGTGCAGCATTTATTTACCTTTATTAATTGTGATTTAAATTTGACTCCACTGTTCTTGCCTGCATTTCCTTCATCCCGTACTTGCACACTTAATGTTTTGAACCCGAATGCAAAGCTTTTGATTTATTCTTATTAAATTTAATCTTATTAGGTTCTTGCCTGGTTGATCTTTCTTTTTTTTTTTTGGATCCTACCTTTTTCATCCATTGTATTAAAAATTTCTTCCAGCCTTATTAAAATTTCCATTTTATAACCATCCCATCAAGGTTTTTATTTAAGCTATTGATAGATACACAATCACACGGTCAAGGGATGATACCTTTTGCACTCCACTAAAGACTTAAGTTGACACTGAGCTATAAATAACTACTCTTTGGGACCCGTCATTCAGCCAGTTTGCAATTCACCCAATTTGCCCTATATTGCTTCTTCTTTTTCACAAGGATAGTGAGAGAGAAACATGAATAAGTGTAGAAGCATGGGGTATGAGAGAGAAAAGCATGAAGAAAGAATAATCTAACCAGCAAAGAAAATAAAATAAGAAGAAAAATACCATATTTACTTACATTTATAACTTTAGTTGCAAAACAGAATCTATGAGATTTTGTTTTGTTCAGTTTATTTTGCTCTAGCATTCAGAAGTTATATCTAGATAATCTTTGATATGACAAAATGTGTTCAACGTCTTCCTAAATTAAAAAGAGGATGAACCCATTCCACAAGACTTTATCTCGTCCCTATTACCATCAGATTATGGCACTCTCATAATTACACTTCATGCAACAGGTTGTTACATGCAAAGTGACAATTCAGAATCTGATGTAAAACAACGGAGAGTAAAAAGGGCTTAATTTTTACACATCATTTCTTCAGGAAAATAACATTGCTAAGGGAAATAGCTCTGAAGAAGTTCAGTGAGGGCTGCCACTGACTTAATTAACTTAACCATTTTCATTAGTAAACTCAATATTGACTTTAAAGCAAAGTCTACTTAATTTATTTGAAGCAATGAATATTTATGAAACACTGTCATAACAAAGTTAAAAATTAAGATAATATGACTACAAGAAAAACAAAAGCAGGTTACTGAAAAATATGTGTCAGATTGTTATTTGGAGCGGATTTTGTAACTTTTTATTCTTTTTCCATACTTCCTTCCAGACCTTCAAAGTATGACCTTGGAACAGAAACAATGTTGCTTTAGTATAGGAGTTGTAATACTCTCACTTTTAGAAGAAAGTGAATGACTAACTTGTTGGAAAAGACGAAAACAATGCGCAAATCTGACACATTGACTATAATTTTATGCTTCAATTGACAATCTAAATCTAGTCTTTTGAAAAACAGGTTCACTTTGTTGGTTTTATTCCTTTTATGTGCCTTCATATTAAAAGAAAACCTCATCAGACAACCATTGATTTTTTTGGTGAGAGAAATCTGATATGTTAGATATAAAGAATCTGGGTTCTATCACAAAAAATTGATGTACAAGCATGTGATGGGAATTGAACAAACTAACAGTATATAAAAATCAAGTACAAATATACATTTTTGAAAACATGACTGATACTGTTTTCCTTCATATAATGATTCTAGATTTTTTTTTTTAAATTACAAGAGGTAATGTGTATAAGCAGCACTGGGTAGATGTTGTTTACACGCATGCACTTGAGAGAGAGATTTTAGATAGCAGGAGGGAGGGGGGAAAGTAGGGAGAGAAGGGGAGAGAGTAAGGGAGGAAGGGAAGGAAGGAGATCTATCATCTATCTATCTATATATATATATATTATATATATATATATTCAAAGAAAGAGAGAGAGAGAGAGAGAGAGAGAGAGAGAGAGAGAGAGAGAGAGAGAGAGAGAGAGGGAGAGAGAGAGAGGATATGAGGAACAATAAAATAAAACATCATGGAATTGCAAATAATGTGCTGAACTTAGATTCAGGAAGACCTAGGCTCAAATCCTGCTTCAAAATCTATGATTAGAGAAAGTCGTTCAACCCTCCCTGGTCCTCAGTTTCATAATCTGTAAAATGAAGATAACAGTGCCTTTAGTACCTAACAGATTGTTGTGAGGCTTGAGTATGATAATTTATGTACTTTGGAATTTTTCAAGGGTTCTTTAAATATTAACTTGGTGCAATCAAACAAGTATTTTATTAAATATAGACTATATGAAAGGCAAGGCATTAGGAGAAAGATGAAGAACTATATAGTCCTAGACCTCAGAAGATACACAGTCTTCCAAGAATGAAACAATGTGTACCCAAAGAAATGTAATCCAAGGTAAAGTGTGATATAGAAATAGAAAAGTCCAGGAAAAGTGCTCTAGGAAACAGAAGATGTCGATAACAGTTTGCTGAACCAGAAAAATGTTCTTGTTACAGGTGGTTCTGATGGGATACTTGGGTGCATGGGCCCCAATTCTAAAATCACATTTCTTTTTAAAAGGTACATTTCTCCCTAGCCTCAAAATACTATCCCAGGCAGGTTCTCTCCAGTTCAAAGATACAGCCTTTCTCAGCAACAACCGTTATCTCCCTTCCTGATACAGCACCCAGCTAAACCTATAGAACTTAATAGTCTATAGTCTTAACCTATAGTCTTAATAGTCTAAACCAGCATAAACGGGCTGTGCTCTGGGTCATAATGACATTTACTACTCACTGACCAATCATATGTATTCTAAACTTAGATATACATATACTTCCCTTCTTTATCTTGTCTAATAAGATATTGAGGGGAACAGCCTGTGTATTTCTCAGTCAACCTTGACTATTGGTTGAATTAGGGACATTCCAGGCCTAAAACCACCCCTCCATGTAGCGCCGCCCCCCTCCTCCCCCCGCCCCCACTATTTCCCAATGAACTCTAGGTAAAATACCTGTGCAGTAGATACCAAAAGTGCCTGTTCCTTTAAGAACTGACCACTTCTTAACCACTCCCTAATCCCATCCCAAAACACCTAGTTAGTATATTTGTCACACATCTCACTACAGAATATCTTATATAAACTTTACCTGTACTCTTCTAAGATTTCAGGTTCCCTAAGAACTCTTGTTCACTGAAAAACGTAATAAATCTTTACCTTGACCTCAACAATGCTTGAGTCTGCAAATTCATTCCAAGCAAACTGCCCCTGGTACTATGGTCTTTGTGAGGGTCTCACCTCCTTCCCCTTCCAGCCCTCATCAGTACCTGGTCTGAGCCTTGAGGAAGACCAAGATGTCCACTAATAGGAGATGAAGAAGTAATGCATTCCAGGCATGGGAGTTGAATGTGGTATTGTGAAAATGTACAGATGTAGAAGATATTATGGCATGAAAAGATTAGGAAACAGCTCGAGTTGTTAATTTGGTTTGAAAATGGAATATATGAATAGTGTTGGAAATGCTAGGACAAGAATGTGGGAGGCCTTCTGTATCATAATAAAGAGTTTTTATATGATCTTAAAAGCAGTAAGGGTTTTCAACAGGAAAGTGACATACTCAAATCTATGCATTAGGCAGAAAATTTTGGGAGCATATATGAAAGATGAGAGGGGGAAGACTGAAAATAGGGAGATCAATGAGTAATCAATATTTCAATATTTCATGCGAAAATTAATATTATAATTAACTAGAATGATGGCCATGTAAAGGGAGAGGAGGAGACAGAATCAAAAAATACTGTGGAAGCAGAATCTACAGGATTTGGCAACTGAATGGATATTGGTGGGCAGAGGGAGAGGAAAGATTCAAAGATGATGTTGACTCCTCCCCATAACCCCCTCGAAGCAGGGACAGCTCTATAACCCTTGCCTTCAGAAAGCAGTTTCAGAAGGCAAGACCTTTATCCCTTGCCCTAAAAGATTTGCTTGAGGAGAAAATGATGGGGTAATGGGACCTGGACCCTGAATTTTTCTATTTATTTCAGTAGCCCAGTTCACTGATGCCTCCATCCAAGGCATCTGGCCTGCTCCAATCCACCTTGATTACTGAATTAGCTTACTTGATGCTCCTTAACCCCCTCTAAGATCCTTTCTTTGTCTGCACCTGGCCCACCCCAGGCCATTTACCATTCCTTAATCCCATACAGATCATCTCACTATCTTTTCTTAATCACCAATTTTACCCCAATTAAACTGCTCAGATTCACACAGAATGTAATCCACTTCTATTGGCATCACAAATAAACCTTGCTACTTTGACTGAAAAAAAAAAAAAAAAGATGATGTTGAGATTTCCAATCTATTTGACCAAAAGTTTTAGAAACCTTAAGTTTTAAGGATCAATGAAATATTATGTTGAAGCAGGTAAAGAAGTTGGAGCATTACAACTCTGGGAAGAGACTGGAACTGGATCCATAGCACTGGAAGTCAACTACAAAGAGGGGTGTTATTTAACTTCTCAGTGCCCCCAGGTAATTTGCTAAGGATTTATATTTATAGGATTATAAATTTTAAATTGACAGTTGAGGAAAATAAGTACGAGGGAATTTGAGTACTTTTTCCAAGTTCATGTACACAGAAAGCATCAAAGGCAGTATTTGAACCCAGTCATGCGACCTCAAAGTCAGTACTCTTCAGGATCCTAGACAGTTCCTGCTCTGTATTGCCATGGAGAGTTTTCTCCATAAGAACGCCTTACCAGGGGAAACCACTTAGCTGAACGCTTCCTCCACTTGCCCCAAAAGGCCATAGAATATTTTAGAAAAAGGTAAGTATGTGCTGAACAGTCAAATCAGTATTGAAAATATGCCAACTCCACACTTTCATCGAATGAGTCTGGTATTCATTGACAATACCACAGGAAATGTAAATTTAAAGATGATAGAGTTTCTTAAAACATCAATAAAATAATGAACTAATGCTATCCTCTTTTTTTTTTCTTTTTGCTATCCTCTTTAAAGAGTATACTGGCCTAAAGAAATATCTATATTAAACATATGATTTAAGCAACCACAAGGCATAAGATGAATCTGAATACTTTGGATTATTTAACAAAAACTCTTAATTACTTTAAAGGACTTAAGAATTCTGATCAGTGGGACGATCAACCATAATTCCAGAGTCCCAATGATGAAGCATGCTTCCGGCCTCCTTTCAGAAAACTGATGGGCTAGAAGTGCAGAATGAGACTTTTTTTCATATGTGGCTTCTGTGTGGATTTGTTTTCCTTGACTATGCTTATTTGTTATGAGAGTTTATTTTTTAAATTTAATGGAAGAGGGAAGAAGCAGAGAAAATAAAGAAAAGAAGGTTAATAAAACATTTTTTTTTAAAAATATATAGAAAAGAACAAGAGGAAATTTAGAGGGAGGAATAGATAAGCAGGACAGCCTTGTAATTAATGTGTTAATTATATTATGTACTTAAAAACAACAACTAATGAACGATAGAGTCCAAGTTTCATTCAAACCCCCCTTTTTAGTTCTGCATGGAAATGTTCTTATTTATTGGTGTTTGTCAAATTCAGAATAAAACATTTTAAAGAGAGAAAAAACAGAGCTCCTAATCACTAGGAAAGCAGTTATTTACAGTAAAAAGCCAATCACTGATTGATAATGATATTGTAGAACCATCAGGGAAATGTCACAATAAAACTTGAAAAATGCTCAATTTTCTTTCACATGTGTTTCTGCTATCCATAAATGGAGCTCATATGTTCTTACATTACATTATTTGTGTTGTATATAATAATAACAATAATTTATGTTGTATATAACATAAACAGGGCAGCTAGAAGATTCAGAGGCTAGAGTGTTGTGCCAGTCAGGAAGACTCATTTTGCTGAGTTCAGATCCAGTCTCAGACACTTACTAGCTTGTGAGACCCTGGGTAAGTCACTTAATCTGGTTTGCCTCAGTTTCCTTATCTAGAAAATGAGCTAGAGAAGGAAACGGCAAAGCACTGCAGTATCTTGGCCAAGAAAACCCCCAAATGGTCTCATGAAGAGACTCAGACATGGCTGAAAATGACTGAACAGCAATGTAACATAAACATGTTGTTTTAACAAGTCCTTCATGCTATTAGTGCTTTCATGTATCAGGGAGATGTCCTTGGTTATAGAAACAGATACCAGATGGATTCAGTCTCTGATGAGTTCCACAACAGATAGGAAAGTCTCAGGAACAGACTGTGTATCTGTCATTTACAGACCAGTCCAGTGCAGGGAGGTATGTCATTAGAGAATACCCCAATGGCTGATAAACATTTTTTGGTCACAACAACTTAAGAAGACAGTTAAGAAAGACAGCAAGGTGAGGTGGTATCATCTGGGTTAGGAGGCAAGATATCTGCACAGAACCTTTGAAACATAGAACTCTTTCAGAAACAGAGGCCTCAGTAGCACATACATCTCAAGTTTATGAAACAACAAATTAGCAACAAATAAAGGCATAGGGGAAGAGAAGAGATTATATGCATGTGTGTATATACATATATGTTTGTATGTATGTAAATATATATGCATGCCTGTATATAGATATGTATGTATGTGCATATATATATACAAAGAGAGAGAGTACTCATTGTGTACCAGGTGCTGTGCTAAATAGCTTTTTTTAAAACAATTATCATTTCATTTGATCTTCATAACAACCCTGATAAGTAGCTGCTATTATTATCCCATATTATATTTGAGAAAATTGAGGAAGAATATGTGATTTGGCCAGGGCAGCAGAACTGAGATAATATTTGAACTCAGGTCTTCCTGATTCTAGGCCAAGCACTTTATTCACTGTGCCAGGAAAATGTGACTTGTGCTTTAGATGTACCCATGAATAAACCAGGCAAGCCTGAGGGAAGGGTTGAAAAGGTAGATTTGGGCCAGAGTGACAGGCCTTGTTGATCAAGCTAAGTAGTTGATCTTAGTACTAGCTACTTAATTTTACTCTTTTTATCACTGCTAATAGGCATTTGTTGTTTCATATACGCTCCTCAACTGCGTATAGGTTTTCCTCACCTAGATGTAGCCCAATACCTGAAACTCAATGACCAAACCAAGTCCATCATCCTTTACTCTACATCTACCCTTCGTTCTTAGCATCAATATTTCTGTCTAGGTCACCACTCAATTCTGTTAATTCCTCCTTGATATCTTCTCTAACATTTATCCCTTCCTTCTCAATTCCCAACACTTCTAGTCTAGTACATCTACTCATTAATGATGGGATTCTAATAAAGCTGCCCCTAGCTCTAATATTCTAACTTCCTTATAGGCCCCAACAAATAGCAAGCCTGCTGTACCTACCTCGTCACTCAACAATCCCCTCCCTCCCCCGACACACACACATACACATGCAATATTCTAACTTCTTCATGTATGCCCCACTGCTCGCTAGAATACCAGGTGAGTCCATAAACTCAAATTTCTCACAGAACAGCAGGCATGTCCATGTGATGGGATCCCAGTTGCTGCCTCTAGCTAGCCACTGTCCCCAGACTCATTCCTCATATGTCCCACAGAAACAGATGTGTCCATGCACTCAACCACAACCACATCCATGTAGCCTTAAACAGCACCACAATACTCAGCCAATCAAAAGATAGCACCACCAGGATGCCCAAGAAGGCTATGGACCCCAGAACAACAGAAGAGACTTTCCTTAAATAGGCAAGTGTGCAATAATAATAAAGAACTGACCTATGATGTAGAGAGTCGTATTATAATGTCATTATGATACATACATACATACCCCACAATGAGTTTTTCTGTATGCATTGTGGATAGTCACATGCACACTTCCACTGTGACTGGGATCCCTCCTCTATTACCTAATTCCTTAACAAACCACTCCTGACTTTTTAATATTCATAATTTTCCATTATGTAACTGCATCTTTACCCTATAAAAAAAAAGTTATCTTGCTTTCTCTGAAGTTGCTGGTTTCTCTTGGAACTTAGCCTGTTTCATGAGAGGAGTCAATCTCAATAAATGCCTATACTTGAACTAGAGGTGGTCTCACTGAATTCTTTGAGATGGTTCCACCACAACACTCCATGAAACCACAACACTTTTTGGTGTCCTAGAACTGAAGCTGCAACACTTTTTGGTGTCCTAGAACTGAAGCCTCAACACTTTTTTGTGTCTTAGAGCTGAAACTGCAACAGTTTTTGGCATCCCTGGGTGGGCAGAGTCTAACCCTCAACATTATGACATACCTAAGCGATTAATTTATTTTTCTTATAGTTCTTTTTGCCTCCATTTTCTCTCATTTCCAATCCATCTTTCCTATACTTGCCAGGCTAATCTTCCTTATACCTAGATCTGGTCACTCTTTTAATAAAAACATGTTGAGCTGTTCTCCACTGCTTACTGAGAAAAGTTCAGATTCTGCCTGGTATCAAGGCCATTACCATTGAGTGCCACCTGGTCTTTTCAGTCTCACACACACACTACATGCTCCAGTCAAGTTTAGATTACTTCCTTCCCCTGAAATACCAAGTGGTTACTTGCTTCTATACGCTTGATCACCTTGTTCCCTGTATATATCCGTTCATTTGTAGAAATCCTATATATCTATTACTATTATTACAAAAATCACTTTATTAAAGGTTAATTTACAAGTATATATATTGCACGAATTGAATATTGCTGTTTTTCTTTGGAAAAAGATACAAGAAATTCTATCTTTTTGTTTTCCTTACCATTCTTTGTTATAAGAAATGATAAGCACATTAATCTCATAAAAAACATGGAAAGATATGCACCAAATAACGAGGAGAAACATGATCAGAACCTGGAGAATACTGCATACAGTAACAGCAATATTGGTTTAAGAACAACTTTGAGCACATAATCCTTCTGAAAATTATAAATACCCAAATTAAAATGAGTGAAGAAGATGAACGGTGAAGATATAATGGGTGAAGAAAGATGCTATCTGTACAAATTGATCAATTGAGTATGTATAGAACAATTATATAAATAGGTGTGTATATATATATATACACACCTATATATACCTATTTGTATCTAATGGTAGTCATACCTGGAGGTGAGGTGAGGGAAGGAAAAAAAAAGAAATTCACATGGTAATTTTGCTGTATATGTAAAGGGAACAGCAAGTTGTACATAATGGATTTGCAATTTTGTTGCCATCATCTTTTAATTATACTAGGTTATGGAAATGCTTGTTTTATTCCACAAATTAAAAGTAAAATAAAACTTTAAAAATAGTGTATTTTATTTTAATTTGGTAATATCACATAATTTTTATCTAATACTGGATACTTTTAATAACAGCTTTATAGATATGGCAGTACCAAGAGCCTCTACTTCCTACATTTTTAATTGTTATTAATTATTATTATATTATTAATTTCTTATTCCCCCGAATGAATTTTTAAAATTATTTTTGTCTAATTTTATAAAGTGTTCCTTTGGTCATTGGAGAGGTGTAGTAGGTGGCACAGTAGAAAGAGCATTAGAGCAGAAGTCAGGAAAAGCCAAGCTGAAATACAGTCTCAAATACTTAATAGCTGTGTGACTCTAGGTAAGTCACTTGATCTCTACCTGCCTCAGTTTTCTTAGGTCTAAGATGAGGAAATTAGCACCTACCTCCTGGGTTACTGGTAAAGAATTGGGCATTGTAGTTTCTCATATGATTTCTCCTTCATTTATTGTGAATTCCTATATTTCATTTTGATATTCTTCTTTCCTTAGAAATTGACTTTTTATTTGGAAAATAAGGTCTATCAGATAAAGTTTTTTCTCCCCTTTAAAAAATACTATTATTTTATTTTAAAATTTTATATCTTTGTGCTTATTAATTTTAGCTGATGTTAAAAGGTATTTTTGGAAGGGTTGCTTGCTCAGTTTATTAATTTTCTCTTTTATTAATATACATGTGCCAAGATACAAGTATTCCTTGAAGGTCTAGTTTAGCCACATCTCGCAAATGTTGGTATATTGTCTAACTTATCATCTCCATGATATTTTTCTTTCACTCACCATTTTTAGAACATTATTTATTATCCACTTACATCTGTGTATTTTGTGGATATTTGTCTTATTAACTAAAACTTCTTATTGTGTGAATAATGTGTTTAATATTCTGCTTTTAAATATTTAACAATTTTATATGCCAGAGAACATGATTTCCTTATTAGACTACAAGAAGAAAAATGTGCAGACTTCTTATGATTCTCATTGAAAAATCAGCAAAAATTTATATTAAGCTTTTCTAGTTTCATGTACATATCCTTAATTTCTTTCTTGTTTACTTTTCTGTTAGAACTGACTAATTTTGAAAGAGCAACAAAGCACTTACACTTCTTACTGTTTATGTTTTTAGAAATTGTTAGCTTTTCCTTTAAGTACTTATATGCTACCTTATTTGGTGTATATATATATATCACATTGATATTATTTTTATTTTATTGTACTATTTGTTATATTATTACTATCAACACTGGATGATATCATTAAGCATGTCATTTTATTATTTATTTGGACCTTATCTATTTTTACTATTTCTTTGACTTAGATTATGTCATTTCTGCTTCCTTAGATTTCATCTGAGAAAAAATAATTTGTGTTCCAGCATCCCATTTTAGCTCTTTGTAAATCTATATCATTCAAATGTTTTCTATATAGCAAATTTATATGTTTTGCTTTTTAATCCGTTCTGTCACTTTTTACTATTTTATGGATGAGTTCGTGCTATTAGCATTCACCTTTGGGACTATTTGGATGGTTTTGTTGTCTATCAAATCTTTTTAAAATGGAGTTTGTATTTCTTTTTCCTTCCTTCCTTTTTTCCTTCCTTCCTTCTTTCCTTCCTTCCTTCCTTCCTACCTTCCTTTCTTTTTTTTCCTTCTCTCTTTCTCTTTGGTTCTCTTTCTCTTTTTTCTTTCTTTCTCTCTGGATGAGGACTAGATAGTTGCAATTTTAGAGCTTGGAAAAATTCTGTTCCTTTTGTTTACCTCTTACCTTACCATTCCTCTCATTCCACACTGAAAGTAACTTGGTCTTTATCTTTTTTTTCCCCTTCCCTTTCTAGAAAAAAAATATATTATGTTTCCTGTAGCAATAATTTATATTGCATAAGGCAATTCTCTCCAAGATCCTACTTTCAATTCTTTCCTATTCCATCCCAATCTTATGCTCATGTATACACTTCCACTATTATAATTTCTTTCAAATCCTCCCTAGCTCAGATTAGAGTTCAGTTTGTGCAATCACTTTTCGTCCCTTACTCTCACTTCTGTGTTAGAATAATATCCCCTTATGACATCTCAATTTCAAGACAGATGAGGTTGCTATCTCTTTCCCATTTTTTTCCCCTGTAGGGCATTTCTTGTTAACAATCAGGCCCAGAGCTTATCTCTCATTTTCATTAATGAATCAATGAAATTAAAGAAGGGATTTTCCTATTTCACCTTTTAACTATGTAAGTACTGTTTCATCATCTAGACTTTTATAGCTATTCATACTTTTTTGCTTTATTTTTTTCATCTGCAATATTTTTTAATTATCTCAAATGTTCTTCTCAAATTTGGTTTTCTCAGATAATGCTTGAAAGTCAATTCTATAAAAACTTAATTTTCCCTTATAGAATTGTGCTTTATTGAACAGTAAAGTTATCTTTGAGTTAAAGGTATTTTCCTTTACTATTTTGAATAGTGTTCCAGTTTTTCTTTGCCTTTCTCATTGGTGATTCTAACTGGAGTTCCTTGGAATGTGCTCTGGTATTTCAAATATTTTCTTTTTCATGTGAAAGTTCTGTATCCTGACAATCATATTTCTAGTTCATTTAAACAAATTATTTTTCTCTGATACTGTCAAGTGAAGCTTATAAATTTAAATTTTGTCCTCAAGATAATTTTATTCCAGGAAATTTTCATTTGTGATATGCTATAATATGATAATCAGGCTTTTCATTTCATCATATTTATCTTGTAGGTCAATGACTGTTAGCTTTTGGTCTCTGAGCTCTATCTTCCAAATGAATTTCTAATAGGCATCTCATGTTTTCACTCACTTTTGTCATATAATTTTTTTCAGTAATTGTAATTTTAGCATTTTTTTAGTTATGCCCTATATTATTTTTCCATCAAGCCCACTATTTTACTAAGGTTTTATTTTGTTTTAAAGAAATAAACTTTGACTTAACTTAGCAGACAATACATTTATAATGCATAATCACTGAAAAAATCAAAATAACAATAAAAAGCAACTAAAGTTGGTAGTAATACATCTATCTATTTGTTAAAAGAAAGGAAGCTCGTGCTCCAACTCTTTTCATATCTTGACATTTTTATTGGCAATATATTCCCAATAAAATAGGTATGACCTTTCATAAATGTTTTGATTTCTAGCATCAAAATATTGATCATCTCTAGTTTTACAAATAGATAATGAAATGAATCAGCACTATTTAAGGGATCCCAGGAACATTTGTAAATTGCACTAGAAAATTTTTTTGTTGGACCCTTTCATACATTAAAATAATCCTTCAAATAACAATAAAAAACATTATTTTAGAACTCAGAGAACAATATATTGAAAGTTAGAAGACTGTTATATATTTGTGAAAGAAATTCTGAAGTTCAATACACTAAAATATTCTATACTGTGAAGAACATGTAATTTCAACCGCAGGAAATCACATAAGGGAAATATGTGGTAAAGATATGCAAATCACGTCATTATCCTAATGCATGGCAGCTCTTTCCTACACAGCTCTAGCTACTTTTAAGAATATGGGACTCTTCAAATTTTTGAGCTGCACCACATACAAAGGATTTCCCAAATGCTCTTTGAAAAAGTAAAGAAAAGGAAAAACATATATCATTTTTTCGCAAGTACCTTTAAGAATGAGTTATATTTTCAATAACTCCACTGACAGATTTAGACTTTCATATAATGTTTGATAAGATGACAGACTGAGTTGTATCTCTTTACCTCAAGAAATTTTTATGAATGAAAATGATACATATTTTATTAATATGCTACAAAACTATGGTAAAATTTTACATCTTATGGAGATGCACACACACATACATACCGTCCTAGATGCAGCTTCTAATCCCAGTTCAACTACTCACTGACTTTGTAACCTTGATAAAATCACTTTACTTTTCTTATCAGTAAAAAGGGAGCAGGAAAACCTGCCCAGCCTATCTCATTAGCTTAATTGTATCAAATAAAATATTGAAGATCACATACACAAAGTATAGCGAGCAAGGAAAGTGAACTAGAGACCCTAAAGCAAATCTGACCTCATAGAAATAAGTGAGATTTAGGGGATTAGATCTATATTGAAAAAATATCTCTGGAAAGGTGTATTTAATTAAAAAGAAACAGACTACGTAAAAGGAGATGGAGTGTAACAGAATAGCACTCTATATTAAAACATAATCAGGAGAAAATCTTGTAATGAGAGGGGAGATGTACAGTTCATTTCACTTAAGTTAACTTCAACCGATGTAAAAAGAAAAGTGATAAATCAAAGCTATCTCTACTCATACGAAAAAATGTTCTAAATCACTACTGATTAGAGAAATGCAAATCAGAACAACTTGTAGGTACCACATCACACCTATCAGATTGGTTAACATGACAAAACAGGAAAATTACAAATGCTGGAGAAGATGTGGGAAAATTGGAACACTCACGCATTGTTGATGATGTATGACCTGATCCAACCATTTTGGAGAGCAATTTGGAAATATGCCCAAAGTGCTATAAAAATGTGCATATCCTTTGACCCAGCAATATACCATTTCTAGGATTGTATCCCAAAGAGATCACACAAATGGGAAAAGGGCCCACACATAAAAAAATGTTTATGACAGCTTTTTGTGGTGGCCAAGAATTGGAAATTGAGAGGATGCCCATCAACTGAGAAATGGCTGAACAAGTTGTGGTGTATGAATGCAATGGAATGCTATTGCGCTATAAGAAATGATGAGTGGGCAAACTTCAGAAAAATCTGGAAAGACCTATATGATCTGATGCTGAGTGAAGTGAGCAAAACCAGGAAACAATTGTACACAGTTACAGTCACCTTGTACGATGACTAACTTTGATAGATTTAACTCTTCTCAGAAATGCAAGGTTCTAAGACAACTTCAAAAGGTTCATGATGGAAAATGCTATCCACATTCAGAGAAAGAACTATGAAGAATGAATGCAGATTGAAACACACTATTTACTCTCTCTCTCTCTCTCTCTCTCTCTCTCTTTCTCTCTCTCTCTCTCTCTCATTTTGTTTCTTCTTTCTCATGGTTCATTCCATTGAATGTGAAAACATTTTTACAACATGACCAATGTGAAAACATATTTAATATGAATGTATATGAAGAAGTTACATCAGATTGCATTCAGTCTTAGGGAGAGGGGAGAGGAAGGAGGCAGAGGAAATTTAAAAGTCAAAAGCTTGTGGAACTGAATATTATAAACTAAAAACAATTAATTACAAAAGAGAAGTAAGATTGTCATCAGAATATATTAAAGACCACATGGGCAGATGGAGGGAAATACATGAGCAGTTAAAGAATTGGATCAGAAGCCTGGCACTGAGATGTTACATAGCAGTGAGAGAAAACTTCAAATATCCCAGTACTGTGGCAGGTTTCGCTCTGCTAAAGCAGAGCTGCTTAATTCTGAGGCTTGCCCCAATGATAATTTCATTCTTTCAAAAGCAAAGGAACCAATGAGGGGAACTTCTACATGGACCTGATTCTTATAAACAAGGAGGAACTGCTTGCTGGGGTAAAAAAAAAAAAATGGAACTTTGGAAGGATATGAACTCTCCACATTAGAATTTGTAATAGAGAAATGCTGGGAATATTATGATACACACATGGAGGTCGAGATTTCATAGAAAGGGTTCATAGAAAGGATGGGTCATAGGAGCACATGTTCTAAATTTATACTAGAGGAATTAGCCCAAGAAACAGGAAAAGCTTGATAAACAAAATTCAAGAGCTTTGAAGAAAAGTAGTTGTGATGAGGAGGAAAAAGTTGTGTATAAAGAGTTCAATGTAGAACTCATGGACCACTCATTGGGGATGTTGCCAAAGGAATCCTAATTTAGATGTGAGAAAGAATGATACTCTCTGAATTCCATTCCAGTTTTTACAGTCTATAAATTCATAGATGAGGAAATTAGACTCCACAAAATTATATGATTTGTGTAAAGTCACACAGCAAGCATGAGATCCAAAACTCCAACCCAATTCCACTGCTCTTCCCACACTATCTTTATATACCCTTAACTTCAAATAAAAACATTAAACTAAACATTTCACATTCTGGAAGTTCTCCTTATTCTACTAACAGACATAAGATGCGTTAATAATCAGAGAGATATGGTAAGGACACCTTTAGCGAAGACTCATTAAGCATTGTGTTTGCGTTTTGTAAGGTACTAGAAACACATCTTTAAGTTCCACTAGCAGGTGATTCTAGACACCGAACCCAGAGAGATACTTTGGAAAGGGTCATAAGGGCATTCTCAGCAATACAGTCTAGGTCAGAAGCAGTATATTGGAGAATCATCCGTTATAGTAGCGATAATGAAAATGTTGCCTTTCTGACAATTGCCAATTTCTGACACTTATCAGGATTGTAAGGGAACGTGTACTGTGCTGCCTTGTGATAAAAAATCTCAAGGGAGTGAAACTGCGATTCTGCACTATCTCTACTATGATCTTTTATTAACTATCTAAGTTCTCAAATCCGAAAGGAGGAAGAAATGAGGAATTATTAAATGTCTACTATGTGCCGAGCACTGTACTAAGCACTTCACAACTATTATCTCATTTGATACTCATATCTACTCTGGGAGGTAGGTGTAATTCTTTTCATCCCCATTTTACAGCTGAGGAAACTGAAGCAAACAGAAGTTAAACAGTTTGCCCAGGGTCATACGTTAGTAAGTGTATGAGCTCCATTTGAACTCAGGTTTTCCTGACTCCAGGTTAAAGGGGCTATCTACTGTACCACTCAAAGCCTAAGTGAATATATGGAAACCTTTATTACACAGGACTATTATCAGTGCTTAGCACAACGCCTTGCAGCAGAGTATCTATACAATAAATATTTATTGACTTGGTGAATTATTTAAGAAATCAAGGGCTGAGAATACATGAAGTTCTCATATGGATATGAAATTTACTTTGTTAAAGAGATATTTCACATTCAAAGGAATTTGTTCTAATATTAAATTAGCAGCATAGTGGACATAGGGGCAACCTTGGAAATCAGTAAGTCCTGGTTTGAACTCCTTGCCTCAACATATGCTGTCTGTGTGACCTTGGTCAAGCCAACTCATCTGTCCTCCAGGTACACTTTGAAGACTATAAATTACATAGGATCTGCTGAGATGTACCAGTGGAGGGTATTGGCCCAATGGAATTCCCTGACTTGATGAACTCACAGGTCGAGATTCTTTTTATAACCCAAATGCCCAATCCAACACACACAATAAATGAAAACCTGTAATTTGTGGGGGGGAAGGGGAAGGTTGGTAGCAATATCTATTATAAGGACCTACAGAGAGTGTATATACAATAAATGTTATCTGAATTAAATCAAACCTTTTCATGACTTTGTAGATAAATCTTGGAGAAGTGCCAGAAATTCAAAGAGGTTCAGTAACTTGTCTGGAGTTATACAGCTTCCAAGCCCAGTACTATATTCAATTTTCTCTAACAAAGATAGCACATTGCCTCTAAAATAAATTTCTGTTTGGATTTACTAACAGCATTAATAATATTTCAGATACAGTAAGAGTTGGTATATAAATGACTTTGTGCAGAATTTGAATGGTAACTTCTTTCCCATGTACTTTTAGGGAAGGTCTTTCCAATATAATTATTCTTGTCCAGATATAGATCATATTTAAAGCAACTAATTGCCAAATTTAGCCTTCGCAATGACATTCATTTCTATAATAGCTAGCATAAATTTCTATTATCAATATTTATCTGAGCTGGTTATCTGTCAGTTATAGCACCATGTTAAATGATGCCAAGGTTATGGATTTCATTACAACATGAACCATGTAACTTTTGAGAGAAAAAGATGTCCCAAAGCCACAGACTTTTACTTTTCTCCTATCCAGGTGACTTGCATATGTGTGCCATTCATAGAAAACTCTGGCTTTTAAAATCCTTCACAACCTGACCTTAACCCACCTTTCCAGGCTTATTGTACATAACTTCCCCTCCTACACACCCCCTTCTAGCCGCACATATCTTGCCATTCATCGTACATAACCTTCCATCCCTCCTCTCTGTGGCTTTGCACAGGTTGGCCACCAGGTATACCTCAAGGCTATCCTCATCTGCTTTGTAGAATTCTTTAATTCCTTGAAGATTTAGATCAAGCTTCACTTCACTATAAAACCTTTCCTCATTCCCTCCTGTGTCTTTCCTTCACAGAGGGCAGAAACTGAACTCTCAGCTCTTCCCACTTTGTATCTGCATCTTTTCCTAGTTTCAGTTCCACAGAACCAGATATTCCTGGTCTTCACACTATCTGTCAGAAATTCTCCTTTCCCTCTTCTCCCCTCCCCCAAGTACTCTGCTTTTACATGGGTTGTGTCCCCTTTTAGAGGGAGCTACTTGTGGGAGGCTTTTTCTTTCTTTTTGGTCATTTCATCCCTAGCACTTACAACAGTGACTTGGACAGAGTACATGCTTAATAAATCTTTATTGATTGGGTTGGATTATGACCACTAATAGAAAATTAACTGAAAATATGTACCAATTCATAGCGGGGCAATGCTTTCATCTTTATATATAAGAGCATACATTAGCATGCTAGTCTACATGCTACAAAGTATTTGAATGCCTTATAGTAATTATTTCTTTTAAATTCAGAGTTGCTCACAGTGAAATGTTATTAAGCAATCTTCTCAGCTTACACTACCTTCAAATTGTCAGGAAATAATTGTTACCTGTGAAATCCTTAAGGAGTCAGGAGATGTTATCTGGGAAATATATTCTTAGATTAAACTACATCAATTTGTAGCAGGAAATTAACAGCTAATACAATCCACATAATAGGTTTTTTTAATGTCTCTAAATAAGTTACTAATTAATACGTAAATCATCATGTTGGCACTTGATCATTAACCAACACTTGTAGTGTGCTAAAAGTCTTTTTCTTGCACCATGAGACCCAATGCAGGCATCAACAAAACATTGGATGGTTTTGGACTACAGGATACACATGCCATAATGATATATGCCAGAAAATATCTGGGAATTTCTATGCTGACTGGAGTTGTAGGTCTAGATTATAGGGAACATAAGACACCTTTCTACCCAAATTCCATTTTGGTGTCTAACTGGAATGAATGAAGCATTCAAAGAAGTCACTCATTTTGAAGGACTCTCAAATGTTTCAGTTTTAATCATATGGTACTCATTTGGGTGAGGGCATTCGCCAAACACTCATATACCCTCCCCATCTCTAGAGCTAGCTAAGGTAAGAAGGGTACTCCTTGAGCAGCCTCAAGCTAAAGCAGTTCTATTAGGCATGTCTTGGTAAAAACAAATAAGCAAAATGAAACACCAAAAACAGCAACAACCAAAAAAAAAAAAATCAAAAAGCCCCCGTCTCCTGAGGGATCTCCTGGAAAAATTTCTAGAATTTCCTTAGGGCTCTCCAGGGGAAAGTCAAAGCCATATTACAGTCTTTAGTATAAGTGCTTTGGCAGTGTTTTGCCCTGAACCATATACTCACTGATTTTGTTCCTGCTCTCCGAAATTACTATTACTCTCTCAAATTATTTTGTATTTAACTCCTTCGTTATTTGCATTTAATTTCTTTTTAGCCATTCTGTATATATTTATAAATGCATTTGATTTCTCCATCATTAGAACATAAGCTTCTTGAAAATAGGTATTTTTGTCATTCATTGTATTTTTAACTCTAGAACCCAAGACAGTGCCTTGGCATAAAGAAGGCACTTACTACTGGATGATTGATTGATTGACTGATAGGGAACTAAACACCCAGTTCTGGTGGTACCATGCAGTGATGTGCTCAGAACAGAATATGCAGAAGAATACTGTTGCACGAATTTATTAGTCATCACTTTAAAATAAAACAAAAATAAAGAAAGATATATTTAAGATGTAGCATTTGAGTGAAAAGAACATTTAATGTAGAGCCAGAAATATTTGTATTCAGGCTTGTCTTTTCTTCTTTTATGTGATCCTGAACTCTTTCTGAACCTCTGTTTCCTTAAAAAAGGTATGTGGGGTCATCTCCAGTCATCCTGATCTACATCTGGCCACTGGAACCCGATAGCTCAGGAGGAGAAAGTGAGGCTGATTTCTTTGCACAGCCCTCCCTCACTTAAATCCAATTCACCTGCAAGTCATGGCATCATCTTCCTGATGTCATGATCCTCTTTGAGAATGAAGAACAAATGACAACAAAAGATATGTGTAAGAGCTGGCAGATGACTGAACCTTTTTTCCTTTCCTTTGAGACACAGAGAGAAGGGGAGGGGAGTAAAGGTCGGAGAGCCTCATACAGGTTGCCATATAGCAGGTATAGCACAAGTAAGAAAAGGACTCCAGAATATTGGATCAGAGAGTCAATGTGAATGGTAAGACTGAGAGTAAATAAAGGACAGAAATAGAATATGTTGCAATATGAGTTGTGAGACTGGCACGAAGTTTATGAATCAATACTGCCTTACTTCCTTTACCCCCCACTTTTCTTTTAAAAGTAGCTTAAATTCTATGAGTAAAGAGATGTTGCTAAATCCATGTAAAATCTTTAAAAGTTAAAAAAAATCCACTCCCATAGAACACAAGCCTGTGTTCTCATAAATTTGGATACTCCCTTCATTGATAAAGATTGCAAATCATCCATGATTTCTTAGCTTGTCAGATTAATGTTCATATTTTATATGAACCCACAGAGGATCCCTGTTCACGGAACTAGAGGTTGTCTCCTGTCTTTGTTATTTTTCATAGGTGTCAATGTATCCAACCTATCTGCCTGCTATCTCATCCTCTCACTACATGACTTTTTGCATTTAACTGATGTGTCTATATTACTTCTTGCACATACTTCATCACTAGAATTATGTTGCAGTTTTCATACTGTCATCATTCATGCCTCCATTGCCTTTTGGATGGACTTTGCTCTTCAACAATTAGGATGGTCCAACATTTGTTATATCAGTATTACCAACATGAAGACATTTTTGTTAAAATAGATGTGTTTTTGCAAAGAGTAGCTTGAAATCACTGAAAACACTACAGTTTCCAAAACTCAATCCAGTCTACCTCCTCCTCCTTAGTCAATTTTTGGTTCATCTTAACTGTATGCCATGGAGAAAAGGCATTCCTCACCCATTAAGTTTTTTCTTTTGTGGTGACATGATAAATATTTTTAAATAATTTAAAAATCTTAAAATATTTAAAAATATTAATTAGGGGTTAATTTTTTATTTTAAAATATTTTAGTTGTGGTTTTTGTTTTTTTTACAACCCTGTCATTTCCCAAGACCTTTGTCTCTCTCTCTACAGAATATTCTTGCAACCAAGTCTAGTTAAGGGAGAAAAAATGAACTTATTGATCTGGGTTTGCCTTAGTCTGTATGTCTCTACTATGAGGGACGATATATATCTTATCTTTAGTTATCTGTAGCCCCCTTATCTTCCTCCCATCATTATGTATGTTCTTTTCTTTCTGCTTAATTTGATTTGTATCAACTTATACAAATCTTCACAAGTTTCTTTGAATTCTTCATGTTCATTATTTTCAAAGAACAATAATATTTCTCTGTAGTCAAGTGCCCAAATATTCTGGCTATTCCCCAACAAATGGGCACTCACTTTGTTTCCTTTCCTTTGCTTTCATAAAAAAGGACTGCAACAAATACCTGGCTATATCTGGCTACCTTCCTTCTATTTTTGATCTTGGAGTAAATGTCCAGCACCAATATCTCAGGGTCAAAGGGTTCTAATGAAGTCCCAACTTTCTGAAAATAAAATATCAATATCTGCTTAAGTTTTATATTCTTAGTGTTTCTAAGTCTCTCCTGTTTCCACATTACATCTGAGAGATGAGTTTTCTGTGAAAGTTATTTTGGTCTGATTCCATTTTCCTTCCAACTGCAAGTCTGTACATTTCTATCTCTGAAAATAATTGAGAAATTTCTTTTCCCTTAAAGATTTCAGAAGGATGTTCTGAACTTGCCACAAATAACGAAATATTTGATAAATGGCTGAACCATCTAAAAGACATATTTCATTTCAATTGTCTTCAAATACAAATTATCATGATGATGATTGCCTTAGTATTTTTATTCCCATCAATTATTATTAGCCAAATATTAACAAAATCCTTATATTAGATTTCCATGAAGGTCTATTTGAGAAATAGTTATCACATGTTGTCCATACACAATTAAATAAAATTCCTTTATGATAAAGTTAAGCTGAGGTTGTGACCTAGTAAAATCACAGTAAAATTTTACTATGAAATCCTTTATTTACATCTGAGTCACTCTCAGACCCACTGAATGCCTCAGCCTTGGCCAAGCCCTTTCCCAATCTTAGACCCAGACCCTGGACCATCTATAATGCCACATTTGCGCTCAGTCCCATGATCATTCCCTCATGGTACAATTTTAATTTGAGAATTCAGAAAGACAAAGGCAGAGACTGCATTAATTTACAATTATGATTTTGATAATGCTCAAGGGAGTCTCCCAAAGCTTTGCGAATAAGTTTTCAACAACTCTCTATGGATTACTTTAGTTCCAGGAATTTATATTTGCAGGAGAATGGCACAGACTTGCACATTTTTTCATACAAGTGCTCGGGGTCAGGGCCCGACCCCCCTGGAGCCCCCTGACCCACGGACCTCTAATCTGTGGGCCCTGAAGGAAGGAGACCGGAGACAAGATGATCCAAGCAACAATTCTTTATTCAGCTGAGGGTTAGGGTTTATAAAGGCTGTATCCACCAATCACATACATGCTGAGCTCATCCCATTACTTCACCATCTCATGACTATTCCACATCCTTACACCTGCAGTAAGGAAGGAAGCTTATCTTGTTCCTGCAGCTAGTTCCTGGGTTCCCAGGCTCACTTGTAACTTTACTGTACAGGACATCAGTATCTGCAGGAACATCAGGTTCCAGGGTCACACAGAGCTTCTGCCAGGGTGTGCATCAGCACCGTTCCCACGGGAACAGGCTTTGCCTCTGACTTGCACCCCCTGGGACCCTCTGGGCCCCTTACATATAAGAAAATCTCCTGCTAGTGTACATTGGTAATGGTTTGGCAACTTTGGTGGCAATTGTTCTTCAATATTTGTCTTAAGAAGATGTCTAGAAGCATTGAGAGATCATGTCACTTTCCCAGTGACATGGTCAATATATGTTAATGGCAAAACTTAAACCCATATCTTCCTGACATCTTAAATTCAATTTCACCCAAACTGAACTTATTACCTCTCATCTCAAGCTGTGGTGAGCTTTCTTATTTTTACTATTGAGTATATTACCATCCCCCCAATCAACCAGGTTTAAAAAAAAGGTTTCATTCTCAATTCCTCATTCTCTCTCACACTCCAAACCCAAACAGTTGTCAAGTGCCATCATGTCTATCTTCATAATATCCACTGCATTTACCTACTTCTCTCCTCTGACACTGCAACCACCATGGTACAGGATCTCATTACTTAAAAGCATTTATAGCTTTGGCCAAAGATGGAGGCAAGAGAGACAACGCTAAAAAGAATTTGAGGCCAAGTAAGTAAGTCAGTTTGGCTAGAAGGCAAAGTGGGAATAATATGTAATAAGCTTGGCAGGTAGGCTGAAGTCAGAGAGCAAAAGTTTTTGAAGGTCAAGTTAAGGAGTTTGTATTTTATCTTAGAGAAGGAGGGAGACCTTCAAAGTTCTTGAGCAGGAGAGACACATGATCAGACTCATCTTTTAGAAAGACTTATTTGAAAACCGTGTGGTGGATTGGAGTGGAAGAAATTGCAAGCTGAGACATCAATTAGGAGGACAAGAGGAGATGAGGAATTGAATGAGGATGGTGGCAGTGTAAGTGGGGAAAATGTTGCATATTTAAGCATTGTTGGAATAGAGGTGAACCTTGGGAACTGATTGGATATGGAGGATGTGAGGATGGTGTTGATGACTCTGCAGCAGCAAACCTGGAATAGCAGAATTGTGGCATCCCTGGCAGTGAAAGAGAAATTGTGAAGAAGAATGGTTTTAGAAGAAAAGATAATGAGTCTCACTTCAGAGATGATGAACTTGAAATGCAATCCAATGCAAGACATTAAACAAACATTTGGTAATATGAACATGGAGATTAAGATAACTGGATTAGATATATAGATCTGGGAATCAATCTATACTCAGATATTATTTGAATCCATGGGATCTGAAATTAGGAGCTAACCAAGAAAGAGTTTGTAGAAAGAAGAAAAATGAAGGTCCAAGAGAGACCCTTGAAGCCACTTTGGGTATAAGTAAGCATATTTAATGTCCTATGAAGGAGATTGGAAAAGAATAGTAAGACATGTAGGAAGAAAACCAAGGAGCAATTTTATGACGACTCTTAGAATAAAGAATCTTCAAGGGAGGTGATAGTCAATCGTATCAAATGTTTTAAAGAGTACCAAATGGATGAAGGCTGATTTAAAGCTGTAGGATTTAGCAATTAAGAGACTGGTGGTGATCTTGGAGGTAGCACTTTAAATTAAACAATGAAGTTAGAAGACAGATTAGAAAGGCGAAGTGAATATGAGGAAAGAAACTGGAGGCAACCATGATAGAGGGCCTTTTTCACATTGTGAACCAATAATTTCTTTTTCTGTCACAATTTGCTTTTAAAAAAAAAAGGTATAGATTTTTCTCTCCTCACTTCCTTCCATCTTCATCCCACTACATTACAAAAGAAAAAAGGCAGAAAAAAACTGCATAACAAATAGTCATAGTCAAATAAAACCAGTAACTATAGAGGACATGTCCAAAAATGTAGGCTTCTTTCTGCATATTGAGTTCATTATGTCTCAAGAAGTGGGGTGGCAATCTTTATCACAAGTCTCCAAGAATCATAGTGGTCTTTGTACTGACCAGAATATGTCTAATAAAGTTGTTTTATAGTACCACTACCTGATCTATTTCCAAAGATTAGGGAAAAAAAAAAAAGAAGCCATATGTTCAAAAATGTTTATAGCAGCTCTCTTTGTGGTGGCAAAGAACTGGAAATGGAAGGGATGTCCATCAGTTAGGGAAGTTGTGGTATATGATTGTGATGGAATATTTCTGCGCGATGAGAAATAATGACTTCAATGATATTAGAAAAAAAAAACATGAGAAGATTTGTATGAAATAATGACGAGCAAAATGAGCAAAACCAAGAGAACATTACATATAATGAAAGCAATATTATTTTAAGAACAACTTTGAGCAAATAAATTACAAATAAAATACTCAAATTAACTAGCAAGGAGATATGAAGAAAGACATTACCTACATCCAGAGAAAGAACTGATAAATAAAAGAATGTAAAGAATTTTATCTGTATATGTACCTATTGGTATTTAATGGTAGTCATCTCTAGGGCGGGGGACAGGGAAGGAAAAACAAGAAATTTACATGATAATTTTGGTGTGTATTTGAAAGGAGTAGCAAGTTGTGCAGTAGATTTGTAGTTTCATGTACAGTCATTCATAAATTAAGAATACAATAAAATTTCATTTTATAAATTTTTCTCCTAGTTCTACTTCCTTTCTCTGAAAATTCTGAAACCAGCCCTTTTGTCATTCATTACAGCAATAGTTTTCCATTTCATGTATATACCATATTTTGTTCAATCATTGCCCAATTCATAGGCACCCTCCATTAGTTTCCAGTTCTTTGTCAATATAAAATAGCTGATGCACTAAATATATACACACATGTTACATATATGTGTGTATACATGTATGTATATATGTTTGAATGAAAGTGATTCAGTTTCCTGGCATGGCGCTGGTAGATTGTCCATGTTTCACAGGCATATAACAATGAGGTCAACACTTAGAGCTCTGTAGACCTTCAGTTTGGTAGTCAGTCTAATATCTCTTCTCTCCCAAACTTTCTTCAGAGCCTCCCAAACACTGAGCTGGCTCTGGCAATGCGAGCATCAACCTCATTTTCAATGTGTACATCCCTGAAAAGTACACTACCAAGGTAAGTAAACTTTATCCACAGCATTCAAAACTTCTCCAGTTGTTGATAAGGTATCAGACACTGAAATCCTTGCTCAAGCTGAACTGCCAAGTATTCAAACTGCTTCAAAGAGTATAACTCCGATGGGCTGACCACGTTGTTTGAATACCAAATGTATGCTTGCCAAAAAAGACTATTTTATGGAGAACTTGCATGGTGCAGCCAATCACATGATGGTCAGAAGAAGCGATACAAGGGCATTCTTAAGGTTTCTCTCAAGAACTTTGGATTTCACTGTGCAACATGGGGGACAATGGCACAGGATTGCTCAGCATGGCATGCCCACATCAGAAAGGGTGCTATGCTCTTTGAGCAAAGCAGAATTGAGGCAGCACAAAGTAAATGCAGGATGCACAAATTTGGGATATCCACCCCAAATATTCACACAGACTATCTGTGCCCAACCTTTGATAGAGCATTCCAAGCTCGTCTGATCAGCCACAGTTGGATACACTGAAACTTCACTTTATCATGGTGATGCCATCTTGGTCCTCTTTGAAGATGGACTGTTTGTCATCAGCAGGGAAGTAAGTTAGAGGTAGGGAAAGACTGAATATAAGAGAGACTGGAAGGGAAAAACTTGAGGGACAAACTGATAGAGGAAGCGGAATTGGGGAGGATTCAGGAGCCAAGTAGAAGGACTTCGACCAGGAGAAAGATCATCTCTTCGTCAGAGATAGTAGCAAAAGGAGAAGGAAAAGTAATATAAATCATAAGGTAGAATGTAGGGAGAAAGGAGCTATATGTATGTGTGTATGTGTGTGTGTGTGTGCACATAAGTATGTATGTACACACATAAGTGTGTAAATATCTATCTATATATGTATGTGTGTGCATGAATTTGTTTATTCTAGGGTCAAGATTTAGAAGGGAGGAAAGTGAGACCAGTACATGGCCTGGCAAAGCACTGAAGGGTGGGGAAACTGGCGGCTAGGATGATCAAAACTATGAGGTTCTTTTCATTTGACTCAGAACCACACTGACATATCTAATCAAACAGAGAAGGTCCATTGTTTCTATCTCGTTATCTCTATTTCAAAAGTTTTCACTGGTTTCCTCCATTGTAACCCCTTGTATGCAATTAATATTGATCCATTACCCCAGAGAATTTATAAGCATATAGGAAACACATAGAAAACAAATCAAGAACTAGAAGTAACTTAAGGGGAAAAAATGAATTATATCAAAAATCCCTGCCAGCTACAGACACTGGAAAGGGGAGGAAGGAGTTAAACCTGCACTGTGCCCTTTGCTCATCTCAAGGAGAGATGACAGCCAGCAGCTTGCCTGTTCCAGCCAGTCCTGGGTGCAAAGACCACAGGACCTTACATCCTATCACAAAACAAAACTTGCAGGAGTTTTTCCTAGTCTCTTGTTTTCCCCAGTTACAAGTATAGTACTTACCTCTGTGCTCCCTTCTTTCCAAATCTAAACTCCAACTGAACAGCCCCGCCTCCTCCCAACCTGGCTCATCCATGCGCAAACTCCCACTACAAGGAGTTTTCTACATCAGTGTTTCTGAGGACAATCGCCCAAATTAACAATTAAGTTTCAGAGCATCTCCTTGCCCATGGCAATGTCTGAACTTCCAGTTACATTAACATGGTAAGAATAGTAAACATTTGTTGTGGTTTAGTCCTTTCAGTCGCGTCCTACTGTTTGGGACCTCATTTGGAGTTTTCTTGGCAAAGATACTAGAGTGGTTTGCCATTTCCTTCTCCAGATCATTTTACAGAGAAGGAAACTGAGGCAAACAGGGTTAAGTGACTTGCCCAGGGAACCAAGTATCTGAGGTTGGATTGGAACTCAGTTCTTTCTGATTCGAGGCACTACACCACCGAGCTGCCTGTGATAGTAAACATACCCTTATAGATGTTTACTGTACAATTATGATAGATTTGCCATATTTTCTGAAAGAATGAGCCCTTTAAACATGCAATTTTGAATCAGAGTTCTTTAGCAAAAATGGCTACATATTTCGGGAAGAAGCTAATGGAAGGGATAACTTAGCACTACCCGCTGAGCGTGCACTATCAAATGAAGAAAAACAAAGCAGAAAGCTAAAACTAGCTCCAAGTCCTCTGCCAAAAGACCATGAAATAGATGATAGCAGCAGGTTTTAAACAAGAGCCCCAGATAGGGATTTACCAGGAAGTTTCTGATGTGAAAATTTTGCCCAGATACTGGATGCACATCTCTTTCCCTATCTATGTACTACCTGAAAAGATATAGGTATTCTGGGCCTCAAGACAAACAATGAATCAGGCTTACAGGTTCTTATTTTAGGTTAAAAATCTATAAAAGCACAAAATATAAGCAGACATTGGGGCAAATTCCATATTGAAGAAGTGAAAATAAAGAAACATATAACAAAGTCCGCATCCTAGTTGATAGTCTATGGAAACCATGCAGTAAATTCACTTATAGTAAAATTTGAGGAATAATTCCAAGGCCTTCTCTGGCACCTGTCAGTTGCAATGGTGACACTCTATAATAAAGAATCTGATTATTTTCTTTTATTTTTTCCTGTTTATATCTGAAGGCAGGAGAATACAGCTAAGTATAGCTAAGCTATTTATACTTTTTTATTACCCTGTCACAAAGTAGCAATTACCCTTCAACTACCCTCATCTTTTTTTTCTACCTAAGACATCTAATTGTTTAAACAAAATTCTCCAGCCTTCCTAACTGTCCATCCAAAGAAAGCAATATGTAAAAAGATACGAATGATGAGAAGAAAATAGAGTTGTAAGGCCAATCTATTTCATATGTAAGTCCAGTAAATTTGGGTATGTAACTTCTGTTAATGTATTCATTTTAACAAATAATTTGGACTTCATTATAATGGACCTTCCCCTGTATTCAGATGTATATGGTGGTAGAAGCATACAAATATAATTTGGATAATGAATCTATAGCTGCTAAATTGAGGAATAAGTTTCTCGTCCTTTTTTTCAATTAGAAGGCATTTATTTTCTCTCCCTCCAACTTCCTGCCACCCCGATTAAAAAACCCTTAAAACAAATACGCAGTTGAGCAATGAAAATTTCCATGTTGGCCAGGTTAAAAAGCACTTGTCTCATTCTAATTTTTAATTTGTTGTGTTTCTTTTAGGAGGTCAGTATCATCATTAAATTGATGAGGACTCTCCCATTTTCCAGAGGCATTGACCTAATAATGTTGATATTATAATATAAATTGTTTCCCTCATTCTGTTCATTCTGTATCAGTTCATACACATTTTCCCAGGTTTTTCTGAAACCATCCCTTTTGTCATTCCTTATGGAACAATATTAGCACTTTATATTGATATACCATATTTTGTTAAGCCATTCCCCAACAGATGGGTAGGTACTCTGGAAGTTTCTTGGTCTTTGCTACTACAAAAAAGTGACTATATTTTTGCGCATAGTGAATACTTCTTTCTTTGACCTCTTTGGAGGATCTGCCTAGTGGTTTCTTTGCTGGTCCTTGAACATGACACTCCTTCCAACTCTAGGAAATTTTCCTGGGCTGATTCCACACCTGGAATACTCTATCTCCTTATTTTCACGTGCTGGCTTCTCTGGCTTCCTTCAAGTCCTCACTAAAATCCTACTTTCTGCAAGAAGCTTTTTCTTTTTTTTAATTAGTTTTCAACATTCATTTCCACAAGATTTTGAGTTCCAAATTTTCTCCCCATCTCTCCCCTCTTCCCACCCCAAGACAACATGCATTCTGATTACCCCTTCCCCCACTGAGAAGCTTTTCCTAGGTCTCCTTAATCTTAGGACCTTCTTCCTAGTTAGTTAGACTACTAACTTATCCTATATTTATTTTTTTTTCTTCAATGTAGTTGTTTATACATCATCTCCCCCTTTAGATTGAGAATTATTTTTTTGCCTTTCTTTGTATCCACAGTGCTTAGCACAGTGCCTGACACACAGTAGGCACTTACTAATGACTAGCTCACTGACTGGCATAATTGTGCTGAATATTAGTTTTCAGAGACTTGATAGTGATTAATTAAGCATATAAACAAAAATTGAGGCAAATGTTTCCTATCAGTAATTAATAAGGAAATATTATAAACTTTTGTTTGGGACCACATTTATTTTTGTTAGCTAAAAACTAGACTTGAACAGAAGAGAAAAGTAACCTCCCTTTTAAAAAATATCACTAGCTGACTTTCTTTGTAATAAAAATATATGGTCCTAGGAAAACCTGACCATCCTTTAATCTTTTAGAGGAACCAGATTTCAGTACAAAAGGGATTACAAAGGTAGCTAATACTACTCACCAGGAATAGTTGCAGACTGTTTGAAACTACTACATCTGCTAACTGTTGAAAGCAGTGGAAGCAGGGAAGGTCTGCCAATTGCCATGAGACTCATGGCTTTGTCAAACTATTCTAACTCTTGCTGAAACAAATAGGCATCATGGAAAACAATGACAGAAGGATGTCATGATGCATTTAAATGAATCAAAAATAATTTATTCATGGTTTAATACACGCCAGGCACTATGCTAAAAATTAGGGATACTCATATTTAAAATGAGACAGTATTTGTGTTAAAAGAAAATCTTTTGATCTGGCTTTGTCATCAATAATGCAGCAAACCCAGGAAGAAAAGGCATAGGAATTGATTGTAGAATCCAAGGATAGAGAGCATTGAATGCAGCCACAGAAGGAGTTCAAACCCATTGCTGTTTTTAAAGACAACTTTGGTAATAAGAGAAGACAATCCTAATAGGTGCACATTTCTCCATGGGGATGGGCTAGGGTTATCTTAGAGATGAGGTTTACAATCCATGTAGATGTAGATTTCTAAAAGGGAGATCAAAGCTCATGTGACTGCCCTTTCCTATCCTCTGGTTGACAATAGACTGTGGCCACCTTTATTAGATGGCTAGCACATGCAATTAAGAGCAAGGGATTTGGGAGATCATGGGTTCCTTGGAATTAACTTGTTAGTAGTGGCTAAATTCCACACACTTGTCCTCAGGGAGTTATAATTAAGGAAGATAGCAAATACTGAGGTGAATTAAGGGAGGAAATTTGTTCTGAGAAGGTAGAAAACAAGAGAGAGAGAGAACAGTACACTGACCACAGTCAGACGTCGAGATGGTGGATGGATAGCTAGATGGGATATGAGGCCCAAACATGGTGTACTGTCTAACATCATGGCAGGCTAAGTGGGCTAGTTTACACAGACTAATGCACAAATCAACTAGGTTGAGCGCTAGGGTAGGAGTTCCAAAAATGAGTGGACTCACTTCTCCAGGAACTAAGGCATAAATTCAGGCAGATTCAGATAGGAAAGCTTAAGACTCAGTGTTGGTGTTTAGGTTGGTGTTGTCTTCCCTCAGAATATATCACTTCTTGAAATGGGCTAGTTTTCATTCTGTATATGTATTCCCCAAACTTAGCGAAGTGCTAAGAGTACACAATAAGCACTTAATAAATGCTTTACTTAATTAATCCAATTGTACGAGAATGTTCTTTATTTTTTTTTGTTATAACTTGGGGGGGAAGCCTGTGTTCCTCTTTTCTTCAAAGCAAAATTCAACAAATATTTATTAATTACCTATCATGTACTGCTAGTGGATGGAGTGCTGGATTAGATGCCTGAAGGACCTGAGCCTGAATCCTGCCTCTGAAAGGTAACAGTTATGTGATCCTGAGCAAGTCTTTTACATTTTGCCAGTCTCAGTTTCTTCATTTGTAAAACTTGGATTAATCACAATATCATCCCCCAAAAATTATTTTAAGAATGAAATAAGTTAATATATATATAAAGTGTTTTGCAAACTCTAATGTATTATATGAAATATTAGCTATTAATCACTTGTAAGTTATGCGTGTGCTCATCCTTCATTACCGAAGGAGACGATGCCATCGGAGAAATGATGACATGACTTGTACTTGACTTTGCTTTGAGGGAGGGAGGGCTGTGTAAGTTATATTAGAAGCCAGAGATACAAAACAAAGCAAAACAAACAAGACAGTGTCCTTGCCCTGAAGTAGCTTATAATGTATTGGCATACATCCTATTCATTCCTGAGTAAAAATCAACTTCCTACATCCTGAAATTTCTTACATTTGTCTACAAAGGCTTGCAAGGTAGTAGGTCTTCTCATCCTTTCCCCACATGTACATACACACAGAGACTTAGTGATTCGCCCAAGGTTACCCAATTAAGCAAAGGCCAGATCTCAGGGTTCCTGGCTCCTAGGACAGAGCTCATCCCTCTGTGACTTCCTTCAGTAACATGTTCAACAGCTAATAATAAAATGCCATCTGAGCGTTTCCATTTATTTTTAAGTTTGTGTTCTGTTTTATATAGAAGATACTCTAAACTGCTTAGAAGAGGTTTAGTGTCTTCATATGTTTAGTCAGCAAGTAAAAACTCAGTCTAGTTTTATGTTAAAATTGTAGATATAAGACTGAGAATTAAACTATCCAGTAGCACAACTGAGAATAGGGAAGAAGTAGAAAGCAGTTTGTTTTTTTAAAATTTAACCATGAATTCAACAGTCTTCAATAGTAGCAAAATATATAAAGAACAGGAAAGAGAATTGTATAAGAAACTATAAATCTCTGTCCAGTACAGTTTTAAAAAAACATATGCACACACCTCTATATGTATACATATGCATATATATTTATTTATGTACGTATGTATATATTTATCTGTCTAGATGTATACATGTATATCTATACTTGACAAGGTAGGGTTGACATTTTCTATTTGTGTTCCCTTCTCCACTTTTCCTCCCCTTCTCTCTGTATACTTGTTCTGAAAGTGGCCAGAAGCATTGCATCATGGAAATGGAGGTAAATTTTGATTCTGAGTGCCCAGAAAAGTCACTGGATAGGTGGCTGGACTTCTGGTGAAGCAGACAAGATGTCAGAGTAGAGGAAGCAGCTGAGCTCTCCCAGCATTCCCCTCTAGTCCCCTCAAATTCTGGAGCAGAAGAGCTAACAAAAGGTTGGGGTGAGACATTTTTCTAGGCCAAGACAAATTATAAGGTCAGAAGTAGAGGTCTGTGACACATGGGTGCTGGTCTATAGTATGTCTGGTGGGAACACCAGTTATGGGCGTTGGAGGTAGCAACCACAGCAGGAGCAGTTTCAGGGCTTTCAATCCTTCCCAGTATGCTTCCATGCTTTCCACTGTGCCCTCTGGAATTCCTATTCTACAATTAACAAATTCCTTTCATATTAGACCTCTTCTTTTCTTTTTCCTTCCTTTTGAAACTGTGAAATATGGCATCATTCTTATCATCATTACCTGTAATGGTTATATCTTCTTTTACAACCCTAAATTAACTAGAACAGGTGGGGGAATCATTAAAATTTCTAGGCCTTCATTATTCTCATTCAGTAATTGCTTTTTCTGTGAGGTTCTATGTATATATGCATATATGCATGTACATACATCTATCTCTCTAAGTATAACCTGCATTGAAATGATCATTGAATCCATGGGCACTGTTAATACAACCAAGTGATAAAGTATAGAAAGAAAGAGGAAGTATTAGGACACCAGGCTCACTCAGTTAATGGGTGTGTTGTGGAAGAAAATTCATCAATGAGTTAACGATAATAGTACTTTGCACTCTGTAGTCTTTTCTTATACATTATTTCTTTTGATCCAACCATCTTGTGAGATGGACAGTGCAGCATTTAAAATGATCATTTATTATTATTAATGATTTACTTAATTATTGATATTACTTTTCCATTTTATGTAGTTATAGTGAGGCACAGAATGGTAAATGATTCTTAAGGTCACGAAAATTTAATTAGTGAGGCCAGGAAGAGGAAAAGGATTTGTGAGTCTTAATTTAATGCTCATATCGTGATGATATGGGGAAAAAATCATAATATCATAGGCAATATTCTGAAGCTGCCCTATATTACCAATCAGAATCTGAACCCCTTGAAGGCAGGACCTGGTGCATTTCATTTGTAGTTCCAGTGCAAAGTAAGTCACTAAAAATGCTTGTTAATTGTTGTGTGAAATGTATAAAAAACTGCAAATGAGTCTTTAAGAGCACTGATTCTTCCCACCTAATAGAGCCAATTGTAGAAACAATAGGAAGGTAACTAATTTAATGGGATTGTTTAGTTAATAATAGTTTGCATTTAGGAGGCTCTGCAATGTTCTTGGATTTAATACAAAATCTGCAAACCTGAACATCTGCTTACCTTCCTACAGAGGGGGGAGAACAAGTGGGTGAAGACTCTCTTTTCTAATAGCTGGAATCCATTTCTTATTAAATTATTAAAAAGACTAAGTATAAAGACATAAAATGTATCCTATCCATTTACCACCACTATTCTCTTGCTTTAACTTGTTCCTGTTTCCACTGAACAAGGGACAACATAACTACCTTGTCTGATTTGTCACTGTACCAATGAGTCCTACAAAAAGATACATCCCACTGGTCACTGTAAAATGTTAGTTTCTAGGACCTATATTGTTTTAGCACTTTATACTTATTACAGAGCAGTTATAGATATGAATTGATAGTGAGGGTTTCCTCATCTGGGATCCCCTCCACAAATAAAATAATGTCTGGATCAAAACATAAAGGCGATTGTAGAGTATGTCCTAGTGGTAGGAGGTGAATCAGTAAAGCACACAGTAGCTTTAAGGGATCAGAGGAAGATTTTCCCTAGTAGAATGGGGGAGGCTAAGACTGAATTGATTGGGTAATTCAGACTAATGCCTAGTCCTGGACAAAGAGCATAGAAATGCTCCTATCTATAAGGGGATGGAGCTTGCAAGAGAGAGTCAGCTCTCCCAAAGTCAGAGAAAGCTTGGCTGCTACTCAAGAACCTCCTTCAGTGTCAGGTGGTGTGAATGACACATAGTCTAAGTACTTAATGGACAGACAGTCTGAGGGCTGAGTATTATCAGATACCCCTAGATGGTACCAACCCAATGTCATTCTGGCATTCAGATATGTTTGTGTGTCTTCCTATAGAGACATAGATCTATCTACACATTGATATATCTATATAAAGACATAGGTATATAGAGATAAAAATAGACATATATATATATATACAGATTTAGACATATAGAGATAGAAATATAGATATCTTCTATTATAGACTTAATTTTTCATGTGGCTAAGAATCATAGAACATTATAATCCCCAAAGAGTCAAAATTGTACATGACTGAAAGCAGAATAGAGAGAGATATGCTGCACCTAAGTGGACTATAGAACATTTCCAACGATGAAATGTATTCAGTATATACAATATCTTCCTGGAGATAAGTACATGATTCGAAAAAGGTGGTGGTCCAATCGCATGGTATGACTGAGGGATTAAAAAAGAGACAATCTGAGTGCTGCAAGGGAACCTAAGTAATGTTAAAATGCCCAGAGGTAGGCTTCCATCATGTTGAGTGGATCTATTATGGGGTTTATTCCACAATATAGATAAGGAAACACCTGAGGAGAAGGCACATAAATGAGATATAATCTATGCTATTGGAAGGAAGACTGGTAACATCCTTGAAATCATGGATCAATTAAATATTGATGTGCTTAGGAAGAAGAGAAGGAAATAAGCATTTATGAAATACTCACTATATGCAGGGCACTGTGCAAAATGCTGGGGCTATAAATTCAAGCAAAAAGAGAGTGCCTGAATTCAAGTAGCTTACATTCTAATGAGGAAAGATAACAAAAGGAAGCTAAAGGGTCAAATGAATTTCCCTAGCACAGAGTCAGGGTTTGAAGGTCCTGAAGCCAGAGAGGAATGAAGGCTAGCTTAAGTCCCTCCACAAAACAGCTGCTCTAGGAAGAACTCACCAACTGGGGAAAAAAGGTTGAGCTTTGCAGAAGCTAAGTATTTCCAAACACTACTTCTCTGATCAATAAAATCTGAATCAAGAGATTGCTTAATATATATATATATATATATATCTACACACACAAACACACACATGTATGTGCATATATACATGTAGGTATGTATATATACTAAGATATGTATACATGTGTGCCTAGGGATATAGGTACACACATATTGTTTCTCTGTGGAGAGAGAAAAGGTATACATGTGTGTATGCGCATACGCTACTGAGATTAATCAGGCAATCGTATCAGTTATAAATAACCCAAACCTATCAGTCAAAATTATCAAGATCATCTTAGTGCCTAAATCATAACCCTGTCATGATTTTGGTTTCCAGTAGTTTTCCTAACGCTGTTCAGCTTTCTCAGTACTTGGTCAGTCAAGCCAAAGATAAACTACACTTTTCTTAGGGATACTGAAAACGTTCCCAAATTAAGCATATCATTCCCCTCAAATTCTTTTATTTCTGCATCAGAACAAGATGATTTGCTCTAACAAACAAGGGAATCATCTTTTCAATGTTTTATAATTAGTTCTCATACCAACAGACCAATTAAAAGGGAGTAAACAAAATGTTTCCATCAGGCACTGATCACTACCTTCATAATCCATACTGCAGCCTTGTCTTAAAGCCTGAGGCAGATAAATGAGGGGAATGGTGATTCTGGCATACAGCTTACTTTCTAATAATCTACCTCATCCCTCTTGGCTGATACCAGACAAGAATAACATTAAAGAGTGATAAAGTCCTTCCCCCAAATCTTGTATTCCACGGTTCACTGGCCCTAGGCATAATCTATCAATCCATTTACTACACAATAAAAGGTAAGAAACCCATTACTGATCTGTTATGTGTCCTGGCAAGTGTTATACGACAAAAAACGAATACATCACCCAACCCAGTGCTCAGGGTCTCTTTTCTATGCTTTGAAGAACTGGGTGAGCAGCTTACCTGAATATAGAGGCAGATGTTTAATTGCTAAAATAAACTCAAACATCTAGATTCATGGGTATAAAGATTGTGACAGAATTTTATTCTCTGTATTAGCATGACCTTTAATAAAAATACCATCATTTTCATTTTTGCACGAAATATTGGCTTTTCAGAAGATGGTAATAAAGGAAACTAGGTTAGAATTTACAATCTGTGCTTTTCTACATGGTATTTAATCTTTGTCCTCTTTCAAGTTCAGTTTAAGGTAGTGATATACTAGAATATGTCATTTCATTACTGTTACAGTTAGAAAGGAAGGAGAATGCCTCCATTCACAAGGTCAATACTATGAAATTTAGATGCCCCAAAGCAAAAGCAATGCAGTAATAAAAGGCAAAAGTTTATTTTATATTAGAAGTCTCCCTTTAGTATTTGATCTCTCATCTGTGCTCACATTCATTAGTATTGGGCAATAAATTCTATGCCTATGCAAGGGCTTGAAAGAGATTATTTTAAACATGCTACCTTTAAGCCCAAGAGTAATAAGGGATTTCTTTCCTTTTTTTCCAATAAGTTGTTACATTTTTACTCATTTTAAAATTATTATTAATTGACTAAGAGCAAGTGAACAATAGTCTTTGAATAGATACTGTATTAAAAAGATACTGAATTGATAGTATCTTTGACCTACTAATCTCTGTAATTCAGGATGATTAACGTATTTTTATTTTTTAAAAGTCTATGTAAAAGTTTTTAATATGGAAATTAAATGATAAATATAGTAGAGGAATTGATAGTTTACTACACAAATTCATTTTCCAGTTAAGCATTATACAGTGATATTTCAAATTTTCCTGTTGGAATATTCCTTGTCTGTAACAAGGATATTAATAATCACATCTCCATGTTTTGTTTGGGGGGGTGGGAGGGAAAGGAGTTCACTCAGTGAAGGAGGGAGTCATTTTGATACTCTCATTATCGACAGGGAACTAGCTCAAAGTCCATCCAACCCAAATGGCACCAGAAAAGCAATTCCCTTAAACATCTGTGATGAGTAGTCATCCAAACTGCATCTGAAACTCTCCAGTAATGGGTAAACCATTACCTCCTATACACTTACTCTACTTAGGGGAATCTCTAATTATTAGGAATAATAAGTTATGTACTAGAGTGATGACTTTCTGGTTTTCTTCAGTTGATCTTAACCCTGGCCTGACCAAGAGTCAACGCACAGAAAAGGCTTGAAAACCAGAAGCAGTGAGAGATTGGGAGTTGAAGGCTGCAGGCACAGATGATGACTTAATAATGAACTCTGTCAATTTTCATTTATATCTTAGCTTTCCAAGTGACAAAAATCATTGAATGTTGGAACTAGAAGGGGCCTTAGAAATCTACTGATCCAATCTCCTCATTTTTCAGGTGAGGAAAATGAAGTGATAAATCAGGTTTATAAATCAGAACAAGGTAGGGCAAGTAGTTAAGTTGTTATTCACCTTCCCTTAAATTAAATGCATAAAATATTCATATTATAATAATAAAAACAATTGGAAACAATCTATAGGTTCAAAACTGGGAGGTGGCTCAATGACTCATATTTATTGTGATGGTACTATAAAATGATGACTACGGAACTAATAAAGGAATACGGCAATCCGAGAACCAGACCACTGTATGTGTGTGTGCATGTGGACGTATATATGTATACACATATACTCACTGAGGCTATGTAAATACTGTCAATAAGTCAACATGCACTTATTAAACACTTACTATATGCAAGTGCTATATATAATACCTACATTTTTAAAAAAGAGGGAAAGGATGAAGATAGTACAAAAGGTGACAGAATTTTTTCAAGTAGAACTGAAAAGGGACATAATAAAATAGAGGCAGCTTGAATTAAGGTTAAAAGAGCTAGATTTGGAGCCAAATTCCAGCTCTATCATATATTAACTGTATGACCTTGGGCAAGTCACTTAACCTCTATGAGCTTCAGTTTCCTCTTCTATAAAAGAAATCCATTCTAGTTCCAGATCCTAAAAAAAGCTTTTTCTTGTTTGTTATTTTTTAAAATCTATTTTATCATCATAAAAAGCCAAGGTTCTTCTGGAACATTTTGCCCCTATTTCATGTTTATTTGGTTTTTTTCGATGAATGCTCTTAGGTTTTAAATTATATTTTATTTCAAAGTATTTATTTTTTAAAATTGCTACTTTACTCTTGCTATATGAAACTAATATGTATATTATAGATTTTTATACTTCCATAAGTGACATCTGTTTTAGTTATTAAATGAATTATTTAGACAATCTGTTAGAGAAATTTCAGCACTGCAGTATTAAAATAATGAAATAAATAACCTGAGACATTTCTAAATTCAGTCTTTATTATTTCTTTTCAAATTGCCTAAGCATAAAAAAAGTTGCTCTGCAACATCCTTCACACCTTTCAATTAGACTGGAGATTGATGAATAAATAAAGAATAGATGATTTGCTATTTTCTATTTTAGAATGAAAACATTATTTTGACACTCATTCTTTCTTGAACATTTCACTTCTGCAAAATCTCCTTGTCACGATTCCCAGTTTAAATAATTTTAATGTCATTTTTATTTTGATGAAAAGGTATTGCTTAACATGGATGTTAAATGACAATAAATATATTTGAAATATTTAGCTAATATCCAGGATTGAGAAAAGCACTGCACATGAAAGTTTTTGAAGCCACATTTACTTTCTAAAGACCTCAAATTAAAAATAAGCAAATAAAAAACTGAAGGGAATATGAGAGATATTGTAAGCTGAGGGTTTCCAAGATAGCTTGGATGGTTGTTATCAGTTTCTGTGGTGGCTTTTTTTACGTGCATTTTGAGCTGCAGACATTTTATGCATCTGTCACTTATTTAATAAATCCTCTGGACAAGAATTAGGGATTTTGCTTTATTTTACTTTTTCCATGGGCCACCTTCATCTCTTCTAGAGGCTTTCCATGCCCAACTGAACATCCAATTAATTACTTAGGCAATTTTCAGGCCAACTCCTGAAAATAATTTATGTTGAAGAATAGCCCTGGATGTTTCAGCACTTGCACTTTCTTCTAATATCACCCCAAATTCCAATGTGACAAATCATGCAGCTGAGCCTGCACACAAACTCAGGACACGAAGAAATAGACATGTCGCACATGGCACATGAGATAAAAGGCTGTTGCCAATATATCTGACCTTTATCCATCGAAGGTTTGCCTCTTTGCGTTTATTTTCGAGTTTATCTTGTTCTTCTGGGTTTATGGTTTCACTTATAAGAACTGTAGCTCCTGTTTCATTTAATTGTTTCAGTATTCCCTGGCGCCCAGGCAGCTCTTCCACTCGTAACTGAAACCGACAAACACAACAACATTTACGATGAATTACCACGGTTTTCAACTCCCTTATCTTTGTTCCTGTCGATAAGTCTTATCAAATGAAATGAACAGATCAAATACTCAATCTACTATTAAATACCCAGTGTTTTCCACACAAGCCAAAACTGATAGACGTAAACTGCTGGCTTCCAACCAGGAAGAGACATGTCGTCTAACACCCTAGAGAAAACATATTTTTAACAAAGAAAATCGTTGACCATTTTTGTAGTTGTGATGTGAGGTAATATCAATTGACTTTCAAATTTTGACATTTAAATACCCCTTAAACACAATCAGATCATCAGTGATGGGACAGAAGATGGTCCCAATGCATGTGACCCTGTCCAGTGAGCCATATTCACCAGAGGATGAAGATATTATGAGAGTGGACCAACAAATGAGAGGATATTACAATTGTTGTCCAAGACTTGTAAGTTTGATCAATTTCCCAAGTTATAGATGAAGTGTAAAATTTAGCATAGAGTGTGTGTGTCTGTATGTGTGTGTGTACGAATGTGCATGTATGTGTAGTACACTTCCCATGGAAAGAAAGAATCTGAATGAACATAATCTTCCCAGGCTTAAAATGTCACAATTACCTTTGATCCTTCCTTATCCTTTTCCCTCTTTATACAATCAACTGCCAAAATCTGTTGATCATGCCTCCATGATATCTCTTAAATCTTTTTCTCTTCTTTACACTGATATTACCCCAGTTAACAGCCTCCAGTCTTTGATCCTTTAGTTCAACAAGTGACACTTATAGAATTTTCCTAGGCTTTGTACAATTCTCATCCTTTATGAACCCCACTATCTGCCAAAGATAGTCCAAATGTTTTTGAATGGCATTCAAGGTTCTCAGTGATTCAACTCCAACCTACCTTCTCCTAGTTCTCCTCTCTATTTTTATATTCTAACCATACTGGTCTATTTACTATTCCCCTAATATATCCTATGTTTATTTGCCATATATATTTGCTCCCATTGTCCATTTTAGAATTCCTTTCTTCCCATAATCTCTAATTGTCCACATCTAAGACATCATTAGAAGCCCATATCAATTGTTAATATGACCATAATGTTTTACCTGATTTTTTCAGTCAGAGTCAATCTATGCTACCAGAACACATATCTCTGTTATTTTGAAAACTGTCATGGTTATTTCTATAAATCTCTTGTGTCACTGACTAGAATATAAAGTAAGTGAAGGCAAGAATTGCTTCTAATTCTCATTTTTCTGTTCCTCATTACCTGCCAAATGCATACAGGTAAACTTTTTAGGAAGTGTTTGTTAAATGAATTACCAATGTCTCCTAAAATACTACTTTTGAACCAGATATTTATATTACTTTATCTGAATGTAAGCACATTCTGGAAACATAGATTTCCAATGAGGAAATGGAATCATTTAACTGTGATGTAAAAAATGTGAAAGTGAAATTTAAGGTTTGATCGCACACTGCTACTTCTTTTTCAGGTACCAACATATTTCTTGAAGAATGATTATGATCATAAGTGTGCTCTCATCCACAGAGTCAAACCAATAGGACCATTAAATTATCAGTAGTTGTACTTCCCTTTGATGTTTGTTTATTTGCTTTTGAATCTTCCAAAGATTTAAAACTCTTTGAAATCCAGAAGCCAGTTTTGGCGAGATCCACTTCTATCTCAAATTCAGCAATACAAAATATAACTCATCATCTTTCTCCACAAATCCTGACTTCTTCCAAAGTTCCTTATTTCTGTAAAAGGTACTGCCATTTTATTATTCCATAAGGGTTTCCAATCTTCTGTCTCAGATTTGTAGACTTGTAGTTAGCCTTTACTCTCCTCTCTCCCTCACCCATTATGGCTGTTTTGTCAATTTTCCTTCCATATTATTTCTTACATCCATTCCCTTGTGCTCACTTATACAGTTACCACCATTGTTCAGGGTCTCATTACCTCTTGTCTGAACCATAATATGTTTTAAATTGTTTTCCATGATTCAATCCATCCTCCACACAAGTGTCAAAACAACTTTCCTGAAGCATGAGTCTAACTATATCACTGCACTCTTCAAGGAATTTATGGCTTCCTTTTGCTGCTAGGATAAATTATAAAATGGCCTGCCTAGCATTTAAAGTCTTCTAGAATCTAGTTCTACCCCACTTTCCAAGAGCGCACTGCACTTTTTTTCTGTTTTTATAAAATATTATCCAGCCAAATTGGACTATAGCCAATTCACCAATCAGGACATTGTATTTCCTATCGCTAGATATTTGCATAACACAAATTCCATGTTTTGAATGAATTGTCTTTTCATCTCCTCCTCTCAGAATTCTTATCTTCTTTCAAGATTTAGCTCAGATCTCATGTTTTTTCTAAAGCCTTCCTTGATTCCAAAAACTGTTAGTAGTCTTTCCTCCTCAAACTATCTTGTTGTTAATTATCTTTTCAGACTGCTATCTATCCCTCTCCCCAAAAGCAAGACCTATGAGGGAAAGGACTGTTCTGATTTTGTCTTTCTGTTCCTAGCACAGCATTTTACAACCAAAAAACCAACCAACCAACTTTCCTTCCTTCCTTCCTTCCTTCCTTCCTTCCTTCCTTCCTTCCTTCCTTCCTTCCTTCCTTCCTTCCTTCCTTCCTTCCTTCCTTCTTTCTTTCCTTTTTCTTTTCTCTCTCTCTCTCCCTTCTACTCTTTCTTTTTTTTCCCCTAGTATGTTCAGGAGGCTAGACTTAAACACAAGTTTTACTGACTCTGAGGTCAATTCTTTACCAACTACCCCACAATGTCTTCTGCCTACACTTAGTAGGTGTCATACATTCATACACACAGAGTCATATATGTGTATATATGCACATGCATAATACATATATACAAATATATATGCACGTGTATGTATAATATATTGTATTTTATATTTCTGTATGTAAACTTGAATTTAATTTATCCTAGAATTAAAATAAAACAAGTCAATTCAGTTTCATTTTTGAATAATCTGTCTGCTAGTCATGGGTCAATTAGGGAATAACCAGAACATTCAAAAAAGATGAATACAAAAATCTTGTAAAATGACTTGACTATATTCAGGGCTGTAGTGCTACCTCAGTGAGAAAGAATAACCAGTTACTGTTGTCAGCTGGAACCCTTTTGATTTGAAGGTGAAACAATTTGGCAATAAGATGTCTATGATATTTCCAGCTGTCTACAAACCTAAAGCTATAGTATGAAACATATTAAAATAATGATTTTCAATCTCCCAGTTTGTGACGCTCTATCATCACATAATAATTATCCTCAAAATGAAACTAATTTTAACTAAACTTAATTTTAAAATAAATCTATGCCCTACAACAGCACTTTTGGGAATATAGAAATGTAGCAAAAGCAAATAAGAAAGGTAGAATGTCATAATTCTAAAAAGGCTGGTAATCATAAGGTTAGGAGAAAATAAAATATTGACCAATTTCTTAGTATAAAACCATGAACATAATTAGTGACAAACCAATACTAAAATACAAAAAAAAAAAAAAAAAAAAAAGGAGATGGCACTTTAAAAGTATAACGAAGTGGGGAACTTAAAAATGTCAAATGTTACCTTGACTTTTTGCAGTGTATCCTTTAATTGCTGCTCATTTCCTGGTTCAAGGGGAGTACCGCCAATGCTTTCTGCTTCCTTTAACCATAAAATAAATTCATTCAAGTCACCTTCAAATTCTGACAAAAGATTCTTTTGTTCTTCTAACCTAGAATAAAACAACAAAGTTATTATTAACAACATGTTTCTCAGTAAATAACTTGAAATACAAATGAAAAGATCCTATGGATTAAAATAATTTTTCGTTATTCTCCTATGCAAAAGCATTAAATGGCTCCTCATTGTCAACCTTATGAAGTCTAAAGACCTCACCATGGCCTCATTTAGTCTTTTAAAAAAATTTTGTCCTGACCTTAAGAAATAAAACAAGCATTTCTAAAATGTACTAGAGAGATGGCTATCATTAGACACAAATACACACATATACAAATCACTCTATACATACTATTTATCAATTCTTTCTTTACATGCAGAGAGCAATTTCCTTCATAAGGCTCTTTGTAGCTAATTTAGGTATTTATAATAGTTTCAAGTTGTTCTTAAAACCAGTATGGACCCCACCCTATCTTTGCAGCCCCTATTTTACTTTTCTCCTTCATGTAATCATTATCCCCCTTAACCTACTCTTCCCCAACTGACGACTTAAGCAAGCCTGACATCATGTTTTCATCAGGCTATCATCACTTCCTTCAAATCCACTCTGCCAACACACCAAATTAAAGTCTCTCGGGTCAAAAGTCTCTTACTCCTTTAAGATTCATCTTAAAATGTACATCTAGAGGAAAAATTTCTGACCTCCACAGTGGGATGTGACCTGTCTCTTAGAATGCTATGGTCCTTTGTACTGCTCTTAGGGCATTCATCGTATTCTCCCTTTTATTAAGCTTCCTTCACTTACTTCTCATTATTGATTGTAAGGTCATTGAGGGAAGAACTATCTTTTACTCTTCTTAACCATATTTTATTCTTTTGGTATCTCCAGCAGTGACCAGCACCAAGTCTTATACACTTAATAAATACTTTTTAAATTTGGATTAACTAAATTTAAATTGGTTAAGAGAAATGAATTTTGACTTTTAAACATAAAATTATAGCATAAAATATAGTAATCAGAAAGAAAATGGGATATGTGAAATATATTTTAAGATGCTATTTTCCTAAAAATTTTCTCTTAAATTTATAATTGAATAGTTATTAAAATAAATTATGATATAATAAAATGAACTACTAACATTTTAAACACTATAATAAATATAATTTGATTGATGGAAGACATAAATTGATTTACAATATCTGAAATCAGTTTGTCAAGAATGAATATCACGTTATAAAATACATTGATAATATTTAGGTCAAATACTTTTAAATAATATTTTATATAATACATTTTAAAGCTATAGCTAAGTAAACTAATTTGCTTTTAAAGGCTATTTATGAATTAATTTCTGTCTAAAAATATGAAAGAAAGACCTATAACAAAAGTAACTATTATTTCCTTGTTGAACCCTTCTTCCAACTATTTCTTTACAGTGTAGAATTCCATAGGTTACTTTTCCAAATACTTCAGTATAGAATGTGGGTTGAGGTCATTGAGCAGTTTTCAGCAACATTTACTAGCTGATCTAGTCTCTCTCTTCTGTTTCAAGACCCTTTCTCAAGTTCCTCAATTTATATGTCCTCAGTAACTTCCTCATAGCTTCATTTTCAAATTCTTAATTGTTCCCTTTATTTTAATTCTCAGTTAACTAAATTTCTGTTTCCTGCTGCCTTAAATATCTACCATTAGGGCATACATATGCAGTATTTTAAAGTTTTCAATTCACCTTACTGTCATTACAGTTGATCTTCACAATAACTCTGTGTGTGAGTATATACATACATATATATACACATGTGTGTATATGTATAGTATGTATATTGTATATACATATCCATATACTATATATATGTTTATCAGATTTATCTCCATTTTCCAGATGAGGAAAGCGAAAGTTGGTAGAGGTTAATTGATTTGTGTAGAGTTACAAATCTAGTAAGTGTCAAATACAGAATTTGAACCCACATCTTCCAGTCTTGAAGTCTGGCAGTCTATCTACTATGTCATTATTCCAAGAAAAGTTTTCATCTATTAACCTACCTCTGAGTGAGTTAAACTCTTGCAAATCTATTTAGGAATCTTCTTAAAGGAAAAGGTAAGTTAATCACAAGTTTTGACCTTCCTTCAACATCTATCTAGGAGAATGGTTCTACTTCAAATTCAGAAAGATAGAAAAATGGAAATTAATGAACATGAAAATGAAAAGCCATGATAAAAATTAAAGCTTTCACATTTGGAAATGAAATCCTAAATACTAATCCTACCTCACAATCAAGATTGCCCTTAAAACATCAGACAATCTTCTCTTTCTCCTTCTTCCCTCTGTTACACTCATAGAAACAATCTCAATAAAAAGTCATTTATTTTGAGTATGGAAAAAAGAAATTATAGGAGATAAAAAAATTTTAAACCCTTGATTGCAGTATAACTCTGGGTCAGTTGTAGGCTTTTTGTTTAATGGATGTGAAAATATAAAATTTAATGATGACTTCTGACAATTGTAATAAATGATAAAGTTATAAAGTTAAAAATTATAAAAATTTTAAAATTATAAAGTTAAAAGAAAACTGGGGATTGGAGTTAGGGAAAAAACTATGCAAATGTTCATGGTATGTGGAATCAGGATTACTAAGCTCTGAAATTTGAGTTGAAATGTCTAGTTTACCAAGAGACTGATTTCCAAAATTATATGGTAATGCAAAATAGTTCCAGGGAGCTATAATTATTTATACTAAATGAACATTATCAGCTAAAGAGTGAACAAACGTGATACCTTATTTCAAAAGAGTAAAGTTTGTCTTAAAAGTCACATGAGTTAGTGATGGATAGAATTCAAGGCATGTTTTTGCAAACATGCTCTGATCAACCACGTTTTATTTTAAAAGGTCTTGTTCTGGTGTAAACCCGTAAATACCATAACACATCTCTTTCCTAAATGTGCTACACTTTCTACTTTTATAATACATTAAGATAGTGAGTGCAGTAGGTACTTACGCATACATGATATGTAATTAAGTACATTCTATAACTAACCTCTAGCTACAGTGTAAAAGTTAGAGGCTTTCATAAAATTTCATGGATTTTAACAACATAATTTTCTAGTAATCTCAAGATTAGGTACATAATGTAAAGCTCACAATAAAACAGAGATGCTTCAGATAATCCATTTGCCATAATATTGTCACCGACATTATGCTAATGAGAGCAATTTTCCTTGATTTTTAAAAATGATGCAATTTAAAAAAAAATAGAAACATTTTTGGAGTCTTCTTTCAGTTTTTTTTGGTACATTTTAGCATAAATATATGATATAGCCAACTTAATCCTAGCCTGGTTATGTTTTATTTCCCAAAATATGCACACTTTCTGCTAATTTCAAAAGCTGTAATTTGAAATTTTACAAGTTGTAATTTGTATTTGTGTCTTTGGATAATTGAAAAATGAAAGGACATAGCAAACATTTTCAAGGCTGTCTTTTGACGGAACTGTTTAAAAATGCTTTATATTGGCATTCATCACACGATGTGTTATTTCTTTGTTTACCTACTACCTCAATGTTTATGGAAGGACTTATTCAGGCATGCCATAGTAATAATAAGGAATGGGATATTTAACATTACCCATCTGCAATTAAGTCTTAGATATTTTATTTTTTAGAGTCATTTAAATGCATTTAGCCATTTCCCCCCAAAGCAGCGGTTTCCTGGTTGGTTATGTTGTAATTTATATTACAAATGTTCTTAATGAAGGTTCAGGAAGTAGAAAAGCATTATGGTGGAAGATGTTCATAAATAGAAAAGGAAAGTTACAAATATATTGTTTTGTACAGTGTGTTTATCATTATATACAATGTGAGTCACAGTTTCATGTCTGTTCATATGTCTAAGTGGAATCTACAGTCACTTTCATGGTTGATTTCTAGGGAAAGTCCACTAATCAACAAAACTGATACGTGAGATTGTGTACTTCTGGAATCATTAATTTGTTTAAAATCTTTAGGTTTTATTTAAATTCCAATACTCCTGGGAGAACCATGAGGCAGGTGTAACAGTGGGAAGAGACAAGATGAGAATTCTAATTCTGACTCTCTGTTACTTATTACTTCAGTGGCTTTGTGTATAAGCTCATTATCCCAACCTATGGTCCAGTACTGCAGTTTTATTGGAGTAAGGAGCTCCAGGAAACTCCTCTCACAGATGTGGATAAGCAATTCATTTGTAATTTATAGTCTTAAAGAGGTACCCAAAGCATTGAAAAGGTGATTTGGGTATTGAAAAATTAAGTTACTTGTCTACGGTAACACATCTAGTACATATCAGTTGCAACAATCAAACCTAGATCTCCTTCAAAACAAAACACTATGTACCAATAATGCCTCATCTACAAAATTAGGATAATACCTGCCCTAACTCAAACAATCATAGAAATATAGATTAAAAGCGAAAGAGAACCACAGAAATCATGGTTCTTTCCACAGAACAATATTATTCTGAGATCAAATGGGTGAACCCCATGCAATGTCTTTTATCCTGTCTACAAGAAATTGTTTTTATCAAAGGCTAGAAATTGTCTCTTAATGACCAAGACCTCATTGTGCCCTCATCTTCCTTGATCTTTCTGGTGTATTTCATAGTCTTGACAACTCCTTCTTAGCTTGATAGTTTCTCTCCACTCTTACCTACCTACCACATTTTCCTGGTTCTTCTCATATCTCCCTAACTGGCCTTTTGTCTTCTTCACTACCTCTTTGTTCTCTTCCTATCTTTGGCTCTCTTCTCTTCTCCTATTATCATCTCTCCAATGGCAGTCATTGTTTCCCATGAATCTATGCAGTTGATTCCCCCAAGTCTAGGTCCAGCTCTGACCTGTCTTCCAAGCTTCAGACGTGCACCACCAGTTGTCTGCATGTCCATATATATGTATTTCCTGTACCTCCATTCCTCTGGTACCCCAACTTGAATATGAGCCAAATGATTTCTTATTTTTTTCTTCCTGTAAATGACATTCTGACTATTTGACTCCTACCTCCAATGACCAGGTCTTCCATGTGCTAAACCTGAGAATTATCTTTGGCTCTTCCCTGTTTCTTTTTTTCTCATATCCAACCAATGGCCAAATTGTGTCAATTTCCCCTCAGAAACATTTCTCACATTGATCCTTACTACTTCATTATCACTATCACCATACGTAAACCCAGGCAAGGTGGGATTTTTGTTTTCTTTTTTGGAATTCAGTTTCTCAGGCTCAGGTTGAATTGTAAACATCTTGAGGGATTAATCTCCTTTGAACCCTAATAATTCACAGCTGTGTTGAGTCACACGGGTTTTGTGCCTTCTGGCTCTGAGCCCATCAGAAACTTTGTTACATATTCTGAGAGGCTGGCATTTTGTTTTGGGGCTCACTCATGGAAAGAATGTGTCTTTGGGATTTCCAGAGTAGATTCTGGGTAGCCCTTGTTACCTTCTCCACCCCACCCCCCACTATAAATGTATAAATGTAGATGTAGACCCAGATGTTGGTGCTCCCTGGTCTGGTTACTTTGTTTAGACAGTTGGAACCCTGTCTATTGAACTCTTTCTTGGAGACTCACTTTTCTCTACTTGTATATCTTTGTCTTTCAAAATTGTTTAATTAAAGGTAGAATAAGATTATTGACCCCCTGAAGCTCTTTCCTTTAGAAAAGCTGATCAAGAACCTGAGTTAGCAGCCCTCCTGTGTACTGGTGTTATTGGTCTTATACCTCCACAGGGGCTGTTAGTAGCATTCCTGCTACACCATACAAGTATTGGTCCTAGTACACAGATACAAACACACACACATATAAGTATAATATATTGGAGTTTCTAGGTGGGGATACTTAATAGACAGTTGGCAATGAGAAACTAGAATTTAGAAGAAAGATTATAGCTCATAGGAGCAAAGATGTAGTGCTGAAAGTGTCTGCAGAGGTCGTTTTGTCTAATGTCCTATCTTATAGATGAGGTCAAATTTTAAGTGACAAATATGCCTATGTCTCTCTAATTCTCAAAAACAACAACAACAAACCTCTTGCTCCTTCCATCCCTGCTAACTATCATTCCATATGCTTCCTAACTTTTGTGGCTAAACTTCTGGAAAAGACCATCTGCAACAGATTCTTCTACTTCCTCCCCTCTCTTTTAACTCTACAGTTTGACTTACAACCTAATCTTCAGCTGAAACTTCTCTGCCTAAAGTTACCAAGATCTCTTAATTGCCCAATTCAATGTCCTCTTCTCAGTGTTTATCCTTCTTGCCCTCTCTGCAATCTTTGGCACTGTTGATCACCCTCTTCTCCTTTATAATCTCTTCTCTCTAGGTTTCTGGGACAATACTGTCTCCTAGTTTTCCTCTTATCTTACATTTCTGCTTAGTCTCCTTTAGAGGATTTTCATCTAGGTCATGCCTGCTAACCACAGGTACCACACAAGGCTCTGTCCTTTATTATTTCACTTGGTGATCTTAGCTCCCTTAGATTTAATTATCACATCTGTGCTGATGATTTTCAAATATACTTACCCAGCCCTAATTTCTCTGCTGATATCTAGCCTTGCAACTCCAATGCTTGTCAGATATCTCAAATTGGATATCCAGTAAACATTTTAAATTCTGCATGTCAAAAACTGACCTCATTATCTTCCTTCTCAAATCCTACCCCACTTTTAAACTTATCTCTTCCTGTTAAAGTCATTACCCTCTTTTCAGTTCCCCAGGCAAAACAACCTAGGTGTTATCCTCAACTTCTCACCACCTCTCACTTTGCTCCCGTATCCAATATATTATCAAGGGCTGTTGATTGCATTTCTGTGACTTCTCACAAATATTCTTTCTTCTTCTAATACTACCACCACCTTAAGTGCAGGCATTTACCTCCTCATACCTTGACTGTAGCTGGCTGGTTGGTTTGCCTGTCATAAGTCTCTCCTCACTCCAACCTGTACTCTGTTTAGTTGTGAAAGTGATTATCTTCAAGTACAGGTTCAACCATGTTACTTCCTCCCTCCTCAAAAATCTCCTGTGGCTCCCTATCATTTCCAAGATCAAATATAAAGTCCCTTGTCTGGAGTTCAAAGCCCTACATGACCAACTCCTCCCCCTTTTCACTTTTCTAGAGTTCTTATATATCACACCCTCCCTCATACACTGCGCCACTGACCTCCTTGCGACTCTCTGAACAAGATATTCCATCTCTCATCTCCAGCTATATTTTATTTGCTATGTCCCATACCTGGAATGTTCTTCCTGCTCATCTCCACCTCTTGACTCTCCTGTCTTCCTTTAAGTTCCAATTAAAATCCCACCTTCTATAGGAAGCTTTTCCCCAAACCCTGTTAATTTTAGTAACTTCCCCATGTCAATTTTTCCCTGTTTATCCTGTACATAGCTTGCTTTGCATATAATTGTTTGCATGTTGTCTCTTCCATTAGACTATAAACTCCTTCAGAACAAAGATGGACTCGTCTTTTGTTTTGTTTTTAAATCTCCAACACTTAGCACAGTGCCTGGCATATAGTAAGTGTCTAATAAATGCTTACTGATTATGCAAAAGTCATCTATGCTTGCTGTAAGGGGTAGGTACCATGTCAAACACAAATATTTTCTCTTGCTTAGGATTTAGCATAGCATTCTATCCAACTCAATGAAAATGCATAATATTAAATGACTGGATGAATATCAAGTAGGTTTTGAGAATGCCTGTGGCAAAGAGTAGGCCCAGGTTATTTCTGGTAATCACATATAGGAGTCCAGAGCATCCCATTCACAACCAGTTCCCTTATCTACTCCTGAAGGAATCTCAAACAGTGGCTGTGCATTACTATTCTGACTACAGATTTCTTCCTAATAGATATGCCAGAACTTCAACGGGTTTCCAAAGCCACTAGAAGCTCTATAGAATGCCTTCTACATTTCCCATAGGAGGCAGCAGTAGATAGAGTGTTGAGCCTGGAGTCAGGAAGATCTGAGTTCAAATCTAGACTCAGAGACTTAATAGTTATGTGACCTTGGGCAAGTCACTTAAAATCTCTCTGCCTCAGTGTGTCCAACTGTAAAATGACTACCAATATTTTTTAAGGATCAAATGAAGTGCTTAGCAGAGTGCTCTAGCACAAACATAGTAGGTGCTTAATAAATGCTGAAAATAGTTCATGGAGTCTATTGGAAGCCATTGAGTAGAGCACAGCTTCCTGAGCTAGCAGAAGGTTCCACTTTGGGAAGTTTGCTTGTTTTCCTGATACTGAACCTAAATTTGCCACTTTGTAAATTTTATATCGATAACTCCTTCTTTTGCCCTTTCATTCCCCATGAACACTTAGAGTAAATGTTTATTACCAACAGAACAAATCTAATCTTTCCTGGATAACTTCAGATAACATGAAGACATCCTTAAGTCTTCTCCAGGTTCAACATGCCAGGTCACATATGTGCCAGGTCCTTTCCCATCCTGACTGCCCTCCTCTGGAGAGTCTGAGTCTTATAAATGTCCTTCCTCAAGTGTAGAACCGAAAATTAATTACAGTTCTCGAGAGAGGCCTTGATTAAGGCAGAACACAGCAGGACTGTCAACTCTTTAGTCCTGGGAATGCTGATTCCCATTATGTAGGAGCAGCTAGGTGGATAGAATGCCAGGCCTGAAGTCAGAAAGAACTGAGCTCAAATCCAGCTTCAAACACTTGCTCACTGTACAACAGTCAGCAAGTCACTTAACCCTGTTTGCCTCAGTTTCCTCATCTGTAAAATGAACTAGAGAAGGAAATAGCAAATCACTTCCCTATCTTTGCCAAGAAAACCTCAAATAGGATCACTGAGAGTCAGACACAACACAGCAACAAAAGCCTGACATCAAATGAGATCTTCTTGGCTGCCATATCACATACTTGAGTTGTGTTGTGCTGTCAGTCAAAATCCCCAGATTTTTTTTAGAGAAATAGCTGTCTTTCCATGTTTCCCTATCTTTTTCTTGGGGAACTGGCTTATTTTTAACCCAAGTGTAAGACTATATATTTATCCCTCCAAAATTTCATCATCTTAAATATGGCCCAATATTCTGGCCTGTTAAGGATGTTTTTCGATCCTGTCATCCAGCTGTTTTCTATTTGGGTTTTCACAGCTTTCTGAGGATTGCCTTCACTAAGCAGAATTGACTGCTTTCTTCTGTTACATTAGCATATAAATACCTGTTATTTAATGGAGTTCACTATAATGCTAATGGTTATTTAGGTGGGGGAGTATAGCAGCAGTTGCTACTAATTTGCACATTTCCTTTACTGTTTCTGGCCACGTTTCAATTGTTTTAGAGCTCTTCTTTACTGTTTTTTGTATAATATAAGACTAAATCACTTGTTCATTTTTCTCATCAGTCACAAGCATTTATTAATTCAGTTACTAGATGTAAAGTATGGCGGTAAAAGCCAACTGAAGGCCCCAACCCCCAGGAGCTCACATTCTAATGGGAGAGATAACAGGCAAACAACTAACTCTATTAAAGACATGTTGAGAGTAAATGAAAGTTACTCTCAGAGAAAAGATACTCTCAGAGGAGAATCATATTGGGAAAGGCCTATTTGAGAACATGGGTTTTACATTTGGCCTTAGCTCTGGAAGAGGACCATGATGTCTGGGAGGTGAGGCCATGGCATGTAAGTGAATTGGATTTAGGTTGAGGATTGAAGGAAGCCAGGGGAACAAGGAGTAAGTCTGGAGGGAGACAGCTTGTGGTCTGGAGATGGAGTATCATATATGAATGATAAGAAGGCAGATAAGAGTTTCTGGATGATTAAGGGTGTAGAGAAGAATAAGTCTAAGAAAACTGGAAAGAAAGAACAAATTTAAATACTAGAGTATTTTATATCTGGGCAGATAAGTGGTGCAGTGGATAAAGTGTCAGGTCTGGAGTCAGTAAGATTAATCTTTCTGAGTTCAAATCTGGCCTTGGACATTTGCTAGCTGTGTGACCCTGGGCAAGTCACTTAACCCAGTTTGCCTCAGTTTCCTCATCTCCTTCCTGGAGAAGGAAATGGCAAACTTTTGCCAAGAAAACTCCAAATGGGGTCAGGAAGGATTGGACATGATTATAACAACTGAACAGCAATATTTTAAATTTGATCCTGGAATTTACTGAGAAGGAAAAAGAGATGGTAAGACTTGTGCCTTAAGAAATTATTTTGGCAAATGAGTAGAGGACAGAGGGGAGTGATGAAAGACTTAAGGCAGTTTAGACAACCAGAAGCCTATTGTTTTGTTAGGTGGCTCATGTAAAATTGACATTATTAATCAATATTTTGAAACTACGTGGCATTTGAAAAGTTCTTCTATAGATATCAACATCCATAAGGGATTACTGATATTTACAGTAAATGTTGTATATGTAAGAACTGGTGGACTGTAGAAGAGTTTATTCTGGAACGACTTCAGGAATTGCCAGACTTTGATGACAAGTTAAAAATCCAAGCACAGGAGATACCACTGGCTTAAAATCTTCCCTTGGAAGTGAAAAAAAAATGCTTTAGTAAAGTTGAGTAAAGATGCTGGCATACGATAGCACAACAGCTGATAAAGCCTTGGATAAATATTTGCATTGTCACCTATATAGGAAGCTGAGACAAGGCGATAGCCATTACAATGGGAACACTTACGTAGGTGACTTGGTGAGACTAAACGTTTATTCTCTATGCCAGAAATAAAGATCTTCTGCTTAGAGGATTAGTTATAAGCAAGGCAGAAGAATGTCATTCCTGAAAAGGGTCCAAACAAGGTCCAACCTTCTTCTTGACCCTATTTGGGGTTTTCTTGGCAAAGACTTGCCATTTCCTTCTCCAGGAAGGAGATGAGGAAGCAGGCAAATAAGGTTAAGTGACTTGCCCAGGGTCGCACAGCTAGTAAATGTCTAAGGCCACATTTGAACTCAGAAAGATTAATCTTCCTGACTCTAGGCCTGGCACTTTATCCACTGCACCACCTAGCTGCCCAAATATAGTCAAAAGATATAGCTCATATACACACAGTAGGTCCCAAACAAATAATCCCTTTCCAGAGAATATAAGAGAGTTCAAGACAGGATCTTTCTCAGCAATGAAGCCCTCCTCTGTTGCAAAAGAATCCATAGCTGTCGAGGTCAGGGTATGTAAGAGATGTACCAAAGGGCTGACAGAAACAAAATGAATTATTTCATAAGAATTATCAAGGTCTCTAGATATCTGTGGGTCTAAAGGAAAGAAAGCCTGGAGTCAGGGATGCTTAAAATCTTTAGAATCATCTGATGACTCTGGCCTATTGGAAGAATGGTGTTTCAGAGTTTGGCAATACCATTTAATACAAAGGGGAATCACCCTCTCAGTTCTTAGTATGGGTGGAAAGACATGGGTTAAAAGAAGGCTAAAAATGCAGGATTAAAAAAGTAGGAATGATTGGGGTCACTAAAATAGACAAAGACTTATTGTCCTCCAGCTCAAGCTGGAGGACAGCTCTATTACTGATATATCGATGCAATGACCTTGATTCTGTGACAAACTAGCAAAACACAATAAAATATTTTAGAATATGGAAATGGCCCAATAAGATATCACCTCTCATAAATTTACAAATGTCATTACTTCATTAACATCCTATTGTATATGGTCATGGAAAATAATCAGGGTTATTTTCCTATAGGTACAGAGTTGACTAAAGAGACTGACCAAAAACCTGGTGAAGTATGGATCAATGAACAAATTGAAAGATTATGGGACAAGGGAATGGAGGTCACTTCAGTCTGATACATGATCACCATAAAGAGAAAACTAGAAAGGCAGAGAAGATAGCCATATATAAGCTACATGTTCCTTTCTTTTCCACCTTGATTCATAAGACTTTAGAGGGAGGTTATGATGATTGTGAGTATATGTGCTGCACTGTTCTGGACATTAGAGCATGAAACATCATTGTGATTCAGCCATCTTAGGAGAATCACTTAAGGAAAATAACTTTACATGCTCTAGAAGGATTTGGTTTGTGAGGACTAGTGACAAAAACTACCCATACTTGGGATACATGAGCAACCTTGAAATTTCTTAAGGAAGTCACTGGTATCAACAGAGCAGTGGTCTCTGGCTTGGGTGTATACAGAACTATCAACAGAGTGGCTGCTACACTTTTTCCCAGCTCCAACATATTAGCAAAATACCACAAACAATAAGCTATGATTAAATATGTCCATGGGTTGGCCATCCTCATGTGACTTGCTCAGGGGTCTACAAGCAGATAGTCAAGAAGTAACAATCAGTAGCACTGACATTCTTCACCATTTGTGGATCCAGAGAAATCTGACTTTGATAACTCACTAGTACTGTAAGAATTAGAAGATGTGTTGGCAGAATGTCAGCAAATAGTCAGGGCTATTCTTGCTGCATTATAGAATATAGGATGTACCAGAGGGGCACCCTGCAGGATCCAGTTTACTGACTCCTGATAATTCAGGAAATGATCTAGTAAAATTACTTTTTCTAATATGGATAAAGTTAGAAATCATATTAAGAACACACTAGTCAATGGTATCATCACAGAGTTCAGCAGATCATGTGTATCACCTAAAGGGGTCATATCAAAAAATAGAAAGTTACTGATGTGTGTAGACTACTAGATTTTGAACAATAACACCCAAAACCCCAAAACAGCAAAGTGGACTAGACCACCATTCAAGATGTCTTGGATGATTTGTTGGGCAGTCAGAATTGGATCTACATAGTGGCTATTATCAAATTTCTATAGGAGAGGAAGACAAGGAAAATACTGTTTTCATTGACTGAAATGTATTTTACGTGTTTGAGCATAAGCCCCAAGGCTACTACTTTCCACAAACTGACCAAAAAAAATGTGATTACAGATGCTACCTACCCTCAAATTTGGAGTAACCTAGTGAAATTATCATCTTTGGGGAAGACTGAAAGGATAAGAGAAAAGACTGATGAAAATGTTGACTTACAGGAAAATGTACTAAACCTTACTAATGATAAACTTCAGTTTGTCAAAACCTCTGTCAAATTTTTGTCACATAGTATCTCAATAAGGTGTTAGCACAGACCCAGAGAAAATAGAAGCATCTATAGATGTGGCCACACCCAAAAAACCATCAGGGCCTCAGCATATTTCTAGGGCTTAGTGTGTGATAATAATAAAATATCTATTACAGATTCTGATGCTTTGGCTAAAAGACTTCACTCAAGCACATATTAAAGGAAAGGCCCAAAAGCAGAAAGGCAAGAAATACTAAAATGTCTTAAAATTCACAGAGTCCTTAAGAGAGAGATCATTGAATTGACAGATATAAACAAGCTTCCAAAGATTTAGTCAACTGTCTCGTGTGTATATATACCATTACTGGTTTATGTGAATCCAAGAAAAGTTTTCGTCTTAAATGCATAGGAATGGGATGGTTTCTGTACCAAGAGTGATAGTCATCAGAAACTAGTTGAATCAGCCAAAAGAGGGTAGGATAATGATGGAATTTGTTATGCAATACATAAGCTGGAGTTTTTAACGATGAAGTAGATTGTCACTAAGATGTTCAATAATGATGCATATTCATGAAAAGCTCATGAATGTGGACAAAAAATAATCCATCCACATAGTCTTACAACTACAAAATTAAGTGCTACTTACCAATGGTTTGTAGCACTGGCAACTAAGAATTTAGCATATACTACCAAAGACAGGGAAGACTAACGCCCTGTCCCAGGCTGTGAAACAACAAAGCTCTGCTGATACACTAAGGAAGCAAGACAGCTATATATGATACACAAGGAGTTAAGTTACAAGAAATGGCAGTACATTTGGGAGTTAATTCAGCAGAGAAGAAAGTATCCCAATAGAATACATGAACTTTATTTCATTGAATCAGTCTTTTTTATTTCAGTTGTCTATAGATGACTGTGGAGAAGATAGTCATTGAAGCACTTTGAGAGTGAATAGATGTTAAACAGAGACAGTGATAGTAAATAAGCAAAGCTTTGGCCCTAAAGGGACCTTACTATTAAAACAATTACTTACTATTAAGAAAAGGGATCTTACTACTAAGATAAGTTGGAGCTGTGCAATGGAGTATTGGACTGGACTGTCAGTGGTCCCTCACTGGGTTCTAATATGTGGTAGGTGCTATCCAGTCCATATCTCCTTATGTCTATGATAATTGTAACATGTGGGTCAAGAGAGGATCTAAAACTATCTGGAATAGATTTAACTGCCCTAAGATTTCACCAAGAAGAGTGAGGTGTTTGTTGTATGAAATGGCTGGACTTATGCTTTAGGAAAATCATTTTGGTGGCTGAATAAAGGGTGGACTAGAGTGGGGAGAGACTTGTGGCAGGCAGATCAACAAGCAGGATATTGCAATAAATATTGTTGATGGCTGACAATTTTATAATATAGATACATATATATACAGATATGTATATGTACATACATATATATATATACTTATACATATAAAATATTTTAAAAATCATAATAGTATTTCTCAGTGTATGTACGAATTTCTTGCCAGGATCCATTAAGACTAAGTGGTCACTTTGAAAGTTTGCTGCTCAAGGTGGTAACCTTTGTTTGATTTGCCTCAAAAAGTCTAGAACTACACCTTATCCTTCTCAAGGGGACCTACGTTTTGAGTTTCATTTGCACACTGATGAACATAGTAGTGGCAGATACAACAAAAATTTCAGAGGACTTAACATCTGGTTTTCATTGTACGTATGTACAACTGTACTATGAGCAATGCCACAGGTTTTACACCTTCCTTCTGACTTTTGGGTATCAACCATACTTGTCTACTGATTTCTGTTTTAGAATATTGATGGTTTGATGGATTGATCTCTGGAAAGAGAGAGACTGCTGATACTCTAAAACATGATACCTCTCAGCTGAGGGAGAAGTGGAAAGAAACTTATCACTGAGCTATAACTTCTGCCAGAAAGCTATAACTTCTGACCTTCTTCTTTCTACTAATAGAAAAAATGATTATATGATGCCAAATGTATTGGTCAAGCCCTTTGACAAATTGAGAAAGGTTTGCTTAAAAACTCAGTCTCCATGGGATACAAAAGTGAGCCATGGATTATAAAGCTTTTGCATAATTAGCTGTTAAGAGGCTGATTAGTTCACCTATGAACAAATTGGGGGTAGGGGGACTGAGATGAGACATAAAGACACTTCACCTGTACCACATATTACTTATAGGTGAGTAATTTCCACTCCCTGATAAACAGGTATGCTGATGGACATTTTCCTCTCTAAGGAAAGAGAGACCCAGTTGCCAATGCAGCAAATACTTTCTGAACTAGAAAAAGGTGTAGAAACTTGTTCTGCAAATGAAGATTATGTACCATAACCCTCAAACCAATTTAAATAATAGGAGGAGACTAAACCTGTACATAAAAATCTAGCAGTTTAGCTGTAGAGACTCTTATGGCATTGCTATACCCTGCAGAGTATACTAACGATGCTAGGCAACACGCTTTGGGTGAGAAAGGTAGTTCTATATTTCTGATAAGGACACTGTGTTTTCATCACCTTCTTCAGGAATAGGACCAGATAACACAAGTCACTGAAGAGCATGGAATATGAGGAAATGGTTATAGACGTAGGCAGTTGGCAAAGCTAATGGTTATCTGTACAATGTGTGCGTTGCATCTGTTTACATATGTGTATTGGATCAGAAAAAGTGATTGATCAAAAGAGCTTCTGACTAGTGTATTCTTTTATGGTGAATGGAAAGTCAGGGAGAAGGGCAATGGCAAGCAGGGTATGTGGTGAGTTAAAAAATTGTTAGGATTTTGCTCAGTTTTAGTGTTGCAGAAAAAAGGAAAGAGAACTTTTCAGAGTTTATTTTCTTAACTTCCGAAAGCACAGTAATACAAAGTACAAAATCTGGTCACTCTTTTCCTCTAGACCAAACTGTGAGAGCAAGAACTGTGGGGTGGGCAGCCTTGTAGGGCTTCTACTGTTTTATTTTTTCTGTACACAGAGATTTCACCTTCTCCCTGCCTCCAGCTTGCTGGGTATAGATGAAACAGATTCTAAAAATAAGGTGTATCAGGTGGGAAGAGAAAGAGGATGACTGGAAAAGACTGAAGATAGCCGTATTCCAAAAGACAGCTCTAATTTCCAACTAACTGGCTATTGACCTGTCTAAAAGCTTATTCTGACCTTCTACATCAACCTCTCCCATACATAGCCAATTCAATTTGTTTCAACCAATATTCAAAACGTCTTCTTTGTTGTTCAGTCACATACAACTCTTTGTGACAATGTATGGGGCTTTCTTGGCAAAGATACTGGAATGGTTTGTCATTTCCTTCTCTAGTGGATTTAGGCAAATAGAGGCTAAATGACTTGCCCCAGGTCACACAGCTAGTGAGTGTCTAAGGCTGGATTTGAATTCAAGTCTTCCCAACACAAGGTCCAGCACTCTACCCACTGAGCCACCTGGCTGCCCCCAAACAAAATTTAGTAAGTACAATATGTGAAGCAGTATATTAGGCACTGGCCGTACAAAGATAAATTAACATTGTGTAGATCTATGCACACTCTTTAACTTGTCAATGTTAATTTACCATTGTCAATAAGCTTCTGTTTTATGGGGAGCTGAATTCAAACTGGAGTCACTAGTGATAGAAGAAATTGATAGGTGGGGATCAAAGTCATCCTCTTGGCTGATAAGCAAGGAATCCTCAACCACCTACTTAGATTGCCAGAGACATAGGGATGTCTGTTCCTTAAATGACAGTGACTGAATAATATATTCCAGAAATTCTACCCCATTTATCACACAAGGTGAATTTAAAGTGGACAAGTCAGTGAATTAGAGAACGAGACCATTCATATGCCTGTTTTCAAAAGATACAAGTTCTGGAACAGAAGGAGTTTCCCTTCATCCAGGATATAGCCACAATATATTTTTACCAAGAGTCTACTGCCAAAATTGTTATTTTTTTGTCATACCAGAGAAAAATTCATGCAGATATTATTAGCCACAGGTTTCTGTGGATAAGCAGGTCTCTGCTCATCTGTTCTTTGACGACTCCGGTAAAATGTTCAAAGACATTCATAATTTGTCATCAAATGACTAAGAAAAATGAGGTTTCTATCAATCTTCTGATAGTTTATTATACTTTTAAAATTTTGGCAAATTTTAGAGTTAACTATATTGACGTGATACCTGATATAGTGTCCAAGTTGAGGCACTTTTCTTTTTTCTTATATAGCTACATATATATAAAAGTTTTCAGCTTTTAGCAAGAGTATCATCATTATTAAGTCCTCTTTGACAGAGACCAAAATGAAGCAAAATGTCCAGTAAGTTTTAATCAAGGGATCATTTATTTATGATTCAAGAAAGCTGTGAAAGTTGATGGCATTAACTTCTTAAGTATTGAAGAATATCTAGAGTGAACTGATTAATTATCACTTTATTTTTACCATTAATTTTAAGGTTATAAAGTTCTGTGCTTAATTTCCCAGAACTAAAAGTATAATGTTGGAAGAAAGTTTGTAGTTTCAAAAGAAAAGAAAATTCAACTCCTATGGTATAAACCCATTAAAACAAAAATCTGTACAAACCAATCAATTTTAAAGACTTCAGGTCTTTCAAGGGACAATTTCTATTTCTTGCTTTTGTGTAACCAGTGCCTAAGATAGTGCTTTGCACATCAAAGGCACTTAACTAGGCTTATTTAATTGAACTCTATTTGAAAGTTTCACTAGATAAGAAAAATTTGAGGTAAGATCTGTCTCAATCAGGAAAGACCAAATTTCAGAATATTTTCTGGGTTTTTTTAATGCAATTTTATTACTATCTAGTGTACAGAATAAAAGGAATTGTTAGCAGAATGCCTCCTGCTAGGTCTGCTTCAATGAATTAGATAAGGTCGATTTGAAATTAATAGAATTCATTTGCATGAGAAAAATTAATATGCTAAAGTCTCTTTGAAAACAGCTCATTCTTTTAAGAAGGTTTAAGCATGCCTCTTGCCAACTTGCTTATGTTATTAATTTACTCTGCAGAAGCACCGAAGGCACAGATAAACTCTGGCCCAAGCCTGGAATGGAAGAAGACATGCCAATATTTCTTTAAGATATAGGTGTTCCTCAGTAAGTACAGCTTCAGTCACTAAAATCTTTGAATTCGAGAAGCATCTAACTGAAACACTGATCCTATCCCTACCAAGTATAAAAGTTCACATTAAAGTGTTTTCCTTATAAGAAACCAGCAAGGAGAGGACAAATATCCTTAACCAGCGTTTGGTGCCTCAGAGACATGAAGGCAGCTGTCCAGGGTCACATAGCTATTAAGTGTTCAAGTACAGAAGGCTTTAAAATCTTCTGACTTAAAATCTAGTTCTCTCACTATCAAACCATGCAACATAATATACCATTGTTTAAAATAGGAAATAAAGGGCTATAAAAGTGCAACAGAAACAGTAAACCTTTAGCACTCATTATTGACAGCTAGGTGGCTCAGTGGGTATAGCACTAGATTTGGAGTCAGTAAGACCTGTGTTCATAACTGACCTAAGTAGTTTATTGACTATGTGACAGTGGGTAGGATACTTACTATCTCTCTGCCTCAGTTTCCTTACCTGTAAAATGGGAATAATAAGAGTCTCTCTTTCTCTCTCTCCAAGGGTGGTTAGGAGCATCAAATGGGATATTTATAAAGTATTTAGCAAATATGAAAACACTATATAAATATTCCCTCTATTCCTCCTCCTCCTCCTCCTCCTTCTCCTCTTCCTCCTCCTCCTTCTACTTCTACTACTACTACTACTACTACTACTACTACTACTACTACTACTACTACTACTGCTACTACTACTACTAGATGAAAGGTTCCATGATGATCAAAAAACAGGTCCTCAGAAACAGTAGACTCCTCATTATATTTTAATCCCACAATAAGAATTCTTATAAGCATGGCATAATCCTATTTGCTTCTATTTAGTAATAATTTTATGGTTTCCTTTTGATTCTTTTGTGTAGAAGTTTTACTTCCTGGAGTTCATTTTGTTTATTTTCATTCAGTCTCTCATTAAAATTGGCACTTTCCTAAAATCTAAAATAATCTTTCATACCTCTCTTCTATTTTTCATACTTGAAAGTCAGTATGGTTCATTGAATTGGTTCTTCCAATAAAAACGTATCCAAAAAGAAATACAAAAGAAATATGGAAGGAAATTTTGCACAAAGTATTCTTTCTGAATCTCTTTTACATCAAACATATTTTAATTTGCATATTATTTTTGTCTGTATTCAGCCCTACTAGAGTATAATTTTTAAAATGACATATATACACTTCAAACTTACAAATTGTTTTACATGAATGTCATTTGGTCCTCATAATAGTCTTGGGATAGAGGTAATGAGGATATTTTAATCCTTATTTTACAGATGAGGAAATTGTGGTTCAATAGCTTACCCAAGGTAACATGATTAATAATGGACTATACTAGACTCCAGATGTAGATCTTCTGACTCCAAGTCCGGGTTTCTGGGGTGTGTGTTAGTGTAACTGGAATATCTAGTACTTAGTCCTGCCTTAATCACTGAATGGGTGCTGCCTCAGTCAAACTGAGACCTGTTAAAAACCTTAGCTTGAAAAGGCCAAGATTCCCCACAGCATCCTAGGCCATCTCCAGTCATCCTGAACCATATCTGGCCACTGGACCCAGATGACTGGAGGAGAAAGTGAGGCTGGTGACTTAGTACAGACCTCCCTCACTTCAATGCAATTCACTTGCATGTCATGGCATCACCTCCCTGACGTCATGGTCCTCTTCGAGAAAAAAAATGACAAACTAGAGCAAGCAGCAGCATCAACTTGCATACAGCAACTTGTATATTTAATCTGCTGAATTTGCTTCAACAAATTGAATTGACTGTGCATTACATAAGAGTTTACAACAGGCCCAAAACTGGAACAGATAGGCTATTAAGTAGAAATCACTGAGATCTACTATTGACTTGTTATACAACTTTCCGTCTTTCCTATTTAATTCCTCTCTGAGGCTTTCTACTTCAGTTTCTCCATTTACAAAGTTTCTCTTGGTGACTATCAGCTATCCTGGAACTCATTTCTATTATACCAAAATGATATTAGCCAGTTCTAATCGAGGCAACCTCAAATGCTCTAGTTTGAATTGTCCAACTAATTGGTTCAAGTTTCCATTTGCTAGGTTTCTATAGGACAGTCTTAGAGAATATCTATCAGTACTTAATAAACTTTGGGAATCTTCCTTTCATGTTTTCAACGTGTTATTATTAAAAATGAGACACACATAAGATTTTCTGGGGTTAAAGCCATACGATTTAGATTAATGTATTTTTTCTTCAATTATATATGTTCTTGTGTATGTAGGTTTCATAAGGAACATTAACTACTTTCAGGAGTTTTACTGAAAGTTTAGTGGCAATTTTATCCAAGATGTGAATTCAATATCTTATTTGTCACTTACAGAATAAATAACTTCTATTTCCTTCTAACTTGTGCTTAGGTTGCAAAAGGAGTGTATCATTGATGGATGACAGTTTCATGATTACAGTTCTCTTATACTTGCTAGCTTAATGCATCATTTATGAAATATTTGTTTTTATTGGAAATTAGCTTGCTTTTGGATTTCTGGGCCAAAGCACAAGCCTGCAAGGAGACTTGACATTGAGTTTATTTTATTATTATCCCTTCGCAAATTTCCATTGACTTAAGTCATGACATCAGTTTCTAACAGCCTATGAAGGAAAATACAAATGACTTTTGTTTGTCTGAACTTATAAGTATAAATATTTTTTCCTACTTTTCAGGACCCTAAAAAAAGTACTTTAAAGATGGTTTAAAACTCTCTATAGAGCAAAATCTTAAAATGGGTAAAATTTTTGTAATGAATTATTGTTGCATCCCTTAGGTGTAATTAAGTTTTGATTTCCAGGATATAGCCCCAAACATAGACAGCATGTACTGGTTCTCTGAAAACTGGCAGGAATGAGACATTAAAGCCAACTTGTGGTGAACAAATTGCTGCACCATTTTTATTGTGTGAAGAGAGGCAAACTCTAGCTCAGACTGTGGCCTTAGAGAGGTTGTTTAGACTTATGAGACTCAGTTTCTGCAGTTCTAAAAGAGGAGTAGGAATATTTCATTGCTTACCACAAAGGTTATTTCAAGGATCAAATAAAATTTATTGAGTATTATTCTTGTAAAATGTGTTAATTACAAAGGACTATCTAAATGTCAACTTAAGTTGAAAAATTAATAGATTTTGATATTTGGGGATCACCAGTGAAAAGACCTACTTTAAAAGGAAGACAATGAACCATAATCTCGTTGTATAAATTGCTTCAGAGTCATTCTTGACTCTTTATTCTCCCTCTCACCCCATATATTCAATCAGTTGTCAAGTCTTGTTGATTCTACTTTGACAACTCTCAGGTCTGTCACCTTTACAACAACATGGCTACCCCCTTGATCAAGCACCCAGGACCTTTCACTTGTGTAATTGCAAGGACCTCCTAATCTAATTGGATTAATCTCCATCTCATATCTTTCACCTCTCCAATGTGCCTTTCAAAATAGCTTTCAGAATGATTATATACATATATGTGAGTATGTATGTGTGAGTATATATGTGTGTGTATGTATATATGTGTATGTGCATATATGTATAAATAAAAGAAATATCCTTCACACATCTCTTCTCTTGATCTTTTTCCATACCTGCAATGCATTCTCTTAGGCTCCTATCCTTAAGAATCTATAAATTCCTTCAAAACTCAACTCATGAGTTCATTTCTATAATATATTTCTGATTCTCCCCATCTATTGGTACCTTCCCCCCACCAAAAATAAAATTATATTTGCTTTGCACAGATTTATCTGTGTATATTTTATCTCCATGGATGGGGCAAAGCCTATTTCATTTTTGTCTGTATATCTCCGGTGCCTAGAAGAGTACCTGGCACATATATAGCTACAGGTACTTAATAAATGGGTAGCTAGGTCTGAAGCCAACAAGGCAAATGGCAAACCACTCCAGTATCTTTGCCATGAAATCCCCAAATGGGGTGACAAAGAGTTGGACATGACTAACAAATGACTGAACTATAGCAACTCAATGAATGGGAGTTGTTTGATTTTTTTTAAATGAACAATCATTTAATTTGCAATAATTATGAAGAGCCATCTACCAAACGTTTAAAAACTTGCTAGGGTATTTCAGTTTTCTTGCTTCTTAATATTTTAGTTTGAGCAAGTTTGGGCAGAGCTTAAAATTAATATCATGCAAGTTCAAGCCTGTTAGGAGTATAAATATATCTATTATTAAAGTAAAGAAATGTTTCTGTACCAGATAGAATAACTTCTGTTTGATTTCATGGCCCTTCAAAAGAAGTGTGTTAATGAGAAAAAAATAAGCTGTTTTTTTAAAAATAAAGCTATTTATAATCAGAAATAAATTTCTTACAGAATTTGCAAACCAGAGATTTGAAATGGAAATATCTTTAGACGGTGCTTATATCCTTTAGCCTTTTTTTTTTTTTTTTAGGTCATTGTACCTATTTTGTGCAGGAGTATCAGTGTGAAGATACAGCATGGCGTAGTGGATAGAGAGCCTCTATTGGTACCAGAAGATCTGGATTCAAGTCCAGCTTCCGACACCATTGTAAGTCATTCAACCTCTCGGTGCCCTATTGAGCTCTATAACTGTATATAACTATATATAACTATATATATATATGTATATATCACAGCACAGGCTAATGTGTATTAGTAGTAGAAGTTTCTTTAAGAATTTTTTACATGAATGAAATAATACACCTAGAACAAAAAGAGAGAAAGAAATAATGCAGTTCAATGCGTCACATTAGTCAATATGAAGGGTGTAGGCCAGTGGTTTGGTTTCAGGACCCTGTTATTGTCTTTTAAAATTATTGAAGACTTCAAAGATCTTTCGTTTATGTGGGTTAGAGCTATTGACATTTACCATATCAGAAGCTTGTGGATACATTTTTAAAATAGTAATTTATTCATATAATAATAATATTATTTATTATTATTATAGTAATTTTATAGATTGTATTATATTATTCATGTAGTATATTGTTATATAACTAACAAAATATTGCATATTAATGCATTTTATTAAAATTAACTTTATTTTCTTAAACAACCAAAAAAGTTAGAATAGCATTGTTTTACATAGTTTTGTAAATCTCTTTAATGTCTGTAGACAGTTGGGTTCTCATATCTGCTGCTGCATTCAGTCTGTTCTTTGATAAGTAGTTTTGATAGATATATGTGAAAAAAAAATCTGGTCTCATAAAGATATGTATTTGGGAAAGGGTAGATTATTTTAATAAGCAAATAGCACTTTTACATTGTTAAGGAAATAGTTTTGACCTTGTAGACCTCCTGGATTCACAATTTGAGAACTGCTGGTGTAGGCAATAAGTTGTGGAAAAGTAGGATAGAGCGTATTTCTGAAACCCTTTCTTAGTTTCTCTCAATCCAGGGCCTCCCTCTGTGGGCTATTTCAGGTTTCAGCATATCAAAAACCACCTTTAATGTAAATGATAAGCAGGAGGCTACAGCTTGGAAAGAGAGCTGATTTCCCATTAAGTATACATAATGATAATCTCATTTGACAAATAAAGGCCAAACCATTTCATATGAACCAAGAAACATTAACATTAACAACAGGAAATTTAACACAAAACCCATCCATAAGATTATCTAACATTTCTAATAGCAGGGCTTACAGTTGGCTTTCTTAACTTTAAATATCTTTCAAGGAAAAGTTTAATGATGATTAAATTCAGTAATAACCTTTTAGGGTTGTTTACTCTGCTTTCAAATGTTTGTATCTATTCCCTCTTTCAAAATTTAAATCAAGAAAAGATGATTATAAGTGCAGTAATGAAACTGAAGGTGAGCAAGGCTGTTATTTACATGATACCTTAACAGTTAGCAAAGACCACATCCTCGCAAATTTGGACAGAACAAAGAAATGCACTTGGACTAAAATATTATCATTTTTTTACCATCATCATTTCAGCTACGGAAAATTAGCAGAAAAATAATAGGCAAAAGAAAAGCTAATGTTTGTTTTTTCCCCTTAAAAATGTGATCCCATTTATTGAAATGGGAATAGCTTGAGAACATTCACATTTGAAAGAGTATGTGTCTAAAAGATTTTTTTTAATCTGTTAGTAAAAGAACATATAACTCCCCTAGTTAGTGGTTACTACGAATTTAAAATATACAAAAGGAATGAATGAATAGAAAGTTCTTGATTCTTATTGATCGATATTTTATCAAAAGATTAATGCTCTTACGTTTCAGGCCTTAATAAGGTTTTCTTTCATTTAATCTTCTCATTTCTCAATAGATTAAATTGACTATTGGCAAGTGTAAGTGTCCATATTTATTGCTATCCTACCTCTTTTTTCTCTCTGCCAACTGTCTGCAGACCTCCTGCCACCGAACATTCAGGTAATCCAGTTTATCCTCTAAAATACTCGCATCTCCTTTGGACGACTGTTCGATTATCTCTTCTCCAGTTACGGTTAATTCCTTGACAACAGGTTGCTGCCGACTGATGCCATCCTGGAGCTCCTGGAACACACCAGAACAACCAGGACAAAACAAATGTGAAATGCTACTTTTTTGGTGGGTGGAGAGGAGGAACATGAAATAAAGTCTTTGGCAAGACAGCTGGGGAGTGAAACAAATAAAATCCACCAAGGGAAAATGTGTGCTTATGTGTGTGCATACACACACATACACACATATACATATAAAATACATATGTGTGTACATATATAACATATGCTTGCGATAATGTATTATATACGTACACATTACCTGTGTATATATATGTGTATATGTATATATCTATCCATATACACACACATTGACTGGAAAACTGAAATAACTAGGGTAGGAAATAAAGATGTCTTTTAATGTTTTTTCCACAAGCATCTTCAAAGTTCTGGTCTAGTTTAGACTTTAAAAAAATAGCTTGCTAAAGAATATTATAATGTTCTACAAATCAATTAGTAGGAAAATATATCAAGTGTAAATGTACTTTCTTATTCCCATAACTATGGGTAGGCTATAAAGTGCTATGAACTTAAAAGTAAGCAAAGGTTTTGAATTTCTAATCAATTACTCATATGAAATATAAAAATAAAGAATGAAAGAGAAGGATTTTTTTGTGAAATTATTCTGAAATCTTTAAAATAAAACATGTCCCTGTGTGACCAAGCTTAGTTATACACTTGACCCCATAGGCACATTGTTCTTTTTCTTAGTACATTCTTTGAATCTCCTGTTTTCCCCTATAATAGGCTACTACAGCTAGATGGCACAATGAATGGGAGTCTAGACCTGGTATCAAGAAGTCCTGAGTCTAAAATCTAGGCTCAGTATCACATGTTTATCATCTGAGTGTCTCTAGGTAAGTCATTTAACATCTGACTTCCTCAGTTTCCTTGACTGTAAAATAAAAATAATAATAGCATCTGCCTCCCAGGGTTATTGTGACGATAAAATGAGATAATAGCTGTAAAATCCTTTGATCCTATTATTGTTCTTGTGCTTATAGCAGAGGTAAACATGAGAAAGGACATGGTTATTGGGTCCTCTTTGTGAGACCTGTGCTCTGGTTTGGAGGGGATGGACTAAACAATGGCTTCTTGCTGGGGGACATGTACTGTATTTTGGGATAATGCTTGTGTCTTTGTTTTCTGAGGAGTTGCATGAAAGATGATTGCCATCTGATCTTTGAAGCACATTACACCACCAACCACTACCCCACCCCTGCCCTGACTACAGTCAGTTGTAAGGTTTATAGAAAGGCTTTTACCTCTCTCCCTTTTAGAATACCCTCTTTTGAGTATTCTAGCTCTTTCCTCGACTTTCAGAAAAGGAGGCAGAAGGGATTTACCTAACAGAAATAGTGACTGACTCCAGGACATGGCACTGAGAACACAAGCTTGAGCCTGAGACTTGATCTCAAGATCTTGACTGCCTCTTCTGTTTTGTGTTTCTATTCCTGGGCCAATGTCATTGAATAGTGACCCTGAGAATTGGACGTTTCCATCCCTGGAATTAACCTCATGAATTCTAAGGGTAAAGAGTTCTTGAGTTAGAGCTAGGTATCCAACAGGAGATAAGGAAACAAACTTTTATTAAGTGCCTGCTATGTGGCAAGAACTGTGATGAGTGACTTACAAATATCCCATTTGAACTTCAGAACAGTACAGGTGCCATTAGTATCCTCATTTTACTGATGAGGAAATTGAAGGAAACAGAGGTTAAATGACTTGTCTAGGGTTGCACAACTAGTCAATGTCAGGTTAAATTTGAACTCAAGTTTTCCCGATTCCAGGTCCAGAGCTCTATCCATTGTGCCACCTAACCATCTACGCACTCCCTTCAACAACATTGCTTCTAAAAGGAGATAAAAACTGATGCAATCATGCTGAACATAAAGGGAGGAAAAGGGTCATGCCACACCTGGTTGGCTAGAAAACCTGGTGTTTCTTTTTGTGATTTACTTGGACATATCTAAGATGAAAATGAAATAACTGTTCTACAAGTCCTATGAAATTTTCTTTAGCTTCAGGGAGAATGCAAGGTATCCAAAAATCTTAGTACAGTTTCAAGCTTTTAATACCATAATAGCTTCATATTAAGTCTGAAGAACTAGTATTTTATGTTTTAAATGTTTGTTAATTGCTATTTATAAGTCTTTTCTGTTTCAAATATAGTTTCTGTGTTAGAGGAAATCATTGTGTTACACCTGATACTTATTTTAGACATCGAGAACTTTTCCTAGAAGGGATTATGTTTAACCCTTCAGAGAGACTTAAACAAGATCCATGCTTAAATTCTGCTGTAGATATCCTCTCTCCTCCTCCCAGAGTTCTTTTCCAGCACAGGGCATAATGAGCCAGAGAAAATATGAGAAAAGTCTGACTTCCTTCTTTGAGGGTCACACTGCCCCAAAGATGAACCTGGGAATGGAAGGAGATCCTGTGGGGTACATACTTATGTTTATACATGTTGTATCTCCCTGAACAGATTGTACTCTTGTTAAAGGTGGGGAGTATGTCATTTTTTTCCCCTAGACCTTTGTACAGCACTTTACATATGAGATATTTCAAGAATGTTTGTTGAATTGAGCAAATTGGATAAATTATTTTTAAAAGAATGCCATCTAATAGACTCTCTGTTTTGTTTTGCATAAAATAATACAGTTTAGATCTAATTGTTTTATGGTAGCAGTCATTTATGAAATTCTTTAGGAACTCAGTATTCATATTTAAGTATTAATGCTTAATTTCTTGGGTTTTTTAAAATAGGAGCACTTTTGAACTCAGCTAATCTGCGCCTTTTATTCTAACAAAACTGATATGTAAGGAGTCAGAAAATAGAATTAACTTAGAAAAAATGAACTATTAGGATCATTGATTTTGAAAATGAGAGTTTCCGTTGATCATGAAATTCAAATGTATGTATATATATATACACACACATATATATCTATGTACACATATATAATTATGTGCATATGTCCATAAGCACATAAAGAATATAAATCTCATATAGGAAAATCTTATAATACTATCATCAGTCACTAAGCATTTATTAAGCCTTTATCATGTACCCAGATCCATGCTAAATGCTGGAAATTAGAAGTATATATGTGTGTGTGTGTGTGTGTGTGTGTGTGTGTGTGTGTGTGTGTGTGTGTGTGTGTGTGTAGTTTCATTCAAAAAAGTGAAGGAGTCACCTGGAAAATAAATAATTACTTACAAGATACATGCAGAATAGCTGGAAGGTAGCTTTACATGTGAAAGCCTTAGCACCTGAGAATAGGGTAGAGCTGAACTATGAAAGAATGCCTGAAGAAGGTAACATTTGAGCTGAATCTTAAAAGAATACACATATTCTAAGAGATGGAGTTGAAAAGAGATGTTATTGTAGTCAGAATGGCCACTACACAGGCACAGAGACCAGAGATGGACAGACAGTTGTGCGTGAGGCACGGTAAGTCAGTAAGTAGGTATGGCTGGACCATAGAGTTCATGGAGAAGGGTAATATATGCAGAGACTGAAAAGGCAGGAAGGGGCCAGGTTGTGAAGAGTTTAAATTCCAACAAAATTCTCATTAACAAATACTCTAACTTCCATGGAACTATCATTTTAATTTTTATTATCCATGTCTTATTCACTATAATGTTTTCTATGCATTACCTTCGAAAGGAGAATAGGTGACATCAGTATTATTGTCCTCATTTTTTTTCAGCCAGTTTCCCTTGATCATTAGGCAGTATGTGATAGAGGTGAAATCCAAACCCAAGTGTCCCAGTTCCAAGCCCTGTACCCTTTCTACTATGAACCTGCCTTTCACCATCTAACCATAGGATCCACTAGGGGATATTTCTGTTTCTAAAATGAATTAAAGTAAGAAAGAATAATCAATTAGAAAGGAATGATTGAAAGTTAATTCATATGAAGTTCCAAATTGGGGTCTTTTTTTTTTTTTGGTGAAAGAGTAACTCCTTAACTTATTACATTTGTATGGAAAGATTAGGTAGCAAGGCATAATAAGCCTCTCTATGCAAATTTGCATAATGCATGTTTTAAAAAGAAAACTAATACTCTTTAAGAAGCATAGTGGATTAACTAGTAGAGAGAGAAAAACATGGTAACAAAATAATGGATCAAAACTGAAAGCAAAATTGTGGACTTGGTGTTCCTGAGTTATCTCCTGAGACTGAAAGATGATAATGTTTAGAGATGATACGTTATTTTTTAAATATGGGGAGTTTTTAGATTTTATGAAGTGAAATTTGGTAAAACATTATCAATCTGGTTTATTCAAAATAGTGGGTAATTCAAAGCAGTTGCTACTCCCCAGCTGACTGAATAATATTAGGTAATCAATTTTTCTTTCTTAAAGTTACTCTTGGTCTCCTCTCCAAGTTACATACATAATTTGTTTTCAGTACCTTACTTAATTTTTAATACACAAGACTGCTATTTATTTTCTCCATCACAGAAATAAATGCTTAATACATAAAAAGACTCTTAAGTGTGCACTGACAAATACTTAGCACATGAAACAGTAGGCCATTTCTACTGTTATATTCTCCTGGAAAGTAGGAAAGACTCCCAGGAGACCATGTTATTGATGAATAGGCATTTCCAGTATCTAAGTGTCACAGTGGTGGGGAACCTGTCACCTCAAGGTTATATGTGGACCTCTAGGTCTTTTGACTGAATCCAAATTTCACAGAACAAATCCCCTTAAGAAAAGGAGGTTCCAAGGGTTCCCCACCCCTGCTCTAAGATAATACATTGACAAGGTACAATTTTCCTGCTTTTTCATGTTCTTTATCATTTTTTTTTTTTGCAAGGGGATATAGTGGAAAGAGTTCTTGCCTCGAAATCCAAGGTCCTAAGTGTGGTCCTTATTAGTTTTCCTTTGATTCCATCAATTTGACTTCAATCAATTGATTTCTTCAATTCCTTTGGCTTCAATTTTCATGTTTACACAGGTGATTTCCATGATTACCAACCTTGATAAGAACATCAGTCCCATATTTAATGCATCCCTGTCACTGGAGATTTTCAGACAGAGACTGAATGACCATTTGTCAAAGATCTGATAAGAACTCCTGTTTAAATATAGTTTGGAATGGATGGTCTCTGAAATCCATTCAGTTAGACTTTGAAGAGAAGTCTTATACACATGGTCATGGACAATTCACTCTCAGGGGCAGCTAGGTGGAACAGTAGATAGGAGTGCTGGGCCTGGAGTAAGAAAAAATTCAAATCTGTCCTCAGACACCTACTCTGGGCAAGTCACTTTACCCTGTTTGCCTCACTTTCCTCACCTGTAAAATGAGCTGGAGAAGGAAATGGCAAAACACTCCAGTATTGTTGCAAAGAAAACCCCAGATGAGGTTGTGAAGGGTCAGACACAACTAAAACTAACTGAGCAACAATAATCCACCCTCTATTCTACAGCTAGATGAGAGTACCAGGCCATTTTCTTCACGTTGGTCATTGGGACAGAATGCATTTGGAGAATGACTTGTGATGGTTTGTGGTCAAGTAGCAAGAGAGAAAAATTAGTATTTGGCCTGAGTGATTATATAAAGAAAATAATTAGGTAACTTCACTATTCAGGACAGAGAAGGTATCAGCAATTGAGAGTCAATGGAAGTGTATTTGTAACACATAGTAGGTGCATAGTAAGTATTTGTTATCCAGATAGTTGTCAAGTATACAAACTCTTCGATATTTCTGGAAATGGTCTTTCCTTTCCACTTCCAGTGCAACCATGTCCTCATCTCCTTTTGCCTTTGTCATAAGCAGGTCTTGGGTAGTGTGAATAATGAAACAGTGGTCACATATATTTGAATTCATCCTCTTTGAAACTAAATTGTTAAAAAAAATTGTCATTGGTTCCAAATCAATGGAAATATGCAATGAGAATTCAAATAATATAACCTTACAGAATTCATTATTTGCAATAAACAGGACCTTCCTTTATTCCATTCTAATGAGGATTCCTGTCTTTATCCCTTTTTCAATCCATGCTTTGCTTCACACCGAGCAATCGTCTTAAAGCACAACTCTGATCACAGAACCATCTTATGTTACTTTTCTACTCAAAAAATTTCAGTGGCTCCCCATTGCCTAGTAAATAAAGTATAAACTCCTGGTTTTGCATCTCTTATAGTCCTCTTCTCCAATCCCCACCAAATCTACCTTTCCATCTATATCTCATACTACTATCCCTTACTTACTCTAAATTCTAGCCAAATTGGACTACTTTCTGTAATTCATTCTTCTTCCCATGCGTGCCTGATATCAGTTTCTTCCTGAAGCTTTCCCTTACATTTTGCCCACCCAGCTAACCCTTTCATCTCTCCCAACTAAAAGTGAGTTCTCTAGGTTCCAATTTCTCATATAATTCTGCTTTTTCTCTTTTCCATTTATCCCACTTCCTATATCACATATATTTCTTTCATTCTATTAGATTGCAAACCCTTGAGAGCTCATTCTGTGTCATATCTATGTGTGTATATCCAAAATCTAGCATGGTGCATGGTGCAGGCTGCTCCAAAAGTATTCATGTAACTTTGGGAAACACTCTGCATTTAGTAAGCACTTTTAATAAATGTTTGTTGACATATAGTGATTTATTCTACATCCTGGTATCAGCTTAGCAAAATTTTGAATTTAAAGATCTTCATTCCTCTCTTTCCAAAGCGTTCACAAACTAAGCTAGCCGTTTGCCTTAATGTCCTTTTTACATCAGCAACACTGTACAATTTTGTCTGAAAGGACTCAATATGAGTGGGTGGAGGCTTATAAAGGACACGAACTGTTGTATTATTTATGATAAGAAAAACTACAAGAAACATTGCACTAATAAAAAAATTGTAAAACTTTCTAAAACTGCAGAAATGGGCAGTAAGAAGGAAATGAAAGAGAGTTAAGGAAGAAAAGGAATAAGGAGGGGCTGAATAATGCTTGGAAACTGTGCGATGATAAATTGCATGAATTGTGTAGTAGATAAAGGAATTGGTAAATATCCATAAACTAAATGGAGCAGAAATAGGAAAATGAAAGGTTACAGAAAGAGAATGAAAAAAAGATAAGCAGAGAAAATGGAGAAGAGTGGGTAGAAAGAACATCTAACCTTCACTGAGCTAGCTGATGAAACAGAGTAAGATAAATCGAGATTTAGAATTTGGCCGTGGAGACACTTTGGGACCTGAAATATCTGGTTTACTTATAGGTCAAATGGAAACAATAGAGTTCTGCCTCCTAGAGAGCGATAAAACTAAGTGGGATTGATATCAAGTAAACTGCCATCCACGAATATGTAATGTAGTATTTTCTAGTCCAGTCTTGTTTTCCTCCTTTATAAAAAGAAGACCCAAACATTCCTGTTGAATCTTTTTTGTCACCTATCCGAACTCAAGGAATCTGAAAGATCATCCTCACTACTTTGTGAAAGGATAAATGAAATGAGATTTTCTTCAGCCTTCATGATTAGACATTCCGTGTGCTATTATTAAGATCAGTACTTAATTCCATATGTGGATATGAGTTCAATAAAATCAGGATGACTAGACCATGAAAGTATAAAAACTACAGTGCATAAGAACTGAGTTTTAAATAGAAGAGTTACATGTTTCCTCAGATAATTAAATTTTTCACAGACTATGAAGAAATCTGTTATCTTGAATAGTTACCCACAGTGGGTGACTTGCCAAACTTCTAATAATTTCTTACATTTGTATACATCATTTACAAAGTATGTAAAGCATTTAATAAGATTTGATCTTTAACACATTCCTATTGAATTGGCTTTAACCCCATGTCATAGGTAACGAAACTGTGGTCAGAGAAGTCAAGGGTTTTGCCTGAAACTACATGCTACTAAGTGGCAGAGCCTGGATTTTTCTGATTTCCATATCTGAAGTATTTCAGCTATACTATATTACCATTTTAGAAGTGAACCCAATTTTCCACCCTTAAAGTTTATGATCTTATAAATGTAGATCTTTAATAAGTGTTTGTAGAACTCTAGAACTGAAGGAAGGCAGATTGGACAAATTTGACCGTGTTCCAGTTAGTAGTGAATTGAATGTGACTGCAAAGAAAAGGAACTGGAGACCAGAAGCAGGGAAGGAGAGACAGAGAGAGAGAGAGAGAGAGAGAGAGAGAGAGAGAGAGAGAGAAAGAGAGAGAGAGAGAGAGAGAGAGAGAGAGAGAGAGAACACTGAAGTATTATGGTATCCTAAATGTCCTAATTCATCAATGTGTTTTCTGATTGGTATTAAGAGATAATGCAGAAATACAAATATATGTTGGTGCTCTCTTTCCCATTTGTTTTCTCTTTTTCTGTATTTTTTCATATAAAGGTATACCAAAAATCTTGCTGCATTTTTAAGCTTTATTATGTTAAAATAAAAGCATATATATGTAACATATACACATGATCATTCTACACATTTACACACATATATATATAGTACACACACATATATATACACATGCATCTTATACATATACACATAAAGATACAGAATAATGTATATATGCATTTTTATTGTGTGTATCAATGTATATATATGTATATGTATATTATATGTGTGTAAAATACACATTCACAAGTTAGAATATTTACCAAACCATGTAAAGAGCTACAAAAAGTGAGATTTTTCTTACCTTGAACTTAAAGGATGACCAAAAATTTGAATTCATACTATTGTCTCACTCCTAGCTAAAGGACCACAGCTATGAATTAGGACACTAAATTGTAATGGCTGCTGTAAATGTATAAGTTATATCCATATATTTTTTAATATTTAATGATAGGTTAAATCCCTACTAGTCAGCTATGTGGCTCAGTAGATACAGTGCCAGACCCGGAGTCAGGAAAACCTGAGTTCAAATCTGACCTTAGACACTTACTAGCTGTATGCTGTATGCAAATCACTCAATGCTATTTGCCTCAGTTTCCTTCTATGTAAAATGGACTGGAGAAGAACATGGCAAATCACACCAGTGTCTTTGCCAAGAAAACCCCAAAAGGAGTCATGAAGATTTGAACACTGAAACAAATGAAAAAACAAAATGGGGGAAAAAATGTTGGAGGTACCTATGATAGCCCTTTTGGGAATGGGAGTAGCTAGGTGGCAAAGTAGATAGAGCACTGAGTTTGGAATTAGGAAGATTGATCTTCCTGAGTTCACTTACTAGCTGTGTCACCCTCAGTTTCCTCATCTGTAAAATGAACTGGAGAAGGAAATAGCAAACCACTCTAGTATCTTTCTCAAGAAAATCCCAAATGGGGTCACTAAAGGTAGGTCATGACTGAAATGACACAAAGAATAACAAAATTCCTATTAACAATAATCCCTCAAAGTTTTTTTTTGGGGGGGTAGCAGGCAATGATACTAAAATAGGTTTTGTTTCATTCTATCTAGAGTTTGTTTTTTTTTACGTGTGTTGTACAACATTTGAACTCTTTGTTGGTAAAATTCCCAGGCTGTTCCTGAAGGTGGAGGCTATAAAAGAATAATAAAAATACCTACTCAAACTCAAAGCATAATATTCCATTTCAAATGAAAATACCTTATGACTGAACTAGATGATAATGATATACAGTAGCAGTTAATTTTAATAGGACATTTACTGAATATCAAATCATAATGTAATTTCCTTTGGAAGCATTTTATCTTAAAATAAGTACTTATATAAATCCATAATGATCAAGGGTATTAAGGTGTTTACCAGATGAATTCATAATAATTTAAATACATAAAATACAAGAGAATTTTTTTCTTTAAAAAAAAACAACAAATCATTAACATTTCAAGGATCTGTTATTTTATCTGGGTGAGATTTACTCTACCAGTACAAACTGCAACCCCTCTGTAATTGATGAGATAGTGTCTAAGAATTGCTGGGATTAAAAAAAAAAAAAACCTCTTGCTGCAGCCAAGCTGATGATGACGCTCTCCAGACTTGCTTAGGTTTGTCTTTAACCACAGTCTTTCATACTCCAAGCCTTTCTCAGCTTAGAAAGACTGGCCAGAGCTTATACTCCAGTCCTGTGGCTTTTGCAAACTTACAGTCACCTGAGTGGTGGAGGAGAGGCAGCCAAAAAGGACTTCAATAAATGTTTTAAAAATAAGCTTTAGAAAATACTACAACTCCCCCGAAAATACATTTTCTTTGAAGTAAGGAGTTATAAGTATATTCTCTATCTCTTTCTCTCCATATATACATATATGTATGCATAAATGTGCATGCATGTGTGTGTGTCTCTCTCTCTCTGTATATATATATAGACACACACACATAGATACCTACATACTTGTCCCTTAACACTGGGGGTGGGGTGATTAAGGACATAGGACCACCAAGAACGTGAAAAACTCAGAATAACTCCAGGCCCAAGCCCAAACCTCTATTTTTTAATAATTCTGATTATATCTAATATATATGACTAGTAAAACAACACACTGTAACAATAAAAAAAGTTACAGTTTCCATGGAGGGAGATTCCTATCTTGCACACAATGCAGAGTCTTCACAGCCGCTGGTATAACCACAGCAACTGCTTCACTGATTTTCTTCTCCCAAGAAAAGATTTAAGGATCACTGGAGGTGGCGTATGGGAGATGGGGAAATCACGTGTCTGAGTCTGGATGGCAAAGAGACAAAGGGGAAGCATTCCCAAAAAGTGTTAACTGGTTTTTTTTAGTGCACTGAAATGTTTAACAAAATACAATTGTTTACAATAAATTTATGTATGTATACTTATGGTAGTAAGTTATAAAGCTGATTAATATTATGCAGTATGCATTTATAACTTACTACATCTTTTTATTTTTAGTTTACATGTTCATGTTGTCTGTGACTTTTTGCACTATGTGCAAATCTCCAAAAATTCCCATTTAATCATTAGTGGACAACCCACAAATAACCAAAACCGTGAATGCAAAACCTGCAAATGTCAAGGGTCAGCTACATATTATACAAATACGCAGTGGAACTCATTTATGTAATTGCTGGTGTATGTGTGTAACTTAAAGGTTTGCTAAATGCTTTACATAATTTTATAATCACTCTAACTGTGATCTAAAGGATACTATTCTCATTTTACTCATGAGGAAACTGAGGCAGAAAACCTTGCAGAGTCACACATCTAAAAAATATCTTGAGGCAGGATTCAAATTTAGTTCTGACTGACTCCATGTTCAAGACACTGTGTCAACTAACTGGGATGGATCCAGACCTTTATAAACATTATTTTCTCTGTTGAGTTTTTAACATAAGCAGCTTGATATTTAAAGTCTAGCAAAGTGAATCACTTTAGTCATATTCCACTAAATGGCAAAATTCTAGATTTTATTTAATTCCTCTTAAATTCTAAATTATTTATAAGTCCCTTTCCTCTTAAATACCAACTTATTCATTAGTCATTTGAGTGAACATTTGGAGCTAGATAGCAGATTTCCTCATCTTATATGAAAAATTCAGATCTATTTGGCAACTTGAGAATGCACGCAGCCATCTTCCACTCCAAACTTGGTTCTTATGCATTGCACTTTTTAAGTCTTCATGGCCTAGTTATCCTAATTTATCAGACTCTTAGATCCAGATATGGCATTCTTTAAACAAAGATATTAGTAGTACCATTCTGAATGAAAAGTGTTGGCCCTCAACAAAATTCCCCAGGTAAGGGGCTCCCCAGTTTTAGCTATGCAGGAGCAACCAGAGTAGTTTATTGCCCACTTTGTTAAAATCATTTCCATGAACACCTGACTTACTCTTGCCATCAGTTCAACATGCTATCTTCCTGAGTCTTACTTGGGGCCTCAATCAGAACACTGATTCTAGCTGAAACTTTCAGCTCCCCTAGCAACAGATATTGGCAGTTTTTCCCCCTTGGAGTTTCTGCCTGCATTATGTCAACAGGGAATTACAACTTCACAAAATATACATGAAAATTAGGTTTATTACAAGAGAAGTGAACATGCATGTGGAACCCGAAGAGTTCACAATCCACATAGAAGTTTCCATATTTATGATAATAGGACAAAGGAAGGAGGAGAAAACACAAATTTCTGCCTAAAGGATTGTGGTATGAGGTGGGAAAGGTTCAGGAAAAGTGGGAAAAGGACTAAATTCATCCAGAAGGGGAAAGCAAGATGACAAAAAACCCAGAATTCTTTTCCCTTAGAAACTGTGAAGACTGTGAAGATAGGATGTTTTGCTTATCTACAAGGGTCCCAGTTGCAAAAGTAATTTCCCAAGACTGGTACCTGTCTTGACTCCCAAGAGTCAGTTGGATATGGGGAGTCCAGTTTGGAATACAAATAACAAACTATGTCAGCATGTGGGGTTGGGGTTCCTCCCTGACCCATTCAGGGTCTCCTGCATACTCTTGATCCAGTGTTTCTGGAAAACATGGCAACTCAGAAAAACAAGTTCCTTAACATTTCTCAACAATTGCTGTGGAGTGTTACCATGATAGACTATTCCTTCTCTTACACATCTGTTTATCCTGAACCTTTTTCCTTTTAGTATAATGAAAGCCCCTGGAAGCCAGGGATGGTTTGATTTTGGTCTTGGTCTCTCATCCCTGGTACAGAGCCTGGCACACAGTAGATCTCTGAAGAGAATTCTACAGCATTCTGACCTTGCTCCACCCCTCTCCTCTATATTTTTATCAGTCAGTTCGTCAACAATCATTTACAAATGCTTACTATGTGTTAGGCACTGTACTAAGTGTGGGGGATACAAAGAAAGGACAAAAAAAAGTCTCTGCCTTCTAAGAGCTTATATTTATAATGATGGGACAATATGTAATTAACCAGACACATGTAGTCTACATACGGAAAAAAACGCAGGTTGTCTGCAAAAGAAGATGTTAATGTTGGGAACAGGAGGGCTGGGGGCCAGGGTATATAAATGCAGGAAAGGCTTCCTACAGAAAGTAGAATTTGAGTTTAGTCCTGAAGGAGGCTGGGGAAACTTAAAAGTAGAAGGGAGGAGGCAGGGCATTCCAGGCATTGGAGACAAAGGCAAGATACAGGAGATTTAATGTTCTGTTTGATGAGCTACATATAGATCAGGACAGCTAGATTGTAGTTTGCATGGAGGAGAGTAAGAAATAAGACTGGAAAATTAAGAAGGGGGCCAGATTATGAAATACTTAAATACCAAATAAAGGACTTCATAGTTCTTCTTGGTGGTATTGAAAGGTCCCTAGAGGTCACTGAGCAAGGGTGCCGCAGTTATATCTACTCTTTAGAAAAAATCTTGGCAGCTCTGTGCAGGCTAGATTGAATTGTGATTTTTTAAAATTATTTTTAAAAATTATTTAATATAGAGCTACACTTGAACTCCTTCTCTGGATGGGTAGGAAGGAGGAAGGTCAATCTTCCATTCTTCTAACTTTGTTTCATACTAGTCCTTAACTCTTATCTCCCTTTTTTTGTGGGGATATTCCATCTGGAATGCTAATTAACCTCTTATGTGCTTAAAGCAGTTGCCAAAGACCAGCAGAGATTTAAGAAGTAGAGAATGAAAGTAGGCATGAATATCCTGAAAGGACAGGTGGACAGCTCCTTATTTCTTCAGGTTTCAGCCCTCTGCTATGTACAAGTCATTTTTACTTAAATAAATAAATGAGTAAATACATGAAAATCTTTAAATGATTTGGTAAAATAACAATGGCCCTATTTAATAAAGTAGTAATAAAAAGCCACATTCAAAGCCAAGAAAATGGTTTTTTAAGGTACTCTCTTAAGTGTGTTGAAAAATTTTTGACATGTTGTCTAGAAAAGCAGTGTGAGTTGCTTAAGGTTAAGTATACTGTCTTCCATCATGATTACCTGCCCTGCTGGGGCTGGGCGCATCTGACAAAGACTTTAGCTAGACTTCAGTGCTGCAGCATCAGTCATGTTTCACTTCACTCGCCACCATGTACCCAACTATGGCAGTCTACTATACAGTGTTGCATCTCCCCACATTATGTCCTAGCACTGACTGTCTGTAGTCACAGAATGCTTTTCCTCTGATCTCTGCTGTATCAATTCTCATTCTCTGACTAAGATCTAGCTCAAATTCCCCTTTCTGCAGGAAGCTTTTTCTGGTGTTCTCTGCTGCTAGTTTTTTCTTCTGAGATTACCTCTCATCTACACTCTATGTATACCTTGAATTGATGTAATTATTATATTATCTTTCCCTAAAGGTGTGAGGTCCTTGAGGTCAGAGACAATAATTTGCCTTTTATGATTTTTATTTTGTTTTATTTTTGTATCTCTAGTGCTTAGCACAGTCCTGATGATGGGGTGCTTGGGTGTACATGCTTGAACGCCAATTCTAAAAATCACATTTCTCCCTAAGCTCAGGCACTTTCTCCCCAGCCCATGAACACAGCCTGCTTGCCTTAGAAAACAATATACTTAAGGTTAAGCAACTCATACTGCTTTTCTAGGCAACATGTCAAAAATTTTTCAGCATGCTTAAGACAGTCCCTACAAAACCATTTCTCTCTTTTCATGATACAGTAGTCAGTTGTACCTATAGAATTTATTAGTTTGAACTAGTTGTGTACTGGCTGAACTGACTGTGTACTGGGTCGTAATGACATTTACCACTCACTGACCAATGACATATATTGTAGATTTAGACATACGTATACTCCCTGGCATTTATCTTGTCTAACAAGACATTGATGAGAGCAGCCTGGTATTCTTTAGTCCTGACGTTAGTTGACTTAGTAACATTTCAGGTCTAAAACCACACCTCCAGGTAGCCCCCTCCCACACCCTTGAGCTATTTCCCGTGAACTCTGGGTAAAATACCTAAACAGTAGATACTAAAAGTGCTTGTTCCTTTAAGAACTAACCGCTGCTTAACCACTCCCTAATCCTGCCCCAAATCAGCTAGTCATCACACTTGGCACATGTCTTACTATAGAATATCCTATATAAACTTTCCCTGTACCCCATTCAAATCACAGTTTCCCTAAGAACACTTGCCTGCTGAAAAGTGTAATAAATCCTTACCACCTTAACTTCAATAATGACTGAGTCCTCGAATTCATTCCAGGTGACTTGCCCCTGGTACCCTGGTCTTTGGTGGAGAGCAGGGGCTCTCTTCCAACCCTTATCACTGATCCCATAATTTATAAGTAAAAACTATTTGCTCACTTTCTTACTGACTGATAAACTAGTCAATCCATTATCTTTTTTAGGCAATCAAAGCTAAGTGATTTGCCCAGGGTCACACAGCTAGTAAGAGTCAGATTTGAGCTAAGGAAAATGAATCTTCCTGACTTCATGCCTGGCATTCTACCCGCTGTACCACCTAGCTGTACCTCCTACATCATAATATCCAACAAAATCTGGATGACCGCCTGTTAGAAATATTTGAATAATTATATAACATATCAAAATTATGTTTTATGAAATATATTAAAGGAGTAGCCCCTGTCTTTTCTCTTTTATAAGATATTGAGTTCCAATTTTTTTTCTCCCTCCCTCCCTCTTCTCTTCCCTCCCCCAAACGGCAATCAATCTGATATAGGCCATACATATACAGTCATATTCAACATATTTCCACAGAGCCTATCTTTTCTCAATCCTCATTCTTGACCTCTTTACAGACTGACTTCTGTCACTCTTTAGTGACTGACTTCTGCCTGGATTTTTGTGTGACACTAGCCTCTTATGGCTTTTTTATCTTTCTAGTCATTCCTTCTCAGCTTCTTCTGCTAGTTCATTTCAACACATCCCCAACTCTGGGTGTAATCCCAAATATCTCTTTTCTTTTCTCTCTAAATGCTTTCTTTCAGTGACCACATCAAGTCACAAAGGCTTAATTATCATTTCTGTGCAGATAACTCCTCAGTATCTCCTGAACTCATCACACATCATCTATTACAAATTTAAAACTGGATGTCATATAAAAATCACAAACTTAACATGTGAAGAACAGAAATTCCTCCTAAATTTCCCCTTTTCTAAATTTTCCCATTTTTAGACTCTTCTCTGCAAGTATCTAGACTCCCAATTTTGTAATGTGGGTATTATTCTCAACACTTCACTCACCTTTATTTCATATATCCAATCAGTGGCCAAATCTTGCTTTTTCTACTCAATTAACTCCTTATTTCAGGTCCCTCTCACCTCTCACCTGGAGATTATAATGCTCTTGTGATTGGTCTCCCTGCCTTAAGTCTCTCCCCACTCCATTCCATTCTCCACAAGCTGCCAAGGTAATTTTCCTTAAGTATCAATCTGAATACATCACTTTTGAACTCAACAAATTTTATGGCTTCTATAGTCTCTATAGCTTCTAGGATAAAATATATACTTCCTGTTTGTCATTTAAAACCCTTCACCAACTGGCCTCCACCTCCACAGTTTCATTATACATTCCTCCCCTTGTCACCCTCTACAGTCTGGCCACACTGGCTTTTTCTGTTTCTTACACATCACACTCCAAATCCCATTTCTATGTTTCTTCCCTGTTGTCCCCCATACATGGCATATACTCCCACCTCACTTCTACTTCATAAAACATCTCACTTCTCCATGGCTCTGCACAGGCTTTGCCTTCTACATGAAACCTTTCCTAAATCCCCACCCACCCACCTAAATGATAATTCCTTCCCTTTCTTCCTAGTTCACTGGTATTTATTCTACATAATTATATACCTGTGTATTATATGTCCATACACACATAGGTATGTATTGAATAATGCATATACATTATTTTCCCTGAGAGATTGTAAGTTCTTGAGAGTAACGACTGTTTCATTTTTGTCTCTGTATCTTGAGCATGTAATGTACTGTTTAGAAAACAGAAGTTTTTAAATTGATGCTTGTTTATTGATTAACTGACTGATTCTGCTGGAATACTGGAACATGAAAGCCTAATGATAAGAGTTAGCAAACTGTTTTTTTTTTTTATTTTTTGGTCTAATCTCTTTCATTTTAGGAATGCTAGCTCTGATGATTGATTCCCAAGATAATTTACATCTAAGTACATGTTGGTTATCACTAAACCTTAAAATTATATATTACTTGCCAAATAACAAAGGGATTAAATATAAGCTACTCAAATGTTTTTAGTCTTATTCACTCAAGCTTGTCTTCTCACTTTCTGATCTCCTTATTTGCTCACAGAGCAGACACTTTTTCATGGAATGAGTTAGAGAAAAGAGATGAGAGAAATCATGCACCTTGATGGCAATGCCCACCAGAAATCTCATAATAGGTTCACAAGGACACAAGGAGAGGTTAGTTGACTATTTTTTGGGGTGGAGTGAGGACACTGCAGAGGGGACTCCCATTAAAAATGCAAGAGGAACAGATGATCTTTGAGGTCCTTTCTTATTTTAAGATTTTATAATTTTTCATGCTTCTTAAAAAAAAAGCACAGCACTCTGGTGATGAGGACTTACACCAGGATAGTGACAATAAAGGAAACATGTCTGACAGAAAGTAAGAGATAGAATAATCGACCCTTGATCATATGAGATGAATAAAAGGTAGGAATCAAAGACAGTGCAGAGGTTTCAAACACTTGTGAAATATGGAGTCATTGCTGGAAAATAGTAAAGTTAACTCTGGGGAAAAGATAATTCTTATTACACACTTAGTAATGCTGAGGTGCTGGTGGGTCCAGATAAGGAAGACGAATCAACAAAGGAGGAAAAAAGGAATTGTTTAAATGAAACAAGAGCAGAGTCAGGTGAGTGTAACCTCATGGAAGCTAAAGGAGGAAAGAGGAGAATGGAATGATGAACATTAACAAATGTTATAGACAGGTCAGAGGGATGAGGACAGAAAATCCCATTGGATTGAGTTTTGGATGACCTTTGAAAAAAGACATTCTTTAGAGGAGTATGTAAATCATGTCCAGAAGTATGTTAATTTATCAAATATAAATGCTTCCAAGCAAATAACTTTGAGTTGCATGCATAGTTCAGAATGGTATAACTAGTGGAAATGAGGATAAAACTCAAAACAACATCTCTATATGATAGAAGAACTCAATTGCTTGCCCCATTCTCCAATCACAGATATGGACACACATATAGATGGACGTACACACACACACACACACACACACACACATACCAACTTTTAACCAACAAAAGGAAGTTATGAATAAAGAAATAATCTTAGCAGTTTGGCTAAAAGTAATCAAGATAATTAGTATTTCACATATTGAAAAAGAGACAACGATATTGTAGTAGGTCTTCTAAAAAGCTTTTGGAAATATTGCCCGAGGAGCAAATTAGTTCCAAATTGTTTCTGTCCACTTTTTTTTTTTTTTTAATGGGAGTAGAACAGACAGGAGAGAGCAATTCTTTTCCCCCTTTCCTGGCACTTCTATGCCTTCCTGGTACAGTTAAATAAATATAAATATCTTTTCTAAACATTATCAATGAATACTTTTTTGGGTGGTCAAATACTATTTCATCAGCAGCTTTCTTTGGGAAATAGCTAAGAAACAATACTATGACAAAATGTAAGTCATGTTTCTGAAGCTTTTTTACTCACATCAGTGTTTGTTGCCACAAAGAATCACAACATTCTGAATATTTGAGTTGGAAACAAGGGTTTCTGGGAAGTTGGGTCTCCAAATCTATTACAAGGTCCTTTAGATTCTTCTGCTCCTTTCTTCCCTCTCCTTTTTTTCATTACTTACCTAGAGCTCACAGCAGAGGAGGTGGTTTTGTGTCTCTAGCAAAGCTATTGTGACCTTCCAGACATCAAACCAGGAAGAGAAGGAAATTACTACTTGGGAGCAGAGGTTGGAGAATGTGAAAGTTTGGGGAGATGGGGAGGAGTTTCATGGAACATCTAAAAATAATCCCATAGGACACCCTTTAAAAGCTAATACATTTGAGGAATTTTAGACAAGATGTCAATTTGAAACCAGCCGGAACATATCTTTGCATCCATCTGGGTTCATAACTTTGCTCTTCTCCTCTGTATCACTCCTTGTGGTCAGATTGCCAAATCTTATTCACCCATCCCCTTATCTTTATCATATACTGAAACCCTAATTTAAGCCTTAAATCTTTTATTCCCTGGACTTCTGCTGCGCTTTATTGGTCTCCCTTCTACTTTCATAACCCTCAATTCAGCCACAACATTACTTAAGGCATAAATTCAATCATGGTATTCTCCTGCTCCAATATTTTTTAACACTATTATCTTTAGGATAAAACATAAAAACCTTAGTTTAAAGGTGTAGTTACTTAGTCTAACCATGTCCTTTCCTAATTTTAATGCCATTGTTGGCTGCCAATTTCCACTTGGATAAAATATAATATTTTCTTTTTGCTATACAACAGTGTTTTATTAACCTTGAAAATATGCATAAGGAACTGATTACTCTTAAGATCAACATCTTTTTAAACAAAACTTCATCATTTTACTCAGAACTTAAGAAATAAAGCAAGCACTTCTATAACATAGTAGAGTAGAAAAAAAAATTATTGCACATGAAACTACAAATCTATTACATATAACTTGCTATTCCTTTTAGATTATATAAGAAAGTTGTCATGTAGTTTTTCCCCCTTTTTCCTTTCCCTTCTCTCCTTCCTCACCCTAGAGATGGCTACCATTATATACAAACATGGATGTGAGTGTGTGTTTTTTCTCTGGATACAGATAGCTTTTTCCTTCATAGGTCCTTTGAAGTTTGTTTGGGTATTTATAATACTCCACATGGCTTAGTCACTCAGAATTGTTCTTAAAACAACATTTATGTTAATGTATACAACATTCTCTTGGTTCTCATTTCATTCTTCATTACATTGTGTGTCTATCCATGCTTTTCTAAGAGCATTAGCTCATCATTTGTTATAGCACAGTAGTATTTCATCACAAACATACACCACAACTTGTTCAGCCATTCCCCATTTGATGGGCATCCCCACAATTTCCAGTTCTTTGCCACCTTAAAGAGAGTTGCTATAAATATTTTGGAACATATAGTTTCTTTTCCTTTTCCCCAAACATCTCTGGAAACAAATCTAGTAGAGATATTGCTGGATCATAGGGTATAGGCAGTTTAATAACTCTTTGGGCATAATTCCAGATCACTCTCCAAAATGGTTGGATCACTTCACAGTTCCACCAATAGTGAATTAGTGTCCCTATTTTTCCACTTCTTTTCCAACATTTGTCACTTTCCCTTTCAATCATTTTAGCCAATCTGATGGGTGCAAAATGATATCCCATGGTGGTTTTAATTTGCATTTCTTTAGTCAATAATGATTTAGACCGTTTTTTCATATGGGTATAAATCGTTTTGATTTCTTTATCAGAAAACTGCCTTTTCACGTTCCTTAATCCATTTGTCAATTAGGGAATGACTTGTACTCTTATATATTTGACAAAATTTTTGAAATATTTGAGATATGAGACCTTTTATCTGAGAAACTATCTATAAAGAGGTTTTCTTAATTTTCTACTTTCCTTCTGATCTTAGCTACAGTTCTTTTATGTGTACAAAGTCTTTTTAATTTAATATAATTGAAGTTATCCATTTTACACCTCATGCTTTTTTCTACCTCTTATTTATTTATTAAATTGTTTACCTATCCATAAGTCTGAGAGGTAATGTGTTCCATGTTCTTCAACTTTTCTTGTAATATGTCTCTTTATGTCAAGGCCATGTATCCATTTTGACCTTATCTTGGTAAATATCAGAAGACATTGATCTATATGCAATTTCTGCCAGACTACTTTCCAACTTTCCCAATAGTTTTTACTAAAAAATGAATTCTTATCCCTAAAACTTAAATTTTTACACTTGTCAGACACAAAGTTACTATATTTATTTGCTGCTGTAAGCTGTATATCCACTCTGTTCCCCTGTTCTACCTTTCTGTTTCTTAGCCGGTATGAGATAGTTTTGCTAATTACTACCTTATAATGTGGTATAAGATTTGGTACTGCTAACCCTCTTTCCTTTACAATTTTTATTAGTTCTTTTGATATTCTTAATCTTTTGCTGTTCCAAATGAATTTTATTATTATTTTTTTATTAAGTAAAATAATTTTTGGTAGTTTAATTGGAATGGCATTGAATAGATAAATTACTTTAGGTAAAATTGCCATTTTTATTATGTTGGCTTCACCCATCCATGAATAATACAAACTCTTCTGCTCGACAGCAGAGGTTTTCCACATTCTATAACTAATCTACTCTTCCAGGTTCATTTCTAGAATATTACTCCTCTTCATTCACTGTATTCTAACTAAAGTGGCTGATTTTCTCAAATTCAACATTTACTCTTCCTTCTCCATTCCTTGATACAGGTTTCTTATATCTATGTCCTCCCTTTTCACTTATGTTTTTTTTTTTCAATGTCCAGCTTCCTTCAGGTCTTAGTTTATGTGCCAGTTCCTATTAGTAACCTTTCCTGCTCCACTCATGTGTTACTTATTCCCTTATCTTAGTTTTAAAATTACACATATATAATGACATTCTGTATCTGCCAAGTAATGTACATTTATTAATTGGGAGTAACTACTTCCTTCCCTTTGTTGTGCATATTATGATATGATTTCCATTTCATGTCATCATAACATAATGGGAAGCTAGGTAGCACAGTAGATAGTTTGGAATCAGGAAGACTCTTCATAAGTTCAAATCCAACTTCAGACGTTTACTAGCTGTGTGACCCTGGGCAAGTCACTTAACTCTATTTGCCTCAGTCCTTCATCAGTAAAATGAACTAAAGAAGAAAATGGCAAACCACTCCAGTATCTTTGCCAAGAAAACCCCAAATGTTTTTCTGAAGAGTCAGACATGACTGAAAAACAACATCAAGTAAACTCTGGGATGGTGGCTAGGCTGTTTTATGACCTCCAATTTACAGACAGAGAAACAGAGAACTAGAGAGATTAACTACCTAACGTAAGTTCACATTGCTAGAAAATGAATAGAGTAAAACAAAGGTCTTCTGACTCCTAGTCCATTGCGCTGTCCTTTGTCCTAGAAGTAACTCTGTATATTGTCAATGTCCCAAAACTAAAAACTATATAATCTAGTAATTTATGGCTAATGTTTCTAAAGAATAAAAATAGGACAGTTAATCCTCAGTAAGTAAAACATCAATTTAAAAATGGTATTGTCCTTTCCTATTCACCTTTCCATTTCCATCTCTCCATTTGTACAAAGCTTGCCAATCCTACAAAATGCAATCATTGTGTACAAAATTAATGCAATAAAAAGAAAGAAAAGAAAATACGAGGGATATATTTAGGGTACATGATAAGGGGAACACAATATCCCTGACTTGACTAATATACTTTTTTTTTTGTCCTGGAGTATCTAAATTAAAATGTCATCCTGATATGATACCTGATAATGTATTTAACAGTTAAAGAATGCACATTGAGCACTTTTAAGGAGTTCATTGCGTCTAATTTTCTGTTTTCCTTGGAAACAAGCAGTCGAATGATGCGATTGAGGTATTTTTGCTGTTAAGCTTAATGAAAAATCTGTCTACTATCAATCAAGCAGATCTTACTTCTTTTTGTGGTATAAACAAATATGCTCAAGAGTAATTTATTTTTTTTATTGAAAAGTCCTGTACTAACATGATTAAATAATAGAAACAAGTTTCTAATTTCTTTCAGATGCACTTCCTGGCAAGATATACATGGGGTGGGAGATAAAGGAATTCCTTATCATTAAAGATACATAATTGCATGATCCTCTACATAAGTCCTACTCTGATACCTCAGCCCAGTGTAGAGGTCAATCTGACTTCTTGAAAGCTAACCCATTCACCCTACGACAGGTCCTATGTGAGTACAGGTCGGAGAGAGAATGCCTGTCTTCAGAAGAACAGCCTAGTTTAGAAGGTTGGCCACCAGCTGAAGTCCTCCATGAGGATCATCTCCTCAGGTTTAGAGGAATTGGTGGAAGAAATTGGGTATGTTTATCTTGGAGAAAATAAGACTGAAGGAGGACACAGCAGCACTTACCTCACAGTGTTGTTGTGAGGATGAAAGGTAAAAACAAATATAAAGTCCTTTGAAAATCTTAAAGCTAGCTGGCTATCAGGAGTAATAGTGATAGAAGGAGGAGAAAGGAGATGTGGAGGAGGAAGAAAACGAAGAGAAGAAACAGCAGCAGCTCAAAGTCAAATGTGGACAAGAGGTAGGTAAGAAAACGTACCTCATCTGTTCAACTAGATAGTTACTGTTCTGGGGTTAATTCTTTGCCTGTTAGCTACATAAAAGTTTCTGCTGAAATTAAGCCAGAAAAATTTTCCATCTCCTCGTAGTTAAAATCCATATATCTATTTTATTAGTCATTGGCCAACTTGGAAAATTTTCAAAAGCAGCTAAATAAGTTACTATTGTTTCCTGTTAAAGGGAAATAATTCACAAAATTACTTAGGAAGAAAGATAAACAGAAGAGAACACGGAAGATATAAGATCATAAGCTGTTTGAATTAAAAGGGATCTTGGAGGTCATATAATCCAAGCAAGTCATGTAACAAATGAGGAAACTGAGGCCAAGCCTCACAGTCAGTAGCAAGAGGAAAAGCTTGGATTTCTAGTAACTCAGAAGTTCTTTCCACCATATACTATGTTGTGTTCATGACAAAAATTAATCTATGTGCAAAATTTTGAAAACATGAATTATAAAGGTGGATGTAGGCCCATTTTGGAACGCATGGTAAACGTCGTTATAGATGATCAGGGATCATTTATCTGTCACTCCTATCTACTGGATTGAGGACAACTGCTTACAGAATAGCACGCACACCTATGTATTTCTCATACTTGTATCATCACAGTTCAATCATTTTCTGAGTACAAAAAATGTTATTGCTTTTCTAAAATCTCTTTTGTAAATCTGGGATGCTTGATTTTTTTATTTTAACACTGTAAGATTTCTGACATAGTTTTTCCATCAGAAATGTTCACACTGGATAAGCAATGTTTGTCCTATCTCACTAATATTAGATGATGATTTTTTAACAGGCATCTGGAATGTCTCAGAATTGGTTTATTTCTTCTGTAAAAAAAAAAAGCAAAATCCTCTATTAGATAAAAGAGAGAACTCAGTGCTGAACTAAGGTAATCACTTTGTGTCCACTAATACAGAAAATTAATGGCCCCAAAGGCCCGGGCCAGATGCCAATGCTCCCTGCCTGTATTGCCTTGGCTTCAACTGTAGCAGGTAATAAAAGAGTAAATCTATCCTAAGCAACATTCTATGTGTGAAAGTGGTTTCCTTGTTACAGGGAATTACTGTGATAGTCAGGATGACAAGTTACTTTAGATTTTTAACTATGAAGTTTCCATAGTCCTTAAAAAATGAGAAAAATTGAGACTTTCCTAAATAAGTCCTTCCCTCGAGCAACTGAGGAATGAAAATAGGAATACAATCTGGCTGGATGAGCTTATTTGTTACCACAAATATGGTCCTAGTAACAAATGCCGTGGCAGTGCTTTCTCAGGCACTTCAGGCAATTCTTTTTTTTTTAACTCTGCAAACAAAAAAATTTACTTTTCTGAGGAAATTCAGCAACTAGGAGGAAGAAGCATAATGGAAAGCATTCAACTGAGGGAGAATATAATACTTATGTGATGGGAATATGTTATAGACAATTCAAGAAAGAGGATAAACTAGAGAAGCAATCTGAAAAACATCACAGACCTGACTTGGAGCTATGATATGGTAAACATGGATAATTTAGCCCTCTAGGCAACTGCTGAAGTTCATGATAAACAAGTAGAGCATCTCCCATCATGAAAGTTCTTCAAGTAAAAGCCAGAAATTCCATGCAGGAGATTCCCATTTAGGTATGATCTCTAACCCTAGTCTGCAGTCTCATACTACAAATTGTCTTTTTGATATTTTGAAGTTAATATCTGGTTGGCAACTAGATGTCCAAACCAACATGTCTAAAACAGAACTCATTATTTCCCCCAAAAAACTTTCCCTCTTTTGAACTTTCCTATTACTGTCAAGGGTACCTTCATTTCCATAGTCACCCAGGCTTTCAACTTCAGGGTCATCCTTGCCTCTTGACTTTCATCCCATCTATCTAATTTATTGTTAAATCTTATAGTTTTTGTCTTTAAGAGTATCTCTTGTATATTTTTATTCTTACTACTCAAAAATCCCACACCAGAGTTCAGGTCCTCATGATCTCCATGATTGTTTGCCTGCACTATTGCAATAGTTTTTTTTTTCTTTTTCAATTTTTTAACATTTTAAAGTTTTGAGTTCCACATTCTATCCCCTTTTGATTTTGTCCTCTGCAGTGAAAATGTGTATTGACTTTTTGGTTACTATTATGGATTTGACTTTCTGATGTTAGGATTTGGCTTTCTGGTATCTGAATAAAAGCTTTTCTTCTTCCTTCTATATGGAGAGTCTGTTATACTTTGTGATGCAGAACGATGCCTGCATATTCATAGTTGCCCTTGGTGCTGTGAATATTGCCTTGGCACTACAGTATGGCACTGGATAGATTAATTTACATAGAATTGCCATTTTTATTACATTTGTGTTTATTTATATAGATTTTTGGATCTCTTACAGCAGGACTAAACTCCTGGAGGTTAGAGACTATTTCTTTAACTGTCTATATCCTCTGAAACAGTTTGTGGACAAAGCACTGGGCCTAGAGGCAGAAAGACTAAAGTTCAAATGCGGCCTCAGACATTTACTGAAGCTGTGTGATCCTGAGCAAGTTACTTAACCTCTGACTGCCTTTATTTCTGCAAAAGTCGAAATGAAAGAGCAACTTTGAGTGAATGCTATTTTGACTATTATATATACCCAAATTAACTATAAAGGGCACATGAAGAAAGTCATTATCTACATCCAGAGAAAGAACTCATAAATAGAAATATGTATAGAATAATTTTACATACAAACATACTTATTTGTGTCTAATGGTAGCCATCTCTAGGGCAGGGGTGGGGAGGGAAGAAAAAAAGAAATTTACATGATAATTTTGTTGTATATTTGAAAGGAATAACAAGTTGTGCATAGTAAATATTTTCATTTCATGTGCAATCATCTTTTTTATTGTACCTTATTATGGAAATGCTTGTTTTATTCCATAAATTAAAAAAAAAATTAAAAAAGGACTTAGCAACTGAGGACACAGAGAGGCCAGAAACATTAATAATGACCCTAGAGTCTGAGTTTTGGTGATTGAGAACATGGTGATTTTATTTACAACTAACATTTTTGTAGCTTTTAAAATTTGTGTATCTCTATCTATCTATCTATCTGTCTATCTATCTATCTATCTATCTATCTATCTATCTATCTATCTGTCTGTCTGTCTGTCTGTCTGTCTGTCTGTCTGTCTGTCTATCTATTTAATGAATGGGTGTTACCTCACCCTAAATGAGTACCTACAAAGACCCTGACCTAAAAGGCCCAAGGTCTCCCAGTGCATCCTGGGTCATCTCCAGTCAACCTGATGAATATCTGGTCACTGGATTCAGATGGCTCCAGATTCTCTGGAGGAGAAGTGAGGCTGGTGACCTGCACAGCCCTCCCTCACTCAGAATAAAGTCAAGTGCAAATCATGTCATCATTTCTGATGGCATGGTCTTCTTCGGCAACAAAGGACAAACAAAAACTATCTATCTAATATCTTGCTTGAACCTCACAAAATGATCCTATGAGATTGGAACTTCAGGTTTTCTTATCTCCATTTTACAAATGAGGAAATGAGGTGAAGGAAGTTTATGTGTGATGCATTGGAGAGTGTAGAATCTGGATTCAGATCATAGCTCTCTTATTATATATTACATTTATGACCTTGGGCAAGCCATTTTCCTAGGTCTTAGAGTCTTTACCCTTGGGGTTAAACCAAATGAGCCCTTGAGATTTCTTCTAGCTTTGCATCTACAGTTCTAGCCAGTGGTCTCACAACAAATATGTGTTTAGCAGTAGAATTTAAACCCACTCTTCTTGACTCCAAGTGAAGCCTTCTACCCACTATGCTTTTCTACCTTCTAATGAAGAAGTTATGGAGAAGTGAAGGGGGAGAAGAATATTGAGATGTTTCAGGAAGATACCAGGAGGAGATATGTGGTAGGTGCTTAGAAACACAGGGCTAGTCTTCTGGGGAGAAGTTTGGAGTGAAAAATGTATATTTAGGAATAATCTGAATAGCAGAGGTCACTGAAACCATGAATGCAATTGACCTAACTAAAGTGGAGAATGTAGAGAAAGGAGCAAATTATAAAACAGCAAGAAAAAATCTTAGGAACTAGGAACACATACACATTTAAGACCTGGGAATAGTACTGGGAACCATGTGGTAAGGCAGCTAGTGAGGTGGCACAGTGGATAGAAGGTGCTGAGTCAGAACACTTGAATTCAAATCCAGTCTCAGACACTTATTAGATATGTGACTCTGGGCAAGCCCTTTAATGTCTGTCTTCTTCAGTTTTCTCATCTGTAAAATAGACATAATAATAGGATAAAGAATTTTTTGGTTATTGTTAATGTAATTTTGGTTCTTAATGGGAAGATCTTTACCATCCATTAATAGGCCCATGGGACCTTCATAAGTCACATGGAAGCCTGAGTCACATGAGTCAAGTCACATGGAACAGGAAGGGGTAGAGCAAGAATGGTGGAACAGGAAAAGGCAGAGCTAGAGAAGAGCTGAGAGGAAATTGGTCAGAGCACTCAGAACTGAGGGAGAGAGAGAAAACAGGCAGCTGGCTGTGAGTGTGAGAGCCTGTTTGTAATTTGTTTAATAGAAGCCCAACAGACAGAAGGCTTGGGGATGATATTATTCTCTGCAATGTTACTGTGTATAGATTTTTGTTACTATGATGGATTTGGCTTTCTGCTGTCTGAATAAATGTTTTGGTTCTGTCTTCTATGTGGACAGTCTGTGGTATTTTGCAGTTCAAAATTGTGCCAGCATTAGGTGCTGTTAATATTGCATTGGTGCTATGCTTACCTATCATGATTGTTGTGAAGTTCAAAGGAGATAATATCTATAAAATGCTTAGCACAGTGTCAAGCAAATAGTAGGAACTTAACAAATACTTGTTCCCTTGTTATCTTGTAATAGCAGGACAACTATGGAAACCCCCAAAAAAAAAAAAAGGGATAGTTTATACTTTCAAATGCTGAAAAGTGGTAAAGTATGACAAATACTGAGGGGAGGAGGGGGAAGGATAGAATCTAATGGCAAAGAAACTATGAAACATGGTACTTGTCCTTAGAAGAAGTGTTAAATTTACCACTACTATGTACAATTTGGAAGAAATTCCTTTGCAAGGAAAAGATGGATTTCCCTATTGGATAAAGGGAAAAGGTTGTGCACTATCTAGAATTAAAGGTCCTTAACTTTTGTGTGTCTGTCTGTCTGTCTGTGTTTATCCTTTGTTTTCAAAGAGGACCATGACATTAGAGAAATGATGACATGACTTGCCCTTGATTTTGTTTTGAGTGAGGGAGGGTTGTACAGGTCACCAACCTCACTTCTCCTCCAGAGCCATCTGAATCCAGTGACCAGATATTCATCAGGATGACTGGAGATGGCCCAGGATGCAATGGAAGACCTTGGCCTATTCAGGTACTCACTTAGAATGAGGCTCCGCCCATTCAATGAATAGGCCTGTTTGTGTGCAGCAGTCTGGTGAAGACCATGGAACCCTTATCAGAATTTTAAATACATGAAATAAAGTTCATAAATCAAACATATTGAAAAAGATATAATTTCCCTCCACCCAGATTCATGAAACTCAAGACTGGAATTCCTGATCTAGATGGAGGCACTGGGACTCAGTGTGAAAAGCCAAAAGAGAACAAAATATTGGATTTAGAAGCAGAGAACATGGATCATACTGAATACCATCTCTGCTTGCTGTGTATCCTTGGGTAAGTCACTTAACTCCTGTTACTTTCAATTTCCTCATCTGTAAAAGGTAAAGGGTGGACCACATGGTGCCTAAGATCTTTATTCAGGTTCCAGTCACAGTCTCAGACAGAGCTGGAATGGATTTTACAGAATATGAAACATGGTCCCTAGCTCAAGGATGGAAATACTGGAAGTTTATTTTAAAACCATAAATATATATCTTCGGAGTATAAAATGGGAAGACTTTATAGGGAATAAATCCTCTTGACATTTTCTTCCTTAGATTTTGCTTTCTTATAAGTGTGTGTTGGGTTCTATACTTCTCTTTTGAGAACTAGGAAATAAATAAAAAAAATGCACCTCACTAATATTCAAAACTGTGTATTGGAAGTGGTGTTCAATGCATTTCTTGGGGAGAGAGTGAGAATTTTGGGAGAAAACCTAATTATGCTTTATTTATAGAAGGAATCAATATAGCAATGCTACTCAGACCCAATTCAATCAAAACGTGTGAAGGACAGATTTGCATTTATATTTAAGAAGGAAGAGCACAGATTTAAAAAAGATCTCTGTGCAATGTAGTGATTTGATCGTTAGGCCCTTCTTCCAATAAATGACCCCTGAAAAGGTGCTGCAAACTAAACAAAAACCGGTTGAGGGTAGTACTCGGGGAATCAAAGGGTATTGCTAAAGAAAAAAAAAATCTCTGGGGCAAAGCCAAGTGCTGCATTGAAGAGTTGAAAGAAAAAGCCTGAAATAAATAGATTATTTTAAGAAAATCTTGTCAGTCTGTTAATCACTTTACTTTCCTTGTCATTTCAAAGAATCTTAAACAGGCACTTGGGTCAATGGTAGCTAGCCTGAGTGGCTTTTCAAGCGTTGTCTTTTACATGACAGACATGCTCCGAACCTTGGTTATTTCTCTAAGAAGAACATTGTTGCTTGTTAATCTTCCATCTTTTTAATATGCTAATGTCAAATGGAAATCAAATCCCCTCTTGGAAGACAAGCAAGCTACCCTGGGATCTGGTAAGGAAAGAAACAATCACCTGCGGCACTGAGATAAGGGAAGCTGAATTCATTGAGGTCTTTTGAGTCTACCCAAAGTGAAATGAAGAGTTTACAAACAGGAATGGTCGCTAAAATCTCATTACTAATGGCTTTCAAGTGCCAATGATTCCTGATATTTTTCTTGGTCTATGAGGTGGCTCTTTAAGTTTCAATAACGGAGAAACATCTACAAAATATAATAGTAGTTATACAAAATCTGGTAGTAAAATGTAAAGTATAAATTTCTCAGGAAGCATTTGGGATAGCTGAATGTATAAACTGATACAGGATTTATTTGAACAAAAGCCAGGTAACTCTTTGTTCAGCTGGCTAGGAGCAAGCCAACTAAACCAGGATACCAACTGTAACTGTTTTTATGAATGATAACCTCCAACTAAGCCACAGAATTTAAAATGAAAATCCATCCTGGCTAGGTAATGCAAACTCTTCAAGAAACACTAGGGACCCCAAGTCTACTCTACGATCATTTTAGCTAAAAATCTGCTACTGCTCTTCGGGACCTAGATCAACTAAAGAAGAAAACTGAGGAACTTTATTAACAAAAATAGAACAGAATGCCATCTTTTATAGACTCTGGTTTTATCTGCCAATTACTTAGTAAATTGCCTTGTAGATTATCTTACACGATAGAAATGGATGACAATTTAAGATTGCACATAATTCCTCTCATAATACTGGAATTAGGAATATCCACAGAATCTGATGCAAATTTTCCTTCTAATGTACATAAAAGTTAAAACAGAAATGAGGAATGAAAACCCAATGCTATTTTTAGAATTACTGATTTTTATATAGTGTGTTAAGGTTTGAAATGGATGTTACATGTATTATCTCAAAAGAAGTAGATAAGCTAAGAGAGGAAATTGCTGCTGTCCCCTGGGAGGAAAGAGATTAGACAAAAATTCCCATAACTATTTTTTTTCTTTAAATATACTTCCCTACTCTAGCTCGCTGACATCAATTAAACGGCACTTCAGTTGGTAGGACAGGTAAGAAGACTCTCCCTAAGGAGACAAAACCAATAAGCCCATGAATCATCGAGAAAATGCTCTGGTGAGAGGCATTCTTTTCTCATTAACCTTTTGAAGCACAGCACCTGCCAAGCCTGGTTCCCCAGGGATGGCATTCCCAATGGCTCAGACAAACTCAAAATAAGATTGACATTGTAGTTGTGCCAAATGCAGAACAGCACTGGGCCATCATTGAACTGGAGCACACTGTTTTGTTTGGAAACACTTTGGAACCATCTCTTTAAATTTCTACTCACTGATGTTCTGACCTTAAAACCCGCCTTAAAACTTTTGAAAGAAAAAGTCAGAGACTTGGTCTGTCATTTCTGTATTTAAAGGAATATTTGCTCAAAAGGGGTCCTAAAAACACAAGAAGGAATAAAAAGAAATTTGAGTGGTAGAACTTTGGCTAGTAATTGGGTAACAGTGATAAATGTTGACAGAATTGAAAAATGTGAACTGGCCTCCATATCCTGGATTCTTCTTGAATTTCCTCATAGGTTACTTGAGATTTGGGGTTTTGGAACTCTCCACAGCTAGCCTGATTTAGATTGCCTGATTAGAGGTGGCTCCATGCATTGGCGAATGCTACACCTAGAGTCAGGAAGATCTGGATTCAATTTGTTTTGTCTGATATTTAAGTGGGGCTATGCTAGCTATTTAACTTCTTTAAGTCTCAATTTCCTTATTAGCAAAATGGGCACAGTCATAGTTTTAGCACTGTTGGTTGTTCAATTGTGTTTGGCCCTTTGGGACCCCATTTGGGGTTTTCTTAGCAAAGATGCTGGAGGGTTTTGCCATTTCCTTCTCCAGCTCATTTTACAGATAAGGAACCTGGGGCAAACAGGGCAAAGTGACTTGTCCAGGGTCACACAGCTAGTAGGTGTCTGAGGTCAGATTTGAACTCAGGATGTTAAGTCTACCTGATTGCAGGACCAGCACTCTATCCATTGCACCACATAGCTGCCCTAAGTTTTAGTTTCAACTTCATAACAAAGTATAAAACTCAAATGAGAAAAGGTATGCAACACAATTCACAGACTTCTAAGTGTTATATAAATGAGATTTATTGAGATAGTGGGGAAGATTTATGGTTTTAGATTGTTGCTTGGGGCAGAGGGGAACAGAGGGCTGAGATAATGTGAAATTGTGGATCTATCTCAGGATAGATCATGCAATGAATATTTGGAGAACATAATAAAATATATTTTATTCTGAAAAATGTGACCAATTTCTACTGCTTTTTTTAGAAATTTCTTTGGAGATATAAATATGAGGCAACTAGTAAAAGTCAAATACTGAGTCCATCCATAACAGATTATTATGGAGGAAAAGGTGATAAGAAATTGTAGTTAAGAACCATGAAGTTCATATCAAATCAGATGAAATCAATGGAGAAAACGACTGACAATTAGAACTGGGCAAAAATTCTGGTCCCTGTGTCACTTCAGGTAATTAATTTCATTTTTAAGTGTCTGATTTCTCATCTGTACAATAAATACTGGTCAGCCTGCCCTTTTCAGTCTTACATTTATGAGTCTTCAAAAGATTCTATATTTTCAATTTATCTAAAGGTTAAGACCTAAGTTGTTATTGCACAAATTTTCAGAAACCATAATTACCTATGATGAGACAGAAATAATAAGGAAAATTTAAAACTAGAATATTAAAAACATCAGTTGATCCATTTGTCTGAATTTCTTCTATTAAAATTCATATAATCACAGAATCTGAGAGTTGGAATGGAACTTGCTAACCCTGTAGCCCAACTCATACATGAAAAGAATTTCCTTTCTAACACAACTAGTAAGTGGTCATCCACTTGAAAATTTACAAGGAAGGGGAAATTACCATCTTTCAAGGTAGCACATTCTACTTTTGTATATCTTGAATTTTTAGGAAGGGTTTTATTTTTAATTGATACTAACGCTAAATAGTCTTGCAAGCTCTACTATACTGCTGCCATGTCTTTCTTTTGGAGCTTACCTTTAACTGGAAGAGAACCTTCCCTTCCCTCCTGAATCTTCTCTTTTCTATACTTAACATACTTGTTTCTTTTACTAATTGTCACATGACATGGACTCACATCCTATTTTGGTTGACCTCTTCCAGACCTTCTTCACTTTATCGGTGTCATTCTTGAATTAAGATGTTCAGCACTGAACACAATACAACACAACACTGAACAGAACAGTGGGACTATCTCCTCTTATTCCTGCTAGCTATGCTCCTTAATGCAACCTAAGATTACATTCGCTCTTTAGGCTACTTCGTGACACTGCTGACATACTGAACTTGCGGACCATTGTCATCCCCCAGACCTGTATTTTTAGGACAACTGTTAGCATTTACATTGCTGTTAAAAATGTTTAAGAAATAATGGACTTGAAAGATTACCCTTAGGAGGTAAGAGCAAAGGACAGTTAAAAAAAATCTAAAACCATATTTCAGTCCTCCAAATAAAGAAAAGTTGACTCTATTTCTGTAGATTCCAAAACTATTGTTTTACTATTTATTCAAAATTTAAGAAATAAGTATGTCCCTGTGAGGAGCCAAGCAAAGAAAGATCTTTGGATTTTTCTGTTTTAGTATAATCAAGAAGTACAATGCCTCTATTAGAATGTGATTAAAGATCTTCCCCACACTTTTATGGGCCCTGCCCATTGAGGGAAGCTTGATTAGGAGAATTGTTTTATAGGAGCGTCCCAAGTACCTTTTGTTTTGTCTGTTGAGGGACTGGGTCAGAGGACTGGCTCTGAAAGTGTATAAATACTCTGAGGGTGAGGTTTCTTAGTTTTCAGAAGAAGGTTTGTGTGCCAGATGGGACTCTGAGAAGTCGCTAAGCAGTGTCCCAGCTGTGATGTTGGTGCTTCCCTCTCTGGTAAAGACGTATGTATGTATATTAATGGTCGGGCAATTTGGCAGTTGCCTGTTGATTTTAGGTTTCTCTGAAATTTTGATTTGGATTTTCTCTCATACCTCTGCTTAATTAATGCAATTGTTAACCTCTCAAAAGTTGCCTTGCCTTTTAGAGAAGCAGATCAAAGAACCTGTGGTAGCAGGCCTCCCTATGTATATTGGGGTGCTTACTGATAAACCCTGTGAAGGCAGTCCCTGGTACATGGACTACACTACTTTCTCTGCTCTATGTATTAAAATCCTTTTCTGCTTTTAAGGCAAGTTCAAGTGATACTTCTTACCACCTTATACCTTAATCTCTCTTATCTCATTCTAACTTATGTTTGGGCAGCTGGGTGGTACAGTGGATAGAGCACCAATGCAGGAGTCAGGAGGGGACCTGAGTTCAAATCTCACCTCAGACACTTGACACTCACTAACTGTGTGACCTTGGACAAGTCACTTAACCTTAATTTCCTCATCCTGGGTCATCTTCAGTCATCCTGATGAATATCTGGTCACTGGATGGAGATGGCCCTGGAGGAGAAGTGAGCCTGGTGACCAGCACAGCCCTCCTTCACTCAAAACAAAGTCAATTGCAAGTCATGTCATCGTTTCTCTGATGGCATGGTCTTCTTTGGCAACAAAGGATGAACACATAACATAACTTATGGTATACATATCTGTGTACTTGTCCTACCCGTGTTATTCTACTATAAATTCCTTAAAAGAGTCAAATTTAACTTGGTAACTTCCAATGAAAAGGTGCCTGCCATCAAAGGACACAACTACTAGGGTATAGACTCATTAGACAAAAAGTGCTGGGAAAGCTAAAAAGCAGAGAGAAATTAGGCTTAGATCAATACTTCACACAATATGACAAAATAAGCACCAAATGGGAAACATGACCTAGATATAAACAAACATAGAAAATGAGATTTTTTTAATACAATTTATAAGTTTTAACAATTATAGATAAAGAGTCCTTGGCAAAACAAGAGATACAGAGATGATCACTGGAGATAAAAGAAACAATTTTGAATCATGAAAATTGAATTTGTTTCTAAATAAACAAAAGCCATGCAACTAGAATCAGAAAAAAAATCTTTTTAACAAATTTCTCTGATAAAAGTATGATATCAGATATATAAAAGTAATGCAAATAAATAAGAACAAAATTCATTCACTAAGAGATAAATGGTCAAAAGATTTGAGCAGGCAGTTCTCCAGGGGAGAAATACAAGCTCTGAACAATTATATAAAAATATTCCAAATCACCAAGAGTAAGATAGATGAAAATTAAAACAACTTGGCCTTTACTGTATATTTGTCAGATTGGCAAAGATAACAAAAGTGGAAAATGACAGTTGTCAGTGGAGGTTTGGGTGGACAGGTACATTAATGCACTACTGGCATAGTTATGAATTGATCCAACCAGGAAAGCAATTGAGAATTATACACAGAAAGCCAATAAACTGGATATACCCTTTGTCCTAGCAATGCCCTCCTCAAGCGGATAGCCTGCAGCAGTGATGAAAGATGGAAATGACTAGTAGATACAAAAATATAACAGCATGTTTTGTCAAGGAAAAGAAGTGGAGACAAAGTACATGACAATCAATGGGAAACAACTGAACAAATTATGGTGTATGACTATAATGGAATATTTTTACACTATAAAAATTATGAAAGGAATAGATTCAGAGTAGCTATGAAAGACTTGCATGAACTGTTGCAGAGTGAAATAAGAACCAGGGAATTATTTATACTAGGACAATGATATTGTAAAGTAAAAAACTATGAAAGATTTAAGAACTCTGATTAAAGCTATGATCAATAACAACTCTAATAGTCTGGTGATGCAGTAGGCTTCTCACCTCTTCATGGAATGAGATGTATGTTTTCATTCATAAGTAATACATTGCAAGTTATTTTCATTTTACTTGTTATAATGGAGAACTTTTAGGCAGGGTGGGGTGATTTTCAAGGAGTGATGTTATAGAAAAGGAAAAGCGGAGAGAATTCTGGGAAGATAGTGGAGTAGGTCAGAAAATTTGAAGCTTTCAAGATTTACTCTACAAAACAGATAAAATAGTGCATCATGGCTAGAACAATGAATATAAATGACTGGGGCAAAAAGGGGGTCCTCCTGGGACAACTGATAATGATCTGAAGAAAAATCCCAGGATAAGGTTTCGTCCCTGTAAAGAATAAACACTTTCTAGCTTGGGATGTCCTAAATAATAAGCCCTGAGGTTAGCTGGGTTGGTAGGCTACCTCAGTCACAGCTCATGAACTTCTGCACTTGGGACCATGAGGCAAGTTGGGTGTCTGAACCCAGGAAAATTGAGGGAACCTCTACTGACAAGGAACTCCAGATCCAGCTATGTTGCAGACATGACAGGGGCAAGAAGGCCAGTGCACACTGGGTAAGTGCAGAAGCAGTGGGGCAGGATATCACTGGCTGTGGTATCTTACAGGAGGCTGGAGGTCTTGTTTGAGTTCAAGGTCAGAGGGGAGAACTGAAGAGGATCTGAGGCCAGAGGCACCATTCCCCATACCCCAGGACTAGAGGTAATCATAAAGTAATAAATTTGGAAAACCATCAAATGAGAGATATTGAGGAAAAACTAAAAAGAAAAATAAGAATAATCCAAGGAAAACAAGAAGATTATGAAAAGAAAATCAACCAATTAGAAAAGGAGATCCAGAATCTGAAGGAAGAAAATGACTCCTTGACAATCAGAATTGGGCAAGGGGAAGCCAGTAAAGTTATAAGAGATCAATCAATCAATCAATCAATAAAATCAAAATATAAAGAATGAAAAAAGAGAAAAGAATGTGAAACATCTCATAAGAAAAACAACTGTTCTGGAGAACAAACCAAGAAGAGAAAATATGCAAATAATTGTACTTCCTAGAAGTCCAATTAAGTCAAGAAAAGAATCTTGATGCAGTAACACAAGAAATAAAGAAATTTGCACTTATGCATTAGAACAACAGGGGAATATGAAAATAGAAAAAAATCTACTGATCACTACCTGAAAGAGAGCCTATGAGAAAAACTCACAAGAATATTATAGTCAGTTTTTAAAACCAGCTCAAGGACAAAATATTATGAGCAACAAGTAAAAACAATTTACATAAGGCAGTACCACAATTAGAATCATACAAGACCTAGCAGTGATGATACTAACAGACCAAAGAGCAAAAAAATGGGTTTCTGGATGAAAATATACACAGCAAAGCTACACATAATTTTGAATGAAAAAAATGAGCCTTTATTGAATTGTCAGACTATCAGGACTTTACAAAAAAAAAATAAACAACTGAACTTAATAGAAGATTTGACATACAAAAGCCAAAAGAAACATAAGCTACCTACCAATGACTAATTACAAGGAACTCAATAAGGATTTGCCTTTTATGTACATAAAATGTAAAACCTATGTCAAAGATTGTTATTAGTAACTGAGTAGCTTATAAGAAATATTGGGGTAGATCTAAGTATGATGTGATTCAAAAAGTATAATCATTCACTAATAGCTAAAAAGCAATGATCTTAGACAAATGAGGTATAAGAGGAAGAACCAATACAACAGAATAAAATGGGGGAGAATGGCTGTTAGTTCTGGAAATGTACTTTCATTGGGAATGGGTTCAAGAGAGAAAAATACATATGCCTGTAGAAGAGTAAAAAAGTCTTCTAGACTTAGAAAGAAATAAAACTCTAAGGGGCTAGGGAGGGAGGAAAGGATGAAGGAGGGATCTGTAGAGGGGAGAGTGAGGGAATTGGTTAAAAGGGGGATACAGAAGGGTGTTTAGACCAGTAGGAATGGGAATATAAGGGAGAAATTCTTGGGAGGATAAGGGAGAGATCTTTAGAGGAGAGAGTGTGGGAATAGGTCAAAGAGGTATACAAAAGGGTGTTCTGATTTATAGGAAAGGGAGGATAAGGGAGCCATTGCTGTATGGGGGCAGCTTAGGTAATAGGAGGCAAGGCAGTGGGTAGAAATAAAGTAGAAGAATTAGGACAGATAGGAAAAAAGAGTTATGCACAAATATAAAAACGACTAGGGGTAAAGTATTTTAGGGAAAGTCTATGTTTATATATGTATGTATATATGTATAAGTGTATGTTTATATCAATATCTATATGTAAATAAAGATATTGTCATTTAATTGTAACCTGGGGGTGGAGGAAGAAGGGGGAAAAGCACAAAGCAAAAAGTGAACAACAGAGAAGAAAAGAAAATCAGGAAGCACAGATGGACAGTTTTCAATCTATAGGCTTTCTTGAAATGGAGATTTATTGCTTCTGAATTCTCTCCTACATTTTACTGTGCACATGACATGTTTTGCTTTGTTTTCTTATTTTATATTTAAGTTTATAATGTTTCTTTTTTCTTTTCTTAATATTTAAGTTTTAGTATTTGTCTAAAATTTGAAAAAAGAAAGAAAAAAAGAAAAGTTTCCATGGAATATTTATAAAATATGACAAAGAGAGGAAAAGGACATTCAGAAAGGACATAGGCAAGCAAGGAAATGTTGAGAATACTATATTAAATTTAATATATAAAATGCAAAAATCAAACTATATTTAATAGACTTAGAATTTTATATATCATCTACTTTTTTCTGACCTTCTTTGTAAATTGAACTGGTCATAACTGTTGATGATTTTCTAGTTCACAATTTAAAAAAGAGGCACATGTCTTATATACATAAATTTAAATTTATACAGTTTTGTAGAATTCATTTTCTTAACTCTTAAGAGAAGTCCATGGGTCAAGTGATAAACTAAGCAAAGTTTAATTTCACAGTTATAAAAACCAAAGTGAATTTAACTAGATTTTTTTTTTGCTGAAAATTACAAAATTTAATGATAATAATTTAGAACCCCAATTGGTAAATAGTTTTCAGAGGAAGAAAATGAAGCTATCTATAATCATATAAAAATATTCTAAATCACTATTCATCGGAAAAATGCAAATTAAAATAACTGAAGTTGACCACCTCATACCTATCAAGTTGGTTAATATGACAGAAAAGAAATATGACAGATGGTGGAGGGGATGTGGGAAAACTGGGACACTAATGCACTATTAGCGGAGTTGTGAACTGGTCCAACCATTCTGGAAAGCAATTTAGAAATATGCCCAAAGGGCTATAAAACTGTGCACACCCTTTGACTTAGCACTACCGCTACTGAGTGTGTAGACCAAAGAAATAAAAGAAAAAGGAAAATCACACACACACACACACACACACACACACACACACACACACACACACACACACGAAATCTCTTTTTGTGGAGGTCAGGAATTGGAAACTGAGGGCATGCTCGTTAATTGAGGATTGTCTAAACAAATTGTGGCATATGATCATGATAGAATACTATAGTGCTATAAGAAATGATGAACTGGATGATCTGAGAAAAACCCAGAAAGATTTACATGAACTGATGCAGAGTGAAGTGAGCAGAACCAGGAGACTACTGTGCACAGTAATAGCAAGATTGTGTGATTATCAACTGTGAATAACTTCACTCTTCTTACCAATACAACAAGACAATTTTGAAGAATTTAAAACAAAATCTTTTCCACATCCAGAGAAAGAATAGATGAAGAATGAATGCAGATCAAAGCATACATTTTAACTTTCTTTTTTTAAAGTTCATTTTTTCCCACAATATGGCTCATATAGACATGTGTTTTGCATCACTTTACATATATAATCTATATTAAATTACTTGCCTTCTCAATGAGTGGGGAGGGTTCAGAGGAAGGGAACTTGGAAATCAAAATTTAAAAAAAAGAATGTTGAAATTTATTTTACATATAATTGGAAAAACATAAATCATACTAAAGAATAAATATAATAATTTAAAAAATAATTGAATGGACTTGATGCATGAACAACTTTCTAAAGTATGAAAGTTTTTTATTGCAATAAAATGCAGCTATTTATGTTTAAACTATGTAACTTGTGGTGTTGGAAAGTATTTTCAGGTCTCTAAAGTTAAAATTAAAGATTCATATACTTTCAAATGAGGACCTTTATAATACATATTTTCAAGTATATTCCTGGCTCTATATTCAGCCTGCTTTTTATAGAAAAGTTTAATTTTAAATAAGTGCTTAAATAATTTTATAGCAGTGTATATCATAAGCATACTTGAGATTTAAAGATGAGCATTCTGGTGATATCTTTTTAAAAGCAGCTTTATATTTTGTAGAATATATCAAATGCATCTTCACAGTATCTGTCAAAAGGCAAAGGACACCAAGGGACAGAGTTTAAATGGAGTTACAATATTATCTGATGGATCAACTATATATAGCACACCATTAAAAATAGAGATATTTCTCCAGAAAGAAAAATAAACATTTTTCTTTTAAAAATTATTTATTTTAATTTAAAAAAAAATGTTTTCCAAGTTCTCTCCTTCCTTACCACCCACTCCCCCAACCACTAAGACAAGAAATATGATACTAATTATTCATATGAAATCATGCAAAACATATATCTATATTAGGCATATTTCAAAAAGGCAAGAAAAATAAAGTGACTAAGTTATATTTGCACTCAGAGTTCACCTCTCTGGAGGTGGATGGAATTTTTTTCATCATGAGTACTTTGGTATTATCTCAGATCGTTATACTGAACAGATAACCATATCTTTCACAGTTGATCACCATTATGTTGTTGTTACCATACCCAACCATCTTCACTTCTCCTCATTTCACTTTGCATCAGTTCATATAGAGCTTGGCATATTTTTCTTTTTTTCTGAAACCGCTCACTTCCCCATTTCTTATAGCACAATAGTACTCCATCACAAACATATTCGACAACTTGTCCAATCATAACCCAATTGATAGGCATCCTTTCAATTTCCAATTCTTTACCACTGCAAAAAGAGTGGCTATAAATATTTTTGTACATATAGAGTCTTTCCCTTTTTTTCTTTGATCTCTTTGGCTTGCAGACTTACTGGTGGTATTGCTGGATCAAAGGCTAAGTATAGTTTTGCAGATCTTTGAGCCTAGTTCCAAGTTTTTCTCTCAACTGGTTGGACCAGTTCACTACTCTACCACCAATTCATTATTATACTTAGTTTTTCCTCATCTCCACAAGTATTTGTCATTTCTGATAGGTTTGAAATGATGCCTGAGAGTTGTTTTATCTTGCATTTTTCTAATCATTTGTATGGTAGAGCATTTTTTCCATATAGATAGTTTTGATTTCTCCTTCTGAAAACTGCTTATTTATATCCTTTGACCATTTATCAATTGGGGAATAATTCTTATTTTTTATAAATTGAACTCAGTTATATATTCAGTATATATTTGAGATCTGAGAACTTTTTTAGAGAAACTTACCATAAAATTTTTTGGTATTACCTATCTATAGAATCTTTTTAGCAAAATGTAGTTTCCCTGATTATTTCTTTTAATTAAGTCTCTTGCTATTGCTTTGTCTGAGATCATGATTGCTACTCCTGGGTTTTTTTTGTTTATTTGTTTGTTTTCATTTACTTCAACTAAATTACAGAGTCTGCTCCATCCCTTTATTTTAACTCTGTATGTCTTTCTGTTTCAAGTGTGTCTCTTATAAACAACATGTTGTTGAATTCTCATTTCTAATCCATTCGCTACCCTCTTCTGTTTTATGAGTGAGCTCATGCCATTCACATTCATAGTTATGATTACTGTGTATTTCCCTCTGTCCCATTTTCTTCTGTTTCTTCTTCTCTTTCTTTTTATCCTCTCCATCAAAATGTTATGTTTTGCTTCTAACCACTGCCTCATTTAATACATATTATCTTTTTATCAATTCTATGCCTCCTCCCTTCCCTTATCTATTTCTCCTCCTCCTTCTCTATTGGGCAAATGGGATTTCTAAACAAAATTGAGTGTTTACATATATTTTTCACTCTTTAAATCAATTCAAATGAGAGTGAAATTCAAGCCTTGCCTCCCATCTCCCCATCCTTTCACTGTAAAAGCTCTTTTTGGTATGCCTATTTTATATGAGAAAATTTTCCTCATTTTACTTTTCCCTTCCTCCTTCTCTCAGTGCATCTATCCCTCTTTCTCACCTCTTCATTTTTTTTGGAGTTCATTCCATCCCATGCCCTCTGTCCATATAGACTTCTCTAACTGCCCTAATAAAGACAAAGTTTTTAGGCAGCACATGTATCACCTTTCCATGGAGGATTTTAAACACTTTAACTTTATTGAGTCTCTTATGATCACTCTATTATTTTTACTGTTTTTTTTATTGTTGTCATTTTTGTAATCTTAGCTACTCTGTCTTCCAGATGCAAAATTCCAAGCCCTCCACTAAATCTTATTAGCCTAATTGTGGCTCCAAAATATTTGAATTATTTCTTTCTGGTTTTTAAAGTAAGTTTTCTTTGACTTGGGAGCTCTAGAATTTGGCTATAATATTTCTGGTATTTTTCATTTTGAAATCTCTTTCAAGAAGTAATTGGTAGGTTTTTTTTTTCAATTTCTATTTTACCTTCTGGATCTAAGGTAGCAGGGCACTTTTGCTTGATAGTTTCTTGAAATATGATGTCTAGGCCCTTTCTTTGAGCACAGCTTTCAGGCAGTCCAATAATTCTTAAATTATTTCTCTTCAATTTATTTTCCAGATCAGTTGTTCTTCCAATTTGATATTTAACATTTTCTTCTATTTTTTACATGTTTTTTTTTTACTTTGTTTTATTGTTTCTTAATGTCTCAAGGAGTCATTAGTTTCCACTTGTCCAATTCTAATTTTTCAGAGTTGATTTTCTTCAGCGAGCTTTTTGTATTTCCTTTTCTATTTGGCTAATTCTGCTTTTGAAGGAGTTTTTTACTTCAGTGAATTTTTGTGCTCTTTTACTGTCAGTCAAATTCTGGGGTTTTTTAAGGGGTTTTATTCAGTATATTTGTGCCTCTTTTGCCAAACTGTTAATTCTCTTTTTATAATTTTCTTGCATCACTTTCATTTTTTTTCCAAAATTTTTCTTCTACCACTTTTATCGCTTTTTTTTAACTCCCCCAGGAATTCTTGTTGGGTTGTGACAAATTAACACTTGTCTTTAAGATTTTGTAGCTGTTTTCACATTGTTGTCATCTTCTGAGTTTGTCTTATTTTTCCCTGCCACCATGCTGTCCTTTTAAAATTAATTTTTTTCCTGTTTGCTCATTTTTTTATTGCCTATTTCTTGACTTTGAACTTTAAATTTAAAAGTTGGCCTCTGCTCACCTGGGATGAGGAGGCACTGTCCAAAGTTATGAGTTTTTTCTGCACTGCTGTTATCAAAGCTAGCCTTCAGTATCGGCAAGTTTTTGCTGCTTCCAATGTGGTTTGATCCTGGGGGAGGTATGGTTACTGATCTCCTGGTCTCCACTCTGATCTTACCTGGGAAGGGACCTAGGCCCCTATAATCCCAAACACTAGGACTCATTTTGATCCTGGAACTACAATCAAAGTGCCTGCTCCTTTGTGAAGGATGGACCACCAGCTCTCCTCTCTGCCTGGCAACTGTGACCCAGAACATCTCTCTCTTGGCAGAGGACTCCTAAAACTACTGCTGCTGCTGGGGCCTCTGTTGCTGTGCTGGTGTGTCTGTTCTCCAGACAGGCTTCTATCTCAGTGTTATAGACCTCTCTGTTGGGGGTGTAAGCTCAGTTCCATGTGGACAGTCTCGGGCGGGTAAAGGTGAGAACTTCTAAACCTTAGAGTTCTCATGTGGCCCCCCAGGGAACAGCAGGGAATTGAGGTGTGAGACCGGGATATCTCGTGCATTTCCGCCTCTTCCCGTGGGAAACGTGATGGGAGAGAGCATCCCCGCCCTCGAGATTGGCCCAGATCTGGGCACACCTATTGTTATCTAACAGGCACGGTATTGAGGTGCAAACGATGCGGCAGGAGAGCTTAAGTAGGGTCAGGAAAGCCCGAAGGCACTCTTAGCGCTGAGGGGCCATTAGAGGACAGAAGGCCCCTCTTCCCTCTCTCCTCTCTTCTTTCTTCCCTCTCCCCTCTCTCCCCACTTCTACTTCTGCTTTCATTCTCTTACTGTAAGATCTTTGCCTCCTGGGGAGATTTCCCTCTCTCCTAAGGAAGAATTCCCCCTGCACATGTAACCAAGACCCTGAATAAAGCCTAACCCTCGTTCGACTCTGGAAAGTCTCTTCTCTCATACGTTTATCCCGTTTGGCCAGCCGAAGACCTGCGATAGGTAAGGTAAGACTCGGGTGGCCCTCAGGCCTCTAGGCCTGGCACCTCTCCTCCAGGCTTCCTTAGTTTTCTTAAGCCCCCCCAAAAGTCTCACCCTTACCTTTTGTTATCTTTGTTGCTCAGAAACTTGATTTGAGGCATTATTTTAAAGTTGTTTGAAGAACGATGTTAAGAGAGTTCAGGTAGATTGCTCTTTCTAATCTACCAGCTTCGTTCCCATTTCCTGCCCCACCCCAAACATTTTTAGATCATCTACTACAGAGTAGTGGTCTATGAGAAAGGTTGTGTCTAACAACACCAAAGCTAGGAGAAAGGTGAAAAATATATATATAATCACCTGCATTTTTATGTCTGACAGTGATACATCAAAACTTCTATTGTGATGTAAATGGTTTATTTTCTTTTTCATTCTTAATTCAAATGTTTTCGTATTAAACCGGTAGTGGTCATCACCACCATAGATCTACTCTGATGTCACACCCTGTCGTGAGGGTGACAGACACTGAACTCCAAAAAGCTATACCTTTCAAACATAAGCTCTAAAAGGTCAATCCTTCATTTATTCAACAAGCCTTCATCAAGTGCTTACTATTATAAAGTAGTAACGATTGACAAAAATGGAAGGTCTGGATTTGAAAAACATTTTATGGGGGAAACAACATGCATGCATAAAGTAAATTCAAATATATATGAAGTAAATACAGAAGGATACCAAGGCCAATGAAATTATTGTCAACTAAGGGGAACAGGCCAGTTTTCTCTCAGGCAGGAGGTGGTCTTATAGAGATGGCAGCCTTCAAAATTAACTCAAAAGGAAGCTAGGATTTCTCTAAGGAATTCCTGCATTCTATCCCAGGAATCCAGAAAGTACTGCAGTGAGGCATAGGGTGCATCTGCTTTGGGTCAACACATTTTAGCTTAAAGATAGCTAATGGAATAATATCTTTTTCAACATCAATCAGAAGTATGAGATATGAACTACCTTGACCAAAGGACAAGCATGAGTCTGTCAAAGACATTCTCCTACCACTAACAACAGAAGCAGTGCTAAGACTCATTTTGGCTATTTTTCTGGCAGCTACTCCCAGAAAAAAAATATCCTGGGATGCCTTTGTCTTTTTCTTTTGTATATTGAAGTGTTTGTGTTTGTGGATGAGAAAATTCACAATAAAAATAAATTTAAAAAAATAAAACATAGGATGATATAAATGTGCATATAAAAGTAAGAAATTAAAAATAACTGTTGTGGGGTAGGAGAATAATTAAAGGAGCATCTGGAAGAACCAAATCATGGAGGGAGGGATATTAAGGTTGCCAGACTTCTCTTCAGAGAAGGAGCCTGAAAAGAGAGCTGTACACCTGCTAAGCTGGGCCGAATGGACAAATAACTCTTCTCTACTGCATACTTCAATAGGGTCTTCTCTGAATGATACTGCTGTGGGAGAGTAGACTACCCTACAGGAATAAGGACAAACAGCTGTTTCATAGACCTGTTGTTAAAGAAATGTTTTGTAAACCTTAAATACGTATTAATGTGAAGTACAACTGTTGTTGTTAAATTGGCATCTTTCTAGAATGTTCATCTGTTCAATACAAAATCATATTAGATTGGATTGCCATTGAGTACTTAAATGCAGAAGTGGTGGTAATTTCCCCTCTGAAAAACTTACTAATTTGGAGCGACATATGTAGGTAAGAAAAAAAGATTTTTTCCACATCCCTATTTTAAGCCCCCTTCCACTCTCACCTGGACTATTATACTAGTTTTCTAACTGGCCTCCTTAACTCCTGTCTCTTCCCACATGAATCCATCCTCTAGTCAATCAGTTCAACAGGTACTTATTAAGCACCTATGTGTCAGCACAAAGATAAGTGCTAGCAATACAAGAAAAGGTGAAAACACAGTCATTGTTATCAAGGAGCTCATTTTCTAATAGAAGAGGTGATGTGTAAACAACCCATATGTAAACGTAAAAGGTATACATAATTTAGTTGGGAGGTAATTTCAGAAAGAAGGCATTTGGTAGGGGGTGGGTGATGAGAAGCTGGGAACCTCTTGAAAGAGGTGAAATTCAAGTAAATCAGGAGGCAGAAGTGAAGATGGAAGGTCAGATCTTACAAAGCCACTCCCTTATAGAGTGAGCTTTTTTTCCAGGGTCAAATAGAGAGTCTTCTTCTTAACACTTAAAACCCTTCATCACCTGACCCCTTTCTACCTTTCCAGTCTTCTAACACTTCATTGTCCTTTCCACTTTTTACGATCTAGCTGCCCTACCCTACTTACTGTTCCTCGAATCAGACACTCCATTCCCCATTTCTATAGCTTTGCACTGGCTGTCCCTCATCCCTGGAATGCTCTGTCCCCTGATCTTGGCCTCTTAGCTTTCTTGCCTTGTTTAAAGATTCAGCTCAAAATCCACCTTTGCAAAATTCTTTCCCCCTTCCCTTGTGATGTTATTTCTCCCCTGTCCCCTTTCAGACTACCTTCTATCTTCTCTGCCTCTGTCTTGACATAACTAATCATTTGTGTGTTCCTCCTTCCTTAGAATGGAATCCCCTTGAGGGGATGGACTGGTGTTTTTTGTTTTGTTTTTGCCTGTCTGTATATCCCCAAGGTTTAGCTAAATATTTCCTTTGATATAATAATATTCACACAGCTAAGTTAAACATGCTTTTAATGGATCCAGATTAAAATATATGATTCAAAAAATGAAATACAAATTACAGGAAAAAATAGGTTTCCATTTATGGAATGTTCTCATGTAATCACAGATAAATTGCAAAAGAATACCTTAGGGGTCGGGATATTACTATATTGAAGCTTGAAGAGTTTAAGCAACTCATGTTTGTTTGAGCTCTATTTACCATACATTATTTTATGTGTTTTACATTTATCCGTATATAATTGAATATAAATCCAAGGAAGTACTCTTGAAATTGGGGTGCTTAATAATTATAATGGAGAATTAAAGGCAAAATGCATATTCATAAGTAAAGTAAGTTTGGTCCTACAAAAAGTAAAACTCTTCATGGTGAAAAACTCAATTTTCAGAAGGAAGCATTTTCAAATGTGATCTTGTTCCTCAGGAATGACCTTGGTGACTGGCTCATGGGTCTAAAGAATAAATACATAGATTTGTAGATACTATAGATTCCTGATGAAATGAAGAAAGGAAAGATGATTTTTGAAGAGTCTTTAGATCCTAAAATCAGAGATTATGAGTTGGACAGGAAGTTAGAGGTTACTTTGTCCAGGAGTTCTTGATTATTTTTTTCTTTTTAGAGTCACGGACCCCTTTGTCAATAAAGTTTCTTCTCAAAATAATTGACTACATAAAATAAAATACTCAAAACTACAAAGAAAACCAATTATACTTAAATACTGTCATAGAACTGTGATTGAAAGAACCAACTCAATAAGCCCAAGTTGATGGACCACAGTTTAAGATCCTCTGACGCTAGTCCAACTTCTTTGTTTATGAATTCAGAAATGCGAAATTAAATGACCAAGGTCATATGGATGCATTTGAAAATCTACTAATCACAAGTGAAGTAGTCCAGTATATCTTGGCATGTCAAGTAGCTCAAGGTGAACTGAGTCGAATAATTGAAAGTGGGTTTATATATCAATCAATGAAGAATCTAAGAGGTCACACTTGGCAACCCCCACTGATGATCTTTAATCACTTTTTGTCATGCCATCTGTTCATCCTCCATCACTTGTGAGCATAGAAGATTTGTGCCAGTTTTTAAATGCTCCATCATCTAGACAAAGTCTGGTTATGTCAAGAAAATGTCAAAATCATCAAGTCTCTGCAGTATATGTTGCGTATTTGTAGACGAGAAGAAGGCATTAATTTGGCAGAAATAAAGGCAGTCTTGAACATGTTGCAGAAAAATTGAGCAGTTCTACGACTTTTACCATTATTGAATAGATAAACAATAGATACAATACTGAAATTAAATAGACTATTCTCAGGAGCCATCCAAATCATCACCCACAAAGGAGTTCAGTAAGGAGATATAATCTCCCTTAAGCAATTCATGGTTATCTCAAAGGGGTTGTTCTGATTCCTTGACTGGAAAAATGAAGTCATGATTGATGCCAAACATTTCATGCATTTGCTTTTTGCAAATGATTGCATCTTAATTACAAGAACCATTCCAGAGCTCCAAGAAAATCTGCAGCAGCTGTCGAGTGCTGCTGTGCTGATAGGCTTGGAGATAAACCCTGACAAAACAAAGTGGATGAGAAATGAACACTGTGCACAAGGCAAGGCATATATAAATGGTTTGGAAATTGAGTAGGAAATGGAATATATAAACTTCATCAGAAACCTCAGATAACAAAATGTATGAGGAGACATAAAGCAGTCTGACTCAATCTTAGTTGCATTCAACAAAAAAGAAATTGATAAGAAATTGAATATCAAAGCAGAAATATTTGACTCAACCATGCTGTCCATAATGATCTAAACATCAGAAGGCTGGCCCAGAACAAGACTCAAGGATAAAAAATATCCACTCATCCTGCAAACAAAGGAAGGGATCATAGAAAACACTTTTCCTATGTGATTACATGAAAAATGAAAAACGCCATGGAAGATTGGGTTAGTAAATGTATCAAAAGACATCTTCCATGAAAAAAGAACACTATCTCAATCATGTAGAAATAAGAGTGAACAAAAAAAATGAACCACTCAACTTATTAAAATATCTTGTGGAACTACAAAGGGCTGGTTGGAAGGATAACATCTCAGTGGGTCGATCCAATGGTCCAGCTAGTTGGTCAGCTACTCGTACTACCTTGGAATTTCTCTGATTGCCCCACCCAGCTTCTCAGCTTCATTTTTTGTTTTGTCTTACCCCAACAAATTGTGAATTCCTTGAGGCACAGATTACCTTTTTTTTTTTTTTTAAAGCATTTATATCCCCAGAATTTAGCACAATGACTAGCACACAGTAAGCAATTAATAAATATTTACTGACTATTGTTTAAATAATATGACAACAGGTCATGATTGATAGCTTGAAGTCAACTCCACTTGGCATACTGGTCTCAAAGTAGAGGCTGAAAATGGCTAATATGGAATATTGGTTGGTGAAGTTTAAATATTCTACTGTCCTTATAATCTAATAGGATAACACTGGTGGCATTATTATCCAAGCACAGAGGAGAGGCATATTCATTTGTGCTCCACACCATAGCCAAATGAAAATTATCTATCATATCCCTATCACTGTGAAAAAGTTCTGAATGTTAACTAAGGTTTTGTGTTCATGACTTCTTGATGATCTCCCTGGAAACTTAGCCTTTTGGCAGATTTTGGCATGTGTAATAATAATAATAAAGGATTTCTGCAAAATCATTCTTTAATGTGATACAGAGACCTTGAATGCTGATTTCCATTTGTGGGACTTCCTGCCCACCCTGAGTAAGGAAAGCATGACCCAGTCTGCTAACCTTTCGTGCATGATGCAAGACACATCTTTTTAAATTGTCATTTTATTTTAATATATGCTGGTCACTGTTGCCCACTCTTACGTATTTTAATTCAATGTCATTATTTTATGTTTGTTCACTGAGGTGATTTTTTTAGCACAAAGGACACATGTTTAGAAATATAATGAACCAATTACAAAGAACTTTTTTGCCTTATACAATACTGACCTTAACTCACAAGAAGCAATTTTTCTTTAAAAGGCCACAAAAAAATGACATCCTCAGTAGGGTGAGCAGTGTATGGGACTTCTTCAAAGCTAATAGAACAAAATGGGCTAAAGTTGTTGAAAGGACAATACAGGGTCAGATTTAGTGCTAACAGGGACCTCAGTGGTCATCTCATTCCTGTCTCGTACAGATGAAATAACAGGTCATAACAGATGAAATGACTCGCTCAAGTACTGGTATTAGAACTAGGCCCTTATGTTTCCAAATCACTTCTTTTCCCACTGTGACATATTGTTATCTTTCATGGGAAAATCACCCCAGAAGACTCAGAAGTGGGGAGCCTGTGGCCTTGAGGCTACATGTGGCTTCGAAGCTGCAGGTTCCCCCCTCTTACTTTCTCTGAATATTAGTATTTCAGAACAGGGTTAATTTTTGTCTTTCTTGTCAAATGTTATAAATTGTTCCTGAATTCCACTATACCTTGCTGTAACACCTATCACGATGCTTAATCTCTTCAACCTCATATTGGGAATTTCTACATCTTTCATATCTGACAAATATAGTTATGCTTTTATCACTTACTACCACACTTCTAACAACACATTATTTTTCCTCAGGAATGGAATGCAGTATTATTTTCCAATATACATGCCTGGAATTTTGGAATCATCTCTGGGACTGAACTCTAGCACATTAATAGTGATGGTAACTTCAGGGAACATATTTCTACCTAAAGAGAATTTCAGCATGCAGTCTTAAAATTTTACATAAAGGAGATGATATTCTCCCTCTGTGATGTATGTTTTATCTCCTTTGCAGTTGGAAGGTTAATATATTGCCTTACCTTTAGCAATAATTATTGTCTTTGATAATTAACAAAAATATTTATTTCTACAGGAATAAAAAAAAAATCTTTAGTGCATCATGGTTTACTTTTCCTGGAAGTCAAACCTCTTTTGTTTCCCTAAGGCTTTTCTGTGACCTATTATGAATTCAGTTCAACATTTTTTTTTTTTTTACTGCAAACAACACTGTAACCCAACAAGCAGGTATTATATTGAATTCTACAAATAATAATATGTGAGTGCCTGCACTGGGACCAATTCCTGCAGGTCAGAGAAATTTCAGAAAGTTGCATGAATTTCTGAGATTTGTAATCTTCCCAGCTTGAGAAGAGATTAGACTCTTGGGTCTGAACAGGAAGGTTTTTTCACTACAGGAAGAGTGACTAGGAAGGTATCCACCAGCCACTGATCTTTTGAATCACTCTCCAGGTAAGTGGAGACAAGCTAAACCAGACTGAAATGCACAGATATCCCAAGAAGTGGATACAGACCCTTCTGAAGTTGGACAAACAGACATTCACTGAAAGACAGATGGCAGAGAAGAATGATGGTAGTTCCTCTGGGCTACTTACAGGCAGTAAGCATCTTTTGTCAGCCAGGGGTGGATAGGAAAATGATCCCCAGAATATAAAATATGTTTGATCATTGGTTAACTATACTCTGGCCAAGCATCTTTTCCCTTATACCCTTTTCTCTTTTCATGCAAAAGAACTGGTAGTTAAACTCAGAGCTTTCTATTATTTGTGAATTCTTTATTTGTTGACTTAAATCAATTCTGTTTAGACAAAAATAAGATCAGTCAAGTTCTGTGTGTTTTTAATTGCATTCAGAGATTACAAATGGGGGAATGTCACTGACTACATTTAATAAACAACAATTTATATAGGTGACCAAGCCCTGTCGTAGTGATCAGACCAGCTCTAATCTAGGAGCTCTGAACTATGATGATTTTTATTAATAACCTATGTCCCCAGTCCTTGTCTAAGCAAAGACAAACTTCTTGGAGGATCAGCTCAATTCCTTTTTCCTTGAGGAGAGGGAAAGTCCTCCTTTACCAGAATTTGCCTTTCACAACAACATTTGGCCACCATACATGTATGTCAGTAAGAAAGATAATCAAATGTAATAGTGGCAGATCTCAGCATTGCCCTGTCCTGTGATTTAGGGCAAATCATCTTACCTCTATCACTTTCTTCATTTAAAAAAGAAAGGGTTAGAGCTAGGTGAGATCTGAGATCTCTCCCATTTCTAGACATTTTTGATTCTATTAGGTGACATCACAAAGCTATATAAAAGTGTTACCAGTTCAGGTGACAATGATTTCAGAGCATTCTATTTTTTCAATTTTCAATTTCAGAATTGAAATTGATGTATTAGTAAAACAGATAATGATTTCCTATTATGTATAATATACTTGGGTTAACCAAAAGACAAACAAGTCAAAGTCTCTACAACTCTGTCATTTATACTGTCTTTGGGATCTTGAGAAAATTATTTTCCCTCTCTGGGATTAATTTTCTTCACTTGTAAAATAAAGTTAGACTAGTTACTCTCTAAGGTCCCACCCTTTCAGCTCTAACTTTGTTATCCTATGATGCTATAATAGGTACACAAAGATATGATTCTTAAATGGATATGCAATGCCTAAATGTATACTTAGGCTGTGTGACTATTGTTCATGTGTTTCCGTAAAACCTCAAAAAGACAGATTGGAAGTCTTCCTCTAGCTATTTAAAGACTCTTGTTGGGTAGCAGGGCAACAGTCAGAAGTTACTGCTATTAAGATACAGCTTAATTAAAACCAACTATGTATCTCTCCATTGCTCTTTTGTGGGCAATCGTGATTTCTCTCTCTCTCTCTCTCTCTCTCTCTCTCTCTCTCTCTCTCTCTCTCTCTCTCTCTCTCTCTCTCTCTCTTTCTCTCTCTCTTTCTTTCTCTCTCCCTCTCTCTCTCTATCTATCATATATATGTAAAACACTCACATACAGGAGGTGCTTTTCCTGCAGTGACCAAATTGAGATTACAGAGAGTAGTGTGTGACTCCCAAAATGTAATCCAATCTTTTCTTCTGCTTCCCATTCAACTCAGATGATTCTCCATCAATCACAGTTGTACAAAATGTATATACAGATGTACTTATTCAATTCCTGCTGTCTAACTATCTCTGCAACAATGCAGTTTTTCTTTTTCTTTTAGGGATAGTTAGACTAATCACTTCCAAATGGCAGAGAAGTTCTGCAGTATTCTGGAGTTTGGAACAATTAGGCGAATATATCTACTTTAGGCAAGCATAGCTACCTGTTTTCTGCCTCGCTTCAGGTTGAGACTCACTGGAGCAATGAATCAAGTCATCTGATCTGGTAGAATTTTTGCATGATTTAATATATATGTGTAAGAAAACTCCTTTAAGTCTTTAAGATTTTTGTTTCATTGTTACATATTTCTGAAATTAAGAGGCAATAGGCACGTTAGGACCTAATTCTATCTCCCTAACTTTGTCATTGTAAAGATGCGATCTGCTGCACAAAATTTATGTTTTCATTCATGCTACATCTATGCATACACAGTCCATTCCCACAAAGACTTCTGAGTGATGATAAGAAAATAGGTATGTTCCTTTGTAGTTGTTGAATCTAGGCTATCCTTTGGGGAAAGAGAGAAATTTTCTTTTTCATCTTTAAAACTGTTTTCTAAGATTAGTTAAGTGATTAAATTAACAATTAAAGTAATCTTTATAGATGGTCTAAGAACTGTATAATTTTTAGCACCATCTGCTCCATTTAAAAAAAATAATTCCTTAATCTAACTATGGAAACAAAAATGGGTCACATAGGATTGTAAATATACAAGTTTCTTAGCTCACATTCAAGATTCTCCCCAATCTGCCTTCAGCTTGCTTTTCCAGTTATATTTCTCATTACTTCTCCTCATGCAGCCAAAATAGACTACTAGTTATTCCCTGAACTAAGTTGATGTCTCCTGCCTCTATCACACAGACCATTCTCCATGCCTGGAACACTTACTCTCTTTATCTCTGGCTCTGAGAATCCTTAAATATTTTGAAAATTCTTATTTTCCTATAAGCCTTGGCTCAGATGTCTGTCTTTCTGTGAAACTACCTTAGATCCACTCCCTTCTACCAGGACTTTTTTTAATGCTCTATTTCATTTAACTACATTGGATTTATATATTTGTATTCATATATCTAATATGAATTTTTTTCATTTCTAATGAAATTAATTTTTTTGTTGTTGTTTCTCTAGCAGAAGGCCAATGCCTTAGGACAGACAAATGCCTATGTTTATTGGATTGATTAAAAGATTGCTTTTCCTCCATACCAAGTGCTGGTATGGCAAACAAACAAACAACCTTATCATCGAACTTTTTGGTGCTGAGTTCTTCTTATTTACCTTGGACAGCAAAAATAAGTCCAAATTCAAAGATTTTTGCTGCATGGTAGTGCATGTTACACTTTGTTTTCTATGGACAATAGACTTTCGGTAATCCTGTGTCACTTCTATGACACAATAACATATCAGAATAGGACATTTATGAAGGTAATATAAAATATATAAAGCGATAAATGCAAAAGGGAGAATAAAGTGTTATGTGATTAGATGAAGGAGATTTTGCTTCCAGCTGAGTGTATGGAGGGAGGCTTTTTGGAGAAGATGGATAATTGAACTTGGTTTTAAAGAATGGTTAAGAAGTCAAGTGACAAAGATGTCAGGGGAGATAGTTCTAGGCATAGGCAAGAGGTTTAAGAAAAGCAGAGAGATGGGAGAGTGTGAGCAATGCCCTTAGAAGTAATCCAAGTAACCCACTTTCATGTTGATATAGACAATATAGTCAAGAATGGGGCAAAAATGAGCATGAGCATTCTGAATGGGACGAACAATTGGCAAGTATGGCAGCTTGGTGGTACAGTGGATAGAGCACTGAGCTTGGAATCAGGAAGACTCATTTTCATGAATTCAAATCCAGCCTCAGACACCATCTCTGTGACCCTGGGCAAGTCACTTAATCCTGTTTGCCTCAATGTCCTCATCTATAAAATGAGGCTAAGAGGGAAAGGGCAAACAACTTCAGTATCTTTGCCTAAGAAACCCACCCAAGCAAAACCAAACAAAACATGGCTTCCTGAAGGGTCAGACACTACTGAAATGACCAAACAACAAGTATATTGTTCTTGAAGAAATATTTCAAGGTTGTCTATCTCATTGGTTCAAAGGACATTTCAAAGTCTTTGTGGCCAAAAATCTCAAGCACCCACATTTTGTTTGGTTCTATAATTTCAAAATTAAGATTTTTTTAGAGGTTCAACTGAGTGCTTTCTGCTTTCATCTAAAATTTCTAGTCTCCTCCCTTCAAGATACTGTAATATAATCCATTTTGCTCACCCTTAATCTTTTCAACACTATCTAGCAAATTGAAAACCTAACCTTTGCTACAGAATGACCTAGACATAAATTAGGATTTTGAAGACATAAACAAGTTTGACTTAAATCCAACTAATAAGGGAGTCATCTACAGAAGCAGCTGTTACACGAGAAAATGGACCTGAGGAAACTTCCAGATTTAAGCTATCTCGGCAGCACCACCAAACACACACAATGGCACCCTATTGAGATGAATCTGTTTTAACCCTGCAGTAGCTTGCTTGTGTATACAAGCAATTTCCTGTTTTTAGAATAAGTAGAAGTCGGTATTTTCGATAAAAAAATTAAAGTGTAACTTCAGTAATTTTACACCACAGCCATCTTAGTTGTATTGTGAGATGTTACTCTAAAATATGAAGTTATATGAAATTAGTGTTCATAAAAATCTCATATAAAATTCTTTAGTTTTTGTACAGAAATAAGGACCCAAGGTTTCATCTCTATAGAAAAAATTCTTTCAACTCCTTCATAAAATGTACTGTTATGTTCATCTATATAGACTACTTCTCTTTCTCTCCATTCTAATAAAAAATAATATGCTGTTGAGTCATTTCAGTCATGTCCAACTCTTCCTGACTCCATTTTGGGGTTGAGTTGGTAATGACACTGGAGTGGTTTGATTTTCCTTCTCCAGTTCATTTTACAGATGAGGAAACTGAGGCAAATAGTGCTAAGTTACCTGCCTAGCAAGTGTCTGATGCTGTATTTGAACTCATGTCTTTTTAACTCCAGGCTCAGAGTGCTATCCACCGTACTACCCCACTGTAAAATAATATCTATGAATTATAAATGTGTATGTATGTATGTGTGTATATATGTATATGTAAAAAGAGCAACAAATATCTTAGTTTTAAGCTTTAATACCTTGAAAATTTCAGAAGTAAAGACTTCAAACTTAGAAACAACATTTGAAATATTAATTATTCAAACAGCTATAGTGCTTGGTATATGTGTATAGATGATTTCTCTTCCTCTCTGTCAAAACACACACACACACACACACACACACACACACACACACACACGCATCTGTATTGTATATTGGGTACCCCAAACACTTTGTTATAGTTTTAAGAAATACAGTTTTAGAAATATAAAACCTTTAATCTTATAAAAATTTAGAATGTTAAGTATTCAAAATTATAAAATATTAATGATTCTTATTGAAATTCCACATAATCATCAGGTTATCTTATATAGAGCTTGATTGTCATATGAATTTTCATAAAAACTGATTTTCATAAAATTCTTTATCAGCTGATACCCAGTGACTGAAAGATTCTGTTTGTAATCCTAGCTTTAAACTTATCCAATGAATGAAGTTTTGATGTATTATGTATGCACATAATAGTTTTGATGTGACCCTCACCAAGAAAAGTCTAATGGAGATAGAACAGTGTAGCCAAAGAAGAGGGTCTGCTCTGCAGATCCACTGATCTGAGAAAGTGTCATCAAAAGACTGCTGCACGCATACTACAGAATTATAGGGTGCCCCATCTTATAAAAATTAAAATTTCAATGTACAAAAGTTAAAATGTCAATATACAAAACTATGTAAAAAAATAAAACTTTCAAGCTAGTTGTGAAGGTTAAAAGATTTATACTTCTATACATGAGGTTTATAAAGTATTATGTGTCTACACAAACATATATACATTTACACACATAAGTATCTATCTATCTATCTATCTATCTATCTATCTATCTATCATCTATCTATCTATCTGTCTGTCTATCATCTGTGTCTTTCTATCTAAAACTTGCATTACCATCTGAGGATAGCATCAACTTTAAAGCCTAGAACCTTAGAAAATAGACTTCCCTGTCAAAGTGAAAACAAAGATGTCAATTGAAATCCACTTTTCTTTTCCTGAAAGCTTGTGATGGGAGGTAGCTGAACAAATCTCTGTTGTTTTCTGATGCCTGTTGAATTCCTTGTCACATTCAGTCTCAACCAAACAAATGTATCAAGGTTCAATGGAAAGGGCATTTCCAAATCTTTAATCATTATGAAAAACATAGTACCTTGACCTTGTATTTTAAAGTTAAATGGAGTGGCATTATAAAAATTAAATTGGTTCTTGCTCATTTCCATAATATCCTTTAAAAAGCCTAGCTTAGCCTAGAGTGCATGTCCTCTTTCTTTATCTTTCTTGATGACCTCTCATGCCTGCAAGTTGGCTCGTTTTTCTTTTCTGAAGACTGCACCCTACTGTCGCATGCATTCTAAAATTTCATTATAATCTAGGGCATCATCACTCATTCTTAACTACAGCAGGCTGCTGAACAGTGCCATACCAGCTACTGCATGCAAACTAGTCTCAAAGGGCAATATTAGTTATACATGTTGTCATCCAATAAGAAGAAGAATTCCACCGGGGTGATACCTTATCATATAGAACACATTGGACAGTTCAAACATGGCTTCCTGTGTTCGATGTTATGAAAGATTCTCTTGCAACAGCAAGCATTACTTAAAAAGCAATTTACCAGCAAGAAATTAGATTTTTATAGGACATCTTTTATTAAACTCAGTTTGAGATGAGTGAGCACATTGAATGTTGCTTCACCCCCACTGAGATCTCATAGGCCAAAAGCAGTTTATTTTAAATACTGTATTAGAAAAAAAAAAATAACTTTCCCCTCTTCTGATCCTGATGTCTCCTTCATCTGGATAGATGTGTTACTGAGATAATTAGGAGGCAAAGTGAAATAACAAACTGGTGTTGTTTTAGGCACCTAGTTAAACAATGGCCGGTTATGATTACAAATCTGTAACCCCGTTGTTGGGAAGGGAAGAGGGTAGCATGAGGATCTCTTGAGCTGTGGAGTTCTGAGTTGAAATGAGCTACGTTGGTCAGATGTTTGCACTGAGGCCTGCCACAGTGTGCTGAGCTCTCAGGGTTAGGTGGGCCACCAGGCTGTCTCAGGAAGGCCGAACAACATGGGTCAGAAATGGAGAAAATCAAAACTCTTGTGCCAATCCCTGGTAGAACTGGGAAGTGAATGTTCACTTCCAGCCTAGAAGATGGGGAGACTGAATCTCAGAAATCGATAGATAGATAGACAGACAGACAGACAGACAGATAGATAGATAAGTAAAACAAACCATAATTTAAATTCTAGAACCTAGAGAGATACCAAGGTGCCTTATTAACAAGCTGACAATATATTTTGAAAGATACAGAAATGTGAAATAAAGATTTTATGTTTAAGATGAAGGTAAACAATTATTACAACAACTTCAGTGGAACTGAGGACAGAGAACGAATTGGGTTATATTTTTAAGGAAAAAAATTCAATTCAGATCATTGTCAGATAGTGAAACCAGTGGCTAATGGGGAGGTATGGAAGATTTTTGAGCGGGGAAACAGCCTGACAAAAATGGTGTTTTAGAAAGACAGCTGAAAACAGCATACAGGATAGAATGGAATTATATGTTATGTATAATATACAAGTATATATATGGTATATATTATATGATAATATACTGTATAATTTATTTATATATTTAAAATTCATGTCACAAAAGTTCTAAGAAATTTACCTAAAAGGCTGTAAAATTCTGTTGCATTTTTTCAAATCTATTATGGCAATTCTACCAAAGGTCTAACCAAATTTAACTTTGCAACTTTACCAGATTTGCAGCTGATACACAAGATGAACCTCTCCCTTTGTTTACATTTTTGGATGGAACCTATGATTCCATTCGTGAAATTCAGAAACTCCTGTCAACAATCAGAACGCTAATAACTTAGCTTGTGACAATTGCAGTCAAACTGCTTTATAGGTATTTATAGTCAAGATCATTTATTTGAGATGTACAGTCTATGCTTAGCAAATCAATTCATCTCACTTCCAAACTCATATTTATCTACATCGCAGAACCATTTCTTTGAGTATAGGGATGATTTAACAAATATAGTTAAGCTGGCTCATTGAATGAATAAATCTCTTATGATTTCCTGTGGAAAACGTTTTCAGGAGACAAAGTTTGTATACTATTTTGAGTCTTCTCTCAAAGTTCTAACGCCTGTCTATTGACTCAGTTTGAAGTATCTTTGGTAGCATTCCTGGACTAGTCTCTCTAGTTTTAGAAAGCATGATACATATAGAAGGTGTTAAGAGGGAAAAAATGTTTTTGTTAGGAAGAGGTTTGGAGATAAGGTGTTACCAACAGAATGTATGAGAGGATGAACTCTAAGCTTTGCTAGTAAGAAATTGCTAGGTAACATTTTTTGGGAGGGGGGGCAGACAAATTACATATTTATAATATTCTAATAAGAAGATTCAATGCTTTTCTCACTGTGTATTTTGTAAAAATCCACAATTTATACCTAGTACAATTATACACTGCACTTCTGGTTTAATTTCAATAATCTGTTTGGGAAATTATTTTTTTTTCATTTATAAGATGAGTTTAATCCATGTGAAAATCAGAAGGCATGTCATCCCCAGCATTTTTTGAAAGATCTTCTTAATTAAAAAGTCTGCTGCACTAGAAAACACTGCAAATTGCTGTCAGCGAAAAGCACTTACAGAGAAATAGAACTTTTGCTTAATTTACATGCCTTTTCATTCTTTTTTCTTGTTCTACTCCAGTTTTATTATTTTACCTTCTTTTCTCCCAGAAGTATAATGCACATTTTCCCTTTTATTTTAATCTCAAAGTTGCTCCCTTAAAAATACAGCTCAGCACATGGGATACTGTGTTTGACATGTAGCATTCGTGATATATTCCACAGCCTCCCACCCTCACCCCTTTCAAAACCCTGTTTCAAGGGGAATCTCTCCATACCTGAGGTTCCAGACATACCAAATGATCCAGCCTCTTAGACATCCTCTAGAACAGGATGGAAAGGATAGGCTGGATCTTTGATTGTCAAGCCAATGAAATGTGAATTCTTAAATGTTAAGTTGAGTATCTTCTTCAAACTTTCTCGTAATATATTTATTTCAAAGCATGCATCAGCCAGGAGCATGTGCTGAAGTTGGTATTGCTGAATGGGAGATAAATCAAACTGATACTTTAGGGATATCTTTTAGCCAACCTAGCAGGATTGAATAGTTTTACAACTGGGTGAAAAAAGTTAAATTTTGAATTTGCTTCTGTAAATTAAAATGAACACAATTAACTATGGTTTGGAAGAGATAAAACAATTGTTTCTTTTTTCTCCCAGACCTTATAAATACATCCTGGTCTTTCTTCAACAAACATTTACTGAAGTCCTACTAAGTACAAGGTGGCATCATGCTGAATGCTTGCTAATACAGAGATAAACAAAACACGTTGTCTGACCTAATGGAGTTTTTTTTTTTTATTCTACCAGAGATAATCCTTATTAATGAGAAGCACATAGATAATTGCTGAGCACAATATGATGAGTACCTTGACAGCAGTACCAAAAAAGTGCTGTTGGGGTTGGAAAGTAGACTTTGAAGAGGTAAAGTTTTAAGAGATTGAAGAAATGTAAAGTTTTAAGTGAGCTTGACAGTGAGGAGATTGGAGATCAAGAAAAACAAAGATCAGACAAAAGAACTAGATGCTTCTGGCCTGAAGGAGGGTATAGAATTTTGGGGCTGTGGTAGTGGTATCAGATATCTCATTAAGTATGTGAATGACTTTCATAGGGAAAAATAATTCAACTTGTTATTCTTGGTATCAAAAAGATTGAGAAAGAGTGAACAGAAGTTTCAGACAACAAGAGTTAAATTCAAAGCAAGGGAAATTTTCCAAACAGTGAGAATTGTACAAAGGTTAGAACGGTCTTTCTCAGTAGATAGCGTCTTCCCTTCTGTGGAGGCCTTCAGGAGATTGCTTGTTGTGGAGGGATTCCCATTCAGGTTCCTATAAATTCCTAATCATTAAGCTAGCAGGGTCTGTGATTTTGTGAAATTATAATCATCTAAATGAGGCCAATAAGGAGATGAAAGATAAAGGAGGTGGTATTTGACTTGGACCTTTAAGGACTCTGACAAGATGAAATGTGAGGCAGAAGGAAACAATTTTCATTTGTAAGAACAATGGACAATAAGGCATAGAGGTGGGAAAATGCAGGTCAACAGAGTAGTTTAGTTTGGCTGAAACATAGGTTATGGAAACATAAGAGATAAATCTAGAAAGGTAGGCTGGGGCCAGCGCATAAAAAACCTCACATGCCAGGCTAAGTAGTTTGTATTTAATTTGCTAGGCAACTGGGAGCCATTAAATCTCTCAGTGCAGGGAAGTGACAAAATATGAACTGTACTTTAAGGATATTAACCTGGAAGCCATATATAGGATAAATTAAATGAGGCAAGACTGGAACTGAGTAAACTAGTTAGAAAGATACTGCGGTAAGACAAGTGGAAGGCAATGGTGCCAGTAGAGATAGAAAGGAAATGACAGATGTAAAACTCAAAAGGCAGGAACAATTGCTAGAATTTAAGAATTGAGTGCAAGTTGGGAATGAGAGAGAGGGAAGAGTCAAAAATAATTTGGAGGTTTCCATCCTGGAGTGCAAGGAGAACAGAAATAAGTAAGTCAGAAACCACTAGAAATAACTAAGTCAGAAAGGGAAATTAGTTTAGTGGGGAAATAGAGTTTTGGGCTGAAGGTAGGATGTATATTACCTAAGACAACTGAAGCAATACCATACCCAGAGAATTCATCTCTGTCCTTTAGTTATTTTTCCATTCCATAATGGATGAAGTATGTATTTGAATGACGGAAAACCCTGCTAAATAATCATATAATCAAAATATTCCTCATAGGATGATAGAAATGTAGGTATTATTATACATTTTTATCTAACTCGATATCTTCATTTAAGAGGTGAAATGAAGTCTTGGAAGAGTGATTTTTCCCAGAGCCACACTACTAGTTATTGGCAGAGTTGTAAGAGAGGTACTGTGAAAAGAACACCGGACTTGGGTCCAGGACAGACCTTGAGATATATATATATATTGTCCTAAAAGCTTTAGGACAGTTTTAAGCTTTCATAGCTTAAATAAAATGAATACACAAATAGCTTTAATAGCTTAAAACTACATTAAGACTTTAGGGAGATTCTGTTTATAAACCTTGGTTTGTGTACCTTAGAATGCCATTGCTGTGTTAATGTCAGCCACTGTTGTAATCCAGATCCTCTGACTTCCAAGGTTGTTACTTCTCTATATTATATCAAACTGCGTCTCTTGATTATCAGCTCCGTCTTACTATTTCTTATCCGTAGTTGCAATGACACAAACACCCAAACATCAGTTATGCATGTACATGTAATTATCTCCAACACAAATAATAAATACACGTATTTGTAAAGATTTTCCACCAAATGAATGGAAATCACTTCCATCACCTCATTAAGGCACTCTTTTGAAACCGCAGGAGACTCATTCAGTGTTTATAAACTTTATTGACACAATCAACGTAAAGATTGACCTTATTCATGCTGTGATATTTAAAAGTATTCATAGTTCACCTTGATTGATTCCAGTAAAAAAAAGTGATTATTTCTTAATCCAACCAGAGGCCAAAGTGTGTTTTGCTGAAAATAACAGACTCATCTGTACTAAGTGTAGGAAATCAATCGTATTCTACCGACCATGGGATAAAATTGATTTTTAAAACAAGCGAGAAAACACAAAAATGTAGCACAGACATCCTGAGGGCAACACACTCACATACTACACATTTTAGTAATGGGCTGAATAAATAAGTGGTCATTGTATGGCTTAACCCAGCTTCTTCTTGTCAAAAATGTGCCGAGTTTCACCTTCTGACCACTACCAAAGGGACTCATTGCTCTACAGTCATAAAAAGGTTGTTAATCAGTTGCAAGCATATTTACTAAATGATTACTAATAATTTACTAAATCATTATTAAAAAAAACAATCTGCCTCAGCTCTTTTATGTATAGTTTAATGAATATCAAAAGGAGAACTTTACTGGGCACAGTGCAAATTATTTGCTCAAATACTCCAATGCATTTATAGTTTCACTAATTCAGAAGTTGCCTTTAAACATGCAGATTTTAACCCATTCATTGCTGTACTTCTAGCTTTTGGGACTCCTGCCAATGTTGTCATCTAGGTTGGTTACGGGTGATCCACTCAATACGCTGGAGGCCTTCTTGGTTTTTTCTGACATTTCAAGAATACCAAATAGATACCTCTGGCTGTCCAATTGTCATCTCTCTCTCTCACCCTATGATTGGCCTATTTTCTTGTCCTCTCTTTCCTATCTTTGATGATATTTTTACTCATAATATATTCTTGGACATAGGTTGCAGCTTGACTATACCCACCATGAATCTCTTTTGTTCTTTGACATATGTTATCTTTTTAAATTTTTTCAGAGACAATTTATTTCTATAGCAACAACAGCAAAATGTTTTTGTTTGCGGGGAAGGACTTTGCTATCATAGGTCTGAGGTCACCAAAGGAGCTTGGCAATTTCCCAAAGAAAAGCCAGCCCACTTTCCTGTTAAATTCTGAGTCCAACTTGCTGCCTGTCTGTTCTGTCTCAGAAATACATTCAGGCAGATTGATACGCAAGGTATTAGAAGGAAAGTTACCAAGGATATGGTGGAAAAAATCTAGGATCTTATTTATATCTCATCAAAAAATATTAAGAGATTCAGAAAACTTCAGTCAGTAACTATTGACAAGTATGTCTCCTGTTACAGATCTGAAAAGTCTTTATGTTTATTATCTATGCATGAATCAAGGTACTCTCACTAAGAGGATTAGAAGGGAATATTCAGGCTTTCTCAAGCAACATTCAGCAACGAACTACTAATGGACTAATTTCTTATTATTTTGTAAATCACTTGCTAATTTGCACAAAATCATAAGGAAGACTTCAGGAGTAGGGAGGCATAATAGACACTTTAAAACATTTAAAGGGCTGTCTTAGGGAAAAGTTATTTGACCTTTTCTGATTCTCTCCAAAGGGTTGAACTTGGAACAAAGGGTTAAAGCTACAGAGGAGAAAACTTAGCTTTGGTGTAATGGAAATTTTTCTAAGAATGAGAAGTGTTCAAAAGTTGAATGGGTTGCCTCAGCAGGTGGTAGATTTCCCCTCACTTTCTGTCTGTAAGTGAAGGATGGATGACTATCTAGTGATGTTGTAGTGCATATTCCTGTTCGGGTTAAGATGGCAGCTTTGGAGAGCCTTTAGATTTGGAGATCCTGTGATGCCTAAAGAGCACACACCTAATCAATGGTAATGCTGAACCTCAAACAAATGTTTTCTGACCACATCCTGTAATCTTTCCACTCAAATAAGCTGCCTCCTCAGTGAATATACATAGCATTGGAGGATGGTATTTTAAAGGAGCAGTTGATTACTAAGGCTCTTTTTTCACCCACTTCAAAACACTAACAGCAGTATACATTTCTCAGTTTAGAAATGCCCAAATCTAAATTTGCCATAGGCAATATAGCAAATAATACATCTTATTACCTTTAATTTCTATGTGTGAAGCACATTTTTTTCAGAAATATCTATGTTGACTGAAGAATGCTTAGCTAGAATTTCCCGCTAGAAAATATACTACTGGCAAATACGTCATGGATCATCTTATGACATTCTCCATACAGTACAGGAACTTAATAGATTTTGGCTGTGTTGAATTAATGTCTAAGACTAGATATAAAAAATCCTCAGGGCCATACATATGAATCTATCAACCTAGAACTGTTCACAAAGTTGTTTTTTTTTTTTAAAATATTATCTCCAATGTCCTGGCAACCTTCAATTTTTCTAGATTATAGAAGATTATATACACCATGTAGGGGGAGGAAAATGTAGGACAAATTAAAATACCAAGAAAGGACAGTTGAAATTAATGGAGGAAAAAGAATTACTGACTTACTATAGAAGGAAGTATAGTAAAATTCAGGTAAGGGGCAAGCTTAGTCCTACACACTTCAAAATCCCTCTGTACAATAATAAATGTTTAGAATGATGAGCTTGGGTCATCAAGAAAAAATTAATTTTTTCTACATATTTCATTTATGAAGGCAATGAACTGGTTAAACCAATTTTAGAAAGATTCATTATCTAGGTACAAAAACAAAGTAAAATCTGGGCACCTGAAAGGGTTAGATATAATCATTTGGTCAATTCACTTAAAAGAACACCCCATTCCCCTACAACATAGATAAATGAGGAAAACTCAGAGTCATCCCCAATTCTTTACTCTCCTTAACCTTCAATAACCAATGTTGCCACCTCTTGGAGGTGTCCCTTTCTGTCTACTCACATGACTCCCATCCAAGTTCAGGTCCTCATCACATCTCTTTTGTGGTATTGCATTAGCTTCTAGATTGGTCTCATTATTTCATATCTCTGTCTCTCTTTCTCTGTCTGTCTGTCTCTCTCTCATTTCTTACACACAGCTGCCAAATTATCCTAAAACATAGATCTGATCTTGCCACTCCCTCAATTAAGAAGTTTTTGTGTTTCCACTGGGTTAAAATAAAAGCAGGGCAGCTAGATGGTACCATAGCTAGTGCACTAGATCTGGCATCAGAAAGATCTGAGTTCAAATCCAGCCTCAGACACTTACTAGCTGTGTGACCCTGGACAAATCATTTAATGCTCTTTGCATCAGCTTCCTCATCTGTAAAATAAGCTGGAGAAGAAAATGACAAGCCCCTCCAGCATCTTTGCCAAGAATACCCCTAATGGGGTCATGCAGAGTTGGGCATGACTAAAGATCAGAAGGAAAATACTTATACATGGCATTTGAAGACTTTCACAAACAAACCTATTTTCACAGACATTTCATATCACTGTCCCTTATACACCTTGCATTTTAGTCAAACTAGTTTATTTTTGGTTTCCTTTCTATAGTGCTCTGTTTCCCAGCTTTAGTACTTTTACCATCTTTCCCTAGAATGTTCTCCCTTCTCACCTCTGTCTTTTAGAACACAAGTTTCTTTTAAAGCTCATCTCAGGGACTATCTCCTTCACAAATCCTTTCCTGACTGCTCTGTGTACATGTTATATTCCCTGAACACAGTACTCTTTGAGGGCAAGATCTGTTTTGCTTTTGTCTTGCAGAAACTGCTCCCACTGTGTGCAGTGTACTCGCTCCTGACCTCCGCCTCTTAGAATCCTTCAGGTGCGGATCTTCAAGGCTCAGTGCAGGTATCACCTCCTTCCTGAGGCTTTTTCCTAACACCCAAGCTGCTAGTATCTATCCCCCAAATTGTTTTGTACTTAGTTTGAATATATTTTGCATATGCTAATGTGGGAAAGTGGCAATTCCCCCTAGTAAAATACTCTTTGAGGTTAAGAATTGTTTTATTTTGTGCCTTTGTATCCATAACAACTTAAACAATGTGTTATACATAGTAGGCAAGAAACAAATGGTTATTAATTGAATCTTCCACCAGCAATTAAATATTTGTTGAATTAAATTATTGAACTGGATGTTTGTATAATTAGAACACATCGGAGATTATGTAAAAATGTTCCTTTCTTTATACCCAGAAGTGTAAAATGATTTAGTTCTTTATAAGAATTTTAATTCTCTAGAATTCTAGAAAAATTCTAGAGAATTCTAGAAGATCTAGAGAATCTAGAAAAGTCCTTTTTCTACATTTCATATATTTTCCTTTGAATGAATGTGAATGAAACATATATAGCTTCTATGGGAGATATTTGAATGTACAGGGTCCATCAAACCTCTTCTCTGGCATCATGAATGATCTGAAACTGCTTTCTCCAACTTCATTGTCTTTTCTCACTTCTCATCCTTCTTGACGTCTTTGCAGCATTTGACACCTTTGATCACACTCCTTTCCAGGATCTTGTGATCTCTCCTCACTGCTGTCTGTTAGTACCTCAGTTTCTTATGCTGGCTCTTCATCTGTGTCAGGCCCAATAAACATGTATATCCCTGAATGCCCTTTACTGAACCCTCTTCTATTTTTCCTTTATGCTGTGGGAAAATACTTTAACATAGTCTTTAAAAACCTTATTTATCATTATATTGTTTAAATGTGTTTCATGGCTTTATGTGTTTCAACCCAGAATGTCATGTTGACCTAAGTTACCCTCAGGGAAAGTTGGAGATGTTTGCAAAGAAGGTTTTGGGTGAACCCAGGTCTTAGCTCAGCTCCAAATGCTTGTGTTTTGGGTCCTATCAATACCTTGTATTTTGGCTTTGCCCAAATTTTATTGAATGTTTATATTTACCTGCTGATATACATCTTAAGTAAGCTGCTTATGCACATCAGTTTGCATGCATGCACCCTTGTTTTAGCTCTCTATAATATAAACCTCACAGAGACTGGAGGAGGAGAATTAGAGATCTCTTTCTATGAGAGAGAGATGTTTTAGAAAGATCTTTCCATGGGTCTCTCTGCTTTGCCAAATCAGCCTTAATAAATTCTTTCTAAGACATTTTCTAAGTTTTGGATTCTGTTCTTGAGCAGTGATTTCTCTTTTACATGGTGATCTCATTAGTTTCCATGAATTCAATTATTATATGATGATTCATAGATCTATAGATAGATATGATTAAATAAACCAGGAAATAAATAGATCTGTGAATCATCTGCATAGAGAATAATGGTTGACTGTGCATTGTGTGCATGTGTGCATGCAGCTCTTATATATCTTCTGAGCTATAGTCCCACATGTCAGAATGGATATCCTATTAGCATCTCAAACTCAACAGGTCCAGAAGCAAACTCATTACTTGTCAAGGACACTACCCTCCTAGTCAATTACTTGTATCTTTGGTGCTAGCTTTGACTCTTTACTCTCACTCACTCCACAAATCCAGCTTGTTACCGAGCATTCTTTCTACCTTCACAATACTCATATACACTTCTATTTATAAAGCCACCACTCTAGTTCCAGATATAGATCCAGATATGATTATGGGCAAAGCAACAGTGCTGCCCCCAGTGCCAGCAAACTGACCCCAATAATCTCCTTCTGATCAGTTTTCCAACTCCCTTATTGTCTGCGGGCTGAGAGTTCCAGAAGTAGATGCTGCTGCTGCTGCTGATTCAGTGACTCCCAAGGTCTGCTGCTGGTTTTCTCGGGCTGGGGCTGTGCTGGTGCAGTGGACTCTGCTCCACTCTCACCCAGGTGCAACAGATCTTTCCTGCTGACCTTCTAAGTTATCTTTGGCTGGAAAATGATCTCACTCCATCTTTCATGGGTTCTGCTGCTCCAAGAATTGCTTTATGGTATTATCTAAAAGTGATTGGAGGGGTTTTGGGGAGAGCTCAGTAGTCACTGCTTTTTCTCTGCCATCTTGGCTCTGTCTCCCCCAGGTAGTTCTTTTAGCTTGATTAGCATAAATTTGTTAAGTAGGCTATGGTAAAAACAATTTTTCAAAAAAGCACCTTATATCAATTTTATCTCAGATGAATAAAAAGTTCTATTTACATTCAAAGCAGGGTCTATGTCAAATGTTTTTCTATCCCCAGCACCTATCGTACTGTCCAGCACTTAGTAAGTACTTAATAAATGGATGTTGATTTATTGCTGCTGTTAAACAAAGTTAACATGGTGGAAACAAGACAGAAATCAGGAGCAAAACAAAAGAAAATATGTGTCACACACAAGAAGTCTTTTTATAATGAACATACATGGTAAAAGAAAGAGAGGAGAGATTTTCAAAAGAAAAAATACTGCAACTACAGTAATCAGTTACCCAAGAAATGAGAATGAAATATTGCAAGTATTCCAGGAATAGATGTGAAGTTTAATAAAGGAATTAAAAGATAATCTAAGGAGGGGAAAATTAAGAGGAGCTCTTAAAGAATTAGAAAGGTCAAGCAATGAAGGTTTGGAACAGATGGTGGGAAACAGAGCTTCAGTGTCCAAGAGTTTTTATAAGCAGACAACAGGAGGGATAGCTCAAGTAATATGAAGCTCTGATTAAGGGAAAAATCAGACTTAATTATTATAGCCTTGAATATTAATGAGACAAACTCACATTAAATGGAAATGAATTGAAGAATGATTTGCAGAACAGAATCCAATAATTTGCTGCATATAAGAAACAATCTTAAAATACCAAGACATGAACAGAGCTAAAGTGGTGGCATTACAGTTTAAATAATGAGTGGATCAATGAAAACATCATAAAATTGTGTTACTATATTGAGGATCTATAATTTCAAGGGTGTGGGAACTCCCTTTACCAACTCAGATGCACTCCTATAACTCAGTTAAATATTAGAGTGGTGCCTGAGGTTCAGGAAGGTGAAGAGCCTTACCCTCAACAATAATATGGAATTGCAGAAATGGAGAAGGTTTCAAGGGGTAGATAATGCGTTCTGTTACTGAGATGCTTAGTTTGAGATGTGAGACTGGAGCTCAATAGAGACTAGAGCTGGGTATACAGATAAGAGAATTATTGGCAGAGATAATAATTTAATCATTTTTTTAGAAGTTAATAAGTTCACTAAATAAGATTCACTTAGAGAGAAAAGAAGAAAGAAAAAAGGCCGAGGAAAGAGTCTTCTGTTTCACCACCAGTTAGTAGGCATGGCAATGATGGTGATTTGGGAAAGGAAAGATGGGTAGATGGGTAAAGGACCCTAGAAAGAGCACTGTCATGAAAATCCAGAAAGGAGAGACTATCTAAAACTACCATAGTTACAGTACAAATTTAACCCTTCAAACCACTCTGGGATTATTTTATACAATTAGATAAAATTATAAAACTTCATATGGAAAAATAAAGAATATCAAGGGAAATATAGTATAGAAAAAATAAATGACTAAAGGGAGCTTGGCATTAGCACTTCTCAATTTATAGTACAAATGCAGTAATTATCAAAACAATCTTGTATTGAATATAACATAGGAAATTATGTCACTGGAATAGATCAGATAAGCAAAATCTAGAAGCCAATGTGTAGAGTAGTCTAGCATTTGAATACACATATGAACTAAAACTGTGAAAAAAAGGATTTTTGATTTGACAAAGAACTGTCAGAAAACTGGAAAATAGCTTGAAAGAAAATCGGTTTGGATCAGCATCCACAATATATGCCACAGTAAATTCTAAAAGGATAAATTATCTGCATATGAAAAGAGAACAGCAACTTACATCTTCCATAATTATGGATGGTGGAAGAAATCATAAACTGACACAGGACAGGAAAATAACGGTGTATACACACACATGCATACATATATATGTGTGCGTATGTGTATACATACATGTATATACATATGTATGCATATATAAATACATATGTATACACATATGTGTGTATAAAAATAGTGGTATAGAAGAAAATCCAATAAGACAGATAAAAAGAATCCAGGAAAAAAAGAAAACAGAGCTTTGATGAATGAAAAAGGAAATAAAAACAATTCAGAAACAAACTACATGGAGGCACAAGGGGGTCCCTGGGTTCTATTAAGTCTATTAAGGTGTAGGGGTTGGATGCTATTAAGTTAAAGAAAGAGCTAGGAAGATCACAGAGAATTCACATAATCATGAGTTGACTAACAATGCACATGGCTCTGAACGGCATACTGGAGCACTACGTGAGAACTGGGGGTGATGGAAAGTGATGAGTTACATAGAAAAGATAAAGATTAAATCCAAATGACAATGAAGAAACAGAAACCTCTGACCTTAGTTTGAAGAAATGTTTATACTAAATGCATATCAGCATTTTCTCAGGCAGCTATTAGCTAATTACTGTTCATTTCCCACAATTTATAGCTTCTGCAGTAATCAAAGCATAAACAGGAAGGATCACAAAAAAAACAAAAAAACAAAACAAGCACAAACAAAACAAGAAAAAAAACCACACAAGCCTTTCTGTATCATCATTAAATTAAGGTAGGAGATCTAAGTTCAGTTTGCCAGCTCACAGACTGCCCTAGCATACCTCTGACTGGGAAGTAAAATATAGAATGGGGGAAAAGCACTTAAAAGCATTCTCCGTAGTAGTCCTCACTCATATAATCTACTCTGGCGTATTTATCTTTGAAATGCAGTGATCTGCACAGATAGAGCAGCAGGAGAGTTCAGGACAACTTGTGATTAATATTTAACATACAATCTGCTAAAAGTTATTTTTAAAAGTTTCTTATTCCTTTCAATGCTGAACACAAATATGTATTTATAACTCTTCTTAACTAGGCTCCCACCTTCTGAGCTCTTCCTCTCCAATCCTAATAGTAGATAGATGCCAAAATATAGTCTCATCATATTACGCCCATTCCCCAAAAACTTCTATGAGTCCATAATGTCTTTAAGAAAAGATACAAACTGCTCAGTTTGGCATCCTTCCCAAAATGGATACAGTCAATCTTTCCTGACTCATTCCTCATTACAGGTTAACTCTCACTTTACATAAGCAGACTCTTGGCACACTCCATGCCATTTAATCAGAAAATACTTTTATGGGCATAATTTTGATCAACATTATACCTCCTCATCTGGGTCTACTTTGCTCAGTGTCTGATTTTTACACTTGAAAAATCACTATATCCTTGAAATGTTTTATTTAAAAAATCCACATAGAACAGGAGAGATAATAGAATCAGTAAGCTGTCCAAATCGCCTCAACTATATGGTTAAGTATAATTGAACAACTTTGACTCCTTTTGAACTTAACTGAAATTGAGAAGTGAGATTGCAAACAAGTCTAAGCATCTGTAGTTTCATCATGAACATTGTGATAAATGTTTCTTTCTTGAAATAAGATAAAATAGACAGCAATCTAGCTAAAACTGTCTATTTTTAAACTAACTACAAAATACTGGGATAAAATTCCATTTATGTTTTACATGTTCTTGAGATTATAATGGCTAAGGACCAGGGAAGAGATAAAAGTAACCAGTACTCTTTTGTATAAATGATCTTTCTAAATGCTTACATTTTGCTGATAAAATTCCCAACTATTTCTCACCTTAAAAATTGAGGCTCCCCATGGAATCATCTCAATGAGATTTCTAGTGAGAATGTAATATCCGTTTGGAAATGGCAATCTTAAATTCCACATGTCAAATTTAGCAACAGGAATGTACAGTTTCAGGAAGAGGACACATGATTGTCAATTTTGCAAATTACATTTCAATGTAGTTTTAAACTGAAATAAGCCATGGAAGTTTGGCATAAGAATGATGGTTTAAATTATCTGTTTTTCTAGACCAGATAAACTGTATTAGTTAATGGAATGTATTTATAATTCTCTCTTTAATGAACTGTAATCATAGTCAAGTGAAGAAAGAGAATGAGGTATTAAGATGAAAGGTTTTAAAGCTGAAGGTTTGTACTTCTTGCCAGTCCATACAGCAAATAGGAAGCTTCAGGATGAAGTCACCAAGAAAGAAAAACACTAGAATTTTCCAGTGTATGTGATATGAAGAGTGAAGAATAGTTATTTCTTCTAGCATCTGATCATTTCCTACTTAAGAGTCAGGAAGCTCTCCAAACTGAGACTGTTCTCTGGGGGAAAACTATTATTTTAAATCAAATTTGAATACCCCAACCAAGAATCTTGAAGTATGGCCCCCTAGAATTTTCTACAGACCATAAAGAGCTTGCAGGTCTTGAAACTTGGCAGCAAAACTTTAATGGGGCATGGATATGAGCACTCCCTCTCTGAGTGTAGATCCCAACACTTTCTTGTCAATATCCCTATGTGGACTCTCCGTGGAAAATCTACTAATGAACTAAAGATTTACGTCTTATAATGATGATGACGATAATGATATTAATAGCAGCTAGCATTGATATAAAGCTTTAAGATTTGCATAGTGTTTTATTGATTTGACCCTCACAACAAAACTGGGAGAGAAGTGCTATTTTTACCTTCATTTTACAGATGAGGAAGCTGAGAGAGACAGATGTTAAATGACTTTCCCAGAGGCACACAGGTAGTAATTGCCCAAGGATGGATTTGAATTCAGATCTTTCTGACTACAGATCAGGTGTTCTTTTCACTGTGCTACCTAGACACTTTTTGATGCTTCTGGAATATAAGTGTGATATTCAGACTATAAGTGTGATGTTCAGGTTCATCAGTTATCTCTTGTTTTAGCCAAACAAGAAAATATACTAAAACTACTTCAAATATGGCAAATTATGAGAAAGAAAAAATTAATTTAGATCTATTTCTAATAGGTATTCACACATATGGAATATTTACAAGTGCATCTATAGATAGAGATAGCTTATATGAAAAGGGTTAAAAACATTATTGAGATAGAGGAAACATGTTAGAATTGTGATGAATTTATTCATTTTAGACACTAGAATAAATTTATAAAACTGAATTCTCTCTCTCTCTCCTTTAATATCTTTATTTTTCTATTAAAAATAGTAGACATCTTCTTGAGCATTCAGTAGTATGATAATCACAATAATTTCTTGCTAACTAACTTTTCAGATGAACTACTACCATGGGATCCCTCCAATAATGCAAATTTCAACCTACCCAGATCTCTCTAGCCTGTGTGATTTTCCTCCATGAACTCTCATAACTTCATCTTCCATGAGGTGGTCCACTCCACATGCCTCGGGAGGATTCCTTTTCTTGGACTCAATGGTATGGGTTTCATTGGAAAACACAGACACTTCCTATGTTTCTGGTTTATTGCTTCTGTCAAACCTTTCCTTGATGATATAACTTAGACCATGACTCATGTTAATTACTTGTTTACAATATGTTTTGACCTACTTACTGTCACTACCAACTTCTCCATTGCTCGCTGGGTGATTATCAAGTTAAAATCTGAAATGTGATACAACTCAAAGTCATAAAACAGCTCCAGGAAAAATATTGGTATTAAAAAATGGGTCTTTGTTGGAGGAAAAAACCTGGATTACAAAATTCACTGTAATTTCCCAATGTATTCTGTCCTTTCTTCCCTTCCCCTCTCCACTATCATCTTCCCATTTCATACCCTTATTGAATTTCAAATGAATGACTATCTCTAAAATTACATATGTTAGAAGGGCATGCTTTACTAAGTCTGCATTGATGTATCAGGCTGATGGAGATAGAACATTCATCTGTACAAATGTTGGGAATCATGAATTGAGAAATAATTATGTCTAATAACAGTTTTGGCAGCCCTTCTTAGTAGACATACTATGAGTTACCTAAAGCAATCTTCAATTAGAACTACTTTTCATTGATTTACTTTAGAAAGTTGACGGACATAGTGTCAAATCGAGGCAATCTATATACATACATACATACACACGTGTATATGTTTGAACACATATCTGCACATATTTCTATGTATAGTATTATGTTTTTATATGTATATGTGTATATATGCATGTCTATAGTTCCATCTACATTTATCTATCAATCTACTTATCTATCTAGGCTTCGGAGGATAACCTTCTCCCTGAAAATCTTCTACCTCTAGTAGGTGATGAAGAATTGAGATGTTGGCTACTACTTGGAGAATGTAACCATGAAATTCTATCTGCAAGTATCTACAATGCTCAGTAAAAAGTCAGAAATCCAAACCTAGGGAAATTTTGGCTCTCTATACAGCAGCCCATTCATTGGTGTTGTTTTAATGGTTATAATCTCCAGATCTTCAGATTGCTAGAAGTTCCTGAAGTTTGCACTTCCCTGCAGTGCTTAGAACTAGCCGCTCTATCTTTATTTTAACTTTAAAAAACTTCATAATTCTATTTCCTTGCACTGAAATTAGGAATTTAACTTCCAGCCTTCCTGGGAAGAGATAGTCTCTAGTCATCTATCTATAATATAAGCTGTATAAGCATATTCAGAGTTTGACTTATTATTTAGTGGATAAATATAAAATATGGGGCATTTCTTGAGGTTTTGGTCACTATTTTTCTACTTCTGCTTAAGGATGTAAGCTGATTCATACATAGAACCTTTAAATAAAGGGATTGATAAGCTGGTTCTCAAACATAAAAGACTTTTGTACTTTCTGGCACAAACATCCCTCAATTTTTATATAATGCTTACAAGCAAAAGAAAAATCAGGTAAATTAATTATAACTCCATCAATTCATAATTAAGGCTATATTTGGAAGGTTTCCCTAACTCAAATGAACAAATAAATGTACATTGACGCCTACAATACAACAAGCAATATATTAGACGCCAAGAACGGATAGTTAATAGGGCTTCCATTCTCAAACAGTTTATGATTTAAATGAGGATAATGGGGAAAATTTCTTGAATTGTATTTCAATCAAAATGATTGCATATGCAAAGAAAGGTAATTTATTTGTATTTGGCGTGATTTCAACAGAAGCTTGGAAGCATGATAGAGGAAAGAATTTGGGGTTCACAAACAGGTTAAATTTAGAATTGTATGAAATCCAAGTATAGTAAAAGAGACAGGACAGATGAATTTATGTGACAGAAGATTTTTGAGGTGGCAGTGAAAAGACTTTATTTGATTTTTAAAATGATGGAAAATGAATGACTGAAATTCAGAGATATGGTAACAACAATGGACATGGACAATTATTTTGACTTACATGAGCACTAATAGATGTGAATGTAGGATGTAATGAAAATAATTGGGGGAGCTCTTCTCATCTGGTAGACTATTGTGTTTTCCATAGAGCTGAACTTTTGCCCTGGCCCTTTCCATTAGATTCTATGCTTGGGCCTCTTTTGTCTGCATGGCTCTTTTTGTTTGTTTACACACACATAGGTGAAGAGAGAGTGATCTTGTTCTCATAACCTTTTTGGCTACCATTTATTTCATAGGTCTAGAGTCATTTACACATCCTGGTGCTGACAACTGTGGGGGTTTCCTACAACTCTGCCTCTTCTTGGATGAGAACGTAACCCCCACAAGGACAATGAACTTTCTGCCCTGACTGGCCAGAAGACCTTGACTTTGAGTGTTATTCTGACAATATAGGATTAATTCTCCTGAGAACTTTTACCTCCTGGTAGTTGAATAGAAGTGAAATATAACATTGCTTCCATATCTGTTAATGAGCTCCTTTGTTATGCAGTGCTGTTTCATGAGTCAAGTATTTTTCAAGGTGTATTTACAAAGCTTTCATAGTTTAAGCATTTTGTATGTGTGTGTGATGGAGGAAATAAGTAGTTTTTTCATATTTGATATCTATTACTTCATACACTGAATAACTTTTTGTACAGTGGATTCTTTCTTGGTGACAAGCCTAGACATGAGTCAAATCTGCTTTGTTTAAGGATATTTCCCTAGAATAATTCTAAAGTGGAGATTTAACGAATTAGGGAGTATGAAATTTTATTTAAAAAAATCTTAATCTCTTTGGGGTACATCCCCCCAGGGTTGATTATGGATCTGCTAGCACCCAAAATCAGGGCCTCTTGTGGTAAGATGATTTTCCTCTATCCCCTACCCTGTTACCAGTGGGTTTTGAGTAACGCAAATTGAGTCTTGGACTTGCCAATTTTCTTACATCTCCCTAACTTATCACACACTAACTCCTTGTGGTCATTGAAATGAATATATTTTGGGCAGATTTGGTTAAAGGAAACAAAAGTAAGCAACAGATAAAAACAAAAATTCACAGGAATACTAACATCATACATTCAGTGTGTTGCAGTGGAAAGAATTTTGTATTTGGAATTTAAAAAAAAAAAACAAACAAACCTTGACTGCAACCCAGGTTCTGCTATCTATACAAATTATTTCTGTTCTCCAGATCTGTTTTCTTATTTGTGAATAATTGGATTGGACTGGAGATCCCCAATGTTTCTTCTAGATTTAAATTCTATGAAAAATATCAGGCCCATCACCTCCAGGGAAAAGATATATAAACTCTATCAAGTTCTAGGGTCCCACACTTTGCTCTTTCATTTCTTCATCTCAGAACCTTTTTAATGTACAAAACAGACTAAAATAAATAACAAAAATGGATAGGTCAACAAATAGGTAGTTACAGAATCTAGGCACAAAATTTGCAGAACCTAGAGAGTGAATTTGGCAATAGAGAATTATTTGCAGAAAAAGAAGCAGAATGCTATTGAAGGCAGAAAGAGTTCACAAATGATATGAGTAGGAAAAAATATGTAAGGATTTTAGAGATTCTGATTAAGTTCAGAGAAACTAGGCAGAAGAGGAAATCTGTGGAGGAAAGATAATAATTTATCATAACAATAATAATTTTTCTTTAATTCAAGGTAGAGAGTAAACTGGCTAATGTGCAGATATAGAGTTCTACATATGAAGTTCTGTGACATCAAGAGAAATTTTATAAATAATTTAGGAAAATATTTTCTAGTATTTATTTTAGATGATATATATTGATATGGCATAACTCTCTTATCATACAATAATATCTTTTATGTGGAAAATCTTTTTTTTTAATTCTCCCAGTTATTCCAAGAATGAATATTAAACAACACAGTGTTTCAAACTTTGGTCTTAGTCTGTGTCCAATAACTTTCATCAATGACAAAAAATGAGTGTTATTTGAAAAAACTCTAGTTAAAGACCTAACCAGTCTTGTCAACGTCTCATCTCTTTCTAGCTGGGGAATATTATATTGATGTCTTGTTATGTGTTAGAATTATACCAATTCTGTATCATTACTTTCAAAATTGTTCAGCTCTAATACTTGCTTTGAATTAAATGTGGATTTCATTACAGACAATCATATTCACCAAAGAATGCCACAAACTCAAGAGAAATCATGTGAAATGTTATTTTAAAGAAGCTTAAATACTTTTAAGAGCTGCCTCTGGATATATCGTTAAATACATGAATGCACCAAAGGTCTTTAATGACAAAATGACAGGCAGTACAATCAAATATCTCATTACTGTTTTTCTATATGTGACAGATTATATTCTAGAGGAAAAGTCATTTCATAAATGAGGAATGGAAATAGTAAATTTAACATACTGATATTCCTTGTTACAAAGCCTTAAATGATACAAATGACAGAGTAATATATTTCTTTGAGCACTTATTTATGAGCTTATTTTTCAAGGGACAGACACAACTGTCAGCATTTGGACACAGCTCAGTGGTTAGTGACTTGTGCTAACATTTAGAGGATCTCATATGTTTATTAAAGAATAACTAATAGAAAATAATCTGACCTATTAAAATGCCTGAAATGCAGTTTATGAAGGAAAATACAGTTAATTCAATGCATATATTTCTGTTAGAAAAATGCCTTTAATTATAAATGATTTACAAAATATCCTTTTTTTTAGTCTAGTTAATTGAAAGTCTGTCCATTTACAACCTACAGTGACCACTGAAAACCCAAAGGGAGGGGTGGATAATAAAAAGATTTTTACAAAAGCAAGGAAAAATTTTTTTCTCAAAAACAGAAAGACTGTCAAAAAACAATTTCTCTGGCTCTTTCCCAATATTTGGTAGGATTAATCCCCTTCCTCATGCAAGATAGGGTTAGATTTTCCTTGACATATTACAAAGCAACCTCTGATTGTTGACTGGCCCAAGGTGCTAGGGCTCAGGTTACACCTCCCTTTAGAAAACTTCCTGCCAGAAGCTAGCAGTATTGACAAGGCTACCTGGTCACTTAAGAGCATAAAAAGGTCTGCTCACCTGGAGTTGTGGACCTTTAGACTTGACAGATGTCCCACGAGCAGCAGAGTTATATTCTGCTTTGCTCACCAAAAATCTTAGGGCTATATCTGTTCAAGCTAAGTGCTATCCTTGTTGAATACACTTTCCATGTTATGACTAAGTGAACTCTGCTTACTACTGAGAGGGCTATGAATGGCTCGTTTCATTCCAGAATCGAACCTGAATAAGATACTTGGCCGGATTTAGGCTCACCTCTAACACCATTGATAATGGATGGACACAAAAATTCATTTACCAGATTGTGAGCTGTCATTTTATACTGTCAAACTTGACAACACTTTAAATGATACATTCCGTAAATGATGGATTAGACAGTGGTCTAATATGACATGGTCACCTTGAAGCCCACACTTAACACCCTCTGATAATTTATTTGTAAAGGAGACTTTCCAAGTTCAAATAATAAATGTTAAAGATATAAAATTAGTCATTGGGAACTGCTCTTATGATATTCAGCTTTCAGGATAGGAAAAAAAAACACGAGTGATGATCAAAAAAATGTGGGAAGGAAGAGGGCAATATTAAGTTTTGGTTGTAATTTCTCTGAGAAAGAATTTTTTTTTTTTGTATCCTGATTATATAGCCAACAAGTGTTATACTTGGAAGGGGTATTAGAATTCATCAAATTCAAACACCTCATTTAATAGATGAAGGAACCAAGGCCCACATTTAAGGGATTGGGTTAAGGATATACAGTGAATAACAGAGTTGGAACTAGAACCCCACTCTCCTGAGTTCCAGATTAGTGATTTTTTCACTTTAATATATCTCCTACTCTCCACCAAGGCAAGATTCCTATTTCTCAAGTGACCTCTCACCCATAATACACTCTCTTAATATTTCATGAAGGACTTGGATTTGGATTAGACAAACAGGAAGCTTGGAATTTTAAATTTCCCCACTCTCCATTCTCATCTTTGGCATTCTCGCTTCTCATACACTGCCATTCTCTGTTATTAGGATCATTATTGTGGCATTTTTTATTTTCAAACATCACTGTTTTTTATTTTCATAGTTCACTGAGCTTTTCAAAAAATATATAACATAAATCTCAAAAAATTATAAGAAAATGACTATACTTGGCAGGAATAATGGTTTTGTTTTCTTTCTTTTTTTACAAATAAAAACAATATTGCAAAACTTAAAGGATTATAAACTTTTATGAATAAATAAATAATTGAACGCATGAATGAATGAAAAGACATTCATTAAGTGTATACCAAGTGCCAAATATTAGGTTCTGTACCAAGTATACAAATAACCAAGACAATTGCTAGCATCAGGGATGCTGACATTCTAATGGGGGGGGAGGGGGAGTTACACATATAGAAGAGCAGTGACCAGGGAAGGATACTTTCCTTTGGGAAGTGACAGACTTGTTGAATTGAACTACTGAATGACATGCCTTTGTACAATTGTATAAGACTGAATTTCTCTTCTATTACTTAGCCATGAAAACAAGAATCAACTTACAATGCTGTTTTAAAATGGTTTGTAGATCCATTTTCACTTAAAGTATTCCCTGATTCTTTTTACCCAAAACCTCTAATAATCCACTGTTCATACTTAATGAGCATTTATTCTTTGGATAGTGTAGTGAAGAATAAAGCTTCCTATCAATGACTGGTCTCTTCCTTGACAGCCTGAGAGATTAGCAACTCATCTCCTTTTATCTGTAGTAAGTACAAGAACCTACAGCCATATACATGGGTCAGCTTCCTTAACTAAAAATGAAAGAATTGTAGTAGACTGTCTCTGAGGTACTTTCCAACTCAATCTCTGATTCTATGATGTCTTTAAAAGCAATTTAGGTTTAACAATATTTTTCAAGCTTATCTAGCAATAAAACTAGTATGTTATAGAGATGTGACAAATTTGTTTTGAACTGTCTTATAATATATAAGAAATACAATGCAGAAAGAAGTTTATGGAAAGCTTTGACCTCTTTTCAGAAGTCCTATATTGATAGTATTCATATTTTAGTTAAATCTTAACACACAGAAATGACTCAAAAAATGGCGGTGGGAGGCAATATTAGTACTTAAAAGGCAAGGGAAAGAACTCTGAGATGGACCAGGAGAAGCAAATTTCTGAGGAGGCGATGATTTTTTATTTTCTTTAAGGTGTATTTAATTGAAAAATGTTTAAAAATTAGTCATCTTCAATAATAGAATTCTTCTCTCTGTGGAATTACAATCTCCCTCTTTCCGTTCAGTTTATATTCATCATTTTTTTGTCCTATTACCTCTGAGAAATTTGCTTGAACAGATGTTTTGATTTTTCTTTCAACTTACAGATTCTTTTACACAATTCCCCAAATCCCATCTACTGTAATTTTTATCATGTTCTCCCTTTTTTTTTAAATAAACCTTTAGAAATGAGTCACAGATAACCTGCTGCTTGCTTAGCCAAGAGTCTTTATAATAAAAAGCTAAAAATCAAAGTTCATATCAAAAGTCAGTCAATTAGAAAGTCATAGTCAAAGAGATTTCCCTCCTTTTCAGACTCTTATTTTTCCATTAACACTGTTAAAATAACAGGCCTAAAGCACCATTTCCCTACTCAAAAAGCTTTGTGGTTTCCTCTTGTTTCCAGGATAAACTAGAAACTCTTCAGCCTAACAAACAAAGCCCTCCATAACCTGGCTTCCATCTACCTCTCCAGACCTTTTGCATCCCCAGTGCTTTCCACATTAACAGGCACTTAATAAATGTTTGTTGTTTTTTCCCTGTCAAGGAAAGACAAAGTATGAACCCTTTCTTCAATAACTTCAGTTTGTTCAGTTGCATCTTGCATGGAAAGCTGTTACTAGTAGCTTGAAACTGCAACTTCTTTAATGTAAAAATGCTAAAAATGGGAAAACAGGTGACTTCATGCTTCAAAGCACTCTTCTTTCCCCATTCTATTTACTTAGAGCAAATTAATTTAAAATGTGCTGATGGATAAAAGATTTTCACATCAAATACTTACACAGACCTGAAAATTCTCCCTTACCCCTCTTTTAAGTGACAAATAAACTCATTCTTAGAGTTGGTATTAGCCTCAAAATAGTTTTAAACATTCTGCTTAAATTGTAATATTATCTATACCACCTTGCTGAATCTGTATAATGTTTATCTAGTGAATTTTTGCCCATTGCCTAGGGTGAATTGATGTAAAGTAATTTATGATACTGCTGGTCTTCAAAAGTGAAATGTTTTGTTTCGTAAGTCAATTCATTATGTTTATCAAAATGGAAAATTTAGTCTGACCATGCCATTCATTTGCTCAAAAAGTTCTAGTTTCTCCCTATCACCAAGATACACAGAAACTATTCTTTTTTGACATTTAAAATCCTTCACAGTCTGGTTTCAATCCATCTCCCCAGGCTTATTCTCTCCTTCACATATGCTTCATTCCAGGTAAACTGATCTACTTGTAGTTTATTGTACATAAAATTCTCTCTTTCATCTTGCTTCTGTATAAGCTGTATTCCGTGCCTGGAATGCACTCTATCCTTATTTATACTTATAAAATCCTGAGTTCTTTTCAAAGCTGCACTCAAGCTCTACTTCATGAGACTTTTCCTACATCTCTCTTCAGTTGTTAGTGCCACTAAAAATTACTTTGCTTTTTTTCCTATGTATTTTCTATTTATTTCTATGTGTGCATGTTGTTGGCTAGCTTATACCATATCATGAAGTCATCATTCTGTTTGAAAATGAGTTTAAAATAGATAAAAGAATAATAGACAAAAATAATTCTTAAAAATATAATAAATAGATCAAAAGTAGAAAAATGAAGGGAATACAGAGATTGTGATTTTCCTGCTGTGGGGACTTCCCAGGTGAGGAAGCTCCTTTTATTAATGTGGATTGACACACCTCATCTCTAGATAAGGTGAGAGCTGTCTAGAGTACTGAGAGGTTAAATGGTTTATCCCAAGTCTAGTATATGCCAGAGGCAGGACTTGAAGTTGGTCTTCTCAGCTTGAAGACTTCTTGTCTGTCAACTATGTTATACTATTTTCTTCAGATGAAAGGGAAGCCCCTTACTATATATTTAACTTTTTCAATATACATCATTTATATACATGACATTTTGGGGATGGAGGAAGAGAATGAATGTCAGACAACATTTATTAAGTGCCTACTATGTGCTGGGCACTGCGCTAAGTTCTAGGACATCCAAATGATGTGATTTCAAAGGCATGGGGGAAGCCCCTGGGTGTGGAAATCCCTCTGTCCCTTACAGTCCTATTATGTTTTATAGGGCAGTGAGAAGCTTAGTGACCTCTCCACGTTCAAGAAATCACATAGGTCCAAGAAGGCAACAGAGAGAGGATTTGAACCTCTTCTCACCACCCATTGCCTTTCATGTATGTGCTATCTATGAGTGTTTGCTACTTTTTCAATAAAAATAAGTATGATTATGTTCTATAAATGCTAAGTGGTAAGTGAATCTGCAAATTTGAGAGCCCAAGTTATAATTAAATAATGTACCCTTCACATAATAGTAGTTCTTATTTTTATAGGAAACATTCTTAAATAAGATATTAAGCCATTAGATTGAGAGAAAAATATTTGAGATACATGGGATTATATTAAGTACAATTAGTAGCAAATTTTTTTTTAGCAAATTCACACAGAAATCTAAGGGCAAGAATCCCTGGACAAAGAGATCTCTAAGGTTTGTTTCAGTTCTACTAGGATTTTTCTATTTTGAAATGTAATCTATTATCTTTTCCTTTAAGAAAAAAAGAGCTTAACTTTATCTGACCACCTCAAAATTCTTGCCACTTTTTTGTATGTAGAAGAACAATATTTTAGAAAAATGTCTCCCAAATTTAAGAGCCTCTTAGTTGAAGGCTGCACTATATAAACTGCAAATTCCCATTCCACAGAGTCTTTGGTAAGTAGCACAAATGTAATCAGACAAGTAGCACTGCTTTTTGACATACAATTTGGAGCTCCAACCACCTCATCTTACTCTAGAAAAATATTTTTAAGGGATTCAGGTTCCTTTATTTGATGGAAGATTTCATGAAGGCCAAGACCACATCTCATTTGAACTTTGTATTTCTCTCAGTGCTTCCTCCAATACACTTAATAAATATATGCACTGTGTCAAAAAAAAGTTTTACAACCAATTTACTTGTGAAATACTTTTCATTGAGAGGATGTAAGTATACGCTATTTTAGGGCTTTTTCTTCCCTTTAATAAGTCCCTGATCTATAGATTGGAGTTAAGGTTTCTCTTCCTCTATGAATACTGCATGCAACGATGATAAAAGGATTTCTATAGGTATCCAATCATCTAAGGGTATGGATTTATATCTACTTCCCCCTCAAGTTGTAATGCTCCTGCTCATGCGAATATATCCCCTAAAAGCATCATTGCTCTTATCTAAAAAGAAGCCATGGAAACAAAGATAGGATGGCTCTTTCCCATCCCCCTTTAAATGAAAGTTTTTAAAAATGAACATAGGATCATAGATCTAAAGTTAGAAGAGACCTCAGACCTCATCTAACTCAGAGAGAGAGATATTCTCAAGCCAAAATGAAGGTTTTACACATATATTTTAGGGTTGGTAGAGAAAGGAAATTCTCTATACACACCACTCTTTAGACCACATGCATAATTCACAATCTCCATCCATGTCGTCATCATCATCATCATCATCTGAAAGAAGTTTCAACAAGGGTGCACCTAAGCTGCTCCCCAGCTAGTCTGTCCATGCGTTCCTTTACTTTAAATCCTGCTAATGTTCAAACGATAATTCAGTATGACTGCCATTTACGTATTTTCATGGAAGGAGAGATAAATATAGTACTACAAATCAGGAAACATCTACAAATGCTCTCTTTAAATGCCAGCTTCAGTAAGCAAGATTTTTGTAAACTACCCAAAAGTGTTCACATGTATAACAAAAAGGGTCACAGGCAGGAAAGTAGACAAAAGGTCTCAGAGATATGCACATAAGTAGAAAGACCTCTTGTTGCTGCCTTGGCCTGGTAGACTAATTTCTTTGAGATATATATATGTGTGTGTGTGTGTGTGTGTGTGTGTGTGTGTGTGTGTGTGTGTGTGTGTGTATACATATATATATGTGCAAATTTGTTTACAGAATAACTCCCATGATGTTTAAAAGCACAAAGAAAAATCCCTTTTCTCTCTCCAGCTTTTAAGAAAATAGCTCAATCCTCACAATCTTTCCATTTTTTTTATTTTTAAAAATCTGTTTTTAGATCAAGTTCACATAGATTCTTGACTCTAAATTATCCTCCCATTTTATAAATGGATAGGAACCTCCACAAGAATTGTAATTCTTTCATCTCTTACCCATATCCCCAACCATACTATTAGCTAATAATCACAATTCAAGGATCTTTATTTAAGATTACAAGTGATTATAAGTACCTCTAGGCAGATGATTCAGCCTCCTGTTTATAATCTAACATATTAAGTTTATGGAAAAGTTTCTAGCAAAAATAAGTATCTTTAACAAGAGTAAAAGAATAAATATGATTTACAAAGAGATCAAAACATGAATTATCAATCAAGGAGGCTACAATTGGGATTCCTTGTGAAAGTGCTACACCAGTATCATATTGACTATATTAATAGTGACTATTAATCAAACTGAAAGTCTATAGAAGTGGGATGGATTTGGCTCCATATGACTGTCTAAGAGGCTTGTCCCAGTTAAAGAAGTTCCATTCAACTTTTGAATGACTTTATGTCATCTATGAACCATGTTTAGAAGAGATGTGGGTCACCAACAATGACATCTAAAATATCCAGACTAGCTGAATTCCATTACTGAAGTAATTTGGAGAATGATATGAACTGTAAAGAGATCACAGCAGGATACTCAAATTCTTGCTATGTGGAGACCTGAAGCTGACAAACTGGGGGCTTAGAGATGAGCAGAAGGAACACTTTGATTAAATACTGAAATGAATATTTCCCCTAAAAACATCATTGCTCTTATCTAAAAAGAAGCCATGGAAACAGAGATAGGATGGTTCTTTCCTATCCCCCTTTTAATGGAAGTCTTTAAAAATGAGCATAGGGTCATAGATCTAAAGTTAGAAGAGACCTCAGACCTAATCTAACTCAGAGAGAGAGAGAGAGAGAGAGAGAGAGAGAGAGAGAGAGAGAGAGAGAGAGAGAGAGAGAGAGAGAGAGAGAGACTCAAGCCAAAATGAAGGTTTTACACATATATTTTAGGGTTGGGAGGCAAAGGAAATTCTCTATACACACCACTCTTTAGACCACATGCATAATTCATAATCTCCATCCATGTCGTCATTATCATCATCATCATCATCTGAAAGAAGTTTCATTTATGGTTTTCCCATTTTAGAAACTTTATAACCCTATGCGTGAACATTATTATTGTTATTACTTATTTTGGAGGAGTGCATTCTCCTGGAATAATTCATGAAACATATTTTCTGAAGCTAGGATTAACTGACTACTTTCTGATGTGATCATGTATCCCTGAGGTACTAGATACACTGCTGATGCTAAGAAAAGAGCATGTAGGTTAGAAATTTAGGTTAGAAAAAAATGTTCACTGTGCCCATATCTTTCCCTAAGGGGGATATGAAAATGTAATGAGCGTGTGAGGATATTTTGATCTCTCTTGATTTTTCCTTAAATATAACTATCTAAACAAAAAGAGAGAAACTACAGAGAATTAAATGAACAGATTAAGAGGACCAGAGCTCAAATTCCACCTCTGCCTCTTATTACCTTTTTCTATCAATTCAGAATTATTTACCAAGTGCCCACTATATGCAAGGCTCATTGCTACGTGCTGAAGATAGTTAAACAGAACCTTCCCTCAAAGAGCTTATATTTAATTGGGGGAGAAAATATGCACATGTGCACAAAATAAAAACAGGTCATTTCAGTTGAAGAAGCACTAGCTTCATGTTGTCCCTATTAAAATTCATTCAGGTTTGATTTCCTCCCGAGTGTATGAAAGTCATCTTGAAATATAAACTTTTCAATCAAGTGTTACCTTTCTTAACTTGGGGTGTTATTAAGAAATCTACTGACTATCCTTGTAGTGTTTCTCTCAGGCTGTAAATAAAGTACTTGGAAAATAGTAAATAAAATCACTTAAACCAAATCATCCTAGTGTCATTTGACTAATAACTTCCTGGAAGAAAATTACCTTACATAAAGATTGAATTAGCTAGAGTCAGAAAAAAAAAAAAGATGACAAAAAATCAGAAGTAGTATTTTTTTCCTATAAATTGAATAGTTTTCTGTGACTTTTCATAGTCCTCTATTGTTAATTTAGCTTAAAAAGTCAATTAAGCTTTTCAGTCTCTAGGAGATAAAAGATGGTAATCTCTCAAACACAGAACTTCTCAACTAAAGTCCCACCTTTGGCTGCTCTCAACATATTTCTTGGCATCATACCTGACAGGAAAACATTACCAAAGGAAGTATATAAAATGGCGCTATGGTATGTAATTACTTTAAACATTTTCTGAGTGTCATTTTTCCTTCAAGCTCTCCCTTTATGTGCTTTCTCACACACAGCAATTGAGATTTGTTTGGTCTACCTTAGTCCATCACTGGAGATGTTCAATAGTATTAGATTGTCTATTCAATTCGGGTTGTCACAACTCTGTCTCTTTGATATGAATGTAAAACAGACTTCCATGACAGTATTTACTAGCATCTGGAAAAACCTATCCAAATTTCCTACTAGACAAAGAAAAACGTGTGCTGCTTTAAAAAAAAAAAAATTAAATGTAACACCTGCCAAAACTACAGCTTATCTCTTCTTCCTCTTTGAAAGTTAGCATTTATGTCTCTGTGGCACTAAGATTCTATAAAACATAAGTAGAATTCTAAACAGATTCTTAACAACCGAAACAACAATGGACAAGAAATTAAATATTGCCCTTCATATAGGTCTTAATGACATTAAAATATTAATAATATGGTAAAATGTCCTCTATAAGTAAACAAAGATTCTTTGAGTACCTCATGTATGTGCTACATTAGTACTACACAAAATAAAATGGACTGTGATAATAACTCATATTAACAGTAATAAGGAACTTTACATATTTTTTTTATTGGAGTCCTAAAAATCTCCTGAGAAATGCTGAGGAAATTGAATTTTTAAAAAACTTGTATTTGAGAAAACTTTCAGAGAGGCTAAGTGATTTGTCTAACGTTACACAGAAAGTAATAGAAATTTGTGCTTTTACTATATTTACTGCCCCTGCTCCTAGGCCATTACAATCTAGTTAGGCAGGCAAGACATAACTATACACCATAAAGAACATAATAATATAAGAAAACAAGAAAATGCATCTCATAAAGCAATAAACAATTCAAAGACAACAAAGATATTAATTTTGGCCCAATAGATGATGAAAAACATTATAACAAAGGCAATTGTCCAGAAGTAGAAAGACTTTTCTTGGCAGTAGCTTTGTACAACTATCTGTCTTCAAGAGAAAGTTGGAAGGAAGACAACATGTCAAGGAAGTTGTGAAAAAAGAAAAAGAAAAAGAGGTCTCAGATCAAATTTGGACTGGATGAGCTTTGACCCCCTTTCCACACTTGAGATTATAAATAAATTCCAAATCAGAGCAACAGATAATAAAGAGTATGAATTTAGAGGAGAATGAGATCACTGTGAGCTAGTGTTGCCAAGAAAAACTTAATGGATATGGCAATTCTTGAAGTGGGCCTTAAAGTGAGATTCAAAAAAACAAAGAGGGAGGGCATTCTCTGCAGAAGAAATTATACGGACAAACACGAAAGCAGGAATATTTATGACACATTAGCAGAGGTAAAAAAGGTAATGAGAGGGAAGAATTTAAGTACCATTGGAATGATAGGTTGGGTTACAAATACCGTTGAAAGCAAAGTGAAAGAATTTAAATTATCAATCAAGCAATGAACCTTTATCAAGCACCTACTATGTGCTAGGCACTGTGCTAAATGATAGGGATAAAAAATGGCAAAGAATTTTCCCTGCCATCAAGGAGTTTATAATCTAATGGAGTAGACAACATGCAAATATGTATACATATATACACACTCACACACATACACATACATGTGTATGTGTGTGTGTGTGTGTACAAAATCAAGCTATATACAGGATAATAGGAAATAATTTATAGAGAGAAGACTCTAGAGTTAAGAGGGGTTTTAGATAGCTTCTCATAAAAGGTGAGATTTCAGTTGGGACATGAAGGAAGGCAGGAAAGACAAGACATGGAAATGAGGAGGGAGTGAGTTTTGGGCATAGAGGACAGACAGAAAAAATGCCAAGAGCCAGGAGATGGAGTGTCTTGTTCATGGAACAGCCAGTGTCACTGGATGGAAAAGTACATATAAGTGAGCAAGAAAACCAGAAAGGTAGAAGGGGCAAAGTAATAAAGAGCTTTGCCTGCCAAACAGAGCATTTTGAATTTCATCCTCCATGCAATAAGAAGCCACTGGAGTATATTGAGTCTAGGGAGGGGAGGGGAGGGGAGAGGAGTGTTGTGTTTGATATGATTAGACCTGTGCTTTAGGAAAATCTCTTTAGTGGATGAATGGAGGATTGATTAGGGTAAGGAAGAGACTTGAGGCAGGCAGAGCCATCAGCCACTTCATCATGTGAAACAAGAGTGAAGAAAGAGAAAGTGGCAGAAGGTACCTGCGTAATAAGAGATGAGGAAGAGCGGAGAAGAGGGAGCTAACTGGGAATAACATCATTTTTTTTCCCCTGTAAAATGAGGCAAGGTTCTGAGCTGAGAGGGGGGAAATGGACAGCCATTGAAGATTTGAGGAAAAACAAAAAGATTTAGAAGAATCTCTGTGAAGAATGGGACAGTGAATTGATAAGGATAGGATAGTAAGATTGCTTAGCATCAGGGAGGGCTCAGACTTGGCCATGCTACTTCTTCCCTCTTAGAAAGAATTCACATTAAGATCATGCTATTTTTCACATCCTCACAAATCTGAAAGTGGCTTAGAATATAGAGGTTTCCCTAAAAATTGGAAAATTTGTGATTTTTAGTCATATGCTATTGAGTAATTTAAATAATATCCAGAAAGGTACCCCCAAAACAATTTGGAGTGTAGAGGTAGAGAGTTAATTTGAGAATTGTACTCAAATCACACACATACACACACACACGTCTATACACATGCCTTTCTATTATCTATATATCTTTTTTTCTTTAAGCTTTGTGAGGTGGAACCAACTAAACTGTAAGTCATAGCAATGCCTAGTAGTATCCTACATAATTGGACAAACAATAATTGCTAATGTCACACAAAGTTGTAAGACTCCTATGTGAGCAAACACGTAATGATGTAAAATAATATTTGAAAAAGCACAATTCCTTCATTTTTAGTTGTTCCTGAGTATGTTTCAGTATTAGAGACCATAAGACACTGATCAATGCCTCCTTATTTGATCAAGAAGCCCGTAGTATCTATTGAGTATAAGTGAAATTTCAGAAGTTTCTTTTTAGGTATACTGCAGAGGAGCAAAAGTACTGTGCTGGAAGTCAGGGGATGTGTGGTGTAGTTCTGGCTCCATCACAAATTCAGTGTATGACCTTAGACAATTCATTTCTCTTCTCTGGGCCTCAGTGGTCAGACTACATGATCACTAAGCTCCTTTTATCTTTTGAAATTTTATAATTGCTAAGAGTGATCATTTTTCTCCCAGAAAATCTTGAGACTTTTTTTTAAAGAGACGGAAATAATTTTCAAACCATTTGAAAGGTAGTTTTTTGGAGGCAAAAATAAAAAGGGAAGTCAGATCTAAAGTGACTACAAAATGCATCCAGTAACTTTTAGAGAAAGGGAACAGAACAAGCATTTATCTAGCACCTACTGTGCTAAGTGCTCAACAATATTATTCTCACAACATCACTACAAGGAAGGCGCTATTATCATCCCCATTTTACAACTGCTTTTAGGCCATTTCAATAGAGTAAATTCCAAGACATAATTTATCTAGGAAAAGAATACTTAATGCCACATAAAATTGTGAACCTCCTATGTGAACAAACATGTAATGATGCATAATACTATCCTTAATAAAGAAAACCTACAATCTATTCATCTTTAGGTTGTTGCTGTGTATGTTTTAGTAGCAGAGACCAGAAAACACTGATTCGTGAATCCTTAGAGAGATTTCTATGAGGAAACTGATGGGCATTCTTGGGAAAACTAGACTGGGAACCAAAAGACCTAGTTTAGAGTCATACTTTAAATTTATGAGCTGTGAAATCTTTGTCACCCTGAACTCAGTTTCATTACTTATAAACAAGGGGTTTGGACTTGATGATCCATAAAGCTCAAAGATTCTGAGTCATTTTAGTTCAAAGGAAGAAAGCCCACTACTGGAATCTCCAAGAGGTTTGGGAACTCTTTAGGGCAATAAATAGGTCTATTCCTAGGATAACTAAGGTTGTTTTTGTTCAATTTGAAATTTCCGTTTTGATAAACTCTTCATGATCCTCTTTTGGGGTTTTCTTTGCAAGATATTAGAGTGGTTTGTCATTTGCTTCTCCTGCTCATTTTACAGATAATGATCTGAGGCAAACAGGGGTAAGTGACTTGTCTATCTAGTAAGTGTCTGAGGATGGATTTAAACTTAGATCTTCCCAACTCCATGCTATCTACTACACCACCTAGCTTGCCAGAATATCTAATAGAGTCAAATTAAGAGAAATGATAGTGATGAAAGGTAGCTGGATGGATAATGAGGAATGAACTGCCACCTCCTTTGTCCCCCTGCTTTAGCCAGCAAGAAGTAGACAATCACTTTTTATATAGCCTAGCAAAGGATTTTGATATTTTAAAGAAAAAATACATATTTGCAGTGAAAAATTAGTTGGGAAAACATTTTTTTTTGAAAACTTTTGCCCTCTAGATTACAAACTTTACAATACAGATTACCATTATAGATCACATTATCTTAGCCTGATGTGTTGCCTGAGATGCACAGAAATTCCGTCTTACCCATCGTCACATTGGCATTTAGTATTCACTAACTGTAAAATGAAATCTATAGCATGCATTTCAGAAATGTACAAACCCTTGCCCTTAAGAAATTGACCCAAATCTATGTAATTATTAATCTATGCACTTGAAATTGAGGATATTTTAGATTAGCACTAATACATATATTATAAAATATTTTGTTTTTAGACCTATGCTAATACTTCAGTATTAAAAGTGTTCCATGTAGGCATTTTCTCCAGTGCTAAAATAAATCATTAAGCATTTATTAAGTTCTTAATATCAGGAGACAAAAACAAAAGTGAATCAGTGCTTGCCCTCTGTATTGTTAATACATTTTTAATGGAATTAACATATTTTTAGTCAAATGGGAAGATCTTTCTCATCCATTAATAGGCTCATGTGACCTGCTTAAATCATGGAAGCCTAAGTCACATGAGTTTGAGTCCCATGAGTCTGTGGGGGGAGGAACTTGCTGAATGGGTGGAGCAGGGAGAGGCAGAGCTAGAGCAGAGCTGAGAGGAAGTTGGTCAGACTAGTCAGAGCTGGGAAGGAGGGAGGAAGCAGGCAGCTGGCTCTGAGTACGAGAAGGGCATTTTTCTTAGTGGGAAGGCTTGATAATGTTTTGTACTGAATTTAGGAGTTTTTTCTTGTTCAGCTCATATTTAAAAGAGCAGTTTCCTTAGGCATTAAGGGTAAATAACTGTAGGAATTTGTGGACTGTGATAGGGCAAACTTCTTATGAATTTGGGAGGATAATAAAAGTTAAAAAAAATAAGTTTTGTATAGTATTTGTTGGTTTTTTTCAGTTGCACTATTAGTCTGAGATAAACTGACCATTTTTAAAATCTTATTTATCACATAAATAAGAAAGCTTTTCATTTTTATCTGTTTTTATCCATATAATGGGCAGCAGTGGATATAGCACCAGGAAGTCTCATCTTCCTGAATTAAAATCTGGCATCAGACTAGATGTGTGACCCTGGGCAAGTCACTTAACCCTGTTTGCCTCAGTTTTCTCATCTGTAAAATGAGCTAGAGAAGGAAATGGCAAATCACTCCAGTATCTTTGCCAAGAAAAGCTTGAATGTGGTCACAAAGAATCAGACATGACTGTAATGACTTAGAAAGAGCAACCCATATGACATTTTTATTGCTGATTTAACAAAATTCCTATTTATTGCATGGCCAGAGATCTAACCTTCTTTTTCTGTTTATACTTCTAGGTTCTTTTTTCATAATATCCCCTTTGTTTTTGGTTTATCTAGTCATGTATCAACTGGATTGAATGCCAATAGAATCCAGTAAAAATTACTGCTAATCATCAGGGAACAAGGAAATCAGGGTCTTAACAAAGTCAGCTTATTTATTCTCCATGCACACTATGCTAATGTGCTTAAATTAAAGAAATTGCAATGGGTATTGTTTTAAGATTTATACCATATTCAATTATTAGAACAAACCCCTTATGTAAACCCGAGCTGCTGTCCGTGGTAGCTGTGAAATGATAATTTGACAAAGCCTAGCCCAAGAGAAAGAGAGAGTCCAATAACAGTGGCTATTTTGCTAGGGTTGCTAAAATTGAAAAGAAGCAATTATAAATGTTCTAGTGCAGATGACAATGAAAGACACAACTTAAGACGGCACCGGACTTGCATTAGTCTTTTTGACACATTCCTGTGGTGTGATTTATTATGTAGACAATCAGCTCAACTTCTCACATTTGATATCCTTGGAATCATTTGAAATTTAAATTTTAATGGAAATTCATTAATTCCAAGGCCAAAAGAAGTGATTCTAATTGCTTTTGAGAATCAGGCTATGAAAGGATTCTTTGGCAGACTTCTACAGTCTTTTCTCTTGTTTGTCATTGGTTGCCTTGTAGGTACTTAATTGAAGGTCCTCTGATTATCAGCATGGGTTGACATCGATGCACTCAATGAATTTTAAACAGGGGGCCAGATGTTTTAAGCATCAGCAGAGGCATCGATAGCATGCTAGTTGAATAATAAAATTTTAATTATCTACATGAAGCAAATAAAAAGCATAAGCTTTCTTCTCTTTATTCTGAAGGATAATATTAATGCTTAGGCACAGGGTATTGTAAAGTATTAAACGATTATAGAAAACCTGTGATTATCTAGTCTTTGGTTTATTAGAACCATCAATGTATCTTTAATCCTATAAAATTTATCTATCTATAGCTATGTGCATGTCTGTCTGTTGTTCTGTATGTATGTGTGTGTCTCTTATTCAGATGGAACAGTTAGTAGATAGAAAGATGCCTTAGAGGACAACTGGAAAAAGAAAAGCCTTTAAGAGGCTGAGAAAAATAGTATAGGGCAGGCAGGATAGAAGAGCTAATATTTTTAGCCGATGTACTATTTTGAGATTTGCTGAGATCTGAATTAATGCACTTGTCTTTTTTTTTTTTTGGTACTCTGATTTATTACTAATTTTTGGCTGTATTTTATTGCTTCCAAAACCTTCCAGTGGAAGTCAAGATTAAGAAAATGAATGCACATGCACAATGTATACCTTTATCAAATTGGACTGTTTCCCCACAAGTATAGATGTGTGATATTTCTAGTAAGGAAGTTTTCACACAGAGGAACAAGCCTGGGAGCCACTCCACTCACTTGATGTTCTCCACCATGCCACAGAAGCCCCCACACCCTAGAAGCTGAATCTACTCTAGGATTCCTCACACTGGATTTACCTTCTACCCTGGAGCCTCTTTCTCTGGTTCCTCTCAGAACCTTCATTTTAAAGAAAAGTTAGTCATGTTTTATTTCTCTCCAGCTCTACTCTTCCACTCTAAATATTCTAGATTTTCTCTACTGTGCTCCCACATGTGGTTACTCCCCTTAACCCCAGCTTTTCAACTTCCTTTATCATCCTTCTTCATTAGACTGTAAGCTCCTCCAGGAAAGGAATTATCTTTCATTGTGATTAATTTGTATTCCAGGGGCTTAGAGCAATGCTTGGTACATAATAAGCACTTAATAAATGTTTGTTGAATTAACTCAACAAATTGTTAGTTTTTATCTAATTGATATCAGTTTCTGAAAATTCATACATGTAACAGACCCCTGGGCAAATCAGAATTTGGTATTCTCCATTCCTAAGTTCTTATGATTTGAAATGGAATCATGCATTATTTCAGAGTCTGAATCATGAGTGAGGTATAAGGCTAAATATAACCGTAGGATTTAGAACTACAGGGAACCATAGGTTATCATATAATCCAAACATCCCATTTTACAGGGTGAGACAATTAAGACTGATCCTGTAGCTGTTTTTATCCTATAACTGCTTAAGTCATGGTTCTTTGTCTTTGAACTTTGTTCCGAGTTCAGCGGCCCTATAATAGTTACATTTATCTACTCTTGCCTCAAGGAATTTAACTGATCTTGGAGAATGTGTGAGAAAGCAAAGGAATTTGGATCTGACATCTTTAAGCCACCAGGCTACTCTTCAAGAATGTCTGGTTTTCTGTCCCAAACTCTGGGCCACTATTTTGCACCTGGACGCAACAAAAAGCACCTCTTAGTCTCATGATAGAAAAAAGGGGGGTCATTTCTAGCCCTCACAACCAAACTTTCAATGAATTATGTTGTTTTCTACACTTTACCTTTGTAACCAATCACATCCCTAATTTCATGATGCCATCTACACCTATATTAGGGGAACTATCCTCTTGCTCAGGTTTTCTGGCATTAATGGAGACAAGCTATGGACCTATTTATTGGCAGGCTAAGAAATGTTATCTTGCTTAGAGATCTACCTCAGTTTATCTGTTTGTTAAAATGTTATTGAAACAAGAGTTATACTGAGATCTAGGGAATTAAAACTTGTTTTGTTTCATTGTAACAGAAATAGTGCCAAATTAGGTATTTGTAAAAGACAAGTAATAGTTCAAGAATCTTTCAAATTCAATTCTGATTTAAGCTCTTAATTTTCTAAGAAATAATTTCCTGGTCTATCATATTTTGTTTGTATTTATAAGCACCTTTCAAGTATCCTGAAATGTTTTTATCACCTTTCATGATATTATGTCAATATGATTTTGGTATCTAAATTATAAGTAGTCTTAATTCTAGAATTTAACGTCAGTTTGTCTTTTATTAATAGGAAATATTTGCTATTCTAGAAATATTTAAATTATTAGCATTTTTGGATCATAACATAGCTTTTAAAATGTAATTTTTATAGGTATGACAAACAATACATTTCGATTTTATGCTACTCAACTTTTCTACATTATTATTTTATGGAATATAAATGACAAACAGAATAGTAAATTGACATTTATTCCAGACATTTATATTTTATAAATATATATACTGACATCTTTGAAACATAGTGAAACTTAATTACAAAATAGTCTGTGTCTGATACCTTATATATTGCTGTATATACTCTTTTACTTAGGATGAAGAAAGCTTCAGTAGGAAGGAAATAACATAAGTGATTATACCCACACATGACTTATTTGATTACATCATTTTATGCCCCAAATTTATTTTTTTATTTCAGTGCTTCCAGAACTTCATCAGTAAGCTTATTACTTCTGCATATACAAACAGGAATCTTTCCTAACCACAGAAATTGTAAAAATTTTGATCTGAAAATTATGCAATCAGTGTTGCAGAACTCCTAGTGTGTGAAGTTTCTTCCACTGATGCATACATGCAGGTTATCTCTAATTGATAAGCCATAGAGAGCTACCTAGGGCCTCTGAGAAAGTAAGAGACTTCTACATGACCACAGTTAGCATGTGCCAAAGAGAGGACTTGAATTAAGGTCTTCCCAACTCAAAGTCAAGTCTATTATGCCACCTTACATAGAGCAAGCCTTCAGATATCGTCTTGGATTATGTCTACTTACTTTGTGGCAAAGCCACTATGTAACAGTTCCAAAAAGTTACTTTCAACTAGGAACATGCTGGAAACAGCTTTTTTAGGTTTGCCAAGTTGGATGGTTAAATTTTCAGTGTAAGCATATATACCTCTGAAATGGGAAAATTTTACAAATTAGGACTTGATTGACTGTTTTGGCGTTTGTTTAGACTTAAGAAAGTGGTGAGGAAAATTATGTTAATAATGAAGGTTAACCTTAAAAGTGACTTAGGTATACTTCCCCATGCCCACCCCCACTTCCAGAGAGACAGTTGTTAAACATTTATCAGCATACCCCTGATTTCAACCCCACAGATTATTATCTGTGAGGAGTATTTCATCAGGGAGAAGGTGGCATCAAACTTTCAAAAGGAGAGATTACATGTGACCAGTATTGTCAAAACATTTTGTAGTTCAATTATTGTTTTTAAGGATGTGCACGTATAAATGAAATGTTGATAAATATAATTATAATACATAAGGAAAATCTTATGTTTAAGATAAAGATAGGAAATGACACATTCCATTTCCATACAAAATATTTGATTGTAAAATAGAATAAAAATTTGCTTAAATATTCATTAAAAACATTTATTAAGTGCTTATTTTATATAATGTGTCTAGGCAAAAAAAAAAAAATTAAAGATCACTTCTGTTTTCTGGATATTCTCCCTTGCCCTCCTCCCCAATAAACACACTTCTCCTGCTTCTTTCTTAATGAACTAAACTTAAACTTATATTTTCAAACATCTCTCTGACTCCTTTGTTGGTTCCACTTCCTAACCCCTCAGTGTTGATATTCCACAATGATCTGCCCTTGTCCTCATCTTTCTTTAGAAAAGATTGGTGATTTCATCCACTTGCATGATTTAATTACCATCATTATATGGAGAACCGCAAATTCTATTTTTCTAAACTGGACCTTTCTTCTAATTTTCAGACTGCTTAGAGGATACTTCGATGTGGGTGTACTACTAGAAACACAAGGTTAACATATCTAGAATTGAACTTACGCTTTCTATGAAAACTGACTCCTTCTTTGGATTTCAATAAGTAGCAGTCCCAGTCACCTAGTAACAGATGTGATGCTCTGGTGTTACATTTAACTTATCTATTGATGTTACACACTCCCTCCTCTTCCAATCAGTCTTTTTCATTTGCTCAGTCATTTCAGTCATCTTTCATTCCTCATGAGCCCATTTGGGGTTTTCTTGGCAAAGATCCTGGAGTGGTTTGCCATTTTCTTCTCCAGGTCATTTTACACATGAGGAACTGAGGCAAAGCGGTTAAGGGACTATTAACCAGCCCAAGTCAAACCCTTATTATCATCTTCCTGGGCTCTTTTAATAGACTGGTAACTGTCCTCTCCTCTTCCCCGGAGGAATCCTTCACAACGTCTGACCAATCTTCATTATGTAAAAATCTCTTCATGTTACTCTTCTCCTCCAAACCATTCAGTGCTTTTTTCCACTTTAAGACAGATTTTTCTCTTTGATTCATGATATATAATGAAAGAATAAGAAACTAAAAGTCCTGATTTGGGTATCATTTCATCCTTTCAGTCTTATCTCCCAATATTCCACTACACCTGCTCTAAGCTCCATCAGAACTAGACTACTCGCCTTCCCCTTCCACATTCTGTGTTGCTTTTCTCCCTTGTACATTTGCTCGTGTTAATCCCAAGTGCCTGATAGATTCTTGCCCTCCATCTCCATCTTAAAAAAAAAATAAGACCAAATTCAGATGCTAACTCCTTAACAAAGCTTTCCTTGAGTTCTGCAATTAGTAGGACTGAACACAACAGTCATTTAAGTGCTGGGGTGGACAGTGCTCTAGACCTGGAGGCAGGACAACCTGAGTTCAAATGTAGCCTCAGACATAAAGTGTGACCTTGGGGAAGTCATGAGCCCTGTTTTCATCACCTGTGAAAGGGGAATAATAACAGTCTCTACTTCTTAGAGTTGTTGTGAGGATCAAATGAGATAATATTTGTAAAACACAGCACAATGCCTGACATATACTAGATCCTATAGAAGTACTAGCCATTTATTATTATAAATGATCTTCGTTCCCAAACTTCTTGTAGTGCTTTTTTGTAATTCTTTTATATGAGGAGATAAGCATGCATCACTTTGTAGTAAAAGAAAAATACTACGTCAAAGAAATTGTAAAGCCTTGATATATTTTTGGGGCAGGTTTTCTCTCAAGTGATTTGGATCCTAATTCTTACATCCCTCGAAGATGATCTTGGTGAGTTTTGCTGACTAGAAAATTCATCACTTTGTGGCCAAGGCTTTGAACTTAAAGAGCTACATGATGTGAGGGAAGCAAAAGTCAATCCAACTAGAGTAAAAGAGTCAGACTTTTTTAGAGAGTTATCATTAACTCAGCTTTTTGGTCACAGACTTATTGAACTGAGTAATTTTTTTTTTTTTTTTTGCTTAGGCTAGGTCACCTCAGGCTTGCTAAGACAACTCATCTATTTTGACTGAATTTTCTCTGGCTCGAGCCCCTGTGTGCTTTGTCATTGATTCCTGAATGGAGCTGAGTGACAGGCTGTCCACACTCTTGGATCTTTTTTCACAAAACTGTATTAGTTTCTCTTTCTACTTTGCTCTTGATTTACTGATGCTTATGGTTTCTTGTCTAAGACCTTATCCTTTTGAATAAGAAGTCATAAGGCTGAATGGATCCCTTTAGTTAATTCCAGCCCACATAAAATGTTTATGCCAAAGGGTTATCCTAAGAGTAATATGATTGAAAGTTTTTGCAGATATAAAAATTGACCTAGAAGATTGTAGATGTTACTAATTTCACAAGATAACATGTTAAAAGTATAAAAATCTCCCCAAAGAGTGAAGCATCTGGCAATTTGGCAGGGGAGGGGAGGGGTCAACATAGTTCTAGGTCCCCATGTGGGAGAGCTTCACCTTTTGTTTTTGAAGCAAGAAAAATGACAATTTAAAATTGCTTTGTTGCTTTGATTGGAAGTATGCTTTTGCTCTTTAAATGATATAAAATGAGAGACGTGCATAATAGAAGAGATTTCATGCGAAAATGAACAAGTGAATATAAACATTGGTCAGTTCTGTTCAATATGATAAATGCATTAGGGAGGCATTAGGTGTTACTGTTCTTTGTAATTTAATCTTGGAAAACTGTCTAGAATACTATAGATTAAGTGACATAACTATGGTCACACAGCTCCTATGTATCAGAGGCAGGACTTCAAATGACGTTTTTAGATCAAGGCTAGTCCTGTACATGTACCCTGCAGCTGCATCCCAGTAATGTGGAGGATAATTATTGCAGCTGTTTTAAATGAACACGAGCATCCCTCTACATACAGAATGGTATAGTTCTGAAGCATTATCTGTAAATCAAATTTCAAAACATTGAACCTTATTTTTCTACTGGGGAGCATTAAAAAATAAAGATGTATTCTTTTGGAAAATATGTTGATCTCTAGATCTAATTATGCCATGCAGGAAGATGGAGAGAGTGTTCTTTTAACCATCTCAAAATGGTTCATCCTTCCTCACTCTCTACTGAAGGTTATTACTATTCTCTATACTCTGGTTATCCTTAGGATAGCGTCATAGAATGTAGGTTTTACAAATGACTTAATTTTACAAGTCTGTATAGGATACCACTTCCATTTTGCTCCAAGGTTTGAGACTTCCTTTTAGGCTCATTAATGATTAAGGAACTGTTTGGTGCTGCTGTGTTAAAGTACACTTCAATGACATCCATTCCAGCTGTTACTACTGAAACTAGATGAATCAACAGCAGCCTAAAGAGAGAATCTCCTTGTGGGAGAACATGCTCCTTCTGAAAATGCTGTGAGTTTTTCAGTAGCCATATTTTTGCCCAACTGGGATCAAGAACTAGCCAACTGCACTCAAAAATTCCAGTAAATTTGGCTTTAAATTCTCCACTGAGCAGAATAAGGGGTCATTCCATTCATCAGCTCTCTTCAGCAGAGCTGCTGAGATCCACTGCTACTACCTCTGGTTTTACAACCTATACTAGCAAATTCTTATCACCTCTTAATCTCCCAACTTCTGTAATGGAGTCCTCAGCTACTACCTAAGAGTAAGCCACTTTCTACTTAACCCCATTGAATACTAGCTTCCCACATCTCTCCCACCATATCCTACTTCGTCTCTATATTCCCTTCCATTTTACTGTCTGGAATTCCCATTTCATTGTGAATAAATGTCCCTCACTTTTAGGGTATCACTGTTATCTTCCAACTCTTCATTCTTCCTCACCCCCATATTTGGTGGCTAATCAGCTTCCATGCCTTTCACTTTGCTCTGCTCATACAATTCCAGTTCGTAATCCATGGATTACTGCAAGAGCATCCTAATTCTAGTGCTCTTTGCCTAAAGCTTCTTTCTTCTCTAAACCATCCTCTACAAGTGTGTCATAGTGATTTTCCTACAGCAAAGGCCAAATCACTCCAATGACTTGTTATTACCGCTGAGTCAAACGCAAACACCTTTGTTTGATGTTTAAGGACCTTTACAAGCTGGTTCCAAACTATCTTTCTAGCCTCATTCTGCAACATTCCCTATATGGTTTAGCCAAATGGCCTTCTTACTCATGATTTGTGTTTCTCATGTGTCATGCATGAGAAACACATTTCCTAGTTCCTAACTTCTTCACAGTCTGTCCTCTACAGCTAGAACATACTCCTGCCTCACCTCTGCCTCCTAGAACCCTGACTTTTCTTAAGAGCTCAGTTTATGGCTCCTTCTACGTGAAGCTTTTCTTGTCTTCTTTGGTTGCTAATGCCCTCAATATGATATTGTGTTTATGTATTTACTTACATTTGTGTGGGTGTATATGTACATCTTGTTTGATCTGGTAGAATGTAAACTCCTTGAGAAAGTTTAGTCCTTCTGCCGTGTTGCATTTTTAGACATTATGAAAATGTTTCATTATGAAAAATGTTGATCTTGACATTTTGGGCACTAAAATAAAGCTACGGATATAACACTTAACTAATTTCCCAAACTTCCACATTTGTCTTAATATAACAGTTTTTTACATATAGTTATCATAAATCGGCTAGAACACATTTCCCAAACATGACTTGCATAGAAATAGCATAGGAAATATCATTAATGAAGTGTATCAACAGAAAAGAAGGTAGGCCAGGCATTGGACCCTACCGATACACTAACACTTGATGTAATGTTTAAACAACAATAAACATTCATTCCCCATTTATTAATGCCAGGAACTATGTGAAACAGTGGAGATGCAAAGTTTAAAAAGAAATAGAAAAGAAAAAAACAGTTCTTGTCCTCAAGGAGCTTACATTCTATTGACAGATACAATTTATATACAAGTATAATGCATAGTATATAGTAAAGGCTCAATAAATGCTTTGATAATACGTCATTCCCCCCTAAAATCAGTGCCTAAATCCCTTGGTCTCCAGTCAGGAAGTAATCCAAGTAAAACTCTGGGCCTAAAGGTCAGTCGGATTCATGATAGAAATCTGGTAAACTGGTTAATTAAATTCAAATCAACAAGCATTCATTAAAGACCTATTTTTGTCAGGCTTTGTGCTTGGTACTGGGAATACAAGCACAAAAAAGAAACAGACCTGGCCAGGACTTCATGCAGATAAAGTAAATACCTAATATATGCAAAAATCAATGCAAGGTAATTGGACATGGGACATTGGCAACTAACATCTAGGCTGATCAAAAGGCCTCTAGTTGGAGATGGAAACGGAGCCAAGTCTTGAAGGGAGTAAGGGTTCCAAAAGGCTGAGATGGGGCCGGAGAACATTAACAGCCTGTGCCAAGGCACAGATAATTGCTGCCTTGAGAGAGCATTTCAAAATGTTGTGTGTACTTCATGTTGTCATAATTATACCTAAGAGTGTCATAATGTCTTGAGTATCAATATCCTTCCCCTATTCAGGGGTGGGAAACCTGGGGCCTCGAGGTCCTGTGTAACCCTCTAGGTCCTCAAATACAGCCCTATTCAGTCAAAGGGATGCACTTGAGGACCTAGAGGGCCACGTGCAGCCTCAGGCCCATAGGTTTCTCACTCTCTCACATCTTAGAGAAAGGCCTCCGTGAGTTACTGTGGCTGGAAAACCATCACCACAAAGCATGGAAAGAGAAGACTTTAGGAAAAAAACATAAAGTACTAGTGATATTTCTTCAAATTGGTTTTTAAAAATATAGAGCTGAGCTAGGCTATTTTTCCTTTAACAACAAGAAAAACTGAAAGGCTGACAGATGCAAGCATTAATAATCTTGGAATTAATTGCTTAAACAAATAAGTATCCAGTCAGTCCCCTCTGGGACACAAAATGAAAGAAAGGATATGGTAACATGGCAATAAAAGTAGAAAGCTATCATCTGATAATGCTAAACCCAAGGACAGTTCTGGCTCACTTAATTTAACTAAAAATAAATATATTCTTGGTTATATTTGTAGTGATTCTAAGAACTATTCATATAAGCATCCTCTCAAGATTTTAGAGTTAGATCAGCACCTTAAATTCTCCTCTGCACTGTGACTAAAGGCAAAACAAAAACAAGAAAAAAAAAACTATGCCCAATATTAACTCAAAGGATAAGGCTAACGTCTAACATGGAAGCAAAGAATGGTAGAAGTGATCCTTTGGGTGCAATGTATTTTCAAGATTTCAAGAAAACAGAGTGAAGGAAGTTTAGCCGCCTAGTGAAGTTAGGATGGTAGGGAACAAAAAGGATACTGAGAGGGGAAAAAAAGAAGTTAGGCAATGTTTGATAGCAATAAATCAAATTTGCTTTCTTTTGGTAAACTGCTGAAATTCTGATGCAACGATATTTTTCAAAATTGATTAAGGTGTTGATATTAAGAAAGAAAAAATGTTCAGACTTTGAACATTCAAAGGATTCTTGGGGAATAGGAGGGAGAAAAACATTTATTAAGCACCTGCTATATGCCAGGCTCATGGTCCAACAAGACTAGCTTTTGTAAAGCACAGCAGGATATAAATACTCTTTCTCTTCCCATTCCCTTTCACAAATATGATCTCATTTGATCCCTACAAAAACCATATGATATAGGTACTATTATTATCCCCATTTTACAGTTGAGGAAGTTGAGGCAAACAGGGTTATTAAGAGACTTACCCAGGATCACACAGCTAGTAAGTGTCTGAAGCTGGATTTGAACTCAGATCTTCCTGACTCTAGCTACCTCAGAAATGTCAATATATTTCAACCACTATAGAATAATGAGTTGCTATTAATGTGATTACATGAAAAATGATAGGAAAGGTCTATTGTGAAATTACTATCAATCTTTCACCTTAAAACTCAGATGTCTTTCCACCACACAGTTTGATCTTTTAATTTGAAGTTCACCCATAAGCAATAAGAACTTTTTCAATGAAGCATTTAAAGTATGACAGGTTAATGATTGCGTACAATTTCACTCATTTAATTCTGCTTCATCAAATTAGCCTTCAAAACCTACAGACCATCTGTGAAAATCCAGGTGACTTCTCAGGGATACATTTGCCCTGTTACTGTGCATAGTACAGCTATCAATTTTTCACACCAACTTGAATCCTGGACCTCTGGTACTCTATTTCCTCTGAATTCAGCATCTGATGAGGAGACTTTGATAAGCGTAGCAGACATTAATTACTTGAATTTCATAAATTAAACTGTCAGTAAAATTATGCCGTTCAAAATTTTTAATGATTCTGTCATCTCAAGGGTTTTATATTCCCTCTCTGTTAAAATTATTCTCTTGAGAATGGTAAAAAAAAGGAAGAATATGATATGATGGAAAGATACAAGTTAGAAGACCTAGGTTCTGGTTTTGCCCCTTATAAGTTGGGTAAACTTAATCAAGTTATTTGTACTTTCTGAGCCTTAGCTCATTCATGACTAAAAGGGAGATAATAGTCCCTGGCTAGCTCATTATGGCTATTAAATCAACAATGAAAGAACTTTATAAGGAGGTAATACAATTACACTATTTTCATGATTCTCAAAGCGAAAGAAGTCTGGAATTTTAATATTTTAAAGGAAAAACAGATGCTATTTAGAGAAAGCCTCTATATTATAAATGTGTTTGTATCCCCAAAGTTTTAGGTCAGTCTAGAAATCACAATGCACTTTCCTGTGGAAACACAGTGATTAAGTTCACAAAACAGCTCATCTAAGTCTCAATTCAATATTTAGATATTTTCATTGAATTTCACAATTCAAAAGAATCAACCAACCATGTAAAATATTTTACTGGAAAAAATTGTTTTCAACTGGGGATGCCCAGAAAAGATGCACTAATTTAACAAACACTTGCTTTTATCTCTTATGCTCACAAGTAATCCTCGTTAAGGTCAGGGTAAGCAGAGAGCAGAAGGATGGAGACCTCACTCTGGTTCAACTATGGGATGAAGGGATAAGTAGTGTTAAGGGACAGGGTCAAATCTAGGGGCTTTAGCAAAAGTAGGGCATATAATAGAAGAGAAATAAGGGAAAGAAATCCCAGATGGTTTCAGCAAAGAAGGAGGGAGAATATTTGTAGACATTAGATCATATCTCTGTGACAGTTACTCACATGTAAGGAATATAATTAAGTCAAGAATTGATTCATTAGGCTATCTTTATCACTCATCACTATTTCTATTTACAAACAGAACATTTATATTAAAAAATCCCATCTTCACAGTGTTATCTGTATTCACTCAGTTGCTGCACTGAAGTGAGAACCACTAGCTGGCATAGGCTGGCATGGAGTGGTAGCCAAAGCAGGCACCAAACAGCAGAGTTCTGCACAAATAACACATGTTTCAGCACTTGCCAGTTCCCATACTACTCCATCTGGATCTCCCATTGCTTCTAGTCAAGTCGACTGGAAGTTCCATCCTTTCTTTTTGGCATGATTACTATCTGAACCCAATCTGTTTTCCACTGAAATCCTACTGAATTTGCTAAACCATAGCTTGTCTATGGGATTAATGATGCTGGACTAACCCCACTGGTCCCCAGTGGGTACATTAATAAACATTTTGCTGTTGTTTTGTTTAGTTATTTCAGTTGTGCCCCATACTCTTCATGACCCCATTTAGGGTTTTCTTCGCAAACATACTGGAGTCGTTTGCCATTTCATTCTCCGGATGAGGATTACAGATGAGAAACTGAGACAAATCAGATTAAGTGACTTTACCAGTGTCACACAGCTAGCAAGTGTCTGAGGCCAAATTTGAACTCAGAAAGAGGAGTCTTCCTCACTCCAGGCTGGGCATTCTATTTCACAGACATACTTCTTGAATTAAAAGTGAAAGCATTGAAAACCTAATTACATGTAGCTGAAGTCTAAATGACCGGTTCTTTTCATGCTGCAATTCTCCTCCATTTCTTAGCTAAGCTTGTTGAGAAAGTTGTTCACAATCAGGGCCTCCACTCCTCCTTTCATACACTGCTTATCCCTCTGTAGTCTGTCTTTCCTCTTCATCTTTTGATTGAAATCATCTCTTCAAAGTCAACAATAGCGTTTCAGTCACCACCCTTCTTAAATGCTCTGCTGTCTTTGGTGTTCTTGATGGCCCCTTCCTTGCTGTCTCCCAGTTTTCCTCTTAGCTGTGTGACTACTTAGTCTTCTTTAAGGTTCTACAAAGAGTAATTGGTAATTTCTTGGTAAATTCCTTTAGCTGCCTTACTTTAAATCATCATGGCAGTGCAGATGATTCCCAAGCCCTAACCTCTGTTCTGAGCTCCAACCTCGCACCATCACCTGTCTCTTGGACATCTTGAATGGGGTATCCCAGATATATTTCAAAATCACCTTGTTGGAAACAGTACTAATTACCTTCCTTCTAACCCTCCCCTTTCCTAACCTCACTCATTGTTGAAGACACCACCATTCTCCTAGTTAACTAGCATCATAATCTTGGAATCCTCTTCAGTTTCTCTCTTGTACATATTCCACGTAGCCAGTCTGTTGCCACAACTTATTTCTACCTTCACCCCTCTCATATACATTCCCTGCTCTTTATTCACACAGCCACCACACTGCGCATCTTTCATCACAATGCCTAGACTGTTCTAAAAGCTTTCTAGAGAGTCTCCCTGCATCAAAACTCTCCCCACTCCAGTCCATCCTCCACTTAACTATCAAAATGACCTTCTAAAGTCCACATCTGACAGTGTCACCAGCCCCCTCAACTCAATAAACTCTGGGGCTCCTAATTACTTATAGGATCAAATACAATATCCCTGGCTTTTATAACATGTTAGAAGGAGGCCTCTTCCTATTTCTTTCTGTTTTCTTACACTTCAGTTTTCTCTACATCCTCTACCATCCTGCTGTTCCTCACACAGGATCCTCTATCTTCCCACTCACTGCCTGGAAACTACATTCCTTACTTCCATCTCATGGCTTCCTTAAAAATAACTCAAACCCACTTTCTGCAAAAGATCTTTCCTGGTTCTCCAATCCTCATTCTACAGCTACCGATGTCTTCCCCTCTGGAATTATATGACATGACGTTGTATATCCCATGAAGATCTCGATCATAGGAACCATATGATTGTCTTTCTCTGTATCTCCCAGTGCTTGGCACAGTGCCCAAGCGCATGCATTAATAAATGCTTCTGATTGATTGGATTGTGATCAGTGATTGTAATTCAGGGTAAAAAAAAAATAAGAACATTTTAATTTACCTACTGAATGCAGGCCAAAGATAGGAATGAAATACTAATATTGAGAAAAACTGAACAAAAAGTATGAAGAGTGGTTAAGCCCTCTACACTTTAAGATACTTCCCTAAACAGGTCTTAATTAAAGTTCAGGGATTCCAGACAACTGTAACAGAAAAGAGGAAAATAACTGCAGAGATAAAAACCATAATCTAATTACAGAATTAAGTGTACACATGTAAACATATGCACATATGCTTATACCACATATCATATAGATATACAACACTTACATACCTGTGTGTGTGTATAAGTATATGAAACCAATTAGTACCAGAACTATGGGCAGAAAGAAGATGGGGCAGTAGTATGGGGCATGAATAGTCAAGGCAAGAAGTCAAAATAGAATTTCTGGGAAAGTTTTGAGAAGGTCCAGATCTAGAGGAATATCCCAAAATTGGCTCTTAAAAAAGAATGGTAACAGTGCGGGTTCTGTCTGAAGGTGAGATATGAGATAGGGTGGAACACCTTAATACCTTGTAGTTCAAAACCACTTAGGTATGCATGTCCTGGGAAGATACAAATACCAGAAGGAGGCAGTTGTCTAAAGGCAAACAGAGAATAAAGAATCCAGAAAATTATAAAATGGGCCAGGAAGTTTCTCAAATACTCTTTGCTACGACTGGAAGCAACTGTGGGCTTAATTGGCCATGGTTGTTAAGTGGTTACATCTAGCTGAAATCATGGATAAGGAGGAAAAGGGAAGATTCAGCAAGCATTCCTGACCAGTATGTGTTAGGGTGGAGGGAATTTTGACTGGGTTGGGATTTTACTCCCTCTTCTGGTCAGAATTTGAGGAAGGGCTGATTTTTCCCTTAACCACCCTTTCTCTTTTCACTAGGCAAACTAAGAACTGAGGACCTTTTGGACTCACACTTCTGTACCCTACCCCTCCTCTTCATGTCAGAGGGTGGAAGCTTGCTTGAGGGGCTAGTTGTTGAGCATCAATGTCCAGCTACAATACTGGCTGGATCTCTACCTTATGGGCAAAACAGCCCTGGTTTATGTAGGTCTTATTCTTTGCTATTTTTCTCCTTATAAACACAAGTTATGAAGATATATATATATATATATATATATATATATATATATATATATATATAATCAACAGCTTCTCACATATATAAACTTTGCATTTATATCTTTTAGGTTAGAGTCAGATCCTGACCACTAAAATAGCAGAAATAACCTAGTTTTCTTATGAGGTTTTTAGTTCATTGTATCCCAGGTATGTATAGGCATCTTCTATACCCTGCCCCTTTCCCAGAACAAAATAAGCATACAGACATGCATTACAAAGCATTGATGACTAAAAAAATTGATTATTACGTGAAAAATCAGGAAATATCATGTTTCCAGAAAAAGCCATACAGTAAGATAGAAGCACCTATTAACCAACAGAACTCTGAATAGTGTCTGGCAGGTGGTAGGTGCTTATTAAATATTGATTGATTGATTTTAATAATTGAGACACAGGACAGGGGAAATTAAGGGGTATTAAAATCATTCAGAGTTTTCTTCATTTCTTAAAAGGTTGATTAAAACCAATAGTGTCAGTCTATGTCCTTTATTTTATTGATCAGAGAAGGGTCACTGAAGCCAGACTTCTGTGATTAACACAGTCCTGGAGCTTATACCATAAGACCCCTGGAGCAAACTGACTGCCCTGTGTACTGTCAGTGCTGCCCCCTTATTTCCAGTCTACTCCATTTTACTTCTGCAGGGAGACTTTTTTGTTTTCTCTGGTTTTTTATGTAACAATGAAAAAAGTCTCGGTAGGAGGAATTTTCCTTACCCTCACCCTCACTAGCAAGGTTTTAAACCCTTTGCCCCACCCTTGAGGAAATCAATGGGAACATGTCACAAAATAAATCAATCCAAACCCTTCTGAAATCATGGTTACACATCTAACATTCTACCTAAAGATACAATTTACTAGAAGAAAGAGTTATCTGTCGTGTGTATCTGCTATCTATCTTAATCTGATATTTAATAATTCTTAGCAAAAGAACACCAGATCTTCTAGGCCAGAAAGAAAAAACCCATTAATGGAAAAATAATATACTATCTGACCTGCGATTTTTCACATTTACTTCTTATGGCTCCATGATAAACAGTTCATTAATTCAATATTCCAAAAAGCAGTGACTCGGTCAGAGTTCACGTAACCTCCTTATTGCAATGTAGATCACAACTCTGTCATGGAGAGTTGCTAGGGATGAAAAATGCTTTACCCAGCAGCCAAGTAAATGACGAGTCCTTCTTAACTTGGAAAGACTGGTCTTATGATAGACATACAGTCTTTCAACAGGCCCCACTCAGCACTGGGAGGACAGAAAAAGGGAAAAAGTAATCTCAAAATATCCAGGAGTTTCTTTGAAATTAATTTTCTCAAGTTCATGTCATTTCCTAACATTATTTAACTTTCACAGTCAAAACGAAAAGTTCTGAAAAATAAAATTCATTGCAAATAAGTTTCATTACTAGGTTCTTATTTATTCAACAGTTTTCCTCATTGCTAAACATAGTTCATAAATAACTTGATATATTTTCTCTTAACCTTCATTTTCTTATTTTCTTTCCCATTATTACCTTTTCTTAAATTAATTAATGTCTGGTATATTCAGAGAGTGGAGTAACAGTATATAATACCAAAAATGAATTATTTTCTTATTAGAGACTGTTATTATTTCTTTTCAAGGAAGGATAAAATTAGTAAGACTTCATAGGCTAATCCTAAACACATTGTTATTGATTTTTTAAATTGTGTATACTAATTATAAGGGAGTACAGTTTAGAGAAGCGGTTATAAAACTCCATAGGGGAATCTATCTTTATTTTTCTCAACTCATAATTTCCTCAAAATTTAATACTTCATCCAAAATTATAATCGATCTAAATTTCTTAGACATTGTCTCTAGCTAATTTAATTGGTCTTGAATAATCTGGGATCTGGTCTCCATTTATGATGTATATAGCATGATTAATAAAATTTGACTCAGGACATGCCTTTCTCTGATGAAGACTCTCAGTGTGTTCAGTGCTCCAATAACTGCTTACTAGAAACAAAAACATAATTAACAATTTCACTTGAAAATGTTATGTACTTTGGGAGTAGGAGCATTTAAGAGATGGGAATGAGTCTCTCACTTATCAATTTCATTTCACAGCTTTACTCCTTCATATATGCCATCATTTTCTCCCCTCCCTATCCCAAATGTAAACATTATTATTGTTGTATTCAAAATATCCAAAAATTGAGATCCCACATGCTCATTTACTGATGCTTTTTCAGGATTTTGATTTTAATTTTTTGCTACTCTAAACTTGACAAATGTCAACGATGAACATTATATGTAACAGAATAGAACAGGGAGAGTGTATAAGAAACCACAATGTCATTACATAGGGCTTTTTAAAAGTACAGAATAAGTTCAACATATTAAGCCCAAAGCTATCCCGCTTGTCTGTCTTTCTGCACTTCTTTCTTTCTGCTCTTTTCTGTAATTTTCTATGAAAACAACAAAACTTCTATTTTTCACAATGCTTTCCTAAACAAAGACCCAGCATCTATATTTCTTTAAGATAAAAGGAAAGACCAGGTATTCTTGTGAATCCATCCTTATTCCTAAAAGTGATGTGAATTTTTAATTATCTTTCTTAACTGACTCAACTTTAAAGAAGGATTTCCTATTTCTACTTAGGAAGATGAATTTTTTTTCCTGTCCAATAGGTGTCATTTGGTAAGTTATTTAAGAAGGGCAATAATACATCATGGTATAGGAAATAATTCTAAAAGATTATCTACTTTGCCTTTTTGTCTTCTTAGATATCAGAAAAGTCTTAATTCCAGGAGCAATCATTTTTCTACTACAAAAATAATTCTGTAAGAGATCAACAAATGGATTATGAGTATTTTATGACCAACAATTATAGTGATTACCTAGGGCCAAGGACACACTTGCATTAATTTCAAATTTTTTCTTCTGTTTTGAAGGAATCTCTTTACAAAAAATGTGAGCTATCCTTTACTTTAAAAAGAGGAAAATAAATATTCTGACATCAGAGTATCTTAAATTGTCTAATAACAATGGAAAATATTAATCACATACCACTAAGGAACTTATTTTAGTAGCAGATTAAAAGAGATTTTAGTCATAAAAAGTTATGCCAATTTAAATAATGAATTAATTCTTTTCTGATCTGATGCATTATAAATTATTGAGTTAAAGATTCTGCCAATTTGAAAGACCAGGAAAGTGAATGTAAAGAATTCACATTAATCATAGTTTGGTTTTTATATTACCTGACCTTTTGACAGAAGGGTATAGAAATGAAACCAAATTATTATGTAATGACCTGCAATTTATTACATTAAATAGTTGATCTAATATCCCTTAGACAATAAAAAATAAATTTTTAACGTTTGAAAACGTATACAGTAGGCAACATTTTTTCTCAGCAAAAGGCATATATGAATTCTAAATGATTTGACTTTTAAAAAAGGAATGTAGAAGTTTAACTTCAAAGTCTTTGTATATTTTCAATTTGACTTGAAGAGGGTTTTGTTCAATAAATTTTAATTTTAAATAGTGATTTAAATGGTATTACTATTACCTTATATTGCTACATGTCTTTTATTCCTAAGTATTGAATGCTCAAATCAAACTAAAACATACCTCTCCAATTCATACCATTAAGTTCTCAATATATATTTCATCTTCATGATGCCAATATTCTAAACCATCCCCTCTGTTACCGTTAAAAACAGACTAAGATATAGGAAATTATAGATTAAGACAGGGCTCTTGGAAGCCATCAAATTGATTAATTGATAACTATTTGGACACAGTGACTAGAAAGATAATCTGAAGTCACAAGAAATAGAAGCATATAGTGAGATTTAAGCATATAAAGAAAGATGATTAAACACTACTCATATTTCTCTGTCATTTCCACATAAACTACATTAGCTGAAGCACTCCTAGAGAAGTCATCAAATGTTGACGCTAGTAAAATAATTGGTAATCTTTCATTGTGCAAGAGTAATTCGATTGTAATGCAATGGTAAGGAATAGCAGTGTTAATAAACATTGCTTGTGTAAGTAATTACAAGTAAAGTGTTCTCCATGGAGAAGCCTCTACTACAATGTCAAAGAGAGGAATGCATTGAAAAGGCATGATGGAAAAGAAAATGCAGAATGAGTTACATAAAGACAAGTAGAGCACTTTTGTTGCTATCAGGTTAAATTATATATCCGTAATTAGAGATGAACAGATATATGCATAGACTTAGAGATATATTTTAAAACTACATGCAACAGACGTTCATGCTTTTCCTCACAATATTCTTTTTGGCCCATTGAAATGTTTATGCTTGTTAATGTTTGTTAAGTTCATAATAATTGTTTAAAATCAATACAGAATGCCAGAAAAATTAGTCCATGAAGAGTTTTTTAGGGGTAAGAAATCTCTCAAATCAACAAGGCATTTGGTGAGGCTTTTAAATAATCTTTCTAATGAGAATCAAATAAGAAAAATAGTCACTTATAGTCCCTTTACTTAAAATTTCCAGATTCAGCGCTTTATGTCTTTGAGATTCTATATAATCGGCAGATTATAAAGCTTAGCTGTTGGAATGGTAATAAAGCAGCAGCCATCTCTGGGGCTTGGGGCAAAGTTTAAAAGACAACGTTGGGGCAATGAAAAAGCTTCATTTCAAAGAGATGTTTGCTCTCTTGCAGCTGTTTACCTGGAAGTATTTAAATCAGAAAATTAAACAACATGATATTGCTCGGGCAGTGGGATTTTTTGTTTGTTTTCTTTTTAGATTCATGAAATAGTAAAGCTAGAAGTAACTTGAAGAATCCTTAATCTAATCCTCCTCATTTTTCAAAGGAAAAGACTGGATAATCCAAATTGAGATTTTTTTTTTTTTACCCTTTTGTCTTCTGGTTTTTTCCCACTCCACAATGACCAAAATGTTACATCTAAATCTATATCCACTGCTTTTCCCAGTAGACCAGAGTAGGTACACAGATCCCTGACAAACAAGTTTGTGGATAGATTTCTTGAGGTTCATAATCTTATATGGAGGAAAAATTTCATCTTTATTTTTACTAACCCTTAGCCCAATTTTAGTATTAACTACAATTATTTAAAAAAAAAAGATCATTCTGAAAGGTGTCTTCATCAGAATGCCAAAGGAGCCTATGACAAAAGGGATCTAAATAAAAATTTGAAGTACTCCAAAGTACACTGAATTTCCCTTTTCGTAAATCGGGAAAATGCTTAGTTAAGCAACTTGCCCCTGTCACAGAGGTAGTAAAACAGTCAGGATGTAAACACCCATCTTGTGCCTCCAATTTCAGTGTTTTCTGTCTTTGAGATTCTATATTCATGGTAGATTATTTTTAAAGAGTGGTGTCTTCCCAACATTTTACAATAAAATGACATTTCTTCTGTATCTATGTGGTTTATAGCTATATGGGAAGAATGGCTGACAGGACTGAAAAAGAAAAAGTAATAGGCAGGTAGTACGATATAATAGATATCAAGTCTGCCTTGGAGACAGAAGACCTCAGTTTCCAGTGTCACCTCTGCCACATATCAGGGTGACTCTGGGCACATAATTTCTCAATGTTTGAGGCAAGTCTTTAAGACTAAATTGCCAGAAAACGGAGTCCTGCAGTGGTACAGCAATTTTCCTGAAGTGCGCCCTCTACAGCAATAAAATCACAATTCCTGTCCCTATCCTTATAACAAACCTTATGCTGATTGAAAAGTTTATGACAGTCTTTTTTTTTTTTTGGAGGGGGAAAGCAGAGCAATTGGAGTTAAGTGACTTGCCCAAGGTCACACAGCTATTAAGTGTCAAGTGTCTGATGCCACATTTGAACTCAGATCCTCCTGACTCCAGGGCCAGTGTTCTATTACTGAGCCACTTGGATGCTCTTGTCTTTAGCAATCTTTATAAATGAAATAAACATAAAATAAAGACAAACTTTACCACTGATATGTTTCTCCTTTTCTAGTACTGTTCTTGTGAGTTAGGAAATCCTTAAAGAAGTACACAATTATCTTAAATTACAGAGCGTATAATCCAAAAAAGTATTGATTAAATCAGATTTCAGTTCCATAAATTCAGTTTTTCAACCCCTTTTCTTTACATAACAAGCAATATTTTCTCAAAGAAATAAAATATCCAAAGTCCCCATAGAAAGTGACAGAGACAGAACTCAAACCCAGGTCTTCTGTCTAAGAGGCATTCAGGGGGTACTATTTCTTTTCTGTATCTGAAATAATAATCCTTCAAACCTCAAAACGGTTTTTGATTGAGTTATTTTACCATGCAAAAGTTCTAGTTCATAGAAATGGAACATAAAATAATTTGGTTATTTTAAACTTCACATTTTTATTCATACTTTGTGAAAATGATTCAATCTGAGGTTTATATACTTTTTGTTTTTTAATAAATCTTGCAGTATCAGATAAAAGAACAGCTTAATGCCAAGCATTAAACTATTTTCTTTTTGGGGATAATAATGGACTTGGTTCCTTATAGAATTATATAGAATTAGACGGCTAGAAGTACCTTTTAAGAGGTACACATACCTCTGTAATCACAATGTTACTATAAAAGTCTATCACCATTTCCATTAAAAGCACTTTTAAATCAACCGTTAAATGTCCATTAGGACTAAAACAAAGCCAATAATATCCAAAAGTAGGTGACTATTAAAATAATATAAATGTACAGTTTAAACATAGAATTACACAAACTGCTTACAGGGAGAAAAACAAACTTATCAAGTCTGTGCTTTCTTGCGAAAATAACATTCTTGAACTATGAAATGAAATTGCTACCATGCTGAAACACTTTTAAAACACGTTCCAAGAACTGATGAAAAATAATTATTCACCCAAAGCAGCTGTAGAAACGTTAATCCACATTCCCAACATTTTAAAATAAATGATGAGCTGAACTTATCATTAAGGGGACACAGACAAGCATACTGCTTTGTTAAATCTAATATATACTTGAAAAATATCAACCTTTACGTAATAGTTTCATAATTCTATATATAGTCTTCTTTTCTAGGTCTTCTTTGTATAAAGGAATATTCATAATTGTTAAATTTATAATAAAAATTTTACAGTAAATGCAATAATGCCTAAATAAAATTATAATAAAGCAATTAAAAATTCAAGTGAATGAATGAATGATGACAGACCATGGAAATTAAGTAGTAGGTCTTAACAAATCATTGCCTTCCTTCAGTCATTTTGTTTGTTATCTCACAGATAACTGACTTTTCTAACTGCTTCAAGTCAACTAGCCCTCTGTTTGCCTCAGTTTCCTCAAATGTAATGAGCATAAAAGTAGCAACTACCTATCAGGGTTGTGAGGATCCCATGAGATTATAATTATAAAGCCTTTTGCATAATGTCTGGCACATAGAGATCAGTGAGGTATACGGACAGAGCACTAGGCATGGAGTTAGGAAGACTCAGAGAAACTTGCTGTAAAATTTTTCCCCACATTTATCATTAATAACTATGTATTCCCTCCCCTCATTTATCCTCTCTCTCCTTTAACTCTGTCCCAGCTCAAAAAGGTTTTGTTTTTGACTCTTGGCTTCCCCAATCCATTCTTCCTTCTATCATCTCTCCCCCTGCCCTCATCTTCTCTTCTCTCCTTCCCCTCCTACTTTTCATAGGGTAAGTTCTTTGAGTCAATTCCTAGGACAGTAACATTCAAGCGTTGACTGGTCTCCTGCCTCTACCAATCTTTGTCTCCACAATAAAAGCTTTTTTTTGTAACTCTTTTATGTGAAACAATTTGTCCCATTCTACCTCTCTTCCTTTTCTGTTCTTCTAGTGTATTCTTTTTTCTCATCTTTTCGGTTTTTTTTAAATATCATCTCATTATTGTCAACTCACAGCTGTGCCCTCTGTCTATGTATACTCCTTCTAACTGCTCTAATAATGATAAACTACTTAGGAGATAAAAGTGTCATATTCCCATGTAGGAATGTAAACAGTTTAACCTTATTAATTCCTTACAATTTCTTTGTCCTATTTACCTTTTGATGCTTGTTGTTAGTCTTGTATTTAAAAGTCACTTTTTCTATTCAGCTCTGATCTTTTCATCAGGAATACTTGAAAGTCCTCTATTTTGTTGAATATCCATTTTTCCTGCTGAAGGATTGTACTTTGTTTTTCCGCATAGGTGATTTTTGGTTGTAAATTTAGCTCCTTTGCCCTTCAGAATATTATATTCCAAGGCTTCTGATCCTTTAATGTCAAAACTGTTAAATCTTATGTGATCCTGACTATGGCTCTACAATAGTTGAATTGTCTCTTTCTAGTTGCTTGCAATATTTTCTCCTTGACCTGGGAGGTCTAGAATTTGAATATTATATTTCTGGGAGTTTTCATTTTTGGATCTCTTTGAGAAGGTGATTGCTGGATTCTCTCATCTGTTTTTCACATATGTTGGTTTTTTTTCCAAAGAGGTATTTCAAATTTTCTTCTATTTTTTTCTTTTTGCTTTTGTTTTACTGTTTCTTGATATCTAATGGAGTCATTAGCTTCTCCTTTCCCAATTCTAATTTTTAAGAATTTTCTTCAGTGAGCTTTTGTACTTCCTTTTTTCGTCTATTTAATTCTACTACTTTTTAATGAGTTTTTCTTCCGTGAATTTTTGTGTATCTTTTTTGTATTTGGCAAATTCTTCTTTTTTCAAGGAGCTTTTCTCTCTATTGAATTTTTGTGCCTCTTTTAACATTGGGTCTGTTCTGTGTTTTAAGGTATTATTTTCTTCAGTATTTTTCTTTGTGCTTCCTTTATCAAACTATTGACTTTTTCTTATGATTTTCTTGCATCTCTCTCATTTCTTTCCCTAATTTCTCCTCTAGCTCTTTTATTTCTAAAGAATTCTGAAAGTATTTTTTTGATGTTTTCCAGGAATTCTTTTGGGGACTGAGACTAATTCATATTTTTTACTTTGAAATTTCAGATGTAACAGTTTTGACTTTGACTTTGTTGCCTTTGTCTGAGTTTTGTTTTGATCTTCCCTACCACCATAGTAACTTTCTATGGTCAAGTTTGTCTTTTTGCTCCTTTTTTGCAGCCCATTTTTTGATTCCTAAATTTATGTTAAAATTAGGCTCTACTTGTGGGAGGAGGGAACATTGAACCAAACTTCAGGTTTTTTTGTGCTGTGGTTTTCAGAGATAGTTCTGGGGTCTCTTTGAAGGGTTCTAAACTTCATATTTTAAGCAGCATATTAAAAGTCTGGAGAGCATCCTGAGAAACACAACCATGCTGATGAAGAAAGTTGAATACCTGCCTTACAAAGACTGAGTGAAAGAAGTGAGGATGCATATCCCTATAAAATGTGAAGTTAAGAGAGTTCTAGCAGCTATTTTTAAGCACCTGATAAGATCATATGGAAGCAGTAGTAGAACATCCCTATTTTGCCCAAAAGAGCAGAATGATGAATAATGAGTACAAGCTGGTAAGAGGTAAAATAAGACTTGATAAAAGGAAAACTTCCTATGCAAAATTAGGAACATCCAAAATAGGCTTTCTCGGTAGATCTCGGGATCTGCATTACCACAAGTCTTTAAACAAAGATTGGATGACCACTTATTGGGTATGTAATACAGTGGGGATTCATATTTGAGTATATATTGAACTAAGCGGTTCTTAAGGTCTCTTCCTATCCTAAAATTTGCTTATTCTATGATTCTTCTCACTCCTACAATAGAACTTCTTCAGTCTTCATTGACAGAAGCTACTTCTATATAAAGACATGAAAATCCAGTATTGCTGCAAATATTTTTTGTCAGCATCAATAAGCTTATATATTTACATAGACTGTGAAGCTATGAGAAAATACTGCACTGATAGCTGATTTCTTAAGATAAAAGAACAAACTTGCTTCCCTTTCTCTTTACTTCTCCTAATCTATCTCTGCTAGTACTCTACCTTTAATCTTAAATAGGAATAGACCATATTCTCTGAAAATAAATTAAATCCCTCTGATACATATAAACAATACATATCAATACACAATTACAATTTAAAATGCATGAATTTCTTTGTATTTACCTGAGAAATTTAAATTTTTTCCAAAAGAATATAAATGTTCCTTATATATTTAAAATTTTGACTTTCAATATGTAAATATATCTAAATATCTGAAATATCTAAATATAAATATCTAATATCTAAAAATATCTAAATATGTAAAATAGTTAAATATCTAATATCTAAAAATGAAGTGTCTATTCCCCAAGCCCAAACTTCAGTTGAAAAAGAATTATTTTAGGGCATCTTTAGAAGGGAGAGTTGTGAGAGTTCCATTTGAGTGACTTTGTCAACCGAAGACAGAATTTGATTAAACCAATTCATCTAGTTGAAATTACTAGATAATTTAAGATTATTTATGAATCAAACTTTAATGGCTTAAATTTGGGGTATAGCCAGTTAAATTTTGTGTTCTTATATGTTGTTCCTGCAAGGAAATAAAAACATCTTGGCTCTTCAATCTTCCCCTTTAAGTCGTTTTCACGATGTCACATTTTAATAAAAATGATTTATTAGCATGTCTTATTTTTGGACACTTTAATACTGTTGATTTCAAAGACTTGTACAGTTGGTACTGGTAGTTTTATGTTGCAGTGATTAGTAATAGAGAAGGGATAGACTGTCTGGAAGGTTTACTAGTTTCTTGGCAGAAAGTAACAATAAAGCATTTCAGTATTTCTACTGAGAACAAAATAGTTAGAAAAAAGGGAAAAAAAGTTTATGAATTAATGATCATTCTACCTTCCATGAAATGGCATTTTTAGCTTGGATTTACAGAATACTTCAGAGATTTTGAGTTATTTTTCAAGGTAATAAAGGGATGCACTAGGGATTAATTAATTTTTAAGTACCTACTACGTGCATGGATCTGGATTGTATGTTGTGAATGCAAAACAATAAAATAGTCAACCTACTCAAATAGTTTGTAATCTAGTAAGGAAAGGTGAGAGGTGCACAAATAACTACTTATAATTATATCATAAATTAGAAGAGAAAAAGTTTATAGGATAATTTCAATATAGTGTTAAAAGAAATTAAAAGAGAGATGTCATATCTATTTATAGGATATAAATTAAAGAAAGAACTACACGAATACAAAAACACTTAGCAGGCTTTGAAGGTCTATTCTAGTTCTGAACTAGAATAGTTGGTCTCTCCCGACACCAATCCACATTCAGCTGCCAAAGTCATCTTCATAAAAAGTAGCTCTGATCATTTCACTCTCGTAATCAATAAATTCCAGTCACTTCCTCTCATCTCTAGGATAAAATATAGTAAGCACCTATTAGGTGTCTCCTCTGTGCCAGGCACTGTTCTAAGAATTGGGGAAACAAAGACAAAAGATACTCCCTCTTCTCAAGGAGCTCACAATCTCCAGATGCTACTAATCCAGGATGACATTAGATTGACTAAGTCAAGGACAAGAACAGCACAGGGCTTCTTGAATGAGGTCAGGTACTTAAAAGGAATTGTCCACTCAGGGAAAAACAGGACAAAACCAATAGACTAAGAATACACATTGATCAGATTATGATGACTTATGGACAGTCTATTCATTTAGTTCTTTATTATATGTATATTAAATAGCTATTTTTATATCAATATTAAACTGTTACTGTGATATTGCACTAAATATTAATTGATCTCACCTATTTGCTTATAGCCATCACCTGTGTTTTAAATATTGATATCCTGCTGTCATGATAATGCAATACAAAAATCTAAGAAGAAAAAAATTCTGAATAGAAAAATTCTAGAATGTGGGAAGAATACAGGAAGAGTATTATTGTCCAAGAGTATGAAAGAACACATCGTAGTTCTGCAGAGGTTACAGCATTTTACCATATATGAGTTAGGATCAATAAATAAGTAAAATATATCATCAAAGACAATTTTGATCAGAAAAGAGGGTGGATTAGTCTTAAAGTGAATGAGGAAAATAGGTAAGAGAACATAAACAAGAGTGAGAGTGAAAGGGAAAGAGGAACGGGGAGAGAGAGACAGACAGACAGACAGACAGAGACAGAGAGAGACAGAGACTATTCAACTGATAGCCAAGAAATCGGAAAAGAACTAGAGAAAAATTTTTAGTACATGGGATATATCTTCTGCAGGAGGACAGGGATAAGAACTGTGCAGAGTGAGAATGCATTGATATGCTGTGTTCTATACCAGTAAATGCACATCTGTGGGGACACAGATCATTCAAAATATTTAAGTAGGCAGAAATAGCAAAACATTTCTAATGTTTAGCAGAATTGTGACTCTTTTCTTTAATATATAATATGCTATTGATAGACTGTGTCATAATGTTGTGCATTAAGACTAGGCTTTTTAGTACATTTTTTCAGTCATGCTTTACTTTGAATTGTTAGTAATAGCACAATTGTGGTCACTACGGTTTTGAATCAGAATTATTCACTGTGTTTTTATAAAACTGAATGGAGTCATGATTTTTATTTTTTTTTTCCTGTGCGTATGATGGAGATAGATGTTAAACCTTGCAGTGAAAGCATTCTCTAATTAACATGATTATTTGTCTATGTTAACTACCTAATTAGGATTTTTTTCTGTCCAGTAAATTGGTCTAATTTCAAATCACACTACCAAAAAAAAAGGAGAAATGGAGGGCAAAAAGAAACAAAATTAGAATTTCAATGATAAACTTAGGTTACCAGATCAAATAACCTATAAGGTAATACTCAAGAGACATTTGGTTTTCATAGTAGTAATGACACATAGCTTAAAAAGTACTTTCTTCGTAACAGTCTTCTGAAGAGGGATCTATAACTTTAACAGATGAGAAAAATGAGGCACAGACAGGCAGAGTGACTTTTCCAAGATCATACAACTAATAAATTGCAAATTCAAAGTTTGAACATAGATAGCTAAGTTGAATTAAGGAGTGCCCTTTCCTTTTCAGCATCCCATCTCATAATTATTCTTCTATATAATATATGAATACTGACTATACAAAGATGCTAAACAGATAATTTTTGAGATAGAATCAACTTTAGAGACTATTAATCCATTACCCTCATTTTATAGATGAAAAACTCAAGTATCAAAAAGGTTAATTTGAAAGTTTCATAGCTAATTAATAACAGAAATCAAAACAAGAATCCAACTTTCCACCTCACCACATTTTCATAGCTGCTCTTTCTCATTGATACTTGGTCTATTTCTTGGCTCTTTTTATTTATATGCTTTTACCATTTTTGAAAAGAATACTATATTTGGTATCAGAAATTGCCAAAATGGATCTGCTACAGCTGAGTTACGTGATCAAAAAAGAGCCTTTTCAACCTCTTTGGGCCTCGATTTTATCCATATCATTGATATCTATATCCACAGATAAATATATATTTATACCATATGGATATGTATCCATAAATATTCATATACTTAAATGTATTTGCACACATGTATGTAGATGTCTCAAACACATATATGTACCCATGTGTGTACTATATGCACTTTACATATGAACACATATGACACATATATCGATTTAGACTGATATCAAATTATTCTTCCAAGTAAAACTAGTAGTAATTGCTTAGAATATGAAACAAAAATACTATTATAACGCATTTTTAGACAAAATCACACCCCCATCTTCAACTATTTAGGAAAAGATTTTAGCACTCATTCACTCATCCAAGAGATATTTGTTAATCCCTTACTATGTGTCAGGAATATGTGTTGGGGATACAAGGATAAAAATGAACAGTACCTGGACTCAAAGAGCTTCCATTATATGGCAATAATAAAATAAAAGTATGAATGGAACTAAGTAATGAAATGGTCATAAAGATTTATAGAGCTAAGAATCAATATTAGGATATTTCTTTTGAAACACCCACACATATTGCAATGTCAACTTAGTTGTTTCCAGAGAAAACAAGCAGTATCCTGAAAAAGCTGAGTCCACAGAGATGCCGTTTTAATCATCATACTTAGACAAATGCTAAAACAAAAATTACAGGTATTTCTTATTGATTGAGTTTGCAAAGTAAGTATGCAAAATCATGAGATCATAATTAAAAATTATTTTTGTTTTGGCAGAACTTATTTGGCTATATGATTAGACAATTGTTTATAGTGCAAAATTAAATCAAAGGGAAAAAGCATATCATTTGAACTAAAAGGGATTTGCCAAAAAATAGTTACTTTATTTAAAAACATTGAGACCTCATTCTTTAAATAAAAACAATTTTATTTTAAACACAGTTTTATTCCAATCTTGAGGTCCAGAAACACATTAAACAACATATCCTAAACTGAAAACACCAGCATCTCTTAATGCATCTCCCAACAATAATAAATCTCTTTGCTTTTGTTGTTGTTGTTATTAATGGCAGCATCATCCTATCAGTTATTTAGGCTTAAAACTTTAGCTTTAACTCTTAGTGTTAGCTCAAAGTCTCTTTGAAACTTAGCTTATTTTATAGAAATGGAAGTCCATCAATGTAGCTAGATAGTTAGGAGAGACTGACCTTGCCCTTCCAGTTAGCTTAATCTCAGTGCTTTCTCCTGGGTTCACACATAAACACATTCTAGAGAAGGAGTTTGGAGTTGATTAATGGATTCCCTAGAATCTGAAGTCTATGACAACCATTGGACTAACAACTCATATATGGAAGATGATAAGTGCCATTTAGCCTTCAGAGATTTAAATCAGGGATGCTGAGCACAAACCTCAATGAAGTCTCAGACAATGAGATCCAAGGCCTTGGGCAAGGAAATTCAGTTCTAAACAGAAACTTTAGCCTGAGCTATATTTACCAAAATATGTCTCTGTACTTACAACCTATAGATCTTGGTACCTAGGTTAAAAAAAAAAAATCTGTGTCTAGACTTGTGAAGCCTTATAGCCCAGATTCTGAAAGGTAGAAGAAAAATCACTCTTTCAGGGGAAAAGCCTCGGGTTGTTCTCCACCATTAAGAACAGTTGCTTGTCCTATGGCTAAAATAAGGGATATTTGCTAAAAGAGTGGAGCTTTTCAGAGCCCAACCTTTTCCTGAGGAAGAAATAACATGGTCACCAAGAAAATTCTCTGTGAAACCACAGAGAAGTTTCAGTCATCTACTCAGGAAGTTTGAAATTAAATAGCAAAATTTGAAAGAAGAATTCTAGACTTTGATCTTCTTTGTAAGTAGGTTACAGGTGTGATATTCTCCTGGAGCCATTCTGGAAAGGATGCTGGATTTGGAGTCAGGAGAGACTTAGGGTCAAATCTTGTCTTACTGATTTGGTATCTGTATGACCCTGAACACACTACTGAGGCTCATTTTCTTCATCTGTAAATGTGGATCAAAAAGAATTATGACCAAACAAGAGATTGAGAGAATTCTGGAATGTGAAATCGTTAATTTTGATGACATTCAATTTAAAAGTTTTTGCACAAACAAAAACAATGCAATGCAGTCCAGATTAGAAGGAAAGCAGAAATCTGGGAATTGGGGGGGGCGATTTTTATAATAGCAAGTATCCCTGATAAAGGCTTCCTTACTCAAATATATAGAGAACTGAGTCAAATTTATAATGCAAGTCATTCTCTAACTGATAAATGACAAAAGAAATATGAACAAGTGGTTTTCAGACAAAGCAGTCAAAACTATCTATAGTGATAAGAACAAATGTTCTAATTACTATTGATTAGAGAAATGCAAGTTAAAACTTTGAAGTACCACCTCACAATTATCAGATGGGCTAATATGGCAGAAAAGGAAAATGATAAATATTGGAAGGAATGTAGACAATTAGATGCAGAAAATTGGGATACAAGAGCATTGTTGGAGCTGTGAATTGATCCAATCGTTCTGAAGAACAAATTTGGAACTATGCCTAAAAGGCTATCTAGGACTGGGGAACCTGAGGCTTTGAGTTTACATGGCCCACTAGGTCCTCAAGTGCTGAATCAAAACTTCACAGAACAAATGCTGCACTTGAGGACCTACAGGACCACATGTGACCTCAAGGCTGTAAGTTCCCCACCACGGGCTATACCTTTGATCCAAAGGGCTACGTATTTGAAATACCACTACTAGGTCTGTATCTCAAAGAGATTTTTTTTTTAAAAAGAAAAAAACCTATATATACAAAATATTCATTGAAGTTCTTTTTATGATGGAGAAGAATTGGAAATTAGGGGATTCTCATCAATTAAGACATAGTCAAAACAGCTGAAGTATATGATTCTGATTGAATACTATTGTGCTATAAGAAATGACAAGCAGGATGCTTTCAGGAAAACCCAGAAAGACTTACATGAACTGATGCAAAGGGAAGTGAGGAGAATATTGCACATAGTAACAGCAATATTGTATCATGATCAACTCTGAATGACTTAGCCATTCTCGGATACCTAATGATCCGAGACAGTTCTGAAGGAGTTATAATGTAAAAATGCTACTCACCTTCAAAGAAAGAACTGATGGAATCTAAATACAGACTGAAGCATACCCTTTTAACTTTATTTTTTCTTTTTGGTCTGTTTTCTTTCACCACATGAGTAAAACATGACAAAAATACATGTTTTGCATGACTGCATACATATAACCTATATCAAATTGTTTACCGTCTCAACGAGAGGAGAGGAGAGGGAGAGAATTTGGAACGCAACAGTTTTTTGAAAATGATCATAAAAATTTGTTTTTACATGTAATTGAAAAAAATAAAATACAAAAAGACTATAAAAGATAAATTTAAACAAAAACATATGGATGCTAATAATATTGATAACATTACCTCACAGGATTATTGTGAAGAATGGATGAGATAATGATAATATAGCAATTTGTGTAACTTCAAGCATTATATAAGGATAAATACTTTTAAGATCGAATATTTAAATTCAGTTTGCTATTATATCTTTAGTAGTATGATTTTTTTTATAAAAAAGAAAGTTATTTTAGAAGATCCTTCTATAATTACTCTACCAAGATTTTGTTTCACTAAGGAGATCGGCCCCTTCAAAAGTTAAAGAACCATTGTCTAATGGATGATCTTAGGTGATTTTTCTTTCTCAAAGGCCTTAGGTTGGTCAATGTTCTCCCAAATTTTCACTACATGGATTTTTGCCATCTGGGACCTAAATATCTTTGCCCTCCACTTTTTCTCATAAGCTTCTGGAAATGAGTCTGTTTTATATAATGCCATATTCTGTGTGGTATCTAGGAGCATATTCTGACCATGGTGAATATTTATTCCATGAATGAATTGGGAATTTTTTAAAAATAATTTACACTATCACATCTTTGTGGAATCTCTTTTTCCATTCTGTGCTCTCTTTTCTGAACTTATTCCAGTTTCCTCATAACATTTGAAATAAAGAAGTCTATAAGTATGTATTAAAAAGATAATATCCAGCATTTGATGAGCCTTCAAGTAGAAGATAAACTGAAATGGTGCATGAAGAGAAAGGGGAAAGAGAAATGAGGTAACTGAGAACAGAACAGATGATAACAATCATCTCTGTGTCAGTTTTAGCTGCAGCAAGGGCTAGATAAAGCCAGAACAAATCCCAGTGACCAGAAACAGCATTAAAGTTCCAAATATTTACTAAGTGCTGAATGAATCATGATTGAAGGGGTATTAGAAGGCAGAAAAATCTGAAAGAGAGAGCAAAAGTACTTTTTTTTTTCCCATTGCTATTGTCAAAAGAATACATTAAGTGCTTATTAGATGTGATATTCTTTTGATATGCAAAACAAGTTTTACCCTTTAGGACAACCTTCCCCTTTCCACTGTCCCCCTCCACCACATTCTAATTTGGGTGCAGCATATTACAGTAGAAAGAATATTCGGACATGAACAGCAAATGTGGCTTCTGGCTCTGATTTGCCAGTGTGATTGGTCAAAAGCTGGAAAGTACTTTACTGACAATCTAGTCTAGCTCTTCATTTGGCAGATAAATGGAGGCTGAGAGAGATCAAGTGACCTGCCCAAGGCCACACATCTAATAAGTGTTGGAGATGGAATTTGAATTCAGGTCTCCCTGACACTCTTCTCTACCATATCATGCTGCTTTTGATGATGGCACACCCTTAAGCCCCATTTTACTCTGGAGCTCACAGATTGGACCACAATAGATCCATGCCCAAGAGCCACGTAGGCTCACCAAGCACCATCTCCAGGCTCAGAGTGAATGTCTATAGTAACTGTTTATGTTTTGATGAGCAAATCTGAGGGTCTTCCTCTCCCAAGTTTTTTTTTTTTTAATTAAAGAGGCCATCCCTTGACTCACTTCTTAAAGAGGTCTATTCACTAAATGGTACTAACTCACTCAAATTGAGAACCTGACAATGCTTTAGCCTAAAAAGGGCCAGAATCTCTCATTGCATCCTGAGCCATCACCAGTTATCCTGATGAATACCTGGCTACTGGACCCAGATGGCTCAGGAGAAGAAAGTGAGGTTGGTGACCTTGCACAGCCCTCCCTCACTCAAATCAAAGTCAACTGCAAGTCATGTTATCATTTCCCTGATGTCACAATCCTCTTCAAAAATGAAGGACAAACACAACTGTTATCTCTCAGAAATGGAGATAGTCACCTTCTCTTCCTCCTTCATGAGGCTATTGTATTAAAATGAGATAATGCATGCTGAAGAAACATAAAGTAAAGGTGACATAAATATTTAAGTAATAATGATAATAAATAAATGAAATGGATCTAGAGACATGAAAGTGGTTTTAAGCAAACAAAATATACATACATATAATAATATATAACATATATACATATAACTATATACATATAATAATATATAAGATATATGCAGAAAAAATATTACCGCTGAGTAGTAGGGTAAGGATTGTGTATAGAGTGGTAACTGAACAAAGAGCCATCAAGGTATGTTGAGATAGGACTGTCTAGGGTTTGAAATGGGGTGTAAGACCTCCCCCAAAGACCAGAGTACAGGGGTAGGTCACCTGGAATGAACTGACAGCCTCAGGTATTCTTGAAGTCAAGGTGGTAAAGATTTATTACTCTTTTCAGTGGTCAAGAGTTCCTAGCGAATGTGCAGCCATAGAGAGGTACAGGCAAAGTTTATATAGGATAATCTATAGTAAAACAGGTGCCAAATGTGCTAATGAAGTGATTCAGGGTGAGATTAGGGAGAGGTTAGTTCTTAATGGAACATGCACTTTTATTATCTACTGAACAGGTATTTTACTCAAAGTTCATTGGGAAATAGCCCAAGAGGAGGCTACATGGAGGTGTGGTTTTAGGCCTGAAAAGTCACTAAGTCAACTAACGGTCAGGGCTGATGGAGAAATACCCAGGCCGCTCCCATCAATGTCTTGTTAGACAAGATAAATGCAAGGGAGTATATGTATTTCCAAGTCCAGGATACATATGACTGGTCAGTGAGTAGTAAATGTCATTGTGACCCAGTACACAGCCAGTTCAGCCAGTATACAGCTAGTTCAAACTAATAAATTCTATAGGTACAGTTGGCTATTATATCAGGAAGACAGATAATGGTTTTGCTAGGACAGGCTGTCCATGGGCTGGGGAGAGACTCCTGAGACAGTGTTTTGAGGTTAGAGAGAAACGTGATTTTAGAGAGAAATGTGATTTTAGAATTTGGGTCTAAGCACAAGCGCCCAAGCACTCCATCAGCACCAGAAAGAAAATCAAAAGTTTTCCAAGAGGAGGTAATTTTTTGGAAGCTATTTTAATATTGGAAAGGGAAAAGAGCACAGCAAGATAATGGAAAAGATATAAGGTTGCAAAGTGCCAACCTGAGTTAAGGAATGATCAGATAAGGAAGTAAGTTAGAGAAAGAGAAAGTAAAAAGAATAGCTTGGGAGAGAAGAAAAGGTCTAGATCTTTGATTTCACTGGGTAGGGAGCACAGTGCGGAGGAAATGTCCTTCACCAATGTGGATCAACAACTACCAACACTTAGTGCGGAGGAAATGTCCTTCACCAATGTGGATCAACAACTACCAACACTTAGTGCGGAGGAAATGTCCTTCACCAATGTGCATCAACAACTACCAACACTTAGCGCGGAGGAAATGTCCTTCACCAATGTGGATCAATAACTACCATGTGACTTAATAGACTTAGGGATTTGATTGAGACACCTGGAGTTGAAGTGACTTGTCTGTGTTCACAGCCAATGCATCAGAAGCAGGACTTAGACCCCATTCTCCTTTAATCCAAGGTCAGTCCCACTATCCATGATGCCAGATTTGAAATGAGGAAAGAAGTCTCAGAGAAATTCGATTTTGTCTACATTTACAATCATTTAGAGTAAGAAGAGTGTGAAACGAGATCTTCGGATTCTTAGGTCCACGCTCTTTCTTCCACATTACATAGTTTTGGAGCCAATTCAACCAATTATTATTGAGAGTCTACTCTGTGTCCTTCATTATATCTGTCACCATGAAAAATTGAGTTATGGTACCTGAGCTCCAGGACCTTGAATTCATGTTGTGAATATCAGTGGGTCTCAGATTTAGAGCCACAAGTCTCAGGGTGTATCTAATCAAACTTCCTTATTTTAAAGATGATGCCCAGAAGTTAAATCACTTGTCCAAGGTCACACAGATTTTAAGTTACAGTGCTAGAATTCAAACAGTCCTTTGAGTATAAATGGAATGCTCTTTCCTTTATAACAGCAGCCTGCCAAATATTTGAAATACTCAATTGGCAAAGCTTAACACATGGCTGAAGACATTGTTTATTACCTACACTGTAGCAGGAGACTGGGCAGTTTGGTGGCTCAGTGAATACTGTGCTGGGCCCAGAGTCAGGAAGACCTGAGTTAAATTCAGCTACTCTGTGACCCTGGGCAAGTCACTTAACCTTGTTTGCCTCAACAAAAGTAGGAGAGTGCTGAGGATGGAGAGTAGCATATTCAAAGTGGGTAGAGAACAATCACATCTTGGACCACATAACTAATTGACAACAAGATAATGTGTTTGACAGTCTACTAAAGGACACATTATTATTTTCTGGAGTTGTTCCTATGCTAGCATCTCTTCTATTTTTTAATAAATGCACTGGTTTTCCTATTCCAGTCATTAAAGACAACATCAAAGGAAAACCAAGAACTCTTTTAGGGTCATGGAAGCTTATAAATTCTCCAATGACAGGCCATTTAATTTTGAAAGATATAAAAATATGACTGATAAAAACAACAATTCAGTTCAGTGAGAAAATATTGTATCTAAAGCCTCAAAGCTCTATATCAGAAGTTATGGAAGTCCTAGAAACTAATGCTCTGGAAAATGTCCCTATTTCTGAATACTCAAAGGGCAGCTTAAGCTGTTTTATGACACTTCTAATATCTTTAGCTGATCTATATCCTGAGGTAAATCCAAAGCCATCAACACTTTCTGATGCTCAAAATATTTACGAGTTATCAACATTTCAAAATAATCTTTTCCAGATTGGAGAAGGGATGCTTTACAAAGGAACTGAGCTGTGAAAATAAGCATCTTTAAAAGTACAGATGATTTTATTCCCCAAACATTTATTAAGTACCTATTGTGTTCCAACCCCTGGCATACAAAGATAAAATAATGAAACAATCTCAGCTTTTAAGAAACTCATATAGGGAGAGGGAATTTTGCCTCAGAAACTCACCACGTTGACCCAGAAAAATTAAGACAAATGAAAGGATACAAATAAAATGAAGTAAAAATGAATGGTGCTATAGTATGAGTCAGTCACCTCTGAGGGTGGCAAATGTACAGAGGAACAAGCTGTAGGTAGCCTTTAGAGGCCATCGGATCAAATCACACAAAAGGGTTTTCTTTAAAATTTTCACAAATGGTTATCCAGCTTCTGCTTGAAGACCTCCAGCAAGGAGGAACTCATCACCTCCTGAGACAGTGTATTCTATTTTTAGATCATTTTAATTGTCAAGAAGGTATTTCTAATGTCAAACTCATATCATCCCTTCTATAACTTCTACATATTGCTCCTATTTCTCACCTCTGGGTTCAGGCAGAACAAATGCAATCTCTGTACCACATGACAATGCTAGAAATCTTTGAAACCAGTTATCATGTCTCAAGTCTTCTCTTCTGCGCCCTAAACATCCCCAGTTCCTTAAGTTGATCTCTTTTATGGCGCATTCTCTTATTCTCTCACGACCCTTGTGGACCTCTTAAGGACACTACAGCTTTCCTAAAATATGGTGCACATAACTGAATACATCCTTCCAGATGTGGATTGACTATGGTATAGCAGCAATACTATGATCTCTTCCGTTCTGGACATCATGTAAACCTTAATGCTGTCTGGTAAAGAATTGGGGTTTTTTTTTACGAACATAATATGATTGGCTTATAATGAGTTTGTTGTTTAGTGGTTTTTCAGTCATGTTCAACTCTTTGAGACCCTTTGAGACCCTAAAGCCTCAAAGCTCTATATCAGAAGTAATGGAAGTCCTAGAAACTAATGCTCTGGAAAATGTCCCTATTTCTGAATACTCAAAGGGCAGCTTAAGCTGTTTTATGACACTTCTAATATCTTTAGCTGATCTATATCCTGAGGTAAATCCAATCCCAGGGTCATACCGCTAGTAAGTGTCTGAGGCAGGATTTGAACTCATGAAGATGAGTCCTCTTGTTTCCAAGCTAATGCTCTATCCACACTGTGCCTCTTAGCTACCCCATATTGAACTTATAGCTCTCTAAAGACTACACACGCACACATACACACACACATACATCATACATATATAATATATATGACTATATGTGCATGTATATGTATATACTTATATTCAAAAATTCATAAATACATATATGTATTTAATCTTTGATTTTTCATTATGTTGTTTTTTTCTTAATATATCTGTACTCCTTCCCTAACCAATGAGACTATCAAAGACTTAAAAAGAAGGAAAAGAAAGAAAAAACTTCAGCAAAACCAGCTAGCATATTAACATTCCATATTCTTGCTTCCCTTGCTTTCTTAGTGAAAAGACACAGTGTATTTTATTATCTATTTTCTGGAGTCCAGCTTAGTTAATATAATTGTTCTCCTGATCCTCTTAAATTCCCTCTGTGTCAGTTCATATAAATCTTCCTATACGTTTCTTTAATTTCCTAATGTTTGTTATTTCTCACAGTGCAGCAATATTCCATGATGCTTATGTACCACAATTTGTTTAGTTATTCTTCAATCAAGGGACATCTCCTTTGCAATCACACACACACGCACACACACACACACACATATACACACACAAATGCTACTATGGACATTTTGGTATATTCCAGACCTTTTTGATATCTTTAACTTTGTTATCCAAGATCATTTTCATAGAGATGGTTGTCTATTCTCATTTCTTTCAATCCATATTTATAAGCTGGATTTTTGGAATCCAGGTGAAGAACGTAGAATGTAACATTCTGTTAAATTAGCTGTTAAATAGCAGTTATTCATTTAGACTTCTGATTCCATCCTGGAGGTCTTTCTTGTTCTAGACTCTATCATCCAATATTTTAGGTATCCATGCAACCTTTGCATTATCTACAAACTTCACATGTATGCCAAGTTGTTCAAAACTTCATCTAAGTTGATAAAACTCCTGAATTACTAAATCCTATACAGTCCACTGGAAGCTTATAACAAATCAATGTGATTCCATTAGCAGTGATGAGTCCAGGCATTCAACAAGTTCCAAATATTCTTAAGAGTACCCCCACATAGTCAATGTGCCTTTTTGTTTTTGTTTATGAATACATAGGTATTCTGTGTCTATACTATTTCCTGACTCAACTTGTCCAGCTGCACAATCTAAAAAGAAAATGGGATTATTCTGGAAAGACCTATTCTTATTGACCTCCAGTAATCACCTCCTTTTCTAAGTGTTTATGATCTAACCATTTAATAATGCATTAATGAATTTTGCCAGGAATAAAAGTTCAATTCACTTATTATAGAATGCAGAGTGAATTCAATTTAATTCAAACCACATTCATTAAATACTGAATGACCACTTGTCAGGCACATTGAAGAGGCTGATTCTGTTGAAGGCATATGTTGGAGAAGAGAGATACACAAGTACCTCCCAACTCTTTCATTTTATGATTTTATGATGTTGCTGGCTTCCTCCTCAAATATCACTTTTTTTTAGTATATTGGTCCTCTATTCCATAATCCTTCTTCCTATATAGTATCTACTACTCTATGGCACCTGTTTTCATTTATTTCTCCAGAGAGTTTTCTCCCTCCTCCTTCCCTTTTCTGTTTAATGAACTATAATTCATAATTTGATATAAAATTTAAAATGCTAAAGTACTGGGAGGCACAAATGCCAAAAAATTAATGTGTATTAAATGGAAATATAAAGCTTTTGGGAAAATAAAATTCAATATTTAACTGTCTACATTTTTAATGGGGGAAAGGTATTGTCACCTAATACTTCCCTCATTTTTGAAAGCCAGATTCCACAGCCAGATGTCAATTAGATAAAGAAATAATAATCGGATTATAACTAAACAGGATTAACCAAGTCTGACCCCTTCACAAAAAACTGCATTTTTAAAACATCTATGTCTCATTTTTTTGAAATAGTAGTCAACTCAAAGACGAATGGAGAGATGGACCATGGATATGAGTGAGCTTCAGCATATCCCAGTGTTCCCTTGTTTGCAAGAAATGTAACAAATGATAAAAAAAATATACAATGATAAATGAAATGGATTAGTCTTATAGCAAGAGTGAAGGACAGCAGAAGAACATCCTGACTGTACCATTTAAAAATGGAATGTCCAAAGATCTTGGGAAAAACTGGATATGATTTTCATTGGTGAGTTTGGGGGATGTCAATAATCACGTCTAGTGAGTTCTTGAAAGGCTATGGCATGTATTAATTCAGTGATAACCTACATGGATGAGATCATAGATTCATCAAGATATTAAAGTTAAATTAAGCCAACTGGAAATTATTTGCCATGATTTATTAAGTATTTGTAAGCAGCTACTCTTAGTGATATCATCTCTGCATGACTATCAAGTTTGCTTGTACTTAACAGATTTCATTATGTAGGAAAATCAGTAAAACAAATGAATACTGTCATTACATATATATCATTTTTAAATACTTCTTTTGATACTCATAATATAATTCTTCTATAGTTTGCAAAGGTGATATATCTAAGAAATAGCTATATTTTCTAAGTCTGAATTAGTCATGTTAAAATTGGAAAAAAATTTTTAAAAGCATTCAACATGAGAATTATTACATGATGAACTCTATGTATAACTCCAGCACTTCAGTGAGAGACGTATTAAAAAGAAACCAAGTTCTGCTCGTTGTAATAGAAACAACCTCCTGGGCGGCAATACTGAGAATGGAGGAAGAGACTGAATAACAATAACAATAACAGCTAATAATAATTAACATTTCTATAGCACTTTCTGTATGTCAGGCATTGTGCTAACCTCTAGAAAATTATTATCTCATTTGCTCCCCCCACAAATCTGACAGGCAAGTCTTATTATTATTCCCATGGTACAGATGAGGAAACTGAAGCTAAGTGGCTTGGCAGGCTTACACAGCTAGTAACGATCTGAAGCTGGATTTGAACTCAGGTCTTTTTATAAATTTTATTTTTAATTTATGGAATAAAACAAACATTTCCATAACATAGTACAATAACAATAGATGATTTCATATGAAACTGTCAATCTACTATGTACAATCTGCTATTCCTTTCAAATATACAACAAAATTATCTTGACTCCAGGTCTATATGCTGTGCCATCTAGCTACCCCAGGTAAGATATGCTCAGTGGAGCAAAGGAAGTGACTATGGAATAGTTCTTCTGGGTAAAAGGTCTGAGAAAAGTTGCCAAGAAAATATTATCAAAGTGGAGAAGATTGGGTGAAATACCTTTTCCTTTCATTTTTACCCTCAATTTAAAACTTACAAACCATACCAGACATCACCATCTGCTGGTTGCATATGATTATAAAAAACAATATTTAAATGTCTACAAAAGTAAATAAAAACAATTTTATGAGTTTTTCACTAAAAAAATTGCAAAGATAAAACTTTTTAGATATTTTTAAATAGTTGAAAATACATGAGTGGATATGATTTGTGTCATCCAAATTTTTCTACTTCCAAGGCTACTTTCTTTCAGTCCTGAAAATAGCTAGCCTCTTTTTACAGTCAAGAATATAGCTCACTGATTCATTTTATTATATGACATTCAATTAATTTCTCCCTGTGTTCAGTAGGAAATGTCAATCATTAAAAATTTTACTGCCACTGTATATACAGAACTCACTATTTTAACCCCATATTACCAGCAAATCTAGATTTTTTTTAAAGGAAATGAAATAAGGAATCTAAATTTAATTGAAATTAGTATATGTAGAATTTACAAGACTTCTCAAATAAGATGTGGGGATTAAGGAAGGTGAGAAGTTTGAAGGTTATTTTGAAGTAATAAAGTTGAATGAAGACAAGGATGGTGGTGTTCTTAACAGAATTAGAGAAGTTAGAAGAATTAAGAAGTTAGGTGTTTGGGGCAAAGAAAGAAATCGTTCTTAGATAAAATGATTTTGGATGTAATCTACTTTCGATTGGATATCCAATAGCATATGTCTAATAAGAAGTTAGTAAAATAGTGGTAGATTTCAACAAAAAAGAATGGGTTTGGACATTTAGATCTAGATGTTATCTGCACAGAGATGATAGTTGAATCTATGGGAGCTGATGAGCTTCTTGAAAAAGAAAAAATGGAGAGAGAAAATCAGAGAGTTCAAGAAAGAGTCTATGGTTACACCTAGGTATAGGAAGTGAGATAAGGATGGTGATCATTCAAAGGATACTGAGAAAGAATAGCCAGGTAGAATGGGAGGAGAATGAGGAGACAATAGTAGCATGAAAACTCAGAGAGAACAGTGTAGACGAGTTGTTTCAACCATGTCAAAGGCTTCTAAGATCAAGAAAGACAAGTTTGAAGGATTTGTTCAAAATTACATAACATGTCAATTGCAAATGGAAAGTATTCCATTACACCATAGTGACTCTAGTTCCCTGGATTTTTTCTATGATTTGGCATGAATGTTAAAATTGGGTAAATAGAAGGTAACACACACATGCATGCGCGCACACACACACAAGTATGGGGTGATGTAATACCATGAGGCTCAATGTAGGAAAATTATTTCCATTCAGTAAGCATGATAAGAGTTCTTCTTAGTGAATAACAAAGTTTAGGTGCCATGTTATAATGAATCACTTTCTATATAGAAATCATTTATTTTTAAAAGGAAATTTTATTGATTTGCCTTTTGTTTTTATAACATAGCTGTTTCTGAATATATTACCTTCCACCCCTCCTCATTCCTCCATATAGATTGACCTCCAATAGAACCTTCCCTAAAAATAAAAAACACAGCAAAAGTAATAGACAAAATAATATCTAACAACACATGTACCCATAGTCCCCCAACTTTTTAGTGAAAGGAGAGAGGGGCATCAAAAGTTAATTACCAATATGCATAACAGATTATTTGAGGTCAGATTACAGATTGTCTTGAATGCAAAGGAATTCATCATAAAGAAAATAGCTGAATATTCTGAGTGGGTAGTTGTTGGTGGGGTGACACAATGAAAGTGTTTTAAACAAGCCTCCTATGTAGAAAGGGCAGTTAGGTGGCACAATGGATAGAGCGCTGCGCCTGGAATCAGGAAGGTCTGAGTTCAAAGGAAGCCTTAGATGAGAGAAGAAAGGCTTTGAGAAATATAGTGAAGTCAAAAATCAACAGGGTTTACTAAATGATTAGATATGAGAATCTAGAGCTTTTTAACCTTTTTTTTCTGTATGTCCTGTCCTCATTTGTCTAGTGAAGCCTACAGTTCCCTTTTCAGAATGTTATCTTAAAATAAAAAAACAAAATACATAGGACTACACAGGAAGCTAATTATATTCAAATATACCCAAAAAAATCTTTTTAAAAAAAATCACGCAAACAAGTTTTAGATCTTAGGCTAAGAGCCCCTGATCTAAGTAGTGGGTGGAGTCAATAATACAGATTTGAGGATCAATGAAGAATCATACCATTGGTATATTATTAGAAATAGGTAAGTCAGAATGACAGGAGACGCTCTTTGACTGGAGTAAGATGAAAAAACCCTACAATTTTGCTTCAGGTGACAGCTATCTGCAACTTTAAAATTTATTAGCAGTCTACATACATTATCTCATCTGAGCATTTTGACAACGTTTTAAAATGATACTCTATGTATTATTATAAGTACATGTTATGGACAAGGAAATTTCAGAAAGGGTAATTAAATATATAATCCATGATCATAGCCTAAGTTAGCGAGTAAGTGACAGAAGTTTGATCCTGATTTCAAGATTCTCTCCCATCCTTTACTCTGACAGCACAATGCCTTTCAGGGGCGATGATTATTTTCACCATTCTTTTACTATAAAAGAAATAACTAAAAATATTTTCTTGTAAGATTTCCAAACAGAAAGGAGAGAATGGCAGATGGGTTAATCATATATTTTCTCACTTTGTATAATAATAGATTTTATATAGCATTTTAGAATTGTTAAAGTCTTTATATGCTTTTAGAATTTGCAAAGAACTTTTTATATCTCAATTAAGGCTTAGAACAAGTGTGAGATATGTTCAATAGATATTATCCACATCTAACAAATCAGAAAACTAAGGCTTAGAAAGGTTAAGTGTTTTGTCCATAGCCAAACAGCTGGGAATCTGAATGTCACTTTGTGCCTCCAAGTGTAGCTATGAGGCTATCCCCTATGCTACACAGCCTACTTGTTTTTTATATGGGAATAGACAGATAGACAGACAGATAGACAGATAGACAGTAGATGGATAGATGATAGATAGATAGATAGATGATAGATTAGATAGATAGAAAGATTAGATAGATTAGATAGATAGATAATAGATGGATAGATGATAGATACATAGATACAAAAATAGAGATATTGTTTTTATAAGACAGGTATTCCCTACTTCGTGGATGGCTGAATTTGATTTACATTAAAAGAATAAGTAGAATAAGAATCTAAGATTAAAATAATATAAGGAGTGACTAAATGAATATTCGGGGATTTTCCCAAATTTATTTTCTTAGATTCTAACATTAAATAAATAACTTAATTCTCATTAATTTAGCTCATCCAAATATTGTAGCAGTGCAGAAGTGTGAGGCCACAGAGCGTGACTCACGGAGGATAACAGAAGGTGAGAGAAACAGAAAAGATCAGGGAATGCTGTGTGGAGGAGCCTGTGACAGCAGCCACATGTGTTCTGATAACACAGCAGTTGCAAAAAGGCTGTGCATTACTTAGGGAGAGAAGCCAGTTGAGATTTAATTTTTTAAAATAACAAATGAAGACTTTTTTTCACATGTCCACTGGTGATGCATTGTAGGGTTTTTGTTGTAATCTGGACATCACTTATTGTCAATAGACCAGGACCATGTTCCCTACTCAATATGAGTAATTTAAGTTAAATAGCTCCTCAATCTACCCCAAGGACGGCTTGAACAGGGTTTAGGATTCAACTAGGTTGCTCAGTGGATAGATCATTGAGCCTGCAGTCAGGAAGATCTGAGTTCAAATCCAGTCTTACTTCCTTTGTACCTCTGTGAGCCTGGGCAAGTCACAACCTCTGCCTGCCTCAATTTCCTCTTCTTTAAAATTAAAATAAAAATAGCACCTATCACTCCAGGTTGTTGTAATGTTGCTGTTGTGAGGACAAAATGACGGATTTCGTGAAGTGATTAACATGGTGTCTGGTCTAAAGTAAACAATTCATGCTTTGAAGTCTGTCTTGAACAAGCCTTACGTGCTCTCATCAAGCTGGGGCTTCTAATCTCAGTTCTATTTATTCAGTTACTCAAGTAATCATGTTTTAATTTAAATCTGAGATTTGAAACAGTAAGAACATGAGGAAAGAAGGAAATTCACAGACTCAGAAGGAGGTGAGAATTACCAAAGGTCTAGGTGTAAAAGATGAACCCAGCTACGATTTCCCTGTCTTGCTGAGTTTAAACATTGTTTGTCTTTAATTAAATATAGAACGTTATTTGGATGAAAACAGTGTAAGCATCCAACATTTTAAACTTTTAGCAAGATTTGTGGATGTTACCAGTGACCTTATCATTGATCTTATTAATTTTATTTCTTTATAAGGAACATGATGTTTTAATATCACACCTCTCCTAAGGGCATATTCACAGCAACTGAAATTCACCAAAGATAAGTTCTAATATGAAATTTTATTAGCAAGGAAGTTTGAAAGTAAGCTAAAATTAAAGTTCATTTTGAGCATTAGACATTTTAAAATGCAAATGCCTTATAATACATCCTTTGCAAGCTGTGTCAAGGCCAATAGGGAATGATGAGCCTAAGGTGCTCATGTAGGACAGTAGAAATAGTGAATAATAAGAACTTGAACTTTTTTCTCAGCTTAAAAGCAAGAGCATTTCCAAACATTTCCTCTATGAGGAAATCTAAAGAGTACAGAATTGATATGTACAACATCAGCCTCTCCTTTGTACATAATACAATATAGTGGGGGGGAAAGACCAGATTTGGAGTCAGAAGTTCTGGGTTCAGATTCAGGCTCTTCTATTTGTTAGTCAAGTGTGACTTTAGGCAAATCAAATAATTTAACCTCTTAGGAAGAAGTTCCATGGGAGACAGTATGAGACATGAAGTTAATTCCAGGGTTGGGTTCAGATTCTGTCTTTAATACTTCCCACCCTAGGCCTCTTTGAAGTTAACCTCCCCGGACTAATAAAGGAATTATGGTATCCTTATTTGTAAAATGAAGGAGTTAAAGCTGATCATTGCTAAGGTCTCCTTCAGCTCCATAGCTGGCATGCCAGGACCTGGATGTAGACTCTTCTAATATTATTGAAAGAGTCATTTTAAACCTTAAACAAGGATTAACATAAGTATTACTATAAGTGTTGACATAAATTATCTTAGTATTGATATAATAGTGTTGTTTTGTCATTCATGCATTAAAGTCATATCCAACTCTTTTCGTGATTTTCTTGGCAAAGATGGATTTTCCTTTATGGTTCATTTTACAGATGAGGGAATTGGCAAACAGGATTAGATGGCTTGCCCAGGGTCACACACCTACTAAGTGTCTGAGGATGGATGTGAACTCAGGTCTTTTTTACTTCAGGCCTGGCACTCTGTCCACTGTACCTATAATATTAACATTGTTAATTAATGCAATAATATAATTATAATTTTATTGCTATTTATTAAAGCTGTAATAAATCTGAGCTTTTAATAAAACCAAAAAGAAACACAAAAACTTAATTATAAGTTATTTTTATAAAGCTTTAAGATTTGAAAAGCATTATCTTACTGGATTCTTTCAACAACCTTGGGAGATACATACTATTAATTATTATTTAACGTATGAGAAAAGTGAGGCAGTCAGATGTTCAATTATTGGCCAAAGGCCGCAAAGCTGGTAGTGTCAAGGTTGAATTTACACTCAGGTCTTCCTAACCCTAAGTCTAGGATAGTAAAGCATCTTGAAAAAAAAAAAATCCCGAAGGTTTTCTGAGCCACAGAACTGAGTTGAATATACTGGAACCAGTCTGCACACAAATGCCCCTGAGCCCACTCTACCAGCATAAGGCCCTCTGGAGTTCTCTTGGGGAGGGGGGGTTGGTCTCTCCTTTTATCCCTGAAATTTCCTTCATTTGCTTTTAGCCTGGCCCCTGCAACCAGTCAACCAGGGTAACAATCCCTGAACAGTCCTAACCAGTAACTAGTTCTGCAAGGGCTGAAATTATCCCCCACTACTACTATTTTCAACAACACCAATCTCCAACATATTCCACCACTTATCAGGCAATTCAGCCTAACAGAGGCAGAGGAATTACAGGAGGTGGCACATACCACATGCGCCAAAATGATCTCCATCCACACCTTTCTCAGCATTTCCCCCTGAGACCCTGACGTAGGGAATCCAAGGACCTCTGGTAATAGCAGCATCATGTCTCCAATTTCACCTCTCCCCACACTCCCTAGCCTTTCTTCAAGTGTATTGCCCATGGAAGCCATCTTTGTACAAACTTGATCTGGCAGCTCCCATAGCTACTGAAGAACCAGGTTAAAAAAAAATGTTGTTGGCCCTGTCAGTTAGATTAACATCAGATAGGAAGGTATTTTTATCGATGGAAATGAAACTAAAGAAGGCTCAATACCGCCTGCATTACCACCGTACTGGGCCTTTCCCATCTGCCTTAAATTGATTTTCCTTTATTTTTTATGTCCTCCAGTCATCACTGGAACCCAAAACAACGGACTCTCATTTTTTAAAATTCTGTATTCCCGGGATTTCACACAATGCTTCACACATAGTAAGCACCTAACAATTTATTTTCATTTGCTCTTTCATTCACTCATTCATTCAAGCAAACAACAGCCATTTACTAAGTTCTAACTATTGTGGGCCTTGTGCTAAGCCTTGGGGTTACACAGAAAGGCAAAAGCAGTCCCTGCTCCCAAGTATCACATTTGGATAGGAGAGACAATATGCAAACAGAGATGTTGGTATATACAGGGCAAACTTGTGTTAGTAAAAATAGCGTTTATATAGTGTTTATCATGTACTAGGTACTTTTCTAAGCATTTTACAGTATGATTTCATTTGATCCTCACAGTAATCTGGAGATGTAGGTGCCATTACTATTCCCATTTTACAAATGGGGAAACTAAGGCAAGTGGATAAGTGTCTGAGGACAGATTTTAACTCGGTGTTCCTGACTTCAGGTTCACTATTCAATGTGCTGTATTATCCAGCTACAAATCTCAGAAGGAAGGCCCTGAGGCTTGGGTTGGAGGCAGGGTTAAGTAAGGGAAGTAGTGTAAAGGCCTCTTGCAGAAGACAGGATTTGGCTTGAAGGAGAGTAGTCCAGGTACAGGAGACAGCCAGTGATAAGATGTCAAGAATAAGAAGGCCAGTTTTGTTCATTCATGGAGTATGTAGTGGGGAAAAAGAAGTCTGGAAAGTTTGGAAGGGATCTGGCTGTAAGAAAGCTTTAGAAGCCCAACAGAAAATTTTATATTTCATACTGGTGATAAAGAAGCTCTGCAGTTTACTGAGTTGGGGAGGCAGAAGGATGGGAGACAGAGTGTGATACAATCAGGTCTGAACTTCAGGGAGATCACTCTGGCTCCTGAATGAAGGATTGACTGAAGCAGGGAGAGACTTGATGACAAAGAGTTCCATGGAAGGCTAACGCACAAGCGCAGGAAAGATATGATAAGGCCTGCATTAAGGTGGTGATGGTCAGAAGAGAATCTGTAAGAAGTGCTGAAGTGATAAAACTTGGGCACAGATTATATACGAGGAAAGAGTGAGGATGAGGAGTTCAAAGTAGTGGCTGTTGGCCTGAGTGGCTTGAGTGTGTGGTGGGGCCCTCCAAAGAAGGGGGATATTCAGAAAAGGGAAAAGCCTTTGGGGATGAGCTGAGCTGTTTATACAGTGCAGAACTGAGATAAAATATGAAATGGCAATTTAGCGGTACTCAAAACTGATTCACATCTTTTAAAAAAAAACGTTTCCTGGGAGAATATAATAATAGTCACAGTCCTGTTTTACCTTTATGTTTTTCTATCAATAAATGTTTGTGGATTTTTTGTTTTATATGTTTCTTTTGTGTAAGAGGAAATAAAGGTCCTGTACTTGATTTACACTGTACATGTAGGATCTTTCTATACTCCCCAGACAGAAGCCAATTTAAACAGGGGCACTAGGCAGTTAGGTGGTTCAGTGTTTAGAGTGCTGGGCTTAGAGTCAGGAAGACCATTTGACATCGGACTAGCTATGTGACCCTGAGCAAACCATTTAACCCTGCTTGCCTCAGTTTCCTCACCTATAAAATGAGTTGCAGAAGGAAATGGCAAACCATTTCACTATCTTTGCCAAGAAAACCCCAAATGGAGACACAGCAATTTTCCTTGGCACTGGGTGAAGGCAGGGTGGGGAGGGGAGAGATAGAAAGAGACAGCAGCAGAGACAAAAGAACCTAATCCCTCTGTCCAGATCACAGGAGAGGAATGAGGTGAACAATTCAGTCACCTTGGATCCACCAGAAGTTATTATTGTATAATGAGAAAACACAGTATAACATAGATCTTTGTTTTTTCTCACTCTTATTATTAAAACATCTTTCATCTCTTTGGGCTTCTGTTTCTCACTTCCCATCTTTATAATTAATCCAAAGTATCATCTGTCTTCTGAGTGTCATGATTTTTTTTATCTTTTCCATATTTAGTTTAATATTCTTTTCTTTTGGCCTTCCAAAGAATATTTGGCTTCTGTTCCTTATTTCCTCCTACAATCATCTTCCAAATCTGCCTCTTCACTACATCCTGTTCCTTATTTCCTTATTATTAACTTTATACTTTCTTGCACAATGTTCCTTATGCCTGGAACGACATACTGTTCACTTAATCAAGCAAGGGTTTCACATTGGGTCCCTGTCCATATTTTCATTCATCCATTAAATTTCTAAAAAAACTTTTCTTCCATATGGGTGTTTGACATTTATGTTACCATCAAAAAATACCTTGTATACAATCCATGAACATTTTACCATGAATTAGGAAAATGATGTATTTCACTTTAGATTTTACCTTAATATTGAACACAAAATATATTAAAAAGTATGTGTATTTATAAAGTTGTATATACATATAATTATATAATTATGTCAATTTAGAGTCAGAAAAGACTTCATAAATTATCATCTAATTTTACAGATGAGGAAACAATGATTTACTCAAATTCATACACATGAAACAGGACCAGAACCCAGGAAGCTTTATTGAGTCTAAAGGTCTCTATTAATGTATATTTTTTCTATTGGACTTTCTTATTGTATCAACCTCTGCAATCTTGTTTGTATGTTGCTTTATACTTTTTTAAAAATAAAATTTGATATTTTTCTGATTAACTTATATTATAAGCTCCTTGAGGAGGACCATGTCTTTCACTTCTTTTATTTCTTCTGTCCTGACAATATGCTATATAGGTTTATGGACTATACTCTTATATTTATAGAATTTAAGAAATTCTTACATCTTCTAATCTTTCACTTATATTAAAAACCCCCACCAAGATATTTTTTTTTTATTTTTAGCTGTTCTTTAAAGTCTTTCCCGTTAAAAAAAAAATAGTTTCATTATGAACTTTTAGATCCATTGACAAATGTGATCATTTCCATATGCAAATAAGAACAGGAAAAGACAATTGCATATGAAGTTTTAGATCTTAATTATGGATAGTTTTTTTATGTCTTGGATAATTTTAACAGTGATTTTAATGTAGTTCTGTTTTCTCTGAACTTCTTGCTCGCTTCTTTGTATTCTTAAAACGTTTCATTAATACTCTAAGAAGAAAACAAAAACGACTACATATTTCTGATTTGGAGGTGACCAACACATAGAGTACCGAACTGACACACTTTTTCAATAGGACATTATTCTACTTGAAGCAAGAAAAAATATTTTTTGTTACAGGAAGTTCATTTGGGGAGTAGGGGAAGGATCTTTCATTCTTTTGCACTCAGACTCTAGAATTGTATACTCACAGTCAGTGAGCTGACAGTGAATAAAATGTTTTTTATTGCTATTTGGCAGAATAAAATTAGTGGCAATACAATTAGCACCGAGAATTTGCATAACTATCTACTGTTTCGCTACTAGTGACAGATTAGAGGATTCCATCTAGAGGGAATCAGGAAGATGTTGGAAATTCAAATTCTACTTCAGATAACTAACAGCTATATGAATTTAAGTGTAACTAAACACTCAGTCTTGGTTTCCTCATTTTTAAATTGGAAACAGTAATATCATGAACTTCACAGTTTTGCTATGAAGACCAGAGAAGACATATAAAGTGTTTATAAACCTTAAAGTTCTCTATGTGTGCTAGCTAAAGTTACTATTATTCAAATTATTCTAAAATTGGTACAGATAGGAAAATTTAAATTTTTAATATTAATCATCCTAAACACTAAAGAATAATTTCTATTCTCTTATTAAAACAATATTCTCATTTACATTAGCATTAAAATGAATGTCAGTATTTTTAAATAATGCAGTTTTGATCAGAGGTTGTTTTATGTTTTACCATGCTCATTAGTAGGAGAAAATAAAAATCAATTTACACTGTTGTTGATAATTCACTGAGGCAAAAAATGGGCTAAAATATCTGCTGTTTGTGTTCTGTTCCGATTCTGTGCTTATTTTCAATGACTGTTTAGATACAGTCAGCTTTATGAAAAGACTGAGGCTTCTATTTTGTTTAGAGATTTAAATGTGGCTTAAATAAAACATAGTTGGGCTCTTTTTTATAAAAGAAGATTTGTCACTGAGAAAAATTGAAGGGCATGATTTTCTGCTTTCAGTGATTAACTATTTCACATTGTACTCATTTAGAAAAACTGTTTTTGACCCAGGCAAACAGTTGGATTAATTCAGGTTAATATAATTTTTATATTATCACCTCTCCCTTCACCCCCTTTGCCAATTTTCAAATTAAAGAGAAAATATTGAAGAGACTTAGAACAACTAAGTTTGTTGCTTATGAGAAAAATTTTAAATACATCTGAACAGAAATACAGGTATTGGCTGGAAAGCACCATAGAAAAGGATTATGACTTCTAACCCCAGTGTAGCCCATCAGGAGGAGTAATTGAATACTGCTGCTTTACCAGCAGTCTTACCAGAATTCAGACTGCTGCTATAAAGGAGTCTAACTGGAGACGTATCCACAGAAGCTTAAGCAAAACCATAGGATTTCAGAAGTAGAAAAAAACAAGTTTAGAGACCCTGTCTGAACAGCAGCTCCTGGGCAACATACCCGACAAGTGGTCATCCTGCCTACCCCTGGGGCAGCTCACTTCATTTCTGCAAGCTCTTAATTAAGATTGCGTTTCCCTTTACAGCAGATTAAGCAACTTTCTGTCATTCTTTTTAGTTCTATCTTCTGGAGGCAAGACGAATAAATCTAACTCCTTTCCCATGTTACAGCCCACAAATACTAAACGTAGTCCCCCACTGCACACCGTTTGCCTTACCTCAGTCTTCTAAATATCATATTTTCAGAGGGATAGAGACAGCTTAATTCATATTGTATTGTCAAATGTCATTCTTTTATATTTCCTTAATGTTACAAAATCGTAATAATAACAAGAGCTGGCATTTATATAATTCTTTCAGGCTTACAGAGCACTTAAAATATGTGGCCTTATTTGATCCTCTGGGTTACCCTGTGAGGCAGATGCTACTATCATTCCCATTTTACAGATAGGGAAATTGAGGTTGAGATAAGTTAAATGATTTGCCCAGGGTCATTTGGCTAATTTGAATTTCTGGGTTTAACCTCAGGTTTTTCTAATTCAGTCCAGTCTACTGTGCCATCTAGTTGCCTAAGAACACTTTATGTGTCTGAATACAATGTGCCCCCTAAGGTAAGGTTTCGAGGGACCAAATTGGATTTAATCCATCTGCCTCAAAGATAGACCCTTTGCAGGTAGTCCAACACTTCCCGCTGACAGCTCATAGCCAATCTACCCAAGCAAGAAGACTTCAGACAATGTAAGCAAGCAGTACTGGAACTATCTTTTCCCTCTTTGTTCAATCCCTGTTTCTCCTCCTTCTCAGATCTTTACCTTTTTTTGTGTGTTGTCATTTCCTCAAAGAATGTAAGCTACTTGGGGGCAGGAATTGTCAGCTGTTATTATCTCATTGGATTCTCACAGCAACCTTGAGAGGGATGCTATCCAAGTATTTTTATTTAACTGGGAGAACTGTCATTCCAAGTAGATGCGGAATGACTTAGTTTTTTGGGACATGCTTGTCTGTATGTACAGCACTCAAATCACCAGTAGCAACAAGGAATCTAAGTCAATGCATTGTCTACTTAGGAGGAAAAACCCTACAATCTCTATTTTTTAAAAATTCTAAATGTGGTTGAATAATACATATAGTGAGAATAATACTCTTGGAAGAATTTCCATCAGTCATTGGCACAGAAATAAATAGAGATTCAAGGCGGGCTGAGAAAATATCAAATGTGAGCAGTTAACAAAATGGTGATTTTTTTTTCCTAAAGGGAGCAAGCTTTCCTTTGCAAAATGAATGCCTTTAAAATTCACTTCAAATAAAACCACAAAAAAGCTTAGTTTAAAGATATTTTATAGACCCCTTCTCATGAAAGTTCAATTAGGAAACTGAATCTCTAAGAGACAATCAATACTTCAAGTTTTGAGATTGATCATCCAAGATTTTATTTTAATGATAACCTGTTTGAAGAACAATTTAATAAGTATCTTTTCATTAAACAATATATTTCCAGAAATTTATATTGCTGGATGACCTACTACCAAAGGAAAACACTATTACTAAGTATTTGAACTTGTGAATATCACGAAACTTCTCTTAGACCTTATTTTCATCTATAAAATGAGAATGAAAATACCTGCCTTGAATTTCTTAGAAGGATTTTGGGATAAAAATAAGTGAAAATAAGACATATATAAGAAAATAAAATTGTCATTTACCTCACATATTTTGGGTCATTTAAGCAGTCCACTGCATGAAACATACTATAATATAGAAAAAGGACTCAAATATCAATGACATTTTGAGGGATTCTATCTGCTCAAACTATGTTTTACAGTGAAAGGTTACAATTTTAAATAACCTCTCTTACATAAACCTTATGCATGAAGTAGATTCTTCAAAGTCAATGTATTCTCTGGAAATAAAAGTCTCCTAAAAGCATGAGATACATTGTCTCATATATATGTACAGAAACAATCACGAAAATTAGTAATAAATGCACTCTAATAGTAAAAATGTGTCAGTGAAATATGGTCTGTTTGGTAGAGGTGCTGAAATATTAACCATGCATATTAAATTCCAAAAATTATAACAGATTCAGATCAAAAATTTTCTTTGAACATATGAGTGTATTATCTAATTCCTGGAACTTCATGTTGAAAGGTAATGTCCAATTTAGAGGTTATACAAAGATGAAGCATGAACTGTAGTGATGTAGTATAGTGGAAAGAGCATTGTATTGTGGAGACTGCCTTTAACTGGTTCTATGACTTGAACTCTCTACTTCAGTTTCCTCAACTCTAAAATGAGAGGATTGAATTACATGGTTTCTAAGGTCTTTTTCAACTCTAAAGTTCTATAATCTTTGATGTCCTGATTATCAGCAAAAGTTTCATGACAGATAATACCATAAAGGTAAGTAAGACCTGACATGCAATTGTTGGCAAATGCCAATAAAGATCATATAAACAATTGACAGCCATAGTTTTTTATTGAAATACAAACATCTGGAAAAGATTTTAGATGTTAGACATTAAAAATAAGTCAAGATATATGGAATATGCATTTGCATTTTCTCAAAAAATCCAAATTAATAACATCTACATGATGCTATAAAAGTAAATCAATTCTCAAGAGATCTGAAAGATACCAGAAAATTTTGGGGGAAATCAAGAACATCACTAACCCTAACCCTAAATGCACTCTCCCCATTATATGACTAAGAAGATAATAATAACTAAAAATACATGTACCTTTATTCTTAATTGGCAGCTAGGTAGTTCAGTGGATAGAGTGCTAGGTCTAGAGTCAGGAAGACTCATATTCCTGAGTCCAAATCTGGCCTCAGACAGTTATTAGCTGTGTGACTGAGCAAGTGTCTTAACCCCATTTTCCTCAGTTTCCTCACTTGTAAAGTGAGCTGGAGAAGGAAATGACAAAATCCTCCAAGATCTTTACCAAGAAAACTCCAAATGGGGAAACAAAGAGTTGGACACAACTGAAAATGATTAAACAAGCCTGCATTCTTATGTTAAAAAAAACAAAACAAACCTTGTGATCAATCAAACATTTATTAAATGTTCATATTTGCCAGGCAATGTGCTAAATGTGGGGAATTTAAAAAAAAGAAGCAAAAATAGCTTCTGCTCCAAGGAGCTTATATTCTAAAGGGGAAGAACATAAGTATATAAATAGTATATATAAGACACTGACAGAGAAAAGTGAAAGTAGCCATTGAGGGGGAGGCATTAATCAATGATGGGAAGGGAACTAAACAGAGCAGGGAACTTAGAAAGCATTCTATAGAAGATGACATTTGAACTGAGTAATGAAGGAAGTTAGGAATTCTAAGAAGCCTAAGTAAGGGAGGACAGTATTTCACATTTGGTAGACAAGTAGGACAAAGATACAAGAGATGATATGGAATGTTTTGTGTAAGGAAGAGAGAGTACACCACTATGGCTGCAGTAGTGAGTAGATGAGGGGAGAAATTTGTAAAATTACAAAGATAGTAAGCTAAGATCATGAAAAACCTTAAATGACAGAGGAGTTTTTATATAATCTAAGAAGTAACAGGGAGACACTGAAGATTATTGAGTAGAGGGAGTCCCCTACACTCTAGGAAAAACGCTGGCAGCTGTGGGGAAGATGTACTGGATTGGAGAGAAACTTGAATAAGGGAGACCAATTAAAAGGAAACTGTAATGGTTTAGGCATGGTGTGGTAGGGGCCTGATAAAGGATAGTATGAATGTATGTGACAGAGATATATGTGACAGATGTTTTAAAAGTAGAAATGATAAGATTTGACAATTATTTGGATACATGGGGTGAATGAGAATGATCAATTAAGGATGACACCAATGTAACATCTTAGTTGAGAGGAAAGACAATAGTTCCTTCCATAGAAATAGGGAAATTCAGAAGAGTGATAGATTTGGATGGAAAAATAATGAGTCCAATTTTGTATGTATTGAATTTGAAATGTCTATGAAACGTTGGACTTGCTATGTTCAGTAGGAAGCTATTGATGCTGAACTGGAGCTCAGGAGAGATATTAGCTCTGGATGGCAAAATCTGAGAATTATGGATCAATCACATGGATGATATGATTGATCCATGGGAGTTAATTAATCACTGAGTGAGAAGATAGAGAAAACAGAAGAGGTCCCAGGAAATAAATAGCCTTGAGGAGGGAGGAGACATCCCTGTTAGTGGGTATGATATGAATAAGGAGACACAAAAGGAAAATGATAAACAGTCAGATAAGTAGAAGAAGTACCAAGAAAGCAGAGTTAAGAAAACATAGGTAGGAGAGACTATATAGGAGAAAGTGGTCAAAAGGATCAGTGTTAAAAAGAGCTCAAGAAGGATGAGGTTTGAGAAAATGTGGTTGGATTTGACAACTAAAAGACCCCTGGGGACTTTGCAGAGGGCAGTTTCAGTTGAGTAATGAGGTCAGAAGAAGCCAGATTTCAGAGGTTTTAAAACAGCCTGAGAAAGAGGAAGTGGGAGGACTTAATGTTAAATGTTTAATTTTCAAGGAGCTCAACGGAAAAGGGGAGAAGAAATATAGGATAAATGGGAAGGTTATGATAAAATGAGAGATGCGTATTGTTTTGTTTTTAGACTGAGGAATAACTTCCTACTGTACTATAGGCAGCAGGGAAAAAAATAGTAATTAGGCAGGTGTAGAAGATCATGGAGATACAATGGGGGGAATCTTTTAGCGGAGATCGGACAGGTCTGGGTCAAGGATCCACTGAGGGAAATTATTATGTAAATAATTTATATACATATCAAGGATACCCTTGGTGAAGACACCAGAATGGAAGAGGAAAGCTTTCACAAGTGATACTTTATAGCACATTGCATCTTTGTTGTGACTAAATAACTAACTGAAAAGACTAGAGAAAATAAAATCCCAATCTTATTACTGATTATAAAAAAAAGAATTCATTTGAGCAAAATTCATTCTTAAAAGCACTTCAAAAACCAACTGTTTTTAGCATAAATATTAAGATTAGAAAAGATTCTTTCCTAAACATATTAACTTTGTTCAGTGATCCTTTGTTAATAAAAAGGATGGTATAAAATGGGGAGATATATGCATATGAAAGGTATTTGTCACAACCACAGATAATATCTAGTGCAGAACCCAAAGGGAAGAGGGGTCATATATTTATACAGTTCTTGAGGTTCACCAGATGCTTCAATTTGTGGATTTTACCAAGCAGTGGAACACATTACAGATGCCTAAATGAGATCCATAGTAACTAAAAAGTGCATCCTAGTAGCCAGATAAGAAAAAGGAAACTGGATTAAAAAAATGCCTATTTTGTCCAGACACTGAAGACAGATCATGAACTGGACCCAGATTTGAATTGGACAACAGAGTGGGAAGGATTGCATTTGGGCACTTTTACATTGTGTTTCCTGCGTTGTACTTGAAACACTCATCTTTTTAACACTAGTCTTATAGTGATGCTGTATGACTTCTAATTGTGAAATCCAACTTTCTCCAAAAGAAAAGAATTGCCAGTAACCTCAAGGACAAGAAGAGATGTAATAGGCATAAATAAGTTACAGCATATTACTATTGGTGAATTATACCTTAAAAATCAGAAAGGCATGTGACCAGAGAGGGATGTGGGTCAGCCACATAGTGAAGGTCATGGATAACATGATAGTTTACAGAGTTGCACTGTTGCCCAGGGAAAGTCCAGAGAGCTCTAGGAAGGCCCTCCATACACTGAGTATTGTACCCACTGTAAACAACTTATGGGAATAGGTGGAAAGTGTTGCATGAAAAGTTATAGATGGTTTGAAATTGTCACTACTGGAGGGATTGTACCCACGTTGATTTGATAGCATATCCATCAGAGGACTGAAAAATTTAAAAATGTACTTTTGGTTAATAATATTTCAACTTTTAAAATATAACCTAAATAAGAGACCATTTTTATTAGTAGCATGATCACACATTTCCTCTGCTTGTAATATAAACTTGTCACATATATTGGTGACAATTTACAATGATTTTAATTCAACTTCTGCATCTGATTTTTACTGTGGCAAATATTAACTTGTTATGTTCATTTGACTGATGACACAAAAAAATAAATGTTTTCTTCAAAATGGAAAACATAGCTGTATTAACTTGACTAAAATTTAAATGGAAGAAAAAGATCAATTATGCATGTTTCAAAACACATTAAATATTCAAATTTAAGTGTCAATCAAAGATCAGAAGTTTTTCATGGTTATAAATTGCATTTTAGCTCTGCTACTCCATGCTGGAAATGTCATTATATTTTATAATTTGACATACTATAAAGGAATCATGTACAACTTTAATTATAAGGTCACTTCAGTGTCAGTATAAAAGCTAGTTATATAGTATTACTAAGACTGTCAATAAAATTTAAACTTTTCTATCACAATAAATGATCCATTGTTATACTTTTTACATTATAGTGATCATAAGGCTATGAAAAGTAATACGATACCCTAAATACAAATACATGCAAATAACTATCCATCAATATTTATAGTTTTTATTATTCACCATTGTATAAGAGAATAATGAAAGATCATCTTTTTTGCATGTGGTTGAAATCATGTGAACAATTAGATTTTAAATGAGAAAAGATTTAATACTTTATTCTTTTATAGTTCTTTTAAAATGCAGTATTATCTAATATACTGTGTCACTTGCTTTCACAAAAACCCAGCGAGGTAATCTTGAATTCTACAATTTCAGCTCCAAAACAGTATATTGATTCCTTAATGCCTTAAAAAAAAAAAGTACTGAACACCTGTTATGTAAAAGGCGTTATGTTAGGCTATGGAAGAGTTGCGGAAATGGGTAAAACATGATTTCTGCCTTTCAGCACTCATGACTTTGGAGACCAAAGCTACGGGTTATTTTTTAGGTAAATAAAGATTTAATATTTTTATGTAAAAGAATTTTTAATTTAATTTTAATGTTTAATTTTTTAATTTTAATTTTTTAAATTCTATATGCCAAACACTAAGGATACAAAAGCAAAGGTAAGAATAGACTTTGCCCTCAAGGAAGCAATAATCTAAAAAAGCTGTCATATATGATGACCAGAGATGAATGGAAAATTTGAATTTATATCTGTCAGCTCAGCATCAATAGTGTCCTGAAAAGGTTTGAATTTGTAAAGGAGAAAACCACAATATAATAGATCATGTGCAAGACTGAAGACATACGTATGAGTTCTACCTATAAGTCCAACGTGACATTGGATAAGTCATTTGGGCTCAGGTTGCCCATCTGTTCAATAAAAGTCAAAATCAATATACTGGGAATTAGAAGGGGAAACATCTTTGCAGCAAACTTCTCTGATAAAAGTCTGATATCCAAGTTTCCTACAGCATTCATATGTTCAAGACGTAAGTCTTCCCCACAAATAAGTGATCAAAAGAAAGGAACAGAAAATTAAAAACAAAAAAACAACTGCAATGATCAGCAGCCATGTAAAAAGATGACCCAGATCACTAATGATTAGAGAAAGCAAATGAAAACTTCTGATGTTTCACTCAGATCCATCAGTATGCCAGATGTCAAAAAAAAGAAAATGGCAATTGTTGAAGAGACTGTGGAAAGTAGACATATGTTTTTGTTGGATCTGAGAATTGTTCCAACCATATTGGAAAGTGATATGGAACTATACTATATAAGTCACTACTAAATTGTGCATTTCCAGTAATACTACTCTGTGGGATATACCACAAGCATGAGAAAGAGAGAGAAGGATCCATAAGTACAAAAATATTTGTAGTAGTACTTTTTGTTGTAGCAAAGAACTAAAAATACAGTGGGTGTCCATCAATTAGAGAAATACTAAAACAAATTATAAGAATGTAATAGAATAGTATGGTAACCAAACAAATGGTAAATGAGACAGATTCTGAGAAACCTGGGAAAAGTTGTATGAACTGATACAGAGAGAAATGAATAAAAACTAAGAAGATAAATTATATAATAGTCACAATAATGTGTAGAAAAGGTGAAAAACTTTAATATTATTGGACAACCATGACTCCAGAAAAATGAAGATGAAGCATTCTTTCCAGAGAGGTGATTGATTAAAAGTGCAGAAAGAGGCACATGGTCACATGTGACCAATTTGTGAACTTATTTTACTTGACTATATTTGTTATAAAGGAGAAATTTTATTTGGGGAGGGAACTAAAGTTGTGAGGTTATAGTGAGTGGGGAATGACAGCGATGCAAAAAAAAAAAAAGGAAAGGAATGTCAATAAAACATTTAAAAAGTACGCAGAAGTGGAAGTAAGCAGATCAAAGTTTAGAAGGGAACATAGAGAAGCAGAGTGGTTTTGTTACTGCCATATTAAGTTTCTTACATACTTTAAAAAACTGTCATGGAAGTTTAGTTTCCTATGAAAAATGGAACAGAAAGATTCCTCAAAATCTACCCATAAAGATGATAATCAAAAGGGAATCCTTGGACAGAGTTGATAAGCTGACAACACTACATTTAGAATTTCCTGACATGACAATGCCTCTAAAACCACCTGCAGATCAGTCCATCTGCTTCTGGGCACACAATCCCCAAATGAATTCCAGAGCTAACTATGTAATCCATGCAGATATATCTAAGAACCAATCATTTTGCATATACAGTAAATTATGGGTCATACTTTTGCATCATCCTCCTGGGTTTCATAAAGTTTCAAGAGGGTTCACAGGCAATGTGCTGCGTTGAAAATGGGTAATTGGATTTGGAGGAAATCAAAGGACATGAATTGGAATCTAAGCCATGACATTATCTGCAGTATATGTTGTTTCACCTTCATCTGTAAAACAAGGCAATCAGCCCCTTCTGGCTAAGAGAACCTTCCCAGATGAGGACAGATAATATGAGGAGTAGTGATGATAGTACATAAATATGGAAAGAGAAATACTGTTGCCAAGGCTTTAGTAATATTGACGGAATCTGTGAGAACCTAACTTTTTTTTTTAAACACCAGATGGTAAAGTCACACCAACCAGTAATCTCTCTTGGGCACTCTAGGCCCAATTCCAACAAACGGTGAGTCCTGGAAAACTACCTTTATTTGGCTCACAGAAGGAAAAACCTTTCATAAAAGCCAGCTGAAAGTGAGAATTCTGTCATTTCAAGGCTCCAGCTTACTCATTTAGTTTCAGACTCCAGTTGGAAAGACCTAAAACTGTTCATTCAAGTAGTTCCTATGGTTGTATAATCAGGTGGCTCCTTAGCAGGAGAATATCAAAGACTTCTTTTATTATTCTGAAACAGTACAAGTAATAGAAACTACTTAAGGCTTTCACAGGCCAGTCAGATCAGGTAAATAAACATTTATATTCTCCTTAATTTCATTAACAAGAAGGCAATTGTGCATTTATAAAAAATATTTGTTATGGATGGAAAAAAAAAAAACCTATTTGATTTTACTAAGCAACGACCAAAACACAAACTCAGACTCCCCAAAACTACTAAATTGTTTGTCCCTCAAGTACACATAGGAATGTGTAGCTCATAGCCCTAGTAAAATCTGAATAATACTTTTGGATCATGCAATCTGGCGCACTGAAAATGAGCAGTGAATATGCTGGCATCCAAGCACCTGAATTGGAATGTGAGCTCTGACACTATCTGTAGGACATGGAACAAGTCGCAACACCTTCCGTTTGAGTTTGACACCACTGGTGGAGTAGACCACAAGATGTCCTTAGAGCTAGTGTGAATTGACTGTGCTGTATGGTTGTTATGTGACCCTGAACAAGCCACAAGCTCTCTCCATTCTCCGTTACTCTAAGTCACAGAAGGTGTTAATTTGCATGAGTAAAGGGAGTTTCCTCATCTATGAATTTTCTGTATAAATTAAATAAGAAGTTCGGTCTCTACCCCTTCCTTTTTAAACCCAAAGTAATGAAAGTATGAATAAATGAATTCCTATAAATAAAAGTCAATCAACCACCACTTATTTTTAGTTATCACTTTTTAGTCATATTAGATGGCACTGGGACACAATTTAATAATATTAATTATTAATTATTAATATTAGCTCACAATAATGAAATTTTAAAATCTTTTAAAAAGTAAGGAAACTTTTATGCTTTGTTGTGCTTTGTTTATCAGCAATTCTAAGGATAGAAGAAACTGGGTAAAGTCCTAAGTTTGGCATATTCTAGCTTTGTGACCTTGGGCAAGTCACTTAGCTCTAAGCAACTTTCTAAAATCATCAGTTACAGAGAAAACGCTGGGACATCATTTCCTCACTGGAAACTCCCTGAACTCATAAAATTATGGGTATGGTAAAAAAATAAATGAATAAAAGAAACCATACAGTATTATTATATTATTATATACACATAAGAGTTAATATACATATAAAGTTAAAATTTGCACACATTTCTGTATTCCAATTTCAATAAACAACAAATTCATTGGAAAAGTTTTTAAAAGTGTTATAACATAGATCTTATTTTCATCAATTTATATTTTGACTCATTTTTAGTTTCTTTTATCCTGCAGTTCAGCTTGTGTGTCATTTTTAGATTGTGAACTCCTTGAGGGAAGGATCTTTTGCTTCTTTTGCCTTTTTTTGTATCCTTACCTTAACATTATGTCTGACACATTATAGGAACTTAGTAAATGTACTGATTGATTTTCAAAGGGAAAAGGTAAACAAGAATTTCCTTTTATTAAATTGGCTAGGATGTATCCCACAAAGGTTCCCATGAGAACTGAATATGAAAGGGCACAGGAATGGAAGCAAAAAAGATACTTATACTTTAATTGCTCTGTTCCATCAATGTATAGCCCTAGAGGGAAGAAAGCACTCTTACAAACATTCCCCCAGAAAAACAAAAATGTTCAACTGAAATGTTCTTCTCTATACTAATGTATAACACTCTGCAGAATTCTCAAGGTTCTCCTTTCCATTTTTTACCAATAACATATTGACTAAAATCAGAAATTTTGGCAGTAAATAAGGTGTATAGACTATATGGAACTCTCTGATCCAAAAGGTGACACATTATAGCCCAAACCTGGTACTTAGAGAAGAATTACCTGGGCAATTAAGCAAAGCGTGTGAGTACACATTATGCCTGACAATATTAAACACACACACACACACACACACACACACAAGTCTACATTCCTTATCACAGAATCTTTTTAATCTTCCATTAGACCCATTAGCATTTTTTCTCATTGCAAAGACCAATTTCTTTTAGGTATTTCCAGAAAAGCAAATTAATACGTAACAGCTTTCTGTAATCTAGCACGGTAAGGAGAAGAGGGCTTTTTGGTTAACAGAAAGGTATTAATGGAGGATTTCAGGTTGATAAATTGCCAGCCAGATCTGCTTTTACTAGACTCATTTTACTGAAGAAAGAACCATAAATTCTACAGAAATGCTCCAGAAGGATTTCTAAGTCTGTCAACATGCAGATGGTATGTGTGATAGTGTTGATTTTGTGGCAAAGTAAAGCTTATTCCTTGACTATAGAATGTAAAACAAGAAAACTCAACAAATTTTAATTGAAGGAGGTAGGGAATAAAGATATCTATAGGCCATTCACTTACTCCAACACTTCCTCAAGTTTCATTACTATAGTACGCTTTCTGCTTCTTTTCACTTAAGCGCTTGCGTTTTGGAGAAGTGGGGAATGACTAAGTCACACATGCTAAACCTCCATTAGGAAAGAAAACAACAAAACAGAACGGGGAATGCTACATGTGCAAAATTCAGCACAGTCACTGAAAGGACATTCCATTTTAAACATTGTATTGCAGATTCCTGGGTGAATCTGGTGGTATGCTGCTTTATCGACCATAATTTTTTGAAGAATTCCACTTTTAAAAAATTGTCATAGCTTGTGGCAATAGAAAATTAGACAGATGGTATTATGTCAGATTTTGAGGAAAGAAATGAGCAACTTGTAGAGTTTTTCAGTTGGGGTATCCCAAGTCACCAAAACTTGTAAGGTAAGTGAATTGGGCGTTTTACATCTCTCTGGTCCCAACTGCCTAAGGACTGTGGTTCAGTCATGGCTGACTCTTTGTAACCCCATTTGGAGTTTTCTTGGCAAAGATACTGGAGTGGTTTGTCATTTTATTCTCCAGCTCATTTTATAGATCAGGAAACTGAGGCAAACAATATTGAGGCAAGTTAAGTAACTTGCCCAGGATCACACACCTAGTAAGGATCTAAGGCCACAGCTGAATTCAGGAAGATGACTCCACTGCGCCACTAGCTGCCCCTTGCCTAAGGGCAATAGAATAAGTCCACTGATCTTAGAGGCTTCCCATCCTACCTAGTTGGGTATTAACTAGAGACCTGTAAACCCACCAAGATGGTCCCATGGGATTAAGTAGAGAGAAATATCTCTGTTCAAATAAATTGGATCTTTGGCAATACCTGACACAATTGGAGTAATAAGTTGTAACCCAAAGTTAAGACATTTCCCTTCCCTTCTCCCCCTTGCCTTAATCACCTGATATTTTTTCCCTATTACTGAACCTCCCATATAAGGAAATTGGATAAGCAGAAACATCCAATAGGATCCTTTTGTGCCTGTCATGTGCACTACGGCTACATAAGACATTATATAAGGCGTATTTCAATGTGTTTGGCAGAATTGCTAGCCACCTGGCAATGCCCACCAACCGATGCTAATTAAACCTTTACTTGGCCCTTGACTTACTGACTTCCATTCAAATGGACAGTGGCAGGAGGAACTACTCTATAAGAGAATCTCAGGATCTCTGGGTTGAAGAATTCCCCAACAGTTGTACCATTCTGTCTCGGATACTGAGCTCCAGAATCACTGCTACTGGGGACTCCATTGCCCGTATCCAGAATTGAAAAGACCAGATGCAACAAGACCAAAACCCCAGCCCCATTTCTTGAGGCTACAGGGCTTAAAGGGGAGAGAAATTGACCCTGAGGACTTTCTGCAACTACTGCACACCATCACTCAGAAAATTAATGTTTTTAACCCTTAGACACCTGAGGAAAGGGCAGGTAGTTGTACTTCAGTCAGGAAGATTTAAAGATCCTGTCAATTTTAGCTATGTAGAAAGTGAGAAGTAGCTGTTCTGGTCCTCGTAATAAGCCAATGAAAAATGTCTATAATAAGCCAAACATGGTGCTGCCTCCCTCTTAGGAGATAAAGGTATGCACTAGCCAAAACCCTGTTGTATGTGCATAACAAAAATCAATCAGACAAACAAATTAAAAAAAAAAACCCTTGCACTCCATACTAGTGTTTGGAGGTATGTAACAACAATGATCCATAACACATATCTCAGATATATTACTGACTTGTAGAATCTCCAAGTTGAAAGGGAACTCCCATGCCATATATTTAAACATTAACAGGCATCTCCTACACAAATATTTCCAACCAAACTGATAATTAGGGCAAAACTTATAACCACATGGAGAGAAAAATGCATTTAAAACAACATGTTAACGTATTTTTTCATTTTCAAGATCTAATGAAGTAGAGCTAAGAAAATGATATTGCAACCATGACTAGAAAAACGGAAATGGAAAGAACGATAATAATTCAGTTAAAAATGTATGCCATAAACTTATAAATAGAAAGCATGGCATCAAAGAAGAGATATCAAAAGACATTCCAATCTCCCTCCTGTGCAGAAGTAGGAGGTCTCAGGCTATGGTACAATGAACATCTTGTTAGATTCTCACAATGTATTCATCCGTTTTGGTAATTTATTCTCTCTGTCTCTCTCTCTCTCTCTCTCTCTCTCTCTCTCTCTCTCTCTCTCTCTCTCTCTCAAATATTTGTTATATTAAATTGGCTCACTGGGAAAGGGAAAAGAGACAGAGGGATTCTGGGAGAAATTTTGGTGACATAAAAAAAGTTAATTTTTTTTAAAAAAAGAAAAATATTAAAAATGTTATTTCTGTCTATCTGTACAGAAACAATGCTTTTCCCCCCCTCTTTTTTTCCCTCTACCCTTTGCCAAAGAGAAATCAGGCTTTTCCCTAAGTGATCCTTATGGTAAGGGTCTGAAGTTTCCCACTATATTGTAAAATCATAGCAACCAATATCTCTAAGTTACTTTCAGAAAAGGCAACTGAGAAATGATGAACAATGAGGGTTGCGTGTTTGTCCTTCATTCTCAAAGAGGGTGATGACATGACTTGCAGTTGACTTTGATTTGAGGGAGGGAGGACTGTGCAAGGTCACCAGCCTCACTTTCTCCTCCAGAGCCATCTGGGTCCAGTGGCCTGATATTCATCATGATGACTGGAGATGGCTCAGGACGGAATGTGCGACCCTGGTCATATTAAGCTAAGATCTTATCAGGTTGTCACTTTGAATGAGATACACCCATTCAATGAATAGGCCTCTTTAAGTACTTACTCAAGGGATGGCCCCTTTTAATAAAAAAAAAAAAAAATTGGTGGACATACGTTTAGTATTGATATTACTTCATTGTCTATGGTACCATTCAGCAAAATGAAGTTGCCCTGACTATCTATTTTAACAAGGTCTACATTTTGCTTTTGCTTTGTCTCTGGCCTTCCTCAGCTGAAGCATAATAGATTCTACTTCAACCCCCAACATATTGCTCTTGGCTTCAGTTTTTTATGATGAACAATGAATGGACTTGTCAAAAATATAACCCTCACCTCTCATTGGTTTGGGGCAGAAACACATATCTTCAACCTCAAGTTGTTTCTGTAGTCAAAAAACTGATGAGACAACAACAAAAAAATCCAAAGCTTTGTTGTACTGAAATTCCATTCAATTAAACACCCCTCATCTAAATCCATGGCACAAAAGAGGAGGCAGAGGATTTTCTTTTTAATGTATTCTTGTTTATTGCTACCATAGGTTCCTTTTAGCTTATAAGATTAAGTCTGGACTCCAACATTTAGAACTTTAGTTAACCCTACATTTCTACCTTTCCTATTCCTACCTTCTTTTATATTTCTCCCAAATATGACTCTAATATTATATAGCCTTGTCTCCTTACTGTATCTCACAAACACACACATTCTTGCCTCTCTGTTCTCCCTTAATCCCCCAAACCAACCCTCCTTTAAGGTACAAGTTCCAAATGTTCTGAGAAGACTGTCTCCACCCAGATATATCTTTCCTATCTTTGAAGTCCTATAATATTTGAAGTATATACCATAAAGTCTAACACTCAAGCATAGGAATCAACTTTAGGTACTGCCTTGTTAACTAGATCATTCAGGCTCTGATAGGCGAGTTTGTTACTGTTTTAATAAGGCGTTATCTGTTTTAATGAAGACAAGTTCACAACACAGTGTGTACTGGTTGGTGGTCAGGAGATATCACCAGACAGTACGCTACCTTGCCAGAACACTGAAATCAGTAGAACTCTGTAGCAGAATATCCAGGCCTTGGGTCAGACCCAGAATCCAGCTTCCACTTCCCAGGCACATCTACACATGCTGCCTCTTATAGCCTGCCTTTTTGGTCCCTCCTTTGTCTTGTGCTCACTAGCATGTAAGTTCCTTAAGGGTAGGGACTGTCTTGCTTAATTATATTTCTATTTCCCAGCTTTTGTGGTTGACACAGAGTAAATGCTTACTAAGTGCTCTATCTATATCTCTCTACCATCATTAAGAGTAAGGAAAAAGTTAGCATCTTCAAATGATTTTGCATTTTCTAAAGGCATTGTTTGACACTCAGTTTTATGTTCCTAGAATTTAGAGTATCTTGGAACTGGAGGGTCCCTCGGGGATCATGTAGTCCAACACTCTTATTTTACACATCAGGCAATGGAGCCTCACAGATTTGAAGTGATTTGTCAAAGATAATGTAGCCATTTAGCAGCAGAATCAGGACGAAAACCCGTATCTTCTGAGATCTAACTGAATAAACATTCCTGCTAACTTGTTCTGACATACTACTTAATAAAAAACATTCCTCCTAACTTGTTCCAAGGCCTGGAGACCAGGAGCTGCTAGAACTGAACTGAACGAAATGAGATTTGAAAATTGCTTTTCCTCTCATTTTATTTCTGGAAAGAGGAAGTTGGGCAGCGGGGAGAAAGTCTAGAACTTTACAGAGACATCCTTTTCTATTTCTCATTAACCAATTACCCTAGGTTTGTCTAAGACATCCAGTCCATAAGACTGGCAAAATTCTAGATTCCTCAGTTAATAGAGATTCTTCTGTAAATGCTTAATGTTTAATTATTTCCCTCATATTTCAAAGGTAAATCCTGGAAATCCTCAAAGATTTTTCGAATTCCATTTTATTTTCATTATTATAGCTTATAACCTTGGATCACATTTCGAAACTTTATTTTTTTTTATATCCTGACTTCTAACTCTGAAAAAAGAGGTAAATTCACGACAGTAACATTTTTCCATACCTCCCTCCCCTATCCAAGACAAATGGAATTTCCCTCTAATAATGTGGTTATTATTATATGGATAATTACAAGTACTCTCAAAAGATATATATGTATATGTAGTATGTATGTATGTGTCATGAATACATGCATATACATCTACATGTATGTACATGTAATGCACATATATATATATACATATAAATGTAAACCTAACTGAGATTACTTGCAAAGCATTTGACAATGAAAATAGTTTAAAAATCAGATTCTGGCACCTTCCCGTCATCTCCTTTGCTTAAGGGCAGAGAGTTTTGCTGATGGACTCCTAAATGATAAACCACAAAGTAACCTTTGAACACATAATATTTTATTTAACTATTAAATAGCTTTGTTTTCTGGACACATTTTGCAATATATGGTATAGCACAAGAACTACTTATTTATTTACAGTGAAAATAGAAATTACATTTTATAAAATGCTAGGATTAATGTGTATATGAGCTGAAATTGTACCTGTTTGTTGCTCAGCAAAGTCTGAATATTCTGCTAAAGATTTCTATTGATTTCAACGTTCTGCCAAGGTAGTGTACTCTCTGATGATATCACCTGACCACCAGTACACACTACGTTATGAACATTAAAACAGATAACACCTTATTGGAAGTTACAAAAAGAGCACTGAAGCTCTCATTAAATGAAAATTTTAGAGCCATTCCTGGAACTCCCTGTGTCTCATTTACCATCTGGGCCCCTGCCCTTTATTTTTATCACCTCAAAAGACAAGACAGGGTGAGAAATTGTAGGGAAAAATCCTTGGGGAAATAGAACTCAAAAAGTACTCTGGGTCTACGGTAAACATCAATGCACTCTTCAAATTGATCTGCCCAGATTCATTGATTCACACTCTTAAGTGAGGTGAGTTTGGAAAGTTGGAGGGGGCATTAAGGAGGAGAGGTTAGAAACTTTTCATGATAAAAAAATAGGATACCATAATTTAATATCCCCATAATCCTATGAATGTGGGTTGCTTTTTGCAGTTGTGAACCTAGTGGAGGTTTTCTTGGCAAATCAACGCTCAGGGTCACACAGCTAGTAAGTATCTGCAGCCAGATTTGAACTCAGGAAGATGAGTTTCCCTGACTCCAGGTCTGGCATTCTGTCCACTCTACCACCTAGCTGCCTCCCAAGAGGCTGTTAGGGAGGCTTCATTCTTAGCCCTTTAGCATCATGTTTGGTCATTACATTGATCAGAATTTTCAAGTTTCTCAAAGCTGTTTTTCCTTAACATGTACTCACTATATTCTTTTTCCTCCTAGTTCTGCTAAATTCACTGAATGCAAGTCTTTCCAGATTGCTGAGTTGATCCATTTAGTCATTTTTTATGGTATAGTGATATTCCATTACATTCCTGTATTAATAGCAATATATATTCAACAATCCCCCTCAAATGGTGGACATTCCTTTAAGTTTCCAGGACTTTGATACAACAGAAAGGACTGCTAAAAATATTTTTACACATATGAACCATTTCTCTTTTTCTTGGCTCTGTTTGGGGATATAAATCCAGTAGTGGGATTGCTGGGCCCAAGGATATACACAATCTGGTGTGTTTTGGGGTATAGTTCAAAATTGCTTTTAAGAATGGCTGGACCAATTCCCAATTCTACCAGTGCTGCGTTGCTTTGCCTCTTCTCTTATCTCTTTCAACATTGTTACTTTTTTACATTTTATTACCTTTGTCAGTTTTTAAGGTAAGGTAAAACCTTAAAAGGTAAGGTCAAAAAAATTCCAACTGAGATTGCTCTTATCAATAGTGATGGGGAGCAGTCTTTCATGCTGTCCTTTGATAGTTTCCAATTCTTTTTTTTGTGAGTTATTTGCTCATAGACTTTGACGAAAGTGTTAATCTGCATTAAGAGAAGAATCTTCACCATCCAGATTTCCTTATAACAATGAAATCATGAGCCAAATGAAAAAACAAATGATGCAATAACTGGGTCTAGATTTTTTTCTTGGCTACCTCATTCTAATTTTACCCAGTTCTTGTTGTCCATTCTTTTCAATCATGGTCAGTTCTTTGTGAACCCATTTGGGGTTTTCATGGAAAGGATAATAGAGTAGATTGCCATATTTTATCTTGTATTTATTGTTACTTAGAGTTCTTCCTCATGGAGTTTTTGTTCTCGGCTGAAATATTTCATTTAATGGATTATAATCCTTGTTTTGGAGTCTGTTTCACTGATTCAATTTCTTATTTTTCAACCAGGATTAACAGTTTAAATAATTGTTGCTTAGTGTTACTCCTTCATTCCTATACTATGTTCAATATTTCACCATTTGGAAATTCTAGACTCTTTGTTCCTTGAACTATTCATTTATGTCTTTAAGAAGACCCCTTATCAGTCCGACTGGTACGTAAAGTATGTAAGTAGGTAGAATAATTTAGCTAAGTGGTATGACTTCCATTAGAATAATGGTATAATTTCTATTAGATTAATTAATTAGAAATAGATAATTAATTAGAATCAATAGATTCACTAATGTGAACAAATAATATCCCTCCAATTATTTGTCTTATTTGTGTTTATAAAGAATTCTTCGTATTTGTTATAGTCATGAAAAAAATCTTGTGTGGCTCAATACATGGGTTCCCAAATAGTTCACGCATTTTATCGTTATTTTGGTTTTTATTTATTTTTTGAGCTATTACTATATAGAAATGCTAATGATTTTGTGGGTTTTTTCTCAAAGAACCAGCTTTCTTTTATTTGCTGTATTTAGATTTTTGTTCTCACTTTATATTTTTGTCCTCTGACTGTAAAAATTTCCTCTCCTTTTATGTTAGATTTGTTTTCCCCTCCAGTTTCTAAAACAATGAATCTATATTTCTTTTGTCTCTTGTGTTTCTGTATATTTTCTCTGACAACTAATTTAGATCTTAACTGCATCTCATTTGGGCATGTTATCTCATTTTTATCATCCTCCTTATCACTGTTATCATGGCCATGATCTTTAGAAATTTGCCTCTAATTCTGATTGCATGCCATCTCTGGGACCCTGAATGACAAAAATATAAAGGTAATGTCAAGGGTTTTGAATTAAAGGCTTGATAATCACATAAATAAAGCTTTCTTTAAAGCTTATGTTTTCTCATTTTTTGTACTGGAAGAAAAACTGTTTCAGAGGAAAAAGGAGTTCTGAAAAATCTGTTTATATGGTTTTCTATTTTATTCAAAATGAAGTAGGAGGAGATTGGGTGGAGGCAGTCTGGATGAAAAAAAAATCAATATATGCCAAAATGAAAAGGACAAAGCTGGTAGGCAAAGACGTGGTGAAACACTGAAGAAGCCATAAACAACAGTAGAGAATTTAAAAAGAAAAACAAAAATCAGTTGCTTCTTAGTTTATAATTTTTACAATTTCCTGCTATTTATAACAAGCAATTGTCATATGTCTGGCATAGTGATAGAAAGGAGATTGATGTCACATCATGGAAACATTTGTAGCAAAAAAAAAAAAAATTCACTGATGTGAATATCAAGAGAGCTAGGTTTTAGACCCAGTTATTAACTGTCTGGTGCTCTATGGTCTACAATCTCCTTGTCTGAAAAATGAAGATTAGACGCAGTGATCTCTAAAGTCCCTTCTAGTTCAAATATTTTGATTCAAATTAAAGTAGTTAAGTTGTGATCAATGGGGCCTGGTTATAGGCTATCTTCATACACCTGCCCTTTACCAAATTGACAGCTCTATCCCAAGTTTTCATTTCAAAGTCATCATAGTAATCTGGACTTTAAAAAGAATTCCATAATAGGACATTGGCTGATTCTGCTTAGCTCAAGTCAAAGGCAACTGAGCACAAGCTTTATCATTAACTCTGTTTCAATATATTTTGATGTTAAAGTTAGCTTTGAGTACTATGGGCTACTTTTCAAAATTTAGGCAAGTTCTATTTGTGAATGTGCACATTAAAGCCTTATAAATTATAAGAAAATGTTAGTGGTGAAGGATTTATGAAACTGGGGTACAGCAGAAAATATGGAGGAGAAGCAAAGATATTCATAATTTTAAAACATTCTCAACTCCACCCCCCAAATAAGTAAGCTTTAACTTTTCCTGGCATTATCTATCATAAGAGTTTAAAGCACATATTTGGTTTAAATTCCACACAATTCTACCTAATTCTACACTAATAAATTTCATTTAGCTCCAAGTATCCCTTGTTGATCCAAACAACAATGTTCATGTGCTTACACAGAGTTGCATTTTATTCATAGATATGATACTATCCATGCCGCTGGTGACGTATAACATGTTAGCTTCTGAATTGTCACCGTATTGTAACATCCAGCTTAACAAAAGTATTTTTTCAAACTAGACCCCAAACTCACAATCAATTGAATGACTGTATATCATGCTTTACACTCTAACAAGCAGATTAACCTTCCTTTTTTTCCTGCATCTTTTGTCCTTTGACAGCCAGTTCCCCAGGTTTGCTCTTTCCCACCCCTGCCAAAAACAAAGAAGTTTACAACTTTATCAACTTCTATGACCGGTTCTCATCCTACTGGAGTGACTGCTACATTTACAGAAACAAGAAAATTATTTCACATGAACACTGATTTTTATAAACACATTTTTAAAGACTAACAAGACCTGATGTCACTTGGGTGATTTTTTCCTCTATCTGAAAATTCAGTGCTTATTTTCAAGTAAGCATCTGTGTTAACTGAGTCAGGCTGAAACACTGACAATCACTTTGAAGTAGTTATTTCCTAATGTTGATTCTTCAAGCAAATTAACTGGATTTAAAGACTTTGTAGGCACTCAAACTATTGACACATTGTGCATATTTTGGTCCATCTTGGGCCGTTGGGTTAGTGGCTGCAAAGATTGTGCACATCTATATTGTCTGAAGAATGGGAGAGAAAGTGAAGGAAGTTTTTCTCTTCTCTGAATCAAGAAAATTATAAAAATTTACTCTAGGAATTAAATAACTGCATGCAGAAGAAATTGATCATTATGAATACCTTTGGACCTTATTCCAATTCTTTTAGACTTATAAAGTAACACTTCTGCATTATACTTTTTGTACTTTACCAAGAACCATCTGACTGACATAGTGATGCTAGAAGTAAATGACATTAACAAGACATGTTTAATTGGTGAAACGGGACTTGTATATAAAGAAACAAGAACTGATTTGGGAAAACATGATGGAGAAGACACTTTTATAATGAATCTTTATAATGAATCTCACAGGTACAAATACCCACATGCCCTTCTTGATAGCTACCTGTTGGAAATTAATGTCCAAAACAAGGCCACAGACTGAAATCTCCCAGAGCTTTTGTTCCATAAAAATATACTTTAATCAGATGTCCATTCCCTGAGATTTTGTGTTATGTATAATTATAGGTTCACAATATAAATGACTCATTTTGTAGTAGTAAGATATAAAATCAATGCATCATCAAAAAAATTGAAAAAATTTCTTATTGAATAGTGAAAGGAGGTTCAAGCTGATGTATATTTAGTTTTTAGGTACAAGTAAATAATGCACCTCAGGTAAATAAACTTAGAACCAACACTTTATCACCTAGAAATCTCTATGAACTAGTGGTTTTCCAACTAATTAATGCCTGGTAATGAGTGCTTTCAAAGATCCACTATAAAAATAAGAACATAATTGTGTTAAATGCATCCCACACATGCATATTATGTTGAAAATGTCATGCCAGATAACAATTTACTGTGTAGAGTCATGTATGTATCAACTGATTACATATTCAGTATGTGTTAAACATATACATGGAGTAGATTGAAATATCTGGCGTGATCAATTTTTGGCTATCAGTTAAAAACTATTTTATTAATTCTATTTGTCCTTCTTTACCTGACAATCCTTTTAACCCCACTCTCCTCCAGGCTGAACTTTTACTTAAGCACCCTTTAGGAAATCAGACTCACCTCCAATTTTTATCCTGTTATTATTTTTTAAACATGTAGAGATCTGACACTGTATAAAATATTCTATCCTGCTAGTCTCCCATCACCCTTCTGTGGCTGGGAGATATATTTCATTGTCTGTTCTTTGGGATCTTTTCAATTACTCAGTCTGCCTTCCTTTTTGTGACCTTTTCATTCACAATCTTGTAGTCATTGTCTATTTTGTTCTCTTGGTTATAATGAAATCGTGGCTTTAGTTCCAATAGATTTTATCATGTTCTTTTCTCAATTCCTTATACTCCTACTTCCTTACTGTTTAATACATTCTGTTCAACACACCATAGCTATTTTTTGGTGTTTTGTTTTTAGCCATTTAGCCATTTGCTAATCAATGACTCCCCACTTGGTTTAGAGTTGGTGTGAATGATTTGGTATATATTAGATCTTCGTTCCTGCCTTGACTTCCTAGAAAGTATACCCAAGAATGGGATTGCTGGACCAAAAGTTATATATGTTACTTTTCTTGCATAATAGCAAAATTATTTCTACTAAAAATATTTTTCCACTGCCCCTCCAATATTGCTTTTTCATCCTTTTTTTCATCTGTCAATTATCAAAGTATGAGCTAAAACCTCAAAGTTGCTAAATTTGATCATTCTTTTATAATTAATGATCTAGTTCATGTTTCGTATGGTCATTTACAACTTTAATCTTTATAAGTTTATATCCTTTGACTACTTATCTATTGGAGAATGAATGGCTCTGGGTCTTACATATTTGACTTAATTCCCCTAGCTATCTATTTAAGAAGTTCAATTTTGGCTGAATATTTTCTATTATTATTTTATTTCCTTAAACCTATTTTATTTAATCGTCAAATACAACAAAATGAGTTTGTTTTGTTTAATCACAAATATAATAACAACTGTACATTTAATAGTCAAAAGTGCTCTGTGAATGTTTCCAACATTCCTTTCCTTTGTGAATGTTATGTTCAGGGGGATGTGGTTATTTTGTTCAAACTGCCATTTAAGTGTTTTCACAGCAAGGAATTGTCTGGCCATATATGAATAGAAAAAGGTTTTCACAGTTCCCTCTTAAGTATGAATAGATAGATGTGTGTGCGTGTATGTGTATAAACACAAATATGTGTATACGTATGTGTGTGTATATACACTCACAGTGTCCCTAAATGTTACGGCAGTGTTAAGATTTGATAATTTCAGAAGTACAAATACTATAAACTTACAAAAATAATAAATGAAAAATTAAATGTTTGAATTTTAAAATATTCAAATATTTCTTAAGGCTCAACTTAATCATTGTGTTATATAACACTCTAGTCAATTTTTGAATTATACAAAAAAATTTATCAACAGCTACTCAGTGACAGAAAAGATTAAATTTATAATCCTAGCCTTAAAATCATTCAAAAACTGGGACACTAATGCACTGTTGGTGGAGTTGTGAACTGATCCAACCATTCTAGAGGGCAAATTGAAACTATGCCCAGAAGGCTATAAAACTATCCATACTCTTTGATCCAGTCATACTATTATTGCTAGGTCTATATCTCAAAAACATCCAAAAAATATGGAAAAGGACCTGTTTGTACAAAAATATTTTTGTGGTGGTGAAGAATTGGAAATTAAAGGGATGTCCAGCAATTAGGGAATAACTAAAGAAACTGCGGCATATAACTGTAATGGAATATTATTGTACTATAAAAAATGAAAAGCAAAATGACTTCAGAAAAACCTTGAAAGACTTACATAAACTGATAATGAATGAAGTAAACAGACTCAGGAGACTTTTATACACAGTAATAGCAATATTGTTCAATGAAGAACTGGGAATAATTTTGCTATTCTTAGCAATATGATGATCCAAGACAACTTCAAAGGACTAATGATGAAACATACTATCAGCCTGCAGAGGAACAACTGGTAGTGATTGAATAGAGATTGAATCGTGCTATTTTTCTCTTTTTTTGTTTTTTTTCTGTTATTCCAGGTTTCTTGGCAAAAAGGTTAATATGGAAATGTTTTACATAATTGCATGTGTATAATGTATATCTGATTGCTTACCATCTCAGGGAAGGGGCAAGGGAAGAGAGGGTGGGAAGACAGAATTTAGAATTCAAAATTTTAAATTAAAATGCTAAAACATTGAAAAAATCATTCAAAGAATTAGGTTTTGATGCATACATCACAATTTTGATATGACCCCATAAGAAAAAGTTGAAGGAAATGAATAAATGGCAAAATTAAACAAGGATGAGGACCTCCTCCAACAATCCATTTGTCAAAGAAAGTGTCATCTAGAAATCAATGTACATATGATGCATAATAACAGGGCACTCCACTATGGTAAAATTAAAAATTTGTTATTCAAAATTCATAAAACTAAATAAGTATAAAGAAATTGAAATAAGTATTATTTCAAAAGACATTTTGTAAGTTTGTAGCATTCTGTACTTTTGAGCTATTAAAGCTTCAAATGAACTAAGATAATAGGGATACTGTACATATCATGAATGAGTTAGATTAGCTGAGTGCCTTACTAAACCAAGTACCTTACTAATGTAAATTTGGGATATCTAAAATTGTAGAAATTATATGCCAAGATGGGACAGAGCCTAGATGGCAGAGAAAAGGCAGAGACTTGCCTGAGTTCTCCCAAATTCCCCTGCAAACTACTTTTAATAACATCTCAAAATGAATTCTGGAGGATCAGAACCCACAACAGTACAAGGAGAAATAGTTTTCTAGCTCAAGACAACTTATCAGGTCAATAGAAGAGATATGTTTCATGGGGGTGAGAGTGGAATTTATAGACCAGGCAATGCCCCAGTAGCAAACCTTTGGGGCAACTCACTCAGCAGCAGTGGCCTCTGGAGCTTACAGTGCACAGATGGTAAGGGAATGGGACAACTGGTCAAAAGGAAATTACAGGGGTCCCTTTGCTGACAGTGGGTGCAGGACTCTGTTGCATTGCTGTAATGGTAATTTAAATGGGAAGATCTTGCCTATCCATTAATATGCCCATGTGACCTGCCTGGGTCATATGAAATTCTGAGTCGCATGGAGCCTGTGGTAGAAGAAGCTTGCTGAACATGTGGAGTAGGAAGAGGATGAGTAGGAAGTAAGTCAGAGCAATCAGAGCTGGGAAAGAGAGAGCAGGTAGCAGCCAGCATGAGTGGGAGAGTTTGTTTGTGATTTTAAGGGAGCTTGTTTGTGATTCAAAGGGGCTGGTTTGTGGGAAATCTAAAAGAGGGAAAACAGGAACAGCAGCACTCCCTGTATTGTTATTGTGTATAGATTTCTTTGTTGTTATGATGGATTTGGTTTTCAGGTGTTTGGATTCAGCTTCCAAGTGTGTGAATAAACGTTTTAGTTCTGTCTTCCATGTGGAGTGTGTTATAGTTTGTGATTCAGAATTATGCTGACATATTCATAGCTACTGTAAGCACTGTAGATATCACATGGGCACTACAATTGCCCATATGAAGTCCTGGGTCATAGTATTGGATCACAGCCCCAGGGTGAGGAGGCATATTAACATACCACAGCTGTCTGTCCCAGAGAAGTGATGACCCTGGTCCCAGTTCAAGGGTTGAAAAGATTGCTTGTGGTCAGCCACAGACTGAAGAACAGGCTAGGAGAGAAAGAACCACACCTCTCCTTAGGGCATACCACCTTGCAAGAGCTGCAAAAATACAGAGCCCTATATATAGCTCTGAAAGCAGCTGCATAAAAACCTGAAGCTTGGCATAGTGCCCCCTACACCCTGGGAGCAGTATCCAACTTTAGTTAAAAGTCAAAAATAGGTTAGACAAAGGAGAAAACAACAACTACAGAAGAACCTGGCCATGAAATGTTACCATGGTAACAGGTAAGATCAAAACACAAACTCAAAAGCATACAAAATCAAAACAACTACATCCAAAACCTCAAAGAAAAATTGTACATTGGTCTCAGGTCCAAAAAAGAATTCCTGCAAGAGCTCTAAAAAGGTTTTTTAAAATAAAATAAGAGAAATAGAGGAAAAAGTGAGAAAAGAAACAAGTTATACAAGAACATCATGAAAAAAGAGACAACAGCTTGGTAAAGGAAGCACAAAAAATATTGAAGAAAATGGAACCTTAAAAAATAGAATATGACAAATAGTAAAAAAAAAGTTACAAAAATCCACAGATGAGAAGAACCCTTAAAAAGCAGACCTGGACAAATGGCAAAAGGTAAAAATTCACTAAAGAAAACAATTCTTTAAAAAATAGAACTGGTCAAATGGAAAAGGAGGTACAAAAGTTAATTGAAGAAAATAATTCCTTAAGCATTAGAATTGGGTAAGTAGTAGTTAATGACTCCATGAAATCAGAAAACTGGGGGAAAATCTTTGCAAAAAATATCTCTGATAAAGGCCTCATTTTTAATATATAGAGAACTGAGTCAAATTTATAAGAATACAAGTCATTTCCCAACTGATAAATGTCCAAAGGATATGAACAGGTTGTTTTCAGATGAAGTAACCAGAGTTATCTATAGTCATATGAAAAAAATGTTCTAAATCACTACTGATTAGACAAATGCAAATTAAAACACTTCTTAGTTTTCACTCCATAACTATCAGATTGGCTAATATGACAGAAAATAAATGACAATATTGGAGAGGATGTAGGAAAATTGTAGTATTGATGCACTTGGTGGAAATGTGTAGTGATTCAACCATTCTGGAGAACCATTGAAACTTTGGCTAAAGGGTTATAAAGTTGGGCATACCTTTTGATACAGAAATGCCACTACTAAGTCTGTAGGCCAAAGAGAAAAAAAAAGGAAAGAACTTATCTGTACAAAATATTTATAGCCGTTCTTTTTCTGGTGGCAAAGAATTGGAAATTGAGGAGATGCCCATCAATTGGGGAATGGCTGAATAAGCTGTAAGATATGATCTTGATGGAATGCAGAAAAAGAACTGATGGAGCCTGAATGTAAATCAAAGCATACTTCTTTTACACTTTCTTCTTGGTTTTGTTTTTATTTTTGGTCTATTTTCTTTCAAAGTATAACTAATATCAAAATGCTTTGCATGATTTCATGACTGCAAAATGTTAATATATAACACATACTAAATTTCTTGCCATGTCATGGAGAGGGGAGAGAGGAAGAGTGGGAGAGAATTTGGAACTCAAAACTAAGTTTAAAAATGTTTAAAATTGCTTTTACATGTAATTGAGAAAAATAAAATATTATTTTTTTAAAAAAGAAATTACTTGCCAAATACTAATATTTGACTTGAACTTCATGACCAAAATTCTTATTCTCGTCAAATTAAAATCATTACACCAAATACTTAGGAGTTAGTCCATTCCAACTCACATTCTGTAACTTTCTGTTTGACCTATATAATCACATATCAAGTAGGGAAAATATATAAAACATTAATTATCTGACATGTATACAAAATCCAAATGCATGTATATTTATATAAAGTTTCAAATCACAAGAGATACAATGCTTATGTAGAGAGTTAGTTCCTTCTAGCAAATAAGCATTCAGGTTTTAAGCATAGACTTTCTACAATAAACAAAAACTAAGGGGAAGAATGGAATTTGGTGTTGAAGTGAAGGCTATATGTGGCTAGTGGCAGTTAGATGGTGCAGTGGATAGAGCACCAGTGCAGCAGTCAGGAGGACCTGAGTTCAAATCTCACCTCATCTTGATACCCACTAGCTGTCACTAGTGACTGGGCAAGTCACTTAACCCCAATTGCCTCATCTGGGGTCATCTCCAGTCATCCTGATGAATATCTGGTCACTGGAATCAGATGGCTCTGGAGGAGAAGTGAGGCTGGTACCTGCCCAGCCCTCCCTCACTCAAAACAAAGTCAAATGCAAGTCATGTCATTATTTCTCTGATGGCACGGTCTTCTTCGGCACACACACACACACACACACACACACACACACACACACACATATGTGTCTAATTCCTTTCCTGTTTCAGGTCTGAGGCCAAAGAACTTTAAGTAACCCTGAGCACCAAGTCAGAGGAACATGTAGGTACAACTGTCTAGATGCAGAATATAATAGCAGGGAAAGAGTTCCTCATATTAAGTAACATAACCAAATAAATGATGTTTTAGCATATGGAAAAGTCCTATGCTAGTCAATAAAGACTATATTGTGTATAAGTAGGATTGGCTAGAGTTGATCACAGTGTCATATGTGATATATTTGCAAAAAGAATTTTGTGAATCTCAAGGGGAAAAAGTTCCTAAATTTATCATTGTCATTTCCTGGTATGTAGAGAAAATATCTTACAGAAATGTCCAAAACAGTATGTTTTTCATTTCTGAAAACTATAATTATCACTGTTCAAATCACTGAAAATCACATGTAATCTACAATTGCAGAACTCTCATTGTACTTTAAAAAAACCGTCCATTCGTCATATCAACTCAGAGATAAATAATTTGGAACCATCTATTTCACTATTTGCTTTCCTTAAGATACAGTTTTATGACTTTCAGAAAGATAATGGTCTATAAGTTCTATCATTTATATGAATAATAAAAACCTTTACAGTTAACTGTCTCAACTTCAAAGCAATCTACATGCAAAGATATGGAAATAATTTCCTTCTTACAAATGCAATAAACCCACGATTGAAAAATTCATGCTTTGGAAATATAAACAATTTTCACATAATCATTCAAATAAATTGCTTATTTCTATTTACATGCATACTATATTAACTATGTTAAGAAAGATACTCAAGGCATAAGTTTAAAGTTATTGAATATTTTAGGGTCTTGCAAACATCATTTTTTTCTACTCCTTACATTCATTTTATTTTCTCTTAACATTGTTTTTACTTAGCAATTATCTTACTAATGTAAATTTGTGATACATAAATTTATGGAAATTATTTGCCAAACACTAACATTTGATATAGGTTTCTTGACCCCAAATTTTTTTATGATGTTAAATTAAAAATATCATTCCCTAATTCTTGTGGTGCCCAAAATATCTGATTTTAAATCTAAAGAGAAAGTGGGTTTTTTTTTGCATTTTTGGAAGTTTCTTTTTATTATGAACTTTACAAATACCAAGCATGACAACTGCCACATACAAAGAACAGAAAACCAGAACTGTCTATGAACCACGAATGTCTACTTTGTAGTTTGTTTTAATATTAAGAATTTAACATTATAGAACCAACACTCATCTAAATATTTTCTTCCCCTTCTGACATTTCTTTTGTGCCCTTCTGTGTATTTTCTGCTTCACTGATGGTTTTTTGCTTTTGTATTACTAACTTTGCCCTCTTCTCACTTGTAATCGTCCCTTCTGTAACAAAAGCCCCCCCTTGTAACAAATACATATGGCCAAGCAAAACAAATTCACATGGAGGTTTCTTTCTTCATGAGAACTTTTCAAAGTAAGGTATAGGATGTACTTCGTGATTTTTTTTCTTTGCTACTCCAGTAAAATGCTTACATGATTAAATGTCAGAGGCTAAATAGAAATAATTAAAAATGATTCAATACTACCTTAGACTTATTTATATAATATTTAATTTTCTTCAGAAAAAAATGATCCCTTTAGTATTCAAGGGACCAGATTTCCTCAGTGAAAATGCGTCACTTTCTAGATCTTGGTGGGGGAGTGGTGGTACTCTTACCTGAATTAAGTACAAAGTGACTAAAAGGAAATAAACCACTTCCAAAATGCTCATCTTGCAAAACCAAGCACCTACAATGACTGTCACAAGTACTATTTCCTACTAGTAGCAAGTGACCAAACTAGTCATCGCAGTTCACTAAAATATGGTGCTTTTGAGGCCAAGGTCAACAGTTTATCAATTATCTTTAACTTTTTATCCACTGTCACAAATGACTTTAAATAACTGCCTCAAAAAATGTATGCTACCAGTCAGAAGGAGGATGATGGGAGGTAATGGACATGACCTTTGCCTCTTTCCACTAATCCATGCAGCTACTGATTTATACTTTCATATCTGTACGTTCTTAATTTAACTCACTTTTTAACTCTAGACCAGTGATGTCTAACTCAAAAAAATGTATATACATAAGGATCTCTGTGGGCTGCATATTGGCTTAATTTCAAAAGGTAATGCTATCTCTGTTTATTATATATTTATTTTGTTCATTATTTTCCAATTACATTTTAATCTGGCTCACTCCTGCACTCCTTCTTTAAGCTACATATTCGATAGCTCTCTTTTTGATAATTCTAATTCCACCCCATCGTTTCACTGTAACTGCTCTTTTATCCCCAGTATGTCTCTTTTGTGGCATTTATCCTACTCTATTTTTTCTCCAAATATTGGACAAAATTGATTAGCTTCCATTTCTTGAAACCCTTTCTTGTCTGGGTTTAAGTGGCATTGTACCATTATGGCTCATCTTCTCTTTTTCTAGATATTAACATATATTCTACCCCAACTGTAATTCCCAAGGTTGGACTCTTCTCTTTTCTCCATTCATTCCCTCAGTGAGCTCATCTATTCTCATGTATTCCTATATCACCTTTATGACTCCTAAATCTTCCTCTCTTTGAATAGTTTTGACCTCTCTCATCAGTCCTCTACCATAAAGATCCTGCTGCTTATATGCACAGTTTTTCAAAATTCAAAGTGTCAAAATTTGACTCATCTACTTCCCCCAAAATTGGCTCCCTTTTGCTAATGGCACTGTTATTTTCTCAAGTTCTAGATTTCTTGGAATCTTTTCATTGTCATTTTTGAGGTCAAAAAAGTGCTAGCTTTAGAGGAAAATAGGTTCAAATCTTAATTCTGATCCTAACCGTGACCCTATAAACTTATTATTTCCTTAACTGTATCCCAACTCTAAATGTGTGATCTTTGACTCATCAAAGGCAGAAAAATGTCTACCTCCTATATCTAATCTGGCATCAATTCCTATTAATTTGCTCTCTGACATCTTTCTCAGATTTGTTGCTTTCTTTCTGTTCAACTGATCACTACCTTAGGATAGATATGCCTTCATCATGAATTCTTAGATTACTGAAACTACTCCCCACCCATATGAATTTTCTTACCCATAGCTTTATCCTCCCATTCAACTTACACACTGATGTATACTAATGTCTTTCTCCTGTTGCACAATTTTTATTCTCTGTTGACTACCGAAAACCAATTTAAACTTTTCTAACTAGTTGTAAGGCCCTATATAATTTCATCTACCATATTATAAACTTTTATCATCCAAATTAGAACCTTACCTGCCAGAATCTGTATCCTGGTCCCAACAGGATGCAGAACCTCTAATCAAGAAGACTTTTATTAAAGGAAATTAAAAGACTTTCAGAGGGTCATCTTCTATAAAGTCCAAGTAGAATCTGAGCACTGCTACTTCTACTCTTTAAGGCAGAAATGAATCATCTTATTACATTTAGATAAGAATGTTATAATTGGGACTAGACTAACAAAATTTCCTTCAATAATAAGACAGACAATTAAAAAACTGTTGGTTCTTTAAGACAAAAAAAATTGGCCTCTGAGAATATAGCCAGGTAAGAAGGTACTTGGGCTTCCTTTAGAATAAAGGGATTCCTTAATTCACTTCAAATCTTGGTTAAAAAAAAAAATTAGGTTCCTATGACAGCATGCATGGTCTTTTCTCAGACTCTGGCTTTCTGTTTGTCCACAAATTTATTTGCTCTACATCTTTCTTCCTTGACCTTGTATTTATAACCTAGTTTCTTATCTCCCAGACCCACTGTTCCTATTGTGACCTATATCTGTGTAGATTATGCCTATATATATATACATATATATATAGTATATATAGTTCTCACTGGAAAACTGCCTTTGACAAGACCCTGCCTAACTTGGCCAAAACAGCTCATGACCATTTAGTTTTATTCCACTTCAGAAACTGTTCCCCACCCAGCCCACATCTACAACTTTAACCCTAGCTTGAAAAGTTTTCTATTTCCAAACCTACATTTCAAGCTTTATTTCACATTACTTACTCGAGCCAAAGTAGACTACTAGATGATCCTCAATTTCACCTTGCCATTTTCAAGACTAATGAGCGTGACCAACCCATCACGTAGGCTTGATCACCATCCCTAGGATATATTCCCCTCATCTCTGCTCTTTTGGCACAGCTCCCTTCCTCCAGAATGGTCTTTAGCATTCCAAATGGATCATTCTATAATCCTATGAATTCTATTGCTAACTCCTTCATGAAGCCTTTCTTGATCCTTCCATATTCACCTAGCTGCAAAGAGGGAGCTAAGTGGCTAAGTGGATGGAGCGTTAGAGTTAGGGAGATCTGATTCTAAATCTCACCTCAGATACCGACTAACTGTGATTCTGGACAAGTAATTTAACTCTGCTTCACCATGTTCATCTGTAAAATGGGGATAATAGTACCTAATTCTCAAGGTTGTGAGGCTCAGATGAAATATTTGTAAATCCCTTAGCATTGTGCTTGAAAGATAGTAGATGCTATACAAATCCTATTAGCATTATTGTGGCAGCTGCTGCTGTTGTATTAGCTTGAATTCTTCTTTAGAAATTGTCCAATAGCGTTTTGCTTATATCTCATTTTTATGCCATGATATTATACACACACATTTACACATACACACATCCATATGCACAAATGTATATAGACTCATATATATTTGTGTACTTGTCTCACTCCACTTAAGAGACAGCAAACTCCTTTAGGTTACATTTTTTAATTTTGTTTCCCCAGTGACTCGAACATAACAAACTGTAAGTATTCTTGAGTTAAACATGTACTTCCAATGGAAGTCAAGCTAGTTTCCTTATTGTCACCATCCTGCATCTATTCCACATTAACTTCTGTCCTTTGATTTTTCCACTGTTCTATCCTGAGTGATCTTCATGTTTCCACATATCCTAAATTCTACCCATTTTTGAAGCCCAGATTAAATGAAGCTTCCCCAGTTACCTTTGGTAAGCTCTTATCAACAAATTCCAGTTGTATTTGGAGTGTGTACAATTGTTTGCTTTTATATCAGCTAATTGTTTCATAGGATTTTGCTTCCCCAATTAGATTATAAACTTGAGAATAGGGACTACATCTTGGACTTCCTTATGGCGCTTAGCAAAATCACTTCACTTTGTGACTGACTGAATCAATATTATCCCACTAACACTACTAGAAAATCAATTAAGCATGGCTGTCTCATTCATGGTAAGTCAAAATCATTATAATTATGTACATGCAAAGGAATATTCTATTCCATTATGATTTAGTTAATGACTGAGGTAATTTATAAAGGTAATCAGTCATCAGAATACTAATTCAGCTAGGTGGCACAGTGTATAGAGTGTTTGACCTAGATTCAGGAAGACCTGAATTCAAATCCTACGGTAGATACTTACTACCATTGTGACCTTGGTTAAGTCATTTAACCTCATTTAAAACTGTCTCAGTTTCCTTACCTGTAAAATGAGGATAATAAAACATCTGACATGGTTCTTGTGAAAATAAGATGAGATAATATTTATAAAACATTTTGTACACTATACAAATTCCAACTGTTATGTTATTGTTAACACAACTCTCAAAGTACTAAACCTATTTCCCACAGGGAAATTTATATTCAAGAAAATCAGAGATTGTTATTCATTCGTACACTTGAAATTTTGCAGAAAGGAATAACTGGATAATAGAGGGGAAAATTCCTCTACTAGGTAAGGAGTGGGGCTGGGAATAAAATCTGACACATGGCAATTGTTGCTTGTCTAGGCTACCTCCATTATTTCCATATTTTAAAGAGATTACTGGAAAATAGATATCAGAAATAGATGTCACTTTGCTACATATATTAGTAAAGGCAAAGCAAAAGGAAGTTTAAAGTATGGCTCAACATGTTAACGCAAATTCATTAAGATGACTACGTGGGAGATGGAATTCCAATATTCTGACACCCAAGGATCAATAGGACTCAATGTCTTCAAGCTGTTTTGTCACAGTCTCCCATTAAGTAATGAGCTCTGGTGCATGGCTTTCATTATTAAATAAAAACCGTCCTCTAGACATTGGACTGGCCTCTTTTCCTTTTCTGTTTTCCTCTGTCACTGTACATTTTTTAGAGGATGGTCAATAATTCAATGCAAAGATTTATGTTTATTTTCCTGCAACACTCAGAAGGAAACTATTAGTTATACTAACCGGTTTTGAGAGTATTTTCTTCTTACTGACTAGAGTGTGAATGTATTTTCTTTGTGTGAGTAAATAGTATACCAAAATTACCGTCTGACTTTGCTTTTTCCAACAGCATATATACAAATCCTGTAAAAGTGCCAATACTTAAAGTGAACTTGCAAAGTGTTTCTATTATTTTATTTGAATGTACGCTCCATGCGATGCAGTAAGGTATTGTTTCTTTGACCCATAGCTACAAAACTGCTTAAATAACCAGATTCACTAGATTCACTGTTATGAATCTTTTCACTAAAATGGCCAATTGAACTGTATTTTTAACAGTATGTCCATTTGAAAAGATTCTAGGATAAAATTGCATTTTTTTAAAAGCATCATTCACAAATAGTGAGGGAAAATATGAGAGACAAGCACACAGAGTATGTAGGTAATCAAAAAGGTGAAAGCCAAATCCCAGAAACAAAACCTTTTAAAAACACACTATTTCTAAAATGTTTCTCTTATGAAAGATCATCAAGACTACTCTTTACAATGGGTTAACTGATATCAGATGAAAATGCAAATAAAGCTCAATTTTCCCCAAATATTGTTCACACAGGACAGACATATCCTGCAGCTGCATCAGAATTCTGTTTACATGGTTGATGAGGAGAGTTTACAGTTGCAAAAAGGCAAGAAATTGTCCATGTATGGAACACGGGCACTTCTATCACCTCATCAGCATTCCCTGTACTGCCAGTGCAGCTCTCTGGTGTACAATAGTAAACATTTAAAAATTAAATTCAAATAGCCAATTTCCCATGTCTCACTGTTCTCTTCATTCTCTTTACTCAACAGGAATTAGTACATAAAACATTAAACATGCAACTGTTATTCTGAAGGGCCCTTATAGGCCTCCGATTTCTTAATGTGAAGGTGGAAAAGCCTCAGAGAGAAAACAATCCAAAGAATCAAGAAGGAGAACACGATAATAAGTGGAATAAAGCCTTAATCTATTAATGGCTCAGTGGCATTGTAGAAGCAGGGCTCCATTGAAATGTTCCAGATATTGACTTGACCTTGTGCTATTTAACTTTTTTTTTTCAATTCCATAGATAAAGGCACAGACACCATTCACATCAAATTTTCAGGTAAACACAAAACAAGGATGGATAATTAACACAGAGTTCATATTCAAACAGAGATTGATGAACCAGAACATGGAACCAAATTTATTAAAATGGACCTTAATGTGGATGAATGTAGAGCCTAACACTAATTCAAAGATCTGCTCCACAAATACAAGACAAAAGGAGCATGGTTAGATAAATTTAGCAGCCAAAAATAATAACAACCACAAACCAACTATTGTAATCTTGGGCTACATTAAGAGAGAGATGACTTTTAGAAATGACAGATTCCATCTTAACTCTGTCCTGGCTTGACTATGTTTGTATGTCATCATTTAGGAAGAATATTAATAAGTTGAGAAGTCAGAGAAGTGTAATCAGGATAGTAAAAGGAATTAAATCCATATCATCTGAAGTTCATTTGAATTTCCTAGATATATTCAGACTGGAGAAGAGAAGGTCTAGAGGGATTGGAGAAGAGTGGGGGAAGACGACATAACTACGTTCAGGTATTTGAAAAGCTGTAATGTGGAAAAGAGATTGACTCCAGAACATAGATTCATGAGGTATCTGTGGGAAGTTACATAAACAAATTTATACCTGATGCCAGGAAAGACTTCCTAATATTTAGATTTACTTGAAAGTAGAATGGGTTTCCTTGGGAGGTAGTAGATTCTGCTTTATGGGAGATCTTTAAGCAGATACTGGTTGAAAACTTGATGTGATGTAATAGAAAAATGTTGAGACTATGTATTATGTTTTGGAGTAGATGGTTCCAGAGGTCCCTCTCATAACTAAACTTCTGTCATTCTGTGATTAAAGTTTCACCTTTTCAATGAATTCTTCCCTAACTAGACCCTTACACTGTGATCTCTCTTCTGAATTCTTACAGTACTGACTGTACCCACTCATTTTAGCACTCAATTTCATGTTTCTTCCAAACATTATGTTTCTTAACAGCAAGGACCATCTCTTACTAATCTCTGCATCCTTCTTTCTAGTATATTCCATAGTATTGCCCTTGTGTAGAAGGTCCTAATCAATATTTCTTGATTTCTCCTCAATTATCATCTCTATGCAGATACCTCCCAAATATTTTGTTTATTCCTATTTCTCTGGTAGATGTATCTACTTACATACCTTTCTTAAGGCTCAAAATTGTCAGATATTTTGCTCATTTTCCAAATAAAACTTGCCTTTTCCAAAGAAAAGAATAGGAGTGGTGGGAGAATAAAGCTTTTAAAATGCAGATTACATTGTAAAGCAATAATCATCCAAATTATTTGGTCCTGGTTGAAAAATAGAAATGTGTATTAATGGAATAAGAAAGAATATGAAATAATTTAACTCAGTACTCAATAAACTAAGCAAACAAATTATGTGCAGAAAAAATCTTTCTATTTGACAAGAATTGCTGGGGAAAATGGAAAGTCACTTGACAGGAATTGGTTTTATAACAAAATCTTATACTATATAACAAAACAAACAAAATGCACATGTTATCTGAATGTTGTGGTTTATATCACAAAACTTAGAGTATATAAAATGCTTTTTACAGTTATTACTAAGGAGCAAACTTTTAACCAACAAGGCATAAAGTTCATCACAAAAGATAAAATAGATTATTTTGAATGCATGAAATTAAATAGGTTTGCATCAAAAAAATTAATATAACTATGATAAATTGAGGAGTAGTCAACTGAGGAAAAATCTATCAAATATTTATGATGTGAATCTGATGAGAAAAACATATAGGCAATAAAGAGAAATATAAAAATCTCAAAGTCATTTCCCAGTAAGTAGTCAAACAACATAAACAGTTATCAAAGTGAAAAATATAAATTATTTAAAAACATATGTAAGAGAAATAAGAATCAGAATATATTTAAGGTTTCATTCAACAACCAGCAAATTAGCAAAGGTGACAAAAATAGTCATAGTCATTGTTGGAAAGGATATGGCAAGAAAGGTACATTAACTGAGAATTCATCAAATCATTCTGGAAGGTATTTGAAATTATGCTTAAAATGTGACTAAATTTGTTTTTGACATAAAAATCTCAAGCTATATACATTTCTTTCATTTATTGTATTCATGTCCCTCAGACCTAGTAGAGTTCCTAGAACATTTTAGGTCTTTAATGCTTTTTGATTGATTGATGTCCAGTTGGGATCAATAAGGAGAAGAAAGAATAGATAGATAGAGGATAGATAGATAGATAGAGGATAGATAGATAGATATATAGATGATAGATAGATAGATATAGATGATAGATAGATAGATATAGATAAATGATAGACAGATATAGATGATAGATAGATAGATATAGATGATAGATATAATTTTTATAGCAACACTTTTTTTCTAATAGCAAAGTGGATTCCCATTCATTGCAGAATGAATAAATAGCTTACAGTATGCGACTATAATGGATTACTCTTCTGCAAGAAATAATAAATATGATGAAATCAAAGAAGCATGAGAAAATTTACATGAACTGATGCAAAGTACAGTATGCTTAGTCTGGAAAACAATGCACACAATGACAATAACATAGATAAAACAATCAACAATAATAAAATAGAAAAAAAATGCTATGAAATTTTAATGACCAAGCTTGACCCCAGAGAAGAAGATACTTTCTCCTTTCTTTACAGGAATATAGGACATTGTATATAAAGTCAGAATTATTTCAGTGTATGCGTGGTTTTAGATTTTGTTTTTGCCAGACTATTTTTCCTCCTCTGTTTTATTTGCCATTCCAGGGGATAACTATCGGAGAGGAGGAGAATGAAAAATAATGTAAGTGATGAAAAAAAGTTATTTTTAAAAACATTGCCTTTCCCTCTATTAAACATTCAATCCATAAGCAAGTATTAAGATCGTCCTCTCTGCCAGGTGCTGAGGACACAAAGGCAAAAAAATTGTTTTTGCCCTTACAGCATAAGAAACATCATTTACAGCATAAGTTATGTGTAAAGTAGATTTATGATTGGGATGTAGGGGTGGGGAGAGGCCTCTAATTTCTTTTTATACATATGTAGACTATACCATCACTATTTTCCTGTCTTTACACCTTTGCATACAATTTGCTATACCTGAAATATCCTTCCCTTCTTCTTTCTGTGGAATTCCTAAACATCTATTAAAGACCAATTCAAATGTCCTCTCCTCCATGAACTTTCCCCTAGTTCCTCCTAATAACAATTAACTTTCTTGGGCCACAAACTGGTGCTTTGCTTTATAGCAATAGTGACTTTACAGCATAAATATGGTGCAATATGATTATGTCTACCCCCACATATACACACTCTAAGATTTATCAAGATTAGATACCTTGTCATCTAAACTTTGTATTCCTCACAGTTTCTAGCACTGTTGAAGGCATATATTTATTACTTATAAGTTAAATGAGTGGATCATTGCAATCACCTGGGCTTACATCCTTAGAGTCATTTTTTGATTCTTCCTATTCTCTCACACCAAACATCCAATTAGTCACCAAGTCCTGTCAATGTTACATTTACAATTTATCTCATATTGATGGCTTTTTCTGCATTTTCAGTATGACTATTCTAGTTAAGGGACTAATTTCCTCTTACTTAAACTCCTTAATATACCCCAATATCATACTCTAATATTTCAATACTATAATCCTATAACATCCACCTAATGTGTCTTTGTCTGGTCTCTCCCTTCTCCAGTTCATCCTTTGCATCACTACCAGATTATGTTCGAGTGCATTATCTTCCTAGGGTGCTACTACTCAGATTACTTCACTCTCCTAAATGAAAGATTTGCAGGAGCTTGCCATTGTCCACTAAGAAAATATCAACTTGATCCAGGCATCCAAGTTCTTCCAAAATAGATCTTCAACCAGCATTCACAGCTGTGACTCATCGTGTGATATGATTCAATAGGATCATAGATCACAAGATTCACAGTATTTTAGATCCATAGCTGGGAGGGTCCTCAAAGGTCATCTAGGTCACCCCCCACCCTTTTATAATATCCTCTTCTATTGTTTAGAGATCTAATTCAAAACTATCTTCTACAAAAAGTCCTTTGTGATCCCTTTAACTATTGGAATCTTTCCTCCTTAATCACCTTGTATTTATTTTTATTTTTCTCTTTATATTCATTATGTATATATCTAAATGTATACTTGCTGTCTATTTTATACTATTGTATGTTCTTTATGAGTAGAGATTGTCCTGATCTTCATAATTACATCCCCAGTGCCTGGCATATAGTAGGTGTTTAATCATTGCTTGTTGACTGGGTCTGTTAGCTGCTTGAAAGAGGATCACTAGTGCCATATCTATCTTTGAATCCTTGGTACCCTAAATATTATAAACATTGAACTGATCACTTCTTTTCTATCACAGATCAAAATATCTCAATTTTCCCTTCATTATCTATTAGCCTAGTCATCGTGGCACAGTTTATAGAAAGATGATTTCACAGACGGGAAGATCTGGGTTGAAATCTCAACTCTAAGATATACTGGTTGTGTGAACCTTAACAAGTCACTTAGCTTCTCAATGCTTAAGGCAATTCTTTAAGACTATGAATTGCAAAGAAATTGCCCATATGCATTATTAGAGGAAAATCCTTACCAGGAGGTCCTTACACTGATAAAATTATAGTTCAGGTAAAAATGGTGGTGGTAGGGGGAACCATCCAATACGATAAATATTATGTGGGTATGATGCTCTCATAAAAACCAGAAATTCCCAAAGTATAACAGAGAAGTACCTAATCTGGTACTGCTTTGGAGTAGCATCCCCCTCGCACAGGGTGGTTGCCAAAAGATCAAAGTCTATAACACTACAACCTACTCTTCATTCTTACTTTACAGGCTACTTCTCAAACGCTAAGGGAAAACGTTAATTGTCATTACGTAGGTTATCTGCCTGTATGCATCTTAACTGCAGTAAATATGATTCACCATAAATTTTTTTCTATAAAATAGCCTCAAATTAAGAATGTATTGAATTTTAGTGCATTGACTATATCAAAACTAAACTGTAGAGTATGCATTAGTTGTTTTCATATAATTATCCTCAGAAGTGTGATTTAAGTGAAATCACATTCTGATACATGTATATGACTGTCACTTATGGATAATACATATTTGCAAACCAAGCGAAAAATCAGATACATGTCACCTGTGATTATTAAAATCAACCACATAGTCAGGGTCAATGTACTAAACGTACAATGTACTTCTGCATGAAGAAACATTAAAGTGAAAGGTAACATTGTACATATTCATGATAACAATGCAAATTTAGACTTGATGTATTGTGTTACATGTGAGACAAGGGCACGATTACTTTTAAAATAAAATCCGCATTTTGTTATCTATCTGTGGTTATAAGCATACCACCAACAGGGTAATACAAATAGACCCCAAATCTCTCCTCCTCCATCTATAACTAGGTCAAATAATATGAAGCCAGATTAAAAATATTAAAGGGTTTTGATTTTATAAATATTAATAAAAATGACTCAACTAAGTTTTTAAAAACTAGTTCACCGCTAAAATTTTGCTAGAAGTGGAGTCATTGTTGTAAGTAACAAACACCAGAAACACAAACATTGCCACAATTTGCTAGTCACAGAGGAGGCATACCAATGAATGATGGATCATTTTTAGTTGTTTAAGGCTTTCATGAGAATATCACTAAGTATGCCCTTCAATTGATGCTAAATTTAGTATCAATTGAACTCTCTTGGCATCAAACCAGCTGAATCTTATGGAGTCAGAAAGTGAAGGTGTTTTAAGTTCAGCCCAGTATGCTAGTGGCTGCTATTGAACTGCTTGGTTGCTTCCCCACTAGGATGTATTATGTGCAAACCATGTCAGAATGTGTTGGTGCTGGTGGAAAGAATAGCTTTAACTGAATTTCCCAGGGCATGAGGGATTTCCTGGAGCTAAATGGCACAAATACCACAAGCCTGTGATTTGAGCAACTCGTTCCATTCTTTACTTGAATAAATTCAAGAACTAATTTTTGCAAGATGCATAGAAAAATGCATTTGGCTCTTTGGTGACTCTACAGTAATTACTACTGAATTATAGCAGTTAAATCTAGAGCAATTCAGAATTTCTAAAGCCAGGGAAATAGCAATGGGAAAATGGAAAATACACCAAATCTAAACAACTTGAAAAATCACAAATTGAAATTATATTGCTGTAATAATTTGTGTGTGTGTTCATCCTTCGTTGCTGAAGAAGACCATGCCATCAGGGAAATAATGACATGACTTGCACTTGACTTTGTTGCGAGTGAGGGAGGGCTGTGCAGGTCACCAGTCTCACTTCTCCTCCAGAGCCATCTGACTCCAGTAACCAGATATTCCTCAGGATGACTGGAGATGACCCAGGATGGGGCAACTGGAGTTAAGTGACTTGCTTATGGTCATAGAGCTAGTGAGTGTCAAGTGTCTGAGGTGAGATTTGAACTTAGGTCCTCCTGACTCCTGCTCTGGTGATCTATCCACTGCACCACCTAGCTACCCACTCTAATAATTTAATCTAAGAATAAAAGAAAGTTTACTTGCCTGTTAGTTACTTCTTTGATTTATTAGTAATAACTAAAGGGCAGAGTGCATGGATTACAAAACCGATCAGCAACAGCCCATTGGATATTTTGAGCTTAATGCTATTTTTTTTAAAGAAATGATAGTCAAATGACTTTTGAAGTCACAGGGGCTCAATTATAAACAAAGACGACCAAATTCTTGGCTCAATCCATTCATTTTCACTAATTCAGTCTTTATAACCATCAATTGACAGATAGTTATATTATATCTATAGCTTAGTAGATGCTTATGTGCCTGTTTGTGTCATATTTGCATTTATATTATTCCAATATCATGGAATAAGAATAAAATCTTTTTTACTGATGGCAAATAAAATCTGACATATGATGTAACAATGTATGTCTGTTGGTTTTTGTTGGTGGAATACTTTGTATGCTTTCTTTAACTGTACGGATACATATTTTCATTTAGCTTTTTTTCACTTTTAAATTTGAATGTGTTTCTCTCTAGAGATAAAGGTATAACTTCTAAATATTTTTAAAAACATATGACCTTTATAAAATGTCAAAATCAAATTAAAAACATGTTTGAGGACAAGTAGTAAAGAAGATATTCTATGGTAATTTAAAATGTACTATTCATTAAATTAAAAAATGCTTATTAAATGTCCACTATGTAAACTGTATTGTCACCTGATGTGGTGTAAAGATAATAGATGCCACATTCCCAATTCTCAGTGGGCTTACATCATTCAGAGGGAAGGAATGGTGATGGTGGTCATGATGGGGGAAATATAACATGTACCAGGGGAATTATATGTTGTAGGCAGAAGAGAGAGCCAAAGTGTCCTAGCAAAATTTGATGAGGTTAAAAGAAAAAAAATTCATTTGGAGCAATTAAAAAGATTAAACAGAAGAGGAGGTACCTGAGCTCGGGTTTAATGAAAGAGAAAAGATTCTGATAGGCAAATATGTCAGAGTGCCCTCCAAGCAAGGCGTTAAGAACCTAAACAAAAATGACTATAGTGCTATTGAAGAAAAGGAATAGTTGTGACAGGTTATGTGGAAGGAGAATCAATAGGAGTTGGTAACTTATTGGAAAGGAGCTTTGAAAGAGAGGGAATAATCATGAATGACCCCAAACTTTTGAACTTAGATGACCAGAAGAATGGTAGTGGTAACATTAGAGAAAGAGGGAAGTTTGGGGCAATCAGTGTATTTGTTTATAATTATTTATCAAAAAGGGAGGGAGGGCAGATGAGTTCTATTTTGGAACGTTCTTTCTTATAGTTTTCTACTTATTGTGTGTGTATGTGTGTGTGTTTGTGTATACATAACATTTCAATTTCTTTCATTTGGGAAACTTATCAAAGGCATTTCTATCGGAAATTCTTGTGGAATTCTATTCCACAATATTCTTGTGGAAAATATATTTGTGGGATAGGAAACAGTACTCATAGTTGCTTTTGGAACGAGTTGAAAAGTTGGACTCAAAGAACAGTCAATAAATGTTTAATGTCAACTTGGAATCAGGAATGGCCCAGGAATGTGTGCTTGTCATGGAGCTGCTTAGAACTGTTAGCACCACCAATGATAAAGCCATAAATGTCAGCCATGCTTATCGTGTTTTCAGATAACACAAAACTAGGAGAGATAGCAAAACACAATCTAGGATAGAGTCAAGATACAGAAAGATCTTGGCATAGTGGACAAACTATTGGGCTTATTCTATTAAAATGAAATTTGGTGTATAGACAAAAATTTATATTTGTGTTCAAGTGTAATATAGGTGAGGCATAGTTAGATTGTCTGAAAAAGAAAAGATAAGAAAGTGTTAATGAACTGCGAACTTAACATGAGTTAGCATTATAATGTAGCATCTAAAAACAACAGAATTAACAAATGTGACCATAGGCTACACAGAGAGATGTATTTAACAGGAATGAGGGGGTTCATCTGTACCCTGCCTTGGTATTACCATTTATTGAATGTTATTTAGGTCTGGGTATTACCATTTAGGGGGAACATTGATAAGTTGTGGGAAAAAATCAGAGAAGGGGAACTAGGAAGGTAAAATGTATATATTTTTTGGCATCAGTCAAAAAAGTCTGATGAACTAGTGGGCTTCATCTGGAAAAGCACAGTTTCCAGGAGGGGCCAACCAGGTGGTTCAATAGATAGACCATCTGACCTCAGACACTTACTAGCTATGTGACTCTAGACAAGTCACTTAACCCTATTTGCCTTAATTTTCTTATCTGTAAAATGAACTGGAGAAAAGAAGAGACAAACCACTCCAGTATCTTTTCCAAGAAAACCCCAAATGGGGTCATGAAGACTCCTCCACAACTGAACAAATACAACAAAAGCTTCCAGCAAAATAGAAGGTGACAGTCATTCTGAACTCTAACATTATTAGACCATATTTGGAATATCACATCATAACCACTTAGGAAGATTTACGAAATGGAAAGAGATCAAGGAGGAGCAACCAGGATGGCAAAGGGATTGGAGTCCATCACAGTCAGTTGAAGATATTGAGAATGTTCCATTTACAGAAAAGGAGATTCATGAGGGACATGATGTCAAGCTTTAAGGATCTGTAACATTCTCTTATAGAAGACAGATTGAGACTTGTTCTGTTTGGACTCAGAGGACAGAATGAAGAGCCACTGATAGAAGTTGGAAGGAGGCAACTTTTGGGTTGAGTCAGAACAAACTTCCCAACAACTGGACCTATTCAAAAGTAGAATAGACTACTTCAGGAGTCTGTGGATTCTCCTCCTCAGAAATCTTCAAGCTAAGGTTAGAGGACCATCTGTGGGGTGTTTTATTTTTGCAGTATGGGTTGAATGGGGATGAGTAGGTGGCACAGTGGATAGAATGCCCAGCCTGAAGATGGGAAGACTCTTCTTTCTGAGTTCAAACCTGGGCTCAGACACTTACTAGTTATGTGACCATTGGCAAGACATTTAAACCTATTTGCCTCAGTTTCTTCATCTGTAAAATGAGCTGAAAAAGGGAGTGGCAAATCACTCTTGAATCTCTGCCAAGAAAACCCCAAATGGGGTCCAAAAGTGTCAGATACAACTTAAAGACTAAACAACAAATGGGTTGAATTACATGACCACTGAGATCCTTCCATGTTTAAAATTCCATGATTCTGTGACCAGCTCAACTCTGTTACTCTACTTTCCAAATAGCAATGGTAAATTGTGTTCACAACTATATATTCTATTGCTACATGGCACAAAGGGGAAAATAGACTTTACAAGTTCTCTATTAAGTTCAGCAAAGCAGGACATAAATTTGGGGACTGTAGAGATAATCCTCTCTCTTACATCAGCTTCTTTCTATCTTTGATCATTTTCTTCTCCTTTTTATTACAAACTTAACCTTCCCAAAGGTTTTAAGTAAGCAAGGCAAGAAAGTAAAAATATCTCCAAATGATGACCACCAATGGAAAATAGTTTGCCACTAAAATGTTTATTCAAATAGAATTCCCCTTAGAATAGCCACTTGAAGTGTCTGCATTTGTGTTTTCTTGTAAGGTGGCATCATGATGCTGTCATATTATTATTTGACATAAGCGTGCTGCGATGATTTAAAGACAACTGTAGAGTTTTGTACATGACTGCTTCGTCTATGTCAAAAGTTTAGCAGAATCCTAAAATGACCAAGAGGGAAATCAAGATATTGGGAATGAAGAATTAAAATGTTTGATTATTTTAAAATAATGTTGAAAGATGAATAGGCCTAGAAATTAGTCTTGAAAAGTACTTCCAGATAGAAAGGAAAATAAGAGAGGATTTTATATCACCTGTGAGAAAATTATGAGAAAGTATAAAAAATTAAAGGCCTTAGCTGTCCCATGTCAGCAATCTCTTGTTAAAAACTGTTTTATTCAAAATGTGGAGATTTTGACCATCTATCTTTTTTACTTTTTGACTGAAGTGCTGGATTGAACAGTGTTTAAAAGATGATGAGAATGTCTTCCTTCATAAACATAGTTCAAAGTAATCCCTGAACCAAGATAATGTACAAAAGAACCAATTCTTTTTCAGATAGTTACATTTAGTCATCAATAATCCTCTGAACATTTTAATGACCTTGACATATATGAAACTATTACCTTTCACTCACTTGAAATCTTCTAAAGCAATCTCTTCAGAAGTTAATAATATCTCTAAAATATGTCAAATCATACAATTTAGTGAATATCAATCAAATCAATTTATCATTGCTAAAATGGACAGTTTCTAAATTTTACAAGCAATAGGATTCACAAAGTTACCATCTTGGCTCTTAAATGTACTTAGTTTAATGACATTTGATATGATTATGGAAGTTATGATAAAAAGGATATTGTAATAAATGAACATTCCCATTAGGCTACACTTGCTTTTCTGAAAAAAAAAAGTACTTAATTTCATGAAGAATTACAAAATAAGAAATTAGCAAAAGAAGGCAAGGGATTGAGTACATTTCCAGCAAAACGCCATTAATCTTCATTAAACTGGTTTGCTGAGTCAAGCACAAATACCTTCATAGTTTTCTCTTCAAGAGGCAAGGCTAAAAAGATACCCAATCAGTGCCAGCAGTCTAAAGACATGAAGTGTAGCACTCGTTAATGTTTCCTTCCCCTCCTCCCAGAGGTAAGTCCTAGTATCAAAATCAATTCAATTTATTCTTCTGTTATAAATGGTATATTTATGTTTGTGACTTTGCCCAAAAGCAAACCATGAATTGTCAATGCTTGATAAATTATTGCTGACTGAAATAATCTTCATCATATAAACATGAAACACACATTAACTTTTATTATCCTAAAAACACACATTAACTTTTATTATCCCAAAAGCACACATTAACTTTTATTAGCCAAACATGTTATAAGTCTAACACAGGTGCACTGACATGGTATTTTCACTAATGTCTTGAAGACTTAAAGATTGCTTTGATGATTCCAGCTGTCAGTGGACATTGTGTAGAGATGGACCATAACTGAGTAGCAAACAGATGGGATGGCTATCTCCCTAGCCTCATACAGGTCACAAGTTCATAGATTAAAAACATGAAAAGACATTATTAGAGATCAACTGCTCTTCACTTTATAGGTGAGTAAACTGAGGTTTAGAGCAGTTAAATGACCTGACCAAGGTGACTCAGAGATTAATTGATAGAGTTAGGATTGGAATTCATGATTGGAAGCTCCTTGTCCTGTACCATACACTAGTATAGAGCATACAGCTCAGTGATAACAGAAGTCATATAGCATCTTAATCTCTTAAATATGACTGACACAGTGTTGAAAAAGTGAGAGGCATCTGAGTAGCAAAATTTATCATGATTTTCAAATTCCCTGCTATTTCCCTTATCTTATCTCTTTTTATTCCTCCTAGGGACTGTCTATCCTGATTTATTGGTTCAAATACAATGGCATTGCAAAAGGAATTTTGATGATCAGGAACATCCAATGTGAGTGCGGGACAAGAAGGAAATCACATTTCCCAGTAAATGGGTAAAATCTGCTCCAAATGCTTCTCATGGACAATAAAGCACAGATGTATTGGGGAAGATTTTCACGATTTGACTTCAGTCTACCTTTTCCAGGCTGGACATAATTCATGTTCAAGCCAAACCAGTCTACTTGCTGTACTCTTTAGATGACATCCCATGTCCATTCTGTGCCTTTACACAGAAGGTGCTTCAGGGCTGAAATATCCTCCTCTTCACCCCTATCTCTTAAAATTCCCATTGTAATGTTTAGTTCACAAACTGCTTGATCATTCTAGTAGTAAGTCCACTACCATATGCCTTACTCACCCAATGATGAGTACGTATCTTTCATTTGAGAGATAATACGAAGAAGCAGATAGAAGCCTGACCAGGGAATCAGTACAACCTGGGTTCAAGTTTTTCCACTGGGCCACATTGTCTAGGTAACCCTAATCAATTCATTTCCTTAAATGCTAAGTAATTTTGAAGGTCATAAATAGAAAAAAACAGTTGTTTGTCTGTTCTGGTGAATAAAATTTCCTCACCTAGTGCTCCCTGTATTGCTGAAATCACAAGTCCCAAAAGAATTTTTTACACATAAGTACACACATTCACACACACACATAAACACACATACTTATTTATGTACAGGTAAACTTCTTGAAGGCAGGAAAGATTTCTTTTTTGTTTTTCTATCCCCAGTGTCAGGCACAGTGTCTGTTATAGAGTACATGCCTGAAAAAGTGATTGTTCTTTACGTAAAAGAAAATAAAGAGACAACAACACTCCTCTGTCCCTTCTAGGGAATAATTAAAAAAAAAATTAGCTTCAAAACTCCTACCCTCTTCATCCTTAAGGATCATTACAAAACACGCATACATGTGCCTCACAGTTAATCGGCATATACTTCCAGTGACATATTTTTGTCACTTTTGCCTAGTTTTTTCTATGACTGTTCATTCTATGTGAGACCTTGGATAAGTCACCTCATCCCTCTATATGTGTTTCCTCATCTATAAAAAACAGAGGGAGGGAGATATATGTAACTAAGCAGGTGATTTTAAAGATCTCTACCTCTATGACTTATTTAATTTTTCCTTTTTTTTTTTTTTTTTTGCTCATCCATATCAATACTATTTACCAGAAAAGAGAAACCTGCTTGAGGACAAAAGCTGTTACCTCCTTTATTTCATCCGCAATGTACCTAGTAGGGAGGTACTAGTAAAGCACTAAAGTAGGTACATGATACATGATAGGAGGCACCCCCAAAATGCTAGTTCTCTGTCAACACAGGAAAACAGAAATGACAAATGTCACCCAATTGTTTTAAATTTTTTGTTCTAATCCATAACATTCCAGTCATTAGAAGACTAAGAAATGGGAAGTATTTAATTTTTTTCTTTTGTGGAAATTTTTTAGATTGGAAATCATATATGGTCAACATTATGACCTTCATTGTATTGAAGGCATTCAACTTCACTATGAAGACCTGTTAGAAAATGGCTTTTTCCCTACTTCTCCCATTTCTTTCACAAATCCTCTCACCCTCCAAAAAAAATGTAGTCTAGGGGATTGACTAAATTTGAAATCCTCACATCACAGAAAAATAACAACTCTAACTTTGAAAGAAATTTACATTAAAGACTTAAATCTTTTCTCAGATAACTTTAATATCCCTTATGATTATTTTGCTGGACAGTTCCTAAACACATCAAAATGCAGAATGGTTGGTAAACTTTGATTATGGTTGGATGTAAATTTTGTTTAAAACAATTATATCTCCACTTTATTTTGCTGAATTCCCACATTGTTTTTTCAAAATTGTGCAATTCAAGTAAAAATTACATTATATCCTTTTCTTTGCTAATTTCAAGGAGGGAAAGCATTAAAATCCTCAATAAATAAAAATGATTTTTTTTTCCCATTTGCCTTTGAAACCTTTAGCTACTATTATGAGACAAGTGGGTGATCCATAACATTTGAAATGTAAAACCAAGAAGAAAATACTCTGTTCTTAACTATTATACACCTATGTGCATGTGTGTGTATGTGTGTGTGAATGTGTGTGTAAATGTGTGAATATACATGTGTATCTACATATTTGTATCTGCATGAAATGTCCTGTGGCATCCAGTAATTGTTTATATTTTTAATTCTTCAAGCATAAGAGTAGAAAAATCATAGCTTGAAACATTTGTTATGCCTCTTACAATTTTATTCAAACACTGAAGTTTAAATCCATCTGTTTATTACTGTCACTTTTAAATTAAGTTCATTTGCATAACTCAGAAATCACAATGAAAGCGCTATCATATTTCTCACCCCTGCCATCCTCAAGCAAAGTAAAACATGTTTCTGTAATATAGATGGATTCAATACTTTTTAAATAGTCTTTCTTCCAAAGAATCAATCTGACCTTGAATTAAGTTGTTTCTTCTGACAAAACTCTTAAAAGTTACTTCAGGAGAAAACAGTTTAACTTCTGATATTTAGATTAATGTTAGCATTTTTCTGCAATACCATGTAAACACGATGAGAATAAAATGCAGAAATACAACTCTAAAATATGTCACAATACTTAATATTTTATTTTTCCCACCTCTGAAATATCAAAGAATACTTTGAATTCTTTTTTAAAAGATTATCCTAAAAAGGCATTTGAAAATTTTCTTAGACCATATCTAACAGCATCAGACACTTCATAAAGCATACTCTTCTTAAATCTATGGATACTAATAGAAGTATTTGAAACATGTAGGCTGAAATTGGAAGCTGTACTAACATAGCTGTGTGGTTTGTTACAGATCTAAAAGCCTTCAGCATAATTTTGATTAAGCGCAAAGCAAATAGTTTCATTGAAAATTACATATGTGCCATTTTTTAGGCCATTTATGTCACCAGAATAGTCTAAGTTAAGAGACGTAAGTGCACATTTTAAACCAGTTAATGATCTACTATTTTGTTTTGTGAACTTTATAAGCAAGATGAGCACCCTTTATAAAGAATTTGAAACTCTCACTCAGAAGACCCAAGCAACAGGGCATGAAATTGAACTCAGAGAGAGCCACCATTCTGTGTGACTTTTTGGCTGACACAATTTAGATATTTATAGCTTTATGAATGGGCCATTGGAGAAGAACTTGAAGCTTTCTCTAGGCAGGAAGGATTAATGAACATGTGCACCTGGTAATTACACCACTCCATCTTTCTGAAAGGCCTCACATGTCCTCAATGGTAGGAAATATAATGAAAATGCATTGAAAGTATCAACATGCAGTTTCACAAATCATCCAAATACTAAAAGGTCATATAATATTCCATCCCCTTACCCTAACACATTCCAGGTGTGATAAGATCTGAATGTTTTCAACATTGTTAAGGGCGCACACACTCTATATGTGTCTCTAAGGCAAATAAGTCTCAGAAGATAAAAAAAAGAGACACATTACTAATTAGAAAAAAGAAGCTCATTTTCCTTTTATTAAAAGAAGAAACCTATAGCTATTTCAACAAAGCTCTTGTAGACAGAGGTAGTTCCAATAATTAAAATTAATTGCAATCCAACTTAACAAGTCTAATCAAAGTACAATTGTAAAGACGCCTGAAAAGTCCTACTAAATGTTTTGGATGTCTTTTCTAAAGTATAGAAGTAAATGAAATGTCACCCATTCACTTTTTGCAAGATAAGCAAGACAACAGTGCCTCATTTTAATTTCATTTTGTTAAGTAAGGAAGAAATAGAAATCAGAAGGCAGACTCAATCAAATGATTCAAGTTACAGAAAAATTTGCATTTTGAACCTTAGTTAAATAAAGTTAGGGAATCTTTTTTATTCAGTATCCAAACACAATTTCAACTCATAGTTATTTTTTTATTATTGAATACCATGTCAGGAAGATTTAATATAGTAATGTCTTGCTAATCAATAAACCGGAAATATGTAGTTTACACCCCCCCCAAAAAAATAAAGTCAAGATTATTTTTAGCAAACAAGGTTTGAATCATAAACTTTGGCTGTCATTGCCCATGAATTTCGATGGCTGCCACTGTATAACAGAGAGAATTTAACATGAGCACTGATACTCAAAGTTAATTGAAAACCTAAAGCATAAGAACCTAACTTGTTTTAAAAGAAGTCTGTTAAAATACCTTTCAGAGCTGAAGAAGACTCAAATATAGGCATGTAAAAATGGCCTGTTAAGTGTTAAATGCTACAGTTCCTTGATGGATTATAGAAAAACGAATCCAAGAGAGCTAAGTCCACATGAAATGCCCCCTCTAGAGAATCCAACCAAATTGGCTACAAGAAGAGACTTCAAAAGCGGCAGTGCTAGAGCTACTCAGAACCATACAGCTTTGGGCTGCTGGCCTTTAGTGCTGTTAAGAGCACAATGAGATTTAACTTGGGAGCAGAGAAAGAGAAGGCATTTTTAGAGTACTTTCATTATCATGCCATTTTTTTAAAGTGTCTAACTAGCCTTTGTCATAACACTTAATCTGGACTTTAGGATTTCAAGTACAAAAGCATCCCCTCCCACCTACTGCTCTCACTCCTGCATCAGAACAGATGACTTAAAATGCAGCCGGTAGAGCAGATCACTATCCTCTTGGTTAACAGATGTCCTCCCTCTCTCATACCCGAACATACTCCCTTACTTACCTCTAATAAGGTGTGCAAAAACGTATTAAAGGTCCCGAGGATGCTTTTAGTTCAGAGCAGCCAGCAGGGCTCCCTCACAAAGCTTTGCCATTGCTAGTGTGAAGAGAAAGAGCTGCTGGGATGCTGAATGGTACATCAGCCAACTTTGTGTGTAGCAAAGGTTTGAAAGAAAACCTGGGCTGAAATTTTGCTGGATTGTGGATTGGACTAGATTCCACTACACAGAGGGAAAAAAATAACAAACAGGGATTTCTTTTTTTTTTTTAAACATTTACAGATAATTTCCCTAAACAAAGAAATGTGCTTTTTTTCCCTAACAATTTGAAAAATCAATTTTAAAAATGTATATGCTCAAAAATTTCAATTAGAGTTACATATGAAATGTTTTAGTTAAGTGGTATTCAATTGGGTAATCATTAATTATTCATATTCTATAATAAGAGTAATAAAATATGTGGTGAAACCCATTTTTACCTAAAAATTTTACTAAAAATAATTATCCCTCTCATATACAAATGTTTTTAAACTTTATTCCTATACCTTCACTTAAAGAACTAATTTGGTATATTAGATAGATAGCCAGTCTTGGAGTCTGGAAGATGTGGGTTCGAATTCTACCACAATGTCTGCGTGATTTGGGCATATCACTTGGCATCTCAGTTCTCTAGTCAACTCTCTCAAATTATAAATTGGAGAGAAGTTGCTAACTTTCATTAGTAAAGGAATTTCTATTACCTTCCATTTACCTCTAGTTCTCCTATCCAAGAAAATTTCAAGTTCAACTAGATGGGGAAAAAAAATACATACATATATACATACATATATATATATACACACACATACATATATACACATGCATACATATATAAACACACATATATACATACATATACATACATATATATGATTCATTCATCAGAGTTACTAATTCATCAAATAATTTTCATAACCCCCAAACCCATCACTTTTTGGAAATTGGCTTCAAACTGAGCGGTACACCATGTAGTAAAGGAAATCCATTTTTACCTTTCATCCAACAAATTGCCAAGAATCTTAACTTCACAGACACCTTCTTTACGATGCTGCTGTCCTGAAAGAAACCTGTGCCTACAAGGTGCCTGTAGGTTAATTTCTGCTGCCAGAGGGAAATGTTCTAAGCACACTGGTTTTCAGGGACTCCCTGCAGGCACACACCTGGAAGCAATCACTGGCAAAGCCTGCCTGCAGGCACAGGTGTATATTAGGGCATCAGAAAAGCACATATGATGTTATAGATGACTTCACTGATGTGGCAAGCTTTATTGTGGTGTTTATGACAATATCTACAAATGAGGAGGGCCTCGTTTAATAAGCAAAGTAATTAAGTGCACTCCAAACAAGGGACTTATTAAGTGATGCTGAAATGTTTATGTACCACAATTGAGCTGTCTAGTTTTTACTGCCTCTTACTATGCCTTTAAATATCCTCTAACATTGCCATCAGAATATTCACATGCACCTTGCTATTTTGAGAGCTAGAGGGTGTGAGCAGATATCTGCACATACAAAGTACAACCTACATCTGCTTAACATTTTATTGGCTGTATTTCTAAAATTAGTGGGCACTCAATGAAAACCTGTGCAATGAATCAATGACTTTGATATGTATCTCCCTGAGACTTTGTCTATTGCACTTACTTGATGTGCTACTATTCATATTTTCTTTCATTTCAGTACTTTATGAAAAAAGTCATATGGATTTCCCTGTTATATTAAATTTGAAAGAACCCAATATTTGAAATATTGTAGCATGTCACAGTGTGATCTGGGTAAGATTTAAGTTAATTAGCTCATGTATCAAGGAGATATAAATATATAAAAAGGCTTGTTCTTATGTTTCCTTTCCTTCTGCTGGGTTATAGATTTTACAATAGAGAAGAGAAAAAGATTGCTTCCTTATAAATAATCAATACAATACAGGATCATATAATCATCATCTTAGTGTTGGAAGAGATCTCAAAGGTCATCTCCTCCAACACCCTCATTTTATAGATAAAGAAAGTGAGGTACAAAAAGAGCTCAGTAAAGGTCAAAAATGTAGTGCTCTATAGAGCAGGGAAGGAAGGATTCTAACCCGTCCTGTTTGACTCCAAATTCAGTCTTCATCAGTGCTTAAATAAATATGCATTTATTTTTCTTTAAGAAATTTATAGGGAAAGGATTGGGTGGTACAGTGGTGTCTGAAGTGGCAGGTCTGGAGTCAGGAAGACTCATTTTCCTGAGTACAAATCTGACCTCAGTCACGTACTAGCCTTGTGACCTTGGGAAAATCACTTAACTGTTTGCCTCAGTTTCCTCATCTGCAAAATGAACTGGAGAAGGAAATGGTAAACCACTCTCATATCTCTGGCAAGAAAACCCCAAAATAGGGTCATGAAGAGTCAAACACAACTGAAAACACCTAAATAACAACCAAAATGTTACTAAACTCAGAATGCCTTTCAATCAGTGATACTGCTACTATACTATGCCTTCAAGGGATTAAATAAAGAGGAAACTGATTTATATGTATTATAATTTTGTAATAGTAAAAATCTAGAAACTAAAGGAGTACCCAAGAATGGACAAATAAATTATATATGAATGGCATGGAATATTACTGTAATGTAAAAAAATAATGAAAGGGATGCTTGCTGAGAAAATATGGGAAGACTTGTGCAAACTGATGTTGAGTAAGATGACTAGAACCAGGAGAACAGTTTATACAATAACACCAACATTATAAAGACAGACAACTTTGACACAATTGAGAAATAGAATAAATGAAATAGCTAGCTATGATTCCAGATGACTGATGATGAAACATTCTATCCACTTCCTGAAAGAGAAGTCATAGTTTCTGGGTGCAGAATAAGACACATATCTCTTGGATATGGTCAATATGGGAATGTTTTGTTCTTTTTTTTACTTGCCAATGAATATCTGTTACAGTGTTTTATTTTTCCAATTAAAAAATTGGGATGGTGGAATAGGCAGAAAAAAAAGAGAATACTGTTAAATGGGAAAAAACCCTATAATGAAAATATAAAAAAGTTTATAGTCTAGGTTTTGGATATATATTGAAATATCTATTTCGGGCATATTTACCTGTTATGCACATTATGACATTTTAAGAAAAGAAAAATAAAATGACAACTTTAATGAAGAATATAGCCTAACATCTAGAAGAATGATTGTTTCTCTTTGGAGGCATATTGTAGGGAAAGAGTAAAGGAAAAGAGCAATGATTTGAACCCAGGGATACTTTACTTATGTCCAGCATTCCATCCATTTTACCATGACATCTCATTAGAACCAATTAAATTTAATATTCATTAAGCACCTACTACACATAGAGCCCCCTACTAGGTCCAGTATGAGGTATGAAGTTTAATCAAGACACAATCTTTGCCTTCATTGAGTTTAATGCATAAAGGAGGCTTGACTTCTGAACAAAAGGTATAATGAAAAATAATGCATGACAAAGATACAATAACGATATAACCAAACTTTTGCTATATAAGAAGGGGTAGAAGGTTACCTTCCATTGTAACTTAAAATTGTGCCCATCTACTAGTTATATCTTCTGCATGAAGCTATCTTAATGTTAATTTGGCTTTTTTACTAATGAGTTTATATATATATAAAATATTTGGGCCAAGGACTGTAATTTGAAAAGTTGCAATTTTGTTATTATTCAGAGATCAAAGTTGTAATATTTGTTAAGATTTTTGTAATATTTGTGGGAATGGAACTTGACCTACAAGTTATATTTGAAGATATAAATCACTATAGATTTTCCAAAATGAAATCATAGAAGATGTACAGCTTGCAAATTTGAACTTTAATATGTTTAGATAAGATAAAATCGTGTCATTTTTTGCTAACCCATGCAGAGAATTGTCCTCTGGTGACTGAAAAGGAAAACAATAAAAATTCTACTTATGCTTCACTTCTGCCTTTTTAATACAGTCAAAGTCTTATCAGCACTCAAACACATTCCCTATGTGAAACCTTTGAAAGTTAACTGGAATGCTCCATCCATCTTTTAGTCTTGTCCCATTATATTGTATTTTAATAATAATCATGAATCTGAGATATGTCAAAAACTTAATTAATTAGACAAATCCATATAAGTATTAAAACACATACCACTGGGGGAAAAATGGCATGCCATAACACACTGATTACATTGTGGTTCCTGCTCTGAAAAATGAAGGGTTTCAATCAAATAATTTTTAAAGCCCCTGATATCTCTAAATCCTATAATCAATAATAATCAAAAGTTGATCTGATATTGGCTACTCTTACCTGCTGAAGACCTTTTTAGATTGTTTTATACTAGATTTTACTATTTTATTTGAAAATATGTAGGATAAAACATAAATATTCAAAGAGCTAAGTTCACATCTGTATTGAACTTTTGTTAGCTTAAAAATGATATGTATACCTAATATACATGTATATATACCTGTTATAATATATTATATATGTGTGTGTGGATGCTCCTCTAAATAGTGTAATTTCTCCTCCTGACTAAAACTCTCCCCCTCATATCTCAACATGTCATAGAGGTCACCTTAGAGTGGAAGTTCCTCTTAAGCAGAAAAGCTTTCACATGAGGGCATGATATGAAACTATATGTATATTGTAAGTAGAAGATCATAGAACTTTGGGCTGTTAAGCAGTACAGCATATAGGGCTCTGGGCCTGGAAACAGGAAGACGTGAGTTCAAATCCAATCTCAGACACTTACCAGCTGTGCCGTTCTGAACAAGTCACTTAACCTTGTTTACCTTAGTTTCCTCATCTGTAAGATGACCCGAAGAAGGAGGTAGTATGCAGCTATTGGAATTTATTGAGTAAGGAAGTGACTTGATCATTTATACTTTAGAAAAATGACTTCAGTGGCTGAAAGAAGGATGGATTTGAGTGAGGATGAGAGTTGAGGGAGGACTACCCACTAGTCAGTATCACAATAGTTCAGGTGTGAGGTGATGAAGGTCTACACTGTCAGAGAAGAGATGGTAATGTATTCAAGAGATGTTACAAAGGGAAAATTGAAAGGCATTGGTAATAGATTGAATATGGAAGAATGAGAGCTAGATAGTAAGGAATACCAGATGACACTAGGTTGTGAGCTGAAGGAATAAGAATAGTTTCTTGCCCTCTACAGTAATAGGGAAGGCAGTATGTGGGGATTGTTTAGGGGGAAAGATGAGTTTCATTTAGGACACAGTGAATTTGAGATGGCTGTTGGACATCCAGTTTGAGATGTAGGAAATGCAGTTGGAAACGTGAGACTGGATGTCAGAAGAAAGTTTAGGGCAGAAAAGGTAGATTTGAGTATCATTAGCATAGAGATTATAGTTAAATCCATGGGAACAATGAGATCATCAAGGAGGGAGAAGACAAGATGTCCAGGACAGATTCGTGTGGGACACCTGCAGTTAGAAGGCATAATCTGGAAAAGGATACAGGAAAGGAGTGGTCAGATAGATAGGATAATAACCAAGAGGGGTGTCCCTAAAATTTAAAGAGTGATCAGCAGTGTCAAAAGATGCACAGAGGACAAGGAAAATCAGAATTGAGAAAAGGTCATTGAATCTGGCAACTCAAATATCATCAGTAACTTTGGGAAGAGTAAGTTCAGTGGAATGATAGGGGCAGAAGCAATATTGTTAGGGGTTAAGAAAAGAGTGAGAGGAGAGAAACTTGAGGTACCTATTGTAGACAGTCTTTTCAAGGAGTTTAGCTACAAAGGGCAGAAGAAAAGACATAGGATGATGGTAGAGATGGAGGAATCAAGTGAGGATTGCTTTTAGGATGAGGGAGACATGGGCATATTTGTAAGCAGTAAAGAATGAACCAAAAGATAGAGAGAGCTTGAAAATAGGTCACAGAGTGCAGATGACAGAGGTGGAAATCTATATTAAAGAAATAGGATGGAAGGAGATCACTTGAAGAAATAGAGGGTGTGGCATTGGTAAGGAGTAAGGTCACTTTATTATGTGAGACAGGGGTGAAGAAAGATTGTAGTAGAAGGCATCTGAGTGATAGGAAATGAGGAAGAGGGGAGAAGAGGAAGCTGACAGTGGATGGCCTCAATTTTTTCTATTTAAAAAAGAAATGAGAACCCTTTGATCCAGCTCCTGGGACTCTATCCCAAAGAGATTATAGAAATGGGAAAGGGTCCCATAAGTATAAAAATATTTATAACAGCTCTCTTTGTGATGGCCAAAAACTGGAAATCAAGGGGATGTCCATTAATTGGGGAATTACTGAACAAGTTGTGGTACATGAATGTAATGAAATGCTATTTTGCTATGAGAAATGATGAACAAGAAGACTTCAGAGAATCCTGGAAAGATTTATATGAACTGATGATTAGTGAAAGGAGTAGAACCAGAACTTTGTACACAGCAGCAAACACAGTGTGTGAGGAATTTTTCTGGTAGACTTAGTACTTCATTGAAATACATGGACTTAAAAACTCCAATGGACTCAAGGCAAAACACCTTCCACATTCAGAGAAAGAACTACGGAATTGGATCACAGGCAGAAAAAGAATTTTTTTTTTGTATTATGCTATGTTTTGTTTTGTTCTATGATTTCCCCCATTCATTTTAATTCTTCTATGCAACATTCATTTAATAGGAATGTAGATGTCGAACCTGTAAAAGATTGCACAGTGTCTCAGGGAGGGAGTGAGGAGGGAAGGAGGAATAAGGGGTAGGAAGTGAAAAAAAAATCTAAGATATATGGAAGTGACTGTTGAACACTGAAAACATATCAAATAATTCAATTTTTAAAAAAATGAGACAAAGTTCTCAGATGAGAGAGTGGAAGGAGGGGAAAGTCATGGGAGGTTTGAGGGTGACGAAAACAGTTGTAAGAGCCATTGTGGAGAGTGGGATAGTGAATTGATAAGTGAAGTGAAAAAGAATTCCCTAGCAACAGGGAAAATCCAGTTGAGGTAATGTGATATAAATTTGTGTATATCCAGTCAAAATGGTTGTGTGGTTTTTCTCCCTCATGGTTCTGCAGCATGTGTAGAAACAAAGGCAGTGAATGATAGGAGTGGTCTAAGGTTGAGGTTTGGTTGAGCGTAATTGTTGATATAAGGGACTAGGGATTCATGAAAGGAGGACACTATAGAATTAAATTCATTCATCAAAAGGTCATGATGGGGGAAAGAGGAGAGACTGGTGAGTTCAGGGAAGATGACTTGAGAGAGAATTGAAGAATAACTGCGATTGCAGGGCAGAGTGTGGACAAAGGGTAAAGTTTTGTAAGGGAAAGAAGAGGGAAAAGCAAAAAGCTAAGTTGGATAAAAGAATTTTGGAATTCTTGAATACAGAAGTAGTACATTTGTAGATGATGACAAGATGAAGGGTATGGCCATCTCTATGTGTGGTTAAAGTGATATGGAGTAATAGATCATGAGAAATGAATAGGTTGAGGAAGCAAGTGGTTAGGGTGTTTGAAGTAGTCAATATGCACGTTGAATTTCCCTGTAAAGAAGAAGCCAGGGAAGAGAAAATAATTGTGAGCCAGGTCCTCATTGAGGAAGAAATGGGAATTGCCTGGGGATCTTTAGAGAACAGCTACCAGGATTTTGACTGGTGGTGGAAATGAATAGTATTCATCTCAAAGGTAAAGAGATTACTGAGTGACAGAGGTAGAGGAAGTTCCATTTTCACTTTTGCTCAGACTGCTTCTCAAACTTCCCCACTGAGTTGCAATCAATAAAGTACTGTAATCACTAAAATAATAATTACAAGAGCTGTATGGATCAAATTCTCCTCTCAGGCTAGAAAAAGTCCTAAAGCAGAGACAGGTGGAACACACTGAGTACTTAAGATGCTAATCAGATAACAGACCAAAGTAAATATTAAATACCTCCCCTAGTAGATTGGAACTCCCTTGAGGACTAGGACTATTTATTCCTTGACTCCTAGAGTGTAGCACAGAGCCTTGTGCATGGTAGATGCTTGGTGAGTGTCTTTTGATTTCAACTAAAGACAGCTTCACTGGCTTCAGCTATTAGCTGAGTAGTAGTACAAGAGAGAGACTCCCTGAGACTATCTGATGAGATGGGGGGAGGGGAACTAAAACTGAGAGAAAGGACCCTTAGAGGAATATTTGTGATTTCACTGAAAGGGGTTTGCCAATGGTGCTGATTGAATCACACAACACATTTTCATCTTACTTAATTCTTGGAAATATTCTCCTCCTAACATGGATACCAGCTCTACATCTGTCCATTCTGCCTTCTCTCATTACATGATCAGACTGCTTCCTTTGCTAGACATATATCTCTCTGAGGATATCATTTATATCACTAATTTGAGATCATCTGGAGTAATTGGATCTCAACAAACTTTTAACACTTTTTCCTCCACTACTTCTCGTTGTTTTATGAGGAGTTATTGCACAATCATCTTCTTTTATCCTTTCCTGCAAGATATTACAAATGTCCATATGTTTTAAATTGATATTATCCTTGGTTATCTTATTTTGCTACTTAGCAAGAGGATAAATGTTGGCTGAGTTAGGAGGCCTCTAAAACATTTTGGTCTGCTGATTGTACTCGTTGATTTACATTACCAATTAGGGAATGGCTAAAGAAGTTGAGATATGATTGTACAATAATATATTATATGTAATAATTTAATATATAATAATATAATATATATAATTTAATGTATAATAATATAATAATAATTATATTATATATAATAGTATATTATATATAATATAATAATATCTATAATAAATAATAAAAATGTTTCAGAAAAACCTAAGAAGATTTATATGAACTGACGCAAAGTAAAGTAAGCAGAACCAGGAAAACATTGTACACAATGATAGTAATATTGAAATGATGGTCAACTGTGAAGATTTACTTGCTCTAACTAATATAATGATCCAAGAGAATTCCAAAAGATTCATGATGAAAAATTCTATCCATTTCCAGAGAAAGAAAAAAAACTTATGAACTCTGAGTATAGATTGAAACATATTTTTTCACTTTCTTTTTTTTCTTGCAACATGACTAATATGGAAATGTGTTTTGCATAACCTCACATGTGAAACTGAAATGAAGCCTTTTAATGGGTGAGGTAGGAGTTAGGAGGGAGAAAATTTGGAACTATCACCTTTTTTGTTTTTTTTTAAGAATGTTAAAAATAAATAATAAATTTTAAAAAAAAAGATTAAGAAGGTGAATCAAAATAGAGGTACATATGAAAATGGAAGATTGTGAGTTCCTTGAAAGCAGGGATTGTTTTCCCCCATTTCTTTCCATCATCAGTGCTTGTGCCTCACACATAGTGAGCATTTAATACAAGCTGATTTACTGAATGACTGGGTTGGGAATCAAATTTTAGTGACTACAAATACTACTGATATTCCTTGATACCATCTGATCATAGTTCTTTGTTGTTAGTACCCATTCAAATTCAAATTCAAGATAAGATTTCACTTCAGTTATTTCCTTTTTTTGTTGGAGGGTGTTAAATTTAGTTGCAGGTAAAAATACTATAATGTTTGTCCCTTCCTTTGTTTCTTCTCTTTTCTCCTGGTTTTCTTTTGCTGTTCTTATTAGAGAGACAGTGAGAGTTACAGAGGAATATTATATATATAATATATATATACATATATATATATAAAGGGTGACAGTCAAAAAAATAATAAAATGCATGCATCATTCCAATTAAGAAAGAAAAATAAAATGAAAAAGTAAAGGGATTTAATTATATGTCAAATATTATTTTTATTCTAGTCTCTTCTCAAAATCCAAGAAGTTTCTATATTCGTTTTTCATCTAAGAGTTGCAAAATTAACTGTACGAACATAACATAAAAATGTTGTAGTAAGTATAACAGTGTTGCTGATGTCACATTACTGACATCAAAGAGCTGGAATGGTGCTAAGTGTAGAGAGATTAGAGCAAAAGTTCGGGGAACGATCATATCTCCTTTCTTTCCACTCAATTCTTCATCAGCCCTTGTCATGATCATCATCTACGACTGCAAAATTTTCAGTTTGTAATTTTCTCCTCAGATATTTACTGTGGTTTTAATATCAACTTCATGTCCAATCTATAGGACCTCTATTTGGTATTTCGCTAATTAGATGAGGAATGAAAAGTTTTAATCCAATATCAGTAATGAAATGAATAACAATAATTTTTCAAAAGTTAACCAGAAAGAAGAAAAAATGATGTGTATATATTTAAAAACATATATGTAATATCATACACACATATTTTTATGTTTACATACAAACATACATCTGTGTATTCATAATAAGAACTCAATATACAGTTGACATATGTTAAACAGTAGAGTTGCAAACTTGAAAGTTCTACCAACATAAGAAGAAACTATTGGCAAAAAGCAAACTAGTCAGTGATAAAAGAAGTGTTAATGAAGTAGGTATTTTCTATTGCTTTTTTTCGCTACCTGAAATTATAAGAATGCCTTTTTCAAGCCTGGCATTGAAGTTATTCAGGAAGAGACTGAGATAACACCACTTCTGCCTTTCATTTTTAAGGTAGGTGATACTTTTTTTTTGTTATTCTATTGTAATAGGATTTAAATTTATAATTACTATGCATACAATAGAGGTAGCATGGTATAGCAGATGGCTGGTCTAGAAGATAGGAAAACCTGTGTTCAAGTCCCATCTCTAACACACAGGACACTCAGCAAGTCACTTACTATTACAGTACTCAAGGTAACTCTCTTTTAAATTGCTAAGAAGGTACTGAACTGCATTTATTTACATCATATTTTATTTTCCCCAATTACATGTTAAAACAAATTCTTAAACATTTTTTAAAAAGTTTTGAGTTTCAAAATCTATCCCTCACTCCCTCTGCTTCCCTGACCCTGGAAAGGTAAGGTCCTTTCAGACCTTCATTCTTTGAGGGAATTTCCTGACTGTGTAGTTCTCTATACCAGTGAAATCACAGTTCTACCACACACATGCACACACATGTAAGCACACACACCCCCCACACTCTTCATGTTCCTCTGACTTTGTACAATAATAAATTTGAAATAAATCCACTGAGGCTTTTGTTCCTTCAAAGGTGTTATAAAGAAACAACTATGGAAGTTGGAAAAAAAAAGAGGAAGCCTGTGGAGGTGCTCAACATTTCTGTAATTTCAACATTACTGTAATAGTAATATTATAGCACTTTGCACAGTGCTTGGCACATAGCAAGCACTAAAGAAATGTTTCTTAACTGCCAAACTGACTGGTAAGTTAAGAGTTTATGTATCAATCTGAAACATTTCACTTCAGCAATAAATATCAGTTTTATTTAGATGTACAGGAGAGTCTAGTGTAAGAATTAGGAACATCTGAATTCAGATTTCCTCTCTGACAGTGAATAATCATATGATCACAGGCAAGTGACTGAATCTCTTTAAGCTTCACACAACTTTCTAAGACATACTCTATTAAATCTTAGAAACAGACTAGTGATAGCTCCTACACTGACAAAAGCAGTCTTTTATTCCTCTAATATTGGATCTTAAAATGGTTCTTGATTATTTAGGAGTTTGTTGACTTACTCATTTATTAATATGCTATCATAACATAATCAATCTAAATGGTCATATTGAAATTACTTATTCCTACAGCTGTACCAAATTCCTCCATCAAAACGGCCAATTTTTTAAAAAATCACATTCCTCTTAATATTACACTAAAACGTTTTTTCTTCTGTTTTGACAGAATGCAGCTTACTTAGGGAATGAATTCATTAACCAGAGAAAGAAACTTAGGTGTTAGTATTAGAAAAGAATTTAGAAAATTAAAACCTGAGTATCAATATTTGGTTTTTCCAATTAGAAATGTAGAAAATGTTCGATGAATCATTTCAAATGAATGGTTTGGCTTTAAAAATACAGCAAACTACATAGAAAAGGCCAAATATCTTATATAAGAACTGATAGAACTTGGTCATATAAATATAATAAATCGTTGTTAATATGGGGAGAAGTCTATACAGATGAGATGTTACTCATCATCATGAAGATGTAACAGTGTTTATGATAACAGTAAGGGCTGTCATTAATAGTATTGGCATAACTAATGCATATTACTATAATTCCTTATAGTTCAGTAGAATGCTTTACATATATGATCTCATTTGTCTTTTTAACAGCCTTGGGAGATAATTGGTACTATCTCCATTTTACAGATTAGGAAGTTGAAGCATAGCACAGCTAAGTCACAAAATCAGTAAATGTCTGAGGTCAGATCTGAAGTCAGGTCTTCCTGATTCCATGTCCAAAGCTCTAGCTGTTGTATCAACTAGCTGTCAAGCATGTTGAGTGCAGAGACTGTTTCCTTCCATGTCTCAGCATCTCATAGTACGGTATCTAGCCAACTGTAGGCCCTTAATGCTTGATTATTTTATTAGAAAAAGGTTATTAGAGAGTTGTTTTACAAAATATTGATTTGTAATTAATACCTACTGTCATGAGGGTGACTTGAAAAAAATAAATAGTTTAGTATCAAATCGCTATAGTCTCGTAGAATTTGAACTAACACATTGGCTTTTGTATATATATTGTAGCAATAAGGATTAACATGAAAACATAAATTATTAACACGATCTGGGTATAAATATGTTTCTTGAAATAGAATTATAAAAAAGGAAAGATACTCCATAACCCCAAGTACATTTTCTTGTTTCTCTCTGGTTGATTTTTTAGGATCAAGCATTTGGCAGTTAAAGCTAAGGAATATAGGGAGCTTCACATTTTCAGCAGAATAGTTGCTGCTTATTAGAGCGCAGCACCCTAAGAGGCTATGGGGCATATAAAAGGAACACAGAGAACAGCAGGTAACTGGAGGGAAAATGACATAAATTTAGAAAATTCTACTATCTCAATAGAGAGAGGTCACTTTCCTATGCCAAGTACCAATCCTAAGATGTGGTCTCATTTAATTTTACCCAAAATATTTCTCTACATTTCTAACTATATGAGACCAAGTGTGACTGTAGGAATAGTCTGACTATAAAATCAGGAAGACCTAGGTTTGACTCCTACTCTGCCACATACGTGTGGCCTATGACATAATAAGGCTTACCTCTGAGAGTTCTCTAAAAGTATTACTTGTAAAGAAGGGGCCAGTATGCAGAGTGGTAGAGGGAGTTTCCTGATTCTGAATTTCCCTGCGTCAGTGAAGTCACACATCCAATCCTTATACCATTTTCTACATGAAAATTTCCTTTGTTCCCAACAAATCCATGTCATTTACCTGTTCAATCAATTTTTAAAAATTATCGTGGTGTCAAAAATTTAACTCCTTTGCATTATAATCCTAGAAATTCTTAATTCCAGGTTTTGGAATATCTAGTTCTCAAAGACAGGGTGAAAGATTCATTTTCTATTGTTATTTGATTAATTTACATTCAGTCTCTTGCTAGACTGTTTTACTCTTTTTTATTGTGAAGTACCAAAAAATACCATGTGTGAACAAAGTTATACCCAGTTCTATGGCATCGTATTATATTATCTTTCTGAAGGTGAATAGAAATAAAAATAGATAAGAATAAGTTCATTTTTAACAACTGAAGGGAGAAAATGGTCCACAGAAAGAATACTGCTAGATTCTGCATTTGTAGGTAATAGATCTGATTTTATAACCAATTTTAATTAGAAAATTGGTGACAAGCTACATGAGGGTCACAAATACAAAGTGGCATGATGGCTTTATTATTCTATTTTCAAAAAGAAGACATTGTAAAAATAAAAGAATTTATTTTATGAAAATGAGAACTGATAGAGCAGGAACTAGACTGACCAATAAGGTTTCCAATTGTGTTTCTATCCAGCATAATTGCACAGATTGGAACTCATTAACCACATTTCCATGCTCATTCCCTATGCCTAAGAAAATAGCGAGAAAATGAAAGAGTGAAATCTTTCAGATATTATGTGAACTAATTATGGGCTTTGTGAAGCATTTGAGTCCTACAGTCAGATTATTGGTAGTAAAGTAGCAGCTCCTGTTGAGTCAGCTGAATGATCCACAATAACTTTCAAAACTAATGATCAAAAATACTTTGTTTTCAAAAGAAAATGATTTCTTTTTTCCAGAATGATATTATTCTGGTATGACCTTTGTTTCATATTTAAAAGAAAAAGCAAATGAATATTGTGCACATGCTTTCATGAATAATTTGTGATGGGCTGAATGTGTCTTTTTTGCAACAAGCAATATGTTTTAAGGCAAAGTGTCGTCTTCTGAAGGAAGACAGCTTGCAAGTTCTGAATCCATGATATCTCACTTTTCAAAAGTAGATGTGAGGAGCTGCTTTTGAAGCTTTGAAAAGATTTATCTTCAATCTCAAGGCACTTTTAAGCGTGGAGTTGTAAGCCATATAAAAATATAGTAACTGAACCTTTGGAGTTGGCCATAAGACAAACTATGTTTCAAATAAATGCATACTGTACATACGTAAAATAGGCCAAAATAAACCTAAGCTTATACATCCATGAAGACACGTATTTGAACCTACCATTTCAAGCAAATGTATATTTATGTATCCAAGTCCATTTTCTAGTCTTTTAAACCTTGAAAAATTTCAGTAACAACTCTTTTTGAAGTTGCCATAGACATATAATCAGCATTATGATATTTTGACTTAAAACTTGAAAGGTTTGACTACAAACTACTATTGATTTTTCCCCTCAAGCATCTGTGTAGCTCAAATATTCAATCTGAGACAATTCTGTACAGTGGAAAGGGAACTAGAGTTGTGGTGAGGAAGACATGATCTGGAATATCTACTCTCACACTCTATTTGTATGGCTCTTTGGGGTCTTCTCTATATTTCATCGAGAAATTTGGGAGAGTATAAGGCAAAGCATTACCTGTATAATTGGATTGTTCTGAGAAAGCCTCTTTGTAAAGCTGAATCAGGTAAAAGTATGAGTTATCCTTGTAAGTTATCACTGACTATGGTGCTATGAGAGAACTGAAGAGGTTAGGCTCTTCAAAATTTGGGCAGTAGCATCTACAACAAAGACAGTGAACCCCTACATGTACAACAAGAGTCAGCTTCAGAATATAGTATTAAAATCAAAATTGGGAAGGACATTACAGCACCAGTTGGCTAGCAAAATCTAAGCCTTGGTCTCAGAAATACTACTATCTGAACCTGGGATTGGGGCAAAAATTTCAAGAATATTATTGTGATGCTGAAAGAAATCTAGAAATTGTTCTGACAAATGTATTTAAGAAAAAGTTATATTTTTGAAATTTTAAGGAAAGCTAACAGTATTGCCTTTGGTTTTTATGTAATTGAACTGTTTGTATATGGGCCAAATACAAGAGGTCAGCAATATTTCTTAAGGAGGGATAGCATATAAAGGAATAGGATAGGCTATGAGAAGAAATGAAAGCACAGAAGAGCTCAATCTTTGTATAGCATATGACATAAGAAAGGCAGCAATATGATCGCGAACTTACTATATCTAATTATACTTATAACATGGTTGGCCCAGATTAATTTTGTTTTAAAAATGGGGACAGCTTAAATCTGTCTGCCCTTTAATAACAAAATACTTTCCCCCAATTGTTGATGTACTGTTTACCTTTCACAATATTATCTCTTTTTAACTGAATCACAATTATACACTTCTTTTCACTCTTCATGCTATAAATAAATGAAAGAATGGTACTTTAAATTGGGAATTAAGTCATATTTAATGTCCAGTTTAGCATTTTAATTTTTGAAAATAGTCTAGCCAAAGGCAACATGCTACCAAGAAGCAAATCAAAATGGGAAAACTTATCAACTTTTAAATATAAACCAGTGGGTTGATTTCAGCAAAATTGTCCATAACAATTCCCCATCCCTTCATTCTTTTCCCTGCTTCTAACACTAAAATAGAAATAGTCTACCTATTGAAATAGACTTGATAACCTTTCAACAAAGCAAATGAGAAATCTCAAAGCTTATATTTTATAATGTATATCTGAATGAACAAGTCACAGGAGTTTTGGTATTAAATTTCATATACACGTTATGTTGCATTTAATTTAAAGCCCTAAAGCATTTGGGAATCTTACTAAAGCTTTGTAAACTTACAGTCTCATCAGGACATACTGCTTAGAATACATTCCTTACTGTTCTCCATCACAACATGTCTTCAGAGTCCAAGTAACATATTCTTTCCACAAAACAATGTTGCTTCAACAGATAGTATGATATGAGAAGAAAAATCTATGTTAAGATTTCCATATATTACCTCATTTAATCTTTACAAAAATCAAGAGAAGGACATGCAGATAATACATATATTAGTATGCCAGTCTTTATAGATGAGAATTCCTTTTATTCCCAGGACTGAATTACTGTGATTTACAGATTTAGTATTCAAGAGACAAGGCAGTTGGGTGACACAGTGGAAAGAGTGCCAGGCCTGGAGTCAGGAAAACTCATCTTCCTGAGTTCAAATCTGGCCTCAAACACTTACTACCTTTGGGACCTAGGGCAGGACAACTTAACCGTTTTTGCCTCAGTTTCCTCATCTGTAAAATGAGCTGGAGGAGGAAATATTAAACTGCTCTTTGCCAAGAAAACCTCAAACATGGTCACACAACTGTGTGGACACAACTGAAAACAACTGAACAATAAATTCAAGAGATATGCAATGAATAAATGATTGAATGAATGCTCAAGTCAAGTGACTATTCTCCCTGATGGGATTTTCTTCCCTCATCTAATTTCTCATATATCCCATTTTTACATTTCTCAAATTCTTTCTTCATAGTCATTTGTGCCTTGGTCTTCTTCTCTGTCTCCCTCTTTTAGATGGTAAGATCCTTGAAGAAGGATCTGTGTTATATCTACCTTTGAATGTTCATAATTTAACAGAGAATCTTGTAATTAGTACATCTTTTATACTGCTTTGATTGTGCCTACAGCAGAATAGCAGTATGATGCTCTCTTCCTGGTAAAGTTTATTTCAAAGAATAATTCTACAAGTATATCTTCCTGCTATGTGCAAATTCTTTCACTTTAATAATTTTTTTTTTTTACTTCCTAGTATACTTCTGAATATCTTCCAATCTTAAACACGTTTCCCTTACTATAATATCTTCCACTTCCCCTTTTCTTTATTACAAAACCTCCATTCTAGTACAATTTCTCATCCCTACTCTTCTGGACAATTGCAGTTGCTTCCTAATTATACTTTCTACCAGTACTATATCCCTCCTCCAAACCAGTATTTATAATGTTGGCTAAATTAATTTCCCTGTGCGCAGATCTGATCATGACTCTCATTTGCCCAAAATCCTCTAATGATTCCCATGGCTTATCAAAAGAAGTTCATATTCCTTACTCTAAGATTGAAGGTCATAATCCAAAAGCTGGAACTATTCTCTCTTTCCAAGTCTAATCTTACAATATTTCTCTTCTCAAAACCCAGTTTGAATGGAAAGATCTTCCTCTGTCCCATTTCTACACTTTTATTCATACAGTTCACTGACGCAACAGAATGTCTTCACCTAATGAAATCCTACCCACCCATTTTGACTCAGTCCAAAGCCACATTCTGCAAAAAGCTTTTTTTAATCCCCTGAGTTAGCAATTCGTCCCCATTCCCGTATACTCCCATATCATTTCACTCCCAGTGCTCAAGAAGTTATGTGTTATTTTGTATTATAGTCATTTTCATGTGTATTCATTCAATTTTCTGAGTCTTGCTTTCCTTATTTTATAATACCTTATCCTAAGTATCACATAGGTTTTTATTTTGAGGAAAGTATGTACCTCAAGGTACTATAAATGTGAATTATTTTTATCATAGCTATTATTATACTGCCATACCCAAAGTTCAATCTTTGAACTCCATAGTGAAAGAATCTGAGTCTTACTTAATTGCTGTATGTCTTTTATCGTGCACATAGCAGGCACACAAAAGCCCCATTTCCTTTATCTTTGGCAAAACAAAGCAAAACTTAGAAGCAAAGCAAAGAGAGTAAACAATATTACAAAATCTTGTGCTTACTTTGAACAAATGCTATGTAACTATATTGAAGATTCATAAAGCTGATAAAATGAATTTTGTCAATAATGCTGAATTCTATCTTTAATTTCATTTTTATACAGTTTCATTTACTCATTCATTAAGAGATTCAGAAGTGCAGGGTAGTCTGCACAGTTCAATTTTTTTCAGTTCTCTGAGATCCTAAAGAGTACTAACAAATAATTAGTTCTGCTCAGTGGATGTACTAGAATATATTTTTTATTTTACCAGAGAAAATCTTCTGAAGGAAAAAATATCAACCATGCAAATTAACATGATCTAAATGAAAGTAGGCTATTCCTCAAGAAACCCACACTTCAGGTAAACGTATATTACAATGAAAATCTGAAACTGACATATCACAGTGACTCGGTATTTTTTCATTATCTTCCATTAGTCTAATGACAGTGGTAAATGAGGAAGAACTGATGGAAATTTTGCAGGCAAGAAAGGTTTTCAAAGGTATACTTTTAGCACTCATATTCATTTCATTTCTCCTTATTCTCCTTTTCCTATCTCCACTCTAAGATATAAAACAATTGCATCATGGTTTATATCAACAAAATTCAATCAAGGCCATGTGGAATAATAGAGTTTTTGTTTTTGTTTACCTGAACTGAAACTGTGAAGATCAGATAGACCTTCAGGCTAATGTTGGACATTAGGCAGCTAATGTTGTATGTTAGCATGCTACTGAAATTTAATTGTACCGTAGAAATTTCTATTCTGGGATGAATATAGAAATAGGTGTGTTTGTGTGTGTGTAAACATACACACATACACAACCATATGTATATGTGTGCATATATATATACACATGTATATATGTATATTATATATACATACATATTCCTTTGTAAGTTTTTTTTAGCATTCAATTAACCGATATTGAGAAATTAGGATATCAGGTATTTTTGAAAAACAACAGAGCAGTCAGTTATTTAAAGATAGTTTTGCTCTCTCAGTTCAAAAACACTGAAAAAAACTAAATACTACTTACTATGTGATAATCAAAATTCTCAAAAATGATTTACAATATAGCTAGTTTAAAAAAAAAAACACAAATCTGACCCAAGTAGAATGGACCATCCAAGTACTAAACTAATCTGAAGAGTTTTTAGAAAACTATACCACAAATCAGTTTTCCTGACATTTTGAAGATCATCTCCTTGCCTCTCAACCTTCATACTTCTGAGACATGGAATATATATGTTCATTCCTTCCCCATTTCTAAAATAAATCTTTTCTGATCTGACACTACTTTTTGAAAACTGCCTACAGTAAATGCTGAATTTTGATAATTGACCAGAACTATTACACAGGGGAGGAAGAATGGCTAAGGTGAAGCTGGTCAATTAGTGAAGGTTCTTTCCCAATTTCTAATGACACATCATAGAAAATCATTACATTGCATCTACTTTATTTCTTTTCACTCCCACCTACCCTTCATTTGAAAGAAAGATGGAAACATGCAAATCCAGCTGTGAAAACTGTCTTTGGCAAATGATTTACACAAGTTGTAAAAAGTGCTACATTTGTATGTGAAAACTATGCCACGATATTGTTCTCCAAGGAGCAGTAAATGGATCCAAGTTCAGTTTCTGCTACAAAAACAGAAATATGAAGCTCACAGGGATATTTAATCACAATATGCTATCACTGAATTAAAAATCCATTTTGTGTGAAGCCTCACAGGAACAAGGAAAATCTGCTTGTTTATAAAAATCAATTTAAAACTTTTTACCACACAAACAAAAGAGCACCCAACCAGCTGTTATTTAGCTTTCAAATAAGGACAATCATTTTCATGACAGGAAAAAAAAAAACAAAACAAAACAACAAAGAAACATAACGATGACCTGAATAAAACAAACATACTATTTACATTTTTATCCTGAACTTAATAATATTTTTCTCCTAGACTTCACAATACAATATAGTTAATGTACATTTATTATGTGACAGGCCCTGTTCTAAACCTTGGGGTTAAAAAGAAAGGCAAAGGACATCTCATGGATTTAAGGTGCATCATAGTCTAAAGGTTTTTCAAAACTTAATGCACTTGAACAATACTGCGCATCATACTTCTTTGTGTCTTGAGGGATTGTATGGTATAATGGATAGAGCCCATCATGAAGTCCTGGGTTAAATTTCTGTTTTTGCCACATATTAGGGATGTCAAGGCCATGGGCAAGTCATTTAACCACTAAGACACTCTGTAACACTGTAAGAGAAATAAACTCATTCGGCAGCAGTGGGTAGCATGGATAGCTAAGTGGTGCAGCGGATAGAGCATTGGACTTATCAGGAAGACCTGATTTCAAATCTGACCTCAGATACTTACTAGATGTATGACCCTGGGCAACCTGTTTGCCTCATTTTCGTCATCTATAAAAGGAGCTGGATGAGGAAATGGCAAATGATTCCAGTATCTTTGCCGAGAAAACCCCAAATGGGGTCACGAAAAGTCAAACTACGGAAAATGGCTGAACGACAAAGTGGTGTATTTTTTTTTTATTTCCAGGATGCAAGTGCAGTGGTCATTCCCAGATTTGATTTTACTATAATCAGCATAAAAGTTTTGATCTGCTCCATTTCTGACCTAGGTCACTTTGGATTTCCCCACTCAGTCTGGTGGCCCTATGCTAGAGGGGAGTAGGGAGGGACTCAACATACTGATGACGTCAGTTATCTTTAGCCTTATCACTCACTCCCCAGCTCAAGTTCAAGCATCCTTAATCTTCCCAGTAGCAGAATACTAAAGGTATGTACCAACCTATTTGTTGAGTAGCGGTAGTTTTCACAGAGGGTAAATTATGCCAAATTTCTGTTTGTTTATGAACTATCATTCACTTTTCCTCTTTGAGAGACAGTGTGATATACTAGAAAATGCTGTGGATTTGGAATAGAAGGGTTGGGTTCAAGGCATGCTCTTATCCCAGGGGAAAGTCACTACTCTTCTTGACATCTGTTTTGTGATCTATACAATAAAATAATGGGACTAGATGTTCCCTTATGGCTCAGATATTATAATAATTTATGATTTCTCTTTTAGGAGCCTCATAAGGCTTATTAATGGGGAGGGGACAATACCAATGGAATTAGAGGAAAAGGACTTGGGTTTAGGTTGTGTCACTGGCAATTACTCCCTCTGTAACTCTGGCCAAGTGAGTTCTCTTTGAGTCTCAGTTTCCTTATATGTAAAATAAAGAAGTTGGACTAGAGGCCCTTTGTTGTCCCAGCACCCATGAGACTATGATTATGAAATTGATGATATATGAAATGTGTTTCCTTTAGCTTTAGTTGTATGCAATTTACAAAATTAGAAAAATAAACTCATGTTTTACATGGATTGTCATGTGATTTTTAAGTACAAGGATATAAATAAACTTAAAATTAAACTTAAAATACTTCAAAAGTTTTGATTTTTTTATAAGAAGTAAAAAAAATTCCTATACAGATAGATATTTTCATTGCATTGAAATGAGGATTTTTAGGCCATCCTAGAATACTTTTTCCTGATACTTTTCCCCAGGCTATTTATCTCTCTGCCTTAATTCCTTTGCCCCACTTTTCTGTCAGCCTTTTTTCCCCCAATTTATGGAAACTTACTCTCTACCAATAACCCTTCTGTGCTTCCTTTCCAATCTCAGGATCAAGGATAAAAAAATGAGTTAGAAAATATTTGTAATAGTGAGAAAGTAGCACCAAAGATGAGAACAAGTTAGAATTTTAGATTTCAAAACATGGTCACTGTCTCCATTTGGTCTAATACCAAACAGATTAACTGAGGAAGACAGGTTTTTTTTTTTTTTTTTAATTTTATCATTCATCTTGTTTTGTCCAATGTTCGGCCACATTGGCGAATGTAAGATGATTTCTGTAGATTTCATCCAAATGAAAACAAGTACTGTAGTAAAAAAAAAATATTTAATAAGATGCCTCTGTGAACCAGTGAAAACTGGTTTGACTGGTCCAGCCCTAGGCTCCCAGGATGCATGCTAGGTAAGGCTAATAAACTGAGAGACTGTTTTTTACCCTCCAAGGTTTTTGCTGGATTGACACCATTAGAGGTAAAGTTCCCTTTACCCCTAAGTCATCATTGCTCACTGCTTATCAGGCAATTTAGAAAATACCTGCATCTCTTTGGTCCAGGAAATATCATTATCTTCCCTCATGAATAATAGGTCAGTCTGCTGTTGGTACCATCAGTCTCTTTATCTAAGACTCTGTAGAAGTTTAAGTGCTGAGGGTCACTGGGCTTCAGGAGGAGTGGAGATGCCCATGGGTCCATGTCTAGAAGCTCCTCCTCCAACTGTGTGATGTTCCCAGGTGGGGGAGCCAGAGACAATAGGGGTCACACACCCAAACTATTTTCCTCTTTCCCTTGTGACCAGTTATAAAATGTTGTTAAATGCTGTCCCTATAAGGCTCTGCTTCTATTCATCTGAAATCTGCACTAAAGTGTCTCATGAATAAAGCATTCCTTTGGTAATCAAAGATGGAGAAGATGGGTGTCCCTGACCCAATATCATCTGTATTGAAGATGCATAATAGTGTTGAGGTTATAAAGGATAAAATGTATATAAAAAGTCATTGAAATATAGCATCTGTAAATAAATTTTTATGCACCCCTTTCTGTTATTTTTCTCTATTTGGCATTTCTATTATAAAGCTCAGCAGGTATCTAAAGCAGCATTTCAACAGTAGAAGGTGGTTAATAGCATTTTTTTTGTTTCATTGTTGAAATTTTAATCTGTCATGATATTTAAATAGAAAAGCGGTATGATTTTACAGTACTCATTTTATAAAGCCTTTCAAAATCTCATTCAATGTTTATAAAATACTCTGTAAATTTTGATGAGTATAGCCCTAGTGATAACAAATGAAATACTAGTGTTCTTTCTCCTCTCTGTTCTAAAATTCTAAGGCACACAGTGTATTCTCACTGTGCCCCACAAATCAGTGGTATTATTGCATAGTGTATGACCAGGGGCGAGCCTGTGAAACTTATCTGTGGAACCAGATGAGATGATGGTTTGTGAATTTGGTTATATCCCTTTGATAAATATGTGTATCTCCACTGAATGAATCTTGATATTTCACTAGGTTATGCTACTGTACATGTGAATTTCAACCTGGACCTTTACAAGATAGACAAATCTGTCCAGGCAAATAGATTCTGGCCAGAGACTTGAAAGGAGACTTTTTTCCTTTGGGGCTTGGGGTACCGGTGGTAGTGAAATCTTGGTTTTGGGACATCTCCACAACATCTCCAAAGAAAGTCAAAGAGTAGTCTTGACTGACCCTCTGGTTCAAAAAGAATCCAGACTCCAGGGGAGTGGTTGGAACCTAAGATTTAAATGAGGTGTCCCAGTTTGAGAGAAGCCATTGAATTGCTGGAGAAAAAACTAGTATGATCTGAATAGAGTGGACTTTTGTACAGCACCTCTAGAGAATCTTTAGCCCAGCTGCCTAGAGAGAGAGAAGAGAGAAATTTTGACCTTTGTTAAGTTCTTAGACCCAACTTCTAAGAGAGGAATGGTGGAATCTCATTATGGACTTTCAATGGACTTCAAATGCTTCCCCATCAGAGAAGAGGGCAAACTCTTAATGCAGGTGCCAGTCTATGGGATTAGAAAGTGGGATTCACCAGAGACAGAACACGCACATACACATAAACACACACATTTATATGTGTATATATGCATACACATATATGTTTATATATATACATATGTGCATATCTTTATATCTATATAAACATACATGCATGTACATATGTATGTATATACACAGAGGCATGCACACACATTCTTTATGGTCTGTGAATATTTTATGTTGTTTTCATTTTCTCTGGAGTGTAATAAGGACTACTGACAGCCACCTTTCAACTTTGCATCGCCTTTGGATTCTTTAGAGGTTATTGCATTCCATGTATCCAACCATCTAGTATCACCAGAAGAATATTGGTATAAAAATGAATTTTTGTTCCAGAGAAACTCTTGAGGTCCTTGAAAAAGCTACACAATTTCTCAAAGAGAATACAGACTACAAACTACCTCCTATTTAATTTTGGGTCCATCTCGTTTTTCCTTCTGCAGTTCATCTTCAAGATATATGTACTGATAAACCCCTTCAATGGATTGTTTGTCCAACTGTATAATCATAATCTGGACAATGGAAACTCTTCATCTGCTTCACTTTTCTAGTATGAAATGTTAGGACACATGTTTGAGAGCAAAAATACAAAAACTAGTATTTGTAAAAGTACTGCAGGTTTATCTCTCTTAAGATGTATTTGCGTTTTTATCTAGTTAAAATTTAAAAAGCAAAGCATTTCATCAAATATTAGGAATATAACTGAGTCACTTAAAAGCCTGCTTCTTTAAACAATATTCATATCTGACAGTAGAACATGTTGTGAAGGTCATTTACATAGTGTCATATATATACATATATACATATTGTACCAAATTTCTTAGTCTTCCTGAAAGCATTTAATAATAAGTTTTACAGCTTGACCTCAACACATATATTGATGAAATTTTCACTTTCTCCATTTCTGCTTTCCTGCTCTCATGTACTCAATAAATCAATCCCAAATGCCAAAAGGCAAATACCATTTTTCAAATAGAAGCCTGAATTATCAGTAAACAGCCCAGGAAGCTATTAAAAAGCAATAACAATAAAAGGGAAACAATAAAATTATTATATCTAATTAAGACTTTTAATATGACTAAAGTATAAATTTCAAATATCTGACTTCATTTTGCATAAAGCTGAGGTGATGATCACTCTGAAAAAGGAAAATGAAAACTCATTTAAACTTGATTTTTAAAAATATACAAAACCAATTCATTTACTGCCTTGGACCCATTGAGCAATAAGGGAGGAAGTACCTACAGGAACTTTGATCGCAGATTTTAATTTAAAAAATAATTTTTTAAACTTTTTTATCATTGTCAGGACTACCACTATTCTCTTGGTTACCAAGGTTCCAACCAAGAAGTCAACTTTCACTCTCTACTCATGGTCATCCCTCATATCCAAAGAAGATGCCAAGTAGGAAGGCAGATTAATGCATTTCCATAAACCTCTTTTCTATTTGTTGATCTTGTGAGCTTTCATGGAGTCAGCTATCATCACTAAACAAATTACTGTCAATTCTATATTCCCTTCTGTTTCAATTCTGTATCAGCCCCTCATATCAAATTGTCTAATATGCAACTTCAAAGTCTTCTCAGTATCTTAAATTCTTCATACCCTAAATCAAATCTTATCCTACCTTTCCTGTAAACCCACTTTCCTCCTAACTTTTTTATTTCTGTTGAGGGTACCAGCATTTTTTTTCACATGCCTAGGTTCATAATATAGAATTCAAACTCAATTCTTCTCCCTCCCTTCTCCCCACCACACCTAATGACATGTCACATTAATTTTACCTTCACAATATCTTTAACATCTATCCCTTTTTCTCTATTTATACTACTACCACCCTAGTTCAATATCTCATCACCTTTTCCTTGGATTATTGCAATTCCTTCCTAATTTTTCTCCCCAAATTCAGTCTTTCTCTTTTTTATTCATATTCCACACAATAGTCAAATTGTTAATAATACAATAATAATTGCCTATCCCATGAGCGAGAATTTTTATTGGTTCCCTGTTGCCTCTAGGAACAAATAAAATCTCCTTTGTTATCATTGAAAGCCCTTCACAATCTGGTTCCAGCCTACCTCTTGTAGCTTATTACATACTCCTCCTCCACACATGCTCTACTGTTCAGTAATCCAGCCAAACTCTTCTTTTGATATTTACTACATGAAACATCCCACATCTCCATGTCTCTCCACAAGCTGTCCACCATGACAGAAAAATTCTTTTTCCTCATTTCTACTTCATGGAATCCTTGAGTTCCTTCAAGTTTCAACTGGTGTCAATTTCTATAAGATGATTTTATTGATTTCCTCATGTATTAATGTTCTCTCCCATTACTTTCTGTTTATCTTGCAAATATCTCATACTTAATCTTTTATAAACTTATATATTACATCAGCAGAATGTAAGCTCCCTGATGGAAGGAACTATCTTTCTTTTATACTATACACTTGTATATTTAGCATCTAGTGAAGTGGTAGATTGATAACAAAATAATTATTTGATTGTTACTTGATTAATAGCCAAAGCTTAATAATGGTTAGCTGAATTAGCTTTTTAAAATCTTCTTTCTTTAATTAGGGAAGTATAATAATGAATTTTCATCATTCTGTATGTACTCTAGTGGTTAAAGTGATGAACAAACATTGAGTTGACTCTTCTGGATTCTGCTGCTAATTTAATGGATAACTTAGCAAGTATCTCATTTCCCCCAAAATTTCTGAAGGGAGAAAAACAATAATATATATTAAGCATATTTCCTAAGGAAATTATAAGGCTGAACATGATATCATATTAGAAGATAATCAGAAAGAGCATAGCACTGGAGTTCCACATCTTTTGTATCCCTTACAGTGTGCAGATCACTACTAGGCACAGAGTAGATACCTAAGGGGAACAACAGAAATACCAACTTATTTGACTGACGCACAGAAAGAGCCTTAAATAGACTTAGAGCTATTCACGATTTGAATGAAGCTCCTTAGGAGGAAGAAAGTTCATCATTATTAGAGATAATTTTTCTGGAATGTTGTAGAGGAGATTCCCATTAAACCAACAGGTGGGACTTTATCACCTCTAAAGTTTCTTACAAATCAGAGAGTCCATAAATCTATGGAAACCTCACATACATAAATTAACTTTTCATCCTTCACCTCTACATTTAGTTATGATTTGATGAAATAAAAATAGTGTTGTATTTAAAGTCAAATGACTCGGGTTGAAATCCTAGATCTGACACATACTAGCTACATGATCATGGTCACTTAATGTCAAAGCCTTCATTTCACTGACTATAGAGGAGAAAGAAAGCAATTGTGGTGACAGAGGGGAAATGGAGAAAAGCCATTTTATAAATCTGAAACATTGTTTTCTTTCAAATTAAACCTTAAGAATTTTTTTCTGCCCATGTGGTTTTCATAAATTTTTCCTTCATATCCATTTTTCTTTTCAGTTCATTCTGTTCATTGGGCTCAATCCCAATTTCACTCTCAATTTTGCTTATTACTCTGAATATTTCCTCCCTAGCCTTGCTTTCTTCTTTGTTAACCATGGCTATGTCTTACCTGTCCCCTTTTCTTTGTCCATTTTCAATTGATAAGCACAACATAATTCTTTTTCCCATTCTGAGAATCCTAATGTAATAATTTTCTGTCAATGATTATAGTTCATATCTATAAAAAGTTTTACGATTTACAGAATTCTCTACATGTTATTTCATTTGATCCTCATGAGAATCTCATGAGAAAAATACAGGTAATATTATGCTAATCTTACTGAAGAAACTAAAGTTGAGAGAACTTACATGATTTCCCTAAGGTCATAAACCTACAAAAGGGCAGAGATAGGATTTGAAGTCGTCTTCTTACTTTAAATATAGTCCTTTAAAAAAAAAAAAACTATGCTGAGTAGGCAGTTCAAATTCATAAGCTCTAGGAAAAGGAAGTATATGTTGTGAACCCAAATGCAGGATTACATTTATTTATATTAATAAGAAAATTATTTTACTATTTCTATGATTCCATACTTCTTTATAAGTTTAAAGTAAATGTTTCACATAAGTATTTTTAAAATAAAACCCATTGACTCACATATGTCAATAATTGTCTCCACAAATCTTATTTAACATATGAATAAGTAATCCTAGGAAGCTAAAGAATTCTTACCAATGGAAAAACTCAATTATCAAGCTTCCTTCTAAAGATGAGAGAGAGACAGAGAGAGAGAGAGAGAGAGAGAGACAGAGACAGAGACAGAGACAGAGACAGAGACAGAGACAGAGAGAGAGAGACAGAGACAGAGACAGAGACAGAGAGAGACAGAGAAAGGGGGGACGGGTTATGTTAGCACATAATTAACAGCCAGCTCTCCAATAATAGTAATGTATTCATGAAATACATCTAAATTTACTTTACATTATTATTTTCCCTATCACTTTCATAAGTGTAAACAATCAACAAAACAATATATTTGCTCTGATTTGAAGTGGGGTTTTTTTTGTATCCAATGTATAAATGCTCATACTGAAAATTTTACAACTGACTTTCACAAGCAAGTTTGAGTTGCTTACAGCATATTCCTAGATAGTTATCTAACTAGATGATAGGTAGACAGATAGATAAATAGAGGGAGAGGGAGAGAGAGATGATAGATAGATAGATAGATAGATAGATAGATAGATAGATAGATAGATAGATAGATAGATAGATAGATAGATAGATAGATAGATGGATGGATGGATGGATGGATGGATGGATGGATGGATGGATGGATGGATGGATGGATGGATGGATGGACGGACAGAGAGAGAGACAGAGAGAGAGAGAGAGACAGAGACAGAGACAGAGACAGAGACAGAGATGGATGGATAGATATCCACATACAGTTACATCTAATGCTTACTACATGCCAGGCACTGTGCTAAGCCCTGGTGGTATAAATAAATAAATTCCCTTAAGGAATTTAAATTCTACTGAAGGAAGAAAACACATAAAGTGAGCTGGAAAATGGGAATGGACAGTAGGAGGGCTGCTAATTAGGAAGTGGAGAAGTCTGGAGAATGAGAAGTGGAGACAGGAATGAAATAAGAACGGTCTGGATGACTCATTAAAGTGAGATCTAGGCTAAGCTGAACAATGAGGAGAGTGAGCCTCAGAGTGCTTGCCTTTGATTTCACAATTTAACAATTAGTTTCTTCCAGTTTCCATTATTTGCTAAACTATATGACTATTAGCAGACTGAACATTTATTTCTTCTTATTTTCTATTTCTCTCTTCTCCCTATTATCAAAATCATCACAAGTCAAAATTTAGTTCTAATTTTCTGGCAAGATCTTTCTTAGTTTATTCCCTTAGAGTTAATATATAACTCCTGGATGAGAACAGGCTAATTGCTAGATGTACAATCTTATGCATATGCCACACCACTAGTCATGCACTGTTTCAATTTATTGTTTTTTTTTTTCTTTCTCCCAGAAAACAGATTCATAACCCATCATACACATGCTCAGTCTTGTTATGGCACACACAGAGTACTACAGAAGATGCAAACAGCTCAAAACACCCCTCATTTCCACAACAGATGACTGGGGTATCCAGGCTTTTCTCAACCATTTTATCAAACAATAGGATCCAAAGAGGATCACTGCCTAGCACTTGAACTGTACTGGTATTTCTTCCTTTATACCTAAAACTTCTTTATTTAACCTTAACCTTATTAGGTTAAGGAAGGTAGAAAATAAATATTATGGTTGACCTCATTGTCACAAACCTAATTTTACTTTGATCTTCAGGCTGGTTTTCATTTGGATCAGCCAAAGTATTTATCCAATTGCCCATACATATGATACGTAGATTCATATATAACTTTTTTAATGCTAACTTCTGATGAGGAAGCACAATTTACATGAACACTATTTTTTCTGTATTGTTTTTGCTTGCTGCACTTGAAAACATTTTACCAAAGATAAAAATATTCATTTTGACTTTGTCCTATGCCTAACAACTTCATTTTCAAAATAATTCTTTACAAATAATCTAATTCTCTTTTGCTACAACTTGCACCTGTTTTCCTTGTATTCCTGGTAACTATCTTTTTACATGTTTAAAACATATGAATCAACTTCCCCTTCTCTACACAACCCTCTCAAGTTTTTTAACCTTTTTCCATATGTAGGGTACGCGTATGTTGCCTCCGTAAGTTGCATATGTCCATATGGCTTTGTCTAAATTTGGCTTTTAAGGGGCATAAATGGATGTATCTAGAGTCTTGCCCACTCTCTTCCAATGAAGACTTTTATTCCTGCCTGGAGTAGAGCAGAATATTGGACCCATGAGGCTGGTCTGCTCAGGTGACCTCAGAGTGCAGATATTGGAAGATAACGATATCTATCTGCCCCATTATGTTCTAGGCAAGAGAGAAAGTCAGATAAAAGCATGGAAGCAGGAGATGGAGCACCATATATGAAGAAGAACACAAAGGCCCATTTGGTTGAATCAACATGTAAGTAGAGGAGAATAATGTGGATAATGTCTGGAAAGTTAGACTTGGGTTGATTTGTGAATGACTTTAATTGTCAAACAGAAAAATTCATATTTGATTCTGGAGGTTATAGTCACTGGAGTTTATTGAGTAGGGAAACAATGTCATATTTACAGTTTAGAAAAATGAGTTTGACAGCTTTGTGGAGGATACATTGGAGTAGGGAGAGATTTAAGGCATGAGGACCAATTAGAAGGCTATTGTAATAGTATAGGTAAGAGATGAAAAGGAACTGAGCTAGTATGTTGACCTCCAGATTGAGAACTCAGAAGTATAGAATGAAGCTTAATTTTTTCTTTCATTATTTTTCCTTTCTTTTCCTTTTTTGTTCTTCAACATGGCTAATACAAGAACATATTTTGCATTATCATATACACACACTCATACATAATGGGTATTTGTATTTCTTTCTTTAGCAACGAGTAGAGGAAGGGGTGGAAGGAGGGAACCATATGAAACTTAAAATAATTAAATTAAAATCAGTTCCTTCTCCTGTTTCCTCCATTCCCCTTTCTCTGAGATTATCTTGCATGTACAGTGTACATATTTTATATGTACAGTTATTTATATGTATATTAAAACGTGAGTTCCTTGAAGGCATGCTTTTTTTAAATTTTTTGCCTTTTTTTGTATCTCTAACTCTTAGCAAAGTGACTGTCACATAATAAGTCCTTAATAAATACTTGTTGACTGACTGACTTATTTACTTGTCTTGCTTCTGCCTTCTCTGGGTTTGCCAAGCAAGAGATGACAGTTGTAGACTTGATGTCCTTTTGTTATAACACTAGGCTTGACAGATGTGCCTGTTTAGCAGTCAAATGTCATACAACCTTGATATATACTAGTCTACAAATTCCAATCTATATATTTCCAGACTGAGAAAAATAAAACATTTCAAAATGATGCCTTTAGCCATTAATATCATCTCTCGAGTCTATAATAAAATGTAATATGAGATCTATGCCTTTGGTAACAATTTAATGTTTTTACGTGCACATTCCTAACTATTTTTGCCTTTTTTTGTTATACCTTAGTATGCCTGGGATAAGTACATGTGAAGGGATCTATGCATCTCCAGAAGTAACAGTAATAGAAATATATTTGTATATTAATGAAAACAGTTTCATCTATGAATAACACACACAAGAAGAATTTGACCAAGATCTGAACATTTCTCTTATAGATACGAATAAATATTTTTAAAGGTACCAACAAGGAGTCAGCTGGGCAAGATGAGCCTATTAGTCAATATTAATCTCATCTACAGGGTTTCATGCATCATTATGAATTTCATTTTTTAAGGCATACTTGCTGATTAAGTTAACTTCATTATCTTTGACACAGTTTATCTAACATCCAAAAATCTAGCAGCATTTAAGTGAAGGAGAAAGGTTTTTGGATCAATCAGGCATATGTGTGTATGTAGCCTCATGTCCCAAGGGTAAAAGAAATGCGTGGCAGACCAGTTAGCATTTTAATGAACATTTGAATCTCTTCCTTCTGCTTATGCTAAGATCGTAGATTTAGAGCTAGATGGTCCCTTAGTGATCATCTAGTCCATCAATTTTCAAACTTTCTGTTCTCAAGGCCTACACTCTTAAAAATTGTGAAAAACACCCCAGCCCAAACACATACATGCACAAAGAACTTTTGTTTATATGGCTTATACACACACACACACACATTCGCCATTTTAAAAATTAAAACATTTTAATATTACTCCGAAAATAGTTTTGATCTCAATGACTCCCTTCAAGAATCTTTGGGCCCCCAGCAGTCCCTCGACCACACTTTTAGAAGTAATGATGAAGACCAGTACTCTTGCTTTACAGATGAGGGATCTGGGGTTCAAATAGCTTAGTGACTCATGCAAAGCCATACAGGTTGTATGTGCCAGAACCAGAATGGAACTTAATTGTTAGAATCCAGAGCATTTTCCTCTCTGTCCATGTCTATGTCTTCCAATTCTGTATTGGAATGCACTATTTTATGTAAGAGATCTTATAATAGTTTTATCTTTTATGATAGTTTTAAAATATATTACCATAGCTTTAAATCTTTTTGTATTCATTGAGGCTTTTAGAAATTGCTTTTTAGTGAGGGGATATGGGTTTCTGGGTGAACTTTAAATGTATACATACATATACACTCATAATACATATATGTGTTGTGTAAAATATATGTATGTAGAATAAATATACACACATATGCCAACTATGTTTACACATATGAAAACATATTCTAAATATTTATTTACCCGTATATGACAGCATCAACACTTAACAGCTATGCAACCTTAATAAAGTCATTTAGCCTTTTTGATCTTTAATTTCCTCATCTAAAAAATGAGAGCAATGATACTTTTAGTACCTATGTCAAACTTAAAAGGAAAATATTTTTTAAATCTTAAAGTTTTATTTATATGTAAGTTGTTATTATACTTACGGTCTTTGAGTTTGGTTTTGATGATGATAAATATAACTGTCATTCAAGGACCAACCTATTTAAGCTAAGAGAAATTCAACACCAAGTTGGGTACAGAGTTGCGAATTTTCCTTTCTTTGATAATTGGTTGATTGGTCATTAAATTATAAAGCATGATCTGTGTCATTCCCGCAGCTCAATTATGGATCTTTGAAGTATTTTAATAATCAACCAACAGACTGGGAAGGGTCTTCAAGATAACTGAAGTCTATTTCCCTTATTTTACAGATGAGGAAGCTGAGGTTTAAAAATTAGCTAACTTCCTCAGTGTTAGTTAGCAACAGAGATGGAAGCAAAATATAATTGTAGAGACTTATTCAATGCTCTTTCTGCTTTACCATCTCTTATTCAATAGGCAAATGTTCCCTTATTGAACAAAAAATCTGAGAGACTTTTATTTTGCTTTTGTGCTTCTAACACTAAATGCAATGCCTGGCACATAAGAGCTGCTTTATAAATGCTTATTAATAGCATGAGTTTCATTCCATTTACTTGGAGAACTACTATTTTAAACATATTAGAGTAATATGAATATCAGTTATAACAAAATCAGAAGATGTGTTTTCTCAAGTCATGGTGGTATGTTGGATAGTATAATAATCTCTAAGAAGAAATTAAAATGGAAAGATATGGACGGTGAAGAAAGATGGACAGTTTGCTTTGGAGGGTTGAAACTGATACTTTTGAGTTGACGTACTTGAAAGAATAAGCTTTTTGAAAACAGAACATTTTTGTCTTGTGTGGTTTTTTTCTTTAGAACTAAACAGGTGAATAATTAGCTTAATTCATGTTTGTGAAAGAGTAGGGAATGGTTTTCTTTATCTCTTGGGAACATATCCAAACCTTTTCTTAATTATTTCACTCACTTAAAATTATTTTAGTAATAATTATTAATCATTGGATCAATCATATCACAGTTATAAGGATTTGGTAAGAACATATCCCAACCCCTTCCCCTATGCAAAGAAGGCTATTTTTTTCTTAAAATTTTCACACTAACATCTTAGTTGGCTCAGGAGACGAAAGCTGTTGACATTACTTCCAGACCACCAGAGTATGAAATTATCCGTGAAGCTCTCTAGAGACCCTCTGAAAGTTTGCTGGTGGTATCACAATGTGTAGTCCACACAAAGAAGTTTCCTTCAGCTGAATCAACTTGGTGTCCTCAAATCCAATCTTTGTTGAGTATCTTTCTATGGCCAAGTAAATCTCCTCTTGTTAGCTGCTGAATGACTTACACATATTTCATTTTGTTGCAATAACAAAGCTAAACAATTAAAGAACTGGCTTGAACTAGGTCTAGGCTAGAACAAAGGGAAACTACAAGTTTAATTTTAAGATGTTTCTCTAACAGCAACGGTAAGAAATTCATAGAATTATCTTGCAGAAAATGTAAGGAATAAAATCCCAATGGAGGATTATTTTTCAAATTAGTCCAATGACTATTTTATCCAATCAAATATCCAATGGCATGTGGAAAGTAATAGACATTTTAACAGTATATTTAATTATAGCGATTCAATAGAAGCCCCTCCCCCAGGAAGCAAAATAAAAGCTTGACCCTCTTAGTCTATATTAATTATGCTATTTCTGTATCTTACAGAAGCATTAAAAAGGGATTCCAAATAAATACTATAATATATAATGATTAAGATAGAGGATTATGACAATGAGTATAATTGTATAGTAGATGTGTGAATGAAGGAAGTTTCATCTTCATTACCTATTGTATTTGAGGGCCTACTAGGAGAACATCACTTAACAGAGAATGAAGTGACAGGCTGCATGACCCTGCTTCCTGATTCCCTTAATACTTGACATTTAGAGCTACAATTTAATTAAATTTTCAGCAGCTTTATCTTCTACCTGGTCATTTACTGTGCCTTGGTATCAGATTCTTGCTTTTAAATCTTATTTTTATCCCCCTTCATATTTTCACTTATATCTAGAAAAGTTACTTATGTCTTAGATGGAAGCTGTAAAGAAGGAATGAATGAAAAATCATTTATTAGTACTCAGGATGTGCCAAACACTGTGCTAAATGCTGTAATTACAAATGTAGAAGTGAAAACACTGCCTACTCACAAGATTCTCTTGTTTTAATAGAGAGACCCAACACACACAAGTGATAGACAGGGAAAAGTCTTTTGTTTTGGAATTACTGAGATGCTGAGAGGAGCTGTAGAGAAGTGGACCTGCATACCCTTTATAGGAGCAACGTCAGAACTGATTTCATTACGACTCTGGAACTAGAAAGGTAGAAGAGGGATGGGCACAGGGGGATCCGTGCAGCACAGGGGAAGCAGCATACAATATGCAATGGAATAACATGCAATGAAACAAGAGATGGTGAGAAGAAAGGAAAGCATGGCTGGGGCTGGCCTGCCTGGGTACAGTGGGTCATAGAAGACATCACCATTCAGGAGCGATGGAGGGGAAGTACAGAGCCAGCGTTTTAGAGGAGAAAGGACAATGGAAAAACATCCCAAGGTTTGTTTTTTTGTTTGTTTTGTGGGAAAGAAATGTCTGAACTCCCCTCACCAAGGCAGATGAGCAGTTGCTCCTTTGGAACTCTTAAAAGAGTTTCTCGAATCATGGAAAGATGGAATAATTTGTCCAGGATCACACAGCCAGTCAATAAGTTTTGGGGGAGGGGGAAAGGGGGGGCACTAGAATCCAGACTTACTCCAAGGCTGCCTTCCCTCTCTATCCTCTCTGCCAGACGGTGCTGTTGCAGAAAGTCTTTGTAAGCCTCAAATAGTGCTCTCTCTCTCTCTCTCTCTCTCTCTCTCTCTCTGTATATATATATATATACATATATATAAACTTTCACCATTATGCCAGGTTTTTCTCTTTCTTTTCCATTATCTAGGTTTAAAAAAATGGCTATTAAATAGTTAAGAGAGAAATAAAAAGGTAAGTAGACAACAGAGATAGACAGAACATTTATTAAGTGCTTTCTTTGTGCAAGACAGTGGACTAAGTCGTGGGGATGGACGCACGTAAAATCAAATATGATCTTACCTGCCCTCAAAGAGCTCCCATTTTAATAGGGGAAGACTACACATAAAACAGTTCCAACAAGCATTGGGGTATTGCTCTGAAAGTTCCATAAGTGGCAGTGAACTGGTAAGGCAAAAGACCTACCTTTCAAAGGAAAAAAAAGGGAGTCTTCATTGGAGTCTAAGCTTCTAATGAGGTGGAGACAGTTAGCTTCATGTATAATTTCATAATCTGGTGATCAGGAAGTACTGTCAACAACTTTAGTCTCCTGAGCCAACTAAGACACTAGTATGAAAATTTTAAGAAAAAAATAGCCTTCCTTTCACAGGGGAAGGGGTTGGGATTTGTTTTTACCAAACCCTTATAATTGTGATATGATTGATCCAGAGTTAAAATAATGTTAAGTGAGTGAAATAAGGCTGCCACTTAAGAAAAGGGTTGGATACATTCCCTAGAGATAAAGAAAACCATTCCCTACCCTTTAACAAACATGAATTATTCCCCTGTTTAGTTCTGAAGAAAAAAACCCACAAAAGACAAAAATGTTCTGTTTTCAAAAAGCTTATTCTTTCAAGTCCATCAGCTCAAAAGAATGATCAATTTCACCACTCCAAAGATGCTGGAGACTGGAGGACATGGCAATAGTGACCTAATTCCAGACAAAGTAAAGCAAAAAGATTATTATTTTCAAAATATATTAAATTTTGGACAGTAGATAAATGGTTATGTTTTTCAAGTTGTTCATAGTGATTTAGGAAGCTTTTTTTTTCAATATAATGGCCAAGGTAGATGGTGAACTAAGAGTTTAGCCAGCAGGCATAGCAGACAGTGAGAGAAAGCCTCCTTGAAGAGGCCCTGGGCTTAAATCCTTGCTTTGGTACTTACTAGAAACTTGATTATGAACAAGTCACAGCCTCTCTAGGTCTCCATTTTCTTAACTATAATGAGTTAGTTGAAATAGTTGATCTCAAAAGTCCCTTTATGATCTAAATCTTATGCCCTTAAGGCATCTCTGGCTGAGTTGCAAAGCCAATCATAAATGCCTTTTTAATTATTTCACTTACTTCAGTATAGGATTTTTGAAATAATGTATGCAATTGAAAGTTATCTTCTATTACTATTGCACTCAATGTATTTACTGAAGTCTGTTCAATCCCTTCTTTATGTTATTTCAATTAATATGAATATTTAAAATGGAGGAAAACAAGAGTCTCATTTTTATTACAAATTTTTATTACCCTGTATTCTTCTAAATAATGCAGCAGTCCCAGGATCAATAAGAATAAGAGTTTAATGTAGTTTTAACCCAATTTCATTTCCAAAACTCTGGGAGTAAGATGAGAGTTATTTACTCAAGCTGACAGAAAGCAGTTCAATATCTCACTACAGCACTTGCAATGCCAGTAGCATGTTAATTCTGTGTTTCAGTTGCTATGAGAAGGTGAGTTCAGTAGAGTAAAATTCTTTCAATGAGTAAGTGAAAACTTGAAAATTTAAAAGTTGTGAACCAAAAACATTTTATTGAAGGAATATGGAATAATATTGACTTCTTACAGCTTTAGAGGGGAAAGGGTAAATATGGCTTTATAGGCAGAACTTTCTGACTACACTTCCAGTGTATTGGGGGAAGTACTTACTTCTAGTACAACTTTAGAGAAAAAGGAACTTAGGACATTCCACTGTGGCTCATGAGCTTGCTTAAATCATGTGTGCATATACACATATACATATACATACGTACATACACACATACATGTATGTGTGAGAGAAAGAGACAGAGACACTGAGACAGAGAGAGACAGAGAAACAGACAGACAAAGGGTCTGCCTAATGAGTCCCAGATCTGAGAATCACGAGCTCTGCCTGGTACAAACTCAAAATGGATGCTTGGACAAACTACTTCTTGAAGTTTGTGACAATATGGAATAGAAAAGCCTAGTTCTCTACTTCAGAGCATACACAGTTATTCTTTATTTCTTGTCTGCATACTATGTGGTACAGAAAAGCCCTCTAATAGGTTTCTTAAAACCAAATGCACATAAAAAGTGCACTAACTGGTTAAGATGATTTTCCAGGTGATGACTGAGGCCAGGAATGAAATAAGCATCCAAGTGGGGAGGAAAAGGTAGTGCCAACAACCTACTCTCCCTACTCCAACATGTAGTAATGAGTACCTAGAGCAATTGTTTTCTTTCTCTGTTGTGCTGCATCCTTCCCTCTCTAAAGTGAATGAGTGTGAGAGAAGGAATTGATTCAGCTTGTGAACTTTGAAAAAACTACCAGAGTCCATGAACTAGAATCCATACCAGTTTTAGGATAGTGGAGCCTGGTACATCAGCACGGACTTTAGAAAAAATCTGTGAAATTCATCAAGTAATCAAAAAGTCCAGCAGTCAAGTCTTCGTGTTTTGTAAGCAAAGACACTGACATATTCACTGGCAAAGTGAACATGGTGGTGGGGAACTGATTGTAGCTATCACTTTAAGACTGAACCCATTCTTCCATGAATGAAGTTATAGAGGGGAAAATATGCCTTGTTGGGGGGTAGAGAGCTAATATATTTTGTTCTTGCCATATCTTTTCAGTAACTATCCCTTTTTAAAAGCTATTTTATGTTAGTTGGTTAATCAATACTCAGGAGAAATTAAGTGGTTAATTGATAATAATTGATAATAGTATCACTGATGAATGCTATGTTTTTGAGAATATGTTAACTGGCACTGGCGAGATGTCTGAAAAGGTAAATGAGTCAACTTATACTGAGGAGACTAGAATTGGACCTTGAGTTGGAAACACACAAAATGTACACACACACACACACACACCCTGGGGAAAGAATTCTTTAATCAACAAGAAATACTGTGCAAACTAGATAGCAGTTTGGTAGGAAATAGACTTGTATCAGCAACTTAAACCATATACTACAATACCTCACAAATTATAAATAACTTAAATTGTATATATGTATATATACATACACACATACATGCATATACATATGCAAATTATGTCTATTAAAATTTTTTTAAAACCACATTTTTAAAACTAAAGAATGAATGGTTATCCCTTTCACAACTAAATAGAGGGTGAATGGATACTATAAAAGATAACATATATGAGTTTTATTATTAATCTTTCTCTCCTTGTACCCCTCATTTTGGTCTCTGCCTGTCTGTCTGTCTCACACACAAAGATACCTCACAGTGGAGCTGTGATTATTTCATACATTTTGGAAATCAATTTGGAATTATCTAAGACGTATATATGAAATTGTTCATACCATTTTGTTCAGCCACTATTACTTTTATATCCTAAAGATAAATGACAATAAATACATACACAAACCTATTAATGCAACTAAAATAAAAGAAGCATTAAACGTAATAGCAAGAAGATGGAAACAAATTATGTGACTAAGTTGAAATGTTACTATGCCATAAGTAACAATGGATGTGAAGAATTAAAAAAAAAACAACAGAAGACACACAAAACGACACACACAATAACTAAAATTATAAATGAAATTAGCATTCAGTAGTAACAAAACTCAGATTGAAAACACTGGACAGTTTTAACACAATGTATTAAAAAAGGCGATATAAGGACACTCTCAATGTCTCTCTTGAGAACTTGGGAATTGATTGTGTGATGTGAGAGACACTGGCACAGGACCACTCAGTATGCTGCACTCACATCAGAGAAGGTTCTGTGCTCTATGAGCAAAGCAGGGTTGAAGTAGCTCAAAAGAAATGCTAGGGGAACAAATTTAAAGAATCTACTCCAAATGTTCACTGAGGCTATTTGCACCGGACGTGTGGTAGAGCATTCTGAGCTCATACTGGTCTGATCAGCCATAGTCAGACACACTATAAGTTGACTCGGGCATAATGATGTCAATTTGCTCCTCTTTGAGAATGAAGGATAACAATCAACGAAGAATCAATTAGCAAAGTATAAGGTTGTGAGCACTAGGGGTCACAATTGGTCTTTTAAGCTCTTTTCCTTAACTATTATCAGAACTACTATGGGGCAGCTAGGTGGTACAGTGGATAGAGCATCCGTGCAGGAGTCAGGAGGACCTGAGTTCTAATCTCACCTCAGACACTTGACATTCACTAAATGTATGACCTTGGACAAGTCACTTAATCCCAATTGCCTCATCCTGGGTCATCTCCAGTCATCCTGATGACTATCTGGTCACTGGATTCAGATGGCTCTGGAGGAGAAGTGAGGCTGGTGACCTGCACAGCCCTCCCTCACTCAACACAAAGTCAAGAGAATGTCATGTCATTTCTCTGATGGCATGGTCTTCTTTGGCAAAAAGGACAAACACACATACATCAGGAATACTACACTGTTCAGGGATTTTTTAGTTTACTGGGAGTTGAAGAGAATTTTAGAAATAAATTATCAAACAAAAAAATAAATGTTTACTTTTGAATAAACTGCTTTAAGTACCACTTGTCATAATTTTACTTATAGCAATTTTAATTTTATTTAACTAAATAATAAACTCTGCCTCATGGTCATGTAATATTTAATTGGTAACCAGAATATGCAGCCACTTTCAGAACTGTAGCGTGTACTATCAAGTGCCATTTTTCGTTTTATGGGTAACACTTTTACGGTAAGATCTCTTACATTTAGATTCTTACTTTAAAGATGAGAATCAGAGATTGAATTCCTGGGAGACTGCATACTTTTCATGCATTTTAAGTAGTTCTTTACTGCTGTGGTTATTACAGTAAGTTAATAGTTTTTGTTCTTTTTTCCCCCAATAATATACTGAAATCTTATTATCTTCTTTAAACATGTCGTGTTTAACAAATGAACTTTAAGGACAAGCCATCAAGATTACCCAGTTACTTTAATACATCTATTTTTTTTTTTTTTTATAAAATATTTATTTTATGGAGTCCAGTAGCAGTGGAAAGAAGACAACCTCTCTAGGGCTCAGTTTTCAAAACTTAAAATGAGGCGAATGTACTGGATACCTTTTGCAATCCCCTCCAACTCTTTTATCTAGAATACCTTTTTTTTTTATTATGCCAAATTACCAATAAAATAAATTATTTTCTACAAGCTTAAGGGAATATTAGAAGTTAAAGAATTTGTATAATAGTTTTTACATTGTATAAAAGGCTAAGTATACTATATTTCTTTTCTGCAGCATTTATTTTAGAAACTGGTCTTTTAAAATACAGTGTGCCATGATCATTATTAGAAGCACTTTGGCACTGGAGTAGCCCTGAGGCAAAATAAAGAAAAGGAATTCTTTTTGGCCATGAAAGTTTTTGATGGATATGCATATGGTAATTCCTTTCTCCCAGATACCCATTTTTCTCCCCAAGTAATACCTTTCCTATCATGGAAGATGGGATACTTCCTTACTATATTTCTTATACTTAAGTGCCACTGTATTCTGGGAGGATCTTGCTATTGATTAAGTTTTCAAACTTTGTTCTCATGTGAGTCATTTAGTACTTCTCTCTCCCTTCCATTCCTTCTCAGGGAAAACAAGTCGAATCCTCCTTCCACACAATAGTCCTATAAACATCATGGTACTTGAGTTCCAAGGCTTCCTTCTGAAGGATTGTAAATGGCACATATTCTCAAAGGAACCGAACTTGCCAATTCTGTAGTCCACATATTGGCATTTGTAATTAGAACAGTTTTAATACCACCTCCTCCCCTTCAGACCAAGCAAGGGTTGGTAAGTCTGAAGTGATCGGAAGATGAAGGACATATTTTCTGTGTTCTGTGATGAGTCATGTGATCCATTTGTATATACCTAGCCAAATGCTTTGAATAGAATGGGCTCTTGATAAACATTTGTTGAATTAAGATGGAAAAAATTGAGATTAGAAGCTGTTCCTGTAGTGACCTGTAGTGATTAAGTCTCATTGGCCAGGACTGTAGTTGGTCATAACGCTATCAAATCTGGTTCAATCAAGAAGTGCTATAAGAGACACAGATAATACAGTAGAAAAGATATTCTTGAGAATCAGAAGACCTGGGCTTTATTCCCTCCTTTTCTTTGGGTATCAGTTTCCTCATCACTTGAATGAAGGTATTGAGTGAGATAATGTTTCATGTCTCTTTTGATTCCAGTATTCTGCAGTTGCACTGCAAATTCCCCACGTATAGTAATTCTGCAAAGGCCATCGGATCATGAGATCATAGATCTCAGAGCTACAAAAGTGCTTAGAAGGCATCTAGTCTAAACCCTTCATTTTACAGTTGTGGAAACTAATTTCCAGAAATGGAGTTCAAGTGACTTGTTCAAGGTCACAAATGTGCCTGAATTATGGATTACTGAATTACGAAAAGCCTGTTAGAACTGATGTAGTTTGGGATTGATGGCAAACCGAAAATGTTAACATATAAGATGGTTTCCACCTGTATTGAATTCAAGCACTTAATTAAACCATCTCCCAGTCAAGTGGCAAGGTTTATGATAATGCAAATAGTAGCAGGCTGGGTTCCCGATGAATCCTCAACTTAATGGAGGTCAGACTGATGCCTATATACAAAACGGATAGTGATAGTATCTAAGAGTCAAGGAGTGGTAAGTAGTCTGGCATCCTCCAGATGAACAGTGAAAGGACTGTCAGGTAGGCTGATTAGGTGATCTAGATGGAATTAAGGAGTGGTCAGCATATTCAAATAGTCTGGAATGGGCCCAGTACAACAGTGAAAGACATGTTAAGTAAGCTAATTAGGTAATCTAGGTGGGCTGGACTGGGTCAAGTACCTAGGTGAGTTCTTTGAGGGCAGGCAATATCTTATTTGATTTTACATGTATCCCCAGGAAATAGTCCAGTGCCTTGCACAAAGAAAGCACTTAATAAATGTTCTATCTGTGTAATCTACTTACCTTTCTTTCTATTTGTCTTCTATCTAATAGTTATTTTTTAATGGAAAAAATGAAAAAATGACGACAGTTCGTGTGTGTGTGTGTGTGTGTGTGTGTGTGTGTGTGTGTGTGTGTGTGTACACATACAGAGAGAGAGGGTGCTATTTAAGGTTTACAAAGACTTTCCTGTAACCACACAGTCTGACAGAGAGGACAGAGAGGAAAGGCAGCCTTGGAGTAAGTCTGGATGCTAGTTCTGGATTCTAGTATTCTAGTTCCCTCCACCCCCACCTCACAGTTAATGGAAAGTATGGGAAAATTCAGAGTTGCTTTGAGTTGCTTTCAAAGACATGGTCTTTTCCTTTTAGGGGTCCAGGTCCCATGACCCCATCAAAACACACACATACATGTGTGTGTATATATATATATATATATATATACACACACATGTATGTGTGTGTTGATAGCCAGGGCTCTCTGTCTGAGGAATCCTCATGAAGTTCATTCTGGTGTGAGGCACTGTACAAAAATGCAGAAAGATTATCCAGAGTGGCTCTGTTGCAATGTTTCTGCCCCTGCCTGACATTTTACTTAGACCCTCCTGCTATCCACCTTAACTTTTTCTTGGTGTGGAGTCCTAGGATTCTGCCCCTTAGCAACTTCATCCACTAACCAAGGGAAGAGTGGTTTTTCTTTATGTCTGTTTTTCCAGGCTAGCACTATGATGGGTATATTAGACTTGGAGTCAAGAAAACCTAATTTCAAATCCTCCCTCTGACATTTCCTAGTTGGGTGACCTTAGGCAGATCACTTAACTTCCTTAAGCCTCAGTTTCCTCATCTGTAAAATTGGGATAGGGCCAACTCTGTCATTTAAGGATTGTTGGGTGGATCAAATGAGATAATGTGTTTTGCAAACCTCAAACCACCATATAAATGCTAGGTGTGATTTTTCCGACCTTGGGAAGACAGTTTCATTGGGACACTTCACTTGCCCGTGTGCCTAAGAAATAGAAGTCAGTCTGTGATATATTATTAACAGGGACAATTAGCATGGTAGGTGATCAGTAATGAAGCTTGGCTTTCCAGCTGCTGCCTGTGCTATTTTGAGATCCCTTGTTAGGGACAGTTCTTAGGGAACAAAAGGGAGTTACCTGGAGCCAGAACAAACAAAAATCTTAAACATACCCTAAAAACCTGCCTGCATTCCAATCATTAGTTATTTCTCATTCAAAACCTCCAAACTTATCAAAAGTTTCTCTTTTGTTTTTAGGCTGAAGGCTTCTATTAAAATTCAAATAGGTTACCTACAGGGATAACAGTAATCCATCAGCATCATTAGCATATGGATGATTTAGCTCAGATTTATTAGTTGCCAACTAGAAAAGCCTGGGGATACCAAACAGAAAAGTTTAGACGGAGATAGAAGATTGGTTAGAGTCCAAAAAAAGTGTCCCAGGTAGTCCAGACACAACATAAACTGTTAGGGTGTTTGGAGATGGTGTTGAAGATAAACCACTTCTTAATTTTGCCTATACCAGGTAGTCTGGTCTATCAGTCAAGTTCTAAAAAATTTTTTTTCAGTAGTAATGTGAATATAGTTGGGCAAGTAGGTGGCAAAGTGGGTAGAGCTTGGGACTTAAGTTTAAATCTTTTTTTTCTTTCTTTCTTATTATTGATTTGTTTTCAGTTTTGTACAACTGATGGGGTTCAGACTCTGGGGACCTCCTTGAGCTCCCCTTGGGTCTTCGCGTTTGATCCAGCCTTTCTTACTCAAATCTAATCTTCTCATTTGATCCCACAGTCTCAGGAAGCCCATGGGCTTTTAGTTACCCTGTGCCCAGGTCTCTGTTGCACTCCCTACCCTTTGATCCTATTACCAGTCACTCCCATCAGGATCCTCCCTGGGACCCCAGACTACCTGGCAATACCACTTCCAGCCCAGGCCCTCTATTGTCTGATATCTCTTGATTGCCTCCAGCTGTTTTCAACCCTTGACCATTCATCCCAGTCCCAGTGAGGGCCCTCTTGGACTTCTCCTCAAGACCCTCCCTAAACCCCTCCTCCCATCACCCTAGACTACCAGACCACCCCCAGATCCCTCCTACAGTCTTTTCTGTATTTAAGTTCCATCTTGCCTCCATGAAGGCGCTCAGATTCAATCCATCTCAGACTCTGTCTGGCTGAGATTCTATCTGGCCAGCTTGTGAATACAAGCATTACAAATGCTTAGGCTCCTTAAGAGACAACCCAATAGGGTGAATCTTTAATAAACTTTGTCTTTCTTTGGCTTTAAGAAGGCTTGAGTCAAATTCATTCAAGCAGGACCTGGCATGTTGGTATTCAGGGGGTCCCCAACACCCCATACCTCAACACTATGAGTTCTGCAAAATGCTTTATATCCATTATCTCATTTCAGCCCTTGATTACAGGTCATCTAGTTTATTCTCCTCATTATGCAGAAGAAGAAACATGTCTACTGAAGTAAAGTTACTCACCCAAGGTCACACAGCAAGTAAATTACAGAGCTGGAGATTCAAACTCAGGACTTCTGATTCTCAAGCCAGTGTTCTTTTCACCATGCTGTGCAGTCGACCTCCCTTTGTCTTTTGCCCCCGCACGTCATTTCTTTGCTTTTATTTCTTTTATTGCATTGTGCCTTTCTATTGCTTGCTCTTTCTCCCAATTCTCCTCCTCCATTATAAGAAATAAATATAGAAAATAATAACTTCATTTTAAATTCCCAGCAAGAACATTTTTCAGTAATGTCCTGAATCTCCAGATGACCATTGGATATTTCAAAACTGAATGTCCCATAGGCATCTCAAACTCAACATACCCAAAACTAAACTTATCACCTTCTTTCCCAAACCTCCTCTTTTCTGAACTCCCTTATTTCTGTCCACTTGACCAGGTTCACAGTCTTGGTATGATCTTTCTCTCCTCACTGTTCCTCATCCCACATATCCAGCAGTGGCCAAATCTTATGTTTCACCTCCATGATATTTCTTAAATCCTCTCTCTGTTCCAGGGGTTCAGAATGCATAGAATAAAATACATAGGATTACAAAGGAAAATAAAATTTTGTGGAAATAAAGACATATTTTATCCTCCTCTAAGTTTATAGGGCTCTAAAATTTATACATGAAACTCTTTGGAGTCTGTGGACCGCAGGTTAAGAATCTGTTGGTTCTTAATCTTTTCTAACCACCCAAGATGGTCATTGCTGAATTATTTTCTTCAAAGTAGCCAGGGACTCAGTATGTATTGGATTATAATCCAATCCAATCTCCACCAGACAAGTTCAGTTAAATAGATATAGCCTAGTTTTTAAAATCTTTTGGAATATGCTCTTATTACTTTTAGCACTTATTTTTTCCTATCCTTTTTGATTTCCTTCAGTAAGTAAACAGCATCCCAGAGAATGTTTCCTTGGTTCCAGTTAAGCAGTAAAATTCTGAAACCAAGGCAGTTTTCTAAGCAGAATGACCCCATTTACAAAGAACTTGGTTACTCTGAAAAAAAGAACCAATGATATTTCCAAAGTTTAAAATGATGAATAAATTCTATGAAAAGACTATTTCTACCCAGCAATGATTCACTATCTCTGGGTAGCTCAAGAGCCCCTATCTCTGGAAAGGAGGCCTGCCAAAAGGATTTTTTTTCCTTTTTTCAGATACTGAATTAGAATGCAAAGGGTAGATTTCTATTTGGTTAACATGAACAAAACACTAAATACATTTCGCTTTATTCTGTGGTTAACAGTTCATCCTTCGTTTTTAGAGGAGGACTAATGTTTTATTCTACCTTGTGTATGAGGGAAGGGGAGATGTGGAGAGAATGCCCCTCTAAAACTTGATAATAACAAAATAGAGATGCAATGACACAGATGTACCATGCTATAAGGAAACTCTTATTAACATATGGATAAAATAATTAGAATTGATGTTATGATATTAAACAATCTAGGTTTCATACGTAATTTGTCTTATGACACAAGAACTATATAGATAGAAACAAGAAAAAAATAAAATAAACAATTAAGCCAGTAAGATATTAGTATTGACACATTATATTTCCTCATTTAGCAAATGTTCACATTTTTAAGTGTTCTGACCTGATAACAAGAAGTCAGGGTCTTGTATTTGGACACTGATAGGTATTTGGACTCAGCTTTCTCTTACAGACTCAGACAGTTCAGAGAACCACTGAAGGATCATTCACCTCTCTGGAGAAGTGGTGTGAAGCTCAAATGGAAACTGCAGCCACTAAAGTATACATCAGGATCCCTACATGTTGAGTTAGAAAACCACATATCAACATTACCTAAGTTATATTGGATTTTTATTTATTTCGTTAAATATTTCCAATTACATTTTAATGAAGTTCTAGCTGCACTTGGAATATTGTAGGCAAAATTTTTTGATACTTCTGGATGAAAGGGAAAAGCACAATAAATTGAGAGATTAGAACATTATAAACTATTCTGATTATACTTTTGTCTCATTCTGTAAAGCTTTGGACCTGGAATAAGGAAGACTTGAGTTCAAATTTGACCTTATATACTGATTAACTATCTCTGTGATCTTGGGCAAGCTATTTTAATATCTGTTTGCTTCAGTTTCCTGAACTGTAAAATGGATAAAAATGATACCTACCCAGGGTTGTTATGAGCATTAAATAAGATAATATTTGCAAAGTGTTTAGTTTAGTTTCTGGCACATAAGTTACTTAATAACTCCTTCTTGTTCAAACTTCCTTTTACTTCACAAATGAAGAACTGAGGTCCAGAGAAATTAAGCAACTTGCTCAATTCACACAGCAAGTAAATATCAGAACCCACAATTCACATCAAGTTTCCTAAGTCCAGTCATCTTTCCTTTTACGTTGTCTCACAGTAAAGTATTTCTTCACGTCATTAAGACTTTAAACAACTGAGAAATACACAGATTTTAAACTAGTTTCAGTAAGTAAGCCAAGAGGAGGTAGGAGTATTAACTCTAGCCACCTCTTGGAGAGAAGACAAGTAATCACAATTATTCTTCCACCTTACTTTTACCAGTTATACTCTAAGGGACAATTCAAACAATTCTACAATGAGCTGACTGTGAAAAATGAAAACTATGCCACGATCCTAAGGGGAAACAGAACGTAACAGCCTCTCTCCCTTTTCACTCAGCTGAAAAGTTGGAGTCCAGTAACCAACTCCAACTCCCACTGGAGGTCAGAACTGACAATTAACTATTACTTGCTTTTTTTCTTTTGAAAGTGTTCTAGGGATATAGCAATCCTGGCCCATTCAGGCAAAATTGTGAAGTCAGTCCTATTTGTTCTAGAGTTCCTTCTGCACCCTCGCACTTTTCCCTCACTCAATACATTTTACTCCTCTGCTCCTTCTTTCCTCTCTCTGCCAGGCCAAGCCCCACATGGCATTGTTTGTGCCCAGATAGTCTCAGAGTGAATGTAGAGTCATTGTTTCCGTTTTGGCCAGAAACCCTGAGTGTCTTCCCCTCCCAGAATGATTTTTTTTTGACTAGGTAAAGAGGCCATTCTCAGTCTCACTTTTTACCTAAGCCTCAATCACAGAATGGACATTACTTCAGTCAAACTAAGACCTGGGAAAGACTTTAGCTTAAAAATGCCAAGGTCCCCCACTGCATCCAGGGCCACGTCTAGTCTTCCTGATCTATATCTTGCCACTGGATCCAGATGACTGGAGGAAACAGTGAGGTTAGGAACTTTACATAGCCTTCCCTCACAAACCCAATTCACTTGCAAGTCATGGCATCACCTCCCTGATATCTTGGAGATGGGGTACAGACTCTGGGAATCTCCTTGAACTCTGCTCTAATCTTTCTATTTAATCTGGCTTTACCTCACCTACTTCCCACCCCAGTCCTCCATTGTCTGTTATCTCGTGATCACCTCCAGCTGTTTCCTACCCTAGATGAGTCACCCCAGTCCCATTAAGATCCTCCTAGGATTCCTCCTCAAGATCCTTCCTAAACAGCTCCTCTCATCACCCTAGACTAGTAGACCCACCTCCAAGTCTCTCCCACAATCTTTCTGTATATTTTGCCTCCATGAAGATGCTCAGATTCTATCTGGCCCGCTTGTTAGTACAAGCATCACAAATGCTTAAGCTTCTTAAGAGTCTACCCAATATGGAGAATCTTTAATAAACTTATTCCCTAACCTAAACAATGATCCCCTTCTGAAGGACAGACAACAAGATTTTACTCCTGGATCTTCTTACCTCCCCTTTGACACCTAGTGAGGGCAGCTGCTTTTCCTCTCCAAATTGCCTGGTGACAATAAGAGATAAACTCATTTATCTGGAAGTATAATTGACTGATAAGACTTTTCACAGCTTTTAATGAGTTCCTGGATTCCAAACCCTCCTAGATCTCATTTCCTTTCAATCTCCTCCACATACTCTGGGATCCAATGACCTGCTTCATTTCTGATCCTTAAAGAAGATGCTATATCTCCTCATGACTGGAATATATTCTCCATCTTCATCTCCTCTTCTTGGCTTCCTTCAAGCACCAGGTAAAATCCCATCTTTAAAGAAAAGCCTTTCTTGATCCTCCTTAGTGCCATTTCCTTCCCTCTGTTCACTCTCTCTGATTGACTCCACCTATGTTGTTCAGTTGTTTTCATGTTTCCTCCCGCATCAGACTGGGAGCTCCTTGAGAGCGGGGATTGTCTTTTGCTTTTCTTTGTACCCGCAATGCCTAGAATATTGCCAGGCACATAAAAGACAATATTTGACTGACTGACTCCTAGGTCTATTTTCCTTTTAAAAAGCAGACAAAACTTAAAGCCTAGTTCTTTTAACTAGAGAATCCAACAGTTCTTTTTAGCTCAGTGGGAGAGGTGGCAGCTAGTTCTGGTATCTCGAAGCAGCACTCTTGACTAAGATTAGCTAGCCCTAACAGCAGTAACTAGAAAATTCTGCCAATTGTGCAGAATTTGTTGTTGTTGTACAGTTGTTTCAACTGTCTGATTCTCAATGACTGGAGTGGTTTGCCATTTTCTTCTCCAGCTCATTTTATAGATGAGGAAACTGAGGCAAATAGAGTTAAGTGGCTTTCCTAGGATCACAGAGCTAGTTAGTGTCTGAGGACAGATTGGGTTTTATGAAGATGAGTCTTCCTGATTCCAGACCCAGAGCTCCCACTGTGCCAACTGAGCTGCCCTGGGGAACACCATATAATCTGTAGGCTTGAAGGAGGTACCCACTTTCTAGGATGCTCACAGCACTAAGAAGGATCCTAAATGAGAACACGGAACTCTCACCACATTAAATGATGAGCATGAACCATATGGATGCCAGAATATTATCTGGCCTGTTTACAGCCTCTTCTGTCTCTCTATATGGGCAGTTAAGGTGGCTCCATGGATAGAGTGCCAGGTCTGGAGTCAGGAAGACTTTTCTTCTTAAGTTCCAATCTGACCTCAAATAACTTAACAGCTATATGCCCTGGACAAGTAACTTTACCATATTTGTAAAATGAACTGGAGAAGGAAATGGCAAACCACTTCAGTATCTCTGCCAAGAAAATCCCACATAGGGTTACAAAGAGCCATACAGAAATGAAAACAACCCCACATCAACAACAATAATCTCTCTCTAAGGTTTTAGGCCACATGTGGTTGATAAGATTCTCTCCCAATTAGCTGAGAAGTTGGGGTATCAGCAAAGGACAATTTGACACATTTCTACAATGACTTAAAAACATAAAATAGATAGGCGATGTTGTTTTCTTAAGGGGGTTCTTTATAGGCTGATCCTGAAGTATCATGGTCTTGCTAAATATATTCCGGTTATTTATAACAATGCTACAAATTAGTAAAAGGTAAACAGCTAATTGTTAATTACTTGAATCTATCTGAAGTGACATCGTCAACATTCAGTGTTACAGTATCCTACAGAGAAAGCTAGCAAAAATATAGTGAAGTTAGAAATGAGTTAATGAAACATTTGGCTTGAGCATATACTGCTGCTGAAGTAGTAGGTCATATGGATGAGACAAAGACCAATCACTAAATGTTGCAGAAGGGCTGGCACTAAGTTCTGAAGATGTAATACAAGATTGTTGGATAGGCCATTGGGAGAAAAATATGAAATTAAAAGTTACTGAAAAAGCTGAAGACTATACTTCAGTTGTTTTGGAAATAAGATGCATTACTAAAAAGGACTTAGTTCTCTAGGACAGCAAAGTCATAATTCATTTACTCCAAGGGAAATTAAAAGTCAGAAATATGGCAACCCCCTGATTACACTTTCACCTCAGTGAGGAAAACCCACACCACCTATGGATAAATATAAAAACTAAAAAATGTATATTAATTTACAGAAATATCAGTGTTTTAATGTCTCATCAGTAGTTATGTAAGCTATTTTGTTATACAGTAAACTTCTTATCAATGAACTCAATTTATGTTGTAGTAACATAAACCCACAGTGTGTTTAAGCAAACCTCATCTTGAAGGAAGTAAATCTTTATTTTTAACCATATAGCAGAGAACTATTTTTGTACTTTCATTTCAGTGAATGAGTTTGAACTTTTGGGCAGCCTTGACAATACCCAGTGTCTGGAGATGTTCCAGCTCTGCCTTTGTGTTCACATTGTGAATATCCATTGTAAAATCTTATTAAGATACTTGCATTGCTCTATATTATCTCTTCTTTGGCACTTTGAATTAAATGATCTCTCTTCCTGTGAGGTTAAGACAAAGTTTAACACAAATAATGAGGCAAAACCAAAATAAAATGCAGAGGCTTACATCTTCCTTGCCTCTCTGGCTTGGCTTATTCTGAGAAGCTCAATGGAGGAACATTTTTTTTGTTGTTGTTACAAGGGTGTCATGAAATAGAGAGAAGCATATGGGTGAAACATTTCAAAAACCCATGGTAACCCAGAAACCATTCTGAGTCTGTCGTGAATGATTTGACCTTAGGAAAGACCCTTATTCTCTAGACTTCAGTTGTTTCAAGTTCTACAAGGAGAGGATTTGACAAATTGAGCTCTGAGATCCTGGCTGCTATAAAACCACGAATATGGCATTTCTTACTACTTTTTTCTAGTTGATAGTTCTACAGTTTTTTATGGAACATCCAATACTCCCTTTGGACAGATTTTCCAGTGCCCAATGTATTCCTATATTCATATGCCAAAATATTTAACTTATCAGAAAGGACCAACAATGTTAAAAATCTAACACTTGGTGTGATAGAATTAATATCTACCAGTGCTCTCCTTAGAATATGAGCTCCATCTCCTCCCTCTTCTGAACCCCTTAAGTGAAAGGGATTCTTTTTCCCAGAGACCAAGTTGTCATTAGGACTTGATTAGCCCCTACTTTACTTCATGCAGATTCCTTGTCACCTAAAAGTCCCACCCACAGGCCTCTCAGACTTGGTGGGTGCCTGAGATGTACCTCCTCTAGTTGCCATATACTACACTACTTACCAAACACAATTCCATACTGAAGCAGGCAGGGTATCATTTACCCAAACTAAAGCTAGGTGTAATTATATTCTTGTGGTTCATCTGTGCTGTGTTAAGTCAAAGTAAACTTCCTTTTGTTAACTGCTCTATAACTTAGGAGTGCCTGCTTCTGTCCCTCAAATTGAATGAAAACTAGAATGCTCTCCTTAGGCCTTCTTTAAACACTTGGATCTCTACCGGTCTCACAACACACGATTTTTTAAAAGCAAAAACAAGTCTTTCTGCCACCATTATTTTTTTACATCTAGCAATGGGAGGCTTTTCATCAAATATAGAACTGATTATTTTAGAATTAAGAAAGTTCAGTTATAGCTGCTAAGTAGATATGATGCAAGATAAGGTGTAATTTATGATACTTAAAAATGACAAATTTTCTTACACGTTGGGATAGAGGGCAGTGGGAATGAACAGCCCTAAAGAGGGGTGGATGGGCTCAGCTCAGCTCAATGGAACAGGTCAAAGCTCCTATGCTGCTCAGTGGTTGGATAGGCCCACTGGGCTGTGGGTTTTTGCTTTACTTCTGGCTTAGACAAAAACAAACTTGCAGCATTAAAAGGAGGAGCAATGATATTCACGTAGCAACATTTTAGAAAGGTAAGTTTTCAGGTTTTAACCATACGTTGTCTCTTATGATATTAATACTACATAGCATAGACTCCTTAAAATTCCTTTTTATAACACAAAATGAAGAGGTTGGTTGGTTTTTTGTAAAGTGGTGGGTATGACTTAATTGCACAGACATTATACACTACACATTACTGCGCAGTAAGGACATAGTAACACTACAGGATACAACAGAAAACTAATTAACTTGTACTAACACGGCTACCTTATGCCTAGAAAAAGGCAGTTGCCTCATGTCACCACAGCATACTGCAGTTTCCCTCCCTGTATTTATTTTTGTAAGTATTGACTTAAAGACCTTAAAAAAGTTCCGTAGAGAATGATCATGTTCTGTTTATTTCCTACAGCTTGTCTGAATATGCTTTATGATAAATACAAGGTCTTATGCCTACACATGAAAGTATTGTCAAATAAGTCCCGTTAATTGTGAATGTGGTTCATTAAGCAGCGGGGTCTCATAAAATAAACAAGCTCCCATTCTAATAAGAGACAGGATGTTCAGCTCTTTTAAATGCTTTGCCAAATGGGGATTTTATCGTTTCCGTCAGTTTCATTTATTAGCTATATGTCCCCAAGGGAGAGAGGCAGCAGAGCGTAGTAGACAGAGATCTAGCCTCTAAACCAGAAAGACCTGGGCTGAAGTCCCATTTTGACACATACTGGCTGCACCCCTGGGCAAATCACTTAACCTCTTAGTATTCTAGGTAGCATTCTAAGTTGCAGAGGTGTCTACCTGCTTTGGTAGTAGAAATAACCTCCATTAACCTATATAAATCCAGTCCTGATAAATACCATTCTTAATAATGATTTGCATTTGTATAGCACTTTACAACTTTCCAAATATTACTGTCCCCTCCACCTCCATGTTCCAGATTAGTAAAATGAAGCAGACCTAAGGTCTGTGAATAATGAACTACATGACATTTCTGGTTTATTCCCAGTAGCATTGCCATTTGCAGATTAGTAAAAAGAAGCAGACAGAGGCTAAGTGACTTGCCCAGTCACACAGCTGTTAAGTGTCTGAGGCTGGGATTTGAACTTGAGTTTTTCCGACTTCAAGTCCAGCACTCAATTCGATGTTCCAGCTACCTGCCTTTAAATAATTTTTGTGGATAAAAAGAAGCTGCCCCATGTTGGACTTGAAGTCAACAAAAACTTGAATTCAAATCCTACTGCTAACCTTTAACTGGGTGAACATGAGCAAGTCACTTTATTTCTGGAAACTTAGTTTTCTTATCTGTAAAATCTTTTTTAATAATAACTGTATTACCTTCTTTATCAGCATTTTAAACATCAGATGAGCTAAAGTTGGTTATAAGCTTTTGAAAACCTTAAAGTGCTATACAGAGTGTCCCCACGATCTTTGTACCATTTTTAAGAAAACTGCTTACGCTCCCTTAAATTAAAAAAAAAAATTATAAATGTTAGCTAATATTATTTTTCATTATTGCTTTATTATTATTACTGTTATTATTATTACACATCTACAAACACTTGGAATCAAAGCGCTGGCTACTTCATGTGACTAGTAAGCTGAATGATTCTTTTCCCTTCATCTACCCTTGCTATGGTAGTCACAAAATCTCCCTTACTTAATTTGGTTGTGATTACTTGAATCCTTAATGCTAAAAATAGTTTTAATCTCAATGATCCCTTGAAAGAGCCCCAACAGTACACTTTGAACACTACTGGCTTAGAGCAATGAGAGATTAAGTGACTTGCTTAAAAAAAAAACAAAACACTAGAACCCAGGTGAAGTGGGTCTTCCTGACTATGAAGCTGTGTTCAGTCATTTCAGTTATGTTTGACTTCTTGTGACTTCATTTGAGGTTTTCTTGGCAAAGATATTGTAGTGGAGTGATTTGCCATTTCCTCCTCCAGCTCATTTTATAGATGGAGTAACTGAGGCAAACAGAGTTAAGTAGCTTGAAGGGTCACACAGCTTTTAAGTGTCTGAGGCTGTATTTGAACTCAGGTCTTCCTGCCTCCGTGCCTGGTGCTCTATTAACTGTGCCTACTTAGCTGCCTTCAACAGCTCTCTGAGACTGGTTTTCTATATCACATGGCCTCTCTATGTAAGAATGTTAAAATGAAATAAAACAAGAGGATAATGGAAAAAACAGATGAATTTTGAGAACGTCCACCCATATTGCAGGCAATGATGACCTCCCATCAAAAATATTAATATTGTACGTGAACATGGAGGTTAATCACTTATAAAGATCATTACTGAAGAAAATAAAGTAAAAGTAGCTGATTAGTATGTCCTGTGGAGAAGACAGTTTGGCACATTCTTTTCACAATTCTTCATGTTTTTTCTGAAGCATATAACAAGTTTTATATCCTTTAGTTCTGGAAAAATGACAAATGGAAGGAAGCTCAGCCTAATGGGTGTGCTCTGCACACATGACTTGAACTGCCCAGAAATAATGATGCTATTTTCCGTGTAGCTTTGTCAGCCACCCCCAAGAAGATATGATAGTGGAAGATGAAAAATATAGAACTACAATGGAGTAGAAGAACTTGTCAGATTTGGTTTTCTCTTCTCAGGTGATGCAGATGAGCTCTAGGACATACATTTCACTTCTAAAAGGTAAGAATGATAGATAATACTGTTAATATGAAATATAAATATGCACAGAGGCTTTGTTGCCTTTGAATCCACTGATAGTTTTTGATACACATGTATGAGAGAATGTGTGAGGTTGGTACTACAAGTGTTATCCTCATTTTAGAAAATTGAGGCTCATTGAGGTTAAGCAATTTCTCCAAGGTTTCACAGCTGGTAAATAGAAGAGATGGAATTAGAGAGATGCTAAATATTGTACCCTTCCCATTCTGCCATCCTTTCTCTAATATATGTAAAATCTATTTGCTGGTTGGAAATTAATCATTCTTCATAGTTCTCGTTACTTAGGAAAAGCTTAATAAGCTGCTTACGTCTTCTGCTGAGTTAGTCATCTTATAGCTGCTGACTGACATTTCTCTTGTCTGCTGCTGTCTTTCAACAGGTCACATTTATGTTGCATTTCTTTAAATTTATTTTTCATTGAATTCTGGTCTTTGAGCAAAGAAGAGGAAGGAAGATCTGGGTTTAAATCCTGACGGTGACACATAATGTTGGTAATGGAGAATCGGTCAACCTCTCAGGCTTCTAAGCTACTCTCAGAGGTTATAAGTTACAGATGGGTTGCTGATACACACACACACACACACACACACACACACACACACGTACACACACACATAAGAGTGTGGTGTGTGTGTGTATCGATATATATATTATATATGTATATATATGTATATGTGTGTGCGCTAATATGTATTTAGTATATAGGTATGATATGTCTGTGTAGATGGTGATATGGATGTGTGTTGATCTGGCAAGAATGTGTCAGTATAGCTATTGGAAAGGTCAAGTTTTAAAAAATCTATTTCCACATTACTTATCCTATAAAACACATATCTATTATTCTTCAGTGAATCCAAAAGCCAATTTATGATTCAAAAGGACATCACTGATAACATTACTTAGCAGTCAGGCAAAAATAAACTTCTGCCAGCCTTGGAAAAGAATGAGATGTTTGCCACTTGCTATGTTGGCTTATCTGACATTTTCACTGGAACACCGAAAATAAAACACTGGAGTTTTTTCTTTGCTTTATTTATTAAGGAAAAACTAATGCATGATGGCATTAAAAAAATGACAGCTAGGTGGCACTGAGTTCAAATCTGACCTCAGACACTTACTTGTTGTGTGACCCTAAGCAAGTCACTAAACCCTGTTTACCTTAGTTTCCTCATTTGTAAAATGAACTGGAAAAGTAATGACAAATTACTTCAGCATCTTTGCCAAGAAAACTCCAAATTGGGTCATGAAGAGTTGGACATGAATTAAAAATGACTAAACAACAAAAAGGCACATACCATTATAGGCTAGAGCTCTTTGAAAATATCTCTTATTAGGATGATAAGTTCAAAGTCTTAAATATTTTTGTGACATTGGACTGAGGCTTTAACTTTGGAGTTTGGAACAGAATTTATAATCAAACATCTCAATTGTAGAGAATTTTATTTTTTATTGCCATCTCTTCAGGATTCTCTTTCCTATAATTTGTGTAACACTAAATTGGAATATCCTGAATTTCTCTGACCTTAGAAAATCCATGCTAATTGGGTATGCTGTTCAGGAACATATCTGGAGCTGGAAGAGATCTCATAGAACATGCTGCCATTTTACATATGAGGAATCCAAGGTCCATGGTTCATAAGTGTCTTGAACAAGGCCATACAGGTAGTAAAAATCAGAAGTGGGATTTGAGTCCATCTTCTCTGATTACAGTACTAAGGCTCTTTCCAGTGTTCCTCGATGCTCAAATCATTATATGAGATGTTGGATGGTCCATTTTTTTTTCTTTTAAAAATAAATTTTAGTCATGTCAACTTTTATCTTTATACTGTAATTATCTTGTGGTGGCAGAAAAAGGAAATGCTCTCCCCAACTCAGAATGAGACCTTTCTTGGGACCAGTAAAAGTAAACTGGGCAAAAACACATGATTCTTTGACTACATCTGACACTATGAACAACATTCTGCCTCAGGGTCCCTCACCTCTCTGCTGGGAGTTTTGTTTTGTATGTTTTGTCATCCATTCTCCAAAACTATCATTGTTTTGTTGTTTTTTTGTTTGTTTGTTTGTTTGTTTTCAATTTAGTTTGGTTTCCTTTAAATGATTTTGTTTGCTTATGTATTTATGTATGATTTGTTTGTCTGAGGCTAGAACTCCCTAGACCTGCCAGGTGGGCCAAATCTGAAGCTCAGTAGATGCCACAGCTGATCCAGCTAATCAGCAAGAAAGTTTGACCTCCTCCTTTTCCAAGACAGGTATGTTTACCCTTCCTTAAGCATCCTAGTAGCTGGGGGCTTTAGTCTTTCAGGGGACATTGAATCTTCTTAGCTCACTACAATTCAGAATCCCTGAACTCAATCCACCAGCTTCATCCACTGCTATAGTCATCAGGTCAATTGTTCTTTTTGGTTCTGCTTATTTTTAGAGTTCATACAAATCTTCCCATGTTTCTCTTGGTTCCTTATATTAATTATTTCTTGCTTTACAATATTATTCCATTATCTTCATAATATTCCCTTTCATTTTTTCCATAGCCTCTCCCCCACTGATTTCTTGTCTTGGAGAATTTTCTGCTCTATGTCTGTTTTCCTGATTTGTAACTAATTCTCCCAGACCACCACTTCAGTAAAAGCTCTAGTCATGTTATACTTTATGACTTACTCCCCCATATACTCATATACCTCTGTCTTATAATTGGTGAATTATCACCAATGCCTTTATAGATAAGGTTACCCTTTCCCCTCTATCACTATTTTCAAAAACCATGATTAGATCAACACCCACAACCCCACCCCTCACCCCAGCCCCATATTTGGCAGATGGGAACCCTTCATCCTTCCTTTAATTTTCCAGACTCAAGTTTTCAATCTTAGCTAGCATTCCTCTTTATATGTTGTCTTTCCCCATTGGAATACAGACTCTTTGATATCAAGGACTGTCCATTTTTTGTATTGATAACCCTTCTCAACCCCCAAGTTAGCAAAATATTTGATCCAAAGAAGGTGCACATTTACTCATTTAGAATGATCTTTTCCCCATTCACTCATCATCATTGTCACCAACATGTACATGAATCTCCTCTATGCCAGGCACTATGCTAAGTACTTTAACAATTATTATCTCATTTGAGTCTCTCAACAACCCACCAAGGTAGATGAGAAAACTGAGGTACATAGAGGTAAAATGACTTAGCCAGGTCACACAGCTAGTAAATGTCTGAGGCATATTTGAACTCAAGTCTTCCTGACCCAGCGCTCTATCCAGATTTCACCACCTAGCTGCCCTCAATCAAGGAGTACCTCTATTCTTCTGTTTTTAACTGATAGAGATCAAATTGTAGTTGTTTAATTCCTTAACAAATAAGAGTTATATAAAGAGCATTAGGTGGACTCACTTCAAATTTGCTTGAAACTAGGGAGAAGGTTCAAGTTTTAACTTTATTACAATTACTCCGAATTAATTTCTCTTCAGTAATGCAGCTCTTTAATACTTCCTTTAATTTAGTGGCTTCCAAACATTTAGCTTTTGCCTCCTGGGGGACTATAGAGTTATTGTAAGATGCCCTTAAGTTTATGTGTAAAGTACCAGGAAAACATACAGCATGACCCTGCATATACATTTATTGTTCATATAGATGTTAGGGCAGCCTGGTGATCCGATGGATAGAGCACACAACTTGGAGTGAGGAAGACTTGAGTCCAAACCCTACCTCAGACACTTACTAGCGTGGTGACCATGAGTAAATCACTTAACCTTTCTGCAGCTCAGTTTCCTTATCTGTAAAATGAAGATAGTAATAGCACCTACCTCACAGAGTCATTGTGAGGATCAAATGTGTTAATATGCCTAAAGCACTTTGCAACCTTCAAGGTACTATGTGTTAACTATTATCAATAGCCAAGGGATGCCATATTGTTCACTAAAACAAATGCATTTAAAAACTTTACTGAAATGTCCATAGTAGTTCCAATCACCACATTTTATCTCAAGGAGTAGATTGTATTGATTAAATATGAATATATATGTATATATATATATATATATATATATATATACATATACATATGTATATATAGAGAGAGAAAGAGAGAGAGAGAGAGAGTTACCATCCTAGAGTAGGTTAGAAACCCCTTTCCTAATTTGCTTTTAATCTTTATTTTCTGTGATTTACCAACCATCCACAATTCCTATCTTTTTTTTTTTGATAACTGCTACCTGAATAGCTTGAGCTGAAAATATACTTAACACATTACTTGATAAGCACAATTTTCTTTATGCCTGAATCAAATAGTTCATGATCTTAATTGTAAAGCTACTTAATCCAAATTACCTTTATCAACATATTCAAAAGACTCACCTAGATAAAATTATACTACACTGGCTATAATACATATTTTCTCTTCTCCACCAAAAGAATCCACAGAGTAAATATAATCTGTTGACACTACACAGTTCTAGCATGTGAACTATTTCAGAAAATCAGATAGGATGTATTGTAACATGGGAAATTCTTTTTTGAGAACTGGGCTATAAGTATAACCAAGTTTCTGTATGAAATATAATTGCTATGAATGCTACAAGAGATTCCCTCAGAAGTTAGACTCTAAAGCTAAAATATTTCATCCCATAAGAAATTATTTATACTACCAAAACATTCCCAGAATATAGTCATATACAATAGATATCTCTTGACTTAACGTCAAAAACCAAGAACCTGGCCTTGCTCTTCTATTAGCATTATAACAGAATTATACTGGATATAGTTCATGACATGTCAAAAACATTAGAATTCCTGGTTCTGGCACTCTACCCAGTCTAAACTTGAATGAATTTAAAAGACATCTGAATTTAGAGTAGTTGCCTTTAAAAAAAAGACAATACAGAGAACAGATTGCCCAAAACTTACCTTAAGGTACCATCTGTATTTAGCCTGATCCAAGTTATCAGGGTGCTTTGTCTTATCTAGAAACTGTTCTGCTTCTGTTAACCATTGGTTAAATATCTTCATATCATAATGAAAACGCCGCCATTTTTCCACAGATATATCAAACCTCCTAGGAGGGAAAAAATAGAGACCATGAGAATGATATGGATTTTTTGAGTAAAATGATTTTTATAGTTCTTCATTCCATGGACAAGAACATGATCATTTTTTTAAACTTTTATTTGTACCTTAAAGAAATCCACTTTCTGTTTCATGATCTCAACATTTTACCTCCCACCTCCTGCCTTTGTATTTCCTGTACATGATATACATTCTGTTCTCACTGTCACCTCTTAGGAATCCTTAGCTTCCTTTGGAGTCCCTGAAAGGAAACTTATAGACCACTGCGTCCAAACTTTTCACTTTACAGATAAATGAATGAGAGGTTGATTGACTTGCCCAGAGTAAGACAGCTAATAAGTCTTAGAGACAGGACTTACATCAAAGGCTTCCTGACTCCAAGTCCAGTCCTAGTGCATACCACAAGAGGGAGGATCTGACTCTAAAACCAGCATTCTTGCTGCTGCACTCTATGGTCGCTTAGACTTAGTTCAGGCACTACCTCCTACAGGAAGTCTCTCCTGATTTTCTTTATTAATTATCACCTCTTCCTGCTTTATTTTTATTTCATTTATTTGTTTCCATGCTATATTCCCCCATAGGATGCATATTACTTGAAAGCAGGTACTGTTTACGTCATTGTTTCTTCCCATTCTTAGAACGGTGTCCTGCACATTTTAAGTCGTTAGTAAACTTCTGTTGAATCTTTGAAACAATAATCTTCCCTGAGTGGGAAATGACTAAAACTGGAAAGGATTTCCCTTTCAATTTGAAAATACTTCTGGAAGGAAATAAAAATTATCTTGCAGTGCTTTTCCTCCCCAGGAAGATTGTTTTGTTCTGAATCTTCCCCAAACTTGATAGTATTATATTACATTAAATTGTTTGGGTAATCATTCATTTAATTCTAATTTAAAAGAATTTGGGAAGCAAAATCAACTTATGAAATAAAGTCTGTTTTGTGTCTGTGGTAATACTGAAAGCGTTTTCATTAAGATCCTTAGGCATCCAGGGGCTATGAAGACAGATTATATCTAATTCATATGCTAGGTTTAGATGTAGGCAATTAACCAACTAATTGGTTATACTATAGTCTGAGCTGGGCAGTGTCTCCCTTTACCCTTTATTTTTTATTGTATCCACTAACATTTTTAATTAGAATACGGAAGAGACTCATTTAGTACAATGAGCTTATGATTCAGAAGATGAAAATGTCAAGAAGCATCTAAATGATCATCCACATTTAAGCCAGAGAAAAGATCGGGGTTGTTTTGGTGCCACCTTAGATTTGAAGGACAGTTTAGAGTAAAGGGTTCAAATTCTGATTTGGTCGACCTTATTAGGCTTCTTTGGGATCTGATTCAACAAGAAATCAAACTTCTAGAATTGATCTGTGGTTTTAGGAATCTATGGTGGTTTGGTTCATTAAGGGCAACTGTATTATATGGTTGTCTACATGTGAATCCCTATCTTATCTAATAGGGGACTGGCTACTGAGTCCAATTGTTATGAGTATACATTCTGGAAAAGTTATGATGATGAATAATAGCAGTGCTTTAGAGAGACTTTGAGCATTCATAAATATTTTCTAATAGGCTCTGATATCCTAAACATGTGGCAAGAAAGAAACTATGAATGGCTAAATAGCTTAAGTCTTCTTCAACATTCCCACCCCCCTTTTCTGGGGGAGAATTTACTTTTTTTTTTTTTATGTGACTTCTTCCTGACTTATAATGTCAAGTGATAAACACTACTATAAGAAAAGAGACCTCAGGCCCTTGTCCTACTGAGGCCAACATGTAGCCTGTGAATGCAGGTCTCTTCCTGTACTTTGCCTACTTCAGAGCTTTCTCTTTTGAGTGAACAGTATTGGAGGCTCTGACCTTATGAGTTTTGAGAGGTCAGTAGACCATACCACATGGGAGTCTGGGGATCCAATATCTAGGACTTGAGTCCATGGCAGGTTTTGTACCTCGCTCAGCACCAATACCCAAAAGAGAAAATAGTAATTTTCAAGGACCCATCACAGCCATAGTTGAGATAAGGACTCATCTGAAAGCAAGGGAAATGAACTTGATGGTACCAATGCTATGTAGAAGCTGAGCAAAGCCAGAGCCCAATCCCCCCAGAGACCTATGGGAAAGAATGTGCCCTCAACATATCAGAGAAAATATTTGTATTTTTGCACTTACTCTAGCTTTGAAATAAATATCCCTTTGTAAAAAGGAATGTTAACTGCGACAATGGAACTGGGGTTCCACTTGCTAGTGGCTAACACTATTTGGATGATACACTAGGAATAGGGGATCAAACCATTAATAACAAAGAAGAGTCATTCCAACGTTTCAGGGTCAACACTAGTACCTAATGAAAGATGGAGCTGGACTGGCTCTGGGACAGTGAGCCCAGAGTATACATGCTATCCAGATTTCTAAACATTTAGATATTTTAAAAAATATAAGTTGAAGACACTGACTGTGAAACCTCAGACTCATCAAAAGTCTCCGTTAGCATGAAGATTCTGGGTGTTGACAATCACAAACTAAATGTTATACAAAAAAAGCAAAAAAAAAACCCATCACACTCAAAACCTGTCAGGCTATTTAACCAATGAGAGATGAAGGCTTTATTCTTCTGTATCATCTTCCAAAGATACTATGTCACAAGGTAGGGTTGCTGGGTTCTACACAAAATTTGGCAGTTAGATAAAGTTCAAGTATATTGAACCCCCCAGCTGAAAAAAAACCATCATTTTTATCAACGTGTGTGTGTGTGTGTGTGTCTGTGTGTGTGCGCGCACATGTGTGTGTGTATACAAACACTCAGTTTCTCCAGGTGGAAGGAGAGATAATGGTACTTAACTCCACAACAAAGGATACTATCAAAGTGATTGAGGCAAAAGGAAGTTTAGTAGAAAGTCTGTGACTTGTTCAACTAGAAAAATAAAGACATGCTACTACAAGCTCAGCAAACATTGAACCAGAGTTAATGAGTAATATCGTCATCAATATTGTCATATCAGAAAATGCATAATTATAATGAAATAACCAATGAAATATTTAGCACATTACTCTGATGTGGATAGAGATCATTTATTAAACTTGGAATTTAATTTCATGTCATTGTTTCTTCTATCTAAAGTTAGCTTTTTCTCAATCATTCACTGGGGTCATTTTCTCATATATTTACTACATGCTTAGAATGGAAGGAGTACTGTCCTAGGTATCAGGGAAATAAAAGATTTAGTAAGACAGTTCCTGTTCTCTTGGAGCTTAAAGTCTAGTTGGAGGATAAGCCATAAACAAAGATAAAAATAATGCAAAAATATGTCAGAATTGCAAAAAGCTTTTCTGTGTTTTGAGGACACAGGAAGGGCAATAGGGGAAAACAGGGAAAGCTTCATGTTAGAGATAATAATTGAATTGGGCTTTAAATGAGGAGTGAGATTTCAACCAACAAGGGCATGAAGTACTTTCCAGCAAAATGAAGAATTTGAATAAAAACTCAGAAGAGAATGTTGATTTTGGAGAGGAGGAAAAGGAACCAAAGATAATCCAAGAAAAGCAGAGAGATACCAGGTTTTGGAGGGCCCTTTATAAAAGTCATGGAAATCTGCACTTAATTTAAAAAGCAAAACCACCCACCTGACAAGATTTTTCCCTAAGGAAGAATTGGGCAGCAGTATAAATGATAGATTCTAGGGGAGAAAGAGTAGGGGCAGGAAGACCTTTTAGGGCCATGTTGCAGTAGGTCAGTGGGGAGCTCAGGACCATTGGAACAGAGAGGAGGGTACAGATGTGAGAGATGTTGCAAAAGAGATTTTGACAAAACTTAGTAGCTGAATGAAGATGATAGGTAAAGGACAGAGAAGAATCAGAGATTGTCCTAGGAAAGGCAAAGTGGGTGGGTTACCTGAGAGTTTATTTTAGCAGATTCACTTTCCCAAAAGGAAGGCAGAAAAAAGAGGAGCTTTTAAGGAACTCCTGAACTTGTCTTAACACAGTGAACATTACATTCCTTTTCTTAGATGAAATAAGATGACACCGACGCAATGGTTGATAATAGAATTACTTGGGATAACAAAAGGGAGTTTGCTTTACGCCTAGAAGAATAATGAGACCAGCAGAAGACAACAGTGCTGAAGGACACAAAGTGGTTAGTCTGGAACAAGTTATAACATTAGTTCTTTTGAACATTTTGGGAATGATACTGTGTATTTAACAGAACAGAAAAAATAAGATGAAAAACTAAACATTTGGTTATTAGAGACATTTTATTCATTTTCTTTGCTTTTTTTTTAATCCCTCTGTTATTCTAGGAAAGCTAGAGTTCATCAACCATATTCTGAAATATGATTCTGAAAGTTTTCTTATATGGTGTTCATAAGGCTTCAGAAAATTACCAATGATGACTTTTTCATGAACAGTGGGGTAAAAAAAATTCATCTAGGAAATGTAGGATTGAGTGGGGGAACGTAGACCATATTTTATAGAAGGATATTCAAAGGCTCCCTACTTCTATTGATTCCCCCACTGAGATTACCTACCACTTCTTTCCGTATGAGCATATAGTTCCTCTGAGCCAGAAGACTTGAATTTTTCAAGGGCAACTTAAGAAAATTTCTAGTTTAGAAAATTAGTAATTAAAACAATACGCTTGAAACTTATAATTAAAATCTGTTGATTCCTAAGTTTATGTTATGCATTCTACATCAGAAAAAAAAAAAACTAGTTGTCTATGCTAAAGCCAGCTTATATATTAAGAAGTAATAGAATACTAAAGATTTCTAAATCATTTTGCCTTATTGCTAATTTTAAGCTTTCTGTAGCCATAGTCATGTTTATTTGTTTTTTACTTTAAAATGCTTAAGAACGCTTATAATTGTATCTCTCTACTGAAATTAGGACAACTATGCTTGTCTCCAGAATGATAAAGCATTCTGGGATATTGCAACAGGCTTTTTTACAAGAATATCAAGTACTCCTAGAAAGTAAAAGTTGATGAATTTTTCTTTCCTGATGATTTTCCTGGGATTGCTTATTTGTGTTGGGATGTTGTTACTTCATTGGCTATAGTAATTAGTTTATTGGGACTGTTTCAGTATTGGGATAAGTCTGAGATAAAAGGACAATTTTCAGAAAGATTATTTAAATGAAGATCTTTCCATTTTTTCCAATGAGAGTCTAGTCTCATGCATGAAACTTCTACAAAGAGTATTAAGTTCCTTTGTAAGGCAGTTTCTACCTTGACATTTGTGTCCAGTTTAGATTCATTCCAGTGTTGTTCCAACTAACACAGAGAACTCTCTGGTTCACTGATTAATGGTAAATTGAGTTGACTGCTTGTGTGAAATGAGGCATCTAAGATACTCACTGTTTTCTCCTGATCCACTGCTTTCAAAATTTTGGCTGCTAAATCAGTCATGGATTTATCAGCAGCAGCAGCGTAGGTAATAGCCTGCCTTAGAATCCAAGTGGGACTTAGAAATAGATTCAAGTTGTGTTATCATCCTCAATACTACAAGAGGTTCTACTTTTCATTGGTAGCAGGTAAACAGGATAAGGGTGATTAGTTATCTCTTGTCTTTAAAACTTCAGATGTGTAGTTTCATTGCTAGTTTCCTTGGTTAACTGTTGACTTCAGGCATGGAGGCATGATATGGTAGTAAGGAGGGATTTCAATGGTCCAGACCTCTTGCCAAAAGCAAGCTGATTTTTTTCAAGATATGAAGAATACTTATAATTACAGATGTAATTCTGGCCAATAGGAAGGAATTGGTTACTTAAATAGAGGGATGAAATAGTAGATGAGAAGTGATCTCTTAGAATGTAACTTTCAGAATTTGTCCTAGAAAATTTGAGGGAAGCTGGCTCTGGGAGTTACATAAACAGAGACATTGTAGGGTGATAAAAAGCCAGCTATGGACTATGTTAGTTACTGCTCTAAACATTCTCACCACATGACTTTAGGAAGAATTACTAATCTGGAAAAAGGTCTTCTACTATAATCATTGAAAATAGTATGTTGAAATGGCGGTATCAGGAAAAGAACTAGGATTTAGAAACTAAATTGGTAATTAAATTAATTAGTAATTTTTTTTGAAACAAACAAAATGTTTCAGATAATTTTGTGCTGAATGAAGCTATTTTGGCTCTACCTCCAAATGAAGCTGGGGAAAAACAAATAAAAATTAGCAACAGAGGAAAAACAGCTTAATAAAAACAAGAGCTTGAACCAAACCATTGCTTAAAGACAGGTAGGATTCTGAATCTCACTTGATAGAAAAAGTAAAATGAGAGGGTTCATGAAGAGCAAACGCAGAGAAGGAAGCAGGGGGAATAAATTATATTTAACAAACAAATACTTATTAACCACCTACTATATTCCAGGCAATACACTCCAGTTGGGGATACAATGGAAGGCAAAAAGTGTCCCCACTTTCAGAAAAGCTTATAGTCTGTAAGAATATAAAAATATATGCCACAAATTACAAAAGTACAAAAGATGAGGTGTCATAGCATATGTAGTTTTTATATTTAGAATTTGGGTGTATTCAGATTAGGATACTTAATACCAGGTCTTTCCTCATAGTGCAACGTAGCTCACATTGTGTTACATATCAATTTGACACCAAGCACTAAACATACATATATATGTTTGCAATTCAAATATTTAGTTTATTCCATACATATACTAAAAGTGTGACATGTAAAATTTGTTTGATTAGTTTATCAAATGTTAAAATAAACAGCCCTATATGAGAAAAATACTGAAAGTGTATACTTTGTATACAATATTTAACACCAGTAGTTATTTCATTACATTTGCTTCACTGTATCACATTTATTTTTATATGACTTCTGTATTTGCTAAAGTTTTGAAGTATATGCCTTATGCAAAATTATATTTAATGTTAGTAATAGAACTTTATATTCAAATTTAAGGCATATAAAATTTTAATATATTATTTTTAGGAATTGATGAAGTTTGTTAATGCCAGAGATGAAACATATTCTTGAATTTTCTGCAATGTAAAATTACCCATCTAATAATGATCATTTGTTCCCTCCCCAGAAAAATTCAATAGCAGTTTATCTAAAATTTGCTGATTTTGCATGGTTATACTTGTAAGTTGAATCTCTAGCAAGTCACCATGCTTCCCATCTCTCTCTCTCTCTCTGATTCTGTTAATTGAAATGTCAAAGAGAGAAAAGAAAGCCAGCAACAACTAGAGAAAAGGAGACACATTAAAAATAACATTAAGGGAAATCAATATAATTTAAAGTTTTAGCACCCATCACACTATATGATTTGAAGGGGGGGGTGCATTTTCTTCTGGCAGAAAGTATAAATGTAGAACCAGAATAGTAAAAGAAATAAATATGGAACAAACAAATGTATAATAAATCTATTGATTTTTAAATTTTACAGATCTTAAAACTCTCATTCACTATGCAAGTGGTACTGAAAATTGCCTTGCTACTCCATTTACTTACAACATAACTCATTTCCTGCTGCTTTAAATCAAAGTCAGATTAGTTCTAGGGAGCACTTTGGTATGTATGTTAACTCTTTCAGGCCACTGAGAGGCCATTAGATTTCACCACAATAGATTTAAAAGATTATATCCTAATGTCTATGATGCTGTCATTTTATATTTCGTTTTGCAAACTCAGTGTTTAAAAGTGATAATTCCACTTGCCCTGAATTTGACCATAGTTAGAGTACATTGCCCTGATGTACAGAAGGGGCCTTGGTTTGTCTCATGTGTTTCAGAATGTTGTTTCAGCCATAGGCACAGTAAATAAGAAAGAGATTAACATCCTTTCTCACCAAGTCCTCCCTCTTGCCTACCTAGATAATAACAGATATTTAAGAGAAGAGACAAAAAAAAAAAAAAAAGGGCAAAAGAAGCTGTTCCCCAACAGAATCAGAGCCAATGAACATTTATTAAGCACCCTGTCATGTACCAGACATTATATAAATTGCTGGGGATACAAAGAAAGACATAAGACAGTCCCTAGCCTACAGTCAAATGGGGGAAAATCATATAAAAAGATGCTGAAAGGGATGGATGAGATGGGAGAAGTATCAGGTAATAGGCCTAATGAAGTCTTACACCTGGGATGGGAAATTATATGAGAAGATGTGAGTTAACAGAGTTGATTTTATCCTGTAGAATGAGTTTCTGGAGATTACAAAATCCAGGAGAGTAACCAGGTGGGGAATAGTGAGGTGAATTTCCTCACATGCCTTCCTTAAAGGGTGAAGGATCAGGAAGGATCTCTCCAATATCTGACTACGTTCCCACCTGGAGTGAAAGAATGTGGGAGGGACGCCATTGACAGGGGACACTATCAATTTATTTCCCACCTATCCAGGTACAGAAGAAAGTGCTGACCAGAAAGGAGTCCTTCCTTAGTGGTCAACCAATGCTGATCCCAGGCTCCTCTAGGCTCACTGGCGGCCTCTCACCCAGCACTTTGATAAGCCAACTACAATCTTTCTGATAAGATGGAAAACCAGTAGAAATTACAACCTACCTGGCTACTACCTAAGAACTGGTGGGCTTTATCATTTGCCTTCCCTCTTACTCTTCCTAACCCACAGGCATGGCCATCTGCCTTATCACTATACCCGTAGGACCCCTGTGCCTTGCTGTCCTCCCTGCTGATATGCTCTAAGCCCCACCAAAGATCTCCACCCACCCAACAGTGGGATTCTCCTATATGTCATAATCCTCAATTAAACTGTGTACTCTTTTGTGGAGGGAACTATCTCACACATTTCTGTTTGTATCAACAGCATTTAGCACAGTGCCTGGTACATAGAAATGCTTAGCATTTTCCATTCATTTATTGCCTTTATAAACAAATGTTCCATGTGTAGTTTAAACAGCACAAAACAGTAAAATGTAGAGTGTTTGTCTCGAATCTGAGAGACTAGAGATGAAATGCTGGGTTCTCCTACTTAACATCTGAGTCTCTACATCCTTAGCAGGACCTCAAATGATGACTTGGATGCCTGTCCTCCTTGTCTCACAGGGTTGTTTGGAGAATGAAGTGGAGTGACATGTACAAGGAGCACCTGGTGATGACTAGGAGCTATATAATTATGTGCTAATATTATTTTACAACTGAGATTTAACTCCTTAATAAAACAGATAACTATACTCCTCTCCTCTGTCCCCTGTCCCGTCCTCTCCCAAAACCTTAAACCTACTGCACTCTGAAACTGGGACTCCATTGGGGCCCTGCCCAAGGGCTCCTCTGGACCCTCCTAGCTTGACAGTGATTATCAATAGTCACTGTTGCTGTTTCCCACCCGGCCTGATGTCTTTCTTTTTCTTGACCTCATTAAAGGGGCCATGCAGTGGCTAGTTCTTAAACAGGCCTATTCAATGAATGGGTGTTGCCTTACCCTAAGTGAGTGCCTGCAAAGACTTTGGCCTAAAGGGCCCAAGGTCTCCCAGTGCATCCTGGGTCATCCCCAGTCATTCTGAGGAATATCAGGTCTCTGGATTTAGATGGCTGTGGAGGAGTAGTGAGGCTGGTGACCTGCACAGCCCTCCCTCACTCAAAACAAAATCAAGTGCAAGTCATGTCATCATTTCTCTGATGGCATGGTCTTCTTAGGCAACGAAGGACAAACACAACTACACTAACTCTGAAAACTCTCCTGAGGGCTTAGACCAAAGGCTGTGCTTGTCAGCATTCACAAAACCCTGCCTTGTTCTAGGAAGCAACTCACACCTGACAGTCCTTTATCTGCTCACACTTGGAAAGTGTGGCTAGCACAAGGACATAAGACAGAAAAATCTCTGTCTTAAGATCCGTTGTCATGTCCCAGTTATTTGTCACCTTAAAATTTGTTCTGAATACTGAGGAAACATTACCTCATACCTGGCTAAATCCAAACCTTGTGTGTATAGATAGATGATATGCCACTATCTTCTCTCTATTCCTTCCCTGAATGGGATCCCTGAATACCCATTTTTCTCCAGGCAGACCAACCAACATATATGTTTTAGTCATTCTACTGCTTCTGCCTCTGGCCTAGTCATGACATCTGAATGCTAAACCTAACTGGCCTACATAGACCCTAGTAATATGTCTATGTCTTCTAACCTGGCATAGTACCCATAGATTCTGATCTTGCCTATACCCTCAGGTCTTATGGTTAACTTATGGAGGCAGCTAAGTGGCACAATGAATGGAGAGAGCACTGGGCCCAGAGTCAGGAAGATTTGAGTTCAAATCTAGTCTCAGACTAACTGTGTGACCTTGGGGAAATCTTTCAAGCTCTGTCTACCTCCGTGTCCTAACCTGTAAAATGGGGTCAAAAATAACACCTATCACTCATGATAGCTGTGCAGACCAAATGAGATAATATTGGTAAAGCACTTAGTCTGCTCCCTGGGACATGGCAGGCTTTATAGAAATGCTATTTTTTATTAACATAATTATTACGATCAGTCAACAAGAATTTATTAAGTACTGACGATGTGCACTAGGCATTGGGAGATACAAATAGAATGAATGAGCTTACAGTTTAATGGAGGAGACAAAAATCTTTGTTTTCTTTTAGTAGAGAGTCTACTCCTGATTTTTATTTCTGCCTTTATGGGGACTGAGGCAAAATAATCCCTGACCTTAAGGAGGTCACATTCTATTTGAAAGTATTATGCCATGAAAAATAATTAAGTTAAAACATGCTGGAATGTGATGAAACCAAAAGAGTCATAGAAACAAAGTGCTTGATCCAGGAGAGCTCCATGAAAGTTTTTGCACCTAAAAAATCCTTCAAAAGAAAAAAAAAGATTTTGACTGTCAAAGAAAAGTAGAGAATTCATTCTCCTGCCCTGAGGCAGGAGATAGCATATCTAGTTCAGCAATGAATGAATGAATAAAAATTCATTTATTAAACTCTTAACATGTGCCAGACACTAGAAATAAAAATGGAAAAGAGACAATTCATGAACTCAAGGAGTTTAAATCTAAAGAAGAAAGCAATATACATGAGGAGTAGTGGCCAAGAAAAGGAGTTTTACCTTGGGAAATCACAGGGTTAGTCAACTGATCCATAATCAAATGATTGTGGTCACTTGACATCCCCTTTCCAGAAGTACTAATAGTACTCATTTGATTCCTACATCCACAACAAGAGGTAGAAATCAGGGAAGCTGGGGGTAGTGTTGGCTGGCAAATAAGACAGCAAGACTGATTCCAAGATGACCTGGGACAATGGATAGAGAAATAGGATGTGAAGCATGATCTGGTCCAGACTAGTTTTTATAAGCTAAGTAAGTTTGTCTTCAATCAACCTTCCATCAAGACAAGTCAGTCAAAGGGTGGGAGATCTAAAAATGAGTGCACATGTTGATTTCCTCAGTGACTGAGGATACAGTTTCTGAAGGTCTGGCCAACAGAATGATATTCCATGTTGGAAGATACGGCTTAGCAATAGGAGAGATTTTATGGTTCTGTCTGTGGCTGGCTAGATAGTAGGTTAGGAAACAGTGATAATCCCAGCACGGTTGGCAGGTAGAATATGCAAAGGAGGAAAATATGAAGTGTATCTAGGAAGTTAGATTTCACTCAGTTAGTAGGTATTACATGTGAGGCTAAGGAGTTTGCATTTTATGTTTCTGAGACTGACTGGAAGTTTTTAAGCAGGTGAGTGATATGGTCCACCCTGTGCAGTGGGAATTTATTTTTTTAAACTGTATAGAAGACAGCTTGGAGAGAGAAGAGAAGGCAAGCAGGGAAATTAGTTAAAAGACAGTAACAATAGTTCTTCAGGAAAGAGATGAAAAGAGTTTGAATTTGGGTAGTTTTACCACGACTGGACACAAAAAATGGATTCAAGAGATGTGGAAAAAGGAATTCAGAAAATTTAGCTGCTGATTAGATGTAAAAGGTAAAAGAGACAAGGAGGAGTCAAAGCTAACTCCAGTTTCCATTCTGAATAACTGAAGGAAGTGGTAAAAATAGAGAACTGTGGAGTGGTGGTAAGTTGTTTTGGGCAGATGATGAGTTAGTTCAATTAGGGATATATTGAGTTTCAGTTGTCAACAGGACATCCACACAAATCTATCCACTAAGCATTTGAAGATACAAGATTGGAGTTCAGAGAAGATATTAAAGACTTGATATATAGATCTAAAAGTCATTTTCATAAATGATCAATGAGGAAGGATGAAAGGAGGAGTTACTCATTATGAAGATGCTCAACTTGGGGTGCAGTGGATAAAGCACCAGTGCAGAAGTCAGGAGGACTTAAGTTCAAATCTCATCTTAGACACTTGAAACTCACTAGCTCTGTGACCTTGGGCAAATCACTTATTCCCAATTGCCTCATCCTGGGTCATCTCCAGTCATCCTGATGAATATCTAGTCACTGGATTCAGAAGGCTCTGGAGGAGAAGTGAGGCTGGTGACCTGCACAACCCTCTCTCACTCAAAACAAAGTCAAGTGCAAGTAATGTCATCATTTCTCTGATGTCACTGTCTTCTTCGGCAATGAAGGACAAACACACACACTCAACCTGGGTAAATATGACTTATTTTTCCTTCAATTCTTTTGCTACTCTTTGATGTTACCAATATGATTGAATAGTTATTGGAATGTTTCATGAAGGGGCATCATTAGTAACATAGTTAAAGTAAGTCTTTGGGATATACCACCAAAAATCTCACTGAAGTAATTTTTCAAATAAGAAAGTAGTATAGCAGTGGCTTTTTCTAGCCCTGTACCTCTTTAATCCATCCCCTTTAGAATTGAGATAAAAATTATTTCATTGTAAAAAAGGAAAATAAAGTATATTTCTCATATTATTAGTATTAAGTCAGGGAACACACTATTCTAAACAAAACTCTTGCCTTCCCCCTTTTAAATATATTTCCTGTTGTCTCAGGGGATATTATGGAAGGTGCAATATTTGGCAGTTCCATCATATTGCAAAAATATTCAGGATATACTATTTTTGTACTCGAAAAAAACAACAATGTAGGATTATGCTAATATTAACCTAAAAATTATGCAATTTCAGTGACTTGATTCAGCACAATTAGCATCCTGTAAAAATATACAAAACTTCATGGTACCGTAAATAATTCTGTATTAGTGAACCTATTGTTAGCTTTAAAATTTAGGGCCATCTTGACAAATTAAAGAATGTTAACGTCCTAAAATTATATCATTTGCATTTTTAAAAAAATGAAATAAAGCTAACCTACTTTCTGAGGACCAGTTATTTTCATGGTTACACTTTTAAAAAATTTACATACTGTAAGTATTGATTCATACTTAATTTGTATATCATCTGACATATGGCTCAAATGATGACATAATTTCAGAAACCTCTAACTCCACATCTTATAATCATTACGTTGTAGTCTGCATGACATATTTTACAAAAAGAATTTTTTCTTTTCACCCAGATGCTGAGTAGGTGTTATACTCAGAAATACCCCACAACAAAACTGAAGCATATACAGCAGAAATAATTTTTATATAATCAAGATTGGGAAATGTATTTATGGCATCTCATTCCCTCAACTACATATGGATTGTTGTTGTGCTTAGGTACAATCCTACCTATAGTAAAAGAAAGGTGTTGTTATTCAGGATTTCTTTGAACTCAAACTGGGGAGGATCTCAGAGGTCACATAGGATCAACTCTTTCCTTTAATTGATATGGAAACTGAGGACCAGTTGTAAATCAATTTGCAAATTTACTCATGGTGAGTGCCAGTGCAAGAATTTGAACTCAAGTCCCATGATTCCAAACTCACTTGGCAATTTTAGCATTCTTTCTACTGTGCCATGTTTTCTTCTTGACTCACATTGTTTTTGAAGTGAAGATGCAACATAGTGGCTCTAGAGCAAGAGTTTTAAAAGTCTGTAAACTTTTAAAAAGCATTTTGATAACTATTTCAATGTAGTTGGTTTCCTTTATAATCCTATGCATTTTTGTGCATGTAAAAGCTTTTTCAAAGAAGGGTTCCATAGGATTCACCAGATGCCAAAAGGGTCAATGATACCGGAAAGTTTAACTACTGCTCCAAATTATAGGAATAAAACTTAACTCTTTCTACTACTACTAATAAAAAAAAAATCAAACTCAAAAAGAAACATCATTTAAATTATTAAATAACTTCCAAACCAAGTATTTCATGTTCTCCGATCAAATGTTATACTTATTAAGTATAAGCAACCAAATTCCAAATTGTAAGAATGTGAACTAAAAATTTTCCACTGCAGTGGGAAAAGCATTGTCTTTGGAGTAAAGGGCCCTGGATTGAAATGTCTGGTCTGGCACTTACTACTTGTGTGACCCTGGGTGAGCTGTTAGGCTCTCTGGGTCTTAGCTTCTTCATCTGTAAAATGAGGGCACTGGTCTAGATCAGTGGTGTCAAACTCAAATAAAAATGGGGCCACTAAACCAATATAAGGATTTCTGCCAGCCACAGACTGACTTAGAAAACTACCTATTCATATGATCTATATTTTATTTTATTTTGTTGAATATTTCCCAATTATACTTTAGTCTGATTGGAGTCACACTCAGAAGTGTTGCGTGCCACATGTAGCTTATGGCAGCATGACTGACCTAGTTTTGATGACCTTTAAGGTTCACTTAACATTTCTAAGTAGATGATTCCTAGATGTATATTTCCAGCCCTAGTGTCTCTCCTGAGCACCAGTCTCACATCATCAGCTTTCTCTTGGACATCTAGAACTAGATATCTCATAGATGTCTCAAACTCAACATATCCTATAAATATCTCAAACTCAACATATACAGAATATAGCTCATTATCTTTCCTCCAGAACCCCTCCTTCTTCCAAAATTCCCTATTGTGATTGAGGGCACCACAATACTCCTAAGTATAACTTTAGGGTTATCAACTCATCCTCAACTTCTCCAACTTACTCAACATAATTGAATATGTTGTCAAATCTTGTTTTTTTCTACCTTCAAGACATCTCTCAAATATGTTTTCTTCTCTCTACTTTCATATCTACCACCCTAAAATAGGCCTTTATCACTTCTCCTATGGACTGCAACAATATCCTATGAATTGGTCTATTTGTCTCAAGTCTCTCTCTACTTCAATCCTACCTCCATTCAACTGCTGCGGGTATCTTTCTAGAGTACAGTTTGACCCCGTAATGTCTTTACTAAATAAATTCCAGTGTCTCTTTATTAACTCCAGGACTAATTATAAATGCTGTTTGGCTTTTAAAGTCATTCATAACCTGCCCAGTTTATACCCTTACTCCCCTCCCTATATAGGTAGGTCCTATTCAATAGTCAACGTAATGAATCCTCTGAATTCATCATATTCTTCTAATTTGTACTGCTTAGTTCATGGGGCTGACCATATTTTACATGATTATAACTTCAAGTGATGTGAATTTTTGAATATATGTTACCACTACCCAGCAATAATCAAGATTAATAATTATGATTCACAGAAACTGGTGTGTCCCTCACAATGGATTCTTTCTTGACTCCATGCCTTCTCATGGAATCTTGGAATATTCTCCCTTCTCATCACTACTTATTGACTTCCTTTAATAAATCCTACCTTCTGCATAAGACTTTTCCTGGGTATCAGTTTCCTCTTCACTTTTCCAACTACTAGCTAGTGTCTTCCTTCTGAGATTATCTTTCAGTTGGAATATATGTGTGACTGTGTATGCAGAAGGTAGGACATGAGTTTTCAATTAAGCAAATGTTCATGAAATACATGCTATCTGAAGTTGAGCATATAACTTAAACTGCTGGAATATCAATTTCTTCAGAATTTTATATAAGAGAATTTTGTTTAATGATATACTTCCTTACCTCATAGAATTATATCAAATGACAATGTTTTATAGATATGTGATATATAAATGTGAATTGTTATTACTTGGTCAACAATATATTTCTCAGAAATGATTAGATACCTGATAATCAAAACGCAGAATCAGCTCTTAGATCTCTAGATGTTCTTTTTCCTTTAATCAGGCCCTTAAACAACCCAGGAGGCTTCTTGTTTTGTCATGTTTGTCATGACTGAAATGATTTATTCAGCAGGAACAATCTTCAAAGCATTGTGTAATGGTAAGAAAGTAGGTAATAACTGATAGTTACTATAGGGTCTCAGAAATGATAGCCGTAATGCCCATATGAAATGTAACGAGAGTCAGCCTGTAACAACTACCTTTTTACTTATCATTCTCTTGCCTTAACATCTTCCTTCATTTGTTAACAGTGTGGCATGTTCAGATTTCCTCTCTTGCTATACAGAGTGTTTATGAAGAAACAAGTTTTCCCTTGGATTATATACACACATACATATATACAGACATATACATATATATGTATATGTCTGTATATGTGTATATAGGTGTATGTATGTATGTATGTATGTGTGTGTATGTATATTTTTACATAGGGAGGGGGGAGAGAGAGAGAAAGATACTGGGACTTCGTCTGATTTCCTTGATACAGTGAAATTGCAATTAAGGAAATCCTCTCAGCTAAAGCAAGTTGGCACTTTCTTTATAGTTTCTAGTCTTAGAGAGTTGCAGAGAGCCCTCAGAGGCTTCTCTTCCATGAAGATCTTCCAGGAGTTGAGGCCTAATAGTAGGAGCAATATCCTAACGCTTTTCTCTACATGATAGGCTAATTTTTCCTAAAAAGATATGAAAACTATCATTAAGGTATTAATGATCATGTATTAAAGCCTGTTGATATCACTTCCTTGTCATCTGAGTATAAAACAGCCATGAGGAACTCCATGTGAGTTCTGATGCTTGATTGGTGGATCACAATGGATAACTCAGGGAAGGGAGTTACACTTGATTGAGGTTTTCGTAGTGTATATCCTTGCAAATCTTTCCTCTATGGCTAAGCAAATTTCCTTTTCTTAATTTCTGAATGGCCTAATAGTGTCACTTTTTTTTGCATTTTTGAACATAAATTACCATGTACTGGCCCTCATCAGTCTTGGATCAGGACTGCTCTCTATTCACTATAACATTATGACTCTCTCTAAATTATAATTAACACATATATGTATGTATGTATGTATGTTGAGTATATACACATATTATAATACTTGTCAGATAAATCTACATGTACGTGCATTTAAAGTTATTTTTCTCTATAGTTTCATATAATGGGCTTCATCAAAACACATTTGAAAGGTTGAAAACAAAAAAATTTAGTATATATAGGTGACTGAAATAATAGTCAATAAACTCTAAAAATCACCCAGAAAAAGGAGAATTGTTTCTATTTCAAAAGTGTAAATTGGTTTTGGTGCAGAAATAAAGAATTAATACTTCATAAACCGAACCAATATGGAAGTGCTAAGTGGGGTCAATGAGAAGTTCTACTGAAATAGCAGCAGAGAAGCATCTTTTTTTAAGAAACTATAAGAAGATACAGTCTAGAGCATCTGAAGGTTTAAGTAAAGGTAATTTTTTAAAGGACATTCAGTATAATGAGCTACTCAGAAGGGAGTTGAAGCCATAAGTCGATGGAAAATATTCAAACCACTTCTTGACAAAACCCAGTAAGTACTAAATATAAGACAAGTTCCAAACCAAAAAACTGCTGAGTATTGAATATGGGCGCACTAAAGTGTATGTATTGAATGAATGTATGCATAAATGAATCAATAAAAGAATATATGTTGGGTATCTAGTCTTGACATGAAAAACCGATGAGTTGTATGAATGACATAATTAGAGATATGAAAGAGAGAAGTGTAATGTTATTCCTTGATAATGAAAATGTAATAAAGGACACATAGACACACAGGAAGAGCTTCCCATTGAACACATTTTGGTATTTATCACAGATGGAAAACATAGAGGTATTGTGGCAAGGTGGCCTTGGAGTCAGGAAGACCTGAATTCAAATACAGCCTCTAACACATACTGGCTGTGTGACTCTGGGCAAGTGATTTACTCTCAGTGCCTTAGGCCACTCTATAAGACTGTAAGTTACAGAATAGGTGCATTGATAGAGGGATTTCATTCTTTGGGAGTCCCCTATGCTAATCCCCTAAGAGTCCCCTAAGTCTGGTTTTGAAAAAAAATTAGTGGAAAACATATCACTGTAACTTGGGATACCCTGACTGATCCACCATTCAGATAGTCATAATTATTGAGTGTTTGAATACAAGGTTAAGCACTTACCATATGCCTGGCACATAGAAAGCACTCTATAAGTGCTTGTTTCCTTCATTACTACCCTCCCCCTTCCCTTCTTTGATGCCCATTTCACTGTGGGATTCACCAGAGACAGAGCCATTTCTATAAGAAGACTGTGAAGGAGACACGGTCACCTCCAAAATCATTGAACTAAAATCAAACAAACTCTAGTCACTTTCATATGCTGTATGTACTTTTTATTATATTTGACTTATCAAGAGTCACCACCTCATGAATAAATATAAAAAAATCAGCCCCCATGATATTTCACTTGTCTTATTAAAAACATGAGTGCATAAGGGAAAATGTTCACTGCCCAAAACGACCATATTCATTAGAAAATCTCTATCATACATCTGAAGGCACATGTCTGATCCTGTAGGGATTCTTACATGATTTAATTAATGCAGACTTTTTTCTACCTTTGTAGGTGTCTCATCTGGAGTAAGATTAGCATAAACCCATATTGTACTCACAAGGAAATAAATTTAGTTTGTCCTTGTATAGTAATAAGATTGGATAGTTGCAAATATAATACAAACCTACTAAGGAGGGAAGCAACATCTACAAAAAGCAACACAAGACAAAAACAAAGCACTAGTGATATTGACATGATTTTATTGCTATTATTATTATTAGTTCAAACACATTATTTTACTTCACTAGGAAAGTCATTGTGGTAATTTCCATAAATCACCAATGCCAACTAGCAAATATACCTGTGGGCACTCAGGAGTTATGTTACTCATCCAATGTGTTAGAGGTAGGAAATACATGCAGGTATTTCTGACTTCAAGGCCAGTTCACTATTTATTATTTAATGCTGTATCACCATTAGTGATATTTTAAAATTTTGTATACATGGCTTAATGTTAGGAATGTCTTTTAAAATTTTTTTTAAAACTTTCTCACAATGTCAGCGAGTAACACAATGAGAAATACAAATAAAAGGTAAAGATAATTAAGATTCACTTTGTTTTGCCTCCCTATGGTAACATATATAGATAGGAATTTAACTTTGTATAACATTTCCAAGGGTTCAATTACCATTTCTACTCGGACAACTCAGTTATACGGATCTAGCCCTAATCTCTTTTCTGAACTTTAATCCTATGTTATCAACTGTTTGCTGAATATTTCCACCAGAATTTTTATTAGCATCTTTAAACTTAGCATATCTAAAACAGAATTCATTATCTTTCCTCCTTAAACCTGACCTTTCTACAAATATCCATATTTCTCAAGAGAGTGCTAGCTTTTTTCCAGGCACCTAGGTTCAATCAGTTGAATTACGGTCAATTCTTCCCACCCCCCCCTCACTCTTCATCCCCTATACCCATTTTATTACCCAGTCTTGTAGACTGTCCTTCTATGGTATCATTCACATATACCCCATTTTGTCCATTAACATAGCCACTACCCTAATTTGGTATCTGGTCCTCTGGTCCTCTTGCCCGGACTGCTGAAATGGCTTTCTCATAGTTCTTCCTACAACTGGTCTCTCTCTTATTCATTGTATCAAAAACACAGCTCCCTGCTCTGAGTTTCTCTCTGCTCTAGTCCATTGCCAATGCAGATGTCAGTGGTCTTCTTAAAAAGCAAGTCTGACCATGTCACGCTCCCCTCATCCCCCAATTTGACTCCTTATTACTTCTAGGGTCATATATAAAATCCGCTGACTTTTAAAGTTATTCATTATCTGGTCTTTTTCTACCATTCTAGTTTTCTTATTGTACTCTCCTTCACGTACTCGACCCAGCGATCTGATTTCCTTACTTTTCATCAGACAAAATACTCAGTCTCCCAACTCTGCATTTTAACTGGTAGTCCATAGTGGAATGTTCTTCCTCTTCATCTCTGCTTCCTCCTGACTCTCCTGGCTTCCTTCAAGTATTAGCTAAAATCCTACTTTCTGCAAGAAACCTCTCACCTTCTCCTTAATGCTATGGATTATTTCTAATTCATTTCATATATATCTAGTTTGAATATAGTGCATGCTATCTTCCACATTAGATTTTAAGTTCCTTGAGGGCAGGGGCTGTAATAAATTGTTGTTTTAACTACAAAAGATTCTTTCTCTCTCTTTTTTTGTCTGCCTCTGTCTCTCCTCTTTCTCTTCCTCATCTTTTCCTCCTCTTCCTCCTGCTACTCCTCCTCCTCTCTTTCTCTCTCTCTTTCTCTCCCTCTCTCTCTCTTTCTCTCCCTCTCTTTCTCTCTCTCTTTCTCCCTCTCCCTCCCTCTCTCTCTCTCCTTCTGTCTATGTCCTTCCTTCCTTCCCTCCCTCCTTTCTTAGAGTTGCTTAGAGTGCCATGTCAAAGGAGGGACTTGAACTCATTCCTGTTGACTCTAAGACCAGTTTGCTATTTATTAAGTGTAGTGCCTTTCAATGCTGTGTTAAGGTTCAAAAGTTCAAGATGTAATGATTACAGAAAGGTAGATTAAAGAGAATAGTTAGTACATAATATTATGTTTGCTTGTTTTTTATAATCTATTTAACATTTGCGTATGTACTCTGATGCCTTATTGTAGCAGGAATGTGAGACTGAATTTTTGGAAGGCCATACAAGTTAGCAGAATTGTCTTATGCCCTGATAAATTGGAAAGACATTGAATATAGGCTGGCCATGGACTATATGTCTGTCATCTAGGTAAGTTCAGAGAGACTCATCACTAGGCTAGTTAAAGAGCAATTAATTTTTAAGCAAGGCAAGTCTAGAAAGCCAAGAAGTAAATTATAAAGATTTGATTGACATAAGAAGAAATCACTCATGAGGAAGACATGCTAGAGCCTAGAAGTGGCACAGGTTGCACCCCCAAACCCTCCTTGGTTAACATCACCAAGTTGAAACATGAATTTTATGTTTGAAAGAGAAGCTACTTTGATCATTTACTATTTAATTATTTTAATCTGTCATAGATAATGGAAATAATACATACTGGAAAATGATCCAAAAGAGATATTAATAGTGTAAGATAACCTAAATGTTTGTAGGGCTGTTGAATTTTCACTAAAACCAACATTTTCTGGTTGAAGATTCAGAAGAGTTTGGCACAAAGTAGAAAGAATGTCATTGCAAATTTTGGGCAGTATTAGAGAAGTATTTAAAAAAATCCTCTAAGGTAAGTTTATTGAAATATTTTTTATAATATTGGTTAAATCAAACAAAACTTCACAGTAATTTAAGCTACTCAACCATGTTACTAATCATATAACCATATCAATTTATATTCTCGTATTCTCTGCCTCACAGAGTTATTTTAATTTCTGAACTAAGAAATTAGAGTTTTATTTGGTAATAATTAGCAAGTTGAACAGTAATTAATGTATAGTTTTTCACTGACTTAAATGGCAATAAAAACCTACTTTATATCCTGCTCTTCTAAAAGGTGTAATTAAGATATTAACAAACTGGAAATATTCTAAAAATAAAGCAAAAAAAAAAGTTAAAATAGTCCTTACAAGTTTATTGTTATTAATCTCCATTTCAGATTAGTGACCAAATGAATATTATTTGAACTGGTAAACATTATTAAAATATATGAAGTGAAGCAATAGAATTATGTTAGTATGAATATATTCTAATACACACACACATATATGTATATGTATATGTATATATATATACATATATATATACCTATATATGTATGTGTATACCCACATATGATTTTCTGTGTGGTAGGATACCATTAGAGGTTGTTAAAAAATGAAAGTAGTACTGAAGGTTACACTGTATTTAAACTTGAGGTAACATGGTAGAATGGAGAGAGATCTGGCTTCAGAATCAGGACTTTCTGAAGTCCTATGATACCTCCTAGTGTATTACTCTACCCAAACTATTTAACCTATTGGTGACAGGCAGTGCTCCAGTATTTTAAGTTACCAACCTGCTTTGATAGATAATTTCCTTACCTAGGGTTCCCCATAACAATGAAATAATAGATTGAGTTTCTATCCCTCTTCAATATATTATTCCCCTTTGAACACATATATACATGTACATATGTGTACATGTTCATATTAAAAAAATCACTTACGTAGAAATTGGTAGGGCAGCTTATATTTTAGAGAAAAAGAAAAACCAGGCAAACCTTTTACATGAGACCACAGTTAGTCATTTAGTTTATTTCTTTTAATATATTATTCATATCTTCTGCTTTTTTATCATTTTATATTTTTTGAAATTCTTTATTTTCAAATATAGGCTGTTTCCTATCCCCATAGAGTCAGCCCTCATTATAGGAATACAAACAGCCATAAGGAGCAACAGGAGCCCTATCTGATCTTTCACTAGGGTAAAACAATGGTAAGGGAGCTTTATTCAGCTAAATCAATTTGTGCCACTCTTAACACCTAACCGTTTGAATATCACCCTGTTATAGCTAAGTACATCTCCTTTTGCTAACCTCCAATGAGTCATTTTGTTCCACTAAACTGACTTGGGACAGCTGCAGCCCAAAATAATTGGTATAGTTGTGTAGGACTGGAATACGTTGATGTTGCTGAAGTGGGAAAAGAGCAGGACAGAGGAAGGTAAGCCCAGATTTTCTTCATGCTTCTGATGGTGCTTTTGGTGATACTTCTAGAAATGGTGATTGTTTACTGTGAGACATCACAGACCTTGGCATATTAGCGAGCAAACTGCCTGCATTCAGAAAGGACAGACTAGTGAGATTATGCTTGTGCCCTTGAGCATGGCACCTTGATACTTGCAGTACCTCAAGTACTGTTTTGTCCCCAGCCCTGGCCTTCCAGTCTGGTAATTTAACCCTTCTCTTCCAAGTTCTACAAGGGAATCTACTCAGAATTCAGTTTGTTTTCAAAGTTGCCTAAAGGAATTGAATTTTTTTGAGACTAAAAGAGGTTTTCCCTTCACTGGAAATGGACAAAACAGAAAAAAATGAGTTGTTCTCTAGCCTAGCTGAGACTGGATGCCATTGTATAACTAATTGTCATCATTACCCAGTTGCTTCAGGGGAGGCCAAATGAAAGAAGTCCTTGACCAGCTTTAAGAAAGAAATATTTAAGTGTGAAGGGGGAAAGAACTGCTTGGTTTTGAATAGATTTTTGAAACCATAATGTAGACAAACAATTCTCCATACTATAATTATATATGCACAAAACCAGTCACCAAGGGCTTTTATGTTATACATTTTCAAAGTCCATTGGGATGGGGCACTCTCCTTGCTGGTGAAGATGAAAGCCTTGCCTTATGTGAGGAGTGGAGCTGATTTGGTGAGAGCTGAGAGCTTCACTTCAGCTAGTTCATTTTTGGGCTTTGCCAAGTGACAGTCATCTTCAATTGTAGGATCCAGTCTACATCCAGAGAGAAGATGGAAGAGAGAAGCCCTACTTCAGATTGCTAAAGGAAAAGATTCTGGAAAAAACATGAGAAGAGCTAGCTGTCTCCTTCACCTCCTTATTCTCACCTCTATACTCCAGAGATTTTGGGGAGTGTTCTCCTTGGGTGAGATCCAGGATATGTCTTGATTGAACTGAGTTACCTCAGTCTTAGTAGGACAATTCCTTAACTCTGTATTGTCTGTTACACATACACACATGCACACGCACACGCACATGTGTGCGTGTGCGTGTGCATGTGTGCATGTTTTTTTCTATGTATGCCTTCTCTGATATCTGTTTTGCTACTGATTTGGGTTAATGAGTTTTCTGATATTTGCTATGTATATTCATTGTGCAGTTGGTATTAGGTGCGAAAGAAATGAGATCTTGAAAATAGAGTTTGGGCTCCTCCCTCCCCCCAAAATGACAAAGTAATCAAAAGTTAGATGGAACCTGATCATATACCCTAGATGAACAACATTTTAAGAAGCAGAGGGTTTTATTTCTAACTCAATACTTTCTCTTAGGAGAGAGCCTCTGGCCAACCTCCAGCTTCCCTTCCTGGCAACAATGCAAGTCTCTCTTTAAGATGGCTTGAGGGAGAGAGTCTATAGATGTCTATTCTACTCCTCTTTGACCCAAACAAGGACTAGTCTCACCATCACCTGTGAACTCCTCTCTACACATGGGGTCACCACTTTATCACTAAATAAATGAATGAATATATACACACAAAGAGAGACAGAACGAGAGATAGATAACTATAAAGACAGACAGACAGAGAGAAAAGGACAAAGTATTTATTAGGCACTTACTATGCCCAAGGCATTGCTTTAAGTGTTGGGAATACACATACAGGCATAAAGAAAAATAGTCCCTGCTTTCCAGGAGCTTACCTTCCTCTGAGGAGAAGTTTAAAAAAAAAAAAAGGGGGGGTGAGGGCCCTAATAGTGAGAGAATGAAAACCAAGGAAGATTTTTGAATTTTATGAGCATCTAGCAGGTGTGCTAAAGGATGTTCAAGCTTTTTTTTCAACAGGGCATCTGAGAGAGACCAACTTCAATTTTGTCACATGGATTTGGTTGCATTTATTTGGTGCAAATCATTGGAGAAGGCACTTAAAAGGACAAGGCTCTTAATTCTTCTCAGGAACCTAGAGACAATGAAATTGGGATCATGTGCAAATAGGCCAATTGTGCTCACCTTTCGTTAGCTAGTGATAGGTGGGATGTTGCATCAATTTGAAAAGCTTTTATCCTTTCTGCCAGCTATAAACTGTAAACTGACTTTGTCTCCATCTGGAGCATTTGAGGATGGGGCCTTACAAAGTGCAGAGGTCAAGCCCTGTGTATACTTCTCCTTCCCAGGTACTGCCTTAGAGAAGTCTCTGGCTTTAGGGTTAGAGTTAGATGAATATGCTTTGCTCATAATCACCAATTGTCATCTGAGTGCATTTAGGGGATCTTCATCTTTGCTAGCTGTTTTCCTAATACTGTTCCTGCTAATTCTCACAGAGAGGTCAACTGTGAACTGCAAAGATTTAGAATAGCAATCCCAGGAACTCATTCATTTGGATCCAGGACTCAGTCCTTCCTGGGAGACTCTCAGATTCTCTCATTCCTTCAGGGAGCCACTTACTTGTTTTCTTTTGGGTTGGTAGGTTTCTGACTTTTTTTTTCCTTCTTTTAGTTTTGTCTATGTCAGACTCCTTGAACAGTGGAGATCATGGGTGCCTAGTAAGAATAGTAATGTCATCTAAGTGCTGGAAGGTTCCATAGAACAGCAGTATCCAACTCAAATGGAAAAAAAATCTTGTAGGCAGCATATTGACTTTGAAAGCTACACATTAAGGTTAGGTTGCTTTGTATTTTTAATTTATTTTGTTAAGTATTTCCCGGTTATATTTTAATCTAGACTGGCCTAACTTGGGAGTTTCTGCAATCCCTTGGAGCCCACAGGCTACGTATTTGACCCTTCTGCTCCAGAAGATCTTACCATCAAGAGGCAGAGTATGGTAGGAGCCATATCTGAAAAATTGGTGAAATGACCCTGAGACTTGGTTGACTCAGGGGATGAGCAGCTCAGGCTCTGACTATTGTCAACCTTCTTCTTCACATATGTACAAAACAGCCCCAAATGCTCCAAGAGCTCTATGTGATACTTCACTGGTAGAAAATAATGGGTAACTCAGGTAAAGGGATTTCACTCAGCTGAATCAACTGGAGCATCCTCAATGCCTAACCCTCTTGAATAGCTTCCTACTATGGCTAAGTAAATCATTTTTTTTTTTTGATATTCAATGACCTTCAGATGTGCCATTTTTGTTCCACTATCAAACATAAACTACCACAGGACTGGCCTTTAAGATCCAGTTCAGATAATCCAATCACTATTCTGAATCCCCTCCAAAGGAAGGAGCATCTCCAGCATAAGTCAGATGTTTTTCCCCCTCATACATAAAGGGAAGCCATATGTAGAGCTGCTATGCCACTTCTCCAGTTTGGAGAACTATCCTCTTAATTTGGATGTAGATTTGGAGGTATGCAGTATCCCAGGGAAGTTAGGTGGTGCAGTGGATAGAGTGCTGGGCCTGAAGTCAGGAAGACTCATCTTTGTGAGTTCAAATCTGGCCTCAGATAACTTACTAGCTGTTTGACCCTGGGCAAGTCACTTAACTGTGTTTGCCTCTGTTTTCTCTTCTGCAAAATGAGATAGAGAGGGAAATGGCAAACCTGTGTCTGTATCTGTACTGTAGAAGATACTGTATCTGTAGTACTGTACTGTAGAAGATACTGTGTCTGTAGTACTGTACTGTAGTAGACACTACAGTATCTTTGCTAAGAAAACCCCAAATGGGGTCACAGAGAATAGGAAACTACTCAGCAACAGCTAACTGCCAAGAATATCCTTTAAAGAATTTCTTTTAGACTGCTAAGTCAGCGTGTCAGTTTCCTTTTCCCCTTTTTAATGTGGGTGATGAGTTGTGCTTTCATCCTTCGTTGCTGAAGAAGTCCATGCCATCAGAGAAATGATGACATGACTTGCACTTGACTTTGTTTTGAGTGAGGGAGGGCTGTGCAGGTCACCAACCTCCCTTCTCCTCCAGAGCCATCTGAACCCAGTGACCAGATATTCATCAGGATGACTGGAGATGACTCAGGATGAGGCAATTGGGGTTAAGTGACTTGCCCAAGGTCACACAGCTAGTGAATGTCAAGTGTCTGAGGTGAGATTTGAACTCAGGTCCTTCTGACTCCAGCACTGGTGCTCTATCCACTGCACCACCTAGCTGCCTATGGGTGATGAGTTACCATTTATTTGGAGATGCATTATTACCAAATGAAGTAACTGAAGTAAGTGGAAGAAAAATTTCGTCTCCCTCCCATCTTTAAACTCTTCTATCTCAGAGACCTCTAAGACTGGTTACTGTGGTGAGTGGGCCTAGTATGCCATGTCATTTCATAGTGCATAGTTCTTAATACACATGAGTAAAAAATAAACAAATGTCCTTAATAATAGCTTTAGCTTAGAAGTGTCAAACATCAGGAACCTGGGCTGCCCACAATATTGACTACTACCTGTACTAGATAACCATGTGATTGGAATTTATTGAACAAAATAAGTAACAACAGAACTAGGTAATGTTAATATGTTGTTTTCTAAGTCAATATGCAGTGAAGGAATCCTTAAGTATGGTATAAGGCCCCAGTTCCTATTGGACTCTGATACCATGTTTTATTTAGCTTAAGCTGAAGATGTAGAAATAGAAAAATTGTATAAAGATGTAAATGAGAAAAGGAAAAAAGGAGATACAGATGGGAAGAAGATATATAATTATTGTAGCTCTAAAAATGACAATCATACAAAATACTGATTTTGGAAAATAAGAAATTAATAAAGGTAAAGATACTGACTTAGATGATCACCATTTATTATAAATATTTAACCCATTAAAGCAATTTCCATAATGAGGAAACTTTAAAACTCAGAAACTATATCTCCTTGTCAGGAGACCCACAACAAAGTGCCAAACTGATCTGCAACATAAATTCATTTTCAAAACATTACGGAGGAGGATTGGAAAAGATTTTATGCAATATTAATACATCAAAATAAAATTACAGAAAGATTGGTGTAAGGCCCAACTCTGCTCCATAATTCCAAAAGCATTTATAGCTGTAAGCAGAAGGGCAACAAATGGAAAACAAAATAGAGTTGCCAGATTTTCTGTACTGATGTAGCACTTTCATCACTACTGTAGAACTACATCTGGACTTTATAGCTAAATGTTTCTCATGATATAAGTCAAGTCAATGTTCATTTATTAAGCATTTATAATGTGGCAGGAATGGTGCTAAGTGCTGGGGGTATGAAGACAAAAACAATCCTTGTTCTCAAGAGCACACATTCTAATGGGGAAGACAATAAGCAAACAGCTATCTAAGCACAAAATATATACAGAATAAATTGGATGAATTCTCAGAAGGCAGGCATTGTCTTTGGGTAACCAGGAAAGACCTATTGTAGAAAGTAAGGTTTCAGTTAGGACATTCAGGAAGTCAGGAAAGCCAGGAAAGCTTTGCTTAGGAGTTAGGAGAAACAGAGCATATACTCAAATAAGATGGAATGTGATAGGTGGGACCAAAGAATCCAAAAGGAACCTAGGAAAAATTGAATAGGGAGAAAACATTTTCATCTAATGAGAACAATTCATTGACACTCCTGGAAACATCAACTCTAGATTTAAAATGCTCATTCTGTAACTGACAATACCTGGTCACAGTTGCCTCTTTTGTAAATGACAAAATCTCTCAATATCTCCAGTGAAACTGGTTCTTATAGGTGGTCTAGCTAAAGGTGTTCTATATGTATCATGTTTCTTTTAGATTCAAAAGCTTCTTAAGTCAGTTAGTCATAATCAAGAAGGATTTAATGAATGATGAACTAATTCATCTCATTCTTAAGAAGTTTCTTTTATATTTTTGGTAATAGCCATAACAGCACCAAAATAATAACAAACATTATATTTCTATAAAGCTTTTTTTTCTACAGGGTTTAGAGTACTTTTAGAGTTTTTATTGTTTAAGTATTTTGCATTGCAAATATCTCTGTAGTGGGTGATACACAGGGGAATTCTTAATCTTTAAAAATACAATACTTACAAAAATCCACTGTCTATAACCCAATTAACTATTTCACTTTTCAGTATTACTTTTTTCAGATTTATGCATATTATAGAAACATTATATACAATAACACCTGTGAAGCTCTATTCTTCTTTTTTTTTTTTTTTAGTGACTGTTTAATTTCCTTTATATTTCCCTTAGTCAGGTTTTCTTTTACCTTACATCAGGTTCATGTGTTTTCTCCTTCCACTTTTGCACACATGATTTTTGATCCTCATGGACAAGAAGAAGGGGTACTAAATCAAATCCTTTCTAGTAAAATACTTCTTGTTTTAGTCAGTTCTTTCCTTTTTAATCTTTTTTATTCATCACTTTAAAAAATCACCACAGGACATCAGACTAGACAATGGAACATTTTAATTCCTTGCTCATGGTTAAAACTGCTGTGCCTTAAGTTAGAAGGAAGTTTTAATTAGCAAGATATATTTTCTTCACCCCACTTTTTTCCCTTTTTAGAAATTTATCTTTTATTTATTACACGTTAGACTTGACCCTTCATCTTAGGGATCTCTCTATAGTCTTTTAAAGTTCCTGACATTGTTTATATTTACTCAAATCTATGCCCCTATTCATATCTTATTACATGTCATTCCTCTCCCCTACTTCTGGGCCTCCATTGTTTCCTAGGCCATTGGAAAAATTGGAATGACTATTCCTTGCCTGTCTTTGTTGACTACCAAGTATCCTTACTTTTTGTTCAAGGGTATAGTTTTCCAGAATCCAGACTCACAGTAAAATTTACCTTAAATATATCATCTATAAGACAGAGCATGGCATAGTAGCAGAGAATTGGATTGTTGTTGTCCTTTGTTTTTGAAGAGGACCAAAATGACATCACCATCATAAAGTGAAGTTTCAGCGTGTCCCACTGTGGTTGATCAGACCAATATGAGCTCAGAATGCTCTATCACAGGTTGGGCACAGACAGTCTGTATGAATATTTGGAGTGGATACTCCAAATTTGTGCATCCTACGTTTACTTTGTGTTGTCTCAATTCTGCTTTGCTCATAGAGCACAGCATCCTTTCTGATGTGGGCATACGATGCTGAGCGGTCCTGTGCCAGTGTCCCCCATGTTGCAAAATCAAATCCAAAGTTCCTGAGAGAGCCCTTGAGAGTGTCCTTGTATTGCTTCTTCTGACCATCATGTGATTGCCTGCCCCATGTGAGTTCTCTATAAAATTGTCTTTTTTGGCAAGTGTATATTTTGCATTTGAACAACGTGGCCTGCGCATTGGAGTTGTGCTCTCTGAAGCATAGTTTGAATGCTTGGCAGTTCAGCTCGAGCAAGAAATGGAAGCAATTCAGTTTCCTGGCATGGCGCTGGTAGACTGTCCATGTTTCACAGGCATACAACCATGAGGTCAGCACAACAGTTTTGTAGACCTTCAGTTTGGTGGTAAATCTAATACCTCTTCTCTCCCAAACTTTTCTTCAGAGCCCCCCAAACACTGAGCTATCTCTGGCAATACATGCAAGAGGTTGATACCTCATTGTCAATGTGTATATCCCTGGAAAGTACACTACCAAGGTAAGTGAACTTATCCACAACATTCAAAACTTCTCCATTTGTTGTAACTAATGGTTCCACCTATGGATGGTGTGGTGGTGGCTGATGGAGCACCTGTGTTTTCTTGGTGTTAATTAGTAGACCAAAATTAGCACAGGCAGCACAAAATTGGTCCGTCCTTTGTTGCATTGAAGCTTCAGAGGCTGCACTGAGTACACAATCATCTGCAAACAAAAAATCATGCACCAACACTCCCTCCACTTTGGTCTTGGCTTACAAATCTTTTAAAATTGAAGAACTTACCATCAGTATGGTAGTTGACCTTGATGCCATGTTCATCCTCATTGAAAGTATTGGACAACATGGCTGAAAACATCATGCTAAAAAGCAAGCACACATCCCTGATTCACTCCACTAGTGACTGGGAAGGCACAAGAGTATGGTCCACTCTCCAGAATCCAGGCAAATGTCATCATGAAATTGATGTACAATACTGATGAACTTCTCAGGGCAACCAAATTTTGACATAATTTTCCATAAGCCCTCATAACTAACAGTGTCAAAGGCCTTGGTCAGATCTACAAATAGTGTGTACAGACCTCTGTTCTGCTCCTGGCTTTTCTCCTGGAGTTGTGGGGTAGAAAACACCATAGCGACTGTTCCTCAGCCCTTTCTGAAGCCACACAGGTTCTCAGGTATATTTCCGTCTTCCAGGTAAAGGATCAGCCTATTAAGGAGGGCTCTAGCAAGAATTTTGCCAGTGATAACTAAGAGAGACCCCCTGTGGTTGTCTCAGGACAATCTATTCCCTTTACCTTTATAGAGATAGACAATGGAGGGATCCTTGAACTCCTGGGGGATAACCTCCTCTTGCCATATAACCTGGAAAATTTCAGTCAGCTTTTGTATGAGCAATGGTCCCCCTACCTTGTAAATCTCAGCTGGAATAGAATCAATACCAAGTGCTTTGCCACATGAAAGGCCCTCAAAACCTTTCAATTGAAACTTCAGCTAAGGAGAGATTGATTTCAACCTGAGGTAAAATGGTCAATGGTCTCAGGATTGATTGATGATGGTCTGTTGAGAACACTATGGAAGTGTTCAGCCCACCTCTCTAGGATCATGTCCTTATCACTAATCAATGTGGCTCTATCAGCACTGAGTAGTTGTGATGCACCATAGGTTTTTGGTCCATAAATAGCTTTCAGGGAATCATAAAAGTGCTTTGAATTGTTACTATCAGCATAAAACTGAATTTCATCTGCCTTCTTACTGAGCCAGGAATCCTGCATCTCTCTAAGCTTTGCTCGTACTTAGTTTTTGATGGAATTAAATGCTACCTTCTTATAGGTGGATGAACTATCCTGCTGGTATATCCTGTGGAATTCTCATTTTTCTTTTAGCAGCTTCTGAATTTTCTCATTATTTTCATTAAACCAGTCTTGGTGTTTGCAAATGTTCTGACCCAGATGAGCAAATGCAGTGCTGTATACCAAATGTCTGAAAGCTGCCCACTCCTTTTCTGATCTGCTGTTGCCAACTGTGTGTTGGCTCAACTTTTCCTCCAAGTTAGCAACAATTGTTCATGCTCAGAGAAGAGCTCTAATTTGTTGACATTAATTCTTCTAGTAGTCATTTTGCCTTGAGGGCAGCACTTTTGATGAATGTGAATATTTAACTTGGAAAGGATAAATCTATGATCAGTCCAGCACTCTGTACCACACATTGCCTTTCTCACTCTCACATCTTGTCTGTCTCTTCTCCTTACAATCACATAATCGATTAGATGCCAGTATTTGCTGTGAGGGTGTATCCATGAAGTTTTATTGCATTTAGGTAAATGGAAGACAGTGTTGGTGGTGAGAAGGTCATGTGATGCACAAGTCTTCAGCAGTAAATGACCATTGCTGTTGCTGTTTCCAGCTCCATTCCTCCCCACGACTCCCTGCCAAGTCTGGTAGTAGGAGAGGGTTTTTTTTGCTTTGAAGCCACAGGGAGACATGGTTTCAAAACCCATTTGTAATGTATGCTAACTGTGTGATCCTCACAATTCTCCAGGTAACTCTTTAAGGATATAATTTGAAGAAAACTTACTGTCTTGCATTGCAGGATTTTGCTCATCTGGAAACTCCCTATATCAGTCCATGTGGCAGCTAAGTGGTGCAGTGGATAGAGCACCAGTGCAGGAATCAGGAGGACCTGAGTTCAAATCTCACCTCAGACACTTGACACTCACTAGCTTGGGACCTTGGGCAAGTCACTTAACCCCAATTGCCTCATCCTGGGTCATCTCCAGTCATTCTGATGAATATCTGGTCACTGGATTCAGATGACTCTGGAGGAGAAGGGAGGTTGGTGACCTGCACAGCCCTCCCTCACTCAAAACAAAGTCAAGCGCAAGTCATGTCATTATTTCTCTGATAGCATGGTCTTCTTTGGCAATGAAAGACAAACACACACACATATCAATTCCTGTTCCTATCCTTTATCTTTTACATTCAGCCCCATCACTGAAGGCAAGGGCAAGGTGTCATAGACAAGTTAATTAATAATATTACTTCCACATTACTTTTGTTCAAATATTTGCTCACATAGAGACTGTACTTTTCAACTACTTCACTAATATACTCCCTTCTTCCCAATTGTCTTTTACTAGTATTCTTCCCTGTTGGTTTATGTCCCTCTTTTCACTTCAGCAGAGAAAATAACAAATTATGAAAGTCTTATCAGATCTTTTTTTTTTCCAACCCTAATTTCTCCTTTTCCTTAAGTTACACTATTGTTTTCTCTCCTCTCTAACATTTCTGCATTCATGTAAGAGTTCTTCTCCATCTCCTACTTTTGTCCCATGAATGCAAATCTAAATGTCCCAAGGCTTAGCTCAGGTGCCACTTTCTCCACAAAGCTTTCTCTTATCCTGGTCCTATCCAGGAACTGGTTTGATGTCTTATGTATTCTGTTTTACCCTTCTCATTCACTTAATCATATTCTAACCTAAGTGACTATGGAAAGACCAGTTCCATCAGCAGAAATAAAGATGTCAGGATAAGAAACAAGACAAGAAACAAGTAACAAGAAACAAGTTAGCATAAGAAACAAGGGGGAAGTTTGATTTTGTTTTGGAATTTGTTGATTGTAGGCTAGAAACAATCAACAGATACATGGAAACTTGATATTGGCACTCAAAGAGCTAGTGCTATGGTTCTTTAAGAGGAGAAATTACATTTGGTGATATCTTTGGGAATTATCTTCAAAGAGGTGATAATTAAGGTCTTGAAATAGCATGAGATAAGCAATTGAGAGCAAAAGATCCTGCATTTAGGGAGTGGATAGAAAAATAGGAGTAGGTGAAGAGATAGACCCAAGAGAAGAACCAGGTAGGAATAGTATTATAAAGGCCACAGAAAGGAAACTTATCAGGAAGTATCAAATGCTATAGAAAGGTGTAAAGGGACGACTCTTTACTGAAATAGCTGAATTTGATCAGTATCCTTGAAAGTTGGGATTTCATTTAGAGAAGTGGTAATCAAGCTCAAATGAAATAGGAACCACCAATCCATACATGAGAATCCCTGCCTTTTGACTTAGTTTTAAAATGTAATATTCTCTGTGTCTTATTGTATTTTAATTTATTTTGTTAAATATCCTCCAATTACATTTCAGTCTAGTTTGGGCTGCACTCAGCAATGTTCTGGGTAACATGGACCCCACTGACAGCTTGCTTAACATCTCTACAATAGAATATTAAATAAGGAAACTGAACATCAAGGGACTAAGGATGTGAGAGCAGGGAATTTAGATTAGTTTTCTTTGGTGATGGAATGTAGCATAGTGACCAGAGCACAACCCTCTTTGTTGTCTTAGGGATTGCTTCTTCATATCCTTCTAATTGAAGGATCCATACCCTCACACCTGAGCCTGCCTTCCCTCACCAATATTACTACACAGGTTAGAGTAGAAAATTCACACTCGATAGCTCTGCTTTTCTCCAACTCCCATACACACGAGCACATGCACACACACACACACACACACACACACACATACACACACGCGCGCACACACACACACACACACACACACACACACACACACACACACACACACTGAATGTGCTCTAGCGGCTCTAGTATTCACTTTTAAACAACTGCTTTACCTCACCAGCATCACTGTCATCATGCCTTGAAATACCTGAGATATTGCAGCTATCAGTTCCTAGAATGAATAACCATACTCAGCACTTCTTCTCCAAAGAGCTTTCTTTGATTCTGTTATCCCTAGGCTACACACTACACTCTAGAAACTGAGGGTCAAAATGGCTGTGTAAGTCATGTAATCAACTAAAGTTGAGCCAGAAATATACTAGGCTTCTCCCAGGTTTTGTTTTGTTTTTTGTTTTTTGCCAGACCTAGAGGCCTGTGGGCTACCCGAGTCTTCTTAGCTCACCTCCCGAGGTCTTCGGTTGGCCAAACCGGATGCTCGTATGAGAGAAAGGATGTTCCAGAGTTGAACAAGGGTTGAGCTTTATTTCAGGGTCTAGTTACAAGTGCAGGGGATTCTTCCTTAGGAGGGATAGAAGAATCTCCCAAGGAGGCAAAGATCTTACAATAAGAGATTGGAAGTAGAAGTACAAGCGGGGAGAGAGGGGGAGGGGAGAGAAGGAGAAGAGGAAAAGCGGAGCCTTGTGTCCTCTTTGGCTCCTCACATGCTAAGAGAGCTTTCAGGCTTCCCTGATCCTACTTAACTCTCCAGCTGCATAGTTTGCATCTAAATATCGTGCTGTTAGATAAGAATAGTGTGCCCAGATCCGGGACAATCTTGAGGGCCGGGAGATCTCTCTCCCATCACGTTTCTCACGGGAAGAGGCGGAAATACACGAGATAGCTCGGTTCACCTCGATTCCCAGCCGTTTCCTGGGGGGGTCTCGTGAGAGCTCTAAGATTTAGAAGTTCCCACCTTTACCCGCCCGAGACTGTCCACACGGAATTGAGCTTCCAATCCCAACAGTTTTTTATTCATAAAACCAATATGTTAAAAATGAAATCATAAAATCCAATAGTTATTGAGCAACAACCATATATAAGGCACTTCAAAGACACCCAAAGATGAATGAGATCATCCCTGCTGTTGAAAAGAAAACTGTTCAAGAATTAATTTTTTAGCTCACTGTTTCCTTCATCGTTTATGCTTTCAAATCACAATTTCTAATTGTCGCCAGCAGATGGTGCTACATAGAACAGATTGTGGCTGAGTAGGGATATACCAACCTTAACAGAAAGGGAGTAGGTTGAAACTCTAGCTGCACCTCTTCCCCAACTTAGGCAGTGCTTTGAGTGAAGCCTTCGGGTGAAGGCCATATCCTTCTCTTATCACCTCTTTTACTTAGGGCTGGGAAAAACAGAAGTTCTTGCCAATGGCAGAAGAGATCCGAGGAAAGGCAAAAGAGGCAAGCATTTCAAAAAGGAAGGAAGGAAGGAAGGAAAGAAGGAAGGAAGGAAGGAAGGAAGGAAGGAAGGAAGGAAGGAAGGAAGGAAGGAAGGAAGGAAGGGAGGGAGGGAGGGAGGGAATGGAGGAAGGAATGAGGAAGGGAAGGAGGGAGTCCCAGAACATCGTCATGCAGTTGTTCACATCATCCTTATTTTAATACCAATTATTATTTAAAGTCACTAAGTTCAAAGCTCCCAGGTTGGAGAAGATTTTTTTTCTCCAACCATTTGAGCTGACTGGCTTTGTTCTATACTGTATGAAACATCTCAAGCAGTCAATCCATTTTTTTTTAATTTATTTTTTTTCAATTAACAAAAGGGAGGGGGCATTAAAAAAAAAAAAGAAAATCAAAACCTTTGTAATAAGTATTCACAGTCAAGCAAAATAAATTCTAGAACTGCCATGTCCCCAGTATATGTCTCAATGTACAGTACACTAAATCTATCACTTATCTCTCAGGAGGGGGACAGCATGTTTTAGCGTCACTCCTCCGTAATTACGGCTAGTTAGTATCATGATCAGATGTCTTAAGTCTTTCACAGTTGTTTGTCCTTCCAGTGGGATTGTGTTTACAGTGTAAACTGTTCTGCTTCTGCCCATTTCCCTCTCTATCGGTTCAGTCTTTCCATTTATCTCTGGATCCTTCCCTTGCTTAATTGTTTTATAGAACAATAGTTTCCATTACATTATATCCTTAATTGGTTCAGTCCTCTTTGTAATCATTCCTTTCTATTCCCCTTTCGCTACTCTTTATAACAAATACTTAGCAATGGAGTTCTTTTATATTGATATAGACAAAATAATAAAGTACCAATTATAAATAGCCAAAAACTGAAAAAGAACATGAAAACACTTAAAAATAAGTGATCCCGGTTTTCTGAACAGAGAAAATAGGGATGGGGGAATTTATCAGATCTCAGGAGCTACTTGGAGTAGGCTTGAGTCAGGTAAGTTCAGCCTGAAACGAACATAAAAAAATAGTGGATTGACTAACTGGGATATTACATAGAGTATAAGATAAGCCAGCGAGTCCCCCTAAGTGGACGAGCAAAGGTTTCAACCATTTGTGCTTATGATCGGTTATCAAAAGGAGCAGCAATCTCCATTTACTTAGTGCGTACTACTGCTTCTGAGGCCACTGTATCCCTACTGCCCTGAACTCCCTCTACAAAGGACTGACAACTAAACTTACTGTGCTGGCAGAATTCCTTCCTCCAGCATGGCAACTCACAATTGTTCAGTCTTTTTTAGGCTGTACTGGTAAGTCTACTCCTCCAACACTACCTTGGTCACTGAGATGGGCTAAGTGACTCATCCAGTGTCATACTGCCAATGTAGCATAGCAGATCTTATACCTAGTTCTTTTTGACACTTTGGTCAAACCTCTATCAGTTTATGCCACATTGCCTCTCCAATTTATATTATAGCCAGAACTTTCGATATATATCTACACTATGTATTTCTTCAGTCTCTAAGGGATCATGTTAGCTATAAATAAGCAACTGAAAAATAATTATGGAATGGAAAAGATGGAAACTGAAGGCCATATATATTTCATCTCAGTAAGAAAAGAGGATTTAAGATGCATTGAAAATAAGATAGTAAATCTCACTCTTACTTCTTTGGTTTTGGTTTTAAAACCTTTTCTCAAACAAGGTAATATATGTAACGTGTCATATAAACTATAAAGTTTTAGACAGATAGTTTTTTTTAACTGAATACATTCTATACTTAGACATGACAATTAAGGGCAGTTTCAAATTGTCAGATATTTTGAAATAATATTTAACTCTCTTATGTGGTAGTCAGTATTTCAATATAGCACTGATAGTAGTATAAATTATTTTCTTTTGATCATTTGAAAATAGCATAAATTCAATGGCATGCTCAATCAGTACATATCAACATTAGGAAATAAGTTTTTGAAGAGTGGAGGGGCTATTGCTTTTGCTACAGAATACAGAGCTATTAAAATAAATCCCAGTGAGTGATCTACTTCAACAATAAGTCTCAGTTAATAAATACACACATGGGCGACGTGATATATCAGGAAAACCTGTGTCAGTTAGGCAGTCAACAAGCATTTATTAAACATCTACTGTAGTCTTATGACTTTGTCATATACTATTTCTGCCCACGGAAAAGTCATTTAACTTCTTAACTTAAAAGTTAAAACTTAAAAGTCCCATAAAACTTCTGAATGCACCAAGAAACTGTTTAAGCCTTTAGGTTACAGATGAGGTTCTAATTTATACCAGCAGAAGTAGTTTGCACCCAGAGAGACAATCAAAAATCAAAAACACAAGCCACACATTTATGGATGTTAGGTAAAAGAAAGCATTGCAAGGATATGCAAAACAATCACTGGGCTTCTCCTTCTATTTTGACCTATATTTAAAGATTTTGTCATTTGTTCTTTAAAAACCAAATAACCGTATACTCCGTACAAAGTGCTGTATTCGGTACTGAGGGAAATACAAAGATAATGAAGATACGGTTTCTGCCTTCATTAATTGTTTTTATTGCTGACAAAAATAATCAATGCAGTGATAATTAAAGGCATCAAAATGATAAATGACTTTATCTACCAGAAATATCAATCAATATTTATTTATTCAGTACTCATATTGTTCCAAGCACTATGCTAGGTACAAGAGAAGTATCTTGTCTACAAAGAATGTAATTTATTGAGTACTTGCTAGATGTAAAATACCATGAGTGGGGCAGTGTGATAGGTATGAGGGACAGAATTATTAATATGATATCCTTGATTCAAAGTTAACATGTCTACATTGAGCCCACTAGAGTATGAGACTTGGGAATGTGAGTCTCCCCACAGTGGTCCTCAGTACTGGCATAGGATGGGGAGAGGAAGGTGATCCCCAAACACTTGGTGGATGAATTCAGGTTAAAGAGAAGGGAAATGGAGTCAGCTCAAATAATACTGCTCCTTGACATTGGGGTTAACCATGGAAATGGATCAATCCCATGGAGCCCAGGGGTAAACTGTGGTCTGGTAAGTGGTCCTCTAAACCTGTTTGTTTCTTCAAATGGAAATAAGACACTTGGGAGCTCTTGACCCTTCAGATACAGGATTCATAATGTTCTAGGGTGGGAGGCATACTTCCCTGGTCAGTATTCAGTTTAGGTAGGAAGATGTAGGATCAAAGGCAGGTTGAATTTGCCTTAGATCTCCGAATTCCTAATAAGTGTTCTGAATGTAAAGCAGTATAAATGTCATTTGAATGGCATAGGCAGTAAATTTCATAGAATATTAGAGGAGGGAGAGATTATTTCTTAAAGAGGTAACTAAGGCTCAATAAAATACCTATTGATCAGATTATATTGTAACAGTAACTTACGTATATGTCAAATCCCCACTATTCCACATTAGACTCTAAACTCTGAGGATTTTTGTATTAGACAGTTATGACTGTCATCCAATATTGAAAAGAAATAAATATCTACAAGAGAAAATTATGAAGACTATAATGTGTCCTCCTTTCCTTAGGCAAAAAAAGAATAGTTTGGCAGAGTAGGTCAGAAAATTCCAAGCTCTCAAGATTTTGCCCCACAAAAGAGTCAAAATAGCTCCTTAGGTAGAACAAAGAGTGGGTGGAGACAAATAAGAATGGGGGCACAACCTGGTCTTGGGACAATTTGAGAAGATCTGAAGAAAAATCCCAGGATGAGGTTTGGTCCCTATGCAGAGTAAACACCTCCAGGCTAGTGTCAGTTTTAATAACTAGTAGCAAACCCTGGGGTTAGCTGGTTTGGGAGGCTGCCTTGGCCCCAGCCACAGGAACTTTCACCACCCCTACCCCCATAAAGAGGGGAGTTGGGTGTTTGAACCTGGGAAGATTAAAAGAAACTGCTGATAAGGAACACCAGACCCAGCTGTGCTGCGAAGAACAGTGGGGGTGGGAAGGATCCAGTGCATGTCCAGTGAGTGCAGAAGCAGTGAGGCAGAAAGCCTCTGGCTGTGGGCACTGACAGGAGGTTGGAGATTTAGCCTTGGTTTCCAGCAGGAGGGGAGAACTGAAGATGTAGGGCAAGAGGCACCATTTTCCATAGCCCAGGGCTAGAGGTGATTATAAAAATTAATCTGTTACCAAAAAAAAAAAAAAAATACACAGGTGAAGGAGAAAGAATCCAACCATAGAAAGCTATTAGGGGAATACAGATAAGCAGGGATCCTCTTCAGAGTAGGATACTGAAGTAAAGAAACCCCCAAAGAGTAACATCAAATGGTCACCTACCCAAAAAGGATTCTTAGAAGATTTTTTAAAAAGAGTTTAACAACTAAATGATAGAGAAGGAAGAAAAACTAAAGAAAAAACAAGAACGATTCAAGAAAAAAACAAGAAGGTTATAAAAGGAAAGTCAACCAATTAGAAAAGGAAATCCAGAATCTTATGGAAGATAATGACACCTAAAAATTAGAATTGGGCAAAGTGAAGCCAGCAAAATTATAAGAGAAAAATGAAACATCTTAAAAGAAAAACAACAAATTTGAAGAATTGATCAAGAAGAGAAAATATAAAAAATAATTGGACTAAGGGAAAGTGATGATCAAAAAAGAAGTTTGATACAATAATACAAGAAATAATTAAAGATAATTGTCCTGAGGCATTAGAACAAGGGAGGAAAGTAGAAATAGAAAAAAATCCAGCAATCACTTAGAAGAGATCCTAGGAGGAAAGCTCATAGGAATATCATAGTCAAATTCCCAGTCTCCCAACTTCTAATAACATATTAAAAGCATCAAGATTAAAACAATTTAAATGTGGTGGTGCCATAATTAGACTCACACAAGCCCTAGCAGCAGAGACAATAAAGAACCACAGATCTTGGAGCATAATATGTGGAAGAGCAAAGGAACTGGGACTCTGGCTGAAAATATCATTCCTTGAAAGGTTAAATATTATCCTGAATGAAAGAAAAAGACATTTGATAAACTCTCAGACTCACAAGAATTTGTTAAAAAAAATCCTGAACTTAATAGAATATTTGACATACAAGAACCACGAGAAATACATACCAAAAACTGCTTGTAGGGGATTCGTAAGGACAGACTACTCATTTTTTACTTTTTATATACATAAAATGTAAAATGTATATCTAAGATTCTTATCAATAATTGGGTAGCTCATAAGTAAGAGTGGGGAAAACCTAAGTAGGATGTGAATTTAAAATGCAAAACCATTTAGGAACACCTGAAAAGAGTAGTTATTTTATACAAATGAGGCATAAGAGGAAGAATCAATACAGAGGAATTAGATGGGGGAGGAAGGCTGGTAATTCTGATAACCAAGAGGGAACAATACATATATATTTAGAAGAGTATAAAAATGTTCTAAATTCAGAAGAAATAAAATGGTAGGGGCATAAGGAGGGGTAAGAGGACAAGGGAGGGATCTTTAGAAGGGAGGGTGAGGGAATAGGAAAAAGGTGGGATAGAAGGGTGTTTAGATTTATGAGAATGGGAGGATAGAGGAGTAATCTTTGGAGGGGGGTAGGCTAATAATAGGAGGCCAAGGTAGTGGGTAGAAGTTAAGTAGAGGAGGCAGGAGGGAGAAAAAACAAAACATGCTCAATTGTAAAAAAACAATGATCAGGAGTACAATATGTTTGGGAAAGTATGTGTCTATGTATGTATGCACGTATGTATATATGTATGTATATATTTATAGCTATAGAGAACATCTAAATTTTACTGTAGCCTTCTGGGGGTGTGGGGAGGATGGGCAAAAAGAACAAAGTAAAAAGTACGCAGCAGAGAACAAGTCATAAGGAAGCAAAGAAAAGGTTGACAATTTTCAACACAAATATTAATTATCACATAGGCTTTCTTGAAATAAAAACGTATTCTTTCACAATTTGAAACCTCAAGCTTTGCTAAGCACATGAAATGCTTTTTTTTTCCCTTTTTAACTTTCTATTTAAGTTTATGATACAGTTTTAGTTCTTTTCCATTCTGTAATCGTGTTCTGGCATTTTAGTCTAAAACAAAATAAAAAAATAAACAAAAAAAAATAGTTCCTAGTGTGAAAGTTTTTCCCACCAGTGCAGATATAATCCATCTAGTATTTAGTAGAGAAGACATAATTTTTTTTTTCCTGAAGCATACCAAGGTTACAAGTTTTACAACCAAGTCACAAAGTGGGTGTCAGCGTCTGGGTTTGAACTCAAGTCTACCCAACCCCAGGTCCAATACTTGATCCTATCACCACACACTGCCTCCTTTTCTTCCTTCTCAGGTGTTTGACAACTGGATGTAGGATTGAATTGTTTTCAGTACAAAATTATGGCATTTTTATCGCAGCAAGAAGAACTGTATTCAATTTTCTCTCTTCCTTATTCTCACATGTAAAAAATGAGCTCAGAAGTCTTTCCCAAGTTTTCCCCTGCCCTACTGGGGTCTTCCCACAAGCAAACATTCACAAATCTAGCTGTTTCTGCCTGTATCCTCTCCTCTGCCTTAACTGCTCTGACCACCTTCCTCCCAGCTCTGCTCCACCCTTCCTATTAACACCTGTTCATCAAGCACCTCCCACCACATGTGACTTAGGCTTCCATGCCATGTAAGCAGGTCACATGAGCCTATTAATAGGTGGGAAACATCTTCAAATTAAACAAAAATACATTAATAATACACTATATCATGCCAAGAGTCTACTTTTCGTTGTTTCTCAACCGCAATTTCCATATTATATTTCCTTCTGGTATTGGGTGGCAAGTATTTTTACAATAAAAAAGTAGATGTCCATCACAATTATACAGTAATTATTTTTAAAGAAGTTCTGTCTGATGCAGACCTAAAGACAATTGCTAATGAATGGTATCTTTAAAGCAAGGAAGATCTTTGTGTAATAGAAATTTGTGAACCAATTTTCATAACTACCTTAGGAGGAGCACTTTTTTTCATTTTCCCTTGAAGTCTGTGAACTGGACGATATCACAACTTTGTTATCTCCTAAAAATAACAGTCACAAGTTCAAAGAATTTTAGAGTTGTAAAAAAAACTAAGATCTCTTTTTAACACTCTGATTTTAAAGATGAGGAAACAGAACTGCAAAAAAAAAAGGTTAAAAATCATTCTCAATGTCACATAGGTAGAAGATCTTGGATATGAACTCAGGCCTTTAATTTCAAATCTAGTAGAAGGCAGGAGACCTTAGATTTCAAAACATTTTTTTTTAAAAAATATTTCCAGTTCAGGGCTCTTCCTTCTCATTATACCATCACTTAAAAAAAAAAAAAAGTCTTTCCAAATAATTTTGACCAAGAAAAAACGTTTATTGTATGAGTAATGGTAGGGATTGGTTGAATAAATAAATCCAGTCATCCTATCACATTTAAAATAAGTGATAAGATGTCCTGATACCTGAAAGTGAAAATCTCCAACAGTTTGAATCATAGGCTTTGGTTTCAATCACTTTCTCAGTTATAGGCTCTGGACTACATGGAAGAAGTGCCTAGAACTTGTATGATTTTGCACATGAATCATATTCAAAAGTGTAGGAAATGGATCATACTCTGTCACCCTTAAAATATCAGGGAATTTGAAAAAGGAAGTTATGAGAGTTTGGAGTAAATGTGGCATTCTAGAAAAACACAAGAGGAAAAAGTGCTATGGGGGAAAAGGGGAAGGAAAAAAGGACTTGATTTTAAATTTAGCTAATGGCTCCTCTTTTGCTAACCACTCACCTACCTTTTGAGCATTTGGTAATCTTTGAAGAGTCAAGAGTGTATTTCATTTTCCATTTTCCCATCAGTGTACTACTACTCTTATCCTGGACGGCAGCAAATGACAATGATGTATGCAGTGGGAGCCAAAAAAAGACTGGCACAAGATACACCATATATAAGGAAATCTTGAGTACCCATAAAAGGGAGAATACTATTTCTAGAAACATAAAGGTATGAGTTATCCCTTTGCCACATGTTCTTTCTAAGCTTAAGTTCACTTTCCCTGGGTCTTTGTATGTATTTAGGGGATAACAAATATGTATGTGTATATATGTGGGTTAATGTTTTATACCACTTGATCTTACTATACAACTTTAGTAAATATCCCTTTCTATAAAGTACTTAAGTCTGGCTAACCAAATGATTCTCAGCTGATAATTTTGAGAAGTACGGACCAGTGTAATCTTATAAGCTTGAAGCATTAGAAAAAATATTTTCCAACTTCAAAGGTTACCACTAGAGGCCTTCCTGAGGAGACCTAGTAATCAGGCTCTGGGAACTAAACTCATCAGGGAAAGTGGGCGTTGGGCACCTCAGAGCATGGGCTATGGATGTAACTGCCTAAGCCCAACTTGATATTCCAAATATGACTGATTTCCACATTTTCCGCTACCTAAATCCTTCATGATTTCTTGTGAAACTGAAAATTCTATTTAGAAAACATGGCTATGTGTAATATGTTGACCATTTGATATGATTTAAAGTTCAAGCAATAAGAAAATGACAATCTTTATAAAAGTAAATATTGGGAGAAATCTATGTTGATCATGAATTTTTTATGAGAGTTCATAAAGATTCCATGCTGATGTCATGATAAATGTATAATAACATATTACATTGATACAAATATGTGTATACATCTTTCTGATTCCTGTTGTGTTATAAAGATGAGATAAGTATAGAGAGACCCCTGAAGACAAAAGAATGATGATATTCTGTTGTAAGATAACAAGGAATTGTTTTTTCAAAAGAGATTCTATCAGAAATGCTTGAGACCTAGATATGTAACCATGATTATGTTTTTAGAATATGAAGGCAAAACAATTTGTTATTAACTTCTGCAGATTTACGCTGCAGCAATAAAGTGAACAAAACAGTGGAAATTATATCCTTTTATCCCTACTGCTGATAGGAGATCTCCAAGACTGGCTGTTATATTTGTAAATTAATCAAAGTTAAAAAGTAAACATGTATAAAGGAGAATTAGCTAGAACTTTTCCAAAACTGTTCTGTGTAACTAGAATAGGAATTACTTCCTAAAATATTACGTATTTCTGTGTATAGCAAATATACTCCTCTTCAGCAACCTTTCAGTATAAAAATAGATGAAATTTCTCTGTTTTGTTTAAAAATTCCCTTACTATTCTTTATCCTGGGAACATTAAGTGCTCTTGGAAACTCAAGACAAGCATTTGTGGGTTTCATCAATATATTTCCTGTCCCAATATTTTAAGGTCAAATTCATTTCGGAAATATTGACTTAGAATACTTGTTAAAATTCCCAAAACTTTTTGTCTAATTTTACTGCCATGAACTCCTTTCATAGTGTATAGAGCATATTTTCATCAATTAACCAAGGTAAGCACCAAAAAGTCTTATTCTAAAGCCTTTTTGTAGCCGGTATGTGGCCTTGGCTCCTCAAAGGTTATGAAAGTATAGGGCAAGCTCTGGAAGGTTCTATTATGGAAGATTTTTGTGTGCAATTCAAATGACAAAGTGTTTCCTGAAGACCAGTTATGGACAGATAATTTCATCACCAATATATTGTCCACTAGATGATGGGTTATTTGCCCGTAGTGACCAATAGTATAAGACAAATACAAAATAGCCACTTACTGTATGGAAGGTTCATCTTCTGTGAGCTACAGGGAATACAAGCACCTACAATATTTATTCTTTGATAATGAGAGAACATTTGACTCAGTAGAGCAGTACATTGTCCTTATTTTTTTTTTAAGATAGAAGGTTTCTTCCATTCATATGCTGAATTTGCATGGTACATGGTACATGCAAACACAGGAATTACTTTGTTCAATGATTTAAAAAAAATATGGAAGAGGCATTAGACAGGAAATCACATGCCTTCCAAAGATGTTTACCAATATAATGGAGAGTGTCCTGAATAAACCAAGTAAAAGAGAGCCTCTTTTCATAGGATGACACTGTAGTGATTGTATCCAAGTCCCAGAATGTTACAAGACTACTGGGATTTATAAGGCTATTGGCATTAGATCCAATCAAAGAAGACTGATTAAACTAGGAACTCACAAAGAAAAAGTCAAACGGATGAAAAATGTTGATTGCCAAGATTATATCATGCATTCCACTGACTTACTAGATCAATACATATGTCATCACCATATAGTGCACATGGACAAGGAACTGGGATCTGGATCTGAATATAAGGAGAAAAATCTCACTTAATGGGGCTAGCTTATATTTACTTGGGTACTGCATAGTACTCTCAATGATATCAACTTACTCTTTGCCATCAGATCTGATCTTTTCAGTACCCTCATTCTCCTGATGTTATTTTTTGGAACTCTGGAATGCAATGAACTCAAGATCATCAACATTTAATAGCTCCTAAAATGCTATAGGACAACGTGCTCTAATATATTACCAACATTGGATGAGATTTCATGAAAGACATATATGCAAGGCAAAGAAAGTGACCTGATAATGTAATGGGAACAAAGAATGTCAGATGAGCCATACTGATGTTGCATTTGTATCCATGAAATATTAAAAATAGGACTTTTGTTTGAATCCTTTAGAGGAATTATAGAAGATCAGCCATAGAATTAGAAGGAATGAATGAGCTGGGACCTAAAATAGTCTAGTGAGTACTGGCACCAATGAAATCCCATCTCCATCAACATGTTTAAAAATGAAATCACGATGACATCACCTGAAGTCTAGCAGCTAGGAGCATGAGACATAGCACTTAGAACTGAGGGAGGGGGGAGTTGGGGTATTGGAGTGGGAGACAGATGAAAAATTTCTCTAAAGGAAAATGGTGCTGAGTAGTTAGGTAGGTTTTTTATTTGGTATTCTGGCAGGTCTGTGATCTATGGTTGCTATATATACATGATTTTAGTTCATATCTTTGATGTCATCAATTTAGAGAACCCCATGTATGCAAATTATTTCAATTAATGTAAATCTGAATTTCTTCTGCAACTTAAAAGTCTTAGAGAGTTGCCTTGGGTACCAAGAGGTTCATTGACTCCCGTCGTCACAGAGATAGTATTTATCAGAGGTAGGATTAAAAAGCTGAATAATGTTTACAAGAGGGAAACCAGAAAAGTAAAGAGCCTTGAGTATGTGTCATATGATAATGGATGATGGACTCTAGTCTGGAGGAAGCACCTTTGGGAATATGTAATAGGAGCCTTCAAGTATTTGATGGGTTGTCATGTGTAGAAGGGATTAGATTTGTTCTATGTGGCTCTTAGGATAAAACCAAAAGTATTGATGCAAATTTCAAAGAGATAGGAGTAGCGTGATATCAGGGATTGGTGAACTTCCTAAAACTCAGAGCTGTCTAATAGTAGAATGGACTGCCTAGAAAGGTTTTCGAGTTCTTCTTTGAAGGTATTCAAGCAGAGGCTGGATGGCCAGTTGCTGGTTATATTTTAATTGGTATTTCTTTCCTGAATGAGTTTCAGCAGATGGCTATGGAGGTCCGTTGCAGATCTAAGATTCTATGATTCTCTTCGAAACGCCTTCCCATTATTACCCATTAACTCCAACTATTTGTTTCAAAAAAAAAATGCCTTAATATGTTTAACATGAGGTTTAAGTAGCATATATTAAAATGGAATGTATTTGTAAATTCACCCAATTCTGCTGAAAAGGCCATTATTCTTTCATAAGATGAAACATTAGAAGAAAATCCAAAGGCCTGAATGTCTCTTTAACATAAACAAAGTATATTAAAAAAGAGACTGTCTATGCAGAAATTTTTTTGTGCGCTTAATGACAAAAAAAGCAGACTAAATTTTTTTTTAAAATTGTTGAACTCTATTATCTTATTAATAATAGAACATTTGTGGGTTATCTTTTATGTACTATGCATTTTCCATCATTGATTTAAGGATTTAGATGTGATGGGTAGAAATTTGATTGAAAATTTTAACATGAAAATATCTTCAAAAGAGATATCTCAAGGAAAGCAGTTTATGTTGCTCATAAATTCTCATGCTGTCTTAATGTAACTTACAACCAAAAAAAGTTTGTCCAATATAATTGATTAAGAACATCTCCTGTGACTAAAATTTCTTTGAAAACAGAAGCAGAAACATTTGGGTATTGTATATCACAGGAGCCTGATTTTAGGACTCCTGGTGTAGAATATTAAGTACGTTCTTCATAGAAGGTGCATTTCTTAGTGTTTTCCTTTTCTAGAATTATGCTTTCAAGGTGACATGTGGCTCTCTGTCTACACAGACCATAAATATCCTCTACTAGTCACCAAAATACTCTTTACAATTTATGATTGATACAGATCATCAAAACCATATTGACCATATGATAATACACATTGCCTATTCTCTCTCTCTCTCTCTTTCTCTCTCTCTCTCCCCATATACATACACATGTATATATAAATATATATATACATACATATACATGTGTGTATATATATATTACTGTAGTCAAGTAGTGCCATTTTTTTTTTCTGGTGCCCAGAATCATGGTGAAATATAGTTGAAAGAATCCTACAAAAACATCTAATCGATTTGTCACCCATATAGTGTCTAACTTTTTAAAATTATCCAGTGAGGAAGATTATGAGAAATTTCTTTATAAGTTTTTGGGTTCTGTCAAAGTAATCTTTTTAATATGTATTTCTGATGTTCTTTTTCCTTCAGTCACTTTAGGAAGTCATCATTCTCTGGTTCTATACAATCTGCACATTATATAGAACCCTGGCATTTTCCTCCTCAACCTTTTTCTTATATTTATCAATTTTGAATTCTCATTCTACCTAATATTATATTACAGATCTCCAATCCTTCCTGTTATTCTTCATACTCTTACTAAGGAAATTATGATATTCTCGATTTCGGGTTACTGAAGTAAAAAATGTAAAAATATTTGAGATATTGGCATCTTTTTTTTTTTTAAGGAGGTAATCTGGTTTGGGAGTCTTTGGAAATATTGCTAGAACACATCAAGTTCATCATTTAGCTTAGCCCCTAGAACAGGAATATAAACTCCCAGGAGTCTGTGGACAGATGACAAGTTATTTCTAAAACTATTTGATTAAAGTATTTCAACATAATTGTTCTTCATAATATTATATATTTGATGTTATGTAATTAAAAACATTATTCTGAGGAGTCCTCAGGCTTTGCAAGATTGCCAAAGGGATCCTTAACACAAAAAGACAGTAAAGACTGCCTTACAAATATAAAATCAATAAATCAATAAACATTTATTAATTAACTTCTATGTACCAGATACTGTGCTAAATGCTGGGAATGTAAAAAGAGCCAAAAAACAGTCACTGCCTTCAGGGATATTATAATCTAAAATATATGTAATATTAATATTAATTAATATTAGCATATCTGATGAAGCCTGGTGGTCTATATGAACTATGACAAGGGCCTGAAGTAGTCAAAGTTAATATTATAATACTGGCAATCTTAACTCTTTCTTTGGAAGCAAAAAGGGCACTAGATGATAATTTATAAGAACTAGGAATAAATTTGACACAGAAAGTATCCTATTCTGTATGTAATCTTTTGAGAAAAGACCCGAGCCATTTTATTTTTTTAGAAGATGAAAAATGGTAACTTTAGTGTGTTATAGAAAAATACACACACATACACATAATTACATATGTATATATATGTGTATCTATCTATCTATCTATCTATCTATCTATATATATAAATATACTTTGAATCTCAAAAACTGATTCTAAGGCTTGTGAGTTTTGTTTCTAAATCTGCCTCTAATTTCACATGTGGGTCTCATTAGAGCTTGTGTTTCAATCAATACACAAGTACTTCTATTATTCTAGGGTTGGGAGACGGTACTCAGATATATCTGAGAGTTTAATTTGGATTTTAACGTAAGCATTATGGTTCAAGGCACATGATTTGGTGTGATTAGATGATAACTTCTTTGGGGGGTTCTTTGTAATCCCTTCAATGTCCACTTTCAGATATTTTGTGGGGTTTTTTTTTTATCATTTACATTGTTGTGAACTCTGTATGTCATTTCCTTGACTCTTCATCTGTATCAATTGATGAAAATCTTTCTATGATTCTCTGTATTAATTATATTCATTGCTTCCATTATATTCTTGTATGACAATTCATTTGGTTATTCTCCAATATATATGTCTACTTTCCCCCCCTAGTTCTTTGCTAACATAAAATGTGCTTTATAAATATTTTGAAGGATGTGGGAATTTTTTTTTTAACTGATGGCCTCCTTGGGATATATGCCTAGTTGGGAAATCTCTGGGTAAAAAAATACATGGACATTTAGTAACTTTATCCGCATAATTACGAGCTGCTTTCCAAAAATTGTAATGATTGCAAAGCATTTTATCTATATGTAACCAGACTTTGTACGTGCCTAGATCAACTAACATGGAGTTGCTCACATGAAAGAAGCAGGGACCAGATCATTCTGGATTCCCCACCACATAGCTGTGAAGTTTCTTCAAACTGACTGTGTAGCTGGAACAGTCTCTGTCTTTAAAACGACCACATTGGAACATTCTCTCCCCCCTCTTTTTTTTGGCATCCAGAGAGGGTAAAATCTTGTTCATCCAAATATGGGCAATATGAACTAAGTTTCCTCCTTTCCCTTTTAAGTCCTATCTTATGTCCCCCTTCCCCCCAAAATGCTCCCTCTGCCCTAGTTCATTTTATTTGTTATTTCTAGTTCTAGGGGGCGGAATCCCCACTGGAACAGACTCATGATGACCTTGGAAGCAGGATTTCAGGCCAAGAAGGAAGACATGGGAAGCCAGGTAATTAGGACTAGATATCAAGTGAGTCTGTAGAATGGGAACTTTGTGGGACTGTGCTAAATTGTGAACCTAATCACCCTCCACCCCTCAGAGAACCAAGTGGAATGGGAGGCGGGGATTATGTTCCCCCAGGTGTTAAGAATATTTAAACATTTGTACTTTCTACACTTTTTAATTAGATATTACTTTGTATAAACTAATCTGTTAAACTGTTAAGTGGAACTGGGGTACATTAGGGAAACAATGACAGGGTACAGACTCTGGAACCATCCTTGAACCTTCTCACTTACTCTGGTTTTTCATACCCAGATCTGTTACCCTTAACCTAACCTGTCCCTCCTTTATCTGTTATCTCTGGATTGTCTCACCTACTTCCCACCCCAGCTCTTCATTGTCTGTTACTTCCTGATTGCCTCCACCCTTGATCAGTCACCCCAATCCCATTATGATGCTCCTTGGATTCCTCCTCAAGACCCTCCCTAAACCCCTCCTCCTAGACTACTAGACTACCAGACTACAAGACCACCCCCAGATCCGTCTCACAATCTTTCTGTATATAAATTCCATAATTCCATGAAGGTGCTCAGATTCAATCTAGCTCAGATTCTATCTGACCTACTTGCTAATACAAGCATCACAAATGCTTAGACTCCTTAAGAGTCAACCCAATATGGTGAATCTTTACTAAACTTTGTTTTAATTTGGCTGAAAGAAGGCTTGGGTCAAATTCATTTGGGTAGGACCTGGAATGTCGGTATTTTGGGGTCTCAAGCACCCCAAACCTCAACATTATAGTTCCCTGACCTCATCAACACCATTGGTAGTTTTGTGCCAATGACAGAGAACGAACATTCCCCGAGCTCCCTTAAGGGTATCAAGAGAAACTCAAAGAAATGGTGAAATGTAACATACCTGGTCTTAGGGCATCGGAGGCCAGAGCTGTCACGGTTATGCGTACGTTGTCCCATTTTATCTTTACAAATAGCATGTTAAATGAGTATCACATATATGATTTTAGAGATGAGGAAACAGTTTGATAGAGATTATATAATTTTCTTGTGGACACACTGTTAGGAACTTAGTGTTTGGATTTGATTCTAGGTTTTGTTCCATTATGGATCTAGGGTTCTTTCTATTTTGGTAACATATATGTAAAGAGCACACGTAAACAACTAGCATGCAATATGAAAGTAGAGAGAAGAGGAGTTCCTTTCAAAGTGTTAAGTGACAGTTTTCAAACATAGTCCTGTAAATACCCAAAATATCTAGGTAGGTGATGGAGTACAAGCCCAGGCTGAGACCTTTGTCCCTTGGCCTGGGAGGGTTTTGGTCCCATCTGTTTGAAGGGCCCCAGAAAGCCTCACCTTGAGGGCTCCTTGAATTCCCCTTATTTGATTTAGCATTCTCTTGAGGTCCATATCACCCAGCCAGGATATTCCCCACCCTTGATCCTTGCCTACTGTGTCAGGATTACCTGTTAATCCCATCAAGGTCCTTCCTGGATTTGTTCTATATTCCAGCCTGACCTCACCTATCAAGACCATCCCTGGGACCCCAGACTACTTGGGGACACTTGAATTCTTCCCTCAGTCTTTTCTGAATATAAGGTCCATCTTGCCTCCATGAAGATACTCAGATTCAATCCAGGACGGACTCTGTCTAGCCGAGTTTGTATCTGGTCTGCTTGTACAAACATTATAAATGCTTAGGCTCCTTAAGAGTCAACCCAGTAGGGCGAATCTTTAATAAACTTTGTTTTTCTTTGGCTTTAAGAAGGCTTGTGTTGAATTCATTCAAGCAGGAACTGATGTGTTGGTATTTTGGAGATCCCCAGCACCCTGAACCTCAACACAGGATACCCCAAAAAAGTATTTTTTTGCCTACAAAAGTAGGTAAACCCTGAATATTTTTAGTTTGGAAAATCACAAACTTTTTCTTTAAAAAAATAATCTATATTCTACTTCAGTGCCCCATTATAACATGGATAAAACCTTGTATTTTTTTAACATCTATTTCAATAAATTAAAACTTCAGTAGATACAACTGAGTCAGAAAATCTTCAAGTAGACGTTCAGTGATGGAACATAAGTATCTTGTCTGACAAGTTTAGCTGAGGTTATAGATGACTGGTCATCAAATAATTTCTCTTTTTTGAGGGAGAAGATGGAAGACTGAAACTACATATAAATGCAGAAGTTCTTAACCTGGGGATTGTGAACTTTTCAAAGCTCTCCATCTATACACATAGGTATGTGTTATAAATATATTGATAACTTTTTCAAAAGAATTTATTCTTCTATGTATTTTATTCTATGCATTTAACAACATTATTCTAAGAAAGAATCCATAAACACCAGACTGCCAAAGGGATCTAAGATACCAAAATTGATTTAAGGACCCCAAATGTGAAGCAGAGAGGTTTTATAAGCTTCAGCAATTGAGGAAATAGCTACATGGATGAAATCATAGCTATTTTTATGTATTGAAATATTCCATAGACGGGTTAATGGTGTAGTACGCTAACAGTTGTTTGATGATGGAGGTCTTCCTATTAGGTATAGGAAAAGGGGATTTCCTTCTTAAAGAGACATTAGTAAAATTTTCTTATTTAGATTGAAAACCTGTTCATTTGCCACTGCAAGACATAGACTCCTTTCTTTCTTATACAGCTGCTTGTTTCTAAACAAACTTTGCCAAGAGACATAAAGCAGATGGCTTTCTTCAAGACTAAACTGTGAGCTGTGATAGTCAACTTATGGTAGCAAGCAGCTGCCTGCGGGAACAGAAGTCATCATGCTGTTCTGAAAGTCTGCTTTCACATGCCCATTACTGTAGCTCAGGACCTCATCCCTTCCATTCTTCATTTCATTCTTCAAACAGCTGCCAAAAAAACCCAATCTTTTTGAAGTAGGGGTCTAAACAAAGATGTAGATGCAGATGACTTCTGGGGTTCCTTCCATTTCCAAATCTATGATCCTCAGATCCTAGGACAGAATGCAGACTTTTTAGGTGAGTCAGAAGGATGTGAATTCAAATTCATTCTCAGATGGTTACTACTTCTGTGACCTTGGGCAAGTCACTTCACATCTGATTTTCTTGTTTTCTTCATCTGTAAAATGGGAGCAGTAATAGCACCTAGCTCCCAGAGTTGTGGCAATGATCAAATGAGGTTATTTTGTAAGGTGCCTTGCAAATCTTGGAGTGCCAAGCAAATGCTAGTTATTATTTAAGAGATTTTTCAATATAAGTGCAATCCAACTTTTTAGCCTAATTTTACATCACTCCTCTTCATAATTCTGTGTGGTAGCCAAATTGAGCTACAGTTTCCTGATTTTATGTTGCTATACCTTTCCTTTGTCAGCCAATAGACAGTTGTTAAGCACCTATTATTGTTTGCCAAGTCCTATGCTAAGTGCTGGGGCCTACATCCTCTCTTTACTCATTCACGGTATCCCCTCTTTGCTGAAATATACCCTCCTTTAATCTTTTCCAATCAGAGTTTCAGCTTAGTGTTGAAGTTTCATGAAGTTTCTTATCACTACAATCAATTGTTCACATACATCATTTCCTACTCAAGTTGTGAAAGGCTGGAAGTTGTAGACAATATTATTGAATTATTTCTTGGATTATGGTAAATTAAATTTACCATACTGTTCTGAGAGAAATATAATCATTAAATCATCTCTGTCATCAAAGTCAGTTACGTTGGCTTATAGAGTGTTTGTGTTCTTTTAGCATTGTTGCCTTTGTTTCCCCTCTGTCAGATTTTCTTCCACGTTAGTATTTTTTTGGTATTCCAAATCTACTATTCTCTTTCTGAGAGATTAAACTTCTTTGGAGAGATTCTATATCATGTATTCAATTTTTCCTGCTCTATTTCTACTTGCTTTATAGTTCTGCATTTTTGTGCTCTGTTTTTTGCCCTAAATACAGTCATAATTTCTTCTTTTAATATGTGTATTAAAAAAATTCTGTAATGTCTTGCTATTGCGACATTATTACTGGAGCATCCACCAGAATCTTTCATCAGAGAGCACTGGTTGATTTTTTCTTCACATTATAAAATTTGTTTAAATATTTGGTTTCTTGCTTAGGTTTTATTATCTTTTTTTTTATATTCTGCTTTTTTTTTAAATCTGCTTGTGAGCTGGATCTTTATTAAGACTTACTTTTTTGATGCTGTTATTTTTTATTTGTTTTTTCCAGTCAGGCACTGTCCTTCAGCTATGGGCTTCATTCCTCAGTACTTCCCCTTTCTACTGCTACATCGCCCTTTAAAGATAGATTGCTAGCCTTAGGCCTCAGCTTTGTCATTTCAGAGGATATGGAAGTTGGCTAAATTTAGGTCCTTCCTGGCTCATCTGCCATCTTTTTGCTTATTTTCTACTTCAGGTTGTAGAAATTTTTGGTTTGCATTGTCAAGTGAAGATCCTGAAGAAAAGGGGCCTCCTTTGAGTGAATATGCCTCAAAATCCATTGTAAGAAGCGTGGGAACTCTCATAGTGTTTCATACAACCTAACAACAGGTGAGCTCAGTTACTCATGAGGATAATTATAATAATTACTCAGTCGCTGTTACTGGTATCCATGTTGAGGCTGTATATTGACTTCTTTATGGAGAAGCTTCCACTCATCTTCAGACTGAGGGTAGTGGCATGTCATTGCAATGAATATAGTGATCAAGATATTTTTATCTATGCATATCTAGGTATATGTGTGTTTATGTATAAACACAGATCTAGATATGTATATGGGTATCTGTGTGTATATATATATATATATGTGTGTATGTATGCACACACACATATGTATATACCATAAGATATTCTCCAAGAATCTAGGAACTTACGAAAAAGAGCCAGAATCATTTCACCTGAGTAGTCTAGCATCCTTCAATGAACATAAACTGCTGTTGCTGACTGCTGATGGGTCACCTGATGGTGCTGGAACTGTGCTTCACTACAATACGCCAGATGGCAGGGAAGCACCAACTGCTTACTACTCAAAAACAATGCTAGCACAGAAGGAGCTGTGGACCAGTTAAAATCCTTGACCCCATCACAGCAGTTAAAAGCTCTTCAACCACCTTTACCCCCATGCCTTTGTAATTTGCCCTGATCCTCAAACTCTCCAGACTCTTTCTAAAATGGTACCTACTGTTTACTGACTGTCAAAGATATACTGAAATCACATGCTCAATTTAGGCTCCCTAGCTGGAGGGAAATCCATCCTTTGGTCCAAAGGACCCCAAGTCTAGAGCACAAAGCGGGAGGGGAAAGTTATACTGGACTATTTCAGCCCTATTCCTAGACTTGGGAATAGCAATGGTTTTGTTGATACTATCACAAGAGCTTTCCTTGCTCTCCCTATAAATGCCACCTATTCCAACACACACACACACACACACACACACACACACACACACACACACACACACACACACATTTCAGCAGGTGGCAAAAAAAAACCAAAAAACAAAACACAGGCTCCAAATGACACAGTACATCTCTGTTGAAGCAAATTAAAGAATAATTGTGTTAAAAAGAAAGGACTTAAAAAAAAATCTAACTTCCTTTTTAAAAAAAAAATGGCACTTTTATGTTAATATTTTATAGTTAACATTCGACTGGAGAATGCATTACTGAATAATTAGAGAAATTTCTTGAAATTTATATTTAGAGTTATGATGTTTCTATAAATAACTTGTCATTCTAGCAAGTAAAATCAAATATAGTATACATCGCTTTTAATGATGGGGAAGGGTTGTAAGCTCTTTGAAATCACTGTCCTTTTTTTTCTCTTGCAAAAGACATTATTCCTTTGAGGAAATTAGTATTTTCAAAAGCATCTCAAACTAAATTCATGAGTGAATTTCGAATAATTAAGAAAAATCTGTCTTGTAATGATCTACTCACAGGTATGAATTTATTATTCTCAGAGAGAAAACTGCTTTTTTCACAGTGTTAAATAAGGGTTTTTTAACAGCTGCAACAGCTGTACTTCATCGTTGTTTTTCATCATAATAATATGAGTTAGAAAGAAGCCACTTTTATGCTTTCTACCAAAAAGATATATGGAATTCCTTTTTATTTGATTTTATTGTGCAGGTTGGGAAATAAGGAATTGTACTTCTGCTTCTCCCTTAGTGGGTTATTTGCTTCTCTAGCACTTGGGAATCAAGGGAGCTGCACTGGGTCACTGCGTCACTTTTTATATCACTTAATCCATATTTAAGAGTAACAATCTATCTTTATAATAACAAAATACAAGTAGCACTAACAAAATATGACCTACAATTAAAATAACCCTTTACCAGGTAGAACATAAACTACTTTTTTTCTGTTAAAACCAAGTTATTTAAGCTTTCCCCTTCACACTGTCACAAGAGTTCTAAACCTGGAGTCCATGAACTTAAATGCTACATATATGCACAAAATGATGTCACGGTCCTCTCTGAGAATGAAAGACAAACACCACAACAATAATGCATAGATATGTTTACATATATATATATATATGTGTGTGTATCTATGTATACACATACATACACATACCTATTATCCCAACTTTAGTTTGATAAAATTAATATCCTTTATTATTATATATTTACTTCTATGCTTTCAAATTTTTTTTTCTGAGAAGAGGATGCATGGATTTTCAATGGCTTGCCAGAAGGGCCAAGGACAGAAAAAGGTGTGTGTTTGGGGGGCAGGGGCAGGGAGAACCTCTCTAATGCATTCCCAAGTACATCTTGTATTTGCCAACTTCTCTGTATAAATACACTAATTCTCAATTCCCCAGATACAAAACCTGGTAGTATTTCTCAATTTGTTGAACTTGTCAGCAACCTAAATTTCTGGACAACGACTTCCAGGGGGAAAAACAACCTCCACGTGCTACTGAATTAAAAACAATCCATGGGATACATAGGTGTAGTTGCTTTATGAAAACAAGTAATAATGAAAGGAGCAGTGACCATAATATCTTACATGTATATAACGCTTAAACAGTTTTCAAAGTACTTCACATTTATTTTCACAGTTGATCCACATAAGACAAGGATGGGACAGATAGTATCTTCACCATATAGTGGCCCCCTATCACCTCCAGGATCAATCAATCAATCAAGACCTTTATAATCTGCCCTGCTCCCATCGTCCAGTCTTCTGAAACCTCCTTCCCAATTCTGTAATAAACTGACACTAGCCTCTTTGCTTTCTTCAAACAGGAAACTCCATCTCCAGAGTCAGTGCCTTTTCATAGGCTGTCTTCCATGTCTAACATCCTCTCCCTCCTCGACTCTGCTTCCTGGTTTCCTTAACTTCTTTCAGTAAAACCCCACCTTTGTAATGAAGCCTTTTACAATCTCTCTTAATTTTCCTGTCTGTCCTCCGCTGATTATTTTCAATTTATTCTTTATACAGTTGGTTCATATGTAGTTATTTCTATCATCTTCCCCATTAAACCATGAGTTCCTTGAAAATAAGAACAATTTCTACCCCCCCCCCCCATTTTTTTTTTTTCCCACACTAAAACCAGAGCCTGGCACATGGTAGACCTTTAACAAATGTAGTTGAGTGACTGATCGTAAGAGAAGGATACAATCAATCAAACAATTAATCAACAACATTTATCAAAGGCTTGCAGATCTTTTCCATTTTCATCTGTTGTTTTCAAATTAAGGTCTTTTCTATTTTTCATCTCATTATTGTCTTCCTTCCATTTTTGTCAAGTATTTTTGGGATGACTTTCCTTAGTAATCTCTTTACCATTCTTTGAATTGTGTCTACCTCTTCATGCTTCTCTCTGTCCATCATCCTTCTCTATAAGAATTTAAAAATGAGTTTTTATTCTAAATTCATGTGGCCTTTGGATGCTATGTCTCTGTACTTGGCAAGCAAGTGAAGTGCTTGCTGACTAAAGTACTTTCTAATCTCTTTGGCCTTATGGGTAATACATTTTTTATGGTCTATATCATTAAGCAGCATTACAATAATCAGTGCTGATGTCATTGATGTTGTCCTACATCCATTTTCATTGTCAGTTGCTTATATAAATGTTTGATTTGTTATTTTAATTCTATGCCAAATCATTTCATTCTTTTTACTTCATATTCTGATTCTTGCTCTGACAGATGAATCATCTTATTTTAAATAGGAAGTTGGTTCCGGGATTACTTCAAAAACAATAACAAGTATCTTCTTGCCTTTCAAATTATAACTTTGGTGATAGTGTTTGGTGATCACATTGACCAAGTCTTACTGATTCCTTTCTTAAAGAAAGTTATCATGATATAAATACATAACATGTCTGTGTAGTCTACAGGTGTTTGGGTCATCTAATTTCTTCACATTTTCTCATGTATTTCTCCTCAATTTCATCTTTTTTCTCTTTTGCCTTGAAGTCACTAAGTATCAGGAGGTATAGTCATTCAATTTGGAGGATCTTATTGAATTTATTTTAAGGTAGCTCTACCTCTTCATTCTCAACATCTGATGCACCTTAAGTTGTAATTATTTTATGGTAGTCTGTGAATGCTTCATTAGTTCTGTAATAAATGATTACCAAATTTTCCATTAAGTAATGTTTCTTGCTTATTTTGGCTACATAACAAAACAAAATTCTTTTTTTTTGTATTTCTAAAGAAAAGTTGTGATCCCTTCTTCCATTTACCATCAAATTCATTGTCTTTTGAATTTGTTCTAAGGTGAATGTCAAGATTGATATCATCCAAATCCTCTGGTGGACTGTCCATTGACTGGTCATATGGTACAAGGATCTTGAATTTAGAGTACCAATTGTCAAATAAAAGTTAAAAATATATTAAAAACTGTGAGTCTTAGTATATTCTGACCCCTTTCCTGCCATAATGACAATAATCAACAAATGGAAATGGGCAACACTGGAATAATATTTGTCTGTGTTTCTAGAGTTGCCTGTCCAAAAACTCCATCCCTTCATGGCCAGCACACCGGTCTAGAGGCTTTCTTTACTTACCTAGATTTATCTTCAAAAAGTAGATTTTGATTTTTGACAGTCACTTAGACTTTGCTTGGGTTACATTTTCTAAGCCTTTCTAGCATGGCCAATGCTAATCCTTCATTGGCATAGTCTTAGAGAACCCCAGTGTCACTTCCACACCAGAAGGATGCACTGCAGTAGGACTTTGTGCAAGTGTTCCTTATGTTGAGATGAAATCTGCCTCCATGTAATTTCCAATCACTGATTCCGTTTCTGCTTGGTATAGCAACATTGAATAATATACATTGATTTCTTCTTTTATACTTCAAAAATACTAATATTTAACTATGCCTCTCTTAAATCTAATCTACAGACTAAATAATAAAAGTTCCTTTAGTAATTTATTTCATTGAGACAGTTTCCAAAATACTCATCAAGATCACAAGAACTAGAGGGAAACTAGAAAGTTCATCTACTCATCTTATCTCCTTATTTTACAGTTAAGAAAAGTGAGGACTAGAGAGGTATAGTGACTTATCCACATGAACAAAGTTAATAAATAGTGAAATTCATCAGGAATTGAACACTCTCCTTTAGAAGTATTTCAATCACTCTTAAACTTTAATGCTCAAGAATTAAACACAATCATAAATGTCCTCAGTTGATGTGAGTTCTAAACAACACTATTAATTATCCCCTAAAACACTATATTAGTTACTTTTATAGTCATTCTATACTGTTTACTCATACTGAACTTTTAATTGACAAATTCCCAAGTCTATTTCACATAATATGTCCTGTTGCTATTTTCCCTCCATGTTATACTTGGGCTGCTTGTTTTTCTAATCTAAATGTAAGATTTTACATTGATGCCTATTACATTTAAATATATTCTAGCAAGTCACTTTTCCTCCTTTGCCTCAGTTTTCCTATCTGTAAAATGAGCCAGAGAAAGAAATGGTAAACCACTCCAGTATTTTTGCCAAGAAAACTCCAAATGTGGTCACAAATAGTCAGGTATGACTGAAATGAATGAACAACAAAATATTTGGTTCATAATTCCAAACTGCTGAGATCTTTGTGTATCCTTATAGTATCATCCAATACATTATAGCTACCTCCTAGTTTCATGTCATCTACAAATTCAATAAGTATACCATGTGTTTCCAATATTTTTTCAGAAGCCTGTTCTCTTTAGTACCTTTAGCATTTCTGAAACTTGTCAGAGTGGAAGAGTACAAGTGAATTACAAACATTTATGCAGAGTTGGTGAGGGAACTTAACTACTTGCAGCTATCAATTTTGTTCCAAATATGTCTGCAGGCCATTGAGATTCATTTTCCATGGATATGGTAATAAAAACTACCATACTAGTAGAGTGAGAAATATGGACAGAAATTACATTAAATGGAATGAGTTGATGACTCCTACAGCTATTTGGTGATAATGGGACAAATATATATTGCCTAGTCATGGTACCAATGGTAAAAATATGGATTTTGGTTTATTACCATGACATAGATGTGAGTTATCTCACTTAAGTTATCCTGTTGGGGGTTAGTATGGTAAAGCTGAGTTGAAGGCTAAAAGGAAAGGAGAAAATAAATCATTTATGAAGTACTCAATATGTACCAGTCTTTCTGCTAATTGCTTTACAAATACTATTTTTATGAACAGTATTCACAGAAGAATTCAGAGGGAACAAGTCAGAGCTAAGAGAAAATCTTAGAAGAGATTGTTGGTCAGGGCTGGCAAGAAATCTCAGAACTTGAATGGCTCAAGCAGAATAATAAGCTGAGAAGGAGCCTCAAATGTCATTGAACTGTTCTGCAGATGTTTCTTGAGGGAGACAAAGGGTGTCAAGAGCAGCAGTCCAGAGTTTTGAGTTTCTCCTGGATATAAATGATCCATATTCATGTCTTTTTTCTGTTATGGTTCTATAAATTTGTTCCTACTCACCTACCATGAGGCAAAACAAGGGAGAATGTGTTCCTGATTTATAGTCAAAAATGTTATTACTATTCTTTCTCTGCTTTTTATTTAGCAAATATTTCTTATTAAGGCTTAATAGAGTTCAACTGGCTGATTTGGTTAGCTGTTTAGAGTTTTGTATGTCCACTAGAAAGTAAGTTTCTTACAGGCAGGGTCTGTTTTAAGATTTGCTTGTGTGTGCTCAGTGCTTTGCACATAGTAGTGTGTCAAACTGGTTTGATATGGAAATGCATGATTCCTAGGAAATTTCTTTGGTATAATTAATATATAAGAAGCTCCACAATACAAATGTGTATGTACAAATGCACACACATATATACACACATATATATATATATAGCTGTACGTATATACGATTTTTAAATGAGAAATGTGTATATATATTTAAATATGAGAATATAAATGCATTCCAATATGTACATTTAAATGTGTTCATATATACATATATACTTTTAAATATGGGTGTGTGTGTATATATACATATATATATTAACATGGCAATTTTATTACTAGCCATTTTCTGATCAACTAAAGCAAGTCTCAGATGAAAGTAGTTATAAACTGAAAAGATTTACAGGAACATTCCAAAGACATTTAAGGTATAAGACAAATTATCCTGCCTGAAATGGTAATCACAAAAGGCATTTCTCTCCGAATCACTTGAGTGCTCTGGAGACTGAGAACAGGAACATCTAAATGATAAGCTGATGGGCAGACTTAAACTACCATTTAATGTTTCTCAGATAAAACTCATGAAATAAATACAGCTGATAGCTTTCACTAAATTCCTCCATGTCGAGTTTTAATCCGTTGTTCTGACAAAATTTGTATTCAGAAATAACGCAGAATTACTACTAATTAACAAAATAGGTATTTCATCTATATTCAGAAGTAAACAAATCAACATCGATGAAGATCTGGTCTAAGTAGCTAATTCAACTGCCACACCATACTTGAAAAACATTTATTCCTATTTCTAAAGTAACATCACCAACCACATACTAGTGCTTGTTGTTTGGCATCTGATAAAACCAAATGATATTCATCTCACTGAAATTCAGCTTAAAGCCACGTAGACCCCAAACACCAACAATGTGGGTTCTAACCTTCTCATCTCAAAATGTTTCTCTAATAGTAAAGCTGATTCTGGACTTCAGGAAGCAGACAAAGCTTATGTTTTGTTTTTATAATAACCAGTCAAGAGACATTTATTAGGTGTTATTGGGTATTTATTAACATCTCAGGCACTGCGCTAGACTTTAGAATAATTATCACACACAAGGTGCCTTCACCTCTGTTTGCTTCAGTTTTCTCAACCATAAAATGGAGATAATAACAGGACCTAATGTTCAGGGTTGGTTTGGGAATCAAATGAGATCATATTTATAAAGTGCCTAGCACATAGTAGGCAGCATTATCGCCATCACTGCTGTTGGGGTCTATTACCAACAATGACGTTTATGAGAAGAGTGATGTAAAAGACACTGTCAAGGAGACATCTCGCTATGTGGGCCAATTATGAGGTGAGAATGAGACAAATGATACGCCAAGTGTTATATTAGCATCCACAAAGTGTTCCAAGAACCAGAGAAACACCTCTAGCATGGTAGGTAGTTTTCTCATAGAGGATTCATGAAAAGACAAGGGCAAGAATGGTATAAGTTGATACTGTGTGGAAGACTTGCACTCTGTATTGCAGATGAGGGTAGCCCTCATAATGAGATCCTGGATCCAATGAAGTATCCTAAGTAAATTTTAACCACTGACCCATTGTCTATCAAGCAAAATGAAACAGGAGACTACTGAAAGACATTTGCTAGGTGCTAATTATTTCTCTGACAAGTAGGGATAAGCATGTAGGGGGAAATCCACATGTAAAAAGGGAGAGTAGTGTAAATCACAGGAGAGAGTGCAAAGAGTAAAGGAGTATTACATTGAAATATGGAAGAAGCTAAGTTCAAGAAAAAGATAAGAAATGACAGGTTATTAAAATGTGTTTTTCCTATTCGAAATGGTACAGATTTTAATATGTACTTCATGCCTATGTTTTCAAAGTAGCAACTTTCATCACCATCATCTTTACCATCAAATCTTATCTGTTACCCACATGTACCAATGTGAGCATTATACAAATTTTTTTCCTAAAAAATGCATGATTCTTAGAGAAGGAGCAAATAACGTGTAGAAGAGCTGACAGGGAGCTATAATCATAAACAGGAGAGAACCTCTTAAGAAGCACACTAACGATAAACATTTACTATGTGGAGACCATTATTATGTTTGTGTGTGCATGTGAGAATTGGAAGGAAGTCTTTTCTGTGACTTCAGTCAAGGAAAAAGTTTATCTTGTCTTCCTTCGATAAGTCTAAGACATGCATAAGTGGGAACTGTACTGCTTCCAGGCAAACTCTCTGTGCCATCATCTTGGGAAACAGCCCCTGTGGAGACTCAGTGTGGCAGATGATCCTGCAGCTGCTATAGCCACATCTATCGAAGACCCAGAAAAAAAAAGTTCTTGTCAACCAAGTCTTTGGCACTGTCAAAACGTTTAGCATCTGAAACAGATCTAACTTTGCCAATGGAAATGATATCAAAGAAGCAGCCTTACCATTTGCTTTGACACTGACTTTTTCATGTGGTACTTTTTCATCATCTATGTGTTGTCTTTCTTATTAGAGTGTGAACTCTTTGAGAGGAGGAACTCTTGCTTTTTATTTCATATCTGCAATGCTTTGCATATATTAAATGATTAATCAATGCTTCATTTATTCATGTCAACTCATATAAAGTCATGCATTATTTTTTACAAAGAAGATTAAATAATGGCAATACTTTGTTAGTCGTTCTGAAAGACAGCCTGTCCCTGATTAAACCAAGAATTGTAGATAATAAAGAAGTGATCAGTATAAGAGTGGAAAAAACTGGAGACATCTACTGACTCCTCACTGAAATAAATTCTCTTCTATGCCTTTCACTATATTTCTCAGGAAAGTTTTCATGAGTTGTCAAAAATTTTGTTTTTCAGAGTTAGGGAAAGGTTTCTAATCAAGTTCTCTGAAGCCTGATTTTCTGCACACTTCCATGCTACCTACAGCCCCTTTAATGTCTATCATACTTTGATATCAATAGCAAAGAAAAAAAAAACTGGCACTTTTACATACATCAGGAAAAGGAAAGACAGATCATTACCCATAAATCTTTGAATGTAGCAGAGACCAAGGCTGAAGCACCATTGTTAATCTTGCCCTGAGTTGTCAGCATCTTGTATGTGTTTATCATGTATCTTTCTTACTATGTATGGCTTTGCGACAAAGGGAAGAGCCCTGCTGAATGCTGCTAGAGCTGAATGTCTCATTTAGCAGAAGATGACTCTGGAAATGTTCCCAGCTTATGCATCTGTCTCTCTAGCTTCCACTTTAGAGGATAAAATCAAATAGCGATGGCATGAAGATTAGTGTATTATTATTTGCCTCTGTGGATAGTACAAGACTTCTTTTTTTTCCCTGGGCTATCAAGGGAGAAAAATATTTATTGAACATTCTACTAAAAATGCCAACTGAAACAGCAATTGCGCATGAGGTTACAGTGTGGTCTCAGTTTGTGTAGACACTTTTCTAGAGTTGGAAATTACTCATGATGTATGTGTATATGTTTGTATGTGTGTTGTGTGTGTGTGTGTATGTGTATAAACTAGATCAGGTTTCCTTGTTTTGAACTCTCCCTTTCTCCCTTTCAAACTTTATTGTCTCTTTTCATTTCCTCCTATAATAAAGACACCTAAATATGATTTGCCATTTGATTCAAGTCAAATACTATGGTAGCTCAGGGTCCAGGCAAATGTAACTAAGGAGAGACTCTCCCCATCCTTTAAGTAGTATAAACACGTTCCAGTTCAGGTATTTTTGATAGTATGGGTCCAATGGAATGATGAATTTAGGAAAAATTTACCTATTCTATAATTTGGTAGTCTAGGGTTCCCTCCTGAACTGGGAGGGGGCCACAATATTTGCAAATAGACAAATATTTGTATGGATGCAATTCATTTTTATAGATCATTTTCTTGAGTCAGCATTTACCCCTTGAAACTGAGAGGGAGATACTTTATAAGATACATAGAATACATATCTCATATGTAATATCTAGTTACTCTTTATCAAAGAGACATAGAGGAAGAGGTAGAGATGGAACTGAGGAGGGAAGAGGAACAAATCTACTGGAGAAGATGGGAGGAGGTGTGATCCAGAGTACATGGCTATGGCAAGGGAAAGGATGGCATCTTAATTGAGAAGAAAAGGAAGAATGAAAGAGAAGGGGAAAAGAGCAAGCTCACAGCAAATACTTTCTCTGTTATCAGTGAAGTTTGAGGAAAGGTTTTCAGATTTTCGAGTAGTGGAAGGGACAGTGTCATGTTTTCTGGAGTAAATAGAGGATTTGGAACAAGAATGGGACAGAGCCCAGGTGTCAGACCTGAACCTATGGTAACTTATTCCTCATGTGCCCCTCCCCTCCATGTGGCCCATAACACTCCCAAGTGCTGGAGAGCTAGATTAAAATGCATTTGGGAAATATTTAACAAAATAAATAAGGTGCAATAAAACATATAACATCCCAGGTTCAAACTAAATTTCTCCATAGGGATCCTTGTTCATGGATTTCTCTTGGAGTTTGACACCACTGGGATAGAGAATCAATTAAAGAGGAGCAAAAGTGCCTTGCTGAAGTTGAGATTAGATAACATACACTTGTAGCAGACCCATTTAATACAGATAAAACATAAAGAAGATATAAGATGAAGAGAAAAACACTTTCCTCTTAGAGTGATCTTAACTGTTAGATTGCAAAGAAATATTATAAAGACAAATTCATGAGGAATGGTTATTGTGAAGAGAATGTCTTTCTGTGATGACCAGAGAGGAGTTGAAGACACCAAGAGAATGAAATGGAGAAATCTTGCCTGTTTATTTAACCTGTTTTCTTTCACTTTTCACTTGTAAAAATGAACTGAGTCCTGGGTAAATGTTTTTACCAAGCTTTATAATGAGGGTTGAGGTGTCTATGGTTACGATCTTTCTCACAGTCAAAATATTGTTTACTCATTTATTTGTTTCATTACTGATTACATTTGTTAATAGATTCCATATATGGTAGCTTTTATATTTATTTAATCATAGAAGATTAAGGGGCTTACTGAGTAGAGAAAGATTAATAATTGTTACTGGGGAGATGTCTCTAGTTTATTTAATATTGAAAATACTTGGATAGAGGTTTGAGGCAACTGATTAACTAATGCAAAAAGAGGTCCCAAGTTTATTAATAAATTTTAAAAATTAAAATATACTTCTAGATTACAATACAGCTCAGAATAATAAGAGTATTTATGGGAACGAATCAAGTAGCAGACTGAGGTAAGGTGTGATTTACAAGGGAATGTTGTTGACCTTAGAAACCTTTGCTACAATGCTTTGGAGGTTTTATTTAGATTATCACATTTGATCTTTATAAGAACCCTGTGAGGTAAGTTGTGCAAATATAATGAGATAAGTGAAGTAAGATTTAAAAAGAGTAAGGGATATTACCTTTGGTCACAGATCTATGAAATGGATTTGAATCTGTCTTTAAATTAAAAATCCACTCTTTCCACTTCACCACAGTGGGAGAAGTGATATTAACTGCTCTTCTTTCCATACCCTTCCTCCTCATTCCCCCCAGCTCAACACCCCACAAGGCACAGTGTCCATCTTGAGGTCAGAACTGTTAAAATATTACATTTCCCAAGTCTCGTGCAATGCCTGTTTAAGCCTTTATGAGGGAAGGGACTTCCCCTTTTCAGCAAGGGGAGTTATTGGAAAATATGTTTGGTGTTTTGTTTTCCCCAGATGGAAAGAACGACTGAAGGATTATAGAACAAGAAACTGAGGTTCCTGTGGGAGGAAGGGAGAGAGGGAGAGTGAGAGAAAGGAGAGAGAGAAAGAGAGAGAAAGGAGAGAGAGAAAGAGAGAGACAGACAGACAGCACAGACAGAGCCAGAGAGCCAGAGAGAGAGAGAGAGAGAGAGAGAGAGAGAGAGAGAGAGAGAGAGAGAGCAGATAACCCAGCATCCAATAGCAGATTGCAAGTGAAGGGTGCGCTTTTCCCTAACTGAATATATTCATGAATCATTGGAGCCCTATCTGGCTCACTGACCCAGTAAACTAGTAGGGCAGAATTTTTCTATTTCCTTGACTATTAACATTAGTGGAAATGGTATCCCTTTTTCATTCCCCACCCCCACTCACTTCTGAGTGGCAAACTAGTATCACTTACTTTCAAATCTTGTTTATTTTCTATATTTTTCAAAAAAAAAAAAGATTTTGTCTTAAAATAATGATGATAAACTGATTTACTATCAAAGAAAATCATGCAATAGTGCAGCTAGGTAGCACAGTGTTGGACCTGAAGTCGGCAAGACTCATCTTTAGTAGTTCAAACCTATCCTCAGACACTTAGTAGGTTTGGTACCCTGGACAAGTCACTTAACCCTGTTTGCCTCCATTCCTCATCTATAATATGAGCGAAAGAAGGAAATGGTTAACCACTCCACTGTCTTTGCCAAGAAAACCCCAAATGGGGTCCCAAAGAGTCAGGCAGGGTTAAATGACTCAACAACAACCATGCAAAGGAGGAAAGGCCAAAAGCTGAATGGAGACTAAAGGCAGTAGGCTTAATTATATTCCCTCCATGACAGCTGAAGGAGAAACTTAATCCTCTGTTATGCATTAGTGACTAGACTAAGTACTAGAAAGGTAAATCAAATGAATAAAATAATCTCCATTGCCAAAGAGTATAGATTCTATAGGGGGAGACAAGTACATAGTATAAGCAGAATACACGTTAATACAATAAGTACAAATAGTTAGGAAGGTCAGACTGTAGCTAGCGGGGTGAATGGGGAAGCAAACACTGAATGTGACTGTGTAGCTGTGAAAGTGCTCGCCAAGTTGAGTTGTGTTGAACCTTCATGGATTAGAGATGAAAAATTCCTATTTAGTTATTCACTTGGGTCAAATGAACAACAAAGAAAATCCATCAGTAATATAGAACTTTAACAAGAAGAATAAAATGTGCTCTTCCAAGACCAGGAAAGCTGGAAAAGTGACGTAAACTTTGGGCAGTGATAGGATCCATTCATGTAATCTATATTTTTAGATATAAAAAAATCCCGAAACAATACAATAACCTTAATGGAAACTCAAATTGGCTTTAAAATAATATAAATTTAAATGGAAACAAAGGCATAAACTGAAATTAAATGTCTCTATTATATTTATCTTCTCACAACAAAAAATAAAGATTAATACAAGAAAGAAGCAATATTTTAACATTGACTGTTACAGAAAGACAAGGTTGTTTAATATATAATCATTTGTATGCATGTATGTATACATATATGTATGTGTATGTATGTATGTGTTTCCAAACTTATAGTTTAAATGATATGGGAAACTGCCAGCGGGAAAAAAAAATCGCAGTAATTTACAGTCTTAGGGATCTGCCTGGGTTGCTTAAAGTTTTAAATGGCTTACACATAATCACAGCCAGCGTGTCAGAAGTGAGATTCCAATCTTCCTTTGAAAGACAATCACGTCTTTACGATTCCTAGGCTAGCTCAATATCTGTTACGCCATCTTTATTTTAATCTATTAATTGGATCATACCATAAATATAAGCATTTAGTTTGCAAATTTGAACAATAATCCTACTTCTATGCTTAACAAAAAAAAAAAAATTGCTTTACTCTGCTGTGTACCCTTTTAAAACTATCAAAATAATGTCTGCCATAGCAGTGACCTATTCCCACAGACTTTAATAAAACAGAATTTTCACAATGCACATCGTACATGTTAGATCTTTAGCAGACATGTATTAGATACTGTACTTCTCTTTTCTTAATAATAAGTCATGTGCTACTTTCTTTCTCTCTGCTGTAATCCTCAACTTAGAGAAGATGAGATTTGATTCCAGAATTCTTCCCTATTCCAGGAAATAAAAGCACATTCAGACCATAAACTGAAAAAGTTACCTACCCTTGTCGATCCTTATGTATCTTGTTAACTTCCTCCCACTGGAAATTGAGTTGAGTTAGAGCTTCTTTTATCTTAGTAGCTTCCACAGGTGTAGCATTTTGTAAAGCTGCTGTCTTCTTATTGTGAATGACCTCAATCTGGCTTGAAATTCTTTGTAGACTGTCCTTTACCTTCTGCAGTATTGAGATATAAGGGGAAAATAGCAATAATAAAAATGAGTCTTATTGTAATGATATAATATTACCTATATAATAAATAATAGTATTATACCAATATAATTTAGCTTCAGAAATAAATCAGCAATTCCTTACATATTCATTGTTAAGCCTCAAAACATTTTGGAGGGGAAGACAGCAGTAGGGGACAAAAATGAATTTAATTTTTTTTTAATAACAAAAAAAGCCACAATCACTCCAAAGTTCATTGTTGGAAGGAAACTCTGAGATCATTTCATTTAACCCAGGCTGTATAAGAATCACTTCTCTGTCAAGACATACTTCCTCCTTTTTAATTTCAATTTTCTTTTTTTTATTATGAACCTAATAATCAATTAATAAACCCTAATGCCTCTTCAAATAGTTAAAGACAGCTGCATGTCACTCTCAGTAAGTCTTTGCTTTTCTAGGCTAAATATTTTAAATTCATTTAGTCAGTCTCATGTTCCAGTCTGTCTGTTTCCTGATATGCTTTTCTTTCAAATGAGACAAAATAAGTCCCACTTCTTGAGCAAATTTGCTTAAAATATATTTTTAAAAAGAGCCATTTAATAATGTTACATGGTAGAAGTATACTTTGCTTAAACTCTAACACTTTAATGTGTATTCGGTTAGATTAGCTAAACTAACTTGAATTTAAGATTAGCCAATAAAGTCAAGAAGTCTATTATCAAATTAACGGGTTTCACCTAACTGTCTCATCGTTATCCCTTCATCACTTCTCTCCACACTCAATATTAATTTGTCTCTACAGCTAGGGTAATGGAAGAAGATAACTCTGACAGAGAGTAGTCCCTGGACTTAAATATTGAGCTCAATGCTCTAATTATATTGGACCTACCATGCTGAAATCTACCATGGATAGATCAGGGGAATGTCAACTACAGCTAGAAAGCCA